>NC_133325.1:164621326-165862576 GCF_042186555.1 Aquarana catesbeiana | reverse complement strand
TTTTGCAGACCTCACTTTTTGTCACAAAGATTTGAAAATTGAAAAAAGAAAAAAAAAAAAGTTTTTTCTTGTCTTTCTTCATTTTCAAAAACAAATGAGAGCTGCAAAATACTCACCATGCCTCTCAGCAAATAGCTTGGGGTGTCTACTTTCCAAAATGGGGTCATTTGGGGGGGGGTTTGTGCCACCTGGGCATTCCATGGCCTCCGAAACTGTGATAGGCAGTGAAGAGTGAAATCAAAAATTTTCACCCTTGGAAATCCTGAAGGCGGTGCTTGGTTTTCGGGGCCCTGTACGCGGCTAGGCTCCCAAAAAGTCCCACACATGTGGTATCCCCATACTCAGGAGGAGCAGCTAAATGTATTTTGGGGTGCAATTCCACATATGCCCATGCCCTGTGTGAGCAATATATCATTTAGTGACAACTTTGTGCAAAAAAAATAAAAAAAATAAAAAAAGTGTCACTTTCCCGCAACTTGTGTCAAAATATAAAATATTCCATGGACTCAATATGCCTCTCAGCAAATAGCTTGGGGTGTCTACTTTCCAAAATGGGGTCATTTGGGGGGGGGTTTGTGCCACCTGGGCATTCCATGGCCTCTGAAACTGTGATAGGCAGTGAAGAGTGAAATCAAAAATTTACACCCTTAGAAATCCTGAAGGCGGTGCTTAGTTTTCGGGGCCCCGTACGCGGCTAAGCTCCCAAAAAGTCCCACACATGTGGTATCCCCATACTCAGGAGAAGCAGCTGAATGTATTTTGGGGTGCAATTCCACATAGGCCCATGGCCTGTGTGAGCAATATATCATTTAGTGACAACTTTTTGTAAATATTTTTTTTTTTTTTTGTCATTATTCAATCACTTGGGACAAAAAAAATAAATATTCAATGGGTTCAACATGCCTCTCAGCAATTTCCTTGGGGTGTCTACTTTCCAAAATGGGGTCATTTGGGGGGGGTTTGTACTGCCCTGCCATTTTAGCACCTCAAGAAATGACATAGGCAGTCATAAACTAAAAGCTGTGTAAATTACAGAAAATGTACCCTAGTTTGTAGACGCTATAACTTTTGCGCAAACCAATAAATATATGCTTATTGACATTTTTTTTACCAAAGACATGTGGCCGAATACATTTTGGCCTAAATGTATGACTAAAATTTAGTTTATTGGATTTTTTTTATAACAAAAAGTAGAAAATATCATTTTTTTTCAAAATTTTCGGTCTTTTTCCGTTTATAGCGCAAAAAATAAAAACTGCAGAGGTGATCAAATACCATCAAAAGAAAGCTCAATTTGTGGGAAGAAAAGGACGCAAATTTCGTTTAGGTACAGCATTGCTTGACCGCGCAATTAGCAGTTAAAGCGACGCAGTGCCAAATTGGAAAAAGACCTCTGGTCCTTAGGCAGCATAATGGTCCGGGGCTCAAGTGGTTAACAGGAGTGTGTAGACTTTTTATATCCACTGTATATACCATAGTCAAACGCACAGGGGCTCACTTACCTGCAATTATGTAACAACAACAACCTACGTAAAGCACTGGGTCCTGAGTGGCCCGACTTTGTGCACATATGAATATCTGTTTTTAGCTGATATTTTTATATGTACAGTGGGGACGGAAAGTATTCAGACCCCCTTAAATTTTTCACTCTTTGTTATATTGCAGCCATTTGCTAAAATCATTTAAGTTCATTTTTTTCCTCATTAATGTACACACAGCACCCCATATTGACAGAAAAACAGCCTTGTTGACATTTTTGCAGATTTATTAAAAAAGAAAAACTGAAATATCACACGGTCCTAAGTATTCAGACCCTTTGCTCAGTATTTAGTAGAAGCACCCTTTTGATCTAATATAGCCATGAGTCTTTTTGGGAAAGATGCAACAAGTTTTTCACACCTGGATTTGGGGATCTTCTGCCATTCCTCCTTGCAGATCCTCTCCAGTTCTGTCAGGTTGGATGGTAAATGTTGGTGGACAGCCATTTTTAGGTCTCTCCAGAGATGCTCAATTGGGTTTAAGTCAGGGCTCTGGCTGGGCCATTCAAGAACAGTCACTGAGTTGTTGTGAAGCCACTCCTTCGTTATTTTAGCGGTGTGCTTAGGGTCATTGTCTTGTTGGAAGGTAAACTTTCGGCCCAGTCTGAGGTCCTGAGCACTCTGGAAAAGGTTTTCGTCCAGGATATCCCTGTACTTGGCCGCATTCATCTTTCCCTCGATTGCAACCAGTCGTCCTGTCCCTGCAGCTGAAAAACACCCCCACAGCATGATGCTGCCACCACCATGCTTCACTGTTGGGACTGTATTGGACAGGTGATGAGCAGTGCCTGGTTTTCTCCACACATACCACTTAGAATTAAGGCCTTAGAATTAAGGCTTTCATGTGTCTTGCACTGAGAAGAGGCTTCCGTTGGACCACTCTGCCATAAAGCCCCGACTGGTGGAGGGCTGCAGTGATGGTTGACTTTCTACAACTTTCTCCCATCTCCCGACTGCATCTCTGGAGCTCAGCCACAGTGATCTTTGGGTTCTTCTTTACCTCTCTCACCAAAGCTCTTCTCCCCCGATAGCTCAGTTTGGCCGGACGGCCAGCTCTAGGAAGGGTTCTGGTTGTCCCAAACGTCTTCTATTTAAGGATTATGAAGGCCACTGTGCTCTTAGGAACCTTAAGTGCAGCAGAATTTTTTTGTAACCTTGGCCAGATCTGTGCCTTGCCACAATTGTCTCTGAGCTCTTCAGGCAGTTCCTTTTGACCTCATGATTCTCATTTGCTCTGACATGCACTGTGAGCTGTAAGGTCTTATATAGACAGGTGTGTGGCTTTCATAATCAAGTCCAGTTAGTATAATCAAACACAGCTGGACTCAAATGAAGGTGTAGAACCATCTCAAGGATGATCAGAAGAAATGGACAGCATCTGAGTTAAATATATGAGTGTCACAGCAAAGAGTCTGAATACTTAGGACCATGTGATATTTCAGTTTTTCTTTTTTAATAAATCTGCAAAAATGTCAACAATTCTGTGTTTTTCTGTAAATATGGGGTGCTGTGTGTACATTAATGAGGAAAAAAATGAACTTAAATGATTTAAGGGGGTCTGAATACTTTCCGTCCCCACTGTATATTTCTTTGATTTTATATTTTTGTCTTCAAATAAAATATGAATTTTATTAAAATTCTGTAGTTCAATTTACCTCTAAAGTCTAACCTAGCTGTGTTGCATGAGGCCTTATTTACACTTTAAACTGCCTGTGAGTCAGCAAGTTGTCATACTGTCTGCACAGACAGGTCTAGGGGGTATGACTTTTGCATACAGTATGTTGGCTTTTGAAATGAAACAGAACTCAATAGAGGAGTGAATCTTACCACCTGGGGACACAAATAGCAAAAAACTGATCTGACTTTACAAGCACTTTAACCACTTAAGGACCGGAAGGATTTGCTCCCTTAATGACCAGGCCATTTTTTGCGATGCGTCACCGTGTCGATTTAACTGACAATTGCGCGGTCGTGTGATGCTGTACACAAACAGAGTTGATATCCTTTTTTCCCATAAATAGAGCTTTCTTTTGGTGGTATTTGATCACCTCTGCGTTTTTTATTTTTTGCGCTATAAACAAAAAAAGACAGACAATTAAAAAAAAAAAACAATATTTATTACTTTTTGCTATAATAAATATCCCCAAATTTAATAATAAAAAAAATTTCTTCCTCAGTTTAGGCCGATATGTAGTTGAAGGGAAATTTAGCTTAACCACCTTCATCTTATAATTTAGTTTCCATTTTGTGTTTTTCCCTGTATTTTATTTTACATATTACTCGGAGTGTAATGTAATCTAGTTTCGTTTCTCACATCCCTGTTATCTTTTGTGTTTCGTTTCCTGTAAAGCACGTGATATCTTAAACTTAATTAGTTTCACTTTTGTCATAAATTGTTTCTGTATTTTATTGGATAATTTGTATGACGCGGTCAAGGGGCAGTAGTTTCTGAAAGCCCCCTTTAAATATTCACACCAAAGAATAAAGATTAGATTTGCTCGGCGAGACTTTTAGAGTTTTTTATCATTGTCTCAATGGGCTAATCTCACAGGCCTGTGGGGATTGTAAGGTACATCTTATGCAGACTTATCGAGGGTCTAAAAATATCCCTAGACAATCTACATTTCCCAACAGAAATGGGGGCTCGTCCGGGATTGATTATAATGGGTCCGGTGATTTTGATTTATATTTATTTTTCTTTTGCCGTGATTTATTTAGAGATCGATTCCTTTTGAGGGACCTGTAATTCGTTTTTTTAGACCTCGATAGATAAGCCCTGGGTGGGCTTCAAGAAACTGTTCTGAGAAACAGTAAGATAAGCCCTGGGTGGGCAGAAAATTGCTCTGAGAAGCAATAAAAAACCTTAGGTGGGTTTTAAGGACTTTAAGGTGAAGTCCATAGAAAAAGACTGCAGCCAACTGTTTTGGGTAAACAGTGAATAAGCTCCGGTAGAGCTTAATGAGTTATACAGTACTGTAATTATAAGAAAAAGTCTGATAAGGTGTGCCGGACAAAACCCGATCTCTTTGCTTATCTTTCTGTTGCGTAGCTAGCTGTCATCTGTGTAATGTTTGTCTGTGTGGAATTTGTCGGGTGTCGTAAGGTAAGATGACACCTTTTCCACTGCACTATTTATTTTTAATGATTTATATATGAATGCTTTGACCCTAAAGTTTAAGATATAACTTGTATCGTATTGTAATTGGCAGAATGATTCTGGTATTGTTTCAGTGAGTAAAAATATTTTTCTTTTCCTTGCAGTAATCAGACGTTCAGTGTCATTTTAGAGAAAGAACTAAAAAGAGAACTAAAATATTGGGTGGTCTGACAGAACTAAGTCTTATACCGGAATTATTGTTTTAAGGTTTATTGGTGTTTAGTTTCTGCTGATTTATCTGTATAGAGTTGAATAAGAATTTTAGAGTTTATAAGGAACCCTGGATTGGCGAGTAGCCAGGTTAATTTCTTCTTATGTACTAACAAATATTTCTAAAGTGTTTTGATTGTATTATTGGTTTGTTATTCTGTTATACTGGTCCTCGGACATATCTTGTAGCCAGTGTCCCAGGAGGGTATTCTAAACTAGGTAAGGGACCCTTATTTAGAGAAGGTAAACCAAGGGTTCAAGGTTTAAGGTTTAATTTACATAACAAATTTGTGTTTTAAGAAGGGTTGACAGTGAAGGGAGTAATGTCACTTATTCAAAGAGCAGGGGAGACTTATCAAGTCTGTCCCAGGTCTTTGAAGTATTGTGACATTAGGGACGTTTTTACCAATTAAAATATGGGTAGAGCGTTAATAACACTTTATTAAGGTAATACATAAATTGGTAAGGCTAACTTTTAATTAAAACATGTTATTTGAATAATTCTTTTTGCTACTGACATTTTTTGCGAAGGGAAAGTCAGGTGCAAAATTTGGACATTTGGCTTTTTGCCAACAGGGTTCAAGTGCTAATATCTCACTGACTGTAATAGATAGTGGGGAATTGTTTGCAGCATTAGTGCTGCCGCAATTGAAGGCACTGTTTGAACCTGTTGGCACTCTGTCAAAAATTTGAAATGTAAATAAAAATTGTTTGGTTATAAACATAGGAAAAATAATAATATACAGAGACTGTATCTACAAGAATTTAGAATGTTTAGAAAGAAAAATAAAGATGAAAATAAAAATGCATGCTGTGGAGATCCCCCGGCTGGACTGAGGCTCCCTATAGCTTCCTAGCCCAAACATTGTTCACGATGGGTTTAGCAGAGTTATAGGATAGTAAATTTAAGGGTTAAATCAACCTTCTCTATGCTTGTACTGTGTTCCCCGCTTCCTCCCCCTTACATTCCAGAACCAGATAAAGACCTCATCATATAAAGACACACAGCAACAATTTTTTTTTTTCTTAACAGCTTGCAAGCAAAAGTTAGCAGAATCTGTGTTAGAATTCTGGGGAAAAAATTTATAGACGTTTGGACACAAGAGGCAGGATTTGTTCAGTATAACATGCACAGTCTCTTAATACAGACATACCTCAGCAACCTTAGCCTTAAACATGCACTTATAGTAAGACAGCAAATATCAGAAGCTGACAGAGAAGGATGCTGCAGGATGTTTTGACATTCCTAAACAAACACCAGTGCAGACACATTATCAAAATGATTTCTTAGGAAATCAAAAGGGGAAACTTTTATACAAAGAGGGAGGGGGCAAGGACAAAGAGGGAGTTACATACAGAGAAAAAGAGGATTTCTTAAAGAAAGGAATCTTAAGGGAAATTGTCTCGCCCTACAATATTCCCATTAACCTGGTAAAGAAGGCAAATGGTGACTATAGGTTTGTACAAGACCTAAGCGCCAGCAATAGCCTAGTGGTACCGATTGCCCCAATAGTGCCTAATGTGCCATCAATACTTACCGCCATACCATACTATGCAGAGTATTTTGCTGTGATTGATTTAAATAATTTTTTTTTTCTCCGTCCCCGTAGACCAGGAGACACGGCCATTTTGTTTTTACTGTGTCGATTGACCAACACAGGCGTCAGTTTATCTGGTGTAGAATGCCGCAGAGTTACATAGACTCACCTGTGGTCTATTCTATAGTACTCCAAACCACCCTCAGGCCTTGGACTGCCCCTCATGGTTCTGTACTGTTGCAGTATGTTAATGATCTTTTGATTTGTAGTTCTTCAGAGGAGGACTGCCGAGCTGATAGCCTATCCTTATTGAAATGGTTACATGTATGTGGTCACAAAGTGTCTAAGAAAAAGTTACAATGGTGTAAACAGGAGGTTGAGTACCTAGGGTTTGTGCTGTCTCCGGGAGTTAGGAAAGTCAGTCAAAAAAAAAGAGCTGTCGCTCTTGTGGGTTTGCCCCGCCCACTTTCCAAGAAAGACATGCTTACCTCTCTTGGAATGATTGGTTGCTGCCGCCAATGAATACCTGACTGTTCTTTCTATGACAATATATTGAGACAAACAACCCTCTCTGAAATGTCAAACTGTAAAATGGTCTGATGAAATGTTAAATGTTTTTGCCATGTTGAAATGTGCAATGGTTACCAGCCCGAGCCTCGGCCTCCCTGAAATATGGCAAAATGTATAACTTGTTTGCCAGGTAAAATTGCAGAACCATGGCGGGAGTACTGGCCCAGGAACATGGTGGGAGACTGCGCCCTGTAGTTTTTATTTTTTTCTCAAAGATGGTCCCGGTGCAGGTTCAGGGCATGCCCGCGTGTCTCAGAACTCTAGCGTTCTGTGTAATGGTGGTTGAGATGGCCATTTCTTTCACTCTGGGACACGACACCACACTTCACACCACACACAATGTGTCAATCCTGTTGAAAAATGTACATAATCAGCACATGTCTGCTCAGAGGTTGAGCGGATATGAGGTGATTTTGCTGTCCAATCCAAAATTGCACATCAAATATGCTTCTCCCACTGCAGGCCCAGCGCCAATTTTAAACGCCCTTTTTGGATTAAAAGGAGAACAGGATGAGGTCATGCCACAACATGACTGCATTGACCTCATTCACTAAGACACATCACCCAGGTCTGATTTGTCTTCCACAGCACTACCAGATACACAGAATGTTTTTGTGGATGGTTCTTGCTCTAGGCCAAATGATCACACATACCATGCAGGGTATGCAGTTGTGCAGCTTCCAGATGTTATACTTGAGGCCAGGCCTATCTCATGTCAATCAGCACAGGCTGCTGAATTGCACTCACTAGAGCATGCTAGCTCTTTGAAGGTCAGGATGTAAACATTTACACTGACTCGAAGTATGGGTACGGTGTGGTACACGACTTCGGTGTGATATGAAGTAGGCGTGGCTTTGTGGCAGCAGATGGAAAGAACATTTCACATTCTTCTTTGGTAATGTTATTGCTAAAAGCTATCCAGCTACCTAAAACACTGGCTATAGTACATTGCAGAGCACATACAGGCCAACAGACAGAGATAGCCAGGGAAAATGCTCTGGCTGACTTTGCTGCTAAACAAGCTGCTATCTCACAGACAACAGACATCCAAATGGCTATGCTGATACCTGACATATCCCCATTTGAACAGTCACTTGCAGATCTCCAGGATTTTGCATCAAATTATGAGTCAAGGGACTGGGATAAAAAGGGTGTGCAGAAAGATCCAAAAACTGGACTTCTCTGCAAAGAGGGGAAACCATGTATACCAGCGGCAAGTGCATCACTCTTTATTTTACAGTACCACAGAATAGGCCACGCAGGTATACAGGTGACGGCTGATCTGCTGATCTTCTGAGTAGAGATTTTTATATTCTCAAGATGGGTCGAACTTTTCGTGACCACAAAAGAAGATGCACAAACAGTAGTGAGGATCCTCACTCAGGAAATCATTCCTCGATGGGGATGCCCACTTCGAATAAACTCAGACAATGGCCCAGCTTTCATGGCCAGGGTCTGCCAGGACTTGGTAAAAACCCTCAAGATAGAATGGAAGTTCCACATTCCCTACCAACCTCAAATATCAGGGATAGTAGAAAGAATGAACAGGACAATAAAAGACAAGAAAGGCCACAGGAGGAACCATTGCCAACTGGAAAAAGGTCCTCCCAGCAGTCCTGGCAGAAATAAGAATGACCCCTTCTAAAACAACAGGATATTCACCTTTTGAATTTTTGATGGGTAGACCTTTCCCCACCCCATGGGCCAGATCACCTTTAATGGTAGAAAAGGGAGATTTAGACTTAATACAGGAAGAATATGTAAGAAAATTGGTTGAAACATTGGAAAGTCGAAAGAAATGTTGCTCGCACTTCTCCTTTTTCTTCACAGGAAGCTACTCACCCCTTCACGGTGGGAGACACCGTGGTGGTCCAACAGCTGAACAGAAATAAGAAGCAAGAGTATCCCTTTGGACCTCCTACCACAGTGGTTGCAGTGACCAGAACAGCCATCCTAGTGGAAAACTGCCAGCCCTGGATCCATGCCAGCCAAGTAAAAAAGGTTGCCCAAAGCTCCAGGAGCAGGAAGGAGACCTTGGATAAATGAGGCCCTCAAGCAGAAGTCCAAGCAGATGAAGGAGGAGTTCCTGGGAAAGCAGGTCCGGCCAGAGAAGATGACCTCGCTTATTTCACCACAGACTTCTGGCAAGGCATTTTGCCTCCTGATCTCTCTGATAGTGTTCCTGCCCACCTGGATCATCACTAACTGTATCTACCACCCTGAAGATTTGGGTGCAATTAAAAGTATCTGTGGGAACACACACACAAGAACATTACAGTGACACAAGCTAGAACAAAGAGAGAGATTAGAGATAGTTTTACTGATAAGATGCTTTTACTAAAATTTAAGTATGCTTATGCTCAAAAAAAATCAGGGTATGAAGAATGTTGGATACGTAGCAAATTACATCCTAGTACTGCCCGAATTCCCTTTTGGCTGTACCTTTTAAATATCTCCTCCTTCCTCAACGAGACTCTTCCTGTCTTCTTAACTAACATATCCACTCTGTACATAAATAACACTGTTACCTTTCCAATAGCAGGTAAAAGTCATTCCCCGATTGGTGTTTTAATTTAGGGAATGAGACACAGACTAACTCCTCCATTTGTAGTAGGTCAATATTTAACATCTCCATGTGCGAATCTAGAGGCAAGTATACACCCCAGATACCCCCTCAAACACTGCGACAAAAGGGAATTGTTCTATAAACAAGATATTGCCTGGGCATGGTTTCCTTCTTGGACAGGATGGGGTACAGACATGATGAAAAGGTTGAACAATTATTCAAGTATATTGGATGAGATAATGGAGAGGAATTCAGATGACATTGCTATTAAACATAGAAACTAGAGCAATTAGAAAACAGCTAGAACTACATGAGTTAGCTATAGAAAGCAAGAGTGCAGCTCTCACAGGTTTATGTGAAATGACTAAGGACTACGAATGCTGTACTTGGATCTCTAACACAAGTGCTAAGGTGCCTAACTACTATGATATTTATCCTTGCTCTGATTCTTTACCTCTGCTTTAAGTGTTGTATTTGCATAATTGCACGCATTCAATCTCCTGATAATAAGGTTCTATCCTACATGACATACATGAAGAATCATCAGGCAATCTATGCCACAATCCCAAAGAAGTACTAGAACACTAGATAGAATGTAGAGATCATCTTATATGATCTAAGAGGGGATTGAAGGGAAATTTAGCTTAATCACCTCCATCTTATAATTTAGTTTCCATTTTGTGTTTTTCCCTGTATTTTATTTTACATATTACTCGGAGTGTAATGTAATCTAGTTTCGTTTCTCACATCCCTGTTATCTTTTGTGTTTCGTTTCCTGTAAAGCAAGTGATATCTTAAACTTAATTAGTTTCACTTTTGTCATAAATTGTTTCTGTATTTTATTGGATAATTTGTATGACGCGGTCAAGGGGCGGTAGTTTCTGAAAGCCCCCTTTAAATATTCACACCAAAGAATAAAGATTAGATTTGCTCGGCGAGACTTTTAGAGTTTTTTATCATTGTCTCAATGGGCTAATCTCACAGGCCTGTGGGGATTGTAAGGTACATCTTATGCAGACTTATCGAGGGTCTAAAAATATCCCTAGACAATCTACATTTCCCAACAGTAGTCTACATATTTTTGGTAAAAAAAATTGCAATAAGCTTATATTGATTGGTTTGCGCAAAAGTTATAGCATCTACAAAATAGGGGGTAGATTTACGGCATTTTTATTATAAATTATTTTTTTACTAGTAATGGCGGTGATCAGGACTGCGACATTGCGGCAGACAAATCGGACACTTTTGACACTTTTTTGGGACCATTGACATTTATACAGCGATCAGAGCTAAAATTAGCCACTGATTACTGTATACATGTCATTGGCAGGGAAGGGGTTAACACTAGGGGGCGATCAAGGGGTTAAATGTGTGTCCTAGGGAGTGTCTCTAACTATGGGGGGATGGGACTGCCTGGAGGAGGAGACCGATCGCTGTTCATAATCAGTATGTACAGCAGATCTGTCTCCTCTCTCCTGACACAACAGATATATCTGTCTGTTTACATTGACAGATCTCCGTTCCGTTCTGTTGATCTTCCAGTGTTAGATTGATTTCTCTTGTTCTATTTAGCATATCATATCTATCCATACCTGCAACAATAGTAATGGTTTCATCTATTTCTTTTTCAACATATCCTTTGGCAAAGAATCTTTGTTTTAGAATGGATGCTTGCTGGTAATAATCTACAATTTCTGTACAATTGCGCCTAATTCTCTGAAATTGTCCTTTAGGTACCGCAGCCAGCCATGACCTGTGATGGCAGCTAGATAAAGGGATGTACGCATTTCGATCAGACTCCTTGAAATATGTGCTAGTGACAAACTGCCCATCCTTGACGGTAATGTTTAAGTCCAAAAAATGAATTTGGGTATCACTAGCTTCATATTGCAAAGAGATACCCCTATTGTTATCGTTTAATTTGAGGAAAAAAGCTTGAAGTGAGGATAAATCCCCCTCCCATAGGAAAAGTACATCATCAATATATCTTTTCCAGAGGCGCAACTCTCTGGGACGATCACTGTCTATACATTCCTGCTCCCAACGAGCCATAAAGAGGTCTGCTAAGCTGGGCGCCAACTTTGCACCCATAGCAACACCACAAATCTGCAAAAAGAAATCACCCCCAAACCAAAAATAATTATTACTTGTTGCAAAACGTAAAAGTTCCAAAATAAAATTCCTCTGTACTGAAGATAAAGACTCATCTTGTTCAAGATAGGAGTTTACTGCTTCAAAACCTCACTGGTGAGATATGATAGTGTAGAGAGAGGCTACATCCGCTGTCGCTAGAATGCAGCCCTCTCTCCACTCACAACCGTCCAATAAGTTAATGACCTGCGTAGTATCCTGTAGATATGAAGGGGTCCTAACAACCAAAGGTTGAAGATAATTATCCACATACCTCCCAATCCTTGCTGTCACCGAGTCTATGCTGCTAATAATAGGGTGACCAGGTGCTTTAGCAAGATTTTTGTGAATCTTGGGTAGGTAGTACATAACTGGCACTCTCTGAACTGTGGGTATAAGATAAGCTTTTTCTTTTTTGTTTAAAATCCCTTGTTGGAAACCATAATCAATCAAATTAGAGAGCTCTTTCCTAAATTTTACAGAAGGGTTACAGGCCAAAGGCCTGTAGGTCTATCGATCAGAAAGTATTCTATTAATTTCTTCTTTGTATTGAGATTTATCTAAAATAACAATTCCGCCCCATTTATCCACGGGACGTATAACTATATCATTGCGTTCACAGATTTGTTTAAGATTCGATTGAAGTTCATTAGCATTTCCAATCCTAGGGATTTTTAATACCACTAAGTCCTTCAGTACAAGATCTTTAAATACTTCCACAGAAGGGGCAACAAACCCTGGAGGATTGAAAAGAGAAACGTTGGAAAAGTTAATATGACGAACCTGGACTCTATTGTTGCCTTCAGTAATTATCTGGGGTGCAGGATTAGTCAAAGAATTATTAACAGATAAGAGAGAAGGATTACGAACAATTTGACTACTTTTACCAATCGGATTCAGAATAAAGTGTCTCTTGATATTCATTTTCTGAATAAATTTATGCACATCAATAAAAGTTTCGAATTTATTGAGTTTATGTGGGGGAGCAAATTTTAAACCCTGACTAAGAACTTTTTGTTCACCTTGAGTTAATTGAACTGAACTCAAATTAAAGACTCCACTAATATCTACTTCTTTCTTTTCTTTGGCCCTGACCCTCCTCCCCCCCTCTAATGCCTCTCTTTCTTCGTGGCCCCTTTTTGACTTGTTGTTGCCCATAGGAAAAAACTAGACTGGCCTTCAAAAGGGGAATCATGATAGTTGTCCCTTTGTGATACAGGATAATCATTGTATTGATTAGGATGTCTCGTGATAGCTTGATTATCCTCAAATCTATCTCCCTGATAGTTGGATAAAGGTGCAAATCTGTTTTGCAAGGGGATGGGTCTGTTTCTAGGGCTTTGACTCCTTAAATCTGAATTATAATTATCTACAAAATCCCTAGGATCTTCCCTGTGTTCCCAATGGTTCACGTAGGTAGGATTTTCCTTAAATGATGCTCTTCGTTGAGGATAATTATTTTTAAACTTATTGTTATTATTATGAAACTCCTAACAATATTTCTCTCATTCACCCTATTTGAAAGGGGAGGTGGTATCACAGTATTGGGGAATGTGGTAGGAGGAGGTTGAGATGAAGTGGCCATATTGGCATTGGCTCCTTCACCCTCTACAATTACATCAATTTTAATTTGCCATTTAAAGACGACTATATTGGAAATAATCTGCAAAATCCCTGTCATATTTTTTCTCTTTTTTTGGATTTTTGATCATTATCCTCCTTTTCCAAACATTGCCGCAATGAATCAGATTTTTGTTTATAAACCTCCTGATCCTTGAATGGAATTAGTTTGTCTTTGACCAAAATAATCTCATCATTCAAAGCTTTAAGTTTAATTTCTTTTCTAGAAAGAATTTGATACCAGTTTAGTTAAAATATACAAACCAACCCTCCAAATCAGTTTTACCTTTTTGGAGGTTCACCTCCCACCTTAGACTACGGGGTACCATTTTCTTTTCAATGTAATGTTCAAGATAGGCCACATCCCAACTGGTATGAAGTTCCGATATTTAGAGGTTTTTTAATCTAAGAAACAACCCGCATATTTCATCAGGCTGTTCTATATTACCATCAAAATCTCCATCAACATTTAATTAATGGTGAGATCTAAAATCAAAAATGTCCATGATGAACCATTTAAGCAGCAAGGTCTAGTAACTGGTTAATAAGTAATATAAATATGAAGCCTTAGGGCTGATGCTGCACTAAAACTAAAAATTAGTGAAATACCAAATAAGCTGCTGACATCAAAAAAGTCCAGTACAAAAACTCCAAATAAAGTGCAAATATCCAACAAATGATGCAGCGCTAATTAAATCATACATATATTATTATAAATATACATAAAAAATTTGTGAAAGAATATGCAAGTGAAAAAAAGAAAAAAATGAAAAAAAGGAAAACTAAGGCACGGTCCCATCAAAGAAAAAGTCCATAGATTCTTAAAAAACAGTATCCATCTAGATGAGCAAAATTTATTGCAGAAAGAAGATCGTGACAACGTCTTCTTAAACAAACGAAGTGCATCCAGATCACCACCCAAAGTGTATAGATAACCTGCTTACCAGAACGCCACAGCAGTCTCACCCAGCTTTAGGGAAGTATGGTCTCCCTCAAACCCTTGTGGAAAATCCAAAACTCCCGCTGATGCTATAGGTACTCAGAAACACAAAGCAAAAAGGACTTCCATGGTGTAGTACGTTTGGTATTAAAATTTAATGAAAACATAAGTATTGCACTTACAAAAGAGGAGTCATCTATCAGCAGACAGGCTGTGTGCATACAATAACCCGGAGTTGCGATACAACCATCGGTCTCCCTCTACTTCCTATGTCACGCGCCCATCCACCTTTCTCGGAAGGAAAGAGCATGATGACGTCACTGTTGGAGGCTCCACCCTACGCGTTTCATCAGCAAAAGGACATCGTCTGGGGATTGGCCAGGATGAAAGTGTCATCACGTATGGTGGTTGTCCTATGGGAGGGGAATTTATCCTCACTTGAAGCTTTTTTTCCTCAAATTAAACGATAACAATAGGGGTATCTCTTTGCAATATGAAGCTAGTGATACCCAAATTCATTTTTTGGACTTAAACATTACCAGCAAGGATGGGCGGTTTGTGACTAGCACAGTGGTTCTCAACTCCAGTCCTCAGGACCCACCAACAGAAAAGGTTTGCAAGATAGCTGAAATACATCACAGGTGATATCACTTGCTGCTCAGTGATTGCAGTATTCTAGTCTGCAGCTCCCCAAGGTAATAATTAAAATCTGGCCTGTTGGTGGGTCCCGAGGACTGGAGTTGAGAACCACGGCACTAGCACATATTTCAAGGAGACTGATCGAAATGCGTACATCCCTTTTATCCAGGAGTTTTTTTCAGCGGGAACGCGGGGGAACGCAGTTACGGCACCTCCAGCACTGTATGTATGTAATAGCATGGGGTGTGGGGTGTGCTGGAGGGTCTATTGATGTTGGCTGCTGGGGGATCTATTGTCACTGGTGGAGATCTGATTTTGTGTGAGGGTCTATTGTTGCTGATGGGAAATCTATTGTTGCTGGGGGGGGGGTCTTATGTTGCTGGAAGGGATCTACTGTTGAGGGAGAGGTCTATTTTTACTGGCTGCTGGAGGATCTATTGATGCTGGCTGCTGGGAGATCTGTTGCTGCTGGGGGGGTCTAATGTTGCTTGGGTGGATATTTTGTTACTGGGTGTGATATTTTGTTGTGGGGGGTTCACTGTTGCTGCAGGGAATCTATTGTTGTTGGGGTGGAGTCCATTGGTGCTGAGGGAGTCTATTGTTGTGTGGGATCTATTGCTGGGATTCTATTGTTGCTGGCTGCAGGGGATCTATTTTACTGCTTTTCTTTGTATCATTAACATGTTCCATACAAATGATTTAGCACCACAAAATGATACTTGGTTCTGTATTCTTTAAAAGGGGCAGTACTGGTAGGTGGGTAGGGGGTGGAATCAAGGGACGGTGGTCAGAGGTGGGTAGGGGGCAGAGACAAGGGGTGACTCAGACAGGGGGGAGTTCCTGCACCTATTCTCCGAGAAAAAAAGCCCTGCCTTTATCTAGCTGCCATCACAGGTCATGGCTGGCTGCGGTGCCTAAAGGACAATTTCAGCGAATTAGGCGCAATTGTACATAAATTGTAGATTATTACCAGCAAGCATCTTTGATGGGACCTTACCTTAGTTTTCCTTTTTTTTCACTTTTTTCTTTTTTTTTACTTGGATATTCTTTCACTATTTTTTTATGTATATTTATATTTATAATAATATATGTATGATTTAATTAGTGCTGCATCACTTGTTGGATATTTGCACTTTATTTGGAGTTTTTGTACTGGACTTTTTTGATGTCAGCAGCTTATTTGGTATTTCACAAATTTTTAGTTTTAGCGCAGCATCAGCCCTAGGGCTTCATATTTATATATAATATATATATATATATACTCTGCATCCAGTGTAGCCTATATCTACAGTGCATTCCGTGGCGTACTGTTTCTAATACACTTCAGGCGGTGTACACAGTATCTAATACAGTGTGTACAGTGTCTACTACACTGCTGGTGGTGTATACAGTATAAAATACAGTGCGATTGTAGTACAGTTTCTACTACTTTTCTGGTGGTGTACACAGTATCTAATACAGTGTGTATAGTGTCTACGACACTTCTGGTGGTGTACACAGTATAAAATACAGTGCATTTATAGTACAGTTGCCAATACAGTGCAGGCAGTGTACACAGTATCTAATACAGTGTGTACAGTTTCTACTACACTTCTGGAAGTGTATACAGTACACAATACAGTGCAACCGTAGTACAGTTTCTACTATTTTTCTAGTGGTGTACACAGTATCTAATAAAGTGTGTACAGTTTCTACTACACTTCTGGTGGTGTACACAGTACACAATATAGTACAGCCATAGTACAGTTTTTAATACAGTGCAGGCGGTGTACACAGTATCTAATACAGTGTGTACAGTGTCTACTACACTTCTGGTGGTGTGCACAGTATAAAATACTGTGCAGCCGTAGTACAGTTGCTAATACAGTGCAGGCGGTGTACACAGTATCTAATACAGTGTGTAGAGTTTCTACTACACTTCTGGTGGTGTACACAGTATCTAATGCAGTGTACAAAGTGTACATCATGTCCGGAAGGCCACCAAGGAGAGGCAGACGCTCACACGCCACTAAAAGAGGGCAAGCAGCTTCTGTGTCTACAGTCAACAGTGCTGGTCATTGACATGGTGCATCCTCTGCAGGTGGCCGTGGGGCACGCTTGTCCTTTTTTTCTGCTGCTGGCTGTGTTATTGAGCCAGAACATGCAAAAGAGTTGGTGGAGTGGATAACAAAGCCGTCCTCATCTTCCTAATCCTCTGCCACCCAAGCTCAGAGTAGTGCCTTCCAATGCAGCTGCCAATGTAGCCTATTGCACCGCCTCCTTGTCCACAGGCACTCCTTCCGTAGCCCCACCATCATGCACGGAGGAGTCCCCAGAATTATTCAACCACAGTGTCAGGTACATGCTGATAGAGGATGTGCAGCAATTTGCAGGCTCCGATGTTGTTTCCCGGGTTGAGGAAGGGAGTAACGTGAGCCTAGAGAGAGGAGGTGCCCAAGAAGGACAAGAAACTAGCAGTCATGTTCCCCCAGCTGCAGCATACTGAGAAGTTTGCTCCAGTGACAAGGGAGGGGATGATGAGGTCACTGACTCTACTTGGGTGCCTGAGAGAAGAGAGGAGGAGGCACAACTCCAATGAGGCAGAATGTCCTCTAGGGGGCAGCTTAATGGCAGTTACCCTATTGCATCACACCGCAGAGCTCCGCAGGTGCAGGGCGCTGCTGACTCCCCGCTGACTTTTAAAGGTTATTTGGTGTGGGTCTTTTTTGACACGTGCAGCAGATCGCACCATTGCTGTTTGCAGAGTATGTCTGAAGCGGAGGAGGATGTTATATTTAAGTATAGTAAGTTGGTATATGGAAATGGGTAACTGCTGTAATTTGAATGATGCGCTGTTGGAAATCCTTATCTTAACTCAGCCATCAGAACTGGCTGGCCCATATAACCTATATGACCACTTCAGGAGGCAGAGGCATAACTAGAACCTTCAGTGCCCGATTATGCTGCCTATCAGTACAACCTATCAGTGCTCATCAATGCCACATATCAGTTCCACCTAGCAATGCTCATCAGTGTCATCTATCAGTGCAGCCTATCAGTGCTGCCTATCAGTTACCATTAGTGCCGCCTATTAGACACAGAGAGACACTTTCCATTGGGGCACTCGTGCGGGCATGCTCCTGAGTCCTGCTGCTGCGTCCATTGACACAGAGAGCAGGACTCAGCCCCGCCCCTCCAGCTCCCGTGTCACTGGATGTGATTGACAGCAGCGTGACCCAATGGTTCCCGCTGCTATCAATCTATCCAGTGAGGACCCGAGACAGCGGCTGGAGATGCTGTGCTCGTCCCCATTGCTGGAACAATCGGGTTCAAGTAAAAAAAAAAAGGGGGGGGGGGTCTGGGGGGCTGCTACAGCACAAAAGGTTTTTCACCTTAATGCATTAAGGTGAAAAACTGTGAGGGTTTTCTACTTCTTTAAGGCTGTAATGGCTAAAATGTGTTGACTTTCAATGGCTGTATTTCCCTGCATATAAATAAACGAGTTATTTGCTGATCCATACCATTGTGCTGGATTTTCTTGTGGACGGCCTATAACATACTCCCACAAGTAATTTGCTATTTGCTGCATTCTTATTGAGTTTCAGCCGTAATGACTCTGCACCATCACAGTTCTTGTTAGTGATGTAATCTCTAAATCACTTGTTCAGATAACGCTTCACATACATACCCTTTCATCCCTTCTGCCAATTCTGTCCCTCCAAAATAGAATGCACCCCCTCCATATTTGCAGCCCAGTCATGGAAGCTGTCTGACCATATTTACATTATTCCCACCAAGACAAAGCGCTCCTCAAATAACAGAAGTTCCAGCTCAGATATTTTGTTTGCCAGACTTTTTGCATTTGTGAACATACCTTTTAATTTTGTATTAGCTTTAATTAATACTAATTTCTTTAGTTATAACTTGATTCCACAAATAGTTTTGTATTGGATATTAGTGATTCAATATCTCTGCAGTCTAGTTTGAGCCCTGCTCTCTCCCTATTTCACCCCCATCTATGTCCTATTCCCCTGTAGATCCTTGCTCTCCATATGAGATATTCTTTTCTGATCCCTCTGTCCCAGATCCTAGTTTACAAGCTCCTCCAGCCTTCTATCCATTTTTTCCTCCAACAGAGCGGCACCCTCCCCATTTAGAAGCAGTTTGTCCCTACAGAAGAATCAAAAACTCCCCTTCTAAAACCAGTTTCTCAGCCACATGTTCAACCCCCTAAGCTTCTGTTGCCTCTCTGATGTGGGTTGGTGGCACAGGTAGTATTTTTGAAAATACTATGTTAGAGGGCCTTTTACTTAACTTGTTAAGTCTCTGAAATCTTTTTTTTAGGATGCTCCATCTTCCTCTAATTTTGTTATTTTTACCAATGCGTTTAATAAGAACTCTGTCTTCCCCAGCCTCAACCAACATTTTGTCAAAGTGTTGAACCTGTTAGGTGCAGTTTTCAACTTAACTGCTTCTAGCTTATATTGCTTTGCCAAATTAGCTCTCAAAGAAGTAAGACACAGAATATAGGTTTCTGTATATCAGATCCGAGCCTTAAAGGTCCCGTACTGTCAACTGAACCTGTCGGCTCTTTATTGGGGCTTTTTATAGACTGGTTACAGAAGCATCAGTTTGAACAAATTTCCATATAAGGTAACAAGCAGTATAATTTCAACATACATGACGCTAGACACATCTGGAAAAACTTAAGACTAGTATTGCAACATATACTGACACGCACACATTATGTAGAGAAATAAAAATCTATTTTAAGTAGAACTCTAACCTATTATTTCCAACCTTATCAATTTCCCCCTTTGACATCATCCCCTCCACGATTCTGGGTCCTTGCAAACAAGTGAACAGCCGATACTTCAAAGAGTACTATCCCTGACCGCGGGTTGTCAGAGGAGGATAAGTCTTCTTTATTTACCCTCATCCCTCAAATCCATACCTGCATCTTATAAGCAAAGAGAATAGAAAAGGGGTGATGTCAAGTTACCCTTTTTGTCATTAGAGTTCCTAATACCTTTCTCTTTCCATTCTGTCTGCTCGTGCCTTAATCTTCCTATATAAGCAACAGTTTATCACGGTAAGCAGTACAAAAACTAAAATTAGAATAAGTATCGGATTGAGCAAATTAAGAATTGCCGTAGCAGTGGGTGATCATCCAGCAAATACATCATACCAATGATGTGTTGTTTCATCTCTTATTTGTGAGGATAAATGTATTAATTTCCCTTTATCTATAACCGCAGATATTAGATTATTTTGAAGGGTATGTTCTTGTGTCTCTATGTGTTTTCTAAGTATTTCGGACTCATTTAACCACTTGCCGACCGCCTAACGCATATATACGGCGGCAGAATGGCACGGGCAGGCAGAATCACGTACCTGTACGTGATCTGCCTCCCGCGGGTGGGGGGTCCGATCGGACCCCCCCCCGGTGCCATAGGCGGTCGGCTCTCGTTCGCGGGCGATGAGAGGTGAGGGGGAGGCCATCCATTGTTGGCCACCCCCTCCCGATCGCTCCCAGCGAATGGAAACGCTTCCTTTCCCTCTGTAATGTAAACAGAGGGAAAGGAAGTGATGTCATCTCTCCTCGAGTCGGTCTTTTTGATCCGACGCAGAGGAGAGAAGACATCCAAGTAAGTGCACCAACACTACACTTACAGTAGAACACGCAGGCACACATTTCACCCCCCTGTCACCCCCCGATCACCCCCCGATCACCCCCCTGTACCCCCTGTCACTCTGTCACCAATAGCAGTTTTTTTTTTTTTTGCATTGGTGTCAGTTTGTGTCAGTTACAAGTGTTAGGGCAGTTAGGTTAGCCCCCTTTAGGTCTAGGGTACCCCCCTTTAGGTCCAGGGTACCCCCCTAACCCCCCCCTAATAAAAGTTAACCCCTTGATTACCCCCCGTCGCCAGTGTCGCTAAGCGATCGTTTTTCTGATCGCTGTATTAGTGACACAGGTGACGCTAGTTAGGGAGGTAAGTATATAGGTTCGCTGTCAGTGTTTTATAGCGACAGGGACCCCCATATACTACCTGCTAAAGGTTTTAACCCCTTGATTGCCCCCTAGTTAACCCTTTCACCAGCGATCACCGTATAAGTGTTACGGGTGACGCTGGTTAGCTAGTTTGTTTTTTTGTAGTTTATTACAGTTTATTATAGTTTATTATAGTTTTAGGGCACCCGCCGTTTATTACCTTATAAAGGTTTAACCCCCTAATTGCCCGGCGGTGATATAAGTTAAGTTTTTAGGATCTGATAAGGTCTGCGTCGCCCCAGGCAGCGTCAGGTTAGCGCCAGTACCGCTAAAACCCACGCACGCAGCATACACCTCCCTTAGTGCTATAGTATCTGAACGGATCGATATCTGATCCGATCAGATCTATACTCCCCAGCAGTTTAGGGTTCCCTGAAACGCAGTGTTAGCGGGATCAGCCCAGATACCTGCTAGCACCTGCGTTTTGCTCCTCGGCCCAGCCCAGCCCAGCCCACCCAAGTGCAGTATCGATCGATAACTGTCACTTACAAAACACTAAGCACACATAACTGCAGCGTTCGCAGAGTCAGGCCTGATCCCTGCGATCGCTAACAGTTTTTTGGTAGCGTTTTGAATCAGTCGCTAACAGTCAGGAGCTTTTTTGCCTGTGAGTCTCACTAGTGTACCCCTAAATTTAGAGGCCAAAATGGCAAATCGAAGGTACACTAGTGAAGAGGCCTACAGGATTCTGAGTATGACAGATAGTGAAGAGGAAGTCACTCATCTGTCAAGTTCAGGCTCAGAATACGAACCTGTAGAGGACAGCGGCTCCATGACAGATAGCTCTGACGACGGAGTTGTGGTCCCTGCTAGGGTCAGGCGTACCAGACCCCGAACTTCTTCTGTCCTTGAAGTGCAAGAACCGCAGGGCTCTCGTATGGAGCAGAGAGGTACTAGTGCCGCTACTCCTTCTGGTGAACTGGCAAGCACCAGCGGCCTAGTACACCCTGGTCGTACATCCAGCACTGCAGTATCACGTGGTGACGTGGCGAGTCCCATAAGTGCAGTTCAAGCTGGCGAGGTGGCAAGCACAAGTAGCGTCCCGCTGCCACCAAGAAGACGAACACAGGCCCGTCGTGCCCATAGTGCCCTTCCTGCTGCATTCGCCAATCCGAATTGGGAACCCACCACTTCTGCAGCACCCGTACTTCCCCCTTTCACTGGCCAACCCGGAATTCAGGTGGAAACAGTTGACTTTACGCCACTGGATTTTTATTCGCTGTTTTTCACCGAAGATCTCTATAGATCTATTGTGGACCAAAGCAATTTGTACGCTGGTCAACACATCGCCACTATTCCCCAGTCCTCCCTTGCCAGAGATTGGAGACCAATTACGGTCTCCGAATTTAAGATCTTTCTGGGCCTTTCCCTCCTCATGGGCATAACCAAAAAGAGTGAGTTGCGGTCATATTGGTCCACTGACCCAATTCACCATATGCCCGTGTTCTCTGCCTCCATGGCCAGGGCACGATACGAGCAGATTTTGCGGTTCATGCACTTCAACGACAATGAACTCTGTCGTCCTCGTTGAGACCCTGCATACGATCGGCTCTACAAAATTCGGCCCCTCGTAAACCACTTCAACCAACGTTTTGCAGACTTGTTTACCCCCCATCAAGTTGTCTGCGTTGATGAGTCCCTGATTAAGTTTTCTGGCCGCTTGTCCTTCAAACAGTACCTTCCCAGCAAGCGTGCCAGATACGGGGTCAAGATGTATAAGCTCTGTGACAGGGCCACAGGCTATACATGTAGATTTATGGTTTACGAGGGCAAAGATAGTCACGTAGAGCCGATCAACTGCCCTGACTACATAGGAAGCGCTGGCAAGATAGTGTGGGACTTGGTGTCACCCTTATTCGGAAAGGGGTACCACTTGTACGTGGACAATTATTATACGAGCGTGCCACTTTTTAGTCACTTGTTTGATCATCAGATTGGAGCATGTGGCACCGTGCGACCTAATCGCCGGGGCTTTCCCCAGCGGCTTGTAGAGTCCCGTCTTAGGCTGGGGGAGAGAGCCTGCTTGAAGTATAATAATTTGCTCGCTATGAAGTGGAGGGACAATAAGAATGTTTTCGTTCTTACCTCCCTTCATGCAGACACGACGACCCAAATTACTACGGCGACTGGTGTTGTGGAGAAACCCCTCTGTGTCCACGAATACAACCTTAATATGGGAGGGGTGGACCTCAACGACCAGTTGTTGGCGCCGTACCTAATTGCCCGTAAGGCCAGACGCTGGTACAAAAAAGTGTCTGTTTATTTATTTCAATTGGCTTTGCTGAATGCTCATGTGCTATACAGAGCTTCAGGACGGACTGGATCCTTCCTTAAATTCCAGGAAGAGATCGTCAGAGCCCTTCTGTATCCAGACGGTGCTCCACCTCACCTTCCCCAACCAGATGCAGTAAGCCGGCTGCACGGGAGGCATTTTCCTTATGTCCTCCAGAGTACCCCTACCCAACGAGCCCCCCAAAAAAGATGTCGTGTCTGCAGCAAGCACGGATTTAGGCGTGACACCCGGTATTATTGTCCCTCCTGTCCTGACAATCCTGGTCTATGCATTGGTGAATGTTTTGAACGCTACCATACACTAGTGGAGTATTAGCGTAGGGTTCAGCACGGCACAGACTAGGCACACTAACACAGGGTCTCCCAAGATGCCATCGCATTTTGAGAGACCCAAACCTGGTACAGTTACAGTTAAAAGTTAAAGTTACTAAAAAAAGTGTTAAAAAAAATAAAAAAATAAAAAAAAAAATACAAAAATAAAAATACAAAAAAAATATAAAATAAAAAAAACCAAAAATAGTTGTCGTTTTATTGTTCTCTCTCTCTATTCTCTCTCTATTGTTCTGCATTCTATACTGCAATGTTTTTTATACTTTGTTTTTTTATTGTTAACCACTTTTTTGTTTTCAGGTACGCCATTCAGCTGCAGAGCGGATTTATTTATCTTGACAGCAACAGCGTTTGCTCCCACGATATATAAAGCCGTGACTCCAGCGCTGTCGGAGGTGATTTCACCACCACAGTTACATACTTCAGCATATATGCCGAAGCGTGGGGGCAGCAGTGGGTGGAGGAGCAATTTGCTCCTGCCTTTTGCGGGAGGATGCCCCCATGCTTCGGCATATATATATATTTTAGGTAGGCACAGGTTGCGTTAAATGTTTTATTTTTTACTATGGTTTTTTTTGTATTTGCTTTGCAGGTATGGTAAGTATTACTGTTATACTGTAATGTTACTTTGTTTTTTTGTTAACCATCATTTGCTTAGCAGGTACGCCATTCAGTTGCAGCGCGGATTTATTTATCTTGACAGCAACAGCGTTTGCTCCCACGATATATAAAGCCGTGACTCCAGCGCTGTCGGAGGTGATTTCACCACCACAGTTACATACTTCAGCATATATGCCGAAGCGTGGGGGCAGCAGTGGGTGGAGGAGCAATTTGCTCCTGCCTTTTGCGGGAGGATGCCCCCATGCTTCGGCATATATAAATGGTGCATGTATGCCCATCATTAGAAGTGGGCGGATGAAGGGAGGTATTCTAATGGTGGGCATACCCACTGATCAATATCTTTTTTTCGTTCAGCCCACAGGCTGCATGAAAAAAAAGTTTACAATACAAGGACCAGCAACGTACTGGTATGTTGCTGGACTTTGAGTGGTTATACCAGAATGATGCCTGCAGGTTTAGGTATCATCTTGGTATCATTCTTTTCAGCCAGCGGTCGGCTTTCATGTAAAAGCAATCCTAGCGGCTAATTAGCCTCTAGACTGCTTTTACAAGCAGTGGGAGGGATCCCCCCCCCCACCGTCTTCCATGTTTTTCTCTGGCTCTCCTGGCCCAACAGGGAACCTGAGAATGCAGCCGGTGATTCGGCCAGCTGACCATAGAGCTGATCAGAGACCAGAATGGCTCCAATCATCTCTATGGCCTAAGAAACCGGAAGCTACGAGCATTTCATGACTTAGATTTCGCCGGATGTAAACAGCGCCATTGGGAAATTGGGAAAGCATTTTATCACACCGATCTTGGTGTGGTCAGATGCTTTGAGGGCAGAGGAGAGATCTAGGGTCTAATAGACCCCAATTTTTTCAAAAAAGAGTACCTGTCACTACCTATTGCTATCATAGGGGATATTTACATTCCCTGAGATAACAATAAAAATGATTAAAAAAAAAATAAAAATGAAAGGAACAGTTTAAAAATAAGAAAAAAAATAAAAAAATTAATAAAGAAAAAAAAAAAAAAAAAAAAGCACCCCTGTCCCCCCCTGCTCCCGCGCAAAGGCGAACGCAAGCGTCGGTCTGGCGTCAAATTTAAACAGCAATTGCCCCATGCATGTGAGGTATCACCGCGAAGGTCAGATCGAGGGCAGTAATTTTTGCAGTAGACCTCCTCTGTAAATCTAAAGTGGTAACCTGTAAAGGCTTTTAAAGGCTTTTAAAAATGTATTTAGTTTGTCGCCACTGCACGTTTGTGCGCAATTTTAAAGCATGTCATGTTTGGTATCCATGTACTCGGCCTAAGATCATCTTTTTTATTTCATCAAACATTTGGGCAATATAGTGTGTTTTAGTGCATTAAAATTTTAAAAAGTGTGTTTTTTCCCCAAAAAATGCGTTTGAAAAATTGCTGCGCAAATACTGTGTGAAAAAAAAAAATGAAACACCCACCATTTTAATCTGTAGGGCATTTGCTTTAAAAAAATATATAATGTTTGGGGGTTCAAAGTAATTTTCTTGCAAAAAAAAATAATTTTTTCATGTAAACAAAAAGTGTCAGAAAGGGCTTTGTCTTCAAGTGGTTAGAAGAGTGGGTGATGTGTGACATAAGCTTCTAAATGTTGTGCATAAAATGCCAGGACAGTTCAACCCCCCCCAAATGACCCCATTTTGGAAAGTAGACACCCCAAGCTATTTGCTGAGAGGCATGTCGAGTCCATGGAATATTTTATATTGTGACACAAGTTGCGGGAAAAAGACAATTTTTTTTTTTTTTTTTTTTTTTTTGTACAAAGTTGTCACTAAATGATATATTGCTCAAACATGCCATGGGAATATGTGAAATTACACCCCAAAATGCATTCTGTTGCTTCTCCTGAGTATGGGGATACCACATGTGTGAGACTTTTTGGGAGCCTAGCGGCGTACGGGACCCCGAAAACCAATCACCGCCTTCAGGCTTTCTAAGGGCGTAAATTTTTGATTTCACTCTTCACTGCCTATCACAGTTTCAGAGGCCATGGAATGCCCAGATGGCACAAACCCCCCCCAAATGACCCCATTTTGGAAAATAGACACCCAAAGCTATTTGCTGAGAGGTATAGTGAGTATTTTGCAGACCTCACTTTTTGTCACAAACTTTTGAAATTTGAAAAAAGAAAAAAAAAATATGTTTTTCTTGTCTTTCTTCATTTTCAAAAACAAATGAGAGCTGCAAAATACTCACCATGCCTCTCAGCAAATAGCTTGGAGTGTCTACTTTCCAAAATGGGGTCATTTGGGGGGGTTTTGTGCCATCTTGGCATTTTATGGCCTTCAAAACTGTGATAGGTAGTGAGGAGTGAAATCAAAAATTTATGCCCTTAGAAATCCTGAAGGCGGTGCTTGGTTTTCGGGGCTCCGTACGCGGCTAGGCTCCCAAAAAGTCCCACACATGTGGTATCCCCGTACTCAGGAGAAGCAGCAGAATGTATTTTGGGGTGTAATTCCACATATGCCCATGGCATGTTTGAGCAATATATCATTTTGTGACAACTTTGTGCAAAAAAAAAAAAAAAAAATTGTCACTTTCCCGCAACTTGTGTCAAAATATAAAATATTCCATGGACTCAACATGCCTCTCAGCAAATAGCTTGGGGTGTCTACTTTCCAAAATGGGGTCATTTGGGGGGGTTTTGTGCCATCTGGGCATTTTATGGCCTTCAAAAATGTGATAGGTAGTGAGGAGTGAAATCACAACTTTACGCCCTTAGAAATCCTGAAGGCGGTGCTGGGTTTTCGGGGCCCCGTACGCGGCTAGGCTCCCAAAAAGTCCCACACATGTGGTATCCCCGTACTCAGGAGAATCAGCAGAATGTATTTTGGGGTGCAATTCCACATATGCCCATGGCCTGTGTGAGCAATATATCATTTAGTGACAACTTTGTGCAAAAAAAAAAAAAAATTGTCACTTTCCTGCAACTTGTGTCAAAAAATAAAATATTCCATGGACTCAACATGCCTCTCAGCAAATAGCTTGGGGTGTCTACTTTCCAAAATGGGGTCATTTGGGGGGGTTTTGTGCCATCTTGGCATTTTATGGCCTTCAAAACTGTGATAGGTAGTGAGGAGTGAAATCAAAAATTTATGCCCTTAGAAATCCTGAAGGCGGTGCTTGGTTTTCGGGGCTCCGTACGCGGATAGGCTCCCAAAAAGTCCCACACATGTGGTATCCCCGTACTCAGGAGAAGCAGCAGAATGTATTTTGGGGTGTAATTCCACATATGCCCATGGCCTGTGTGAGCAATATATCATTTAGTGACAACTTTGTGCAAAAAAAAAAAAAATTGTCACATTCCCGCAACTTGTGTCAAAAAATAAAATATTCCATGGACTCAACATGCCTCTCAGCAAATAGCTTGGGGTGTCTACTTTCCAAAATGGGGTCATTTGGGGGGGGTTTGTGCCATCTTGGCATTTTATGGCCTTCAAAACTGTGATAGGTAGTGAGGAGTGAAATCAAAAATTTATGCCCTTTGAAATCCTGAAGGCGGTGCTTGGTTTTTGGGGCCCCGTACGCGGCTAGGCTCCCAAAAAGTCCCACACATGTGGTATCCCCGTACTCAGGAGAAGCAGCTAAATGTATTTTGGGGTGCAATTCCACATATGCGCATGGCCTGTGTGAGCAATATATCATTTAGTGACAACTTTTTGTAATTTTTTTTTGTCATTATTCAATCACTTGGGACAAAAAAAATAAATATTCAATGGGTTCAACGTGCCTCTCAGCAATTTCCTTGGGGTGTCTACTTTCCAAAATGGGGTCATTTGGGGGGGTTTTGTACTGCCCTGCCATTTTAGCACCTCATGAAATGACATAGGCAGTCATAAAATAAAAGCTGTGTAAATTCCAGAAAATGTACCCTAGTTTGTAGGCGCTATAACTTTTGCGCAAACCAATAAATATACACTTATTGACATTTTTTCTACCAAAGACATGTGGCCGAATACATTTTGGCCTAAATGTATGACTAAAATTGAGTTTATTGGATTTTTTTTAGAACAAAAAGTAGAAAATATCATTTTTTTTCAAAATTTTCGGTCTTTTTCCGTGTATAGCGCAAAAAATAAAAACGGCAGAGGTGATCAAATACCATCAAAAGAAAGCTCTATTTGTGGGAAGAAAAGGACGCAAATTTCGTTTGGGTACAGCATTGCATGACCGCGCAATTAGCAGTTAAAGCGACGCAGTGCCGAATTGTAAAAAGTGCTCTGGTCAGGAAGGGGGTAAAACCTTCCGGGGCTGAAGTGGTTAAGATTTGCCGTAAGAGCTCTAATGATGATATAAAAGGAGTAGTATCAGTAAGATTATATACCGTCCATTCTAGATTAAATATTCTATGTGCATCTGGTTCAAAAAGGAAAGTGTCATTTTGCCATTTAAGCATTTTAACATTCTTTACACATCCTGAAAAAGGGGCCGTTTTATTTAAACTTTCCATAGTTTCCTGATCATTTGTGACTAAACAAATATGTTGTAGTCCTATCTCCATAAATCTGTTTCCTACACCTACTGGTAATCTCTGAAACTTACATATGTTAGATTGATGTTTCAATAAGCAAAGTTCATAGACTGGAGAACTTCTTCCACAGACTATTCCCTTATTAGTTTTAGCACATAGACTTAGATCATGAGTCATGTTTTGTGTATCTACATAGTGTCCATAAATCTCAGAATACCAAAATTCAGGTAGATCCTTCCTATCAGGAGTGGCATCACTATTAACTTACACATTACCTGGACCTCCTCCACTTTGTATACATCAAACCTTCCAGCACACCATCTTTCCTCACATTCAACTTCTTTTCCTGGTACTTCAAACCATGTACTTTCTAAATTTAAACCCTTGAAATAGTTCATCCAAGTGCGATAATTCCCTAATCGTAACTCATCTCGAGCTCTATTAATTTGAATGTGATAAGATAGTGTAGAAAAAACACATTGAGTAATGTTTATGAACTCCTGATTTGCTTTCCACAACTCCAGATTGGCTAGTGCTGTGTGATTAACCATAATATTGAGATATTTAGTTAATTGTACCTGACTAATTTGTGTTTCGAATGTTGTAGGTAACCATTTGCTTGTAATTATTAAACTATCAGCTATGTGACTTCCTGCACATTTCCACTTATTTTGTATCATTTCCATCTGTATCCCATTCATTATTCCCATTCCAGTTCCTGCAGCTCCCAGAACTGTATCATACCATTCTCGGCGATACCTACATTCTGGTAGCTGGGGAAAAGTTACATTAAATTTGATTTTTGTTTTCTGTTGTAATACCGAAACATTTATGCAAGATCTAGGAATAGGAATTAATACAGAGGATTCGAAGATGGTGGGTAGAGCGTCTTCTATTTTTATATTGAAACCATAATGTTGCCATTGTATATATATCCTCCTGTTGTGTTTTCCCATTTCCTTACTGGTACAAAATACCATTCGTAGTAATGATATTGTGTTATACTCTTATCCTGATTTACCCATCTAAGATCAGTACTATTTTCATGAACTGTTACATTGATACCCGGAGTCCATGTATAAACAAACATTTGAAAACATTCAAGCACTATTATCATAGTTAGAAGAATCTTCATTCTGTTTCTCTCGGTTCAAGACTCTTTTTGCAGTGTGATGCGTGGATCCAGGCTGCTTTTCCTTCCAATTTCACTAAAGTGGCTGTAGTCAAAAGCACTTGATAAGGACCTTCAAATCTAGGTTCCAGTGTCTTTCTGGTGTGTTTCTTAACATATACATAATCTCCTGGTAGCAGTGTATGTGTACCTGCTATTGAGTTAGGGTCTGGAAGAGAAGAATACACACTTTTGTGGATCTTAGTTAGACGTTGTTGTAATTGTATCACATATGCAGTAAAACTATCACATTGCAATTGCATACTCTGTGGAAAGTATAGACCTAATCTAGGTGCATTCCCAAAAAGTATTTCATATGGGGATAATCCTGTTTTCCCTGTTGGAGTGTATCTTGTGGAGAACAAAACCAAAGGCAAGCATTCTGGCCATGTCTTGTTTAACTCTTGCATGGCTTTTTGTATTTTCAACTTTATTGTCCCATTTACTCTTTCTACTGATCCTGAACTCTGTGGATGATAAGGGGTGTGGAAACTTTGTTGAACCCCTAACATGGTCATCACATTCTGCATGATTTCTCCTGTAAAGTGTATCCCCCTATCTGATTCTATGGTTTCAGGAAGACCAAACCTAGGTATTAACTCAGTGATCAGTTTCTTGGCTGTGACTTTTGCTGTAGCTGATTTTACTGGATAACTTTCGGGCCAACCTGAAAATAAATCGATACACACGAGGACAAATTCAAAGGGCCGCTCTTAGGCATTTGTATGTAGTCAATTTGCAGTCTCTGGAAGGGGTATTAGGCCAGAACCTGGTGTTTTCGTGGGGTTTTTACTCTCTGTCCTGGGTTATTCAGGAGACAGATTTGGCAGGCTGCACAGTAGTTTCTCGCAGTACTACTGAATCCAGGGGCGAGCCATCCTTGGTTCACAATCCTATACATGGAATTGGAACTCACATGTGTGGGTAGGTGAACTGCCGCTGCCATTGCTGGGTACAGAGAGGCAGGTAGGCATACTTTACCTCCTTCCCTCCTTCCCTCCTTACATTGTCAAGGTCTGGTGCTGCTCCCATCCTGAGCCAGTTATCTTTCTCGCTCTCCCCTGCTTGCTCCTGTAATTTACTCAACTGCTGCCATGTTGGTTCTGGGATACTCACCTCTACCGCTGCTAAAGTTTCAGGGCTTCATTCCCCTAGAGCTGCCTGTTTTGCAGTCAAATCTGCAAATGCACTTCCTTTTGCCTCAATTGTTTTTGCGCTCGTGTGTGCCGCTATCTTCATAATGGCCACTCGTTTAACCTTTTGAAGATTGTTCAGGACTCTCTTAATCCCTTCTCCATGTTTTACAGGTGTACCTGCTGCTGTCAGATAACCTCTAGCCCTCCATATGTGGCCATAATCATGCGCTACACCATAAGCGTAGGCAGAGTCAGTATAAATATTCCCTTCTCGTCCTTTTAAGTATTCTAGGGCTTGTTCTAAAGCTTTTAATTCTGCTTCTTGTGCTGACATATGGGCTGGTACGGGCTGTGTTTCAATTACCTGTGTATCAGCCACTACAGCATACCCTGTGTGATATTTACCCTTGTCATCAGCAAACCTACTACCATCTATGTACAAAGTGTGCTCAGCATTTAAAATTGGTGTATCTGTAACATGTACCTTTAAGAAAAAATGTACTCTGTCTTAATTAACACCAGATGTTCCTTCTAACTAGAATGACTCTATTGTAGGGATGTTTAACCCTTTCAACTCTGAAAATACACTATATATGAATGTAAAAAATGATGTGTAAAAAAATATCTCATCTTGATATAATAAACATGTCCTGTCACATAAAAATGATATATAAAAACTGCAACATATCTGATGGATAAATTATTTCATCAGTAGTCAAAAAAACTAAAAAGTCCATTGTTTTTAGAATGTCCTATCAGAGATTCTCGAGAAAGTTTTTTTTTTTTTTTCTCTTCCTCTTCTTCTTCCTTATTAGCACTATTATTCCCCCTTGCCAAATCTGGTGACTGAAGAGGCAAAAAGGTGGCCAAATTTAAAGTTGTACAGCGCTGAAAAGTGACATTTGGAGGTAAAAGTAAAGTACACTGTAACCTTAATTGCCTAGCCACTGAAATGTGTTTGGGCTAAACTTGAGACAAGATTGCATGTATGTCATGTGTGGTGTGCACTACAACTGGATTGTCTAGAACAATTTCTGATGACTTATCTAGGATTATCGACACCGCTGCTACCGCCCATACACAGGACGGTGAACCTCTGGACACTGGATCTAATGCTGCTGAAAAGTAAGCAACGGGTCTTTGTTTTACATGTGCCTGTGTCAAAACACCTGTGGCATGTCCAGTGATTTCAGCAATGTACAAATAAAATGTCTTGGTGTAATCTGGAATATCGATAGCCGGGGCAGAAATCAACAACCTTTTCAAAGTGACAAACGACTCATAAGCTACTTCTGTAAGCATATACGGTACAATTTTCAAACAATCGTATAATGGCTGCATCAAAGCGCTGGCATGTGGTATCCATTGTCTACAATATGACACAATACCTAAAAACATACGCAATTGTTTGAAATTCCATGGGGGTAACATTCCCTTTATCACTTGAACCCTCTCCTCAGTGAGATGTGTTGTACCCTGTGATATACAATGTCCCAAAAAGATAACTTTTTCTGACACACTTGCAACTTTTTCTTATTAACCTTGCAACCTTTTTCTGCCAAAAATCGCAACAAATTAAGGGTGGTGTGCAGGCTTTCAGTCTTTCACTTATCTGTGGAATTAATCTTTCCATAAACTGTCTATTGAAGGCTCAGATCGTGACTGGCAGAGCCAAATCCAATCCCTCATCTGCCATCATACTTTCCATAGATAAGTAAAATTCCAATACAGCCTGTCCTGGCATTTGTTTCATGGGTGATATTGACCCCTTCTCCTGTTGTTTTGCCTGACAGAAAGCTTCTAATCTAGCAATAAAAGGAGCCCTTGAGTCTATGTGTCTGACGTCCTGTCTCCAGATTGCCATTCCCCCTCAGCTCAGTCTGCAGGTCGGTCATAAACTGGTTAAACAGGGTCAGAGTCATTTTATGTCTGCATAAATCCTCCTCATCCTGCCAGGTTGCTTCATGTGTATTCATTAACTGTGTCACAAATCTACAGAAAGCAGCTGGCTTTGCTATACAAACCCATCCTCTACCCTCAAGTACAGGATATATCTTGTGTAGTTTACGTTCTATGTCAGTATATGGGGGTGGGATGGTTGAACTAAGATTATTTAAAATTTCAACATTTTTTTTTTTTTGTTCTTCTGTCTTTCATATCCCAACCATCACAATCTGGATTATATTTCCACCCCTCTTCTTTCGCTCTATTTGAGACTTTAATTAAGCATTGAACCTGACGCATCCATTGCTTCTCTAACACCTCTCCTTGTCTGTCCCTTTTTATTTCACTCTATACATCCGGGTCTAAACCCGCTGCTCCTTTCACCTTAAATTTACGAAGGACATCCTTTAAGTCCTATGCTTCATCTTTCCCATAGATGTTCTTAATTATCTGTGGCACCGTATAATGCACCACAATTCCCTGACGGGGTTTCGTGTTCTGCTGGCCCATTCTGACAGTCCGTGCCTAGGTAGCAAGTGGGACACTTAGTGTACAGTACTAAATACTAAAAAAGCTACACTAGTTCCTCGTTGCCTTCCTCCTAGGGTGCCAGAATACTAAAAACCTCTCCGGATGAGATTTCTGAAATCGAATTACTTTATATGCTAGCCAACTCACAAATATTATGACCAGAATGACAGCTACAACATATACAAGCATTCCTTTAAGTGACCAGGTATCCGACTAGATCTCCGGGCTTTATGGAGACCTCATTCCCCCCCGTATCTGGGATCCCTCTCATACACTCTTATCCCTGCTTTATGGAGCAGACAGGGCTTATACTTTCAACCCGTCTATGGTTTATGAATTAAATTGAATATCAAACTTAAGCGTCAGACCCCCAAGCTCATCATGTGAGGTAAAGGCGCATTCCGTTGCTCATTGGGATGATATTCTTTCAATTCATACCAACCTTGGCAAGGCTCATTCACTTTCTCAACAAGACAGACAAGACAACAAACAACAAATAATTCCATCAATATAAACCAAAATATGCAGTAATTCTAGACTCACCACTACAGAGGCTGGTGTTTTAAAACCAGGAGAACCGTAACTGACAGAACGGATAGGCACAAATCAGGGGAGCACAGAATATAAGAAAAATAAAGCTTTTTCTTACCTGCGCAGGTTTTCAATCTGTGGTTCCCGGAATGCCTGTCCTTTTGTTCCGTCAGTCCAATTCATCCACCTCTTGTAGTATAATCGGTGTGTCCCTACTTCCGGGCGCCAGAATTGTTAGGTGCAGTTTTCAACTTAACTGCTTCTAGTTTATATTGCTTTGCCAAATTAGCTCTCAAAGAAGTAAGACACAGAATATAGGTTTCTGTATATCAGATCCGAGCCTTAAAGGTCCCGTACTGTCAACTGAACCTGTCGGCTCTTTATTGGGGCTTTTTATAGACTGGTTACAGAAGCATCAGTTTGAACAAATTTCCATATAAGGTAACAAGCAGTATAATTTCAACATACATGACGCTAGACACATCTGGAAAAACTTAAGACTAGTATTGCAACATATACTGACACGCACACATTATGTAGAGAAATAAAAATCTATTTTAAGTAGAACTCTAACCTATTATTTCCAACCTTATCAAACCCCAGCACCCAGTAAACAGAAAACTGTTCAGTGATTGCTGTCTTTGTCACAAATTACCCTATCCACCCTTCTAATAATCAAATCCCCTACTACCAGTATCTGCCTCTCTTTGCCTACACATCTGTTCCCATCCTTAATGGATTAGGCATTACTCTGGATGCTAGAGGAGGTAACCTGCTCCAGCAATCAATGCTATGCTTGAACTGATATCACCAATATCATGCAAATTGACATATTTATTGGGATGTATCAACTCAGGACTAGCCTCTCTTACTTTCCCCTCTATTCCATCTGTAGCCATGCCCCCGTAGGGGTTGCTGAAAGTTGTGGTTCACCCGTCACCTTGCCCAGCCCGACATCCATCTTAATGTCACTCAGTAACACAGACCACCAGCCCATAGCTTGTTTTGTTTTATTGCACAGTGTACAGTAGTGATGGTCATCTCCATCTAGCAGCCGACATGCACACTACTTACTTCAATGTTATCCCACTAGAAAGCGCACATTAGAAACCTCCAAAAACGTTTTGACCACCGGCCGGGGGAAAACGCGGTTCTTGCTGCTTTTTACGTTTTCCTACGGCTACGGTCACGGTAGTATAGTGTACATGTAGCCTAGGTGTCTTTCACAAGGTTGTAGTGTTTTGCTTAAATAGGAAAGTTACTATGTTAGGTGCAAATTTTTACATACCCAGTGTTATTAGTGGTGTTTGTAATGAGTGCAGGATGATGAAAGATGACCACTGTACATCGGTGCTTTCTATACTATGTTATGAATATAGTCAAATTGTCCTTTTAAACTAGCTGGAATTTCATTTTCATTTTCAAATGCCTGTGTCAAGATCTTTCAGTTCTTTCTGACAGGAAGTAAAGTCATCATCAAATATCTTTTTTTCTGCTTCCTGTGCATAGTATCTTACTTCCTGAAGGCTCCATTCTCCAGGAATTAAAAGGAGATAAAGATTGTACTATTTCGCTCAAGGTCAGTATAGAGTCCTGATCTTTATCATAGCTTTTATAATATTGTTTATTATTGCATTTGTAGTTAACGTCATGGCTGTTCAGTCGTATTTCCTCTTTTTGTTTGTTGGTGCAAGTTTTTACACAAGTTTTGTTTTGCACAGTTGAAATACATATATCAGACCTTTTTATCTGCAAAAAGATATGTTTTTCTCTACATCCTGATATCTACACAGTCCAGTCATATTGGACAGGCGGACTGCTGCCCTTACTTCCCCAAAACGAGGCCTCCTCTCTGCCCCTAGCCTGTAATTGGACAGTAGGCAGAATGTCACTTCTCTGCTCACACTGCTTTCCCCTAAAGGTACACAAGTTTCTTATCAGGACATGGGCACTACGGCATATTTGATTGGCTCCTTGTATTGCCCATCTTTCCACCAGCCTGAATGCCTTTGTACACAAGATTGCAAGAGACCGATGCAAAGTAAGTCCAATTTAGGTACTGACAATAATTACATTTAAAAACATATTTCATTATTTTTAACCGATACCTAAACGTTTAATTGTTTTTTTTTTTATTTACATAAAGTTCAGCTTTAAAGTGGTTCTAAAGCCAAGACATTTTTTGTCTATAGATGCACACAGCCCAGTTTGGGAGTGAGCGTGCAGATGTGCTCCCATATCAAGCAGCTTGCTATGGGGTCAGATACAAAAGAAGAGGAACCAATAGCACCAGTGAAGAAACCCCCAGAAGAGGAGGTCTGGGGCCCCTCTGTGCAATACCATTACAGACATCCCAATCTGCAAAAACTCATTTCAGGGAGGTTTCAAACTCGTTTCAAGGAGGTGACACTTCATGCCGCCGCCCCCCCCCCCCCCCAATAAAATGCAGCCTTACCAATGCCAATTAAATGCAGCTATACCAGTGCCCATGAAATGCAGCCTGATAACACAGCTGCTGTTCCTGGGGTCTGGCTGCAGGAGCTTGGGGTCCAGCTGCTGGTCCAGGGGTCTGGCTGCTGGTCCTGGGGTCTGGCTGCTGGTCCTGGGGTCTGGCTGCTGGTGCTGGGGAGCCATCCCAGTCTGAGAATTGACCGGCAGGAGGGGGGTGGGCAGAGGCAGAGAGAAGACTGGCTGATGGTGCTGGGGCCCGGCTGCTGGTGCTGGGGGTCTGGTTTGCTGGTGCTGGGGTCTGTCTGCTGGTGTCTGGCTGCTGGTGCTGGGGTCTGTCTACTGGTCCTTGGGTCTGGCTGCTGGTCCTTGGGTCTGGCTGCTGGTCCTGGGGTCTGGCTGCTGGTGCTGGGGTCTGGTTTGCTGGTGCTGGGGTCTGTCTGCTGGTGTCTGGCTGCTGGTGCTGGGGTCTGGCTGCTGGTCCTGGGGTCCGGCTGCTGGTGCTGAGGTCTGGTTTGCTGGTGCTGGGGTCTGTCTGCTGGTGTCTGGCTGCTGGTGCTGGGGTCTGGCTGCTGGTCCTTGGGTCTGGCTGCTGGTCCTTGGGTCTGGCTGCTGGTCCTGGGGTCTGGCTGCTGGTCCTGGGGTCTGGCTGCTGGTCCTGGGGTCCGGCTGCTGGTGCTGGGGTCTGTCTGGTGGTGCTGGGGTCTGGCTGCTGGTGCTGGGGTCTGGCTGCTGGTGCTGGGGTCTGGCTGCTGGTCCTGGGGTCTGGCTGCTGGTCCTGGGGTCTGGCTGCTCGTCCTGGGGTCTGGCTGCTGGTGCTGGGGAGCCATCCCAGTCAGAGAATTGACCAGCAGGAGGGGGGTGGGCAGAGGCAGAGAGAAGACTGGCTGATGGTGCTGGGGTCCGGCTGCTGGTGCTGGGGGTCTGGTTTGCTGGTGCTGGGGTCTGTCTGCTGGTGTCTGGCTGCTGGTGCTGGGATCTGTCTACTGGTCCTTGGGTCTGGCTGCTGGTCCTTGGGTCTGGCTGCTGGTCCTGGGGTCTGGCTGCTGGTCCTGGGGTCCGGCTGCTGGTGCTGGGGTCTGGTTTGCTGGTGCTGGGGTCTGTCTGCTGGTGTCTGGCTGCTGGTGCTGGGGTCTGGCTGCTGGTGCTGGGGTCTGGCTGCTGGTCCTGGGGTCTGGCTGCTGGTCCTGGGGTCTGGCTGCTGGTGCTGGGGAGCCATCCCAGTCTGAGAATTGACCAGCAGGAGGGGGGTGGGCAGAGGCAGAGAGAAGACTGGCTGATGGTGCTGGGGCCCGGCTGCTGGTGCTGGGGGTCTGGTTTGCTGGTGCTGGGGTCTGTCTGCTGGTGTCTGGCTGCTGGTGCTGGGGTCTGTCTACTGGTCCTTGGGTCTGGCTGCTGGTCCTTGGGTCTGGCTGCTGGTCCTGGGGTCTGGCTGCTGGTCCTGGGGTCTGGCTGCTGGTGCTGGGGTCTGGTTTGCTGGTGCTGGGGTCTGTCTGCTGGTGTCTGGCTGCTGGTGCTGGGGTCTGGCTGCTGGTCCTGGGGTCCGGCTGCTGGTGCTGAGGTCTGGTTTGCTGGTGCTGGGGTCTGTCTGCTGGTGCTGGGGTCTGGCTGCTGGTCCTTGGGTCTGGCTGCTGGTCCTTGGGTCTGGCTGCTGGTCCTGGGGTCTGGCTGCTGGTCCTGGGGTCTGGCTGCTGGTCCTGGGGTCTGGCTGCTGGTGCTGGGGTCTGGTTTGCTGGTGCTGGGGTCTGTCTGCTGGTGTCTGGCTGCTGGTCCTGGGGTCTGGCTGCTGGTGCTGAGGTCTGGTTTGCTGGTGCTGGGGTCTGTCTGCTGGTGCTGGGGTCTGGCTGCTGGTCCTTGGGTCTGGCTGCTGGTCCTTGGGTCTGGCTGCTGGTCCTGGGGTCTGGCTGCTGGTCCTGGGGTCTGGCTGCTGGTGCTGGGGAGCCATCCCAGTCAGAGAATTCCCCAGCAGGAGGGGGGTGGCAGAGAGAAGACTGGGTGCAGTGATCTGTAGGCTGTAGCAATTAAAAGAAAAAAAAAAGACCTTTCCCCTGTCAAGCGGACTCTTTCTCCACTTTCAGGTGCCGCTGCGCAGTGATCTCCTGTGTGACAAGTACATGACAGTCCCGGTCTGCCCGGCGGATTGATATAGAAGAGAACTGTCACGTACTTCGCACAGGAGATCACTGCGTAAGTGGCACCCAAAAGTGGAGAAAGCATCCGCTTTACTGGGGAAAGTTTTTCTTTTAATTGCTACAGCCTGCGGATCACAGTCTTCTCTGTGCCTCCGCCCACCCCCCTCCTTCCCTTCCCTGCTGTATTGGCCGGACCTACCCAACCTGAAAAAAAAGTACCCATGCAGTAGTATGGTCTGTCCCCCCTCTGCCTCGGCTCGCAGCCTACATCCGCCTGTCACTCAGCCACAGACAGAGCAGCCGTACTCCATTCGGCCACTCGGGCTGCTATGTCTGTCTGTGGCTGAGTGACAGGTCCAGCCGGGAGATCCGGTAGCCCACAGCCAAATGCGGGAGACTCCAGCAGCTCGCGGGAGACTTGAGATGTCTGCCATTAGTACAATACCATATTTATTATCTTAAAAATATCCTTCACAACAGAAAAAGAGTAAGCATGCCATGAGGCAAGTCTATGTCACATGATCTGTAAATGATGCATTGATGCTGGAACCTCTTTAGACTGTTGCTCTCCACAGACATCCCAACCTGCAAAAACTAATTTCAGGGAGGTGGCAAACTAATTTCAGGGAGGTGATGCCCCCCCCCCCCCCCCCTCCCCAGTCAAATGCAGCCTGATCAGTACCAGTTAAAGTTTGCCTTTTTTGACATGCATAGGCATTCTTTGTCTCTTATTTTTCTTTTTTACTAGTAACAGTAACTAGGACAGTAAAAAAAGTCCTGCAAGCAGCATCTTTGCAGCACTGTAGGAGCGGTGTATACACCGCTCCTAAAGCGCCCCTGCCTATTGAAATCAATGGGCAGCACCAGCAAAGCGCAGCCAAACCACTGGCAAAGCACCGTTGTGGTTTTAACCCTTTTTCAGCCGGTAGCAGGGGTTAAAAGCACCCCACTAGTGGCCGAATAGCACCGCTAAAATGACGGTAAAGTGCTGCTAAAAATAGCGGCGCTTTACCTCGACGTCCCCAATGCCTCAGTGTGAAAGCACACTAAATGTTTTTGAATGAGTACTGCCTGCATCAGAGAGAAGGGATAGTGTAAAACTAAGTGCTGGAACATGGAAGCTTCAAGTTAAATTTGCAATAAAATGTATAATGTCATATTATGGCAAGTTCTCCTGCCATATCCCCAGCAATCAGCTCTTCACAGAGGAATTTGCTAGGACTGCCATTGTAACATCAAATATCATAAAGACTTTTGGCATAATCTACCTTAGGTGTAGGTAGAACATGAAGAACAGTCAGCCTCGGGTAGAGCAAACTGGGCAAGCTCTAAAATCACATTCCAATTCACCTGCATATACAAGCAGCCCCCAGTGGCAGGAAGGGAGAAGTGCACGTCTAGAGGGAAGCCAGGGATGCTCTCTATTTCATAACACTGGGAAGGGAAGCGGCAGCGTGTCAGCTCAGTAATATTCCGCTGCACAGGCTGCTCTGCCTTTCTGAGTGACAGACTCAGCCGGGAGATCACCTGTGAGCCAGCATCCAAATGTGGGAGTCTCCCACGATTTGCGGGAGACTTGAGATGTCTCTTTCCATTTAGTGTATTTTTTCCATTTAGTGTATATTTAGTGTATTTGCGCATGTAGCTGTTCTGCTGTAAAGAGGCAACATCAATAGCATACTTTTAAAGAGCTAATCAGTTTCAAACTCTGGGAATTCATTCAGTTTCCAACATGTGCTAGTTTACTATGGATTAAGTCCGATGATGTACATGCCATCTCATGGACATATCTCTTTAATTTACAGTTTACATTTTTACTGAGCACCACAAGCACAGCTATCAATATATTTTTGGCTCTTCGACACTGGACCTGCTGGTCTCAGCTCCAGCAGCTGCAGAGTCACATGCTGCTGCTGTTTCCATGCCTCCCCTCCTCCTACCCAATTACAGAGTGCTTTGTATTATCTGAACCTTTTCAAAAAATACTTTGTGAATGGACAGTGGATGGAAGGGGTGGGCAGAGCTGATATGTGTGAGAAGACAATGTATTTCCTGTCAGAGTGCTAGTAATATAGTGATAGCTGTACTCCTGGTGCTCAGTAAAATTGTAAGTTGTAAATAAGTAATAGAGAAAATCCATGAGGTGGCATGCACCTTGTAGAACTTAAACCATAGTCAGCCAGCACATTTTAGTAAGTGGCTTAATTGTTGGAGTTCAGCTTTAAAGTGATACTAAATGCTATTTTTGGGGCTTTAAAATACCTCTATGCAAGTCATCCCTTCCCTCCTCTTCTGGAAGCCCCCACTGGCGCTCTCTGCTCCTCCTTCCTCTGGGTGCCCCCTCAGCAACCTATGTGGGTGCCAGTGCAGGCGCGCTCCCAAGTTGAGCTGTGTGCATGCAAAGAAACACACAGCGTCGTTAAGCCATGCCCCCAGCTCCCTCCTCATAGGAATTAGACTTACAGCAACAGGAACCTTTGGCTCCCGCTGCTGCCTGTATCTCCTGTGAGACCAGGAAGTGAAGGAGTAGCGCTGCAGATGGGACAGAGGGACTAGGACAGGTAGTAGAACAGTTTTTACCTTAATGCATAGAATGACAGGCACACAGATAGAAAAGGAATGCACTGACAAACACAATATAAATGTGAACTAAAACTAGATGTTTAGGTGCAAGTTATGCTTGTTATTAAAATCACATGTAGCGCTGCCCTCTTGAGGGTCGCAAGATAAATCAGTACCCCTCTGGTGGCCCTGAGCCTGTGAGTCCTCTGCCACCCTGGGTTCATACATTTTCTTTCCTCTAAATGACAGCAAGAAAGAAGTAAATACAGCAGAATTGATTAAACCAACAAAGTTTACTTAATGAGATGGATGAAAAAGAAATTAGATAGTCAACTCAAATTTACACTTTAAAATGTTATTTACTATAGGAATGTTATCAATAACTAAATAGCAATTACCTATCAGATTCAAACATTGAACAGTAAACACTATAATCTCTGTACTCAACCAGCACATCCAATGCCTATGTGAACAGGCTACAGGAGAGCATGACCCCTCTCTAATGCTCCTTTACACATAAACGCAGAACAGTAAATAACAAGTACAAATTTTAGCAAATAGAAACAGTATTGCAATTTATACAAATTAACCCAGTCAGAGTCACTGGGTGAACAAAGAGGTTACTTTGGTAACAAAGGCAATATTAGATGTTAGTATATATTTAAAAAAGTATTTTATCAAGCAATAAAATCAATGGAGTGCAATACTCCTACTCAAATGTACAGTTTGCATTGTCATAAATTAAACCAACAAAAACACCTTTGTGCAGTGCATATCTTGCAAACATCAGACAAGGACATACATGTAACATAACAACACACAATCTATAAAAACTGGACGAACAACCAGACGACTGGCTCTGATGCACATAGAGGATCTCAAGCGATATTAATCCCATACATGATTCTACAAAGTGGGAATGCATAAGTAAAGGACATCCATGCTGCGCATCGCCCCAGGGTGGAAGCCAGCTGGTGAAGTATACGGATCCAATTCAGAGTTAATGTGGGGTGATGATGGTAAACCCTCTGAGGATCCTGAAAGTGTGGACATACTGTTTGGGGGTGGGGAAATGATCAACGGTCTTTATCAGTACACCGGAGGCGGCTTGTATATTTTCTCATTGATGTCAAGCACAGAGATGGTACGATGTTAGGCAATGACGGTAGGAGCAGTGTGACATCCTAATTCACTGAAATAGTATCATAAGATGATAAAGTTATTGGAAGAGTCATTGCAATCCTGTCATTAAGAGGACCCACTTATGGATTGAAAAAAGCACTTATAGATGAAATAAGACAAAGGGGGTTATTTACGAAAGGCAAATCCACTTTGCGCTTTCACTTGGAAGTACAGTCACTCTAAATCTAAGGGGTAGATCTGAAATGAGTGGAAGCTCTGCTGATTTTATCATCCAATCATATGTAAGCTAAAATGCTGTTTTTTATTTTCCTTGCATGTACCCCTCGGATCTACAGCGACTTTACTTCCAAGTGCACTTTTAGTGCACTTTTAAGTGCACTTGCAGTGCAAAGTGGATTTTCCTTTAGTAAATAACCGCCAAAGTTACAAGCAGTGACTAATGAAGCTCCACCTTCGTACACATGTCTTCTGATATGGACTTTAATGTGATGCCTCCAAGCGGTAGTCTGTAGTAGGGAGGACGTGCTTTACACAGTCCTTCAGTCCATGTGGGTAGTGAACTGTTCCTCAATCCGGCTCATCATCCCAATGCAGCGGGACCTTCCGTATTCGGTGTCACATGAATCCACACTTCCAGGATCCTCAGAGGGATTACCATCATCACCCCACAATAACTCTGAATTGGATCCGTATAGTTAACCATCTGCCTTCCACACTGGGGCGATGCACAGCATGGATGTCCTTTACTTATGCATTCCCACTTTATATCGCATGACATCCTCTCTGTGCATCACGACCAGGCATCCAGACATCCAGTTTTTATAGATTATGTGTTGGTATGTTACATGTACTTGTCCTTGTCTGATGTTTACAATATATGCACTGCACAAAGGTGTTGTTGGTGTAAATCATGACAATGCAAAACTGTACATTTGAGTAGGAATATTGCACTTGATTTTATTGCTTGATATCAATAAAGTACTTTTTTGAATATATACTCCTCTAATATTGCCCTTTGTTACCAAAGTAACCTCTTGGTTCACCCAGTGACTCTCACTGGATTAATTTGTATGCTGTTGTTAAGGTTACGGTGACAACACCTCATTGGTGAGTGGCTAAGGAGTACCCTCCAATTTCATAGTGGACTTTTATCGTACCCTTCTTCTTTTTTGTTTGACCTGTATTGCAATTCAACCTGCTCTTACAGAGAGTTCTTGATGAATTATAGCTTTATGAACTTTAGTAAAACAAATCCCTGAAGAGGGGAGGGAGGTGAAAGTAGTTCCGTATTGCTGTGCGGCAGTCCGGTTGATCTTCAGCTAGCCCTTGATGTATAATTGCATGCAGGGAAATTTTGAATGGTAAATTAAAGCATCTGACTTAGTAAGTTGTGAATAAACAGTGAACAGTCTTCTTGTGTAGATTAAACTGTAACTGGATCCACAGTGATCACTGACTTAAAGATGCTACTTTCTGTGGAACTACAAGCAACAGCAGAGCAATGGAAAGCAAAGGTTTCTGTATATAGTGTCTATGGTGTTTGGTCTAGATCCTTGGAACTAAAGATAACAGGTGCAGGAGACAATGGTGTCTATATACAGTGTCTATAAGATTGGGCTGTTTCCCACTCACCACGCTGGAACAAGAGATGGTGATGGTGATGATCATGATGGTCTCTCAGAAACGTGGCTCAGGGTATGATATCCGGCCTCCGCTGCACTGTGCCACGGCTCACCCGAATCTGATACCACTGCAGGATGAATGAGATAGGAACAGCCTCCAGGCTGCCGCCGGACAGCTAAGGGGAGCTGTCTACAGATGTCCCTACATGATATCCGCTTGATAATTCTGCTAGCGCAGGCTGCGACTCAGCTACAACTCACACTATCACAAAATCCCTACATACAGATCCACGCTGGGTCCCAAGAGAGCGTGCTAGGCCTCAATGCATCCCTCTTATAGTCTCTCCCAGCGGTCTGTTCTTCCCCATTAGCCAGCTGGTAGTTGTAGTTCCACATGATTCAGCCAGAGGGGGCGAATCCCATCCATACGGACTACATATCCCAAGATGCTTTGCTTTGCCTTTAGTCTCTGAATAAGAAGACAACCTACCGTTTTCCTACGGTGCGGTCACGGTAGGCTAGTGTACATGTACAAGTGTCTTTCACAAGGTTCTAATGTTTTGCTTAAATAAGAAAGTTACTATGTTAGGTGCAAATTTTACATACCAGTGTCATTAATGGCATTTGTAATGAGTGTAGGATGATGAAAGATGGCCACTGTACATCGGTGCTTTCTATACTATGTTATGAATATAGTCAAATTGTCCTTTTAACCACTTGACCACTGGGCACTTAAACCCCCTTCCTAACCAGGTCAATTTTCAGCTTTTGGTGCTCTCACACTTTGAATGACAATTACTAAGTCATGCAACACTGTACCCATTTGAAATGCTTGTCCTTTTTTTCACACAAATAGAGCTTTCTTTTGGTGGTATTTAATCACCGCTGGGTTTTTTATTTTTTAGGCTATAAATCAAAAAAGACTGAAAATTTGGTAAAAAAAAAATTCTTTGTTTCTGTTAAAATGTATTGGCAGAATATTGGCGAGTATTGCATAGTATTGCATAGTATGGCAGAGTATGGGCACTGAGCAGCGCTGTGGGCTGGATCTGTAGTGCCCACATCGCTGCAAACGATCTCTCCCTCTCTCCTCTCACACTATACTGATCGGTACAGAGAGGGGAGGGAAGAACTGGCATCATGACATGACACTGGTTTGTTTACAAGTGATGCTCCGTCATTTGCGGCCATTTACCGTGATTTACCGTGATGGGACCCGGCGGTCACGGATGTTCCCGGGTGCGGGCCCCAGGGGACGCGTGGGAGAGCGCAATTCTGTGAGGACGTCCACCTAGAATTCTGTGAGGATGCCCACCCAGAATAAGCCGACCGCACTGTAGCCGTCTTTCGGCTATGGCCGGCCTGTGGTTAAACGAGCTGGAATTTCATTTTCAAATGCCTGTGTCAAGATCTTTCAGTATTTTCTGACAGGAAGCAAAGTCATCACCAAGTATCTTTTTTTTCTGCTTCCTGTGCATAGTATCTTACTTCCTGAAGGCTCCATTCTCCAGGAATTAAAAGGAGATAAAGATTGTACTATTTCCCTCAAGGTCAGTATAGATTTCTGGTCTTTATCATAGCTTTTATAATACTGTTTATTATTGCATTTGTAGTTCATGTCATGGCTGTTCAGTCGTATTTCCTCTTTTTGTTTCTCAATGCAAGTTTTTACACAAGTTTTGTACAATTGAAATACATATATCAGACCTTTTTATCTGCAAAAAGATATGTTTTTCTCTACATCCTGATATCTACACAGTCCAGTCATATTGGACAGGCGGACTGCTGCCCTTACTTCCCCAAAACGAGGCCTCCTCTCTGCCCCTAGCCTGTAATTGGACAGTAGGCAGAATGTCACTTCTCTGCTCATACTGCTTTCCCCTAAAAGGTACACAAGTTTCTTATCAGGACATGGGCACTACGGCATATTTGATTGGCTCCTTGTATTGCACATCTTTCCACCAGCCTGAGTGCCTTTGTACACAAGATTGCAAGAGACCGATGCAAAGTAAGTCCAATTTAGGTACTGACAATAATTACATTTAAAAACGTATTTAATTATTTTTAACCAGTACCTAAACATTGGGGGGGGGGGGGGGGGTTACCATACCTCACAACTTTCTGAGATGGGAATGAGGGACACCAATTAGCAAAAGTATGTAGGCATAGGACACACCCCCTACCACACCCCCTTAAAGGAGCATTGTGCAAAAAAATGATTGGTTAGACCCACAAGTGTTTTTTTTCCCACTACTATTCCTTTATATTGGCTTTTGGAATTTACAATTACAGCAATATAGAAATTAAATTAAAGGTTTAGCACTCAAACACTTTTTGATAGATAAGTAGTGCATTTTATATACAACTATACAGATCAGGCCAAAATGAGGGACAAATGAGGAGGAAAGAGGGACAGAGGGACATTACCCCAAATCAGGGACAGTCCCTCGAAATCAGAGACAGTTGGGAGGTATAATATTTTAACTTGTGGAGTGACATTAGGAGATTCTCCTTTAAATTCACCAACACTATGAAGTTTGGTGTCCTGATTGGTTATTAATTAAGCGGATCACTCAGTAAGGCCCTCACACTACACAGGTATGAACTTAAGGGATATAGCACAATCAGACTAGCATGCAGCCAGATCAAAAGGCATTACCTTCCGAAGTTCCATTTAGGGAAATCATTGTATTTCTCCTAGTAAGAGACTGCAGAGCACCAATACAAGACAGAGTTACTGTAGGTACCTATCCAGCTGTGAAACTGAGCAATAACACTTACCTGTGCCCTGCGTTATTGCTGGCCCGCTGCTCCCTTTCCAATGCTGCACTATTTTAATAGCCTGTTGCTTTTTTTCTGAACTCTGCTTCATGAGCAATATGACTATATATATATATATATATATATATATATATATAATCTCAATTTAACAAAAGTCTATCTTTTTCAGTGTGTTGTTTAGACTATTTTTAGAGTATTTTACTTAAAGTTTAATAGAAGAATGTAATCTAGTTGAATACAGTTGGACTGAGAAACACTCATGTTTATGCATACATCTTGACCTCTGAAGACATGCAGCGCACTGAATAGGGCCACATGTCCAGAGAGACCTCAGGATGGGATAGGATGGGATGGGATGGGATGGGATGGGATGGGGGGGGGGGGGGGGCGTGGACGGGGAGATTGCAGGATGGGACGGGGAGATTGCAGGATGGGACGGGGAGATTGCAGGATGGGACGGGGAGATTGCAGGATGGGACCGGGAGATTGCAGGATGGGACCGGGAGATTGCAGGATGGGACCGGGAGATCGCAGGATGGGACAGGGGGTGGACAGGGAGAGTGCAGGATGGGACAGGGAGATCGCAGGATGGGACTGGGAGATCGCAGGATGGGACAGGGGGTGGACAGGGAGAGTGCAGGATGGGACTGGGAGATCGCAGGATGGGACAGGGGGTGGACAGGGAGAGTGCAGGATGGGACTGGGAGATCGCAGGATGGGACTGGGAGATCGCAGGATGGGACGGGGAGATCGCAGGATGAGACGGGGAGATCGCAGGATGAGACGGGGAGATCGCAGGATGGGACGGGGGGTGGACAGGGAGATCACTGATGGGACTGGGAGATCGCAGGATGGGATTGGGAGATCGCAGGATGAGACGGGGAGATTGCAGGATGGGACAGGGGGTGGACAGGGAGATCGCAGGATGGGACTGGGAGATCGCAGGATGGGACTGGGAGATCGTAGGATGAGACGGGGAGATCGCAGGATGAGACGGGGAGATCGCAGGATGGGACAGGGGGTGGACAGGGAGATCTCAGGATGGGACTGGGAGATCTCAGGATGGGACTGGGAGATCGCAGGATGGGACTGGGAGATCGCAGGATGGGACGGGGAGATTGCAGGATGGGACAGGGGGTGGACAGGGAGATCGCAGGATGGGACTGGGAGATCGCAGGATGGGACTGGGAGATCACAGGATGGGACTGGGAGATCGCAGGATGGGACTGGGAGATCGCAGGATGGGACTGGGAGATTGCAGGATGGGACTGGGAGATTGCAGGATGGGATGGGGCATGGACAGGGAGAGAGCAGGATTGGACTGGGAGATCGCAGGATGGGATGGGGAGATCGCAGGATGGGACGGGGAGATCGCAGGATGGGACGGGGAGATCGCAGGATGGGACGGGGAGATCGCAGGATGGGACGGGGAGATTGCAGGATGGGACGGGGAGATTGCAGGATGGGATGGGGGGTTGACGGGGAGATTGCAGGATGGGATGGGGCGTTGACAGGGAGATTGCAGGATTGGACTGGGAGATTGCAGGATTGGACTGGGAGATTGCAGGATTGGACTGGGAGATTGCAGGATGGGATGGGGCGTGGACAGGGAGAGAGCAGGATTGGACTGGGAGATCGCAGGATGGGACGGGGAGATCGCAGGATGGGACGGGGAGATCGCAGGATGGGACGGGGAAATCGCAGGATTGGACTGGGAGATTGCAGGATGGGATGGGGCGTGGACAGGGAGAGAGCAGGATGGGACGGGGAGATTGCAGGATGGGACGGGGAGATTGCAGGATGGGACGGGGAGATTGCAGGATTGGACGGGGAGATTGCAGGATTGGACGGGGAGATTGAGGACGGGGAGATTGCAGGATGGGACGGGGAGATTGCAGGATGGGACGGGGAGATTGCAGGATGGGACGGGGAGATTGCAGGATTGGACGGGGAGATTGCAGGATTGGACGGGGAGATTGCAGGGTTGGACGGGGAGATTGCAGGGTTGGACGGGGAGATTGCAGGGTTGGACGGGGAGATTGCAGGGTTGGACTGGGAGATTGCAGGGTTGGACTGGGAGATTGCAGGGTTGGACTGGGAGATTGCAGGATGGGATGGGGCGTGGACAGGGAGAGAGCAGGATTGGACTGGGAGATTGCAGGATTGGACTGGGAGATTGCAGGATTGGACTGGGAGATTGCAGGATTGGACGGGGAGATTGCAGGATTGGACGGGGAGATTGCAGGATGGGACGGGGAGATTGCAGGATGGGACGGGGAGATTGCAGGATGGGACGGGGAGATTGCAGGATTGGACGGGGAGATTGCAGGATGGGATGGGGCGTGGACAGGGAGAGAGCAGATTTGGACTGGGAGATCGCAGGATGGGACGGGGAGATCGCAGGATGGGACGGGGAGATCGCAGGATGGGACGGGGAGATTGCAGGATGAGATGGGGCGTGGACAGGGAGAGAGCAGGATTGGACTGGGAGTTTGCAGGATTGGACTGGGAGATTGCAGGATTGGACTGGGAGATTGCAGGATTGGACTGGGAGATTGCAGGATGGGATGGGGCGTGGACAGGGAGAGAGCAGATTTGGACTGGGAGATTGCAGGATGGGACGGGGAGATTGCAGGATGGGACGGGGAGATTGCAGGATGGGACGGGGAGATTGCAGGATGGGACGGGGAGATTGCAGGATTGGACGGGGAGATTGCAGGATTGGACGGGGCGTGGACAGGGAGAGAGCAGGATTGGACTGGGAGATCGCAAGATGGGATGGGGAGAGAGCAGGATTGGACGGGGAGATTGCAGGATGGGATGGGGCGTGGACAGGGAGAGAGCAGGATTGGACTGGGTGATCGCAAGATGGGATGGGGAGATTGCAGGATTGGACGGGGAGATTGCAGGATGGGATGGGGCGTGGACAGGGAGAGAGCAGGATTGGACTGGGTGATCGCAAGATGGGATGGGGAGATTGCAGGATTGGACGGGGAGATCGCAAGATGGGATGGGGAGATTGCAGGATGGGACGGGGAGATCGCAGGATGGGACGGGGAGATCGCAGGATGGGACGGGGAGATTGCAGGATGGGATGGAGCGTGGACAGGGAGAGAGCAGGATTGGACTGGGAGTTTGCAGGATTGGACTGGGAGATTGCAGGATTGGACTGGGAGATTGCAGGATTGGACTGGGAGATTGCAGGATTGGACTGGGAGATCGCAGGATGGGACGGGGAGATCGCAGGATGGGACGGGGAGATCGCAGGATGAGACGGGGAGATCGCAGGATGGGACGGGGGGTGGACAGGGAGATCACTGATGGGACTGGGAGATCGCAGGATGGGATTGGGAGATCGCAGGATGAGACGGGGAGATTGCAGGATGGGACAGGGGGTGGACAGGGAGATCGCAGGATGGGACAGGGAGATCGCAGGATGGGACTGGGAGATCGCAGGATGGGACTGGGAGATCCCAGGATGGGACTGGGAGATCGTAGGATGAGACGGGGAGATCGCAGGATGAGACGGGGAGATCGCAGGATGGGACAGGGGGTGGACAGGGAGATCGCAGGATGGGACTGGGAGATCGCAGGATGGGACTGGGAGATCGCAGGATGGGACGGGGAGATTGCAGGATGGGACGGGGGGTGGACAGGGAGATCACAGGATGGGACTGGGAGATCGCAGGATGGGACTGGGAGATTGCAGGATGGGATGGGGCATGGACAGGGAGAGAGCAGGATTGGACTGGGAGATCGCAGGATGGGATGGGGAGATCGCAGGATGGGACAGGGAGATCGCAGGATGGGACGGGGAGATTGCAGGATGGGACGGGGAGATTGCAGGATGGGATGGGGCGTTGACGGGGAGATTGCAGGATGGGATGGGGCGTTGACAGGGAGATTGCAGGATGGGATGGGGCGTTGACAGGGAGATTGCAGGATTGGACTGGGAGATTGCAGGATTGGACTGGGAGATTGCAGGATTGGACTGGGAGATTGCAGGATGGGATGGGGCGTGGACAGGGAGAGAGCAGGATTGGACTGGGAGATCGCAGGATGGGACGGGGAGATCGCAGGATGGGACGGGGAAATCGCAGGATTGGACGGGGAGATTGCAGGATTGGACGGGGAGATTGCAGGATTGGACGGGGAGATTGCAGGATTGGACGGGGAGATTGCAGGATTGGACGGGGAGATTGCAGGATTGGACTGGGAGATTGCAGGATGGGATGGGGCGTGGACAGGGAGAGAGCAGGATTGGACTGGGAGATTGCAGGATGGGACGGGGAGATTGCAGGATGGGACGGGGAGATTGCAGGATGGGACGGGGAGATTGCAGGATTGGACGGGGAGATTGCAGGATTGGACGGGGAGATTGAGGACGGGGAGATTGCAGGATTGGACGGGGAGATTGCAGGATTGGACGGGGAGATTGCAGGGTTGGACGGGGAGATTGCAGGGTTGGACGGGGAGATTGCAGGGTTGGACGGGGAGATTGCAGGGTTGGACTGGGAGATTGCAGGGTTGGACTGGGAGATTGCAGGATTGGACTGGGAGATTGCAGGATGGGATGGGGCGTGGACAGGGAGAGAGCAGGATTGGACGGGGAGATTGCAGGATTGGACGGGGAGATTGCAGGATTGGACGGGGAGATTGCAGGATTGGACTGGGAGATTGCAGGATGGGATGGGGCGTGGACAGGGAGAGAGCAGGATTGGACTGGGAGATTGCAGGATTGGACTGGGAGATTGCAGGATTGGACTGGGAGATTGCAGGATGGGATGGGGCGTGGACAGGGAGAGAGCAGATTTGGACTGGGAGATTGCAGGATGGGACGGGGAGATTGCAGGATGGGACGGGGAGATTGCAGGATGGGACGGGGAGATTGCAGGATGGGACGGGGAGATTGCAGGATGGGACGGGGAGATTGCAGGATTGGACGGGGAGATTGCAGGATTGGACGGGGAGATTGCAGGATGGGATGGGGCGTGGACAGGGAGAGAGCAGGATTGGACTGGGAGATCGCAAGATGGGATGGGGAGATTGCAGGATTGGACGGGGAGATTGCAGGATGGGATGGGGCGTGGACAGGGAGAGAGCAGGATTGGACTAGGTGATCGCAAGATGGGATGGGGAGATTGCAGGATTGGACGGGGAGATTGCAGGATGGGATGGGGCGTGGACAGGGAGAGAGCAGGATTGGACTGGGTGATCGCAAGATGGGATGGGGAGATTGCAGGATTGGACGGGGAGATCGCAGGATGGGACGGGGAGATCGCAGGATGGGACGGGGAGATTGCAGGATGGGATGGAGCGTGGACAGGGAGTTTGCAGGATTGGACTGGGAGTTTGCAGGATTGGACTGGGAGTTTGCAGGATTGGACTGGGAGTTTGCAGGATTGGACTGGGAGTTTGCAGGATTGGACTGGGAGTTTGCAGGATTGGACTGGGAGATTGCAGGATTGGACTGGGAGATTGCAGGATTGGACTGGGAGATTGCAGGATGGGATGGGGCGTGGACAGGGAGAGAGCAGATTTGGACTAGGAGATTGCAGGATGGGACGGGGAGATTGCAGGATGGGACGGGGAGATTGCAGGATGGGACGGGGAGATTGCAGGATTGGACGGGGAGATTGCAGGATGGGATGGGGCGTGGACAGGGAGAGAGCAGGATTGGACTGGGAGATCGCAAGATGGGATGGGGAGATTGCAGGATTGGACGGGGAGATTGCAGGATGGGATGGGGCGTGGACAGGGAGAGAGCAGGATTGGACTGGGTGATCGCAAGATGGGATGGGGAGATTGCAGGATTGGACGGGGAGATCGCAAGATGGGATGGGGAGATTGCAGGATGGGACGGGGAGATTGCAGGATGGGACGGGGAGATTGCAGGATGGGACGGGGAGATCGCAGGATGGGACGGGGAGATTGCAGGATGGGATGGGGCGTGGACAGGGAGAGAGCAGGATTGGACGGGGAGATTGCAGGATGGGACGGGGAGATTGCAAGATGGGACAGGGAGATTGCAGGATGGGACGGGGAGATTGCAGGATGGGACGGGGAGATTGCAGGATTGGACGGGGAGATTGCAGGATGAATGGGGGGTGACACACACAGAACACTTCCCCCGTTCTCAGCACTCACTGTCCTTATCTCCTGCTGCATAGTCCTGTACAGATGAAGCAAACAGAACGAGTGGTGCTCTGTGTCTGCAGCCTGAGCCCAGCTTCTGTCTTCCAATGATCTGATCAGATTCTGGGCACAGGCTTCACCAGAAATCCGTCTGTCATCTGCCAGGACACTGCAGCAACTTTCCTATCACACACTGACCTGCAGTCTCCTCCATTTGAAAGCCCTCCTCCTCTTCAGCACAGATCAGCAACTGACCCCGCCCCCACGCACAGAGTGAGTGGCCAGTACAGGAGGATGATTGCCATGAGCTGCAGCCAATCACCATGAGGACAAGCAGAAGGGAGGTCCAATCAAAGAAAATTTTCACACAGTGAGAAAACCAGCGTCAGGCTGCGCCGTACGGAATTCTGTGTGCATGGGCGGGGCAGCGGGAAAGCCCTCCCTTTGCGGGACAATCCCACCCATTCAGGGACAGTTGGGAGGTATGGTTTTACTTACATAAAGTTCAGCTTTAAAGTGGTTCTAAAGCCAAGACATATTTGCCTTAATGCATGACTGCTGAGAAGCATAGGCTCATTTATGACCAACTAATAAACCATTACCTTGCCCCCCAAAAAGACACAGAAGCTGATTAAGTTGGAAATAGGGCAAGGCCACAGCTTTATGCAACTTTTCAAAAGTACAACTTTCCAAATGTACCAAACAATGCTAGTCACAGTATACCATGAGCACCCATAAATATAAACTCATATAGTTTAAGAGGCCTGTCTTTAGGGTCCTTTCACACTGGGGCGGTTTGCAGGCGATATTGCGCTAATAATAGCACCTGCAAACCGACCCGAAAGTGTCGCTGCTTTCATTCCAGTGTGAAATCCCCGAGGGCTTTCACACTGGAGCGATGCGCTGGCAGGATGGTAAAAAAAGTCCTGCCAGCAGCATCTTCGGAGCGGTGAAGGAGTGGAGTGTATACCGCTCCTTCACCGCTCCTGCCCATTGAAATCAATGGGACGGCGCAGCTATACCGCCGGCAAAGCGCCTCTGCAGAGGCGCTTTGCGGTGGTTTTTAACCATTTCTCGGCTGCTAGCGGGGGGGTAAAACCGCCCCCGCTAGCGGCCGCTTTACCGCCGACGCCCGCCCCAGTGTGAAAGGGCCCTTACCATCAGTGCCAGACAGGCATTAGACTGACCCCAGAACTTGACTTGAGGGCATAGCCCATAAAGCAACATCAATTGCTGGCAAGGTCAAAACCTCCAATAAAACTGTGACAAAACATCACAATGGGCGGATTCAGCTGTCACTCTTGTGACAGCTGAATCTCCTCAGAGCAGTTGGCTGTGCCTCAGCATAGCCTTTTCCTAGAGTTCAGGCTCCACCCAGTCACCTCAGGTCTTGTAGCCAATCCTAAGAGAGCTACTTGACTTCCCTTTTAGGTTCACACCAACAGTGATGTGGGGGTCAACAGCTGGTCTCAGCTCCAGCAGCTGCATAGTCACATGCTACTGCTGTTTCCATGCCTCCCCTCCTCCTACCCAATTACAGAATGCTTTGTATTATGTGAACCTATTCAAAAAATACAAAGCCTTCTGTGAATGGATAGTGGATGGAAGGGGCCAGCAGAGCTGATATGTGTGAGAAGACAGTGTATCTCCTGTCATAGTGCTGGGAATATAGTGATAGCTGTACTCCTGGTACTCAGTAAAATTGTAAGTTGTAAATAACAGAGAAAATCCATGAGGTGGCATGCACCTTGTAGAACTTAAACCATAGTCAGCCAGCACATTTTAGTAAGTGGCTTAATTGTTAGAGTTCAGCTTTAAAGTGATACCAATGCTATTTCCTGGGGCTTTAAAATAAAAACAATATGATACATACCTGCAAGTCATCCCTTCCCTCCTCTTCTGGAAGCCCCCACTGGCGCTCTCTGCTCCTCCTTCCTCTGGGTGCCCCCTCAGCAACCTGTGTGGGCGCCCGTGCAGGCGCGCTCCCAAATTAAGCTATGTGCATGCAAAGAAGCACACTACGTTGTTAAGCCATGCCCCCAGCTCCCCCCTCATAGGAATTAGACTTACAGCAACAGGAGCCTTTGGCTCCCGCTGCTGCCTGTATCTCCTGTGAGACCAGGAAGTGAAGGAGTAGCGCTGCAGATGGGACAGCGGGACTAGGACAGGTAGTAGAACAGTTTTTACCTTAATGCATAGAATGACATGCACACAGATAGAAAAGGAATGCACTGACAAACACAGTATAAATGTGAACTAAAACTAGATGTTTAGGTGCAAGTTATGCTTGTTATTAAAATCATATGTAGCGCTGCCCTCTTGAGGGTCGCAAGATAAATCAGTACCCCTCTGGTTGCCCTGAGCCTGTGTCTGCCACCTCTGCCACCCTGGGTTCATACATTTTTCTTTCCTCTAAATCAGTGGTCATCGACCCTGTCCTCAGGACCCACTAACAGGCCAGGTTTTATGTATTACCTTGGGGAGATGCAGACTAGAATACGGCAATCACTGAGCAGCAAATTACCGTATATCACCTGTGATGTATTTCAGTTATCTTGCAAACCTGGCCTGTTAGTGGACCCTGAGGACAGGGTTGATGACCACTGCTCTAAATGATAGCAAGGAAGAAGTAAATACACCAGAATTGATTAAACCAACAAAGTTTACTTAATGAGATGGATGAAAAAGAAATTAGATAGTCAACTCAAATTTACACTTTAAAATGTTATTTACTATAGAAATGTTATCAACAACTAAATAAAAATAACTTATCAGATTCAAACATTGAACAGTAAACACTATAATCTCTGTACTTAACCAGCACATCCAATGCCTATGTGAACAGGCTACAGGAGAAGCAAATAGAAACTGTATTGCAATTTATATAAATTAACCCAGTCAGAGTCACTGGGTGAATGAGGAGGTTACTTTGGTAACAAAGGGCAATATTAGTGGAGTATATTTTAAAAAAAGTATTTTATTGATATCAAGCAATAAAATCAATGGAGTGCAATACTTCTACTCAAATGTACAGTTTGCATTGTCATAAATTACACCAACAAAAACACCTTTGTGCAGTGCATATCTTGCAAACATCAGACAAAGACATACATGTAACATAACAACACACAATCTATAAAAACTGGACGGACAACCGGACGACTGGCCGTGATGCACAGAGAGGATGTCATGCGATTTTAATTGCATTCATAATTCTGCAAAGTGGGAATGCATAAGTAAAGGACATCCATGCTTCATATCACCCCGGGGTGGAAGGCAGCTGGTGAAGTATACGGATCCAATTCAGAGTTAATGTGGGGTGATGATGGTAATCCCTCTGAGGATTCTGAAAGTGTGGACATACTGTTTGGGGGTGGGGAAATGATCAATGGTCTTTATCAGTACACCGAAGGTGGCTTGTATATTTGCTCATTGATGTCAAGCACAGAGATTGTATGATGTTGGGCAATGACGGTAGGAGCAGTGTGACATCCTAATTCACTGAAAGAGTATCATAAGATGATAAAGTTATTGGAAGATTCATTGCAATCCTGTTATTAAGAGGACCTGCTGTTCATACACTTATGGGTGATAAAGACAAAGTCACAAGCAACGACTGTGTTGTGCTTAGAAAGCTCCACCTTCGTGCCCGTACACATGTCTTCTCAATGTGATGTCTTCAAGCGATAGTCCGTAGTAGGGATGACGTGCTTTGCACAGTCCTTCAGTCCATGTGGGTAGTGAACTGCTCCTCAATCCGGCTCATCTCAGTGCAGCGGGACTTTCCGCATTCGTCGTCATGTGAGTCCACACTTCCAGGATCCTCAGAGGGATTACCATCATCGACATAAAAAGAGAGAGGGGCGCACCGGCCATGTGCATTATCTTTTGTAAAACATTTATTGAATAAAATAATAAAAGAAATTACTCACAAGCAGTAGTATAATCAGGTGCCATAAAACTCGAGCAGCAACAAACAGCAAGTAGTTATAGTGATGAGCGGAGGAACATACAGGCATCACTACTAGCTAACGCGTTTCGAAGGGCACGTCCCTTCTTCATCAGAGCTCCATCATCACCCCACATTAACTCTGAATTGGATCCGTATACGTATACGTAACCATCTGCCTTCCACCCCGGGGGCGATACACAGCATGGATGTCCTTTACTTATGCATTCCCACTTTGTAGAATCATGAATGCGATTAATATGACATGACATCCTCTCTGTGCATCATGACCAGACGTCCGGACATCCAGTTTTTATAGATTGTATGTTGTTATGTTACACGTACTTGTCCTTGTCTGTTGTTGGTGTGATTCATGACAATGCAAAACTGTACATTTGAGTAGGAATATTGCACTTGATTTTATTGCTTGATATCAATAAAATACTTTTTTGAATATATACTCCTCTAATATTGCCCTTTGTTACCAAAGTAACCTCTTGGTTCACCCAGTGACTCTCACTGAGTTAATTTGTATGCTGTTGTTAAGGTTATGGTGACAACACCTCATAGGTGAGTGGCTAATAAGGAGTACCCTCCAACTTCATAGTGGCTTTTATCGTACCCGTCTTCTTTTTTGTTTGACCTGTATTGCAATTCAACCTGCTCTTACAGAGAGTTCTTGAGCTTTATGAACTTCAGCATACCTCCCAATTGTCCCTTATTTCAAAGGACTGTCTCTGATTTGGAGCAATGTCCCTCTGTCCCTCATTCCTCCTCATTTGTCCCTCATTTTGGTCTGATCTATATAGTTGTATATAAAATGCACTTTTTATCTTTCAAAAGGTGTTTCCTAGTGCTAAACCTTTCATCCAATTTCTAAATTGCTGCATTTGTACATTTTAAAAGCCAATATAAAGGAATAATAGTGGTAAAAAATAGCTCTTGTGGATTTAATTAACCTTTTTTTTGGGTTAACTCTCCTTTAAGGGGGGTGTGGCAGGCGGCGTATCCTATTCCTACATACATTTGCTAATAGGTGTCCTTTATTCCCATCTCAAAATGTTGGGAGGTATGCTTCAGTAAAACAAATCCCTGAAGAGGGGAGGGAGGTGAAAGTAGTCCTGTATTGCTGTGCAGCAGTCCGGTTGATCTTCAGCTAGCCCTTGATGTTTAATTGCATGCAGGGAAATTTTGGATGGTAAATTAAAGCATCTGACTCAAGAAGTTGTGAATAAACAGTGAACAGTCTTCCTGTGTAGATTAAACTGTAACTGGATTCACAGTGATCACTGACTTAAAGATGCTACTTTCTGTGGAACTACAAGCAACAGCAGAGCAATGGAAAGCAAAGGTTTCTGTATATAGTGTCTATGATGTTTGGTCTAGATCAGGGGTAGGAAACCTCAGCTCTCCAGCTGTGGTGAAACTACGAATCCCATCATGCCTCTGCATCTAGGTGTCATGCCTGTGATTGTCAGGTTCTTGCAATGTCTCATGGGACTTGTAGTTTCAAAACAGCTGGAGAGCCAAGGTTCCCTACCCCTGGTCTAGATCCTTGGAACTAAAGATAAGAGGTGCAGGAGACAATGGTGTCTATATACAGTGTCTATAAGATTGGGCTGTTTCCCACTCACCACGCTGGAACAAGAGATGGTGATGGTGATGATGATGGTGATGATCATGATGGTCTCTCAGGAACGTGACTCAGGGGATGATATCCGGCCTCTGCTGCACTGTGCCACGGCTCACCCGAATCTGATACCACTGCAGGATGAATGAGATAGGAACAGCCTCCAGGCTGTCGCCGGACAGCTAAGGGGAGCTGTCTACAGATGTCCCTACATGATATCCGCTTGATAATTCTGCTAGTGGAGGCTGTGACTCAGCTGCAACTCACACTGTCACAAAATCCCTGCATACAGATCCACGCCAGATCCCAAGAGAGCGCGTTAGGCCTCAATACATCCATCTTATAGTCTCTCCCAGCCGTCTGTTCATCCCCATTAGCCAGCTGGTAGTTGTAGTTCCACATGATTCAACCAGAGGGGGCGAATTCCATCCATACGGACTACATATCCCAAGATGCTTTGCTTTGCCTTGTCTCTGAATAAGAAGGTTACAGATCAGCATCACACTCAGCACTAGAGGAAAATGGCTCCCCCTGCAACAACGCCACACAGTGTCTCCTGATTGCAGGAATATGTATATATCCAGCTCCTGGCTACACACATGGCTGCACATGGGCAGCCAGGTGTGGCTGCAGGCAAGAATCAGTATCAGCAGCGGCTGTCAGATCTGTACTCTGAGCCTCCAACTGACCCTGTACACAGACATTGTTTTTATGGAGTTTCTGGATGCACGCATGTTTGTATGCAGTCATAGCACAGAGTGATGTTGCTTTTTGCTGTCTCTAAATGCAGCAAAATATCTGTCCCTGGCTGCCTGTTTGAATGTAGCCTAATATACTGGGTCCAAACCCCTGTACTACTGTCTCCTCAGTGCCCAGTGTACGTAGGATCATGGTGCAGGATGTCAGTATATCCTATGCGGGCAAAGAAAGAGTGATGCCAGAGGTGGAATAGAGCTTGTGGGAGTGTAACTTAACTAACTTTACCTGACACCTCCCATAAGGAAGCAGCAGTGTTGCAATGACAGAGGGTGAGCAACAATTCCAATATATACACAGTGTTATAGAACAACATTAAGAAAGTGTAAACATAAATATAATTTTTTTTTGTAGATCATGTTTATATTTTTAATTTAATTTGGTTTGGCTCAACTGATGAGCGCACCAATTTTTCTTACTATATTTCTATATGAGCTTTGTGTTCGGACTGGTTGTAGGCTCTTCTGTGATATGTGGTCACATATGTTTTGTTTCAGTGTTCAATTGATTAACATTCAAAGGTGGTGGGATAGGCACAGGATTTTCTAATCTATAAAAAATATTAATACCTGCAAGTAGTATAGCAAAAAGGAACTAAAAACAAAATAAACAGGTGTCAAAGTTGGCAAGTGCTCAGCTTACACTATGAAACGCATGTGAATTGCACAGGACCCATACCACATTCCTGTTCAATTCACATGCAATTCAGTGCGGTGCAGTTTGAGCTAATTTTGAGCTCATTTTGGGCTCAAATCGCACCACATCGCACCAAAGACATGCATGCAGCAATTTTGGAACCACACTGCAACTGAATTACATGGTTGTTTTGTACCATGCGATCCAGTGGCAGCAAAAGCACTGCATTTGCGACCTGTGTTTCGGGTGTTGTTAGGATTGCATTGACACCCACTGTGGACCGCAAGGGCAGTGCGATTTGAACGCAGTGTGGGAAACACGCATGGATCGTGGCTTTTCCCACGCAGCATTAGTGTGAACCTAGGCTAAGCAATTCAACCCACTGTTTCAGGTTCTGGTCAAAGATTTTCTAACTGTGCATCCCATCTTTGTAATATTTTTGTATACTGTATATTGTAATAGGTGCTATACAATGGTTTTCCCAAAGTTAGAAGCAGTGCTACAGTAGCTAGTGATTATACAGTATACATAGCTTCATAAACAGAACAGAGACAAAAAGTGGGAAGGAAAGGGAGTGCTGGTATGCAGAAAGATAAAATAAAGAAAGACGTGACGGAACGTCCCACACTCTGCTTAAGTGCTTTCCTCAGTATATCGCTTCTTAAGTCCTGGGACATGAGACCAATGGATCTGGCTATAGTAACCCCCAAGAACCAGACAACACCAGTCTTGGAGTACATCAGAAATAGCCTGCTTTATTTGAGATCTCACACAAATATTTACATCAGGATGACAATACAAACTGTAATCAGAAACATAATTAACTTGAGCTAATTAACTAATCCTTTAACTAGACAGGTGACTCGGAGATATGACCTTTCAGGGCAGCCTTGACGCCCCCAGCTCACCAACTATAAAATACACATTATCTTAAATATCAACACATAACTCCTTCATACAATAGCAGAGTTAATTAGCATAAACAACAATGGGTGAAAGACTCTTAGAAGCCATACTAGACTTATTTACATTATAGCAGACAACAGACAGACAGGTGACTGGAGTTGATGACATTAGCATCTTCTAACAGTATGTGTCCCAACAGTATGAATCAGTCACTATTTCTAATATGGCATATACATGGTTCTCAAAGTCTGTGTGTCTTGGGGGGGACATGGACCTGAATCCAAAGTAAGACCACCTCAAGGGTCCCCAGGCATACACCTCACAAAGAACACCGTTCCCCCAAAATCCAGGGCCCATAATCAGTAGCCAAGTGGCCAGCATTCAGTCCCCTCCAAAAGCCTCTGTCCCGGGTGAGTCCATCACAAAGACAAAGGCAACAAAATACTAAATGTAATATACGAAAGCAGTAAGAGTTAAGTAAAAGCACTTTTATACATCAGAATAAATCAGTCTGTGTAAGGGATGTCTAATTACAATAGAATGTACACAAATCCCAAAAATGAAAACAAATTAGGATTATAGGATGTCTGATAAAGGTGGTAAAATATATATCCAACACAATTATTTTTTTTTTTATTTAGTCATCCTAAAGCCGCGTACACACGATCGGAATGTGCAACAGAAGAATTCCTACGGAAGCTTTTCATCGTCTATTCCGATCGTGTGTGTGCCTAATCAGACTTTTTTTTTTTAAATTCCGAAGGACCTAGAAATAGAACATGTTCTAAATATTTCCGACGGAACCAATTCCTATCGGGAAAACCGCTCGTCTGTATGCTGTTCCGACGGATCAAAGATGACGCATGCTCTGAAGCATGTACGAGACGGAAGCTATTGGCTACTGGCTAATGAACTTCCTTTTTTTTTGTGTGGGCAAGACTGCTCGAATGGAATTCCGTCGGAGTGCCATCGGAGAAACCTTCGGAGTTTATTCCGATGGCAAAAACGGTCATGTGTACGTGGCATTAGGGTATACTGTATCCAACCTATACATTTATTGACTCTCTTTGCAGTATGGTAGAGAATTATATTCCTTGTGTTTAGAACAAATTTCTTCTATCACTATGAAATGTAGCTGAGAACTTTAATAATTTGCTAACTATAAAATGGGAGGTTTAAGGGGTCAAAGCAGCAAATATCATTGTAATGTTCCTCAAGTCATACCCAAATCTGAGAATTCTGCACAACACAGTTTAGTCAACAAAGATATTTCAACAAACATGATAATATCACATACTGTACTCCAATATGGATTTCTTCTTGCTAATTGAGGTATGAGTAAAATGCATTGAGAATGGAATTTCTCTTACTTATTAAGGCTTTTCAAACCTATTTGAAGATAACTCTTGCGACTGTTTTATTACAGACAAGATCATCCCTGAGGTTTTGGGATCTTTGAAACTCAAAGACAGGAGGCCCCTTGAAATGCCTTTTTAAACGTGAACCAATGTTTTTATTATTATGGCTGTGGAGGTTTAAAAAAAGATACAGTAGTTCACCCGGAATGTACTTTTCAGACTTGATTATTTTTAAACTGCTTAAGAGATTTTCTATCTAAAGATAGAGCCTTGATATAAGAATTCAGAAGGTCAGTACTTGTATCCACACACTACTAATGATTCAACAATCAAGTTAACTAGTGTCAAAAACAAGCTGAAGACGTTATTCTTCTCACCTCACACATTGACTATAGCTTAGGCCTTTTATTGGAAAGACTGGAATAAAATTATCAAACCACAAAAATATTTTTCTTGGTGGTTACTATTTTTTATATGGAGTTGGGAGCAATTTCAGTTTGAAAATTGTTCTACTGTACTCCTTTGAAAATGTAATGGTAGGATCTATCTATTTTAATATGTGTAGTGCTTACCCCCGAAGGAGCGGCTGATTATATTATTATTATACAGGATTTATATAGCAACATTAGGGCAGACAGTACAAGTACAATACAATTCAAAACAGGAGGAATCAGAGGGCCCTGCTCGTTAGAGCTTACAATCTAGGAGGGAGGGTCAAGTTATACAAAAAGGGTAAGCTGTGGGGGATGAGCTAATGGAGAAAATAGTGCAGTTGTTAGATGGAGGCAGAATAGTCTTCTCTGAAGAGGAAAGTTTTCAGGGATCGCCTAAAGGTGGATAAATTTGGAGACAGTCTGACGGATTGGGGTAGGGAATTCCAGAGGATGGGCAAACCTCGGGAGAAGTCATGGAGGAGGCGATGAGGGAGCTAGAGAGTAGGAGGTCTTGGGAGGAACGGAGATGGTGATTAGGTTGGTATTTTGAGACTAGGTTAGTGATGTAGCTGGGGGCAGAGTTGTGGATGGCTTTGTAACTTATTGTTAGTATTTTGAATATAATTAGTTGGGTGAGTGGTAGCCAATGGAGGGATTGGCAGAGAGGGGTAGCAGACACTGAGCGGTTTGTAAGGTGGATGAGTCTGGCAGCAGCATTCATGATGGACTGAAGGGGGGATAGTCTATTTAAAGGTAAGCCAATGAGGAGGGAGTTTCAGTAGTCGAGGCGAGAGATAACCAGGGAGTGAGTCAGGAGCTCAGTGGTTTCATTGGTTAGAAAGGGACGTAGTTTAGAGATGTTGCGGAGGTTGAGGCGGCAAGCTTTGGAAAGTGATTGGATGTGGGTCCGAAAGGAGAGTTCAGAGTCCAGGATAACACCTAGCACCCTGACATGTGGGGACGGGTGGATGGTTTTGCCATTGCTCTTGACAGAGAAGTCAGGGGAAGAGGCACGTGGGGGAGGAAATATTATAAGTTCGGTTTTGGACAAGTTGAGTTTGAGGAAGTGGTGGGACATCCATACAGATATGTCGGTTAGTAAGTTAGTGATGCGTGAGGAGACTGATGGAGTGAGTTGAGGGGTGGAGAGATAGATTTGTGTGTCGTCAGCATAGAAATGATATTGAAAGCTGTGAGAGACTATCAGCTGACCCAGGGAGGAGGTGTAGATTGAAAATAAAAGAGGTCCAAGAACAGAACCTTGGGGGACCCCAACAAAGAAGGGAAGAGGAGTGGAGGAAGTAGAATTGTAAGTGACAGTGAAGGTGCGTTGGGATGGGTAGGATGAGAGCCACTGAAGAGCACAGTCACGGAGACCGAGGGAGTTTTTTGAGGAGGAGGGGGTGGTCAACCGTGTCAAAGGCAGCTGAAAGATCCAGAAGTAGGAGTACAGAATAGTGTCCGTTGGTTTTTGGGGTTAGTAGGTCATTTGTGAGTTTTAAAAGAGCAGTTTCTGTGGAGTGTTGAGGCCGAAATCCAGATTGAAGGTGATCAAGAAGGTTGTTTTTAAGGAGGTGGTCACTCAGTTGGTTGTAAACCAGGCGCTCAAGTAGTTTAGAGGAAAAGGGGAGCAAGGAGATAGGGCGTAGGTTAAGATTGGTAGGTTCCAAGGGCGGCTTTTTAAGTATGGGAGTGACCAGGGCATGTTTTAGAGCATTGGGAAAGATGCCAGAGGTAAGGGAGAGATTGTAGGATGGGGTCAGAGGGCGACCGTAGCATTTGAGAGGGAATAGGGTCCAGGGGACAGGTGGTTAGGTGGGCGATAGAAAGGAGTTTAGCAACTTCGTCTGCAGTAGCAGATTTGAATAGGGGGAGTGTCAGTTGTACCTGTTGACATGGGGTCTTAGTTAGGGGAGATACCAGAAGAGTAGAGATTTCATCACGGATTGTATCAATCTTGTTTTTGAAGTGATTAGCGATCTCCTGGGCAGCGAGTAAGTCAGAGGGTGGAGGCGGTGGAGGACAAAGTAGAGAGTTGAAGGTAGAGAAGAGTTTATGGGGACTGGATGAGAAGGTGTTAATAAGAGTTGTAAAATAGGTTTGCTTGGCAGTGTGGTGGAAAGAATAGTATTTTTGGAGGGCAGATTTGTATTGGTTGAAGTCTTTGAGAGACTTAGTCTTGTGCCACAGACGCTCAAGAGCGTAACTACGTTTTTTGAGAATTTTAGTGTCATCTGTTTGCCAGGGTTGTAGGGGTCGAGGCCCGATTCTGCGTGTAGTGAGGGGAGAGAGAGCTTGTCCAGGGTGGAGGACAGGGATTTATTGTAGATGGACGTGGCTTGGTTGGGGCAGGATAGGAGAGAGATTTTGTCATAGAGGTGGTCAGTAGCAGAATAGAGGAGGAGTTGAAGTTGCAAAAGTTTCTACGGGTGATGGTTAGGCTATTGGAGGGAAAGGTGGTGGAAGACAGGGGGAGAGAAACTAATAAGGTGATGGTCGGACAGAGGAAAAGGATTGTTTGAGAAGTTGCATGGAGTGCATAGGTAGGAGAATACAAGGTCAAGGGTGTTCCCATCAGAGTGAGTAGAAGCCTGTACCCATTGCTTCAGGTCAAATGAAGAGGTTAGACTAAGAAGTTCAGAAGTAGCAGGAGTGTTTGTATTAGCAGGGATGTTGAAATCGCTGAGAATGATTGTGGGAATTTCCGAAGAGAGAAAGTAGGGTAGCCAGGCAGAGAACTCATCAAGGAAAGTCGATAATGGTCCAGGGGGCCGGTAGATCACAGCAATCCTTAGGGAAGTAGGAGAGAATAGACGTATACAGTGGGCTTCGAATGAAGAGAGGGAAAAAGAGTGGGGAGAGTGAATAACCTGGAAGGTGCTCTGGGGGGATAGGAGGAATCCCACTCCACCTCCCTTGCATCCATTAGGCCTAGGGGAGTGAGTCCAGTGAAGGTCACCCTGGGAGAGGGAAGCAGGAGAAGGGGTGTCATGTTCGTGGAGCCAGGTTTCAGTGAGAGCAAGTAGATTAAAGAAATTATTGACAAAGAGGTCAGGAACAGCAGTGAGTTTGTTGCAGACAGAGCGGGCGTTCCAGAGGGCGCAGGAGAGAGGGAGGCTGGCGTTGGGAAGAAGAGGAATGGAGACTAAATTGTGTAGATTGCGACTACTGTCAGAGGGTGTAGAGTAATAAATCGATAAAGAGTCACTCTGAATAATTTCTTTATCTGCAGAACTTTTCAAGAACAGTCTGTATCTCTATATGTGTGCTTGCAGCTTTACCGCTACCTTTTTACCACTACTTCCCATCTGCATGGTACTTCCAAGTTGAGCTAAAGAAAAGTCACTCTAACATCCTTCAGCCTCTGGCAGTACCCTTCCCTTGGGCCTTCACTCACGTAATCAATAGTCCATGTACCACTCAAACGATCGATCGCCCAGTTTCCCTCCGCTTTGTTGTTACTTCTTCCGCAATGATTCTTTGTTCCTTTTCCTCTTGACTGGCACGCTCCCTTCCCTGCAGGGGCGGCCAACGACACCAGCAACTACATGCTGTACAGTGTCATCTACTCCTCTACGGATGCCGATTCCCCACCCTCCTCTCAGGGGGGGGGCTCAGATGGCTCCCCGGAGGGGGAACCTCTCCCCTCCGGGAACCAGGCTGGGCTTCTCCAAGCTCGAACAGGAAACTCCTCACTGACCGTGTGACCAGGCTTTTATATGAGAGTTCCGGGGCATTATCAAACAAATTGATGATTGGCCGGGACTCGCATACAAACTACCTGCCACTCAAATCCCAAATGAACAAACAGGCCTGCTATAATTGTACAAGCCTGCCTAAATTTACCTGAAACTCTAAACTAGCAAAAAAGTCACATCCTTAAAAGTAGGAGCCTGCTACATATGAATGCCAATTTAAAAATGTAATCTGTGTGTCTGAATCACAAAAGTATATGACTTAGGTTCATGAAATGGCCATACTGACAGCTGATATAAAAGTCTGTAATGTAGAAATAAGCATACAAAGGGGCTACATTGCTCTCCATGGCTGTACTGGAGACTATATCAAAACACCTGCAGCATCCCTAGGAGCCACTGATGTCACAGGAATCCTCTCTACTAAAGCAAAGGCCGGGGGGCGTGGCCTGAGGAGCTATGGAGTAGGACGTTTGGAAAGAGAGCTCCCTTTGCCCAAATCCTGTAATCGACATCCTGCTCCAATCCTAGCAATCCTGACAGGACAAGACGCTTCAATAGGCTTGTCCCATCATCTGTGTGGCCCTGGGTGCTGCCTGGCCGTCTGGAGCATTGCTCGAGGCCGCGGAGACCGGATCGTCCCGCCCCGGACCCGGCCTGTAGGAAAGTCCCCGGCTTCGGCCTAGTGCTTGGAGCGGCGGCCATATTGCTCCACCCGGCGGCGGCTCCTACTCATCCCCTGGCTATACAAGGCTCCCCAGAGACGGATCTTTGCCTGCCTCGGCCCCCGGACTACCTGTGGCCCCCAGCGCTGACCTTCTGCACCCTGAAACAGCTCCTGGGACGGCCCGAGGATCCGGCCTGGTACTCGGAGCGGCGGCCATCTTGCTACACCCGGCGGCAACTCCTGCTTATCCCCCGGACATACAAGGCTCCCCAGAGACAGATCTTTGCTTGCCTCAGCCCCCGGACTGCCTGTGGCCCCCAGCGCTGAACCTCTGCACCCTGAGACGGCTCCTGGGACGGCCCGGGGCTCCGGCCTGGTCCTCGGAACGGCGGCCATCTTGCTGCATCCAGCAACAGCCCTGCAGATTCTCCTGACTTGCCGAGCCCCCCAAAGGACTACTTTCTGCGTGCAAGGGCCTCCAGATCTCCTCTGGGGACACAGTACCTGAGGAGAGGCCTGAAAGGTGAGGGAGTGAGATACTGACAGAGCAAACTTCCAGCACACAAACTCCTGATAGAGGTCCTGAGGAACGATACACCAAAGTAATTCATCACAAGGGTTCCCCTTCTGTCCCGGGACCACTGAGGACTATGTCACCACCAAAGCGGAACACTGGGACGACAGACAAGCTCGCGCAATTTCGCCGCCTGGAGAAAGACATGCAGCAGGAGGGCAGCGCAGACACGTGTAAGGGTCCCGCTCCTCAGGCGTCAGACACCGACAAAGTGCTGGACGCTATAGCCGCCTTGCAAGGTACGCTGACTGCGAAGATAGACGAGGTAAAAATCGATATATCCCTGATCAGACAGGACTTCTCAAAACTGAAAGACAGGGTTACGGAGGCAGAAACCAGAATCAGCAACGGGAAGATGCCCTGCACCCCATGAGACATACTACAGAAGAGATGCAGAGACAAATACAACAACTTAATGCCCATCAGGATGACATGGAGAACCGCCTTAGACGCTGTAACCTCCGCTTCATAGGACTGCCGGAGAAAGAGGAAGGAGCGGACCCGGCAACCTATCTAGAAACGCTCCTGCTCAAAACGTATGGCCGGGAAGCCTTTTCAGTAATGTTTGCGGTGGAGAGGGCGCACCGCATACCTGCGCGGCCACCACCACCTGGAGCGCCTCCCCGCACATTCATCGCCAAATTTCTAAATTTTCGGGACCGAGACAAAATCCTTAAACTCACCCGGGAGAGAGGAAACATACAGATCGGGAACAGCCAGATAGCAGTATTTCCGGATTTTTCCAGCGAGGTGCAAAGGAAGAGAGCACAATATCAAGAGGTGAAGCGCCGATTGAGGACCCTCCATCTCAAGTATGCGATGTTATTCCCTGCCCGGCTGCGGGTGGAGGAAGATGGAAAAGTACAGTTCTTTGACGACCCGGCGGCAGCGACAGCATGGCTGGATCGTAGAGACAGGCTGGCTTAATCTGTCTAAGTTCATACAACCACAGATGTTGGCGCCACAGCTTGACCCATGAAACTCTGACCTGAATCATATAATGTGCCACCGGACGTGGGTCAGAGAGAGGTAGCCTAGTTACTTTCCTTGGTTCTGTTGCATAGTTGGAATACTGGCTCCCCTTGTCCTTCACAGCTAGAACGCAGGTAAAACTACGTGACTTTTGTCATGAGTACCACTAAGGGTTAAGCACAATACTTTTTAAGGTGTCCCTAAGCTGTATCCTGACTGGTAACTATAACAGTTTTATAATCACTGACATGGAACGGCTCACACAGGAAAACACAGATTGGAGACTTGAACATATCCTGTCATAAACTCAAGTATGACCTTTAAGGGAGCTCCCACTTGGGGAGATCTGTGATGGTATTGTTCCTATTTTCCACGTTTTGCTCCACGGTTGACAGTGAATTTTTCGCCCCCAAAGAAATAGTTACTCAACATGATATACAGCTACCATTCATATTAAGTTTAGTGCCTCCAGCTAGCCAGACAAGCTGGATGTTTATTCTCATGTTGATTGTTCGGGTTTGCATGCTCACACCAGGTTGGGGAGGTGTGCAGCTGGGAGGGAAGGGATGGGTTAACCACTGGTTGCAAAGTTTTGGGGAAATTGGCTTTGTCGTAGCACATGAATGTACAGATATGCATATTGTATTTGAAAGTAAATGGGTCACACTGCACAGAAACAGGATCAGGAATTGTGTCAGTAATTATGATAGCTTGGTCTTGTTCTGCTGGTCCGCAAAGGCGAAATACTCACTAGACAAAGATGACAAACATTAAATTCCTAACATGGAACGTGAGGGGTCTGAGGGACAAAGTTAAGCGAACCGCAGCACTCGCGTTCCTAAAATCACAGAAAGCTGACATTATAGCTCTACAGGAGACGCATGTAACCGGCCACCTGCAGGCGGCTTTAAAAAAACCATGGGTGGGATGGATTTATCATAGTACACACACAAACCAATCCAGGGGAGTTTCCCTTATTATAGCTAAAAACGTCCCATTTGAGTTAATAGAGCTGGAGTCGGACCAGCAGGGAAGATTTCTGTTTCTGAACGCCATGATAGGGGGTAACCCGGTTTTGGTCATGGCAAGCTATGTTCCTCCCCCATTCACGACAGAGGTGATCATGAAGGGATTGGCGTACTTAGCCAAGCACCCAACGGTACCGGCTGTCTGGATGGGGGACTTCAACATGACCATGAACCCGGCACTTGATAAACCAGATCAGGGTGGAGTCCCCGGTGCCTCAATACAACATACCAGACTGAGTCGCTTGTTGAAGGAGTTTGCTCTAACGGATGTATGGAGGCGGCAAAATCCGTCCACGAGAGCATACACATGTCACTCTGTCAGCCACCGTACAATGTCGAGGATAGACTATGTATTGGTGACAAACACCCTACTCCCTAGAGTTACTGGATCAGGCATAGCACCCAGAGCCCTATCGGATCACTCGCCATGCTGGATAACAGTTTCCATGTTAAAGGCAGCTCCCACTCCTACATGGCGTCTTAATCCATTCTGGCTCACGGTTATGCCGGACCTTGAGGCCATAAAGAGAGAACTGCAGTACATACTGCACAACACGTGCAAAGTAGATATACCGGGTATGGAATGGGACGCATTTAAAGTTCAGGCACGCAGGGTACTAACATCCAATATAAACAGATTTAAACTATCGTCCAAAACCTTACTACAGATGACGACTGACACACTTACAGAACTAGAGAATGTATATGCCTCAGACCCCAATCCTGATAATCTTCAAAAAGTAAACCTACAAGCCAGGGTGGTAAACCAGATACACGTAGAGAAAGCCAGACAGCACGTATTCTTCTGCAAACAGCGAGTGTTTGAGCACGGTGAACAGGCAGGGAAAATGCTAGCGTACTTAGCGCATTTGAATGACAAACCACCGGTGGTGGTCTCCCTGACTACACCTCAGGGAGACATAGTCACTGACCCCCCACAGGTAGCGGCCAGATTTCAGGAATTCTACAGTGAGCTGTACAAATCACAGAGCACATATTCCCAACAAGAAATAAAAAACTTTCTACATACAATACAGTTCCCCAAGCTTAATTTGGAACAAATCGAGATGCTCGAAGCCCCTATAACACAAGATGACATCGCAGAAGCTATATCCCAAATATCTAAATCAAAGGCACCAGGACTGGATGGTCTGCCCCTAGAATTCTATGACACATTCTCGGAGATAATTATCCCAAAACTTAAACAGCTATACCAGAATAACTTTGATAAAGGTACACTCCCCTCCTCTATGCAGGAAGCACAAATAATAGTACTACCCAAAGCAGGAAAAGACCCCCGGTACCCAGAATCGTACCGACCCATATCCCTACTGCAAGTGGATATCAAAATATTAGCCAAAATACTTGCATCGCGCCTTAACAAGGCCATTTTATCGCTAATACACCCTGACCAAACTGGCTTTATGCCAGGGAAAAATACGGCCATGAATATTAGGAGGCTATTCATGAACATCCAAGCAAAACATGATAATCACGGAACTAGAGTGGTAGTAGCCTTGGATACAGCCAAGGCCTTCGACTCAGTAGAGTGGCGCTTTTTATGGGAATGCTTGAGGGAATTCGGTTTCGGACAAAACTTTATAAAATGGGTGCAGATTCTGTACCAAACACCTAAAGCGAGAGTATTCGTAAACGGCTGTCTATCGAAACAATTCCCCCTAGAGAGGGGTACTCGGCAGGGGTGCCCCCTCTCCCCTCTTCTGTATGCCCTGGCGGCTGAGCCACTGCCAATTGCTATTCGAGCGGAAACTGAAATAGTGGGCCTGCGCGTCGACAATTATACGGAAAAAATAGGATTATACGCGGATGACACCATTTTATATTTGGCAGATCAAGGTCCATCGCTGCAGGCAGCGTTAAAGATCATAGAACAAATGGGCAGTTTCTCGGGACTGCGCATAAATTGGGATAAATCCCAAATTCTCCCCATAGACCATTTCCCTCCGTCGGTCACATACCCAGAATTACCCTTAGCCAGAGTAAACACTATCAAATATTTGGGGGTAGTGGTTACTCGGGAATTGGGAGACTACATCACCAATAACGTAGAGCCACTGTTTCAACTGATAAAAACCAAAACGCAGGCCTGGTCCAGACTGCCCCTAGGGGTAACAGGCCGAATAAACATCATCAAAATGATTCTACTCCCTAAAATTCTATACATGGTCTGGCACGCACCACTATACATTCCCCCCAAGTTCTTTAAAAAGATGGAGGCTATTCTTAACTCGTTTGTATGGGGACACGGAAGGCATAAATTAGCCTGGCACATCCTTAAAAACCCCACCTCCATGGGGGGGATGGCACTACCAGATTTACAGGAATATTACATAGCCGCCCAACTATCACACATGTATTACTTTAACAAGGAAGAATTACAGCGATATCAAATGTTGATTTGCAATGACCCAAGAAGTCCACTGTCATCACCACTACAAACTATTTTCCGAGGGGGACTAACGAGCAAACGATCCACCCGATATAATGAGGGCATGCTAACACACCACCGGAAAATATGGGGAATAACCTTAAAGAGGCTTAAAATAGGGCATATCCATTCCCATACCCCCCTTTGGCTCAACAAACACATGCCAGAACTTGAAAATCTCCCAGACCCGCATATATGGGCTAGGTATGGTATAATATATCTCCACCAGGTCATGACTGACTCAAGGCTCAAGACTTTCCAAGCCCTTAAAGACAACTACTCAATACCGCAACACTTGTTATTCAAATACTTGCAACTCCGCCATGCTCTGCGCATTCAACTTAGGGACACTGCTAATATTACTGCTCACCCGCAGGTCCTAGAGATAATCTTGGGTGCTGAACCTCAAAAGCTGATTTCAAACCTATATTACACTATCCGACTCCCCAGAATAGCAGCAGTAATCCAAAAGGCCAAATCAGGTTGGGAAAAGAACGTAGGGGACATCAGTGACTCGGACTGGGACGAAATTTTAGAGAACGTTAAACAGTCATCGCCAAAACTCTCAGACAGATTGACACTAGCTCTACATTGTCCACCAAACATACTTGACACCCAAAAGAATAGCCAAATTCCAACCATCACAGAGCTCGTTGTGCCTTATGTGTACACATGGACCGGGAACCTTTTACCATTTGATATGGGAATGCCCATGTTTACAGGATTATTGGGCACAAGTGATAAAATTTCTACATGATAAAATGGGTTCCCCAGTAGTAACGGACCCAAAATTGTGTATACTGGGGCTGCTGCCTGATACAGATATAGAGAAGTTTCATGCTACCTTTATACATGAAACCCTATTTACAGCTAGGAAAGCTATAGCTAAAACCTGGATGCAGTCTCTGCCCCCTACAACATCGTCCTGGAAAAGAGATGTAAACAATGTACTACCATATAAAAAGCTGATATACATACATAGAGGATGCAAACAGAAATATTCAAAGGTATGGGATAGATGGCTGGAAGACGGAGAGACCTGTACTTAAAGGCTCAACGCTGCACAGTTACATAAAACAGTGTATATGACATGATGGGGGGGGAGGGAGAGGTAAGGGCCGCGAAATAAAATAAAATAAAAGAAATATAAATAAGTGCATCTTAAGAGTGTGGTACCAAGCTTATCAATGGTTCTGTCTCAAACTGTATAACTATTAAGAAAATTGAATGTAATAATTTCAAGGTGCAAGGTAAATACCTACTTTCTAATATATGTACACAGTTAATGCTTGTTATGTATCTGTCAATTGAAGCTTAATAAAGTGGGATTTCCCAATTAAAAAAAAAAAAAAAGCAAAGGCCATGGCCGTATTTAGTCAATGAAGTCACCACCATCCCTGCCCATTTCTTTACATAGCTGGTGACAGCTTGGGGAGCCATTATTCAACTCTGAGTGCCGTTGGGATCAGTGGGAGGCCCCATTTCTCCATACTCCCTGGCAAGGTACCCCCCCATTTTGAAGGCATATGGCCTGGTATGGATGGTTCTAGCAAGTGGCGTCCTCCCCTATCCTGGCCAGCCAGGCTGCATGCTCGGATAAGGATCTAGTATAGATTTCCTGGGGGACCTTGCACTTTTTTTTTTGTTTTGTTTTTTGTGAGGTACTACCTTGAAATTCAAAACAGTCTTAAAGGGTCTGGTTTGTATTTTTTTTCTTTCTGTATGTTATGCTACAGCAAAAGTGACATTTACAAAGGAAAAAATTATGCAGTTTATATTACTGGCAAATGACATTCATTGCTTCTTGTAAAAACAAAAACAAAATACACAGCAGACCCTTGGAGGGGTCTGTGTGCTGCTTTTTTTAAAAAAAAAGAAGTTGTCAGTGTCATGTAATTTTCCAGAAGTTTTAAACACTTTCCTTTGCAAATGTCAGTGCTGCTGTAGCACTTTCTGTACATCACAGAGATGCGCCCCTTCACAGGCAGGTTTAGGACACCCCCAAGTGTTTAATTTAAAGGAATTTGATATTTTTAATGTCTCACTTTAAGCAATTAAAGCAATCACTGCTCCCAGATAAACTGAATGTTTAATTTATTTATATTTTACATTAGTACATGTGCCCCAGGGCAGTGCCCACCTCCCCATGCTATTTCCCTGGACGCCCCATCGCCCCATTGCCTTTTTTAGTCCAAAAAATGGGCATTTGTAATTTGACATATTTGGCTCATATTAATTTCAATGGAGTTTTGGTTCTGCACCTGTACTTCTTTAACCACTTAACCTCCGGAATATTTACCCCCTTCATGACCAGGCCACTTTTTGCGATACGGCACTACGTTACTTTAACTGACAATTGCGCTGTCATGCGACATTGTACCCAAATAAAATGTATGTCCTTATTCCCCCACAAATAGAGCTTTCTTTTGATGGTATTTGATCACCTCTGGGTTTTTTATTTTTTGCGCTATAAATAAAAAAATACTGACAATTTAGAAAAACAATAATTTTTACTTTCTGCTATAAAACATATCCAATCAAAAAATTGAAAAAAACTGACAAAAAATCTTAAAAAAATCTAATATCTTCAGAAATTTAGGCCAATATGTGTTCTACTACATGTTTTTGGTAAAAAAATCCCACTAAGTGTATATTAATTGGTTTACGCAAAAGTTATAGTGTCTACAAACTTTGGCATATTTTTATTTATTTATTTTTTACTAGTAATGCCGGCAATCAGCGACTTATAGCGGGACTGCGATATTGCGGCGGACATTCTGACACTAACTGAAACTTTTTGGGAACCAGTGACACTAATACAATCTCTAATTGTGGACAATGGCTCTGCTCTTAACTGCTGTTTTAAAAATCAGCTGATCATTGTTGTATGTAGCACCCTCTACTATGCTAGGAGTAATAGTATGGTTGTTAGAGTAGGTACATTTCCAGGCTTGACTGGAAGCCAAGCCTAGGTGTGTTTTGATCTGGGCTGGGAGTGGCTCAGGGTAGAGCTGAGTGACTCACAGGTGGCATCACCAGAACCTCCCACTTCTTTGCAGAATGTTCTGTTTTTTTTCTGGAAGGAGAGGTGGAGGGGGGAGGTGGAGCTGCCTGGGGTGTTCTGAGGAGCCCTGACCAATCCCCAATCTGGATTAGCAGGGAGTAGGCCTACTTAAATATCCTGGTTCATCCCAGCAGCGGAGGAGTTGATCTGGTGGAAGATGGAGATTGAGTGTTAGGCAGTCAGGGGCCCTTGAAGGAGCTTCCCAGTCTGGGGGGCGGTGACCCTGGGCCTGGGCTTGGGTGCGGACAGGTCCCTCTTACAACCCACAGAAGTGTCCTGACCCGGAAGCATGGGAGAAGCAAGAGAGGACAGTGGGAGAACACTGCCAGGCAAGTCTCCAGGAGTTCCACAGAGGCAGCCAAGGGGGCAGGTGAGTGTTCACATAGTCAGGAGGACTGGGAGGCATGCCTGAAAGGACTGAGATGCAGCAGTCTGGGATTGGTGCAGAGCCAGTTTGGAGGACAAGGCAAGGGCAGTGGAAAGGGGCAGCTGCAACCAGGAGGGATAGCAGTGCCTGAAGAGGTGGTACTGGGAGCAGTAGGCACAGGGACAGCTAGCACTGGAACTTTTTATATTTGCTACACCATAGGGGCCCATAGTCTCTGCCTGCAAAAAGCATCTGCTTCAGGTCTGGCTGAGCCAGTGTCAGCCCTACTAAATCAGTGTTAGCTAATCCGGGAAGTGCAATCAAGTGAGGAGGAGAGTGAGGAGTGATAGTCTGCAAGCAAGGAAGTGCAGGAGGAGAAGAGGAGATTGTATATACCGTGGTATATATAGTTGGTCCCAATTTTTATTGTCAAATACCTGGGCATCTCATAAGTTTCCTATCCCCATCCAAGTTAGATTCCCCTCAATAAAATACAAAAAAAAAAAAACAAGTGAAAGGACTGCTTTCATGTCTCTGGATGCTTGAAAGTTAGCTCAATTTTTTTTTTTTTTATTGTGAAAGATAATGCTACGCCGGGTAAATTGATACCCAACATGTCACTCTTCAAAATTGTGCCCGCTTGTGGAATGGCGACAAACTTTTACCCTTAAAAATCATCATAGGCGACGTTTAAAAATTTCTACAGGTTACCAGTTTTGAGTTACGGAGGAGGTCTAGGGCTAGAATTATTGCTCTTGCTCTAACGACCGTGGGGATACCCTCACATGTGTGGTTTGAACACCATTTTCATATGCGGGCACTACTCACGTATGCGTTCGCTTCTGCGCGTGAGCTCGGTGGGACGGGGCGCTTTAAATTTTTATTTATTTTTTTCCTTATTTATTTTGTTTTTATTTTTTATCTTGACACTGTCCTTTTAAAAACAACATGTGGGGTCACTTTTATTCCTATTACAAGGAATGTAAACATCCCTTGTAATAGAAAAAAAAGTATGATGGGGTCAAAAAGACCTCAGCTCTCATATTTACACAAAAATGCTTTAAATGCTTTAAGAGCATTGGGCGGAAGTGACGTCGAGTGGGGGCCATTTTCCCCTCACTCAGCAGCCAGCCCAGCAGGAGAGAGGACCCGATCATTTCTGCCGCTACCGGCTGCTCCGGGAAGCGGTGGAGACCGCCAGAGGATACCGGGGTTATGGCAGCTATCACAGCGATATTCCTCTTCAAAGTGCCAACATATATTGTCGTGAACTGGTCTGGAAGTGGTTAACTTTCACATGCTTGTGAGTAGTTTTTATCTTTTCTATACAATTAAATTTACTTGGGATAATGCACAAGGCTGGTGCACTCTTTTCTTTTTCTTGGAAAGTGTGTACCTGGCTGGGCAGGGTGACAGAAGGACTATTACACTCAGCAGCCCCTATGGGGATCACGCTACATGTATAAATAGTATCCCATTACTACTTAAAGCGGTGTTCTGGCCATGATTTTTTTTTCTATCTCAGAATTAATATACTATCAATGCAGTAACACATATCAATTATTAAAGATCCGTTCATTAATCTATTTAAAAACTTACTTCATATCTTGCCAGCGGTCTTGTGGCTGTTTCCATTTTAGCTATGGGCATGTGAAGCCCAGTTGATTTATCTCCCTGGTTTTCTGGAGAGAGGAGCATGCTGGGTAACCAGCATGCACCTCTCCATCTCACGCATGCGCAGTTAAACGGCGCTTGTATCGCCGTTAGTTTGTATAGTTGCCATAATAAAAAACGAAGATAAACTGTCATGCCCACAGACTCATGGGAAATTATGACACTCATTTCCCATGAGGCAATGCGAGTAAGGAAGAGCGGTAGAACACCGTGGAATAGGAAGAAGGCAGATGAGGAATTCTGCCTAGTAACAGGGTTTTCCAGGCAAGTGAAAACATTTTTTTTAACTAAATGATTATTAGTACATTAAAAGGAAGATAATAATGAAATGTATTTTTAGGGTGGCCCTCCACTTTAATAAAATTCTGCTGACTAATATACAACAGGCCAAATGCGCAAAAGTGGGACAGTGATTCTTACGATGTTCTGCCCTGGAGGTGGCACGCACTCTAATGCCCCGTACACACGATCGGACATTGATCGGACATTCCGACAACAAAATCCATGGATTTTTTCCGACGGATGTTGGCTCAAACTTGTTTTGCATATACACGGTCGCACAAAGTTGTCGGAATTTCCGATCGCCAAGAACGCAGTGACATACACCACGTACGACGAGACTAGAAAAGGCCAGTTCAGAACTAAGTGCGCCACCCTTTGGGCTCCTTTTGCTAATCTCGTGTTAGTAAAAGTTTGGTGAGAGACGATTCGTGCTTTTTCAGACTCGTGGTTTTCAGATCGTTTTTTGCTGTTCAGTTTGTGCTTGCGGGTTTGTATCTGCTCTTCAGTGCGTGCAGCAAACTACGCGTGACTCAGTCATTGTGTTCTTGTTCGTTCGTTCGTTACTGTTTTTCAGGTCGCTCTTCACAGGCCTTGCTGTTCTTCAGCGCGTTCTGTTACTTCGTTCTGAGCAGCCGACCATTTTCTAGCCATGTTGCGTATACGTACTCCTCGTAGAGTTCGTGCTGTGCGGGGGCTTGGTGTTGGGGTCCTGACCTTGACACAAGTCCAGTCCATGAACAGGGTGGGGAGGAGTTCATGGACCAAGAATTGGTTGCTTCAGCGTGACCAGTTCTGTCATATGCCTTTGCTCCGTGAGATCCGTGAGAATAATCCTGATGATTTCAGGAACTTTCTCCGGATGACGGACCCCGTATTTCACCGTTTGTTGGCTTTGCTGACCCCCCTATATTAGCAGGCAGGATACCTGCATGAGGCAAGCCATCACTCCGGAGCAGAGGCTCATCGCCACCCTGCGGTACTTGGCGACAGGGAGAAGCCTGCAGGACTTGAAGTTCTCGACAGGCATCTCCCCCCAGGCTCTGGGGATCATTATCCCAGAGACCTGTTCTGCCATCATCCAGGTCCTGCAGAAGGATTATATTAAGGTAAGATTTATCCTTTAACATCACATTTTATTGTATTTAATGTTTGATAATATATTGTATTTCTTTCCTCATTCCCTAATTACCATGATTGTAATATGCTGTGAATGTCCCCTTTGTTCGCATGCATGCTGGATTTTTATGTAATTATTTTTTTGGTCCTTCATACATATTTTCCTTCACTTACCTCCCCGGCATGCTCTCCTGGCCCTATATTCACCTCATGTAGTCACTTAACAATGTATTTTGTCAGCTCCATAGTAGTGCTTTACCCTAAATACCCCCTAAAATGTTTTGAAATGTGATTTGTGCTTTAAATTCAGGCAGAGTGGCAGAGGCTTTTTTTGGGGGGTCCCCAAATCATTTGGAACCCTCCCTCCCCCAACTGCTAAGTCAGCTGATAACAATTCTCTATATATCCTCAATCATCTATCTGCTGACTTTGCCAAACCCATACACACTATACCCATCTCTTTTGTGGTCAGATTTATGGATGAATTCCCCAAAGCATGTATTGCAAGGGCCTGCCTGTATACTTTCAAATTTTACTGTTAAAAGTTTTTGTATCCTATTATTATCTTGATAGGTAATAGCAGAATGTCCAAATGTGCTAAAATGTGTACAACGTGTACAATGTGTATTTATATCTTTGTATTATGACACTTCTTACCTGTCCAGTGGGCTGCCAATAGTGTAACTAAGGAGGGGCTGTACAAAGTAATATCCATTATTTAGGCATTCATCTCTCAATGAAGTGGAGAGGGTTACCTGTCCAAGAGTCCCCCCCCCCTATAATGTTAGAAATGGCCCATGAGAGGGGGGTAGGAGGAATCTGATAGGTGTACCTTATACTTTGGTCTTTAAAAACTCCCTCAAATAAATGTTATCTTGATGTTGGCCAAGAATGTTTGTGTGTTTCCCTGTTTATGTGCAAAATGATTCATTTTTATTTTTTGGTTTGACTCCACAGTTTCCTTCCACGCCACAGGAATGGCAGACTGTGGCCTCCCACTTTGCCCAGCGGTGGGACTTTCCTAACTGCGGAGGGGCAATTGATGGGAAACACGTCCACATCGTCTCAGCACCCAACTCAGGGTCGTACTATTACAACTACAAGGGGTTCAATAGTATTGTGATGTTGGCGGTGGTGTCGGCTACTTATGAGTTCCTGTATGTGGACATGGGGAAGAATGGCTGGATGTCCGATGTGAAGTCATCGCCCAGACGGAGTTCTACAGGCGTCTCCAGAATGGCAGCTTGGACTTGCCACCTCCAGAAGACAATGTGGAAGGACTCCCATTCGTCTTCGTTGCGGATGAAGCATTTGCGCTGGGGGACCATCTTATGCGGCCATTCCCGATGAGGACCCTCACCCCGGACCAGAGGGTTTTTAATTGCCGGCTGGCCAGAGCCAGAAGAGTGGTGGAGAACACGTTTGGAATCATGGCCAGCCGGTTCCGCCTATTTCTTACACCCATACATATGGCGGAGTACAAACTGAATCATATTATCCTGGCGTGCTGTGTTCTACACAACTTTTTACGGCAACATTCTGCCAACTATGCTGGCTCAGTTGGGCCTGAGGCCGGAATTCAAAATGAACCAACCCTGACGGCGCTTGAAAATGGCCGTCCTGGCTTGCCCCCCCCTGAGTGCCCGTGATGTCCGGCTAAGATACCTTGAATTCTTTGCGGGTAGGGGGGCTATCAATATGCCAGTCAATGTCTAAAACCTTTTTCAAATAAAAAAAAAAAAAAATCAAATCTTTGGTGACATTTACTGCTTGTGTTTGTTTTAGCTGACCCTGACAGAAATGTGGTGAGTCCTAAAAATGGCGTGATTGTGTAACATTACAAAGCACTGTTGGGTGTTATTTACTAAAGGCAAAGACACTTTGCACTACAAGTGCACTTGAAACTGCACTTGTAGTGCAAAGTGGATTTGCCCTTAGGAAATAACACCCATTGTCACAGAAAACAGCAATTAGAGCACCACAAAAGTGTTGTAGCGTTGAGACAATAATCCACACATTCTTGATTAACAATCTTTTTAATACCAGCACAATCACATGTGCATTTAGAAAAGGTTTTTAAAGCAAACCAACATGTTTGTTGTATAACAATTTTTGGGGTCACATTAGAAAAAGTAGAAATGTCCATTTAAGATAAAACAGGCATGTTTAAAACCAACAAGAAAGACACAAGTCTTGAGCTTACAAAGTTCACATTTGGTAGAACTTGAAGGCAATATCAGACATGAGTATTTACAAACTGTGTTTGATATTGCGTTCAGATGGGGTGAAGTCACCCCAGGAAAAGCCAAATTTTGAAGATGCACACAAATTTACGAATGTCAACATGTGCTACCTGCCATCATGGGGGATCAAGGGACGTGTTTTGGGGGTGCAACCCCTTCCTCACAGCTACTTTATTATTGAGGAAGAGGTTGCACCCCCAAAACGCGTCCAGTGATCTCCCGTGATGTATTATAAGATAGGGGGCGCTATAACCTCGAAAAAATAAAATGTTATTAAATTACTAGACAGTTTAAAAGCAAACACACAAAAACAGCGCAAAACATATATATACACCACAATATCTTGCTGTGCTAAATGCAGAAATTATTAGATGTGTAATGATTGACATTCACAATAAAACATCCTTAGTGCAAAAATAATTCAAATTTAACATTCTTGATAATTAATTGTCCCAATCCAGTGAAGAAATTAGAGCAATAAAAAATAGTGAAAAAAATAGTGGAAAACCAATACAAAGAAAGCAACAAAACTCTTCATAGATACATCAAAATCTTGTTGATGATATAAGGGTTCCGTCACCAAAGAGGAAGAAATACACCTTGAAATAATAGATATCTGCTTACCAGATACCAATGACTCCTTTAACTAAAAAGAGAGTCATTAGCGCTTGTATAGGATTGTGCCTGTTCACATAAAAGGCTGGATGGCTGGGTGGTGCTTTAGGCATAGATCCCTCCCGTCCCATTCATTCAGGATAGGAAATATAGGAAACAAAAAGGAGTTTCCATAGCGTAAAAACATTTAATAAATGTAAAAAAACAATAAAAATAGCCAAATGGCCGCTTATATTGATCGGTGCCTACCCGGCACTGGGGCTGCTCATATATCAGGGTGAATGGTGTCAGAAACCCATCGCGTCACATCATGTGCGGCGTGCGTTCCACCCAGTACGCATAGTCAACCAGAGGATCCGGAAGTTGGTAAGCCAGGAAGGGAAAGGACACGTGACCACGTACTGCTCCGACGTACGTTTCGTTATGAACGTCTTCAGGGAAGCGTACATTGGCCCTTAGGTTACAGGTATTTATAGGGAATAAGGGCGGGTAAATTGACTTGGTAAGAGAACCTTACCAATAAAGTTTGTTTGCCGAACATTAAGCACGGATTGACCAGGAGATAATAGCTCCCTCTAGTGGCCACGTGTCATAATGGTCCGGATGCTATCTATCTCCCGTGATGGCAGATAGCACATGTTGACACATTGTGTGCACCTTCAAAATTTGGCTTTTCTCCAATTTGTCAAAAAAATTCAAAAATTAGTAGCACACCAAAAAACAAAGGGATTTGGAGGGGTTTTAAACTCTCCCTAAAACATCAATGATGTTCTTCATTTTTTGAAGAACATCATTGATGTTTTTCTTGATGTTTTCCAAGTCCCTATTACACCCCATGATCTCCCCGATCAGGATCTGTGCACTTTCCGAGGTGAAAGGATCTGGATCCACAACATCATGATCACCTAAAAAGATAGAAACCAAAAAACACCATGTATTATAAATATGGTGGCATCCATCTCTTACCTGAGCCTGTGGTCGCAGACACTCACCTGTTGTGGTGCCAATTTCCACCACGTCTTCCTCCTCCTGCTCTGCTTGTCTTGGATGGATTTCACCTTCTTCTAGAGGTGGGGGGGTCTCTGGTCTCCTCGGATGAGGGGTGTCCTCCGAGTCTTTTCTCCCCTATGTAAAAAAAAAAAAATGGTATACTTAGCACACAGATATTTGATGGCAGAACTATAAATATGAAACATTGCTTGTCTTTGGCAGAGTTCCAAGATGTTGCATTTTTATTGTCCTTTGTGAAGCTTCAATACTTTACCTGTTTTGTCCAAGCTTCACAGATGGAGACACCCCTATAGTATACACTGGAGCACCTGTGTGGGACCCCCTAATATAAAGGGTGTTCTTGTGTCCCACACTAGTGCTCCTGCGTCCAGATGTGTAAACAGCTGCTGAGTGTCATCTCCTTACACAGAATCTAGTTTGCATTTCATTCTAGTAACAAACACATCTACACGACCAAATTCGTTTCAGACAAGTAAACCCTAAAAAAATGTGGCCAAATGCATATGGTCAAAACAATGGTGTTTTCTAGGCCGAACGAACAATGTTTTATACGAATTAATAATGTGCCCATAATCATGAAAGTTGCCTTTTGAAACTGGATAACAGTCAATAAAAGCACATGGGGCAGCACGAACGTAATAAACATAAAGAATAGGAACACAGCACAACTACTTACTTTTTTGCAGCACTCTCCAGATCTTTCTGTACTGCTCGTGCTCTCTTAATTTGAGGTCCGACCACCGTTTCCTGAGCTGATCTTTCGATCGTCGTACCCCGAAATTCCAGTGCAGACTCTTGACCACTTTCGCAATGATCTTGGCCTTTTGGTCAGGCTCCTACTGGGCCCAGTAGGAGCCTGACCGAATCGCAGGTTTCTCCCCTCCGCCTTCCATACGAAAGACCCAGGAAGGGGAGTCACGTGCAGGATTCTGCGCTCAGGCTCATTCAGGAGGCTTCTGCATCCCTCAGAGCCACCCCACTCCTGAAGAGGCCTTTGCCTGCATGGCTGCCACCAAACTGCAGGGCATGCAGGAGGGTCAACGCAAGCTGTGTGAGGACCTTCTGTATAAAGTCCTAAGTAAGGGGGTGAGTGGCGAAATCACACCCAATACCCACCTGAGTGAGTTGGCCCATCCCCCTCCTCCTCCTCCTCCTCCTGCTGCCACAACTCCACCACCACAGCCACAGCGGGGGAGGAAGCGTGGAAGGAAGACCAGAGAGTGATGACCTGAGTTCAGTCTGGTCTGGCCAAAGATGCAGTCTCTTGTGGTACGACAGCCTGGGGACACAGATGTCATCTGCTGCTTTCCGGATCTCTGGGACTTCTGGACCAGTTTGCACTCCCTTAGATATGGACTCCTCAGGCCACCAATTTTGATGTTAAATAATTGATGTCTGCCCTGGGTGCCAAAGGCTTCGCCAATTTCTGCTGTTTCTCCAGCGTTGCCTCCCTCTTTGTTTGGTTGTGAGCCCTTAATAAAGTAATTTTTGGTTCAATTATACTTGCCTATGTGTGTTTTCCTTCAAAAAGGACAGTTTGTTTGTGAGGAGGCAGGTACATTTCTAATATACAATGACGCCAACACTAAGCAATCTCCTTGAGATTAAATAATACAAGATATCAATGGTGTTGTGGTAACTTGACACACAAAACACACACAAAAATATTCAGGAGTAAAACACAAAAAAACACAAAATAAAAACAGCCTTGAAAAAAATACAAAACAAAAATAAAACAAAAAAATAGAAATTTGGTCAGATGTGACAAATCAAAATATATTGAGGGAATCCCGATAAATAATAAAGAAAGAAGTTTGTGAGAAGTCTGTGTGAATATGAGCAGCAAAACTACTTCATTCTTCTCACATTATAAAGAAGAAGAGAGTGCGCTGTATTAAACAATTTTTTACATTGCAGCTTGACGAAAGTGCTGTATCCATTCCGAACGCTAATTTTACCAGACCGAGCTGTTCCGTCTCGGAATTTCTTCTGAGCATGCGTGACACTTTGTGCGTTGGAACTGGCCACACACGGTTGGAATTGATTGCTCTCAAACTTTGTGTGTCGGAAAATCCGATGGAAAAAGTCTGATGGAGCCCACACACGGTCGGAATGTCCGACAACACGCTCCGATCGCACTTTTTCCGTCGGAAAATCCGACCGTGTGTACGGGGCATAAGGGTCCTTTCACACGGGACGGATCCGTGATGATCCGCCCCGTTGACGGAAGCGGATGATGGATGATCATCTGTTGTTATCCCTGTTTCCATAGGAATGCATTGATGTCCGTTTTTCATTCCTCAACGGATAGATGAAAAATGGACGAACGGTTCGTATCTATGAAAGGGGCCTAAGGCAACCATGGGTTTCAGGAAAGAAAATCACCCGATTCCACCATCAATACAATCAGTGTTGATGGGAGAATCCCTCCCGCAGATCTATTACCAGGAGACCAGAGAACACAATGATTATTGCTAGCTGCTATAGCCTCTGGCAAGAATTGCATGCTAGAAATCTGACATGCTGGTCAGATTGATATTGGAATGACTAGGGTACAATCAGCCTGCCCATAGATGGTTCGAATCTTGGCCAGGTCAGCAGGGAGATTCGAACCATCTATGACCGGCTTTAACACTACTTCAAATCACTAGTAAACCCTCATCTGGAATATGCAGTTCAATTTTGGGCACCAGTTCTCAAAAAGGATACTGGGGAACTGGAGAAAGTGCAGAGAAGGGAAACCAAACTAATAAGAGGCATGGAGGAACTCATCTATGAGGAAAGATTAGAGGAACGGAATTCATTCTCTCTTGAGAAGAGAAGATTAAGGGTGATATGATCAACATGGATAAATACATAAGGGGTCCATATAATGAACTTGGTGTTGGGTTATTCACTCTAATGTCATCACAGAGGACAAGGAGGCACTCTTTACGTCTGGAGGAAAAGAAATTTAATCTCCAAATATGGAAAGGTTTCTTCACAGTAAGAGCTGTGAAAATGTGGAATAGACTCCCTCAAGAGCTGGTTCTAGCCAGCTCAGTAGATTGCTTTAAAAAAGGCCTGGATATATTTCCAAATGTACATAATAAAACTGGATACTAGACATGTGCGATTTGTTTCATACAAATCGAAAATTCGTAGGAATTTCCGTAAATTCGTATATTCGGGAAGATCCGAAATACGAATTGCTATGCTACGAATTTTGTATTAAATACGAAATTTCGTTTACGAATTTCGGATCCAAATTCTTAACGAACATTCGTAATTGTTACGAAAAGTTAACGAATATAAAAGTTAAAAACCCAGGGAATCAGCACAGCACAAGGATGGTGGGAACCCCTCATAATGATAAATTCATCATAACGAACATTCATAATTGTTACGAAAAGTTAACAAACCTAAAAGTTAAAAACCTAGGAAGTCAGCACAGCACAGGGATGGTGGGAACCCCTCATAATGATAAATTCATCATAACGAACATTCGTAATTGTTATGAAAAGTTAATGAACCTAAAAGTTAACCCAGGAAGTCAGCACAGCACAGGGATGGTGGGAGCCCCTCATAAGGTTAAAAACATCATAACGAACATTCGTAATTGTTACGAAAAGTTAACAAACCTAACGAAAATTTGTATTTCGTACGAAATTTCGGCCACGAATTACGAAATACAAATTAATTCCAATACGAAACGGAATAGAATGAAACAAAAACAAATTTATTGACGGCGCACATGTCTACTGGATACTAACATTTATAGGTAAAGTTGATCCAGGGAATGTCCGATTGCCTCTCGGGGGATCAGGAAGGAATTTTTTCCCCTGCTGTTACAAATTTGATCATGCTTTGCTGGGGTTTTTCGCTTTCCTCTGGATCAACTGTGGGTAAAGGATTGTGTATATATGGGAGTGTATGATTATTTTTTTTAATTTTATTGGTTGAACTAGATGGACTTGTGTCTTTTTTCAACCTAACTATATACTTCATCTACAGAATACAGAATTTCAGGTACAAATCACAAACCTACTCAGCTGGGGCCAGCTGGTACTCAAAGCCCTAGCGCATATGCACTCATATTCAGTTGTTGGGATCTCCTTCACAGTCACTTTCCATTCTTCTGACTACAAATCTAAAGGATAGTGGACTGTTGCAAGCTATAGGCATACCTCCCAACATTTTGAGATGGGAATGGGGGCCACCTACTAGCAAACATATGTAGGCATAGGACACGCCCCTGCCACACCCCCTTAAAGGAGAATTAACCCCAAAAAAGGTTAATTAAATCCACAAGGGCTTTTTTTTAAAAATACTATTCCTTTATTTTGGCTTTTAAAATTTAAAAATGCAGCAATTTAGATGAAAGGTTTAGCACTGGGAAACACTTTTTGAAAGATAAAAAGTGCATATTATATACAATTATATAGATCAGACCAAAATGAGGGACAAATGAGGAGGAAAGAGGGACATTGCTCCAAATCAGGGACAGCCCCTCGAAACTCGAAATCAGGGACAGTTAGGGGACATATGACATACTTCTGTTTTGTTGCAAACACCTATCATTGAACATGTCATACCGGTATTGTCAGTTCTTTATCATACAAATCAGCTCTTTGTTGTATTGTACAGTAGTTGGGCGAGTCATGTGTAGGAATGTAAGATGCTGGCCACCGATTGGCTTCTCTAATGACTTTATAGAAAAGCTGAGGAAGCAGATTAACTCCTAAAAATATTCTGAGCTGGGGACACCAGAGAAAAGTGAGCCGTGTGAGAGCATCTTCCTGTGGTAAGGACTAGTTGTAGTGTATTGTGTCCTGTGACGTGTACTCACAAATCTGTTTGTACTGAAGTTAATGAGTGAATGAAATGTGTGCTGTATAGTTCAGCCCCATGCACCTATAAGACAGAGCATGTCATAGTTCCTGTGTGACTGTCTCTATCTACAGCTGTTTGCAGTGTTGGATTTCTGATCTGGAACACTGAGACTATCAAGAGTCACATCCCAGGCTTCAGTCCTTACAGGAAAGGAAATTAATCCCATTCGTTAGAGGCATCACTGCGTGAGTAAGGTAATTACGATAAAGGCACCTCTGGAATATTGTAGAATACAGGCAGATAAATAAGAACTGTACCCATGATGACTCATTTCTAGATCCCAAGAACAGCTGAGTTTATGGTATCTACATTCATCAAGCACATTTCACTCTTGGAGCCAAATGTTTAGTTAGATTAATCCCCATTCAATATTTTGAGGTCAGTTCGCGAACGTGTATTTTCAATTTATTTCACAATACTTTTTTTTTCATGAAAATGGTTAACTCATATATGTATCTAATGATTGCAGAAAGGTGAAATGGTTAAAATAGTTATTTAAAGTCTATGTTTTTTTTTTGTAAAGTTTAATTTTTGTATTGAATCCCCTACCTGTGATTTTTTTTTTGTCTCTAGCAACTTTGGGTGTAAAATTGTTATTTAAAATTCTTCTGCTACTGGGCTATTTTCCACTGCTATATCCTCTGCGGTTTCTTCATTCATGTGTTTAAACCCTTACCCAGAGCTTTTTTTGAGTGGGGATGCAGTTCTGGCACCTCCAGTACAGAATATATGCAAAGGCAAGGGGTACTAGAGTGTGCTGGAGCTTCTATTGATGCTGGCTGCTGGGGGATCTATTGTTGTGAGGGGTCTAGTGTTGCTGGGGAGTATTATTGTTTCTGGTGGAGGATCTACTGTTGCTGGGGGGGGGTTAATTGTTGCTTGGAGGGATCTACTGTTGAGAGAGGGGTCTATTAATGCTGGCTGCTGGGAGATCTATTGTTGCTAGTGGGGGGGTCTATTGTTGCTGGGGTGGGGGGTCGTTGTTCGTGGTGGCTCTTTTGATGCTGGCTGCTGGAGGATCTATTGTTGTGAGGGGTCTAGTGTTGCCTGGGAGGTTTATTGTTTCTGGTGGAGGATCTACTGTTGCTGGGGGGTTAATTGTTGCTTGGAGGGATCTACTGTTGAGAGAGGGGTCTATTAATGCTGGCTGCTGGGAGATCTATTGTTGCTAGTGGGGGGGTCTATTGTTGCTGGGGTGGGGGGCGTTGTTCGTGGTGGCTCTTTTGTTGCTGGGTACATCTTTTGTTGCTACAGGGTCTATTGTTGTTGGCTGCAGGGGATCTATTTTATTGCTTTTCTTGTTATCAGTGTCCAATTCCATACGAGATCCTTCCATACATATTACTTGGTTCTGTATTCCTTAAAAGGGGTGGTACTGGGAGATGGGTATGGGGTGAAACTAAGGGACTGTGCTCGAAGGTGGGTAGGAGAAAGGGGCGCAGGGTGAGTCAGAAGGGGGGAATACCTGCACCTATTCCCTGAGAAAAAAACCCTGCCCTTACCTGTCTTTATCTTTAGTAACTTTGGGTCTAAATTTGTAATTTAACACTTCAGCTCCAGAAGGTTTACCCCCCTTCATAACCAGGCCATTTTTTGCGCTATAGCACTGCGTTACTTTAACTGACAATTGCGCGGTCGTGCAACGTTGCACCCAAATAAAATGTATGTCCATTTTTACCACAAATAGAGCTTTCTTTTGGTGGTATTTTATCACCTCTGTGGTTTTGATTTTTTTGCACTATATACAAAAAAGGACTGACAATTTTGAAAAAAAATAAAATTATACTTTCTGCTATAAAACATTCCCAATAAAAAAATGTAAAAAATCTAATTTCTTCATCAATTTAGGCCAATATGTATTCTGCTACATACAATACATGTATATTGATTGGTTTGCACAAAGTTACAGCGTCTACAAACGATTGGTATATTTTTATTTATTTATTCTTTATTAGTAATGGCGGCTATCGGCGAATCATGGTATACTGCGATATTGTGACGGACAACTCGGACACCTAACTGACACTTTTTGGGACCAGTGACACTAATACAGTGATCAGTGCTAAAAATATGCACTGTCACTGTACTAATGACACTGGCAGGGAAGGGGTTAACATCAGGGGCAATCAAAGGGTTATATGTGTTGCCTGGGAGTGATCACGCAGAGGAACACACTACCATTTAGCAGATGCACAGTTTGCTTTTAATTGTTAATGGGATCCTCTCACACCTGCAAAGCACCACATTTTTCTGGGCCTTAAACCGGCTCGGTGGAATTTGTTATTGCATAAGAATCTGGGACTTTGTGTCCGCATTTCTTGCATGTAGGGGAGCACATTGAAATAAATAGCCTGTCCTACAAGCCACGTGTGGGAGCGCACCCAAACTTGGTTGCACACGACCTTAATGGGAGTTTGATAGAAACTCGCTGGACCCCTCTAGTGATGTATGTAAATAAGTAAAGAATAATAAATGAAAAGTTTAGCCCCAGAGTCAGATAATGTTTATAAACCAAAGTGGAATTTCACCCAGAAGGGGAAGTTCCACTTTTTCTCCTCCTCCCCCCTTTTCTCCCATATTTGGAATGTCTTTTTTTGGGGGGGAGCGGGTACCTTATTTTACCAGGTACCCGCTCCCACTTTCGTTCTGATTGCCTTGGTGATCGATTTAGAAGTCCCCCCTCTGCAGCCTCTTGGGGACGTCACAGGAGACTGTGGGACCATTCATGGGGTGCAGCGCGGCTTGCATATGTGCGGTGGGCAGCCGGCTGTGAAGCCGCAAGGAGTCTCAGCCTGCTGCCCATAGTTAGGATTCCGGCGCCTGGACCCGAAGACCAGGTTGGGTAAGGACATCAGTGGATCCTGGGACAGGTAAGTGTGTGTTATTTAAGTGCTGGTTCACACTTGTGTGATGTCAGACATAGGGTTGCCACCTCATCCCTTTAAACAAGAACACATAATAATTACACAGGTTCTGCGGCTGATTAAGGTGGTAATTAAACTCACTTAGTGCCTTATCTGCATTCAATTAGCCACAGAACCTGTGTAATTAATATTTGTTCGGGTTTAAAGGGATGAGGTGGCAACTCTAGTCAGACATCACGTGTGATTTTCAGCACACTGCTGTGCAGATCACATGCGATGTCTGTGCAATGCAAATTCAGCCATACAGATTCTATGGCTGAATTCACATCGCATTCGGACCAAAATCATGCAGGACCCTTTTTTGTCTGCACCAGAATCAGATCTCCAATTCCTGTCCGAATTCACAGTTTGTACTGCGATATGTGAACCGATCTGGGGGTGTCATTAACTTTCTATTGACACCCGCAGCGATTCGTATAGGGCAGTGTGACCTGCCTGCGAGTTCTATGTGATGCAGGAGCTGGCACTGGAATCACGCTCGTTCCCACATTGCGCTGGTGTGAACCGGCACTTGAGGTCAGTACCTACAGTATTTGCGGATTTTTACATTTTTGTTTACAGGGTGAAGATCCTCTTTAAAGTGACACTTTAAAAAAATAAATGCTATACAGCAAGGGTCAGGTCTTTATATGTATTAAAGTTCAACACTGAAAATACAAACATTTTTTAAATAGCATGCTTTGGGGATGCCCTAAAGCGGTATTATAGTCTTTTTTTTTTTTTAACTACATGAGGCACAGGTGGGTTATGCAACAATGTGCTAGTATGCGCCACATAGTAGCACTTTATGACAGACTTGCCTGTTAAAGTGTAAGTAAACCCCCCTATCGTTTTCAGCCAAGGAAGCCATCATCTTTGCCTCTGTTTAATCTACAACTGCCATGATGCTACACATGTGATCAGTTATGACACCAGCCATTAGATGGTTTGACAGTTTGGTTGACAGCACAACCAATAGGAGTGTTATATTTCCGGCACATGCGAGAAATGAAACTGTTTTATGGACGGGTTTACTTCTGCTTTAAATGGAGGCCTCCAGCACTGTGCTTTCACTGATCCCACAGGTCCTGAGCCCTTCCATTTTTGCCCAGATTTCCTTTTGGGTTCCGACTGTTCAGACACTTGAATGAGCAGGCTGCGATGATGTCAATGTGCCGTAAATGTATGCTGAGCTGCGCAAGCAGAGGGGACATTATGACAGAAGAGACTGATGGGATGGATCTCTTCTGTCATAAACACCCTAGCTGTCAGCAAGTCTTTAAAAAGTCTTTTAAAAGCGTTTAATACCACTTTAAGGCCTGGTTCACACTGATACGGTGCAGGACACTGCATGTAATTCACACAGGAATCGCAGCACCTGTGCGAATTACATGCGGTTTCTCTGGGGTGCAAGTCGAGCCATTGATTTGTATGGCTCAAATCACACCGCATTTGCACCAAACTCGTGCAGGACACTTTTTTTTTGTCCGCACCAGAATCGGATCACATGGGTGTTCAAACCCATGTGATTTGATTCTGCATAATGCACTGCGTTTTGCAAACCGATTGCGGGGTGTCATTAACTTAACATACACTCCGCAATCAGTTTGCAAGAACAGGTTGTGATTTTGATGCAGTGCCGAATCCGCAGCGAATTTGCACCGCATCGAGCCTAAATGGTATTATAGAACAGTGCGATGTAGTACTTAAAAATGTCCTTAAAACAAAAAAAAGGGTAAAGAACAGTGTGGGGCATCCCTTCATATTCTAACCAGATATCCACCTGCTGACAGGGGAATGAATACATTAGTACCCCTTATTACATACTCCCCCAAAAAGTGAAATGTAAATGTACACACAAACACCTTGAAAACGGTATTTTATTAACGGTATTTTTTTTTCTTAGGTGCATTTCCCCCATATCAGTGCCCACCTCCCAAGGCCCTTTTTAAAAAAAAAATAAAATAGCTTCCAAGTTAGCTTTGAAAATAGCATAAATACATAAAAAAAAAATTAAATAAAACATCCACAAACAGGTTTGGAAATCCTCCCATAAACTGAATCCCCTGTTGGTAGAGAAACTAGAAATCAAGACACTTAATGTTATTTAGTCCCGTTCTTTAAGCATGTGTGTATATACACGTTGACCTGACTGTAAAAAGTTTGGTGTCTCGTGAACCATAGAGCTTTATGAGCAGCTGAGGAGGTATGATGACCTATGTCATGGTGTGCTTCAAATCTATCCAGCTATGATGTTGTCATTAGAAGAAGTAATGGCTTCTTAATGGGTTCTATTTTTTTTTTTTTACATCTTCTGTATCTGTAAATGCTAAGCTCTATGAACTGGCCTTTTTTTTAACGGGCAAAGTAAGGGAATTCTTCCCTAATGGGGATTCTGATGCCAAAAAAAAGTGTGATGCAGTTTTTTTTTTAAAGAAGCTATCACCTTGCCATCCAGAGCAAAGAGAAGGTGTCTTTGTAAAGGTCACCAAAGGCAAGCATAACGTAAGGTTGACACGTCTTACCTCCTTCTGCATTCCTCCTCTTGGTGTTGCCCTTGGACAATTGTTGTGGGCCAGAGACAGGCACTCCCCAGCAAAACAGCCTTCTACTTGCTAGCTGCGATGTTTGGGGGCCAAGCGCCATGGAGGGGTGCGCTTGGGGGTCTAACGCTGTGGTTAGCTTTATAGGGCACCTAGGTGCATTGGACAAAGTTCACTACATGTACTTTCTTGCACTGGAAGCTGAATACTGTAAAAAAAAAAAAAGGGGGGGATTTTTCCGCATTTCAGACAAAGGGGGTGATAAGAAGAAGGCACTGCACCAGTTTATACATTAATTGATGCGCCGGAAAAGTAATTAATTGAACGTGCGAACCGGCGCACATTGAAGTGCAAATAACGATAATAAAAACCTGCATATGTAAACTGCAACTGGCGCTAGGGTAACTGCGGTTTTCTCACTGATAATAGCGCATGCCCAATACAATTGGTTAATTTCATCTCATTGGATGTGTCTTGTTAGGCAATTAGTAGGTGTTCTCAGTTAATTAACCATTTTGATGCTAATCTCATTCCTATCACTTCGAATATATCTTTGAAATGTGTTTTTCTTTTTTTTTTTACCCAAATCTTTCAATACATTACAAAGAACAGAGAAGTGTTTCTAAACCCAATAAATTAATATTTTCAGATCTTGATCTTTAAAGGTGACCATACACTGCAATCAGTTAGACCCCTTTCACACTGGGGCGGTTTGCAGGCGGTATTGCGTTAAAAATACCGCCTGCAAACCGCCCCTAAACAGCCTCCGCTGTTTGTTCAGTGTGAAAGCCCGAGGGCTTTCACACTGAAGCGGTGCGCAGGCAGGACGGTGAAAAAAGTCCTGCAAACCACTTCTTTGGAGCGGTGAAGGAGCGGTGTATTCACCGCTCCTTCACCGCTCCTGCCCATTGAAATCAATGGGACAGCGCGGCTATACCGCGGCAATACCGCAGCTATAGCCGCGCTGTACGAGTGATTTTAACCCTTTTTCGGCCGCCAGCGGGGGTTAAAACCGCACCGCTAGCGGCCGAATACAGCTGCAAGAATGACGGTACAGCAGCGCTAAAAATAGCGCTGTTGTACCGCCAACGCCCCCACCGCCCCAGTGTGAAAGGGGCCTTAGATCTTAAATAAATTAGATTTAGTGCAAGAGCCTGTTTGATTTCCTATATTTTGAATTAATTGTTCAAGTGCGTCTTCCTATTACCTATTTTGCCAAAATATCAAGTTGTACAGAGATTGGCCAATCAGATTGCATAGTGCATGACCATCTTAAGTGCCAAATTTGAAATGTAGATGTGCCATAACCCACTTGTATTTTCCTAACAATATTTCTTGGGCATTACACAAGGCACATAAAAAATCACCTTTTTGTGACTATATTTGACTGGCTGCTTGCTTCTGCTTGGGCCTGGCACACACGCACAATCGCATATGATGATGACGACTTAAAGTCACCATGTGCAATTGTGCGTGTGTGCCAAGCAGAAGCAGCCAATCAAATATAGTGCTAAATATGGGTTATATATGCATAGCAGCCATAGATATCATAAATAAAGTGATTTGAGCAACAAGCTCATTAAACAGTCCACATTCAGTGAAAGTTCATGTACTGCAAACTTTGCAGTGCATGAACTTTCACTGAATATGGACTGTTTAATGAGCAGGGGCGGACTGACCCATCAGGCTCTGCAAGACTGCAATGCATACATTCTAGCACTAGCAGCGGCTGTAATAAGACCTCTCATAGCGCACTGCTCCCCACTGCTTCCCTCCCATCCACCCCAGGTGCTTGTACTGTACATTACATCCCCTGGGATGGATGAGAAGAGAGGAGGGGCCGGCGGGAAGCAGCTCTCCTGGTCCCCCCACAGTGTCCTCCTGTGTCCCCACCCCCACACCGTGTCTGCCCCCCCCGGCATCCCCCTCTTTCCCCTATCCGCACTGCATCCCTCTCTGTCCTCATCTCACTGTGTCCCTCTGTCTGTCCCCAGCGTCCCTCTCTGTCCTTGTCACACTGCGTCCCTCTCTGTCCTTGTCACACTGCATCCCTCTCTGTCCTCATCACACTGTGTCCCTCTATCTGTCCCCAGGGTCCCTCTCTGTCCTGGTCACACTACATCCCTCTCTGTCCTCATCACACTGTGTCCCTGTCTGTCCCCAGCATCCCTCTCTGTCCTCATCTCACTGTGTCCCTCTGTCTGTCCCCAGCGTCCCTCTCTGTCCTTGTCACACTGTGTCCCTCTATCTGTCCCCAGGGTCCCTCTCTGTCCTTGTCACACTACATCCCTCTCTGTCCTCATCACACTGTGTCCCTGTCTGTCCCCAGCATCCCTCTCTGTCCTTGTCACACTGCATCCCTCTCTGTCCTCATCACATTGTGTCCCTCTGTCTGTCCCCAGCATCCCTCTCTGTCCTTGTCACACTGTATCCCTCTCTGTCCTCACCACACTGTCCCCAGCGTCCCTCTCTGTCCTTGTCACACTGCATCCCTCTCTGTCCTCATCACACTGTGTCCCTCTGTCTGTCCCCAGCATCCCTCTCTGTCCTCATCACACTGTCTGTCCCCAGCATCCCTCTCTGTCCTTGTCACACTGCGTCCCTCTCTGTCCCTGGCGTCCCTCTCTGTCCTCATCACACTGTGTCCCTCTGTCTGTCCCCAGCATCCCTCTCTGTCCTCATCACACTGTCTGTCCCCAGTGTCCCTCTCTGTCCCCGGCGTCCCTCTCTGTCCTCATCACACTGTGTCCCTCTGTCTGTCCCCAGCATCCCTCTCTGTCCTCATCACACTGTCTGTCCCCAGTGTCCCTCTCTGTCCCCGGCGTCCCTCTCTGTCCTCATCACACTGTGTCCCTCTGTCTGTCCCAGCATCCCTCTCTGTCCTTGTCACACTGCGTCCCTCTCTGTCCTCATCACACTGTGTCCCTGTCTGTCCCAGCATCCCTCTCTGTCCTTGTCACACTGCGTCCCTCTCTGTCCTCATTACACTGGGTCCCTCTCTGTCTGTCCCCAGTGTCCCTCCCTGTCCCTGACATCCCTCTCTGTATTCGTCGCACTGCATCCCTCTCTGTCCTCAGTGTCCCCCCCTGTTCCTTGATTGTGTGTTAGTGTTTCATTGAGTTTGTATGAGTTACTATGTGCACCAATGTATTTTGATGAGTGTGAGTGTGCCAGTGTGTTGGCATCATCAGTGATTTTTGTATCAGTGTGTACCTGCGGGCCATTGTTAGCTGTTTTTTTTTTGTTAAGGTTATCTGAAAGATGGGTTTCACATGTTTTGACAGGGGCACAGTTTCAGTGCTTGCCATAGGCGCCATTTTGACTAGATACGCCTCTGAGTGGGAGCACATGCATTCTAATGGATAGACAAGGAGCAGGTGGGCCTGGAGGTAGCCGAATCTTCCTTAAAGGCACAAGGGCACATTGGACACCCAGCAAAAATATTTCTGGTATGTTCATACTGGGGATTCCTGCATGGCAAGCCCTACCCCGAAAATAAGCCCTAGTGTGTTTTTGGTTTCCAAAATTAATACAAGACCTGGGCTTCGGGGAAACAAGGTAGCACAAGAGCAGCAACACATACTGTTGGACAGTTTAATTCAGTTGGTAAGCAGATTGGTTGGTGAGTTGAGTTGGGAATTTTCTCTGGTTTTGTCTTTCATGCGTTTGCCTTTCCATGTGCTCCTTGCTGCGAAGACCAGTTATAGGTGGGGGCGGGGGCCATCTGTTTGTTACTAGTGTAAATTTGGTGAGGGGACACAGTGGGCACCTTTGCTGCCATTCTGCTATGTGCTGGATGTCCAATGTGCCCCTGTGCCTTTAATGAGGATTGGGCTACCTCCAGGCCCACCTGCCCCTTGTCAATCCATTAGAATGCATGTGCTCCCACTGTGGAGACTCTCATAAATTTATAAAGCTTGGTTCACACCTAAACCAGCCATGGATCGCACAGCACTGTCCATCCCTGGAAGATCAGTGTGCTGACACCACCCCCCCCCCTCAGTTCTTATGCAGCTGAGAACAGGGGGAATAGGGGAGAATTGAAATACATAAAAAAAAAGGGGGAAAAAAAAGGTATTTATAATGTTTTTGAATCTATGCACAGACATTTTGCCTTTAATTTCTATTTATTACTGAATGGATTGTTTTACAAGGTGATCAATTACAATCACTTTAATTCTGCTGCAATCTAATCCACAAAACTGACATCAAATTTGCAAAAATGGGCAGCCATTTGCAAATTGGTTGTAGACATCTGCAAAACAGGGAGTGGTGCAGGTACTTGCAGATGTGCAGCAACAAAAGCTAGAATATGAATTGTAAATGATTTGCACACATTCGCATGCAACAAAATATAACAAAACAATATGATCCTAATAAAGGTACCACAAAAGTGGAGAAGTCACCCGTAAATCCCTGTTGAACAGAATAAAACATGAAAACCAGTTTAAGACTCACCCACTGTTATACAGTATATAAAAGGAAAAAAAAAAAAAAAAAGAGTAACATACAAAAGTATACAAATGTACAGGGGGTAGACTTTGGCATGCAAATAGATGGATTCCATCTCCTGTCTACCACCTGTATCTGCAAAAGGAAATTGTCATATTATGTATGCAAATTTTATGCCATTGGATTGTTGGGAGGTGGTTTACATGATCACTGTGGGTACAAATTTTTCATATTTTGATTTACAGGAAGCGACAATATGGGCTGCTAAGGGCGTGTTGGCCCTTTCTTTTAGGCTGGGTTCACATTATTGTGAATTGAATGTGGGTTTCCTCCGCATCCAATTCGCATGACAGAAGACTGTGACCAGCTCTCAATGGAGCTCAGTCGGTTCTCACAGCTCCGGGGGGGCTGCGGATCGCACAGCAGAAGGGTCCTGTGCGTCTTTGGCTCCATTTCTGGTCTGAATTCAGCCAAAAAAAATCTGACCTAATTTGGACCTGAAACGGTGAACAGGGACACACTGGACCCCTGCTGTGCCCCGCGGCCACACATAGTGTGAACCCAGCCTTAAATCTATCTTGGCCAAGTGATTAACAGCGTGGCTATAGAGATAAACGTTTAATAAATATGTATACTGATACAATAGTGTCTTGAGCGGTTGGTCTAGTATTTCTTTTCTGATTTATGTATAATAGGGGGTGTTTGACTCATTCTCATGCATCATTTAGAAATAGAGTGCCACTTTATTAATAAATGTCCCCCATCGTGCCTAAATAAGCTACATTCTCAAAGTACATTTGATGACGTGAAAAACGCATTTCATAAGTACTTCAAAAAACATTTGATTGTAATATCCAATTTAATTTTAATTCAATTTGGAGTTTCCTGAGCGAAGACCAAATTCACTATTAGAAATTAGTTTGAGTAAAGTTTTCCATCATGCTCCTTCAAATTCTCTTGTCACTACCATCAAAAATGAATGTTGATTTGACCTCACTAATGATTTGGAAGACAAATGAATGTTCTTACAACTAAGACAATTCTACTAGTATTTAGCAAGCAGAAGTTCTTTAGATTTTGTTTTTTCATGACTGATGAGCATTGTACTTGTGCACCACCTTGTGGCAACACTAGATATTGCCAAATTCTAAAAAAGCTTATTTCATGGACACCTGTGCCAAAAGAAATATGCTGATTTCTGTCTGAAAAGCCTAGTTGTCCAGCTGTCGTGCTTTCCAATAGATTCAATGTTTTTTAAACCACTGACCCAAAAAAAGTATTTGCCTTGGTTACCACCTGGTCAGAAAGTTATTGAAAATCCAAATTTTTAGAGAGGTAAGGAGGGACCACCTTTACATTACAATATCTGTTTTGGTGCAATAAAAAAATTCCCCTCACTCTGAAAAAAATGCTATCTCTCTTCTCGTTGGTATCCAGTACAGTATGTGAGTAAGTAAGAATCTCCCCAATAGGACACAGACAACAGATGAGAGCCCAAAATACCTTTCATTCATACCTATTAAAAAAAAAAAGAGAAAATTGGGTTTTAGCTATACTTTAAAGTGTTTGTTACCCCAGCATTTCATATTCCTGAAATATGTCTGTTGTACCACGTATTTCTGTTAAATATAGTATTGATAGATTAATTATGTACGCTGTGCTACCTGTAATTAATACACACTCTATCAGTATAGAGATCAACTTGCTTGCATGACTATTACATAAGTAATATGTAATAGTGAAATGATCAATGAATAAAATAAAACTATATAATTGTGTCTTAACAGTGCACCAAGTTAAATGGATAAAATGTATAAATAAATAACATAACTTGATCCAAAATGCTCCTATCCGGAGTATTGTGAAAAATTCTTATAAAATGCACAATGTAAAAAAGTGCTCCTATGCAAAGTGGTATTAAAAGTACTTAAAATTAATATGTGAATAAATCATGAAAAAAAGTGCTCATGTGCATAAGTGATCAACAATGGTGTCTCTGACGATCCTGACAAGAAAAGTCCATAGGTCTCAAAACTAAAATATTTCATAACTGATGCATAAACAAGTGTTATCCCAATATGTCATTTATGACCAAGGTGTGGAGAATCCATGTGTCTCAAGACAATTCAACAGGTGGTTCCAACATGCTATGGTGTCATCACTCAGGTGCTCCCCTTGAGTAATGAACGCTCACCTCAGAGCGTGCGACTTAGCAACCAAGCTCAGTCAATGCACGCTTGTGAACCACCTCTGGGTTCCTTGATTGATACCAGGATCCTGGACTTTTCAATACGACTCTCCACAGTATATGTAAATAAGAAAACTTGATAGTGCAATAAAGCTTTTAAAAAGTTTATTAAACAAAATAAATCCCCTTTAGGGGTACTCACACATTCTCTTTGTATTTGTTCCTTTGTGTAAAAGACCTGCCAGTCCCCCTGCATGCCTTCTTGTTCAAATATAAGAGATTCCAGTACAAAGGTATTGGTAATAATGCGGTAAATATATGATCACCACAGGTATGACATAACGAATTGAAGCATGGAAACAACCATGTGGAAACACAAAAAAAATAGCAACAGTTGGTGATAAGCAACAGTTGGCAATCCCCCTGCTTTCCTATTTCAAGCTGACCACACTAGGCATGACAGCACATCCTTTCCAGCGTGGTCAGTTTTCTGGTTGTGCTGGGAGAACAGTGATCAGGAAACCTGGTGAGACTCCCTTTGAGGAGAACTGGAGTGTGCAAAGCCGGGGACCCAACCCAAAGGGAGACGGGGACAATAAATCTGCTAGATCACAGAACATCTGCCCGGAGATAGATAAGCGTGTGACTCCTGGTTTCCCCTGCGTTTTCTGGATACCTTTAAGCATGGCTTTGATAGGATGAGTTGCAAAAAAGGACGGTCTGTCAGGATGGAGAAGTGAAGAGAAATTCTGAATACTTGCAAGGTATAGCTTGATGGTATTAAATGATAGTGACAACTTGTTATGACAATAGGCCATGAAAGACATCACATACTTGACATCCCCCATCCAATTGCCGGGATAGAGGGACCTAAAACCACTGAAACACCTCCATGCTGTCTTGTATGCCCTGAGCGTGTTCCTTGACAGTGACGCATTCACCAGGATGGATGCCTGCGCCCTGAGTGCGACTAATCCAATGTCAGCAGGGCCAATGGCGGAACCGGCTGACCCACCTGAACCGCTTCTAGAAGCTGTTGGAAGAAACCCCAGAAATCAGCACGAGATAACGCATCAGCAGCCACACTAAAAATCCCACTAATGAACACCCCTTGGAAATGTAAATTATACCTGAGGCCCAACCACGTCAACCTGCGCATGAACGACATTATCAGGAGAGAACCAGATCTACCCTTGTCTCAGCAGTGGCCGAGTTATCAGTGAAGAACACCACTGTGTGTCCGGACCACGGGGGTCCCCAAGTAATAGCTGCAGCCACAATTGGGTGAATTTCAAAAAGTGCTGATGTCTGGGCAAACCTGGGAATGTCCGACACCTCCAACAGCCAAGGGCCTGCTAGCCACTGACCCCCAAACACAGCTGCAAAACCCACCGAGGCTGCAGCATCCGAAAAAACTCTGGGAGAAAATGTCGTAGGTGGATGCATGAACATGGAGATCCCATTCCACTTATCCAGGAACTGATCCCACATCAGCAGATCTGCCCGAGCATTGGCCTGCAATTGCAGTGCCGAATCGGCATCTTGGTAGAGAGGAAGGAGAGCCAAAAGCCTGGACACAAATGCCCTGCCCTGAGGAATAATCCTCATGGCAACGTTTAGCATACCTAATAAAGACTGTAAGTCTTTCTTAGAGCACACTGGGGACCTGACCAAACTGTGTATGACACCCCGGATCCTGATCAGCTTGTCCTGAGGCAGACTGGCGATCAGGCGTACAGAATCTAAGGTGATACCTAGAAAGGTGATGACAGTGGCAGGCCCATCAACCTTGTGGGCAGCTAAGGGGACATTTAGATCCATGAACAATACCTTGAGTGCAGCGAGGTCCTTTGGAGGCTGTGTCGGGCTTTCTAATAACAAGAAGTCATCCAAGTAGTGAATGACATTGCCACACCCCATCTGCGAAGACAAAATCCAATTGAGAGCTGAGGCAAATGTGTTGAAGAGCCAAGGACTGCTTTTGGAGTCGAACGTCAACTTGGTAGCGAAGTAATAATGCTCCCGCCATTTGAACCCATGCCATTGCCAGAGAGATGGTTTGATGGGAAGTAACTTGAAGGCATCAAAAATGTTTGCCTTAGACAACCATGTGCCCTGACCCAACTGTAAGATACATTGGATGGCTAAATCTACCGATGAATATTGCAATGAAAATTCTTCTGAAGGAATGAGAGAATTTAAACTAGTCATGGATGAAGAATGAGGAGCCAACAGGTCATAGATTAAACGATATTTATTGGAAAATTTACCTCTTACCACACCAATAGGGCTGACCCTCCACATGCTGAACGGTGAGGACACGAAAGGCCCAATGACGAACCCCTTGGCTAATTCAACCTTCAATAATTCAGCTACTACCTGGGCTTTGGCGGAAGCAGACAACAAATTGGCACATTCCACCGTCTGCAAAGGTAGGGTGATAAGACCTGTATGAAATCCCTCAGAAAAGCCCTCTACCAGAAACTGCCTCAGGGCCAGGGAAACGTGGTGCAATAACCAAAACTCTAGCCTGGGCATGTTGACTCGGCTCAGTCGGGAACTGGATGCCTTGATGGGACAGGCAGACTTGGGATGTGCCCTGAAACAGTTGGCACAAATATGGAGGAGTCTGCACTGGTTGTAATTGCAGACCGTGTAATTATAATTGTTACACAACTGAGCCTTTCCTGACAAATGGATGGGCCTGCCCAGTTTATACTGCCTAGAAGGCCCTGTGGAAGAAACACTGAACCCAGGCCTATTAGACCCTAAAGCCACCGGATGATCCAGGTTAGGATACCAATTGGCAGTGTGGGAAGATGACTGACAGTTGGCACAAGTTGGAGACTTTTGACTAACAAAATGCCTACAAAAAAGCTCAGTGTTAATGTTGCTCCAACATGATACCAACTGAAACTTTGCCCAAGTGGCAGCGACTTTAGCCGAAAAAGATCGGTGGTAATCATAGAAGGTGGAACCAACATATTTGTGGGCCAGATCTACCACCTTGTGGAGATAAAGGTCCATCTCCTCCCTTCTACGGGACTGACTGCACAAATAATGTCCCTGTAGATACCGAAAGCAAGGACGAATTCAGCAATGCACAACTTGCGATTAAGCCTTGGATCACGGGTCTTGAGAACCACCGAGACTTCCCCGCAAGCATAAGCCTTGTTTTCCACGACATCCTGTGATGCTATGAGCAAGGACGCCAAATTTACATCCTTTCCCTCCAAAATATCCTTTTTAAGATTAGCAGGAATAAAGTGGGCAGGAGACACAAATGGTAGAATGGTCAAAGAAGATGGCACAGCCAGAGGTAGCAGCACACTGGTGTTACCTGAGGAGGACCCAGATGGCGCAGGATCTGCGGAAGTTGTTACAGCTACCACGCTGGCTGGTCGGGCCTCCATGACATCCATAAAACGAACTCTCAGGGCTTGGTACCTACAGACCGTGGTAGGCAGGAATAGGAATGTACGTGACGTGCAATGTATGACATATGATGTACAGGCGAGAAGATTGCAAATGTTACAATCGTTAAAAACGAAACCTCAGCCTGCACGGAACTGAAGACGTGACAGTTCCTGGTATGTAATGACCCTAGCTATAACCCCTGGACAAAAAAACACACAGAACACACCCTGCTGTTCCTGAATGGAAGTGAAGAATCCACCTGTAACAACACCATGACGCATGTACTAAACAAAATGAAGAAATACAAGCTGACAAAACAATCTAACCTGCCGACCAAAGGAAACCACCTGACCAGAGTGAACATGAGCACTGTGGCGAGAGAGCGACAGGTGCAGCTGTGGTGAAAGCAAACATGAACCAGGGGTAGGATAACTTGGCTGAGCGTCCCCTGATGCGATCGTGAAATATGACATGGAGTCGATCGTATGTTATCGTGGCAGCCCGAGAGGGCTAATGTGGCCACCTAAGCTGTTTGACTAACAGACTCAGCAGGGATCCTGGTGCGGTGCAGCTGGAAATGGCCCAGAGCAATCCCATGACATACCAATCACAAGAGTTTGAAAGAAAGCAAGGAGTGACATGAAATGCTGACAGGACTATGGTGATCGACAGTGTAAAAACATAAGCATGCCTGTTTAGGCTGACAATGCTACTGAAGTGAGTTAGTGGCAGCCTGAGAGGCTGCATGAGTCCCTGGTTGTGGAACTACAAGACTCAGCAGGCTGTTTAGAGCAGCAGCACCTGACAGAGCACCCACATTGATCTTATAACACAGCGTACATGATTCCCTGAAAGTAGCCCCCAAATGCATCCTCCCCTGCTCCTGCTCCCTGGCCCCAGACTTACCTTAGTCAGCCGCTGTGATTGTGTATAACTATCCCCGTAAGGGAACTAAGAGAGACCGAGCCTCAGCTGAGGAGAGGAGGAGCGTCCTGCATGTATGTACGACCGACGACCGATACACGGGGACCGATACCTGTGTGGGAAAAAACATGGTCAAACCTGAGCCACCACCGCTGCCAGGCTAACCAGACCTATACAGACCCCCAGAAGCCGCACGGAGAGCCGAACGTCCACGTTGCTGACAAGAAACACCTGCCCCGGAACCGGAAATGACCCGTCGACTGCTGTCCAACCCGGAAATGCAAGCCAACGAGTACGTAGGAGAGGAGGGGGGGATTATATGGCCCCAACTCCTCCTACAAACCCAGGCTAGCCAATGGCCAGCCTTTCACATCTCACAAAAGAGAGTACACCCCTCACATTTTTGGAAATATTTTATTATATCTTTTCATGTGACAACACTGAAGAAAGGACACTTTGTACAATGTAAAGTAGTGAGTGTACAGCTTGTATAACAGTGTAAATTTGCTGTCCCCTCAAAATAACTCAACACACAGCCATTAATGTCTAAACCGCTGGCAACAAAAGTGAGTACACCCCTAAGTGAAAGTGTCCAAATTGGGCCCACTTAGCCATTTCCCTCCCCGATGTCATGTGTCTCGTTAGTGTTACAAGGTCTCAGGTGTGAATGGGAAGCAGGTGTGCTAAATTTGGTGTTATCGCTCTCACTCTCTTAGGCCCCTTTCACGCGATCGGACCGCTCAGGTTCGCCTGTCAGTTTTGACGGCGGACCTGAACGGGCACTCCATGTTAATCTATGGAGCGTCGGATGTCAGCGGAGACATGTCCGCTGACATCCGACCCCGTCCGATCCGCTAAAAGCAGACGAATGGCCCTATGTCCAGGTCCGTCGCTGGCGGATCTGATTGGGTGAGATCTGATGAAAACGGACATGCTGTCCGTTTTCATCCGATCCCTCCATAGGCGGCAGCGCCACCTGACAAGTCCCTCCCCGCTCAGTGAGCAGAGAGGGACCTGTCATCTGCCGGCTCAGCGGAGATCAACGGACAGATCTCCTGCTGAGCCGGTGGACCGAGGCGGGCTCCGTAGAAACGGAGTCCGCCTCGTGTGAAAGGGGCCTTATACTGGTCACTGAAAGGTCAATGCGGTACCTCATGGCAAAGAACTCTCTGAGGATCTGAAAAAATAAATTGTTGCTCTACATAAAGATGGCCTAGGCTATAAGAAGATTGCCAAGACCCTGAAACCGAGCTGCAGCATGGTGGCCAAGACCATACAGCGGTTTAACAGGACAGGTTCCACTCAGTACAGGCCTCGCCATGGTAGACCAAAGAAGTTGAGTGCACGTGCTCAGCGTCATATCCAGAGGTTGTCTTTGGGAAATAGACTTATGAGTGCTGCCAGCATTGCTGCAGAAGTGGAAGGGGTGGTGGGTCAGCCTGTCAGTGCTCAGACCATACGCTGCACACTGCATCAATTGGTCTATTGGTCTACATGGGTGTCGTCCTAGAAGGAAACTTCTTATAAAATGATGCACAAGAAAGCCCGCAGTTTGCTGAAGACAAGCAGACTTAGAATATGGATTACTGGAACCATGTCCTGTGGTCTGATGAGCAGTGCTGGGACAAGGCCATTTGGTGCCCAGGGAGAAGATGACAAACTGCGCCTCCCCCCCCATTTTTAAGAGGCAGCGGAAGCCAATCAGCAGGCAGTGCTAGCATAGGATGCGAACCCCCCCCCACAGTGGAGTCACGCATAGGTGGGGGTAAGGGTAGGGTGGAGGGAGGGGTGGAGGGCTGCCAATCACTGGGATTGAGCTGTCCTTACTGTTTGTGACACTGATGATCAGGAGGAAGGGTGTAGAAAGGATGGGATGGGACAGGGGGTGGATATAAAGGCCAGTCTGTGGCTGAGGGATGCTGTGGGGGGGTGCTGGCTCTTTCTCGTGTTGGTGGTCGCTGGCTGCAGAAAGAAGTTGTGGCATGGTGGTAGCTGTATGTAAAAAAGGGGAAGCTGCGCTGAATAAATTGACCTGTGAGGCTATCATCTATTAAATTAAGCACTCATATAAAGTGTTGAATGTGAACAAACATGTGAAATAACACAGTACAATACTTCAATTAGGCTGCTACAATAAATGTGCACAGAAGTGCCAGCGAAATAATCTAAAGAAACAATAATGTAAATAGGTGACAAAAATTAGTGCACATAAAGTTATACACATAAACTGTCAACAAACCAAATGGCTGATGACATAAATAAACAATAAACCACAAAAGCAGTGAACAAGTTCATGAAAGTGAGTCCATGTTCAGTTATAGTGACCATATAAATCAGAATTTGACAAAAATTGAGTGAAACGATATAGTCCATACAAATGGTTGTTGGCTGGTTAACGGTGACAATAAACACAGCACCAAAGGAAACGTGAAGAAATAGAAATTGCTTCCACCACAGCAAACACCACTGTTTGCCAGATCACTATGGTCCCTTGTTACAGGGGACCACAGACGCAGATGGCTGATACCCCAGCCTGGGATCTTTAGGTGGACACTGGTCTTTAGCTTCAAATCCCTATGGTCCCTTATTACAGGGGACCACAGAACACGGATGGTTGATGCCCTAGCCAGGGATCTCCAAATGGACACCGGAATCTTAAAACTTAGGTAGATTAAAATTTGCATAAAACAAATCAAGCCAGCCGGGTCTCAATAGCTGCCCGTGACGGGCAGCCTGTCTGATCTGGTAAGCGGCAGTGTTTGCTGTGGTGGAGGCAATTTCCAGCCAACAACCATTTGCATGGACTATATCGTTTCACTCAATTTTTGTCAAATTCTGATTTATATGGTCACTATAACTGAACATGGACTCACTTTCTTGAACTTGTTCACTGCTTTTGTGGTTTATTGTTTATTTATGTCATCAGCCATTTGGTTTGTTGACAGTTTATGTGTATAATTTTATGTGCACTCATTTTTGTCACCTATTTACATTAATGTTTCTTTAGATTATTTCACTGGCACTTCTGTGCACATTTATTGTAGCAGCCTAATTTAAGTATTGTACTGTTATTTCACATGTCTGTTCACATTCAACACTTTATGTGAGTGCTTAATTTAATAGATGGTAGCCTCACAGGTCAATTTATTCAGCGCAGCTTCCCCTTTTTACATATTCTATTGATGTCATATAACATCCTGAGTTGCAGCTTGATCTCTTTTTGCTATTAGCGCAGTTTTCCCTTTTTTTCTATGGTGGTAGCTGTGCCTCTCCCTGCAGCTGGAGCCCCGTTCCCCCTCCCGCACTGATTGACAGCCCCAGAGAGGGGCGGCTCGGTCCAGACACCTCTTCTTTCCTACCTCCCTTTCAATCAGCTCCATACAGCGCTGGGGCCTCCTCCGCGGGACCTTCTTCTTCCAGTACTTGCCACTGCATGTCAGATGCCTTCTCCAGGTGTGCGGGGACCGCTCCGCTAAGCACTCCAGTGGTGGTGGTGGTGGTGGGGGGTGATGGGCGGGGGGAGCGCGATCTGTGTCTCCGGAGCAGTGGGAAACATTTTGCTCCGACTGCTGGAATCTCCTCCCCCTCTCCTTCCCCGGACAACACAGCGCTGGCCCTGCCTCCTGCCTAAGACACAGCCACACCTTGTCCTCTCTCTCCACTGCCTGGCCGTGGAGCACACAGGCAATGTTAAACCACTCCTGGCCGGAGCCTAACGCCGCAGCGGCATTGTTAGCAGAGGCAGCTCTTCACTTCACTGCGCCCCCCCACCCCCAATAAATTGTCCCGCCCAGGGCATCCGCCCCCCCCCCTTGTACGGGCTCTGCTGATGAGACCAAGATAAACTTATTTGGTTCAGATGGTGTCAAGCGTATGTGACAGCAATTAGGTGAGGTGTACAAAGACAAGTGTGTGTTGCCTACAGTCAAGCATGGTGGTGGGAGTGTCATGGTCTGGGGCTGCATGAGTGCTGCTGGCACTTGGGAGCTACAGTTCATTAAGGGATCCATGAATGTCAACATGTACTGTGACATACTGAGACAGAGCATGATCCCCTCCCTTCGGAGACTGGGCCGCAGGGCAGTATTCCAACATGATAACGACCCCAAACACACCTCCAAGATGACCACTGCCTTGCTAAAGAAGCTGAGGGTAAAGGTGATGAACTGACCAAGCATTTCTCCCGACCTAAACCCTATTGAGCATCTGTGGGGCATCCTCAAGTGGAAGGTGGAGGAGCGCAAGGTCTCCAACCTCCACCAGCACCATGATGCCGTCATGGAGGAGTAGAAGAGGACTCCAGTGGCAACCTTTGAAGCTCTGGTGAACTCCATGCCCAAGAGGGTTAAGGCAGTGCTGGAAAATAATAGGGGCCACTAAAATAATGACACTTTGGGTTCAATTTGGACATTTTCACTTAGGGGTGTACTTACTTTTGTTGCCAGCGGTTTAGACATTAATGGCTGTGTGTTGAGTTATTTTGAGCGGACAGCAAATTTACACTGTTATACAAGCTGTACACTCACTACTCTACATTGTAGCAAAGTGTCATTTCTTCAGTTGTCACATAAAAAGATATAATAAAATATTTACAAAAATGTGAGGCGTGTACTCACTTTTGTGAGATACTGTATATAACTAAATGAATCCATTTAGGTGAAGGTATGCTTAAAGTGAGATTTCTAAGATTTCTTTAAAGTGTAACTCCACTTTTGGTGAGAAAAAAACATTCCCCTCTGGGTGATCTATGCACAGTACAAAGATTTTGCCAAACTTTGTTGCAGATCCTTACCTTTTGGTATTCTAAAGAACTCTCTGTGTGTTTCTCTGTGCCCATGTTCAGAAGTGAGTCTAATGGGAGTGGTTTCATAATTATCAACCAGCTGCTGCACCTGCAATGCTCTAATCAGGAAAGTGTCAGGGTTTGCATCCCTTTTAGATGTGATTTCCTATTAGGGTTATCCTACCAAAAATAACATTTTTGTTGCAGGGGATGCCTGAAATCTGACTTGTATCTTAGTGCAGACTTCAGATCACCTCCAGGTAGCCATATTGCATTGCATTTCACAGAAAATTACAGAGCTGCAGATTAAAAAAGAAAGGTCATTTTTAATAACATTCAATTACAATATGACTTGTGTCACAATTGTAAATGCTATATTATTATTTTATTTGCTTTTTTTTCCCCATGAAAGTGGAGTTACCCTTTAGATTAAAATAAAAAAGAGATTCATACTTATCTTCTCTGTGCAGCAATATTGCACAGAGTGGTCCCTTACCTCTTCTTTGGCAGTCCCTCGCTGACATTGTCTGCATCTTCTTCCTGTGGGTCCATAGCAAGCCATGCACTCTGGGAGCAACAATGCAGGGGCACTCCTAAGCCAGACTGTGTTCATCCATAGACACACAGCATGGCTCGGCCATGCCCCCTCCCTGCTCATTAGATTTGAATGACAGCAGCAGGAGCCAATGACTTCCGCTGCTGCCTCTGTCTCCTGTGGGAAGAGGAAGTGAAGAGAGGATATGAAGTGTTTAGGGTGGGGGCTAGACATTTTTATACCTTAATACAGGGAATGCATTAAGGTAAAAGACATTTAGACATTGAAACCCCTTTAAAATGTATGTAAACCCACTCTCATCCTTTCTAAACTACTGCCATAGTGGTTATCTATAGGGATATACATGCCTCCTGCATGTATCCTTACCTGTCAAATGTCTCCCCTCTGTCTGTTATGAGATCCGAAAAACTGCAGATTCTGTGGGTGGGTCTGTTGTCTGGAGCTCGGTGGGTGGAGTTGTGATGTCAGTAGACCCCCCCGCCCACCTCTACACTCCCCTTGTCAACATGCATTTTCTCCTGTGTATTTCTTACACTGAACTTCTGCTATGATCACTAACATCCAGTCAAAACTCAGAAAGGTCACCACATGGCTTCAGCATGCCCAATCATGCTGAAGTGTGGAGCAGCCAATCCGGGGAGAGCTGAAAAAAGGAGGAGGGGATCTGAAGTACACAGAATGCCTCTCTCAGGCTTGCACATGAGATATGTAAATCACCGGTCACTTACAGCAAGGGGGAAGAACTGACTACTATTTCTCTATGTGTCAGTTTTTACTGAAAAAAGATAAGAGGACTGCTCAGAGCTGGATTAACTTTTCGTGGCAAGACTGGGCACAGATGATGTGAAATCCTATACTGTACAAGGTGCAAGCCCTAATTAAAAATGTTTTTTTCAGGTTTGCATCCACTTTAAGTGTGGGAAGTTTTGTTAGTTGATAATTTTTTAACCATGTATTACATTTTTACCTCTTTCTTTACAGCCATGGCATTCTTTCTGGGCAAGAAATCTGGGATGGCATTAATTCTTGGCATCTTGCTGGGCTTCTTCACAACACTCCTCTTTTTTCACATCATCTTTCACAGTTCTAGGAACAAGCCACCTACAGCCATTCAGCATTGGAGAAATATGGAGATGCTACAGTCACTTGATGAATTTCCTCATACTCACCTTTTAGGTAAATTGATATTAGTATCTAAATCAATTAAGTTATTCAACTTTTTTTTCCCTACTGTTACTATAAATGCCTAATGGATCAGCATTGTCTTTGCATCCGTTTAGATTCTGGTTTTCCAACATGCCGTTCTATAAAAGCTGGGCAGACATGCTGCTGTACACACAGGCTGAATGTCAGCCAGTTTCTGTTAAACCAGCCGATCTTTGGCCTGTATGTACCAGCCTTTACAGGTTTTTAACCACTTGCCAGCCATATAACTTACATATACGGCGGCAAAGTGGCACTGTTACGCCACTTCCGTGTAGTAGATGCACAACAGGAGCTGATCGGCGGGTACCACAGACTTAATGTTCGCCGGCACCCGCTGATCCTTCAGTACAGAGGGAGAATGGCGGTCTGCCTTTGTAAACAAGGCAGATTGCTGTTCTGTCTGGAGGGAAGGCATGGATCCTGTGTCTCTGCAAAGCAGGGACATGGGTCCATGCTTTCCCCTAATAAAAGCAACACACAAAGTACACTAAAGCACTGGCTAGGAACACATTTAACCCTTTGATCGCCTCTGATGTTAACCTCTTCCCAGCCAGTGACAGTGTATATTTTGAGCACTGATCACTGTATTAGTGTTACTGGTCCCCAAAAAGTGTCAAGAGTGTCAGTTAGTGTCTGACTTCCCGCCGTAATATTGTAGTCCCACTATAAGTCGCTGATCGCCGCCATTACTAGTATACAAAATAAATAAATAAATAAATAAAAATATCCCATAATATGTAGACGCAATAACTTTTGTGCAAACCAATCTATATACGCTTATTGGGATTTTTTTTTTACCAAAAATATGTAGCAGAATACATTTTGGCTCAAATTATGAAGAAATTAGATTTATTTATTTTTTTCCATTTTTTTTATTGCAGAAAGTAAAAAATATTGTTTAAAAAAAAACAAAAACGCATAGGTGATCAAATACCACCAAATAAAATCTCTATTTGTGGGAAAAAAAAGGACATATATTTTATTGGGGTACAGCATTGCACGACCATGCAATTGTCAGTTAAAGTAACCCAATGGCTTATCACAAAAAAAAAATGTCCTGGTCATGAAGGGGGGTAAATCTTCTGTAGGGCAAGTGGTAATTACATTTACAGTATCCCAGTTAATTAAAAAAAAACTTGATGATTACAACTAAACTCTATACAAAATTGTAAACACATAGCTGGGATATAAATGTGGGAACCGTATCATTAGCAAAAGAGTTTGTCATTTTGTCCAGCCACTTAAACCTTAGATTTACAAAGCTCTGCCGGGCAGCACAGCCAGGATAGTAAACTCACTATTTTTCACTAAAGTTAAAAAATACATATTGGTCACCTCCCTATAACCAGCTTGTGACTGGACAATGAAGAAGCAGCAGCACACTGACAAGCTCTTTGTTCTGCTCACTCCCCTGATGGCAGGTTTCCTGCAAGCACAGTGCACATAGGACTAAGGCTCCATTCACACTAGCGTGTTTTATGATGCATTTTGCATTTTGCATAAATGCATGGGAATTTTTTAACATGGGTTCCTATGGAACATGTTCACATCAATGCCATTTTGTACCTCTGCATTTTTGGAAAGGGTCAGGGACTTTTTTTTCATGCAAAATGCAGCGTTTTGCATGTAATAGAATTCAATGGACAAGCATCAAAAACGCAAGTGCACCGTTTTTGCAGCGTTTTTACTGCGTTTTTGATGCGTTTTTGGCATTATTTTTTTTAATTTTTATTTTTTAAAAACCGTAAAAAAACCCAAAAAAACGCAAAACGCGGCAAAAACGCTACAAAAACGCTGCTCAAAAATGTGGCAAGCATGACAAAAAAACTCCAAAAACGCTCAAAAGCAACATGCATAGGTGTGAATCGAGCCTTATGGTATGTTTTGGACCTTCATTTAAGCACTTAAGTCTCAAGCACCATTTTAAAATGGTGCAAGCCGATGTGTGGTACTGTGACCCCATCGGCTTTAGCGCTGAAACTGCAAGCTGTCTCTGACAGCCAGGAACCAGTGCTAAATTAGGAAGCTAAGCTAAGCCATGGTAAGGAGATTCTTATAGTGCAGATATTCTAGTGTATTATACAACTGGTGTAAGCTAATAAATCTGTTCCTAACTTGGGATATTAACTATAAGATGCAACATATTAGCAAACAAAACCTTTAAAGCGGTAGTAAACCGCTGGGTTTTTTTTCACCTGCAAGGCAATGCCATAATGAGCTAGTATGCATTGCACACTAGCATATTATGTGAAACTTACCCTAGAACGAAGTCCTCAAATGGCGCACTGTCACTGCTGACAGGGCTTCCATCCTCACCTGGTCTTCCTTCCGGGTTTGCAGACTCTGGCTATGTAAGTAGCCGGAACCACGATTACGTCACTCCTGAGCATGCATGCGGGAGCCACCGTTCATGGCACAGTAATCTGAAGGAACACCACGGTATGCTGTTCCTTTAGAGCCCATGCACCAGTGACGTCACCGGCTGCATCAAAAGTAAATGCCTCCTAAACGGTTCATGTTTATTATAGGCTTACCTATGGGTGAAAGTCATGCATGGGAGTTTACTCCCATTTTAAGACAGTGTTAGCAAACATCCCCTATATCAGTGATAGCGAACCTTGACACCAGAGATGTTTTGAAACTACATTTTCCATGATGTTCCTGAAATCTGCAGTGTAGATCGTGCATCATGGGAAACGCAGTTCCAAAATATCTGGGGTGCCAAGGTTTGCCATCACTGCCCTATATGGTTATAGGCAGTCAAGTAAAGTACAATAAAATGCACGTTGTCACAATGTTGTTATTTCTGCGGTTTGGCTGGTATAGAAATTAACATTGTGAGTCTTAGATATATAAGGCTACAAGCATTATTTTCAATAATGAAAATTCTTATTTTTGTTGGAAAGTAACTAAAAAATGTAGAATGCAACAGAAATGGTAATTGAAGAGCCACACCACTGCTAAGGTCCAGTTCCAAACACAACTTTTGTTCCAATAAAACCAGGGGGGCAATACAAAAAGTAGCCTTCAACATCAATACTTTAGGATAGCAACAAGATAATCAATTTCTATTTTTCTACTTTCCTCAACAAAATGTGTAATAGCGGTTTCCTCAGCTGGTAAGTTGCAAATGGTGGTGTGGTGGTACTGGTAGTGTGGGAGTCTCATTATTGTTTTTGCCTAGCCTTCTATGGAAGTAAATGTGAACCACAAAGTAAAGTACAATAAAATAAAATCAAGAGTTAAATATAAGCTATATAAGGCCATAGAGTTGAATGTGAGAGGCCCACATAGTCCTCTCTTGCAGCACTTGGAGAAACAGAGAGCAGAGCTCTTAGGACTTTAAAAACAGCAAATAAAAGATAAAAAAGTAATGTACTCACACATGAAAATTCTGAGAGAAAGAACCAAAAGTCTGTGGGAGAGGTTCTTGTGCTCTCTTCTAGCATGTGTTCCCCACATCTGACCCTCAGCTCCACTCAAGCCAGAAAGCCCATACTGGTGGCTCTGTGGGGACTCTTGGCTACTGGTTATCTTCTCTCCTGCTTTCTGTGTAATAATTTTATTGGGGGCGGGGGGGGTTATTTTTATTTCTATATATTAAGGAAGAGTGACAACACGCCAGTGCACGTTGATGTATTCAGTAGTCATATGTAATCTTATACCTATGGGTACCAAGAAAATACATTCTTCCAAAACACCTTTCATTTTTTGTTGAGACACCTGTAGCATGGTTAGACTTCACATTATGAGAAATTGAGCTGCACATACAATATGATGTCCTGAAACATTTTTGAACAACAGCCTCACATCCAGCGGCAACTGCTGGAGTATGGGGGAAAATGAAATAAGGTGATACTTCCTTTGCTGCTGTCACCGAAAAAACATGCCAGCAGTCAGACGTCATATGTGCATCTCTGTTTCTTTTCAACCCAACTGACAAGCTTTGACTGTTCAATTTGCTTCTACGAAAACTACTAAGATTAGCGTACATGTGTGATTATTTATTTTATTTATTTTTTTAGATAACAGTGAAGTAAGTGATATACTTTCACAAAAAGTCAGAATACTATGCTGGATTATGACTGGACCAAATAATCTGGACACCAAAGCCATACATGTGAAGTACTCTTGGGCACGCCACTGTAATGTTGCCCTATTTATGAGTTCTGTCCACAACAATAGCTTCCCAACCGTAGGATTGGAAACCAGAGAAGGGAGAGATCAACTGTACTGGAAGACCATCAAAGCGTTCCATTATGTTCACAAGAACTACTTGGATAAAGCTGACTGGTTCTTCAAAGCAGATGATGATACCTATGTTGTAATGGAGAATTTGCGCTGGATGCTTTCAAATTATACAGCTGACCAGCCTGTCTACTTTGGGAAGCGATTTAAACCATTTGCCAAGCAGGGCTACATGAGTGGTGGAGCTGGATATGTACTTAGTAAGGAGGCCCTGAATCGCTTTGTGGAAGGTTTCCGTAATGGAACATGCAAGCACACCACGTCTGTGGAGGACTTGGCACTGGGCCAATGTATGGAGAAAATGGGTGTTATAGCTGGAGATTCCAGGGACACTGAAAAAAGAGAAACATTCCACCCATTTACACCTGACTCCCATCTTACAGATCATTACGATAAGAGCTTTTGGTATTGGAGTTACTGCTTATATCCTATTGTGGAGGTAAAATTTACATTGAATATTGCTGGATCTTTGCTCTAAGAAGAATTTAAATACAGTGCACACTTTTTATTAACATAATGTATAATTCCGATCAAAGTTGCTTGATTGAGCAGCAGGATAGTAACTACTATAGAAGATAGGTAGACATGTGAGAAGCAGGGATGAGATTATAGTTTGGGTTGAAAGTTTGCAGACCCAGCAAACGAATGCATATTTTTACCGCTATAGCAACCAACCACCAAAAATGCATTTCCTGTCCTTTAAACTTTGGTCATATGGCTTAGACGGGCCCAAGTGGAGGTGTTTAGGTAAGTCAGCCCACTCATTATAAAACTGTGAACTTCCAGCAGCCTCCCCTTACATCAGGGTCCCCAGAGAACCCCCCTTACATTAGGGTCCCCAGGGAGCCCTCCTTACATCAGGTTACCCAGAGAGGGTCCCTAGAGAGCCTATTTTTTTCTGGCAGCAAATGATTTTTTTCACTTCCTGTTCCAGCCCACATGCAATAGAGTGATAACTGCCTCCATGTTTTTTTTTTTTTTCACAGGGCATATTTCCTAATTTTTGCTGGCTACCATAGATTTTTTCACAGCTTGTCTCTGTGTACTTTCACTACATTGATATCAAGCTGCATGTGTTTTTCACAGGGCATATTTCATGATTTTTGCTGGCTGCAATTGTTTTTTTTCACAGCTTGTTCCTGTTCACATGCACTAGACATTAGAGGCTACACATGTATTGTCACAGGGCATATTTAATAAATGTTGCTGGCTGCATTTTTACAGGCCCTTTTTTGGCCTGGTTCAAACAGGCACTGAGGCTCATATACCATGATGAGACATTTTTCAGGGTCTCTAGACTCCAGTTGCTGCATGCAGGCAGCCCATAAGACTAATAAGATACTGACTGCATGAACACAGCCACTTGTCCTAATTTGCATAATCTGAAAGAAAAAATAAGTACAAGAACAGTGTCCATCTAAACATTACATCACTCATATTTACCACAGCCCTTGCCCTAGAGGTAAAATAAAATGTAGGTGTTTATTATTACTGTAGAACTACCCCCAAGGGAGCCACTGGAAATGGCTCAGGTTCTTTTCCCAGTAGATTGCCCCGCAGCCAGACACATGATCACAGTCACTCTTTGCCTCAACAACCAGTCTAGGAGTGTTCTTTTTGTTGTTTTAATTTTGGAGTAACTGAGATAGGGTTAAGGGAATAGAGTGGGATACTCCAAAAAAAAACTATGTACAGTTTGAGGCAGAGGCGTAACTAGAATCTTCAGGACCCCGGTGCAAGAAACCATGAAGGGCCCCCACCAGGGGCGTTGCTAGGTCTACAAAAGATCTCGGGCTAGAGCCCATAGCAGCTAAGTAAGGAAAGTCATACACTTTGGTGGGCATACACATGTATATAATATATATGTGTGTTTGTATGTGTGTGTGTATATGTGTATATATATATATATATATATATATATATCTGAATGCGGATCCCCCACTTACATCAGGGTCCCCAGGGATCCACCACCTACATCAGGGTCCCCAGAGAGCCCCCCCTTACATCAGGGTCCTTAGAGAGCCTCCCCCTATATTAGGGCCCCCAGAGAGCCTCCCTCCTTACATCAGGGTCCCCAGGGATCCCCCCCTTACATCAGTGTACCCAGAGAGCCCCACTTACATCAGGGTTCCCAGGGAGCCCCTCCTTACATCAGGGTCCCCAGAGAGCGCCCCCTTACATCAGGGTCCCCAGAGAACCTCCCCTTACATCAGGGTCCTTAGAGAGCCTCCCCCTATATTAGGGTCCCTAGAGAGCCTCCCTCCTTACATCAGGGTCCCCAGGGATCCCCCCCCTTACATCAGGGTACCCAGAGAGCCCCACTTACATCAGGGTTCCCAGGGAGCCCCTCCTTACATCAGGGTCCCCAGAGAGCCCCCCCCCTTACATCAGGTTCCCCAGAGAGCCTCCCCTTACAACAGGGTCCTTAGATAGCCTCCCTCTATATTATGGTCCCCAGAGATCCTCCCCTTACATCAGGGTCCCCAGAGAGCCTCCCCTTACATCAGGGTCCCCAGAGAACCTCCCTTACATCAGGGTCCCCAGGGAGCCCTCCTTACATCAGGGTCCCCAGAGAGCCCCCCCTACATTAGGGTCCCTAGAGAGCCTCCCCTTACATCAGGGTCCCCAGAGAGCCTCCCCCTACATTAGGGCCCCTGGAAAGCTTACCCTTACATACGGGTCCCCAGAGAGCCTCCCCCTACATCAGGGTCCCCAGAGATCCTCCCCTTACATCAGGGTCCCCAAGAGATCCTCCCCTTACATCAGGGTCCCCAGAGAGCCTCCCCTTACATCAGGGTCCCCAGAGAGCCCCCCTACATTAGGGTCCCTAGAGAGCCTCCCCTTACATCAGGGTCCCCAGAGAGCGACCCCTTACATCAGGGTCCTTAGAGAGCCTCCCCCTATATAAAAGTCCCCAGTGAGCCTCCCTCCTTACATCAGGGTCCCCAGGGATCCCCCTTACATCAGGGTACCCAGAGAGCCCCACTTACATCAAGGTTCCCAAAGAGCCCCCCTACATTAGGGTCCCCCAGAGAGCCTCCCTTACATCAGGGTCCCCAGAGAGCCCCCCTACATCAGGGTCCCCAGAGAGTCCCCTCCTTATGTCAGGGTCCCCAGAGACCCCTTTCCTTACATCAGGGTCCCCAGAGACCCCTTTCCTTACATCAGGGTCCCCAGAGAGCCCCCCTAACAACAGGGTCCCCAGAGAGCCCCTCCTTACATTAGGGTCCCCAGAGAGCCCCCCTTACATCAGGGTCCCCAGAGAGCCCCTCCTTACATTAGGGTCCCTAGAGAGCCTCCCCTTACATCAGGGTCCCCAGAGAGCCTCCCCCTTACATTAGGGTCCCCAGAGAGCCCCCCTACATTAGGGTCCCTAGAGAGCCTCCCCTTACATCAGGGTCCCCAGAGAGCGACCCCTTACATCAGGGTCCTTAGAGAGCCTCCCCCTATATAAAAGTCCCCAGTGAGCCTCCCTCCTTACATCAGGGTCCCCAGGGATCCCCCTTACATCAGGGTACCCAGAGAGCCCCACTTACATCAGGGTTCCCAAAGAGCCCCCCTACATTAGGGTCCCCCAGAGAGCCTCCCTTACATCAGGGTCCCCAGAGAGCCCCCCTACATCAGGGTCCCCAGAGAGTCCCCTCCTTATGTCAGGGTCCCCAGAGACCCCTTTCCTTACATCAGGGTCCCCAGAGACCCCTTTCCTTACATCAGGGTCCCCAGAGACCCCCCCTAACAACAGGGTCCCCAGAGAGCCCCTCCTTACATTAGGGTCCCCAGAGAGCCCCCCTTACATCAGGGTCCCCAGAGAGCCCCTCCTTACATTAGGGTCCCTAGAGAGCCTCCCCTTACATCAGGGTCCCCAGAGAGCCTCCCGCTTACATTAGGGTCCCCAGAGAGCCTCCCTTACATCAGTGTCCCCAGAGAGCCCCCCCTTACATTAGTGTCCTTAGAGGGCCCCTTCCTTACATTAATGTCCCCAGAAAGCCCCCCCCCCACATCAGGGTCCCCAGAGAATCCCCCTTACATCAGGGTCCCCAGAGAGCCCCCCTCTACATTAGGGTCCCTAGAGAGGCTCCCCCTACATCAGGGTCCCAAGAGAGCCTCCCTACTTATATTAGGGTCCCCAGAGAGATCCCCTTAACATCAAGGTCCCCAGAGAGCCTCCCCCTACATTAGGGTCCCTAGAAAGCTTACCCTTACATAAGGGTCCCCAGAGAGCCTCCCCCTACATTAGGGTCCCCAGAGATCCTCCCCTTACATCAGGGTCCCTAGAGAGCCTCCCCTTACATCAGGGTCCCCAGAGAACCCCTCTTACATTAGGGTCCCCAGGGAGCCCTCCTTACATCAGGTTACGCAGAGAGCCCCCCCCCCACATTAGGATCCCTAGAGAGCCTCCCCTTACATCAAGGTCCTTAGAGACCCTCCCCCTATATTAGGGTCCCCAGAGAGCCTCCCTCCTTACATCAGTGTCCCCAGGGATCCCCCCTTACATCAGGGTACCCAGAGAGTCCCTCCTTACATCAGTATCCCCAGAGAACCTTTCCTTACATCAGTGTCCCCAGAGACCCCTTTCCTTACATCAGGGTCCCCAGAGAGTCCCTCCTTACATCAGGGTCCCCAGAGAGTCCCTCCTTACATCAGTGTCCCCAGAGAACCTTTCCTTACATCAGGGTCCCCAGAGAGCCCCTCCTTAAATCAGGGTCCCCAGAGAGCCCCTTCCTTACATTAATGTCCCCAGAAAGCCCCCCTACATCAGGGTCCCCAGACAGCTGACCCCCCCTCCTTCAAGAGGTTCCCCATGTACCTGGCTGGTGGAGGTGGGAGGCGGCGATCGGCAGCTCTATGGTGTCCACAGGCAGGGAATCTCCATGAGGCTTGTAGTTCTTCTCCTGAGTGTATACAGTAGAGAGGGGAGGGGCCTCTGACCCAGGCATGTATTAGCAGCAGTGTACAAGCAGAGCGACTCACTGAAAGTGAAACTGATACCTGCCCAGGTCAGAAGCCCATCCCCTCTTCTCTCCACTGTATACACTGACACTCGGGAAGAGAGATCCCACCGTCCACAGGCAGAATAGAGCTGCCGATCGCTGCCTCTCACCTCCCCCCACTGCATTCTAAAAGGAAAGCCAGAGGTGCAGGGGGAGATGCTGGGTCTTGGCCCCCCCCCCACAGCGGCAGAATGGCAGGGCCCAGTCGCAAGTGCGACTGCAGCGACCCCTATAGTTCCACCATTGGTTTGAGGACAGTAAACTCCTTCCTGAAAAGCAGTGCTTCTGAAAAACAAGGTTTCTAAAAAACAAGTGCTTGCAATAACAAACTGTGGATTTGGGTTTGCAGTAGAAGACATACCTCCTAACCGTCCCGGATTCGGCAGGACCGCTCCGGGATTTCAAATAAATCCTGGTGTCTCGTGAATCTGGGCTGAGTCCTGCTGCGGAGCCCAGTGCCAGAACATGTTCCGGCCTTTGACTCCACTAATTCCCCACCCCAGCCAGCACAGCCCCCAACCTCCCCTGCCCACTAACCCGCCCACTAGCTCTCCTGTGCCATAGTAATCCTTCCTGTCTTCCAAATGTCATAGTGATCCTTCCTGCCTTCCATGTTCCATAGTGATCCTTCCTTTCTGCCTTCCATGTGCCATAGTGATCTCTTCTTTCTGCCTTCCATGTGCCATAGTGATCTCTTCTTTCTGCCTTCCATGTGCCATAGTGATTCTTCCTGCCTTCCATTTGCCATAGTGATCCTTTCTGCCTTTCATGTTCCATAGTGATTCTTCATGCCTAATGTGAGTAATGTGTTTCGATATGCATCTGGTGCTCAAATGGCTGGTACTTTTACCACATCTGATATGCTGCAGGTAGGGACTATTGGCAGTAAAAGGTCCATGCTACAGAGTTTTTTTCATTTTCTGCTAATTTAGGTGGTCACATACTGTTCTAAATCTAGCCAATTTCTACCAAACACATATCTGATATCTACATTTTGAATATTTGGGGGATAAAGGAATAGTAGGGGGTTTAGGGAATGTGGGGTTGTGGTTTTGAATTTTGTTTTTATTTTTTTGCACTCTGTTTTGACATTTTATTAAAATTATAAAACAATGCAGTGTAGTACTGCAATAAAATAGACTCAGAAACTATACCACTAAACTATTGTGCCACTGGCCATTTTCTACAAAGTTGGGGGCTTTATTACTCTCTAGCTTTTAGATTTGTTGTAGCTCCTACTTCTACCATTTAATTCAGGGCTATTAGACCCCTTTCACACTGGGGCGGTGGGTCCGTTAGCGGTAAAGTGCCACTAGATTTAGTGGTGCTTTACCGCGGTTATATCGGCGCTTTTCGGATGCTAGTTGGGTTGCTTTTAATCCCCCGCTAGCGGCCAAGGAAAGGGTTAATAGTGTCCGTTTTGGGGTGCTGGCGAAGTGCTTTGCAGGCGCCTTGGCAGCGCTGCCCATTCATTTCAATAGGCAGAGATAGTGGAGGAGCAGTGTATACACCGCTCTCACACCGCCCCAAAGATGCTACTTGCAGGACTTTTTTTCCTGTTCTGCAAGCGCACCGCCCCAGTGTGAAAGCAGTCGGGTTTTCACACTGGGCCGGCTTGAGAGGCACTTTTCAGGTGTTTTACAGGCGCTATTTTTAGCGCTAAAACTCCTGAAAAGCGCCCCAGTGTGAAAGGGGTCTTACTGCTATATAGAAAAAAAAAATAGGTGTCACAGCCAAAACAACCTAAAAAGTTTTTGTTTTGTTTTTTGTCAAGTTTAAAAGAATCCGATTGGGATGCTGCTGTTGTATTTCTGCCAAACTAAGCGTAAAAGTTAAAAAATCAAATGCAAATTATGTGATGCCATATTACAGTGTCCTTAACACTACATTCAGGTTAAAGCAGAACTAACGTTTTGCCTTGACTAACAGTGAGAAGGCAAGCATTTATTTACTTGCCTTCATGCAATGTCTCTTCTGCAATAAAATACACCTACTTGCCTGTTTATTACCTTTTCTGGTGATGTAAAATGATCTGGCCATGCATTGGTACATGTTCCTCATGACAGTGCTTAGATCCTCAGACCCTGAATTTTGACAACCCCTTTCCTATTAGTCCTGAAAATAGCCAGAATTGATTATGAAGATCCGTCCTTTCATAGACTTCAGTAGAGTTAGATTTTAAGTTCTTTATTTTTGGGCTATATGGAGGGGTGCAACCCCCGAATTGGGCACATTTGTTGGTCTCCAGTGAGAAAAAAAGCAATGTAAGACCCCAACCAAAAGAGTGGTTGAATATGCAGGTGTGATCTAACTGCACTTAAGAAAAAAAGAACTGTGTGCAAGTCAATCCATGGAGAGGAAGGAGGGCAGAAGGAAAAGAAAAAGGTAGAGGGTTGCCACCAAATGGAAGCAAAGAAGGTAAGTGCGGCATTGTGGCATGCAAAGCGGGTATGGCTGAATCAGCAAGATTAAACCTGCATGGTTTAGTCATTATGAGTAAAATGAGGTCAAGTTTTCCTTAACATATGATCAGAAAAATTTTCTATCTGGGAACTGTAGTTTATAACTCCATAGTTTCCTCTTGCGAAAGTGTACATTTTATCCTGTGAGGTGTCCCATTTATAACCACTTTAATAGTATGTTTCTGTTAGACAGTAGAAAGGATGGTGGTTATAACCTGCATATTTTATTGAAATAAAAAGATGATACAAGCAAAAAAAAAAAAAAAAAGGATAGTAGGAGATGTTGGGGTTGTTTTTCTAAAAGCAAACAGATTGTTCACTTTGCAAGGGAAGTTGTATTTTCCAAGGGAATTTTTCCCAGAGCCTAGTGAATGAGGTGAAGCTCTGCTGACTTCCATCATCCAATCATGTGCAAGCATAAATGCTGTTTTATTATATTCCTTGCACCTGATTGGGTATTCTTTGCAAAGTGATATTTCACCAAATTTACTATGTTCTGGGGAAATTTCTCTTGCAAAGTGAACAGCCTATTTGCCTTTCCTTAAGTCAACCCCATTATATGCATATCAAAGGACATATTAGAAATGAACGCATTACTTTGTAACAGTGTAACAATATTGTTATATTGTATTTTTTAATAAAGCCTACGATTGTTGTTTGCAGGCTTTATTCCCTCCTTTGTTAAAGCAAGCCTGATCTGAATCTGAAACATGCTTAAGTGAATGAAGTGAGGGTACTTTGTGGAAATCAGAGTCCTTCTATCTTTGTGGAATCTTGGAAATGTAACTTCTACCCAAATCAAGATACCTTTTTCCTGGTGCTAAGCAAGTGCCCTTAGATGGTTCAATTCAAGTTATTTGAAAATAATCCAGGTATAAATCAGAAAGTCTTCTGCATATAGTAGATGATTATCTGTCCTAATATCCATAGCACTAACATTTGTCATGTACCCATTGTGTAATGTACTGTGTTCATTATAGTTTCTATGAATCATATATATTTTTCTTCTCTTTAGGGTCCTCAGTGCTGCTCAGATCTGGCTATATCCTTTCACTATGTTAATCCTGAACTCATGCATACTCTGGAGTACTATGTCTACCACCTGAGGGCATATGGATACCAGTATCGCTACCAGCCCAAACTGCCAGAGGTGGCAGACAAGTTGCCAATGCACGAGGAGATGGCCAATAAAGACACATTTCCAGTGCCCTATAAGGAAATTACTGCAACTAAATGAAATGCTAAACACTCAAATGACACAGCCACTTCCTCATAAACTGGGTGTGTTATAACAAGTGGATTGTGTAGCACAGTTTAAATTAAGAAATATGTGAAATGTACAATACATTTTATTACCTGGCATTACATATTATAACCACATGTACATAAATCAGTTACTGAGAATCCCAAAGAACATGCAGAACACTTAAGAAGGCTGTGAATCAAACTGTAAGAAGATCACGACGATCTCAAAAAACATTAATTTATGTTCTATCTGAACTAAAACCCTGAAATAATGTGATGAAGTCTTGTTAACAAGTACTCTGTTTTTGCAGCAACACAACTAAAGCAGATCAATCTCTTGAATTTAGGTGCAACAAGCAGAACTGTTGGAAAGTTTGTGAGATCATAATGTAAAACTGTATTTATAGTGATTACTGATAAGGGTTTATTTTTATTGAATAGATTGAGACTTCAGTTTATTGGAAAAGGGTTGTACTGAAGCTGTCATAAGTTAGAAATCTATTTATCTTGATGATTACTGATTGGGGTATCAGGAGGAGAATACTTTGTAAAGTGCCTTTTTGTGAATATATTGCAAATTGCAGTTTATTGGAAAGGGGCTGCCAGTTCCTGTGCCCATAGCTCCCAACTGTCCCTGATTTTGAGGGACGGTCTCTGATTTGCAACAATGTCCCTCTGTCCCTCTTTCCTCCTCATTTGTCCCTAATTTTGGTCTGATTTATATAGTTGTGTATAAAATGCACTATGTATCTATCAAAAAGTGTTTTCCAGTGCTAAACTTTCCATCCAATTTCTAAATTGCTGCTTTTGTAAATTCCAAAAGCCAATATAAAGGAATGATGATGATTAGGAAAAAAAAAAAAAAAGTACCTGTGGGTTTAACTAATCTTTTTTTTTAAATTGAATTCTCCTTTATGAGGGCATGCAAGGGGTGTGTCCTATGCCTACATACTTTTGCTAATAGGCTTCCCTCGTTCCTATCGCAAAAAGTTGAGAGGTATGCCTGTGCCCCAAAACAGCCAAACCTCAAAGCATAAGTGAAAGTTTAGTTTAGTTAAATCATCTAAATTGGAACTATTGGAATGTTTGTGAGATTGTAATGTAGAACTATATTTATAGTGATAAGTGATTAAGGTTAGTGGGAAAAGAGTTTGGGGTTTATTTACTAAAGCTGGAGAGTGCAAAATCAGGCTCACTTCTGCATAGTAGCTTCTAACTTTAGCTTGTTCAATTAAGCTTTGGCAATAAAACCTGGAAGCTGATTGTTTTTTATGCAGTGAGACTGATTTTGCACCTTCCAGCTTTAGTATATAAACCCCTTTGTATAGTGCCATATTTATTGAAGAGATTAAAGGGGCTGTAAACCCTCGTGTTTTTTCATCTTAATGCATCCTATGCATTAAGGTGAAAAAACTTCTGGCATTGACCAGCCCCCCCCCCGTTTTACTTACCTGAGCCCCTTTATTCCCTCAGCAGATTTTTAAAGGAGTTGGGAGCCTGGTCCCCAATTAGGCTGCCAAAAGAACATGAGGGCATTTGGACTATTGCGGTACAATAAAAATTAATATACAGAAATAGATAATCAGCAATAATATAAAAATTATTATACAGTTGATTTTATTGATGAGGAAAAAAAAATCAACAATTACACGATAAAACATGATAACAGTACAGATATATAACCAGTAAAATCATTAGCCCCAAAGGGGAATTATACAGCGGAACAATTGATCACAGAATTAATTATCCTCAACTAGTTTCGTGGACCATATCCGCTTCATCAGGAGGAACTCTGTAGATAGGTTTCAACCAAGTCCCCGCAGACATCAGGCGCAGGACCATGCCGCCGAAGAGTGATCTCCAGCGGCGTCCCGGGGGAGCTATAAACATGACGGATAAGGATCTGGTGCTGGTATAAGAATGAAATGTTGCCGGGAGGGTACCACTTGAAAGGCAGATGCCGAAGTGTGGCCATCAAAAGTAACGCTAGGGACTACCAGCGGGGGGTGGAAACAAATTAGAAGGTAACCACCCAACTCGGGATACTAAAGACTGGCCGTCACGTGTAATCCCGGATATAGGAGTCCAGACCGATGCAGGGACCCTCGGCGGAGACGCATCATTGACTTCCGCTGCTATCAATCAAATCCAATGACACGGGCCTCGGGGGGCGGGGACGAGTCCAGCATTTGTGTCTGTGGACACAAATGCTGGATTTGTGCCAGCGTGTGTGCCGGATGAAGGTGGACCCCCTCCTTTTCTTTTTCCATTTTGGGGGGGTGTGATAGGAAGCGACAGTGAGCACAGCGTTGACGGGGGGGGGTTAGATGGGAAGTGGCTGTGGGTGACCCTGTTCATTTTTTAAATACACAAAGATCTACCTTGGCCACCATCAGCTATTTGTCACCATACGGGGGTCACCCACTGCCACTTCCTATCTCCCCCCCCCAAAAAAAAATCCCACCCATCAAGGCTGTGCTCACTGTCGCTTCCTATCACACCCCCCCCCCCCACCCCCAAAAACTGAACTCTTTGTGCCCCCCATCCCCCCCCCCCAAAAAAAACACCACACAATTGCTGCAACAACCCCCCCCCCCCCAAAAAAAAAAAAAAAACACACACCACGCAATTGCTGTAACAACCCCCCCCCCAGAAACAAAAAACAAAAAAAAAACCACACACTGGAGGGAGAACGCACACACAGAGGGACACTGGAGGGAGAACGCACACACAGGGGGACACTGGAGGGGGAGCAAACACAGGGGGACACTGGAGGGAGAACGCACACACACAGGGGGACACTGGAGGGAGAATGCACACACACATAGGGGGGCACTGGAGGGAGAGCACACTTACACACAGGTGGACACTGGAGGGATTACACACACACACAGGGGACACTGGAGGGATTACACACACACAGGGGGACACTGGAGGGAGAATGCACACACACACACAGGGGGGCACTGGAGGGAGAACGCACACACACACAGGAGGACACTGGAGGGAGAGCACACACACACAGGGGGCACTGGAGGGAGAGCACACTCACACACAGGGGGACACTGGAGGGAGAACACACACATTGGGGGACACTGGAGGGATTACACACACAGGGGGACACTGGAGGGATTACACACACACAGGGGGACACTGGAGGGAGAATGCACACACACACATAGGGGGGCACTGGAGGGAGAATGCACACACACACATAGGGGGGCACTGGAGGGAGAATGCACACACACATAGGGGGGCACTGGAGGGAGAGAACACTTACACACAGGTGGACACTGGAGGGATTACACACACACACACACACAGGGGGACACTGGAGGGATTACACACACACAGGGGGACACTGGAGGGAGAACGCACACACACACACACACAGGGGGGCACTGGAGGGAGAACGCACACACACACACAGGAGGACACTGGAGGGAGAGCACACACACACAGGGGGACACTGGAGGGAGAGCACACTCACACACAGGGGGACACTGGAGGGAGAACACACACATTGGGGGACACTGGAGGGAGAGCACACTTACACACAGGTGGACACTGGAGGGATTACACACACACAGGGGGACACTGGAGGGAGAACGCATACACGCACACAGGGGGACACTGGAGGGAGAACGCACACACACACACAGGGGGACACTGGAGGGAGAACGCATACACACACACAGGGGGACACTGGAGGGAGAACACACACACATAGAGGGACAATGGAGGGAGAGCACACACACAGGGGGACAATGGAGGGAGAGCACACACACACACACAGGGGGACAATGGAGGGAGAGCGCACACACACACACACACAGGGGGACACTGGAGGGATTACACACAGGTGGACACTGGAGGGAGAACGCACACACACACAGGGGGACACTGGAGGGAGAGCACACACACAGGGGGACACTGGAGGGATTACTCACACACACAGGGGGACACTGGAGGGAGAACGCACACACACAGGGGGACACTGGAGCGAGAACGCACACACACAGGGGGACACTGGAGGGATTACTCACACACACAGGGGGACACTGGAGGGATTACTCACACACACAGGGGGACACAGGAGGGAGAACGCACACACACAGGGGGACACTGGAGGGAGAACGCACACACACAGGGGGACACTGGAGCGAGAACGCACACACACAAGGGGACACTGGAGGGGGAACGCACACACACACGGGGACACTGGAGGGAGAACGCACACACAGGGGGACACTGGAGGGAGAGCACACACACAGGGGGACACTGGAGGGAGAACGCACACACACAAGGGGACACTGGAGGGGGAACGCACACACACACGGGGACACTGGAGGGAGAACGCACACACAGGGGGACACTGGAGGGAGAGCGCACACACAGGGGGACACTGGAGGGAGAGCGCACACACAGGGGGACACTGGAGGGAGAACGCACACACAAGGGGACACTGGAGGGAGAACGCACACACAAGGGGACACTGGAGGGAGAACGCACACACACAGGGGGACACTGGAGGGAGAACGCACACACACAGGGGGACACTGGAGGGAGAACGCACACACAAGGGGACACTGGAGGGAGAACGCACACACACAGGGGGACACTGGAGGGAGAACGCACACACACAGGGGGACACTGGAGCGAGAATGCACACACACAAGGGGACACTGGAGGGGGAACGCACACACACACAGGGGGACACTGGAGGGAGAACGCATACACACACACAGGGGGACACTGGAGGGAGAACACACACACATAGAGGGACAATGGAGGGAGAGCACACACACAGGGGGACAATGGAGGGAGAGCACACACACAGGGGGACACTGGAGGGAGAACGCACACACACAAGGGGACACTGGAGGGAGAACGCACAAACACACGGGGACACTGGAGGGAGAACGCACACACAGGGGGACACTGGAGGGAGAGCGCACACACAGGGGGACACTAGAGGGAGAGCGCACACACAGGGGGACACTGGAGGGAGAACGCACACACAAGGGGACACTGGAGGGAGAACGCACACACAAGGGGACACTGGAGGGAGAACGCACACACACAGGGGGACACTGGAGGGAGAACGCACACACACAAGGGGACACTGGAGGGAGAACGCACACACAAGGGGACACTGGAGGGAGAACGCACACACACAGGGGGACACTGGAGGGAGAACGCACACACACAGGGGGACACTGGAGCGAGAATGCACACACACAAGGGGACACTGGAGGGGGAACGCACACACACACAGGGGGACACTGGAGGGAGAACGCATACACACACACAGGGGGACACTGGAGGGAGAACACACACACATAGAGGGACAATGGAGGGAGAGCACACACACAGGGGGACAATGGAGGGAGAGCACACACACACACACAGGGGGACAATGGAGGGAGAGCACACACACACACACAGGGGGACACTGGAGGGATTACACACAGGTGGACACTGGAGGGAGAACGCACACACACACAGGGGGACACTGGAGGGAGAGCACACACACAGGGGGACACTGGAGGGATTACTCACACACACAGGGGGACACTGGAGGGAGAACGCACACACACAGGGGGACACTGGAGGGATTACTCACACACACAGGGGACACTGGAGGGAGAACGCACACACACAGGGGGACACTGGAGGGAGAACGCACACACACAGGGGGACACTGGAGCGAGAACGCACACACACAAGGGGACACTGGAGGGGGAACGCACACACACACGGGGACACTGGAGGGAGAACGCACACACAGGGGGACACTGGAGGGAGAACGCACACACACAGGGGGACACTGGAGGGAGAGCACACACACAGGGGGACACTGGAGGGAGAACGCACACACACAGGGGGACACTGGAGGGAGAGCACACACACAGGGGGACACTGGAGGGAGAACGCACACACACAGGGGGACACTGGAGGGAGAACGCACACACACAGGGGGACACTGGAGGGAGAACGCACACACACAAGGGGACACTGGAGGGAGAACGCACACACACACGGGGACACTGGAGGGAGAACGCACACAGGGGGACACTGGAGGGAGAGCACACACACAGGGGGACACTGGAGGGAGAGCACACACACATGGGGACACTGGAGGGAGAACGCACACACAGGGGGACACTGGAGGGAGAGCACACACACAGGGGGACACTGGAGGGAGAACGCACACACAAGGGGACACTGGAGGGAGAACGCACACACAAGGGGACACTGGAGGGAGAACGCACACACACAGGGGGACACTGGAGGGAGAACGCACACACACAGGGGGACACTGGAGGTAGAACGCACACACACAGGGGGACACTGGAGGGAGAACGCACACACACAGGGGGACACTGGAGCGAGAATGCACACACACAAGGGGACACTGGAGGGGGAACGCACACACACACACAAGGGGACACTGGAGGGAGAACGCACACAGGGGGACACTGTGGGGGTGGGGGGACCAGGAGAGTATCATGGGCCTTCCTGCGGTCATGTTGGGGCCCGGGTCCCGGGCCCCATACATCTGTACTCAGCCCACCCCCCCCATGACGACCCTGGTGTCTCAGCTTCACTCACCGAGTCACCCGATGCCAATAATAATACTGCTAATGGCGCGCTGCTCCCCGCCAGCCCCTTTCCTGTTCTCGTCCATCCCAGGTGATGTCACGACGCATACAGTACAAGCACCTGGGATGGAGGGGAGGGAGGGAAGGAGGGGCCGGCGGAGAGCAGCGCGCCATTAGCAGTATTATTATCGTCATTATTGCAGCCGCTTCAAGTGCCCGAGAGCCCAACTGGTCAGTCCGCTCCTGTCCAATGTACATACACGTGACTAATCAACTGTAATATAAATAAATTAATAAAGTGAAATAAAACGAAAAGTTTTATAGCTTCTTATAGTGCTTCTCCAAAAAAAACTTTTCAGTAACAAATGACACCGCCTCCACCAACAGGTGACTTGCCCGCTCACCTCAAGGAGCGACCTCACTGGGTCTAGTCGTTCCTTCAAGATATCAAATCTTAGATGTTCCTGACAACAAGAATGTGCTGCTTAAAATGCATTAAGGTGAAAAACCTTAAAGCTTTACAACCACTTTAAGAAAAACTGTCCAGCCCTGAGTGTAAAACAATGGTATTAGATTTTATAGCTCTATAACACATGAAAAAGTAGTCAAAAGTCAGCTAATCTGTATGACTGAATGATGAATGCCTGTACCCACACATGGGGTCTGGGGACTGCACTATTCTCTCAGCAGGAACTATAGATTTTAATCTACACTATATTGTCAAAAGTATTGGGACGCCTGCCTTTTCAGTAACAAATGAAATTTAATGGCATCCCAGTCTTAGTCTATAGGGTTCAATAATGCGTTGGCCCACCCTTTGCAGCTATAACAACTTCAACTCTTCTGGGAAGGCTGTCCACAAGGTTTAGGAGTGTGTCTTTGGAAATGTTTAACCATTCTTTCAGAAGCGCATTTGTGAGTTCAGGCACTGATGTGGACGAGAAGGCCTGGCTCGCAGTCTCTTTAATTCATCCCAAAGGTGTCCTGTCTGGTTGAGGTCAGGATTCTTTGCAGGCCAGTCAAGTTCTTCCACCTCAAACTCGCTCATCCATGTCTTTATGGACCTTGCTTTGTGCACTGGTGCACAGTCATGTTGGAACAGGAAGGGGCCATCCCCAAACTGTTCCCACAAAGTTGGGAGCATGAAATTGTCCAAAATGTTTTGGTATGCTGAGGCCTAAAGAGTTCCCTTCACTGGAACTAAGGGGCCAAGACCAACCCCTGAAAAACAACCCCAAACCATAACCCCCCTGCCACCAAATTATTTGACCCAGTGCACAAAACAAGGTCCATAAAGACATGGATGAACAAGTTTGGGGTGCAGGAATTTGATTGGCCTGAACATGGAATTTGATTGACTCCTGACCTCAACCTGATAGAACACTTTTGGAATGAATTAGAAGTGAGACTGCAAGCCAGGCCTTCTCATCCACATCAGTGCCTGACCTCACAAATGTGCTTCTGGAAGAATGGTCAAACATTCCCATAGACACACTCCTAAACCTTGTGGACAGCCTTCCCAGAAGAGTTGAAGCTGTTATAGCTGCAAAGGGTGGGCAAACTCATTTTTGAACCCTACGGACTAAGACTGGAATGCCAGTAAAGATCATGTGCATGTACAGGCAGGTGTCCCAATACTTTTGACAATATAGCGTCAATTAAATTCTATACTTCCTGCTGAGAGAATAATGCAGTCCCCAGACCCCATGTATGGTACCAAGCATGCAGGCAGACACACTGACACTAGCATTTTATCCTATCCTAAGCCCCTAACATTTTGTTAACAGACTTGCTAGAGAAAGAGTCAGGAAAGGTTTGGCAAATCTAGTTTTAATTCAGCTAACAGAAAAAAAACATGTTAAAACTACAACCCTACCTTCCCCAGAAAGCCCCCCCCCCCCATCCCCAAGTTAATTTAGGTTTGTTAGTGTAGGTCTGTTAGGACAGGCAAAACATACTATAGTTAGCTCAGGGCTAAGCCTGAGCTGTGTAATCTGGGTCAGGGTTTAGGGACTCAGGGCTGATTGACTCATCCTAGTAGCTTCTCTGGTACCTCGCCCTATTCTCAGGGACATTGGAGAATGTTCTAGACATAGTGGGTTGAAATTAGGAGGGGCTGCTTTGAATATTTATGAATGCCTCAGCCATTCCACATAAAGGGCTGGCAGGGGGCAGGCCACCTCATAAATAGGCATGAGTCATACCAGGGAGGGGCAGTCAGGTGGAAGATGGAGATGGAGTGCTTAGGAGGCTGTTGGTGGCCCTTCAGGGTGCCCACTAGTCTGGAGGGGGGGGGCGGGGTGACCTCGGTTCTGGGGCTTGGGTGCTGGAAGATTCCTACCAAAACACATGGAGGAAACCCTTCCTGGAGGCATGGGAGCAAGGAGAGAGGACAGCAAGGAGAAAGGACAGCAGGGGCAGGTCAACACGTCTGGGAGATCTCCTGAGAGTCACCCGCATGGGCTAGTGAGTGTCAGTCTGGAGGACTGTGGAGAGAAGTTAGCCTGGAGGGCTAGTGAAAGGGGCAGCTGCAGCCAGGTGGGCTGTCAGTGCCTAAACAGGTGGTGCTGGGATCAGTAGCCACAGGAGTGATGCAAGCTGGACACTGAAATTCTGCTATACAACTAAGGGCCCTCGGGTTCCTGCCTGTAATGGGCCATTGCTTCATCTGACCGAGTGACTGTCAGGTATTCACAGTGTTCCAGCCAGGTGTTGCAAGGAAGACCTCTGCCAGGTTAGCCCCCCCCATCAAAATTTTAAAAAAAATCTTATGGTCTAATAGATATTCGTTAGATCCGGTAAGATCAAGTGGTTTTAACGTTAGAGCTCCCATAATTTCAGAGATATTCCACATAAAAATAGAGATATTAGGTGGTACATAAGGACAGGCTAACCCCCACACATGCAATTTTCTGGGCAAAAATCATTCATGCTAATGGATATTCGTGTAGCGCTACCCCTGTAGGAGCCGCTTGAGTTTGTACAGACTGCTACTTTGCCCTTCATCCCCAAGAATTGTCCCAGACCCTACTGGCACACCTAGCCAGGGCCGCTGATAAGCCAGTACAACTGGCCCTGTTGTACCGGGCCTGGCCAGCAGGGGGGGGGGGGGGCCAGGCAATATAAACAGTGAATGAAAGAATGCAAAGTAATAAAAAAAAATGTTTCCCTCCCCTTCTCCAGCTGCTCACATTTGAGTGGGGCTGAATGGGGGAGCAAGGAGGGAGACACAGGGCAGTTTAGAGGTTACCGATCAGCCTTCCCTCCCTCTTGTCTTGCTGGTTACTTTTCTTTTTTTTTTTAATCTGCCTAACTGGACCTGCACATTGCCTCATCACACTGATACAATCTCTGGAAGATGCTGCTGCAGCAGCTGTTAACCATTTCAGCTTATAATCAGCTATTTAGCCAGAGTTTTGTGTGTGCTGCACAAATGTTTTTTTTTTTTGTTTTTTGTTTTTTCAGAGGATTTACTGCTGGATCAGCCTAGAAACGTCACAGCCCCATTAATTGGTTACTGTCCTCCACTAATCCTGACCAGTTCACTGTTTGTAAGAAAATTAGTATTTTGGAAATTGGATGTGATGCTGTCTTCTGTCACTTGGTTGTACTTTCAAAGGAAAATCACGGACTTGATCTTGCAGAGCTGGTTTAAATAGAGTGGATCAGCCCTGTGATACTATATACTTGTACACTGGGTTCAGCCATAAACACAGTCTCCGACCATCTCCTGAATCAATCATGTCTGCGATCCCTAACCGTCTTTTCTACCATGTCTGCAGTCTCTGACCATCTCCTGTACTATGTCTGCAGTCTCTGACCATCTCCTGTACCATGTCTGCAGCGTCTGACCATCTCCTGTACCACGTCTGCAGTCTCTGACCATCTCCTGTACTATGTCTGCAGTCTCTGATCATCTTCTGTACCATGTCTGCAAGCTCTGATCATCTCCTGTGCCATGTCTGCAGTTTCTGACCATCTCCTGTGCCATGTCTGCAGTCTCTGACCATCTCCTGTGCCATGTCTGCAGTCTCTGACCATCTCCTGTGCCATGTCTGCAGTCTCTGACCATCTCCTGTACCATGTCTGCAGTCTCTGGCCATCTCCTGTGTCATGTCTGCAGGCTCTGATCATCTCCTGTGCCATGTCTGCAGTCTCTGACCATCTCCTGTGCCATGTCTGCAGTCTCTGATCATCTTCTGTACTATGTCTGCAGTCTCTGATCATCTCCTGTAATATGTCTGCAGTCTCTGACCATCTCCTGTACTCAGGGCCGATCCTAGGGTCACCGGCGCCTGGGTGCAGAAATATTTCTGGCGCCCCCACATGGGCGTGGTCATCTTACCAACTCCTCCCCTTTGCAAACGATTCTATGGCAACAACTCAAATACAGAGCTGCTCCTCTAAGAAGTCTTCGTTACCCTGAAATCCTCCCATGATCTCTTAACAATAAAGAAAATACAGGAAGAGAGAACACTAATGAGACCTGGAGGGGAGTCTCTCTGATGCACACAGAGAGGGCTTCTGTTAGAAAGAGTCCCAAGACATAATACAGGATACGGTCAAAGACTGCAGACATGATACAAGAGATGGTCAGAGACTGCAGACATAGTACAGGAGATGATCAGAGACTGCAGACATAATACAGGAGATGATCAGAGACTGCAGACATAGTACAGGGGATGATCAGAGACTGCAGACATAGTACAGGAGATGATCAGAGACTGCAGACATAGTACAGGAGATGATCAGAGACTGCAGAAATAGTACAGGAGATGATCAGAGACTGCAGACATGGTACAGGAGATGATCAGAGACTGCAGACATGGTACAGGAGATGATCAGAGACTGCAGACATGGTACAGGAGATGATCAGAGACTGCAGACATAATACAGGAGATGATCAGAGACTGCAGACATGGTACAGGAGATGATCAGAGACTGCAGACATGATACAGGAGATGATCAGAGACTGTAGACATGGTACAGGAGATGATCAGAGACTGCAGACATAGTACAGGAGATGGTCAGAGACTGCATACATAGTACAGGAGATGGTCAGAGACTGTAGACATGATACAAGAGACAGTCAGAGACTGCAGACATGGTACAGGAGATGATCCGAGACTGCAGACATAGTACAGGAGATGGTCAGAGACTGCAGACATAATACAGGAGATTATCAGAGACTGCAGACATGGTACAGGAGATGATCCGAGACTGCAGACATAGTACAGGAGATGGTCAGAGACTGCAGACATAATACAGGAGATTATCAGAGACTGCAGACATAGTACAGGAGATGATCAGAGACTGCAGACATGGTACAGGAGATGATCAGAGACTGCAGACATGGTACAGGAGATTATCAGAGACTGCAGACATAGTACAGGAGATGATCAGAGACTGCAGACATGGTACAGGAGATGATCAGAGACTGTAGACATGGTACAGGAGATGATCAGAGACTGCAGACATAGTACAGGAGATGATCAGAGACTGCAGACATGGTACAGGAGATGATCAGAGACTGTAGACATAGTACAGGAGATGATCAGAGACTGCAGACATGGTACAGGAGATGATCAGAGACTACAGACATGGTACAGGAGATGATCAGAGACTGCAGACATAGTACAGGAGATGGTCAGAAACCGTAGACATGATACAAGAGACAGTCAGAGACTGCAGTCATAGTACAGGAGATGATCAGAGACTGCAGACATAGTACAGGAGATGGTCAGAGACTGCAGACATGATACAAAAGATGGTCAGAGACTGCAGACATAGTACAGGAGATGATCAGAGACTGCAGACATGGTGCAGGAGATGATCAGAGACTGCAGACATGGTACAGGAGATGTTCAGAGACTGCAGACGTGGTACAGGAGATGTTCAGAGACTGCAGACATAGTACAGGAGATGGTCAGAGACTGTAGACATGATACAAGAGACAGTCAGAGACTGCAGACATAGTACAGGAGGTGGTCAGAGACTGTAGACATGATACAAGAGACAGTCAGAGACTGCAGTCATAGTACAGGAGATGATCAGAGACTGCAGACATAGTACAGGAGATGATCAGAGACTGCAGACATGGTACAGGAGATGATCAGAGACTGAAGACATGGTACAGGAGATGATCAGAGACTGCAGACATAGTACAGGAGATGATCAGAGACTGCAGACATGGTACAGGAGATGATCAGAGACTGCAGACATAGTACAGGAGATGGTCAGAGACTGTAGACATGATACAAGAGTCAGTCAGAGACTGCAGACATAGTACAGGAGATGATCAGAGACTGTAGACATGATACAAGAGACAGTCAGAGACTGCAGACATAGTACAGGAGGTGGTCAGAGACTGCAGACATGGTGCAGGAGATGATCAGAGACTGCAGACATAGTACAGGAGATGGTCAGAGACTGTAGACATGATACAAGAGACAGTCAGAGACTGCAGACATAGTACAGGAGATGGTCAGAGACTGCAGACATGATACAAGAGATGGTCAGAGACTGCAGACATAATACAGGAGATGGTCAGAGACTACAGACAAGATAGAATAGATGGTCAGAGACTGTAGACATGATACAAGAGACAGTCAGACACTGCAGACATGGTACAGAAGCTGGACAGAGATTGCAGACATGATTTTTCAGAGGATTTACTGCTGGATCAGCCTAGAAACGTCACAGCCCCATTAATTGGTTACTGTCCTCCACTAATCCTGACCAGTTCACTGTTTGTAAGAAAATTAGTATTTTGGAAATTGGATGTGATGCTGTCTTCTGTCACTTGGTTGTACTTTCAAAGGAAAATCACGGACTTGATCTTGCAGAGCTGGTTTAAATAGAGTGGATCAGCCCTGTGATACTATATACTTGTACACTGGGTTCAGCCATAAACACAGTCTCCGACCATCTCCTGAATCAATCATGTCTGCGATCCCTAACCGTCTTTTCTACCATGTCTGCAGTCTCTGACCATCTCCTGTACTATGTCTGCAGTCTCTGACCATCTCCTGTACCATGTCTGCAGCGTCTGACCATCTCCTGTACCACGTCTGCAGTCTCTGACCATCTCCTGTACTATGTCTGCAGTCTCTGATCATCTTCTGTACCATGTCTGCAAGCTCTGATCATCTCCTGTGCCATGTCTGCAGTTTCTGACCATCTCCTGTGCCATGTCTGCAGTCTCTGACCATCTCCTGTGCCATGTCTGCAGTCTCTGACCATCTCCTGTGCCATGTCTGCAGTCTCTGACCATCTCCTGTACCATGTCTGCAGTCTCTGGCCATCTCCTGTGTCATGTCTGCAGGCTCTGATCATCTCCTGTGCCATGTCTGCAGTCTCTGACCATCTCCTGTGCCATGTCTGCAGTCTCTGATCATCTTCTGTACTATGTCTGCAGTCTCTGATCATCTCCTGTAATATGTCTGCAGTCTCTGACCATCTCCTGTACTCAGGGCCGATCCTAGGGTCACCGGCGCCTGGGTGCAGAAATATTTCTGGCGCCCCCACATGGGCGTGGTCATCTTACCAACTCCTCCCCTTTGCAAACGATTCTATGGCAACAACTCAAATACAGAGCTGCTCCTCTAAGAAGTCTTCGTTACCCTGAAATCCTCCCATGATCTCTTAACAATAAAGAAAATACAGGAAGAGAGAACACTAATGAGACCTGGAGGGGAGTCTCTCTGATGCACACAGAGAGGGCTTCTGTTAGAAAGAGTCCCAAGACATAATACAGGATACGGTCAAAGACTGCAGACATGATACAAGAGATGGTCAGAGACTGCAGACATAGTACAGGAGATGATCAGAGACTGCAGACATAATACAGGAGATGATCAGAGACTGCAGACATAGTACAGGGGATGATCAGAGACTGCAGACATAGTACAGGAGATGATCAGAGACTGCAGACATAGTACAGGAGATGATCAGAGACTGCAGAAATAGTACAGGAGATGATCAGAGACTGCAGACATGGTACAGGAGATGATCAGAGACTGCAGACATGGTACAGGAGATGATCAGAGACTGCAGACATGGTACAGGAGATGATCAGAGACTGCAGACATAATACAGGAGATGATCAGAGACTGCAGACATGGTACAGGAGATGATCAGAGACTGCAGACATGATACAGGAGATGATCAGAGACTGTAGACATGGTACAGGAGATGATCAGAGACTGCAGACATAGTACAGGAGATGGTCAGAGACTGCATACATAGTACAGGAGATGGTCAGAGACTGTAGACATGATACAAGAGACAGTCAGAGACTGCAGACATGGTACAGGAGATGATCCGAGACTGCAGACATAGTACAGGAGATGGTCAGAGACTGCAGACATAATACAGGAGATTATCAGAGACTGCAGACATGGTACAGGAGATGATCCGAGACTGCAGACATAGTACAGGAGATGGTCAGAGACTGCAGACATAATACAGGAGATTATCAGAGACTGCAGACATAGTACAGGAGATGATCAGAGACTGCAGACATGGTACAGGAGATGATCAGAGACTGCAGACATGGTACAGGAGATTATCAGAGACTGCAGACATAGTACAGGAGATGATCAGAGACTGCAGACATGGTACAGGAGATGATCAGAGACTGTAGACATGGTACAGGAGATGATCAGAGACTGCAGACATAGTACAGGAGATGATCAGAGACTGCAGACATGGTACAGGAGATGATCAGAGACTGTAGACATAGTACAGGAGATGATCAGAGACTGCAGACATGGTACAGGAGATGATCAGAGACTACAGACATGGTACAGGAGATGATCAGAGACTGCAGACATAGTACAGGAGATGGTCAGAAACCGTAGACATGATACAAGAGACAGTCAGAGACTGCAGTCATAGTACAGGAGATGATCAGAGACTGCAGACATAGTACAGGAGATGGTCAGAGACTGCAGACATGATACAAAAGATGGTCAGAGACTGCAGACATAGTACAGGAGATGATCAGAGACTGCAGACATGGTGCAGGAGATGATCAGAGACTGCAGACATGGTACAGGAGATGTTCAGAGACTGCAGACGTGGTACAGGAGATGTTCAGAGACTGCAGACATAGTACAGGAGATGGTCAGAGACTGTAGACATGATACAAGAGACAGTCAGAGACTGCAGACATAGTACAGGAGGTGGTCAGAGACTGTAGACATGATACAAGAGACAGTCAGAGACTGCAGTCATAGTACAGGAGATGATCAGAGACTGCAGACATAGTACAGGAGATGATCAGAGACTGCAGACATGGTACAGGAGATGATCAGAGACTGAAGACATGGTACAGGAGATGATCAGAGACTGCAGACATAGTACAGGAGATGATCAGAGACTGCAGACATGGTACAGGAGATGATCAGAGACTGCAGACATAGTACAGGAGATGGTCAGAGACTGTAGACATGATACAAGAGTCAGTCAGAGACTGCAGACATAGTACAGGAGATGATCAGAGACTGTAGACATGATACAAGAGACAGTCAGAGACTGCAGACATAGTACAGGAGGTGGTCAGAGACTGCAGACATGGTGCAGGAGATGATCAGAGACTGCAGACATAGTACAGGAGATGGTCAGAGACTGTAGACATGATACAAGAGACAGTCAGAGACTGCAGACATAGTACAGGAGATGGTCAGAGACTGCAGACATGATACAAGAGATGGTCAGAGACTGCAGACATAATACAGGAGATGGTCAGAGACTACAGACAAGATAGAATAGATGGTCAGAGACTGTAGACATGATACAAGAGACAGTCAGACACTGCAGACATGGTACAGAAGCTGGACAGAGATTGCAGACATGATACAGGAGATGGTCAGAGACTGCAGACATGATACAAGAGATGGTCAGAGACTGCAGACATGATACAAGAGATGGTCAGAGACTGCAGACATGATACAGGAGATGGTCAGACTGCAGACATGATACAAGAGATGGTCAGAGACTGCAGACATGATACAAGAGAAGGTCAGAGACTGCAGACATGATACAGGAGATGGTCAGAGACTGCAGACATGATACAAGAGAAGGTCAGAGACTGAAGACGTGATACAAGAGAAGGTCAGAGACTGAAGACATGATACGATACAGGAGATGGTCAGAGACTGCAGTTCCTATGGATGTTAGTAGATAATGGCCGATTGGCCCTCTCACCTGACCCAGCGATGGTTCCTCTGATCAGGAGTCAGCTCACTCTGAATTGCCCATGGTGACTCCGCTGGGTAGAACCCAGATCTGTATTCTGGCAATGACTCCATTCCTTTCTCTGCCAGGGATGGCACCAGGCTGTGTGTCTTTCACTCTGGTGGCGCAGGGAAGTGGGGTTTCCTCTCTGATGGTGTTCCCTCAGCACTGCCCTCTCCCTCTGGAGTCCTGGGTGTACTTCCCTGAAAGCTTTCCCAGGCTCCTGTATCTCTCTCTCTCTCCCATTCAGCTGAGCCTGCTGTGTGGGCTGCAGTTTCCGTGTTACAGTGGGGCTGCCAGTCCTCGGGACTACATGTCCCACAATCCTCTTCTCCTTTTTCTATTCTATTTTTCCCTAGCTGATATAAAGGCGGGGGAAGAAACATAGTGGGAGGCTGTGCTGGCCAGTGCCGCTCACTAGTATAGCAGTGCACGTGCGGAGGAGAGGGAGAGGGAGGGGAAGGGGCGAAAGGAGAGCCCGCAGCTGCAGTGACGGCACTAGAGTTGGTGTCACCAGGTGCGGTATAACATGGTGTCACCCTCCTTCCACCAACTTTAGTCCCCCCTTCGTCAGTGCAGACCCCCCACTAAGTATAAACCCCTCTCTCAGTACAGACCCCCCTTCATCAGTATGGACCCCCCCAGGACAAACCACCCCCCTCCATTAGTAGACCCCCACCAGGACAACCCCCCCTCCATTAGTACAGATCCCCCCAGGACAAAGCCCCCCTTCATTAGTACACACCCCCCAGGACAACCCCCCTCCATTAGTACAGACCCCCAGGACAAACCCCCCCTCTATTAGTACAGACCCCCAGGACAAACCCCCTCCATTAGTACAGACCCCCCAGGAGAACCCCCCCTCCACTAGTACAGACCCCCCACAGGACAAATCCCCCCTTCATTAGTACAGACCCCCCAGGACAAACACTCCTCCATTAGTACAGACCCCCCCAGGACAAACCCCCACCATTACTACAGACCCCCCAGGAACCCCCCTCCACTAGTACAGACCCCCACAGGACAAATCCCCCCTTCATTAGTACAGACCCCCCAGGACAAACCCCCCCTCCTCTAGTACAGACCGCCCACCAGGACAAACCCCCCTCCAATAGTACAGACCCCCAAGAGGACAAACCCCCCTCCATTAGTACAAACCCCCCCCCCAGGACATCCCCCCTCCATTAGTACAGACCCTCCCGGACAAACACCCCCCTCCATTAGTACAGACTCCCCCAGAACAACCCCCCTCCATTAGTACAGACCCCCAGGACAAACACCCCCCTCCATTAGTACAGACCCCCAGGACAAACACCCCCCTCCATTAGTACAGACCCCCAGGACAAATCCCTCCATTAGTACAGACCCCCCAGGACAAATCCCCCCCTTCATTAGTACAGACCCCCCAGGTCAACCCCCCTTTATTAGTACAGACCCCCCAAGACAACTCCCCCTCCATTAGTACAGACCCCCAGGACAACCCCCCATTAGTACAGACCCCCAGGACAACCCCCCCCATTAGTACAGACCCCCAGGACAACCCCCCATTAGTACAGACCCCCAGGACAACCCCCCCATTAGTACAGACCCCCCAGGACAACCCCCCATTAGTACAGACCCCCAGGACAACCCCCCCATTAGTACAGACCCCCCAGGACAACCCCCCATTAGTACAGACCCCCCCGGACAACCCCCCCATTAGTACAGACCCCCAGGACAACCCCCCATTAGTACAGACCCCCCAGGACAACCCCCCATTAGTACAGACCCCCCCGGACAACCCCCCCATTAGTACAGACCCCCCAGGACAGCCCCCCATTAGTACAGACCCCCCAGGACAACCCCCCCATTAGTACAGACCCCCCACCAGGACAGCCCCCCATTAGTACAGACCCCCAGGAAGCCCCCCCATTAGTACAGACCCCCAGGAAAACCCCCCATTAGTACAGACCCCCCAGGACAAATCCCCCCCTTCATTAGTACAGACCCCCCAGGTCAACCCCCATTCATTAGTACAGACCCCCCAAGGCAACTCCCCCTCCATTAGTACAGACCCCCCAGGACAACCCCCCCATTAGTACAGACCCCCCAGGACAACCCCCCCATTAGTACAGACCCCCAGGACAACCCCCCATTAGTACAGACCCCCAGGACAACCCCCCATTAGTACAGACCCCCAGGACAACCCCCCCATTAGTACAGACCCCCAGGACAACCCCCCCATTAGTACAGACCCCCCAGGACAACCCCCCATTAGTACAGACCCCAAGGACAACCCCCCCATTAGTACAGACCCCCAGGACAACCCCCCATTAGTACAGACCCCCCCGGACAACCCCCCCATTAGTACAGACCCCCAGGACAACCCCCCATTAGTACAGACCCCCCAGGACAACCCCCCCCATTAGTACAGACCCCCCAGGACAGCCCCCCATTAGTACAGACCCCCCAGGACAACCCCCCTATTAGTACAGACCCCCCAGGACAGCCCCCCATTAGTACAGACCCCCAGGAAACCCCCATTAGTACAGACCCCCAGGACAACCCCCCATTAGTACAGACCCCCAGGACAACCCCCCATTAGTACAGACCCCCCAGGACAACCCCCCCATTAGTACAGACACCCCAGGACAACCCCCCCATTAGTACAGACCCCCCAGGACAGCCCCCCATTAGTACAGACCCCCCCAGGACAGCCTCCCCATTAGTACAGACCCCCAGGGACAAACCTCCCTCTATCAGTACAGACACATAACACCCGTGCGGCAGCTAGAGAGGACAGTGTGAAGCCGCGCCGCCCGGGTGAAGAACAGATCGAGACAGGCAGCAGCTTAGGCGGGAGTGAGAGACAGAGGAGAGAACTTGTGTCAGGCTGAAGGCACGGGCCGCCCCCCCCTCCTCCCCCCCTCCTCCCCCCAGCGAAGTCACTGCGCGGCTGGTCTCTCTCAACACAGAGACCAGCCGCTCCGATCTCCGGCGGCTGCTCTCCTCTGACAGTAGACCCCCACCAGGACAACCCCCCCTCCATTAGTACAGATCCCCCCAGGACAAAGCCCCCCTTCATTAGTACACACCCCCCAGGACAACCCCCCTCCATTAGTACAGACCCCCAGGACAAACCCCCCCTCTATTAGTACAGACCCCCAGGACAAACCCCCTCCATTAGTACAGACCCCCCAGGAGAACCCCCCTCCACTAGTACACACCCCCACAGGACAAATCCCCCCTTCATTAGTACAGACCCCCCAGGACAAACCCTCCTCCATTAGTACAGACCCCCCCAGGACAAACCCCCACCATTACTACAGACCCCCCAGGAAACCCCCCCTCCACTAGTACAGACCCCCACAGGACAAATCCCCCCTTCATTAGTACAGACCCCCCAGGACAAACCCCCCCTCCTCTAGTACAGACCGCCCACCAGGACAAACCCCCCTCCAATAGTACAGACCCCCCAAGAGGACAAACCCCCCTCCATTAGTACAAACCCCCCCCCAGGACATCCCCCCTCCATTAGTACAGACCCTCCCGGACAAACACCCCCCTCCATTAGTACAGACTCCCCCAGAACAACCCCCCTCCATTAGTACAGCCCCCCCAGGACAACCCCCCTCCATTAGTACAGACCCCCAGGACAAACACCCCCCTCCATTAGTACAGACCCCCAGGACAAATCCCTCCATTAGTACAGACCCCCCAGGACAAATCCCCCCCTTCATTAGTACAGACCCCCCAGGTCAACCCCCCTTCATTAGTACAGACCCCCAAAGACAACTCCCCCTCCATTAGTACAGACCCCCCAGGACAACCCCCCCATTAGTACAGACCCCCAGGACAACCCCCCATTAGTACAGACCCCCAGGACAACCCCCCCATTAGTACAGACCCCCAGGACAACCCCCCCATTAGTACAGACCCCCCAGGACAACCCCCCATTAGTACAGACCCCCAGGACAACCCCCCATTAGTACAGACCCCCCAGGACAACCCCCCATTAGTACAGACCCCCCTGGACAACCCCCCCATTAGTACAGACCCCCAGGACAACCCCCCATTAGTACAGACCCCCCAGGACAACCCCCCCATTAGTACAGACCCCCCAGGACAGCCCCCATTAGTACAGACCCCCCAGGACAACCCCCCCATTAGTACAGACCCCCCAGGACAGCCCCCCCATTAGTACAGACCCCCAGGAAACCCCCCATTAGTACAGACCCCCAGGACAACCCCCCATTAGTACAGACCCCCAGGACAACCCCCCATTAGTACAGACCCCCCAGGACAACCCCCCATTAGTACAGACCCCCCAGGACAACCCCCCCATTAGTACAGACCCCCCCAGGACAGCCCTCCCATTAGTACAGACCCCCCAGGACAGCCCCCCCATTAGTACAGACCCCCCAGGACAACCCCCCATTAGTACAGACCCCCAGGACAACCCCCCATTAGTACAGACCCCCAGGCAGGGCCGATCCTAGGGTCACCGGCGCCTGGGTGCAGAAATATTTCTGGCGCCCCCACATGGGCGTGGTCATCTTACCAACTCCTCCCCTTTACAAACGATTCTATGGCAACAACTCAAATACAGAGCTGCTCCTCTAAGAAGTCTTCGTTACCCTGAAATCCTCCCATGATCTCTTAACAATAAAGAAAATACAGGAAGAGAGAACACTAATGAGACCTGGAGGGGAGTCTCTCTGATGCACACAGAGAGGGCTTCTGTTAGAAAGAGTCCCAAGACATAATACAGGATACGGTCAAAGACTGCAGACATGATACAAGAGATGGTCAGAGACTGCAGACATAGTACAGGAGATGATCAGAGACTGCAGACATAATACAGGAGATGATCAGAGACTGCAGACATAGTACAGGAGATGATCAGAGACTGCAGACATAGTACAGGAGATGATCAGAGACTGCAGACATAGTACAGGAGATGATCAGAGACTGCAGAAATAGTACAGGAGATGATCAGAGACTGCAGACATGGTACAGGAGATGATCAGAGACTGCAGACATGGTACAGGAGATGATCAGAGACTGCAGACATGGTACAGGAGATGATCAGAGACTGCAGACATAATACAGGAGATGATCAGAGACTGCAGACATGGTACAGGAGATGATCAGAGACTGCAGACATGATACAGGAGATGATCAGAGACTGTAGACATGGTACAGGAGATGATCAGAGACTGCAGACATAGTACAGGAGATGGTCAGAGACTGCATACATAGTACAGGAGATGGTCAGAGACTGTAGACATGATACAAGAGACAGTCAGAGACTGCAGACATGGTACAGGAGATGATCCGAGACTGCAGACATAGTACAGGAGATGGTCAGAGACTGCAGACATAATACAGGAGGTTATCAGAGACTGCAGACATGGTACAGGAGATGATCCGAGACTGCAGACATAGTACAGGAGATGGTCAGAGACTGCAGACATAATACAGGAGATTATCAGAGACTGCAGACATAGTACAGGAGATGATCAGAGACTGCAGACATGGTACAGGAGATGATCAGAGACTGCAGACATGGTACAGGAGATTATCAGAGACTGCAGACATAGTACAGGAGATGATCAGAGACTGCAGACATGGTACAGGAGATGATCAGAGACTGTAGACATGGTACAGGAGATGATCAGAGACTGCAGACATAGTACAGGAGATGATCAGAGACTGCAGACATGGTACAGGAGATGATCAGAGACTGTAGACATAGTACAGGAGATGATCAGAGACTGCAGACATGGTACAGGAGATGGTCAGAGACTACAGACATGGTACAGGAGATGATCAGAGACTGCAGACATAGTACAGGAGATGGTCAGAAACCGTAGACATGATACAAGAGACAGTCAGAGACTGCAGTCATAGTACAGGAGATGATCAGAGACTGCAGACATAGTACAGGAGATGGTCAGAGACTGCAGACATGATACAAAAGATGGTCAGAGACTGCAGACATAGTACAGGAGATGATCAGAGACTGCAGACATGGTGCAGGAGATGATCAGAGACTGCAGACATGGTACAGGAGATGTTCAGAGACTGCAGACGTGGTACAGGAGATGTTCAGAGACTGCAGACATAGTACAGGAGATGGTCAGAGACTGTAGACATGATACAAGAGACAGTCAGAGACTGCAGACATAGTACAGGAGGTGGTCAGAGACTGTAGACATGATACAAGAGACAGTCAGAGACTGCAGTCATAGTACAGGAGATGATCAGAGACTGCAGACATAGTACAGGAGATGATCAGAGACTGCAGACATGGTACAGGAGATGATCAGAGACTGAAGACATGGTACAGGAGATGATCAGAGACTGCAGACATAGTACAGGAGATGATCAGAGACTGCAGACATGGTACAGGAGATGATCAGAGACTGCAGACATAGTACAGGAGATGGTCAGAGACTGTAGACATGATACAAGAGTCAGTCAGAGACTGCAGACATAGTACAGGAGATGATCAGAGACTGTAGACATGATACAAGAGACAGTCAGAGACTGCAGACATAGTACAGGAGGTGGTCAGAGACTGCAGACATGGTGCAGGAGATGATCAGAGACTGCAGACATAGTACAGGAGATGGTCAGAGACTGTAGACATGATACAAGAGATGGTCAGAGACTGCAGACATAGTACAGGAGATGGTCAGAGACTACAGACAAGATAGAATAGATGGTCAGAGACTGTAGACATGATACAAGAGACAGTCAGACACTGCAGACATGGTACAGAAGCTGGACAGAGATTGCAGACATGATACAAGAGATGGTCAGAGACTGCAGACATGATACAAGAGATGGTCAGAGACTGCAGACATGATACAAGAGATGGTCAGAGACTGCAGACATGATACAGGAGATGGTCAGAGACTGCAGACATGATACAAGAGATGGTCAGAGACTGCAGACATGATACAAGAGAAGGTCAGAGACTGCAGACATGATACAGGAGATGGTCAGAGACTGCAGACATGATACAAGAGAAGGTCAGAGACTGAAGACGTGATACAAGAGAAGGTCAGAGACTGAAGACATGATACGATACAGGAGATGGTCAGAGACTGCAGTTCCTATGGATGTTAGTAGATAATGGCCGATTGGCCCTTTCACCTGACCCAGCGATGGTTCCTCTGATCAGGAGTCAGCTCACTCTGAATTGCCCATGGTGACTCCGCTGGGTAGAACCCAGATCTGTATTCTGGCAATGACTCCATTCCTTTCTCTGCCAGGGATGGCACCAGGCTGTGTGTCTTTCACTCTGGTGGCGCAGGGAAGTGGGGTTTCCTCTCTGATGGTGTTCCCTCAGCACTGCCCTCTCCCTCTGGAGTCCTGGGTGTACTTCCCTGAAAGCTTTCCCAGGCTCCTGTATCTCTCTCTCTCTCCCATTCAGCTGAGCCTGCTGTGTGGGCTGCAGTTTCCGTGTTACAGTGGGGCTGCCAGTCCTCGGGACTACATGTCCCACAATCCTCTTCTCCTTTTTCTATTCTATTTTTCCCTAGCTGATATAAAGGCGGGGGAAGAAACATAGTGGGAGGCTGTGCTGGCCAGTGCCGCTCACTAGTATAGCAGTGCACGTGCGGAGGAGAGGGAGAGGGAGGGGAAGGGGCGAAAGGAGAGCCCGCAGCTGCAGTGACGGCACTAGAGTTGGTGTCACCAGGTGCGGTATAACATGGTGTCACCCTCCTTCCACCAACTTTAGTCCCCCCTTCGTCAGTGCAGACCCCCCACTAAGTATAAACCCCTCTCTCAGTACAGACCCCCCTTCATCAGTATGGACCCCCCCAGGACAAACCACCCCCCTCCATTAGTAGACCCCCACCAGGACAACCCCCCCTCCATTAGTACAGATCCCCCCAGGACAAAGCCCCCCTTCATTAGTACACACCCCCCAGGACAACCCCCCTCCATTAGTACAGACCCCCAGGACAAACCCCCCCTCTATTAGTACAGACCCCCAGGACAAACCCCCTCCATTAGTACAGACCCCCCAGGAGAACCCCCCCTCCACTAGTACAGACCCCCCACAGGACAAATCCCCCCTTCATTAGTACAGACCCCCCAGGACAAACCCTCCTCCATTAGTACAGACCCCCCCAGGACAAACCCCCACCATTACTACAGACCCCCCAGGAAACCCCCCCTCCACTAGTACAGACCCCCACAGGACAAATCCCCCCTTCATTAGTACAGACCCCCCAGGACAAACCCCCCCTCCTCTAGTACAGACCGCCCACCAGGACAAACCCCCCTCCAATAGTACAGACCCCCAAGAGGACAAACCCCCCTCCATTAGTACAAACCCCCCCCAGGACATCCCCCCTCCATTAGTACAGACCCTCCCGGACAAACACCCCCCTCCATTAGTACAGACTCCCCCAGAACAACCCCCCTCCATTAGTACAGACCCCCCCAGGACAACCCCCCTACATTAGTACAGACCCCCAGGACAAACACCCCCCTCCATTAGTACAGACCCCCAGGACAAACACCCCCCTCCATTAGTACAGACCCCCAGGACAAATCCCTCCATTAGTACAGACCCCCCAGGACAAATCCCCCCCTTCATTAGTACAGACCCCCCAGGTCAACCCCCCTTTATTAGTACAGACCCCCCAAGACAACTCCCCCTCCATTAGTACAGACCCCCAGGACAACCCCCCATTAGTACAGACCCCCAGGACAACCCCCCCCCATTAGTACAGACCCCCAGGACAACCCCCCATTAGTACAGACCCCCAGGACAACCCCCCCATTAGTACAGCCCCCCAGGACAACCGCCCCATTAGTACAGACCCCCCAGGACAACCCCCCATTAGTACAGACCCCCAGGACAACCCCCCCATTAGTACAGACCCCCCAGGACAACCCCCCATTAGTACAGACCCCCCCGGACAACCCCCCCATTAGTACAGACCCCCAGGACAACCCCCCATTAGTACAGACCCCCCAGGACAACCCCCCCATTAGTACAGACCCCCCAGGACAGCCCCCCATTAGTACAGACCCCCCAGGACAACCCCCCCATTAGTACAGACCCCCCAGGACAGCCCCCCATTAGTACAGACCCCCAGGAAGCCCCCCCATTAGTACAGACCCCCAGGAAAACCCCCCATTAGTACAGACCCCCCAGGACAAATCCCCCCCTTCATTAGTACAGACCCCCCAGGTCAACCCCCCTTCATTAGTACAGACCCCCCAAGACAACTCCCCCTCCATTAGTACAGACCCCCCAGGACAACCCCCCCATTAGTACAGACCCCCAGGACAACCCCCCATTAGTACAGACCCCCAGGACAACCCCCCATTAGTACAGACCCCCAGGACAACCCCCCATTAGTACAGACCCCCAGGACAACCCCCCCATTAGTACAGACCCCCAGGACAACCCCCCCATTAGTACAGACCCCCCAGGACAACCCCCCATTAGTACAGACCCCCAGGACAACCCCCCCATTAGTACAGACCCCCAGGACAACCCCCCATTAGTACAGACCCCCCCGGACAACCCCCCCCATTAGTACAGACCCCCAGGACAACCCCCCATTAGTACAGATCCCCCAGGACAACCCCCCCATTAGTACAGACCCCCCAGGACAGCCCCCCATTAGTACAGACCCCCCAGGACAACCCCCCTATTGGTACAGACCCCCCAGGACAGCCCCCCATTAGTACAGACCCCCAGGAAACCCCCCATTAGTACAGACCCCCAGGACAACCCCCCATTAGTACAGACCCCCAGGACAACCCCCCATTAGTACAGACCCCCCAGGACAACCCCCCCATTAGTACAGACACCCCAGGACAACCCCCCCATTAGTACAGACCCCCCAGGACAGCCCCCCATTAGTACAGACCCCCCCAGGACAGCCCCCCATTAGTACAGACCCCCAGGGACAAACCTCCCTCTATCAGTACAGACACATAACACCCGTGCGGCAGCTAGAGAGGACAGTGTGAAGCCGCGCCGCCCGGGTGAAGAACAGATCGAGACAGGCAGCAGCTTAGGCGGGAGTGAGAGACAGAGGAGAGAACTTGTGTCAGGCTGAAGGCACGGGCCGCCCCCCCCTCCTCCCCCCCTCCTCCCCCCAGCGAAGTCACTGCGCGGCTGGTCTCTCTCAACACAGAGACCAGCCGCTCCGATCTCCGGCGGCTGCTCTCCTCTGACAGTAGACCCCCACCAGGACAACCCCCCCTCCATTAGTACAGATCCCCCCAGGACAAAGCCCCCCTTCATTAGTACACACCCCCCAGGACAACCCCCTCCATTAGTACAGACCCCCAGGACAAACCCCCCCTCTATTAGTACAGACCCCCAGGACAAACCCCCTCCATTAGTACAGACCCCCCAGGAGAACCCCCCTCCACTAGTACAGACCCCCACAGGACAAATCCCCCCTTCATTAGTACAGACCCCCCAGGACAAACCCTCCTCCATTAGTACAGACCCCCCCAGGACAAACCCCCACCATTACTACAGACCCCCCAGGAAACCCCCCCTCCACTAGTACAGACCCCCACAGGACAAATCCCCCCTTCATTAGTACAGACCCCCCAGGACAAACCCCCCCTCCTCTAGTACAGACCGCCCACCAGGACAAACCCCCCTCCAATAGTACAGACCCCCCAAGAGGACAAACCCCCCTCCATTAGTACAAACCCCCCCCAGGACATCCCCCCTCCATTAGTACAGACCCTCCCGGACAAACACCCCCCTCCATTAGTACAGACTCCCCCAGAACAACCCCCTTCCATTAGTACAGCCCCCCCAGGACAACCCCCCTCCATTAGTACAGACCCCCAGGACAAACACCCCCCTCCATTAGTACAGACCCCCAGGACAAATCCCTCCATTAGTACAGACCCCCCAGGACAAATCCCCCCCTTCATTAGTACAGACCCCCCAGGTCAACCCCCCTTCATTAGTACAGACCCCCCAAGACAACTCCCCCTCCATTAGTACAGACCCCCCAGGACAACCCCCCCATTAGTACAGACCCCCAGGACAACCCCCCATTAGTACAGACCCCCAGGACAACCCCCCCATTAGTACAGACCCCCAGGACAACCCCCCCATTAGTACAGACCCCCCAGGACAACCCCCCATTAGTACAGACCCCCAGGACAACCCCCCCATTAGTACAGACCCCCCAGGACAACCCCCATTAGTACAGACCCCCCTGGACAACCCCCCCATTAGTACAGACCCCCAGGACAACCCCCCATTAGTACAGACCCCCCAGGACAACCCCCCCATTAGTACAGACCCCCCAGGACAGCCCCCATTAGTACAGACCCCCCAGGACAACCCCCCCATTAGTACAGACCCCCCAGGACAGCCCCCCCATTAGTACAGACCCCCAGGAAACCCCCCATTAGTACAGACCCCCAGGACAACCCCCCATTAGTACAGACCCCCAGGACAACCCCCCATTAGTACAGACCCCCCAGGACAACCCCCCATTAGTACAGACCCCCCAGGACAACCCCCCCATTAGTACAGACCCCCCCAGGACAGCCCTCCCATTAGTACAGACCCCCCAGGACAGCCCCCCCATTAGTACAGACCCCCCAGGACAACCCCCCATTAGTACAGACCCCCAGGACAACCCCCCATTAGTACAGACCCCCAGGACAACCCCCCATTAGTACAGACCCCCCAGGACAACCCCCCCATTAGTACAGACCCCCCAGGACAACCCCCCATTAGTACAGACCCCCAGGGACAAACCTCCCTCTATCAGTACAGACACATAACACCCGTGCGGCAGCTAGAGAGGACAGTGTGAAGCCGCGCCGCCCGGGTGAAGAACAGATCGAGACAGGCAGCAGCTTAGGCGGGAGTGAGAGACAGAGGAGAGAACTTGTGTCAGGCTGCAGGCACGGGCCGCCCCCCCCCTCCTCCCCCCAGCGAAGTCACTGCGCGGCTGGTCTCTCTCAACACAGAGACCAGCCGCTCCGATCTCCGGCGGCTGCTCTCCTCTGACAGGAGGAGGAGGGAGGGGGGACGGGCTCTAGCAGTGAAAAGCACAGCAGCCGCTCCGCGGCGGTGACCTGCGGACAGAGCTATCCAGAAGTGTCCAGAAGCACGGAGGGGAGAATGAGGAGGGAGGGGAGCACTCTGGCGCTTCAGCGCCCCCACCTCTCTGGCGCCTGGGTGCACTGCACCCCGTGCACCCGCCTGGGACCGGCCCTGCTAAATCTGCAGTCTCTGACCATCTACTGTACTATGTCTGCAGTCTCTGACCTTCTGGGGAGGGGCCAGGGGTGGGGCTGAAGGAGGGACCATGGGCACGACCTGGGGCAGGGCCAGGGTGGGGCTGGAGGAGGGGTCAGGGGCGGGACCAGGGTGGGGCTGAAGGGGGGTCCCGTCAGGTAGGCTGTATGGGGCCTCATAATTTCTATCAGCAGCTCTGCACCTAGCAATAAGGTTAGTGTAATAGCACAATAAATTACACACAGACACAGTTCAAATTGTTTTAGCTTTCTCAGGTTTACTTAAAGTGGTTGGAAACTCTCCAGTCAAACTTTAGGTCATTCTAATCTACATTACTATTGCCGTTGATGGCTGCCTGTAAAACTTGACTTACTTGTATAATCTTCCTATAATCCGTTCTGTATACTTCTATTATGTCACTGATGCATGCGCAGTTATTCGTTAGATTCACGGCACGCTATGTGTGCCATTTCCTTAACAACAGCATTTCCGATGGAAACAGCACAGCTAGGAAGACTCACATGACTGTGCCTTCCTCCTCAGCTTCCTGGTTCTCCGCATGTGACTGAGACGTCACACAAGGGGAGTGAACCAGGGCATCTCACAGACATCACACACGGCGGAGCTCGGTTGCCGTAGTAACAGCAATCGAGAACGAGGCTTAAATAGGACGCAATTGCGCATGCGCAAGATTTCCTCAGGGTAAATGAGGAAGGGTGGAAATGACGTCCACAGAGGAGACAAAAATCAACACCAAAAATAGCGCAACCGATTCCCGGAAAAGGGTATAATTTTGAAAACTCCAAAAAGGTAATTGCGAAACGTTTTCTAATAATGTACCAATGTGCAAGGCATAACAACACTTTGTTCAATGACAGTATTAAAAAAAAAAAAAAAAGAAAGCAGAATTTACTTCCTCTTTAATCAAGAGAAGAGACTTAAAAGGCAATTAGTCAGCCAAGTCCTGGATAAACAGCCAAGACTTGATTGAAATAGTTCTTAAAGCAGTTAAATAACAATTAGCAACAACAAGTAAATGATACCAATGTACACAATAACAGACAATCAGTAAACTAATTCCTCAAGAAGGCTATTTGTTGCTGTAAGTACTACCACTGCTAAAGGGGAACCCTCAGGCCGGCCTATAATACCTTTAATCGCAAAGAGAGATGAGGTAATATAGATACCAGTAACATGTCCCCTTTTTAGCGCAATAAGTAATAACAGTGTTCAGAGTACAAGGCCTTGTAAATATCTTCACCAGCAGTTGGATCTCAAAGAAGAAAATAAATCATCAGAGTCTAACAAAAGGAAGTCATTAGTCAGCATAGAGGATTTGATATGGCAGTAACAGGTCCTCTTCACACTTCCAAAATATAATGTCTGCCTGCAGGGTTCAAAAGTGGGCAAGTGCCCTCTCACCAGTCCTGCGACCAGGGCAGAAAAAAGATGTCTTGGCAGTCGATCGCCTCTTGCCCTAAGATGCCTGCAGGCCTCTCTCTGGTGGGACGCACGTCTTTAACCATCTCTGGATGGTCTCTGGAACCGTCTTTGGATGGTTCCTCAGTGGGTACCTGTAGTCTCTCCTTGCACGTCCGTTCACCTCCCTGCCTCGTGGTGATCTCTCCTCAGACCAACAAGCTGGAGTCTTTAGCTAGCCCCCCCTTCTTGCAAAGCAGGCTGGGTTTGGTAGTTCTGCCCCCTGTAGAAATCAATGGGGCCATTTTGTGATGGGACTTCAAGCCCCATGGTCCTCTGCTGCTGCTGCTGCTTGATTGGCTCCCTCTCCCTGCCAATAGGGACACAGAGGAGAGAGCAGAGCGAGCAGATGCCTGTGGATGAGCACTGCTCGTCACTCAAGAAAGAGGAGAGGGAGGGGGAGAAATCTCCCACAGGGACTGACAGGCGCACTCTCCCTCAGTGAGCGCCTGTGTCTATTCAGTCTGGTGGTCACCGGTGGGGTTGGTGGGAGGTGCGGGACGGTGGGCGACAGAGCAGCCCCCACTACACACTCCCCCATCAAAGAACCTTTGGTCCGCCAAAGGTGGTAAAGAGTCTATGACCTGTTACATGCTTTTGATATACACGCAGAGAAAAAAAAACAGGTTAGTGTGCACAGGAAACCCTACAATTTACATCTGCATAAAACCCTGGCAGAGGAACCTCCCACCAATTAGCACAGGAGGTGAGGTTGTCCTGCCTACAGGCCACCTTACCTGGAATGGCCCAGCTAGATGTGCCAGGGGGTGAGTTGGGATTGTCCACCACCAAATCTGCAGTGGAAGTGTCAGGTGCTTCAAGAGTCCTTTTTGCAGTGAGAAAGACCTCCTCAGAGCTTTCACCCAAAGTATTATATGTTAGTCTTTTTGGCGGGTGAATAACCCTTCACTCTCTCTGTTCTTTAGGCCCCGGGGTTACAGGCACACTGGTCTCTTCTTCTTCTTCTTCCTGCATTTCAGGTTCCTCCTCAATTTAGGATGGAAAGACTTCAGGGTCTGCTGTCAGCAGGGAAGATTGCAGGTCTTCCAACTCTTCAAAAAGGTGAACTTTGAGGTACAAACTCAGGAGCCTCTGGCCAGAGAATCCCGTTGTCAGTTACCTTGGGAGGAGAAGAAGAGGGGGGGCGGCAGGCCCTGGCATTTGAGACGGCCACAGACAATCTATTCCCATCTCTTCATCATCGCTGTTTTCATCTTCTTCAGACTGAGATCTAGTCACTGGCCGGGATCTCTGAGAGGCCGTGGGTGTGGACTGTGAATCTGGCTGTGGTGGCACACGAACTGCTTCTGACAGAGGCAACAGATGATTACAATGCCAAGTTTTCAGCGGGCCTGTGCTTCCCTCTGGCCAAATTTGATATACTGGGAGTCCTGGCAGCTGCTTGCAAACGACATATGGCTGCGACTTCTAGTGGTTAGCCAATGTGTGCTTTCCAGGGGCACCCAGATTTTTCAGCAATACCTTGTCATCCGACTGTAGGTCCTGCACCCGTACCCTGAGGTCAAAGTTTATTATGTTTTCTCTGTCCTTGGGCATATGAGGCAGCTTGAGCCTTATCATAGGTGGTCTTCAGACTTCTCCGCAGGCGATCCACATGTGGGAAGTTGCTGAGGTATGGTCAAGGGATGTGCGGAAGGCCAAGTCTACTGGCAGTCGGGCCTCCCGTCCGAACATCAAACGATAGAGTATCCTGTGTCATTATTGGTGGTGCTGTTATAAGCATGCACAATAGCCGCTTTATGATTGCTCTGGTGCTGCTTTTGTTCTGAAGGATGATACGGGGTGGTTTTAGACTTCCTGATGTCCAACAGGTCTAAAAGTCTCTTGATGAGACTACTCTCAAAGTCTCTCCCTTGATCAGAGTGGATGCGTTGGGACAGACCACAGTGTACAAAGAATTTCTCCACTGAGATCTTGGCCACCGTGAATGCTTGTTGGTCCCTCGTAGAAAATGCCAATGGTCAGTCACTACCAGGATATATTCCTGCCCGCTCAGATCAGGCTCCAAGCACAAAAAGTCAATACACACCATCTCCATGGTCCCTGACTCTGAAGATGTCCCATTTGGGCAGCTCGGTGAGGCAAAGTCTTACTTTGGATACATCTGATGTAGGAATGGCAATAGCCCTCAAATTCAGCCCACATGCAGGGCTAGTAGAACCAGTCCCTCGCCAGGTGAAAAGTCCTCTCGGGCCATAGGTGGCCATGGTTGTCATGTAGGGCAGGTAATTCTGTCTCCCTATATTTTTCAGGTAGGAATAACTGCCATTTTTCTTCAGAATCATCCGAGGGGTCCCTTTGGTAGACCACCCCTTGGTGCAGCTGTAACCGATCCCACACTTGGTGCAGAAGACAGGCTTCCTTCGGGGAGTCCCCAACTTGGGTGACATTGCAATAACATCTGGGGACACCGGCGGCTGACACTCCAAAGTCTTCGTCCCTGGAACCTCTTCCACCTTGATGTTCTGCTACTTGACATAAGGCTCATACCCCTTCAGATGTCAGCTGAGCCCATTCTTCTGGAGGGTCTCTGGAAGAATGGGGCCTTCTTAACAAAGTATTTGTGTCAAAGTAAACCCTAATAGAGCAGCCAACCATCGGTGACCTGTGGCATCCAACTTGGTGGTAGTGAGGATGTAGGTGAGAGAATTGTTGTCAGGCTGTCTACCATCGCACATTTCAAGGCCAGGAACTCAAGTTTGTGCATGGGGTAGTTCTTCTCGACGGGGACCAAGCTCCGACTCTCTGGTGATGCCTGCCCTCTTCAACTCTGTCTGTCTCAGTTGTTCACGCAGATCCTCCAAGTCCCCTAAAGGAATCTGTCAAACTCTTTCCCTGAACGGCTTATGCACTCGAAGAGACGGATCTGGTGTTGGGCACTTTTTGCACACCCCACATCGAATTCACTCCTGGGGAATACAGTCTGCCATCTCAGGAGCTGAGTCTTGGATCTTTCTTTCCATTCTGGCGAAAGAGGAGTATTCTTTGCAAAGAACTCCTCAACAGGGATTCCATCCTTTGCTCCCCCCACCAAATGATACAGTGGGACTGGGGTGGCCAGATTCACTTGTCCCAGCAACATCCAAGCCGGCATATTCACTTTGGTTGAAACCACCTCGGAAATTATCTCCACTCCCATGTCTTCTCTCTGTCTGTCCGCTTCAAGGACAATGAAAGGGCCTGGTTGCTTCCAGTTTAGCTTGAAAGAAGCTCATAAACAGGCCACTTCTCCAGGCTGTAACACCTTCTCACACCAGTCCAAGTGCCAGATCTTTGCCACTCCTTCAGCTGGGGCCTTCCATTCTTGTACCAGACACTGGTAGGCTTGTCCTAGCATGGGGTGCACACTTGTAGTTGAAGTGCCCGGATCCAGGATAAGAGGTGTCAACAGCCTTCTGACAAGATCAGTATTGGTCCCTATGATGAGAGAACTCTTACTGGCCCCTGTCGGGTGATGACAGACCACTCCCAGAGTGTCTTGGCTTTCCCAGCCACGGAGGGATCGAAGGTCAGCTTGACTGGTAGATAGCCATCATAGGGGAGGTTCTGAGTCCCAGTGCCCCATATTTCCAGCTCTTCCAACTTCTGCAATGGCAAGTGCTTGAGGTGCCTGTCATAGAAGTCTCTGTAGAGAAGGGTCACTTGAGCTCCAGTATCCAGAAGGGCCTTGGTGTAGATTCCCTCTACTTGGATGGCAACAACAGGATAAGGTCCCCCAGCTTGTCAGGGAACATGGAGGAAGTGGTGGCCTTGGCCTATTCGTTGGCTTGTATCCGCACTCCGCTCTTGCGGAGATTCTGATCTGGCTTAAGTCTACACTGAGCTCTGGGAGTCTGGTGTGCATTGACTCTCCGACGCCGGGCAGCATGTGTCAAAGGAGATGGGACACTGGGTTGCTTGGAGGCAACAAAGGGGGCCCTCTGCAAGGGTTTGGACTTCCACTGCTGTCTCTTCACGTCGTTGGTTTTAGAGTCAGCTACTGTAGATGGGCACCCGGTTGGCTTCTTCACCGGGGCCCTCTGAAGTTTCCCGCTGGCTTTTGACGCTGTGCTTCAGTAGGCTTGGACACACCCATCGATAATGTCCCAAATAATTTCAGCCTACCTCGATTTGCTCAATGGCACTCCTCACTGGTACACGTGAAAATGCTCATTATTGGCTCCGATATAGATACTAGTATGGGTATCTGTGCATCCCTACCAAATATCACTAATATCCCTGTAATTGTGGATAATACATAGGACGACAATAAGCCGTACACTCCATAGAGTTGGGCTTTATGGCAGAGTGGCCTGAAGAAATCCATTACTTTCAGCAAAAAACAAAATGTCACATTTTGAGTTTGCGAAAAGGTATGTGGGAGATTCCCAAAATGAATGGAAGAAGGTGCTCTGGTCTGATGAGACAAAGATTGAACTTTTTGGCCATCAAAGAAAACACTATGTCTGGTGCAAACCCAACACTTCACATCACTCAAAGAACACCATCCCCACAGAGAAAAATGGTGGTGGCAGCATCATGCTGTGGGGATGTTTTTCAGCAGTCGGGACTGGGAAACTGGTCAGAGTTGAGGGAAAGATGGATGGTGCTAAATATAGGGATATTCTTGAGCAAAACCTGTACCACTCTATGTGTGATTTGAGGCTACGATGGAGGGTCACCTTCCAGCAGGACAATGACCCCAAACACACTGCTAAAGCAACACTTGAGTGGTTTAGGGGGAAACATGCAAATGTGTTGGAATGGCCTAGTCAAATCCCAGACCTCAATCCAATAGAAAATCTGTGGTCAGACTTAAATATTGCTGTTCACAAGCACAAACCATCCAACTTGAAGGAGCTGGAGCAGTTTTTCAAGGAGGAATGGGCAAAAATCCCAGTGGTAAGATGTGGCAAACTTATAGAGACTTATCCAAAGCAACTTGGAGCTGTGATAGCCGCAAAAGGTTGCTCTACTAAGTATTGACTTTAGGGGGGTGAATAGTTATGCACATTGACTTTTTCTATTATTTTGTCCTATTTGTTGTTTGCTTCACAATAAAAAAAAACACATCTTCAAAGTTGTGGGCATGTTTTGTAAATTAAATGATGCAAATCCTCAAACAATCCATGTTAATTACTGGTTGTGAGGCAACAAAACACGAAAAATGCCAAAGGGGTGAATACTTTTGCAAGGCACTGTATGTATTAAATCAGTGTGCCTGGCTGTGCAGGGTGGGGGATCCCAGTATACATGCAGTCCCTAGGGGGTTCACTACATTTGGGGGTTTCGTCTGAGATATTGCCCATGGCAACCTGCACAGCCGTTGCTCCTAATAACCGGAGCACTGCGAGGGTTAAAACCGAGGAGACGAGTGTAGCACCCTCTACCTTAGGTAGATAGGTGCTAGAGAAGTTGGTTTGTTTTATACTGTCATCGCAGGTAAATTTAAGTAGGCCTATGCTGTGAGCTAGGCCTGTTTGTTTTGATCTGGGGGCAGGGGAGTGAATTAGTGTAGCAGCAGGTGACTGACGTGCTTCAGCTCTTGAGCGCCTCCTCTGTTTCCAATGAGAAGGTTCTGGAAAAGAGGCAGGGCCGAGGGCTTGAGTAACATAGGGTGTATTTGGGAGCCTCGACCAATCCCCAACTAGGATTGGCAGGGGGCAGGCCTCCTATATATACTCATGGTCAGCTTGTTCTGGGAGGAGTTGTCGAGTGGAAGAACTGAGATGATGTCATGTTAGGCTGTCGTGGTCTGAGGGAACCCCTTTCTGGTTGGGGGGGTGAACTCAGGCCTGGAGTTCGGGAGCTGGGAGGGAGCCCCTCTTTACACGGTCATTGAGAGGTGTCCTGGAACAGGAGCAGGAGGAGGACAGCGGGAAACATGGCCAGGAAAGTCATTCAAAAGGAATCCATGCCGTCGGTGAGTGAGAAGCACAGTGAGAAGCTCTGGAAGAGACATGCCAGGATTGGATGTGGAGCCAGAGGGAGAGACTGTGGTGTGCTGTTGAAGTTAGGTCGCTGCAGCCAGGAGGGTTGGCAGGATTTGCATAGGACGTGCTGGGAGCAGTAGTCCACCAAGGATCATTTAGCACAATTATCTTCTTCTGCTAAAATGACTACTAGGAAAATGTTAGAACTTATTCAGAGTGAGGCATAGCCATGTGCTAATGGTGACAGGAATCTAGAATTGGACACTGAGAGGAAAGCAAATGATCTCAAGTAGTGTGCTGGAGGAGATGTGAAGCAGCAGAGACTGTCAGTTTAGATTCAACTACATTTATTTCCTTTACTAAAGATTCATCATCTGGGCATCCCATGTGCCTTTTGCCCATCCAAGTTTAACCCCTTAATAAAAACAAGCAAGAGACTATTCATTGACTGGAGGAAGTGTACCAAAAATGGATGTCTGACCAGCAGGGTGATGTGTGGATGTTGAAACATGCAGCGACCTCACTGGGGCACCGCTACATTGACTTATGTCCTCTGCCTATTTGTGACTGTGTGCTAAAACCAAGTGCCGTTGTCCATAGCAACCGCATACCCAGTTTCCCTAACGTGGCTGGGACAGATACATGTGCTAACACCTGCTATTCAGTGAGAGCGGTGCTATGTGCTGTCATGTCCAGAGCTCTCCATAAAGCTGGAAAAAGTGACCGTATGCTGCAATGTCCTGCTGAGAACAGTAAAGAGTGCACCAAAATGTTTGATGTTGCCCATGGTGATTGGGGTAAGCCAGTAGGTATCTGCAGGAGGGCGCCTATCAGTTGCCCAACCACGGCTGATGTTAATGACTGTCCTAATCCTGCTAAAAATGGTAAGATGTGTGTTACAGACTTTGCTGTTGCTCATGGCAACCACAGTAAATGCTTGCTACCACCTACTCTCAGTTTTGTCGCAGTCGGTGTAGAGCGGCATGTTCTGACAAGTTCTGCTAGTGTTAGTATGAACGTTACAACGTTACAACCATCAGTGTACTGCCTGTGCCTGCATACTTTAGTCCAGCCAAGAAGGGGTTACAGCAGAGCATGCGGAAACAGGCCTGCTAACCAGAGCTGCGGGCGCCAGCCAGTCTGGAAACTTGGGGGCAGAGCCACACCCTGGAGGAGCCCCAGCGTGCTCTGCTGACAGAGAGAGAAAAGCAAGATGGTGGACAGTGCACGTGTGTTCCCAACACTGATCTGGTTGCCTGACATGCAGGAGGTGACACTAGTAGACACTGGTGTGTGGCTGGAGCATCGAGTGGGGTTTGCCCTCGGGATTATCGAAGGGACAGAGAGGCTGTCTCTATTGTGTCCTTGCTGCAGGAAACCTACCGCAGTGGTCACTGCCTGGATCCGGTGCGGGCACTGCGACAAACTGTTTACCAAGCTAATGCAGAGTCAGCAGGAACTGCTCATCTACAGCGTCGATCTGCGATCAGGTCTCTGCAAGGAACAGCCCCAGAAAGCCAGAGCGGCTAAAGTGACTGCTAAAGGTGGGGATGAGTCTGAGGCTGGTGACTCCAATGCAAAGAAAAATGACTTCGGGGAAGAAAGCTAGAAAATCTGCCTCGGTCTGCAGCCCAGTCAGGATGCTGGTACCTGTAAGTACTGCCCAGCAGGAGCCAGACACTATCCCTGAAAAGCAAGACACTATCCCTGAAAAGCCCCCCAAAGCACTTTGTCTCCATGTTGATGGGGACAGGGGCCTCTTCCCGACAACCCTGGCCGGTGGCTGTCAGGGTCAAAATCTGGAAGCCCTCTTTAACAAGGGGGCCCCCAGATCCCGCCCCCCTCATGAGAATGGATAAAAAGTCTCAAAAAGTAAAAACTACAAGAGACAGTTTTTGACAAGTCCTTTATTAATAAAAAAGAAAGAAAAGTGTCCCGCAATGTAAATGCACCGTAAATCACGCTGCCTGACGGACCCGGAAAATAGCAAAATTGCAAAATGCTCCGCCTCCATGGGAGGCCTCCCGCCGACTGCCGTCTCCTCACTTTGACAGCTCTTGTAAAGGCAAGGGTGAGGCCACCCGGTGATGTAACCGGGTGACCTGCCCCTTCTGATGTCATGTGTCGGGCGACGTGACTGATGGTGAATTTACATTGCAAGACACTTTTTTTACCTTTTTTTTTTTTAATAAATGACTTTCAAAAACTGTCTCTTGTGGTTTTTATTTTTGTGACACTTTTCTGGTGAATGGGTAGGGGTACAATGTACCTGAAACCCATTCACACAGGGGGGCGGGATCTGGGGGCCCAGATTCCAGATTCTAAATAACCCCCTGCCCCCAGACTCCAACAACCACCGACCAGGGTTGTCGGGAAGAGGCCCTTGTCCCCATCAACATCATAAAGCACCCACCCCCCATGTTGAGGGCATGTAAAATGGTACGGTTCAGGAGGGGGGCGCTCGCTCGTCAATGTCGAAAATTTTGCCATGGAGTTCCCCTGAAGGGCCTGGTATGAACTGGGGGGTGGGCCCCACGCCGTTTTGTTTTCATTTTTTTTTCATCTATATTGCCGGGAGCCGGCAAAACATTACAGCCGTTTTTCCTTTAGAAATGTCATTATTGCTGTGACATGTTCTACACATCGCACAGATGCGCCACTTTAGAGGCAGACTAAGGGGACCCCCCAGGCATGATATTTAAAGGAATATTTAATTTTTATTATTTCACTTTAAGCATCATTAAAATCACTGCTCCTTTAAAAATGATTGTTTTGAAAACTTTTTTTTGTATTGAAACATGTCCCCCAGGGCAGTACCCGGGTCCCCATACACCTTTTATGGCAATAACTTGCATACAAGCCTCTAAAATGAGGACTTTTGATTTTTCACGTTCGCTAGAACTTTATGCCTGTTCAAGGTGTTCTGATGCAAACCCAACCGAGGGGGTGTTCGGCCCATCCTATTCGCTACAGCTGGCTGGGAGGGCTTCCCTCTAGGGGGAGGTCCAGCTAAAGTATGTGCTTTATACTGTGCTTATTATGTTAGCTACAGGGCCTATAGTTAGGATGTAAATATATGTGATGTACATACAGTGCCTTGCAAAAGTATTCACCCCCTTGGCATTTTTTGTGTTTTGTTGCCTCACAAACTGGAATTAACATGAATTGTTTGAGGATTTGCATCATTTAATTTACAGAACATGTCCACAACTTTGAATATGTTTTTTTTATTGTGAAGCAAACAACAAATAGGACAAAATAACAGAAAAAGTCAATGTGCATAACTATTCACCCCCTAAAGTCAATACTTTGTAGAGCCACATTTGCGGCTATCACAGCTCCAAGTCACTTTGGATAAGTCTCTGTGAGCTTGCCACATCTTACCACTGGTATTTTTGTCCATTCCTCCTTGAAAAACTGTTCCAGCTCTTTCAAGTTGGATGGTTTGCACTTGTGAACAGAAATCTTTACGTCTGACCACAGATTTTCTATTGGATTGAGGTCTGGGATTTGACTAGGCCATTCCAACACATTTGAATGTTTCTCCTTTTTTTTTTTTTTTTAAATATCTCTTTATTTGAAAAAGTTATCCGATACAGCATATACAACAAACACATCAAGAAAAGAAAAAAAAAAAAGAGAAAAAAAAAAAAAAAAAGAAAAAAAAGAGAAATACACAAATAGGGACTGCCACTAAAATCGCCAGCTCGGTAAGACCATCCATTACTCCCATAGATTTCTCTACATCCAGTATGTACCAATACAGACATGTCCATAGGCTGTAACCTTCAAAAAGGGAAACATAGAAACAGTTTCTTCATTTTCCCCTATTCTTTTTTTTTCCTCTCCCCCCCTTTTCCTCCCCTCACCTGACGTACGTCCTCACACATACCCTGCATCCCTCTCATCCTATGTCAACCTCGCTCCACCTCTTATTCAACTCACTCCCAGTCCAACCATGCTTTCCATATTTTCTCGAATTTCTTATAATTTCCCCTTTTCCCTACAGATCACTTCCCTTACTGCATTTTCCCATTCTGTCAGTGTCGGGGCCTCCTTCCTCTGCCAATGCTGCGCGATAAGCTTTTTTCCCTGGAACAAGCATCTATCTCTTGCCGTCTGTATGTCCTTTGAGATCCCTCCCTCCCCCTTCAAGCCCAGCAGGCACTCTCCCGCCTCCACCCTCAGCGATGTCCCAAACACTAAGTTTATTTTCCCCACTATTCCTACCCAATATCTATGCAACTTGGGGCAACGCCAGAACATGTGGATCAAGTCCCCATGTCCCCCTCTACATCTTTGACATTTTGCATCGGGTCTCTTACCCCACTTGAATAGTTTCAGGGGTGTATAATATGCTCTATATAACAGATACAAATGAGACATCACTTGTGAAGGAGAGAGGGTGACCCTGGGACCCAGCGCCAAGACTTGATCCCATTGATCGTCGGGCATTATTCCCACATCTTTTTCCCATCTTGCCCTGTTTTTATTTTCAACCAGACCTTCTTGAGCTGCTGCTTTCAAGCACCCATACATGTCCGAAATCAGCCCCTTTGTGGATACCGCATCGATCAGCCTTCTCAAAGAGGTCATTTCGCACCACACTGGTGCTTCCTTCCCAAATTGTGCCTCCAGGGCATGCCTGAGTTGCAGATATCTGTAAAATGACCTGTTGGAGATCGCATACTCCTCTACCAGTTCCCGAAAGGACTTTAACCTCCCTGCCCTATATACCTGTGCAAGGTAGTGGATACCCAACCGGTCCCATTCCTCTACGCGCCCCATTTTTTTAAGCTCCTTAAGGCTATTGTTGTCCCAAAGTGGCGAAAATTCCGCAAAACCGGCATATCCCAAAGTTCTTTTAGCTTGTACCCAGACTTTACTCATCATCCGGGTAGTGGGACATTTGGTACAAAATGAGTCTGCCTCTAATCCCTCCGCCACTGTATCATGTCTAGTGTCATTCAATAAGATACTACCCCCTGCTCCTGCTTCTCCTAGCCTATTACTGCCTCCGAATTGTTGCAATTGAGCTGCCAGGAAGTAGCCTCGTGGATCTGGTACCGCCAGGCCTCCCTTCCCCTCTGGTCGCCGTAGCGTCTCCAACCCGATCCTAGCCACCCCTTCCTTCCAGATAAGTTCTCTGAATATACTGTCCATTTTTTTGAACCAGTGCTTGGGAATCCAAACAGGAGAGTTCTGCATGACATATAAGATTTGAGGTAGCCAGACCATTTTAATCAGATTGCAGCGCCCGGCGACCGAGAGGGGTAGGCGTCTCCATACTTGACACTTCTGCTTCAGCTTTTTCATCAATGGAACTAAATTTCCAGATATATACTGGCCTGGGTCTCTGGTGATATTAATCCCCAAGTATTTCATTTGCCTGACCACTTGGACTTGGGATGCCTGGTGCGGGAGAGGCTCACTCTGGGTATCGATAGGCAGAATCACTGATTTCTCCCAGTTGATCAGTAGCCCAGAAAAACTACCGAACTCCCTCACTATCCTTATAGCTGTTTCCAGTGACTCCTGCGTATCCGCCAAAAATAATAAAATATCGTCGGCATACAAGGCCACTTTATCCACCCCTTTGCTCCTCTTGAATCCCTGTATGCCCTGTGCCATCCTTAGAGCCACCGCCAGGGGCTCAATTGCCAATGCAAAGAGCAGGGGGGACAGAGGGCACCCCTGTCTTGTACCCCTGCTCAGCTGAAACCACTCCGAGCATTGCCCGTTGATTTTCACCTTGGCCCTTGGCTTGCTATACAGCAACCTTAGCCACCGAGTGAACCCGGGGCCAAGCTGATATTCCGCTAGTACCTTCCATAGATAATGCCATTCCAGGGAATCGAAGGCCTTGGCCGCATCTAGCGAAAGAATTGCTCTCCTGCCGCTGTTTTCTATGGGGATTTGCATTTTAAGATATACCCGCCTTATGTTCGTGCTTGTGGATCTGTTTGGGATAAACCCAGACTGATCCGGGTGTATTAGTTTAGGGATTATCTTGTTAAGTCTTGCAGCTAATACTTTGGCGAGGATCTTCACATCCGAGCACAAGAGCGATATGGGCCTATATGAAGACATATCTATTGGGTTCTTCCCTTCTTTCAACAGAAGTATTACTATGGCTTCTGCCATAGAGGGGGGCAAAGCCCCCTCCTCCCTAGCCCCATTGAATACCTCCAATAGTAAGGGTAACAGTACCTCCCCGTATTTTTTATATAGTTCTATGGGCAGGCCGTCCGGGCCCGGGGATTTTTGAGCCGCCATATCTCCAACAGCCCTCTGTAATTCTTTAAGGGTCAATGGGGCATCCAGCATTTCCCGATCTTCCTCTGATACCGGAGTTATCTCTAGCCCCTCAAAAAAACCCTGCATTTCCCCCTCTACATTTACCCTGGAGGAACTATATAGCTTCTCAAAATATATTTTAAATTCGTCTACTATATCTGGAGTATTTTTTCTTATTTCTCCTTCCCTCCCTTTAATTGCCGGCACTGCACTCGGGAGGCCATTTGCCTTAATTATCAGAGACAGAGCTTTCCCAATCTTCTCTCCCTCTCCAAAAAAGCTCAGTCTCTGAAAGGATCTAGTCTTTTCTGCCTTCTCCCGAAGTACCCTACTATACTCTTCTTGCCTCCTCGCCCAGCACTCGTGGTTAGCTTGGGATGGTATTGCTACAAAGTGCGCCTCTGACAGTCTTGCATTTTCTTTAGCTTCCATTTCCTCAGCATGCGACTGTTTTTTGACATACGCTATTCTCTGGATTAAAGCTCCTCGGATATGTGCCTTCAAGGAGTCCCAGACCACCCCAAGTGAGGTCGATCCTAAATTTATACTAATAAATTCAGACAACCCCACCATCATTTTCTCCTCTTCTCCTATAAGTTCGAACCAAAAGGGATTAATCTTCCAGCTCCCCCTGCCATACTGTCCCCCCACTCTCACGGAGGCAATAACTGGCGTGTGGTCTGAGACGCCCCTTGGCTCATATATTATCTCCTCCACTACATTTAGTGCCTCTCCATTCCCCAATACGAGATCGATTCTGGACAGGGTGGCATGGGTCCTGGAGTGACACGAATACTGTCTCTCTCCAGGATGCCTCCTTCTCCAGATATCTACCAATCCTAATTCATCACAGTACTGCAAAAGGGGGCTCCTGTTGGCCTCTCCAGCTCCAGGCCTCGACGGGAACCTGTCTATGCTCCTGTCCATCGTCATATTAAAATCTCCCAGTGCTATTACCGGTGTCCCAGGGAAGTCTGCTACAAACCTGGCTAAGTCCTCCATTACCTCTGTACAAAATGGGGGGGGGGGAATATACACATTCGCTAATATATATCTTCTGTTTTCTATTAAACAAGAAAGGAAAATATACCTTCCCTTTTCATCCAACCTACTCTGCCCACAGGAGAAGGCCAGATCTGTGCTTATCAGTACACTCACCCCTCTCGAATATGATGAGTGAGTGGAGTGATACTGCGTCCGAAACTGTTTATTGCTCAGAGTTTCGAGTGTGTCTTTAACCAGATGCGTCTCCTGTAGGCAGAGTATCTTGACATTCCCCTTTTTAGCTATTGAAAAAATTATTTGTTTTTTGAGCTTATCCCTTACTCCTCTTACATTCCATGAACATATATTGATCCTTTTACCCGTATCCGGGATTTTACCACTCCCTCCTTTAATACTAATGAGCCATTCTATCTAATACCGTTACGATATTTTAATCTCCTGTCAACACTAACCATCTCCCATTACAGGTGTAATAAGGGGATACATAGTATATCTCCCTATCTTTTACCCATCCCTCTAGTCTAACAACCTGAATCCACTCATATCCACTCATACCACTCCCTACCTTCCACCTCTGATTATATACGTGCCTCTTCCCCCCCACCCCCCACCCCCCAATCCCCCACGTCCTCCCAACATCCCCCCTTTTCCCCACCCCCCCGCCCCCCCCCTCCCCCACTTTACCCCCACGCCCACTTCAGGGCCTAACCCCCGGGCTTCTATTGTGACCTTCAGAAAACTTTTTGAGGTTTGAAAACAAAAAAAAGGAAAAAACCGTGAACCAAGTCCAGTAGGGGGGGACTTTTCCCCCTCTAAGAAAAAAAGAAAATATTTTGTGCTATTACCTTGTGCATAAATTGTGCATTTTTCTCTATAAGTTATTATATTACTATTTACTTAATCCCCCCCTCCCCCCTTCCCCCGCTCCACTCCCCATTTATTGCATTAACAAAGAAAAGTCCAGTGCAAAAAACAACCAAAAAATAATACAATAAAAAAGTTCAAAAAAAAAATCCAGTGGAAAAAAAACACCAAAAGGTATTACAATAAAAAATTCAAAGAAGAAACAGGATAGAGTTCCAGACAGCACCTAACTTCCCTCTCCTCTCTTAATCCTTTCCTCAATACTCTCTAGCCAGGTTGACACTTCATTGGGGGTGGAAAAAAAACTAACTTCTCCCAGAGCTGAGACCCGCAATTGCGCCGGGAACAAAAGCGCGTAGTTGATTCTGAGTTGTTGAAGCTTACGCTTGCAGTCTCCAAATTTAGCTCTTTGCCTCTGCAGCTCGGGGGAGAAGTCTGGGTAAATTGAAATTCTGGCTCCATTATGCTGGATGTTCCTTAACTCTCTTGCCTTCTGTAAAATAGTGACTTTGTCCCGGAAACATAAAAGCTTAAAAATAAAGGGTCTAGGGTGGCCTCCTGGTGCTGGAGTTTTGGGACCTATTCTATGTGCCCGTTCAACAGCAAATGTAGCAGAAAATGAGTCCCTGCCGAACTTCTCCCTCAGCCAATCCTCCATGAATTGAATGGGGTTGTTCCCCTCACAGCCTTCTGGGAGCCCAAGTACCCTCAGGTTCTCTCTGCGTAGCCTGTTCTCCATACTGTCCATTTTCTGTAGACAATCTCTTAGTTGGATTTTCATAAGTGCCACCTCTTGCTTTAATGGGTATACATCGTCCTCCATTTGGCTGAATCTCTCCTCAAGTGCTGTTGTGCGGGTGCAAACTGTACGCACTTCCCCTTTAACCACAAGCAGTTCATCTCTAATACTTTTAAATTGCTCAGACAGCTCAGTGATTGATTGCTTACAGGTATTGACAGCTGTGAGAATATCTTGCAGGGATGGCTCTCTCTCACCCGAACTGCCCTGGTCTCCCCCTGTCGCCCCTTCTAGGCCCAGGTTTTGTTGTTTATCCAAGGTCCCCCTTGAGGCTGAGCCTACCAATGGGATAACTGATGATGGAATTACCAGAGTCCCATTTTCCTGGGTCTGACTTCTCCTTCCAGGATGTCCCACCTGCTGTTGGCCCCCTCCTAAGTTACTGGATTTGTTAGGGGTTTGATTTGGGGTGTGCGCAAAGCGCTCCAATTTGGTAGCTGCTTGGTTCCCCTTCTCCTTAGCGCTGCGGGTTCCGAGACCCCCTGTCCCTTGCTGGACTGACCCATCCTCCATCCCTTTCTTCTTGGACATTCCTGATAGTATCCTGATAGTATGCTGCTTTGCCAATGCACCGTGCTAGCCCCCTGCCCTGTGATCTAAGCCTGTACAGCCACAGTCCTCTTGCCAGATTATCAGTGTTAATGTCTCTACGCAACTGGGCTTTTTATGCTGTGGATGCACACACAGCCAGCCACTCACCCCTCCAGTGCTCCGGACGGAGTTTTTGTGCTGCTTGGTCCTTCCAGGGGTTTCCAGCACCGCACAGCTCAGCTCGATCCCAAGTGTCAGCGCCCTCCTCTCTCACAGGGACAGGCGCTGCCGATGTATTTCCTGGAAAAGCACTGTGTAGTTGGGCTCCGTACGGATCCGTGCGGCGGTCCCGTCCACAGTCGCGTCCGCGGCAGCTTTGTTTAAATGCTCCGGGCAGTCTCCTAGGTCCCGCACTATCGAACGCCGGGTACGGAGCGAGGGGAGAGGGCTGAGCTCAGTCACGGCGTCCTCTCTCGCCTCTCACCACCACCTCAACATCCGGTCACGCCCCCAATCAAATCGAAATAAATCATTGAAGTATGCTGCAACCTTCTGCTTTTCGAATGTTTCTCCTTAAACCACTCAAGTGTTGCTTTAGCAGTGTGTTTGGGGTCATTGTCCTGCTGGAAGGTGAACCTCCGTCCTAGCCTCAAATCACACACAGAGTGGTACAGGTTTTGCTCAAGAATATCCCTATATTTAGCACCATTCGTCTTTCCCTCAATTCTGACCAGTTTCCCAGTCCCGACTGCTGAAAACATCCCCACAGCATGATTCTGCCACCACCATGTTTCACTGTGGGGATGGTGTTCTTTGGGTGATGTGATGTGTTGGATTTGCGCCAGACATAGCGTTTTCTTTGAGGCCAAAAAGTTAAATTTTAGTCTCATCAGACCAGAGCACCTTCTTACATACATTTTGGGAGTCTCCCACATGCCTTTTTCGCAAACTCAAAATGTGCATTGTAAGTAATGGCTTTCTTCTGGCCACTCTGCCATAAAGCCCAACTCTATGGAGCGTATGGCTTATTGTCGTCCTATGTACAGATACTCCAGTCCCTGCTATGGAACTCTGCAGCTCCTCCAGGTTTACCTTAGGTCTCTGTGCTGCCTCTCTGATTAATGCCCTCCTTGCCCGGTCTGTGAGTTTTGGTGTGCGTCTGTCTCTTGGCAGGTTTGCTGTTGTGCCATGTTCTTTACATTTAGTTATGATAGATTTGATGGTGCTCCTAGGGATCATCAAAGATTTGGATATTTTTTTATAACCTAACCCTGACTTGTACTTCTCAACAACATTGTCCCTTACTTGTTTGGAGAGTTCCTTGGTCTTCATGGCAGTGTTTGGTTAGTGGTGCCTCTTGCTTAGGTGTTGCAGCCTCTGGGGCCTTTCAAAAAGGTGTGTATATGTAATGACAGATCATGTGACACTTAGATTGCACACAGGTGGACATCATTTCACTAATTATGTGACTTCTGAAGGTAATTGGTTGCACCAAAGCTTTTTATGGGCTTCATAACAAAGGGGGTGAATACATACGCACATGCCAATTATCAGTTTTATATTTCTGAAAAATAGTTGTATGTATATATTTTTCTAGTTTTACTTCACCAACTTAGACTATTGTGTTCTGATCCATCACATATAATTCAGATTAAAAAAAACATTGAACTAAAGGCTGTAATGTAACAAAATATGTAAAAAGCCAAGGGGGTGAATACTTTTGCAAGGCACTGACGAGAGACCACCTTATATCAAAGTCCACTGCGTTCCCCTATACAGCAGAGTTCCCACTTACATCAGGGTTTGCAGGATTGCCCTTTACATTAGAGTTTTCCATTGCATGGTGATTAGATGATACGGACATGATGCAGGAGGTGGTTAAAGGATGCAGACAGGATACAGGAGGTGGTTAGAAGATGTGGATAGGATACAGGATGTGGTTATAGGATGCAGACATGGTGCAGGAGGTGTTTAGAGGATGCGGACATGGTACAGGAGATAGTCAGACATTGTGGACATATGTGTAAAATCTCACCAGGCACTGCTGCTCTTGTCTGGTAACTGCTGTGCCTCTTAGTCCTTAAGTGTGGACATCACACAGATCACAGCCATGGATGGATAGATGGATGTTGCAGGGGTCCAGTCTCTAGGACTCAGTGTGGCCATGCTCACAGAGGTGTAGTGGGATTCTCCAGTCCAGCAGCCATGGATGGATGGTGAAGGTGTCCAGTCTCCGTGACTCTGTGTGACCATGCTTACAGTGGCATGGTGGTGAGAGTCCCCACAGGCTCCAGCCATGGTGCAGACCGGGATCCGATCTCTGGATCGGGAGGTGTGCCTGGTGATGTTCTGCTGAGTTTAGACCGAGGGATGACTGCCGTTTATTAAAAAATGGCATTACTGACTGAAGTGACTGAAAATGTCTGAGCATGTATGAGCTTGGCCGAGCCTGGCAGGCTTTGGAACTGTGCATGCACAGTTTCAATGTCGGCCCGCAGGCATATTTTTTTACAGGAGGCTGCTGTCCGCAACAGACATTTACGGGTGGCCAGTAAATGGGTTGAAATTTACGGAATGTCTGTAAATTTACAGATGGTTGGCAACACTGCCCTGGATGCAGACAGTCTGCATCCAGGGTTGAATGCATATGCACGAGTTTGTGCAAGCATCAGCATAAACCCTTGTATTGCGGGGTACAACCATTCACTGCAATGGGAGGCTGTATGCTATCCGGCTGTACCTGTACCTAAAGGTTGGGGTGTTAAAGTGGTTCTATGGGCAAAAGGTTTTTTATCTTAATGCATTCACTACATTAAGGTAAAAAACATTTCAATAGCAGCTCCCCCAGCCCCCCTTAAATACTTATCTGATTCTTCTCTCAGTCCAGCACTGTCCCTTCTGTAGCAGTTCTTCTCCCCTATTCCCGTATGCACAGTAGGCTGTGACGGAGCCATTTTCACACTAATCCTGACCAATAAAAACCTGGCTCAGACTCTACTCCGCAATATCACCTTAAAAGTATAACACAAAAAACATTTCCATATACTTGTGGACGATCCAGTAATACCATACAAAAGTTACAAAAATATTCACTGTACTTTATTCAGAAACAGAATCAAAAGATGAACATACACAACTGATTAAAACTGTTTCCCCAACAAATGTTAAAAACAACTTGATCAGGCCCCACTCTCATACTTTGGGTATTTATACTTGTAAAGACTGGGACCTGTTTATCCAACCTTCTAGAAATGTTCATGTATATAACATGTGCTGGTGCCCAGTGTATGAAGGATCAATTGGTGTACTTTCCAATCCCCATGTTTAGGGTGCGTACTTAGGAATCATCCCATAAACTTTGCATTTTGTCAATGAGGAAACCAGATGATTCTTTCAGAGATCCGTGCACTATAGGACCAAGACAGAATTGTACTGCCAATTGCAGAGTACTTGTAAAATGAGTACTTCAGCCAAATATAATTTTCTTTACACATATGAGCTTGACAAGTCCTGCCCCAAGCCTACGAGCTGAAAACTCCATCAAATGGAATAGTGATATCATCATATTCGGTGCAAAGTTCAAACTCCATTAAGGTATAGTCAAATGAAAGAAAGGAATGGGCTATGCCCCACTATACTGTATCAGATGTTAGACACCAAATTCCTAATTTATAAAAAGTGTCCTTCATCCATATGTATATCCATATTCAGTGGTCCAAGCTTTTATAGATCACATATACTGTAAGGACAAATCCAACACTTGAAATGTATGCATACTCCAGCCACTGGCCTTTTTAACTGAGGCAATGTAAATAAAGCTGACTACATGTCCAGAAACTCATAAAAAGGAAATGCATATACTTATCATTCTGGAGTCTTGGTTCACACCCTGATAAAGCAAGCAGGCCACAATAGTCAGAGGTAGCCTAACCGGTTTTGCTGGTCAAGCCAGCCAATTCAGAGGCATGGTCAAGCTGACTGCATCAGAGGCAGCTGCATTTGCAAAACCAGTCAGGCTACCTCTGACCATCGTGGCCTGTTTGCTGAGTGTGGACCAAGACACTGGGATGATAAATATATCCATTTCCTGTTTATGGGTGCCTGTACAAGGGCAAAAACAAACTACATGATGTTAAACATACATCTCTCTTGCGAGGCAACAGTGCCCATCAACATGTCAGGACAACAACCCCTGTCCGGCTTCAGCCCTAGTTAGCAGGCCTGATTCCCATAACTAAAAAACGGCAATTAGGAACTTATGTTTACACAGAGTGTAACAAATTAAATTATCAGCATTGCACTAGCCTCTGTGCACTTACATGGCAATAGACCAGCCTATTTTCCCTTCTTATTAGTCGATGACTCATATGTTCAGATTTGTCCAGAGCTGCTTCCTGGGAGAATGTAATGTGAAAGCCCTTTTAGCTAGTTTATGGCGCTTGCAGGACATGTCAAAACTTGCAGGCCGCAGGGTCAGAGTTTATGTTCTGCTTATCGGAATTGGGAGCTTAGTTTTTGCCCATGAGTAAAGAAGTCATTATATACTGATACTGATACTGTAAGGGGAACCCCCTACGCCGAAAAATCGGCGTGGGGGTCCCCCCAAAATCCATACCAGACCCTTATCCGAGCACGCAGCCCAGCCGGTCAGGAATAGGGGTGGGAACGAGCGAGCGCCCCCCCTCCTGGACCGTACCAGGCCGCATGCCTCAACAAAGGGGGCTCCCGGATTCCGATAAGCCCCCCGCCCGGAGACCCCGACAACCAACGGCCAGGGTTGTCGGGAAGAGGCCCTTGTCCTCATCAACATGGGGACAAGGTGCTTTGGGGTGGGGGGGCCCCGCAGGGCGCCCCCCATGCCCCAAAGCACCCACCCCCCCATGTTGAGGGCATGCGGCCTGGTACGATCCAGGAGGGGGGTGCTCGCTCGTCCCCACCCCCATTCCTGACCGGCCGGGCTGCGTGCTCGGATAAGGGTCTAGTATGGATTTTGGGGGGGACCCCACGCCGATTTTTCGGCGTAGGGGGTTCCTCTTAAGATCCATACCAGACCTAAGGGCCTGGTATGCCCCTGGGGGGGAACCCACGCCGTTTTTTTCATTTAAAACTGGGCGCGGTGTTCCCCCTCATGATTCATACCAGACAGCTGTCAGCACTGCCTGCCGCTCATCGCGAAAGGAAAAAAAAGTTTTCCTTTCCCGATCAGCGAGCCAGGCTTGTGCTTACAAAGTCGTACTGAAATCTTGTCTATATTATTCAGGCACGATTTGCATGCTACTTGAGGGTTTAACACTGAGGTCTATGGAGTACAACTCGCATAGAAGTTGGACCAAAGTAGTGCAGGGACTACTTTCAAGTCGGCACGACTTAAAGTCGTGCCAATATGAATGCTAGTCATTGAAAATCATGGAGAATGACTTGTCATACGATTTTGCAGTACAAAACCGTGGGACAAGTCGTATAAGTGGGCCTTAAGGGGGTGTGACAGGGGGCATGTCCTATGCCTACATAAGTTTGTTATTAGTTGTCCCTCATTCCCATCTCAAAATGTTGGGAGGTATGTCAGTGTCCTGATATTCAGTGCAGCCCCATCAGTGCCTATCAGTGCAGCTTATTAGTGCCCATCAGTGCTGCCTATCAGTGGCCATCAGTACCGCCTATCAGTGCCCATCAGTGCCACCTATCAGTGCACATCTGTGCTGCCTATCGGTGCCCATCAGTGCTGCCTTATCAGTGCAGTCTCATCAGTGGCCATCAGTGCAGCCTCATCAGGGCACATCAGTGCAGCCTCATCAGGGCACATCAGTGAAGAAGAAAAATTACTTGTTTGCAAAATTTTATAACAGAAACAAAGAAAATTTTTCTCTTTTTTTTTCTTTTTATATTTGGTCTTTTTTTGTTGAGCAAAAAATAAAAAACCCAGTGGTGATTAAATACCACCAAAAGAAAGCTCTATCTGTCTCAAAAAAAATGAAAAAACATTGCATATGGGTACAGACCACGCATTTGTCATTCAAAGTGTGACAGTGCTGAAAGAGATATTCTAGGGAGCAGCAGCTGGTGAAAACACGAAGGAACGGCTTACCTGTGCCGTTCCTTTAGAGCAGTGATGGCAAGCCTTGACACCCCAGATGTTCTGGAAGTACATTTCCCATGATGCTCATGCACTCTGCAGTGTAGTTGAGCATCATGGGAAATGTAGTTCCAAAACATCTGTGGTGCCCAGGTTTGCCATCACTGCTTCAGAGCTATGTGCAATGGCCCGAGACTCCCGCACGTGTGACATCATTGCGGCTTGGCCATTCAGGCTGTGGCAGCGTGGATGGGGGAATCGGTTGATTATTCATGATTTTGTGATAGCCTGTGGGGGCTGAACAAGATAAATCTAAATGTGTATGGCTGGCTTCACTAACTATGTAGTATGAATAATAGCACAAAGTTGTATTTTAAATACATATTAGTAGCCCTTTCACGTAAAACATCTAATATACAATTTGGGGTGGGCAATATAAAGTTATAGTAGTTATTGAAAGTCCTTTGCAGTAACCCCAGCTTCATTTCTTAATGATTTTAAATCATTGCATACCTTATGAACACAATTTCTCGCAAATACATTATTTTAACACTTTACAATCGGCCCATAGCCAAATGACGGCTACAGGGCGGTTCGATAACTCGGGGAGGGCGTACTATGATGTCCTCCCAGAATCGCGCTTCCGCGCGCCCCCTGGGGTGCGCACACGAGAGTATCCGTGACCGCGGGTCCTCACGGATCACTGTAAATGGCCGCTGACAGCGGTCATTTACCACGCGATCGCTCCGTCAAATGACAGAGCGATCACATGTAAACAAACCGGCGCCATGTCCGGTTGCTCTCTCCTCTCTGTACCGATCGGTACAGTGTGAGGGGAGAGGGGTAGAGATTGGTGGCAGCAGTGCTGTGGGCTGCATGTATAGTGCCCACAGCGCTGCTTTGTGACACAGAGCCACATCCATCCCTGCATATTCTGCCATCCCTGCATACCCTGCTATCCATCCATCCCTGCATACTCTGCCATCCCTGCATACTCTGCCATTCATCCATACTCTGCCATCCCTGCATACTCTGCCATCCATCCATCCCTGCATACTCTGCCATCCATCCCTGCATACTCTGCCATCCATCCATCCCTGCATACTCTGCCATCCATCCATCCCTGCATACTCTGCCATCCCTGCATACTCTGCCATCTATCCATCCCTGCATACTCTGCCATCCCTGCATACTCTGCCATCCATCCATCCCTGCATACTCTGCCATCCATCCATCCCTGCATACTCTACTGCCATCCATTTGTAGCAGGGCACATTTTTGATCTAACTTAAGGTTATGTTATACCTTATCCTCTGGCGCCATCTAGTGGCCAAAATATACAAAGACTGCATCTTTATTTTTTCTATTACTATTCAAGTTGACATGGAAGTATTTTGTTTGTTTACATTTGGACATTAACTTGACCTACCCACAATGCTCAGTGACTCCCACAAACCCCAGGGAACAGAACTGCATTGTGGGAAGACTATAAAAAGGCTGGGAGCGGCCATCTTAGGTCTCTTGTTCCTGGGACGCGTGGCCTGCCAGCAGGGCTCTGTGGGTGTGTGTGTTCCACAGAGTTGCGGCCTACCCTGTGCGGAGCGGAACAGCAGCCAGCGATCCTGCCTTACATCACAGCGTGCTGGAGCAGCAGTGTGATCATTCCAGAGACCCTTGAAGGAGGTAACCGAGGACTCCCGGTCATCTGTGAAGTGGTACAGCGTGACGGTGTGGCCACAGTGAACAAACTGAGATACTGTGGAGACAGAACCCTGTACATCAGAAAGGAGTTTTCTGACATCACTGTCCTGGTTGGGTGAGAGGGCTGTTGCCCACAAGTTCCTTGATGCACTTTTATACACACGTGTACACAAGACAGAGTTGCTAGGACCCATAGTCCCACAAGCAGATTCAAGAGGCATTAGTACTGAGTCCTTGGCATCAAAGTTAGTTAAAGTGCCATGGCACCAGAGCCTGGCTTTCATCTTTTCAGCATACTTTGATAAGGAATCATTAACCCTTGGATTACAAAATTACTTTGCTAGCAGAAGAAAAGAAGATAAAGAAGGACTGTTCAGTAACATACAAGGCCTTGGGTTATTTTACTATATTGGGGCGGTGTGATATTAAAGGAGGGAGCTCCCTAGTGTTGTATTATACTTAATCAAGTCAACATTTGATTTAATATAGCCTTAAGCGCGCAGGAAATAGGACAGTGCTCATAGTGAGATTCACTCACTTTGACAGTTATCCTATTTACTTTGATACACCACTCATATATTATTCCAGACATTTTATACCTGTATCGTACCTTTGTAATATAAAGTTCAGTTGACTGTCAGACTATGTTGGTCTGATAGTACAACCATTGTAGTTTAACCCTTCTAATACAACTACAGTAAATATAGTTATTATTTAAGTACAACTGTGTGAGTGTTGTTTTCTTCTTCATCACCAGCCAAGAGGAGGGTAAGGTAACTACGGATAGGTATACAATATTGAGTATTGTGAACTTGCCTTTGTGATTTCGTTCTAACTGCACACTATTACACCACAGCTGTGTTGGGGGGACTGAGATATTCAAGGGGGTATAAAGCAGAGTACAGGCCCAAATAAATCAGCAGCTCCTTCGGGGGTCTGTGCTACACATTCATCCCTGCATACTCTGCCATCCCTCCATGCTCAGCCATCCCTCCATGCTCAGCCATCCCTCCATACTCAGCCATGCTCAGCCATCCCTCCATGCTCAGCCATCCACCCCCAGCCATACCCAGTGATACCCAGCCATACCCAGTGATACTCAGCCATACCCAGTGATACCCAGCCATACCCGACGATACCCAGCCATACTCAGTGATACCCAGCAATACTCAGTGTAGCGCTGGTAGATTTTTCAATCTACCGCTTATAGGTAAATTTAGTGGGTCATCTGTTGTGTACATAGTTCAGATTCAGTTTATTGTCAGATTTAGCCTCTGTTCCAGTTTGGCTGTGTTGCGTGTAGTTTCACACTGTGCCTGTGGGTGTCGTTGTCACCATGGGTCGGTGTTGGAAAGGCAACAGGCTGAAGTGTATGAGTGCTCTTCTGCCCTGGAGATAACTCGGCGGAGGTTGTCCGCCGAGTTGCATTCTGGGAGAGGGTATTTATGGGACAGAGGCCACGTTTAGAGGGGTTTTTCCACCTCGTGGCCCTCCTGGCCTAGAGGTATGTGTCAGTGAGTTCTACCTCGTAGCCCTCCAGCCTGGAGGGTTGCGTTGCTGCAGCCGGGTAGGTAAACCCAGAGGCCCGTCTGGGGTCTGCTATCGCTGGGATGGTCCTGTGCTGTCTGTCCTGTGGGAAGAAGCCGGACAATCGGGAAGATCCAGGGGTGGACCCATTTTGGAAGGGACCATGCAAGGCTGGTCTTAAGAAGGATAAAAAAAAAAAAAGAAAGAGAAAACCTGCGCTATCAAGCAAAAATTAATATAACTGCAGCTGCAACAAAACCACAAATACCAATGAGGTGAAAAATTACATACAAAGAAAAAATTGTGCGCTTGCATTAGATATTTAAATCTATATTACTACATGATTATCATAAGTAGATAAACAAATAAATAAAAAAATAAATAAAAAACACCATCAAAGTTAATTGTGAGTGAATTAGAAAGTCGCTATGCTACAGAGCAAACAGCGACATGTAAGTCAAATACTAATATTGACCATTGCATACATATAAACCAACAATAAAGTTATAAACTGGTGTGCAAAAAAGAAAAAACAAAAAAACAAAGGTTATTCCACCCAAGTGCAAAGTCATAAGTGAAAAAGTTCAAAATTGCATCCTGAGTCGCAGGAAAAACGCATATCCAAAGTTCATGAATTGCATTCCTTAGTGTGTATAAAGGAATAAGGGGACGTGAAGGGACCTCCAACCACCAGTGGATCCGAAGGTTGATAATAGATGTATCCTTACCAGACACGTTGGACCTCCTTTATAGCAAGGTCTTAGAAGCATGCAGATTTAGCCCTCTGCAGGGACAGTAGATGACAGCTCACCACACAGCTGGAGATGGTTCTGACACTTCCGCATTGATGTAAACACTCCCTCGTTTGGACTCGTAGGTAAAGAAGGGGAGAAAGAAAAAACTCCAATGGTATAGTATGTAAAAAAGGGGAATTTTATTGCCTCAGACAACTAGGCATCTTTAAAACATCCAAAACATAAAAGCCGGCAAAATATAAAAATATAAAAACAACAGAGAGGCCCGTGCTAGGTTACATGGGGCTCTATGGCGATCTGGCGTACACTGTGTAGCCACGCCCTACATGTTTCGTGATAGGTCACGTCTTCAAAGGGGCACGGGTGACGCAGTGAACCATCGCCATTTTTAGTACTTCCTTACATTCAAGCCTCGTTTTCATCTGAGTTTCAATTACAATCTGAGCATGTGCAAAGGATACCAAGCCTCGATATGGCTCCCGTTATAATGCTTCCTCTCTATTCAAGCCTCGTTTTCGTCCAAAGAACGAATTACGATCTGAGCATGTGCAAAGGATACCAAGCCTCGACGTAGCTCGCATTATGAAACGCAAACCAGGAAGCTTGTTCCTGAATGTCATTAGCACACTTTATATGGCCAAAATTTAGTTCTCATCTCAAACTAATATATGTCATCTATTATAGGTCTAAGCAATTAGTTATTTTTGGGTCAAATCGTCCCATTTTACATACTGTAGGACACTACTCCTACAGTAATATACATTTAGCAACAAAAAAAGGGGAAAATTTGAAAAGGACGAAAAAATAAATTAAAATAAAATAAAAATTAAATAAAAAAGACCAAAAAATAAATAAAAATAAATAAATAAAACAAAAAAACAAAAAAAAAATAAACTGCTAAATCTAAACAATATTGCTTGTTCTTTCCTCAGACCAGAACTAATGTATTATTGAAAAAAATCTCTATATTTGGGGGTTACATTACTAAGAATCATCATACATTAGTCCTATATTTATGTGTATTACTACATTCAAAGGGCAGCCATATCTCGACATGGTATCCCCCTATATTTTTTACAAAACCGACAATATAACCACCCCTAGAAAAAGAGGGGGGTTACAAATTATTCTCCCAAGTGTCGAAATCAATGCGTCCACACACAACATCGTCTAAGCATTGTCAATAAACGCATTATTCTCGACATCTACATTGAGCCCAAAGGGTTTTAAACATTTCATTTTATATATCCACTCCATTTTGAGCTTGGATATAGCTCGTTTTTTCGGACCACCCCTCCATGGTGTCTTGAGTCTATCTATGGCTATGAATTTTGTACCCCTAGGATCTCGCCCATGTACATCCAAATAATGTTTGGATACTGGGTGGCCTATAAACCCTCTTCGGATATTTCCAATGTGCTCGTTCAATCTGACCTGAAGGGGTCGTACTGTACGGCCCACGTATTGTAATCCGCATGGACAGATTAAGAGGTATACTATGTGGGTGGTGGAACAGGTAATAAAGGATTTAATCGAAAAAATCCTCGAAGTGCTGGTAGAATGGAACTGTTTCACTTTACGATCTTTGATGTCATTAATAGTACAAACAGCACAGTTTTTACATTTATAATACCCAACCAAGTTCTGAAAGAACATGGGTTTCCTGATGGGAGGGTTGCAGACACCGGGAGCTATCACTGGTCTGATAGAAGGTACTCCTCTGAAAATTACACGAGGTTTCTCAGGAAGTAGAGGGCCTAATACACTGTCATTTTTTATAATATGCCAGTGCTTATACATCAATTTCCTAACCAAGGAATATTGATGAGAGTAGCCTGTTATAAAGGGACAAATGGACTCTTTCCTTTCAGGAATTTCCACCCTACTCTTATCTCTAAGGAGTGACTCTCTATCAACCAACTCCACCTCTCTCATTTTTTCCTCAAGGAAAGGAAATTCATATCCTTTTTCCAAAAACCTCTCAGTAAGCATCTTAGATTATACTCTAAAGTCATTGATGGTAGAACAATTACGTCTAATACGTAAGTATTGACTTTTAGGAACTGAATCAAGCCACGCTTTATGGTGGCAACTGTCTCTGGGGATAAATGAATTGCGGTCTGTGGTCTTGAAATAAGTAGAGGTATGCAAAGAGTCTCCCTCTCCCTTAATTACAAGATCCAGGAAGTTCACAGATTTTAAACTGGCCTCATACTTAAATTCAATCCCCCTGTCATTCCTATTTAGATTTTCCATAAACTCACAGAGAGATTCATGGGTACCGTTCCACAGGAGGAGGACGTCATCTATGTACCTTGCCCACAGGACTAACTCCGATCTCCTCTGGGCATAGATGACGTCCTCCTCCCATTTCCCCATGAATAAATTAGCCAGGCTGGGGGCGAACTTCGCCCCCATGGCAACTCCCTTTGTTTGAAGGAAGTATTGATTCTTATGCCAAAAAATGTGCGTGGTGGCATATTCAAGAAGTTCCATTATAAACTGCTTTTGTCTCCTTGGGAGTGAGGGGTCCTTGTATAGGAAGTATTTTACTGAGGATATACCCCATTTATGGGGGATCGTGGTATACAGGGACGTGACATCGGCAGTTACCAGCCAATGTCCCTCCCTGTATCCACAATCTCTTAAAAGATTAATGGTATGTTTACTGTCCCTAATGTAAGCGGGTAATGATCTAACCAAGGGTTGGAGAAACCCATCGATATACTTGCCAACTCTTGAGGTGATGGAATTTATTCCACTAATAATTGGACGGCCAGGCGGGTGTATACGGTTCTTTTGGATTTTCGGCAAGTAATATATAATAGGTATCCGTGAGGATACTGGTATCAGAAATTATTTCTCTTTTTTGTTAATAATACCTGATTGAAACCCGAAATCAACAATTCCCTCTAATTCCTTCCTGTACTTTATACGGGGGTCAGATTTAAGGAGAGTATAAGTAGTGGAATCTCCCACTAACCTGTCCAACTCCTGTAAATAATCACTTTTATTCAGTACTACAATACCCCCTCCCTTGTCAGCTGGCCTAATGACAAGGTCTTTGCGTTTGCAAAGTTGGTCCAACCCCTGTTCAAGGTCCTTGGTCATTCTATTATTTTTGATTTTTAAATGGTCAAGGTCCCTCAAAAGAACATCTCGAAATACCCTAATTGAAGCTGGCAGACCACCTGGGGGATTAAATAATGATGCGTTTGCAAGGCCTGAGTGCCTAATATTAGTGAGATATTGGCTTTGGGTACCAATAGGATTAGATAATAGATGCCTTTTGATATTTAACTTTCTGGTGTATTTGTGAATATCGATACCCTGTTTCCCCGAAAATAAGACCTAGCGTGATTGTCAGTGATGGCTGCAATATAAGCCCTACCCCCCAAATAAGCCCTACCCTGTTTCCCCGAAAATAAGCCCTACCCTAAAAATAAGACCTACAAGGACTTTAACTAGGGCTTATTTGGGGGGTAGGGCTTATATTGCAGCCATCACTGACAATCACGCTAGGTCTTATTTTCGGGGAAACAGGGTATATGTTTGAAATTTGTTAAGTGGCTTGGGGGGTGCAAATTTTAAACCCTTATCCAAGATGGCAGTTTCCTCTTGGGTCAGGGGGGTATTACTCAAGTTAAAAATACCTTGGCCAGTTAGACCCGTTTTCTTTTTGCTCCTTGTTCTCCTCCCCCCTTTGACTCCTCTCTTTTTTCTATTTTTTGGTCTTTTTTATTTTATATTAATTTATTTTTTCGTCCTTTTCAAATTTTCCCCTTTTTTTGTTGCTAAATGTCTATTACTGTAGGAGTAGTGTCCTACAGTATGTAAAATGGGACGATTTGACCCAAAAATAACTAATTGCTTAGACCTATAATAGATGACATATATTAGTTTGAGATGAGAACAAAATTTTAGCCATATAAAGTGTGCTAATGACATTCAGGAACAAGCTTCCTGGTTTGCGTTTCATAATGCGAGCTACGTCGAGGCTTGGTATCCTTTGCACATGCTCAGATCGTAATTCGTTCTTTGGACGAAAACGAGGCTTGAATAGAGAGGAAGCATTATAACGGGAGCCATATCGAGGCTTGGTATCCTTTGCACATGCTCATATTGTAATAGAAACTCAGATGAAAACGAGGCTTGAATGTAAGGAAGTACTATAAATGGCGATGGTTCACTGCGTCGCCCGTGCCCCTTTGAAGACGTGACCTATCACGAAACATGTAGGGCGTGGCTACGCAGTGTACGCCAGATCGCCATAGAGCCCCATGTAACCTAGCACGGGCCTCTCTGTTGTTTTTATATTTTTATATTTTGCCGGCTTTTATGTTTTGGATGTTTTAAAGATGCCTAGTTGTCTGAGGCAATAAAATTCCCCTTTTTTACATACTATACCATTGGAGTTTTTTCTTTCTCCCCTTCTTTACCTACGAGTCCAAACAAGGGAGTGTTTACATCAATGCGGAAGTGTCGGAACCATCTCCAGCTGTGTGGTGAACTGTCATCTACTGTCCCTGCACCTGCAGAGGGCTAAATCTGCATGCTTCTAAGACCTTGCTATAAAGGAGGTCCAACGTGTCTGGTAAGGATACATCTATTATCAACCTTCGGATTCACTGGTGGTTGGAGGTCCCTTCACGTCCCCTTATTCCTTTATACACACTAAGGAATGCAATTCATGAACTTTGGATATGCGTTTTTCCTGCGACTCAGGATGCAATTTTGAACTTTTTCACTTATGACTTTGCACTTGGGTGGAATAACCTTTGTTTTTTTGTTTTTTCTTTTTTGCACACCAGTTTATAACTTTATTGTTGGTTTATATGTATGCAATGGTCAATATTAGTATTTGACTTACATGTCGCTGTTTGCTCTGTAGCATAGCGACTTTCTAATTCACTCACAATTAACTTTGATGGTGTTTTTTATTTATTTTTTTATTTATTTGTTTATCTACTTATGATAATCATGTAGTAATATAGATTTAAATATCTAATGCAAGCGCACAAGTTTTTCTTTGTATGGTCTTAAGAAGGGCCTGGTGACTCGATTGGAGGACGTATCCTAACCCTACCGCACAAGTACTGCCGGGTCGGCTTAAAGGTTCTGGTACTGTGTTTGCTGTTCATCGAAAACCACTACATCCTGTGGCAGAGGATCGCACGGGTTTTATTTCACTCAAGTCTGTGGCAGAGACTTTTTGTTGGTGCTGCGTACCGGCTGCTAGGTTGGTGAGAGAGACCTATCTGGGTGGGCAAAGATTTAATCCTGAAAGGAAAGTATATTCATCCCTAAGATTTCAATACCTTAGTGCTACACCAAGAAAAGGTATTTGAACTTCCCTGCAACTCTTCTTCTACCTCTTTCCTGCTACTTCTTCCAGTTATCTCCCATTAAAGCATTGGAAAAAATACTGAAGTGACTGGGGTCTGCACTGTTTGATAATAAGCTCAACGGGACCCTAGACCCGGTACTGGTGAAATTACAGGTAAAAAAGGTGACGGTAACAGCCCGCTTTAAATCAGCAGCTCCACAGTGAGTTAGTGCTACATGTGGGGGCGTCGTCCGGGATTGTTTGCCGTTACCCTAAGCAGCCCTGAGAAGTATTACACCGAGAGTATATACTAGAAGTGGTTTCTGGACTTTGTCACTTTTTCCAGGAAAAGAAGGGGTTAAATTGCAGGACTTTATTTCTGACTGCGTAGGCTGTGGGTGAGAAGTAAAAGCCCGGGAGCTACGTGATCAGAGGAACAAGTGGGAGGAGCCACATCTATTTGTTGCCGCGTGGGACGCGGGTATGTGTGTCTTGGCGCCAAAGGAGAAGAGAGGCCAAGTGATCGTATTGAGAGGATCAGAGTGCAGCCATGTCTTCTTTCCCATTTGTACCGTCAACTATGGGGTCCAAGATGTTCCCTATGAGTACCGCTGCGGGTGCTATGCTGACCAGAACCCTGCTTACAGATACCGGCATTCATTTGAAGCCGCAGGGGCGGTTCGTGCTATACACAGTTGGAGATATCAAAGGGCTGGGCATGCTTTGCCACAAGTGTGAAGGACTGGCCATACATCTCCGTCCATTTGTTTGATGTTTGCAGTGCGGTGAATATTTGTTCACAGTGGAGCAACCTACAATGTCGCCCCGTGCTTATCGTGTGGACTGAGCTACAGGTATCGCCACAGTGGAAACTACTACCATTGCTGTTGGAGAGCAACAGGCTGTGGTCTCGTCTGTTACCGAGAGTGCTTCGGAGGGAGATGTCGCTGTCACCGCTTAATCAGCGGACATCACCTTCATTTCTACTTCTACCACACCTATCCCCGTTGCGCCTGTCCAAAGGAAGGTGGGATATGTGAAGGCTTCCCGCGGCCATGGTCGAGGCCTACCCCAGAGACTACTCGAACCGGAACTGGAGAAATATATAGATCCGGAGAAGTCCACGTCAGGAACAGGTTAGAGATCAAAGGGGAACATATCTGGGACTCTTTGTAAATATTTGCCAGCAGAAGAGTTGAGAGACTCCGAGATAGATTCTATGTCAGATCTCTCCGGTGATGATGATTTGTTTGAGACAATGTCACAGGAACTATTGTGGGCCCAGGGTGAAGATGTTGCTTCTGCCCTTTCTCAGAATGGACAGCCCTGGATTCTGGGGAGACATCACCTTGTGTGGAGCCGCACAGTACTACCAAAGAGACATTGTCTAAAGTTGCTAGTTTGCTAAAGTTTGAGCCAACACCCATCATATCTATGGTGCGCAAATCACAAAATTCTTGTGTGCCTCCTGGTTTGGGGAAAAATAGAACTTGTGCCTAGACTTGCCCGTTTGCAAAGAATGCTCACCAAACGAGTTGCCACAGAATACGGTCTGGAATTTCCCTATGTTACTCTGGAAATGATGCAGGAAATTGAGGCCAACCGGGAACAGTGGTACCGTGAAGCTGTTTGGAACTATTTGTCTGTGCCAAAACCTTTCCGGAAATCTGGGTATTCTGTTGCCATGGATGAACGCTTCAATGGATGTTTGCTGCATTGGAACTATGGTCGGCACATCTATGCTGACAAGGTGGTCATTTGCAGACCTGGAAAAGATGACATTGTGTACTTTATCACTACCGTGGATTAACTAGGGAAGAAACTGACATTACAAGATCCCCGGTTTTATTGGTGATTATGCAAAAGAACTTTGGGGTATATAGCCAGATAGTGTCAGTGTTTAGAGATCTCCATGGTCAAGAGATTTTATTCATCTCAGCGTTTTCGAATCCAAAGACTTTTTGCTAGCTGGATTTCCTTTATCGAAAGGATATAATTTGTCCAGAGATAGGGATGGACTGTTCAAGTTACTTTAGTTCATTTCCATTAAAAGGAAAAATATGTGGGAAGAGAGTGTCATTCTTTTATTGGAATGAGGCTTTGCTCCTAAATTGTTTAGTGATGATATTGTATATTTTTTTGTGTGTGTGTCTAACTTTGTTTTTTTCAGGAACAATCAGATCTCCTATCAAGCTGTTAGGCTTTTCAGCTAGGTAGATAGTGGGATTTTGTGACATGTCTAACGTGATTTCTTTTGCTGATGTGAATATGTCGTTGTCTAAATGTTAAAACTATGACATTTCTATACTGTCTTTTCTTCTTTCTCATCCAAGTTCTAAGTTCAAATACCTACTCTCAGGCTTGAGAGTTATATTCTGACAGACGTTGAGGACAACGTCTATTGTAGTGGGGGGAATATGTAGCGCTGATAGATTTTTCAATCTACCGCTTATAGGTAAATTTAGTGGGTCATCTGTTCTGTACATAGTCCAGATTCAGTTTATTGTCAGATTTAGCCTCTGTTCCAGTTTGGCTGTGTTGCATGTAGTTTCACACTGTGCCTGTGGGTGTCGTTGTCACCATGGGTTGGCCTTGGAAAGGCAACATGCTGAAGTGTATGAGTGCTCTTCTGTTCCAGAGATAACTTGGCGGAGGTGGTCATCCGAGTTGCATTCTGGGAGAGGGTATTTATGGGACAGACGCCATGTTTAGAGGGGTTTTTCCACCTTGTGGCCCTCCTGGCCTAGAGGTATGTGTCAGTGAGTTCTACCTCGTAGCCCTCCAGCCTGGATTGTTGCGTTGCTGCAGCTGGGTAGGTACCCTGAGGCCTGTCTGGGGGTCTGCTATCACTGGGATGGTCCTGTGCTGTCTGTTCTGCAGGAAGAAGCCGGACAATCGGGAAGTGTCACGGAACGCCCCACACTCCGCTTGAGTGCTTCCGTCATATACCGCTTCCTAAGTTCTGGAACACGAGTCCAATGGATCTGGCCATAGGAACCCCAAGAACTAGACAACACCAGTCTTGGAGTACATCAGAACTACCTTTATTTTGAGATCTCACAGACCTTTATACAGCAGGGATGACTCAAAGCTAACCTAATTAACATGACCTAATTTACTACAAAATGTACCCAGACCAGATGACAGTCTTGTGGGCACCGAGCTTCACACATTAATACAATTAACAATACAAACAACAATCTCCCCCCTCCTCAGCCTAGACCATTCGTCTATTAGCCAGTGCTGGTGGCTAATGTGATCAGCTCTCTCAATTAACATAAACACATGTTGATAACACCAGCATCTCCTCACAGGATGTGTCCCAACAGAATGAATCAGTCTTATCAGCAGGGGGCTGCTGGAGGAACCCCCCCTCCCTCTTCAGGGACACAAATCTACAGTAAGGAGTCCCCATACAATATATACATGACTGAGTCCGATTAATACAGTTCAGACTGGATTTCTCATTCACCTCAAATGCTAGGGCCCATAATCGGTGGGCAACAGGCTTGCATACAGTCCTCTCCAACAGCCTCTGCTCCGGCCAGGTCCGTGACAGGAAGATCCAGGGGAGGACCCATCTTGGAAGGGACTATGCAAGGCTGGTCTTAAGAAGGGCCTGGTGACTCGATTGGAGGACGTATCCTAAACTACCCTACCGCACAAGTACTGCCGGGTCGGCTTAAAGGTTCTGGTACTGTGTTTGCTGTTCATCGAAAACCACTACATCCTGTGGCAGAGGATCGCACGGGTTTTATTTCACTCAAGTCTGTGGCAGAGACTTTTTGTTTGTGCTGCGTACCGGCTGCTAGGCTGGTGAGAGAGACCTATCCGGGCGGGCAAAGATTTAATCCTGAAAGGAAAGTATATTCATCCCTAAGATTTCAATACCTTAGTGCTACACCAAGAAAAGGTATTTGAACTTCCCTGCAACTCTTCTTCTACCTCTTTCCTGCTACTTCTTCCAGTTATCTCCAATTAAAGCATTGGAAAAAATACTCAAGTGACTGGTGCCTACACTGTTTGATAATAAGCTCAATGGGACCCTAGACCCGGTACTGGTGAAATTACAGGTAAAAAAGGTGACGGTAACAGCCCGCTTTAAATCAGCAGCTCCATCGTGAGTTAGTGCTACACCAGGTTACACTCAGCCATACCCAGCCATACTCAACCATACTCGGTGATACCCAGCCATACTCAGGTATATCCAGTCATACACGGCCATATTCATTGATACCCAGCAATACTCAGCCATACCCAGCCATACTCGGTGATACCCAGCCATACCCGGCCATACTTGGTGATACCCAGCCATACTCGGCCATACTCTGCCGTGCCCAGCCATACTCTGCCGTGCCCAGCATGCATGTTGGACCTCTCTATGTGACCATACTGTGTAAAAGTGTCACACATGTGGTATCACCATACTCGGGAGTAATAGAAGAATGTGTTTTGGGGTGAAATTTGTGGTATGCATATGCTGTGTGTGAGAAATAACCTGCTAATATGACAATTTTGTGAGAAAAAAAAAAGAAAAAAAAATCTTGATTTTGCAAAGAATTGTGGGAAAAAATTACAACTTCAAAAAACTCACTATGCATCTTACTAAACACCTTGGAATGTCTACTTTCCAAAAAGGGGTCATTTGGGGGTTATTTGTACGTTCCTGGCTTGTTAGGATCTCGAGAAATGAGATTAGCCGTCAGTACTTCAGGTGTGATCAATTTTCAGAGATTGGCACCATAGCTTGTGGATTCTGATTTCACAAAGACCAAATAATATACACTGATTTGGGTTATTTTTACCAAAGATATGTAGCAGTATAAATTTTGGCCAAGAAAAATTACAGTGGAACCTCGGATTATGAGCATAATCCGTTCAGGGCGTATGCTCGTAATCCAAAGTACTCACATATCAAAGCGAGTTTTCCCATTGAAGTCAATGGAAACGAAAATAATTAGTTCTGCATTGACTTCAATGGGATGCAATACCGCATGCGGCCAGAGGCAGGGGGGCGCCGGAGACCCTCGGAAATTGGCGAAAAGGCTCGAGGACACTTTGGCGAACCTCGGCAAACCTTGGAAAGACTTCCTACCCGAGATTTGCCAAGGTCAGCCGAAGTGTCCTCGGGCCTTTCAATGCATTTCCGAACTGCTGCGATCGGCGATGTTCGGCTTGGCTCCTGCGCCCCCCCCACCTCAGGCCAAAAGTGGTTCTGCACACCGCTTTTGCCTGAATCGTGCTCGTTTTGTGAGACAACACTCACAAACCGAGTTCCGATTTCTAAAAATACAGTGCTCGTATTGCAAAACGCTCGTTAACCGTGTTACTCTCAATCCGAGGTTCCACTGTACTAATTTGCAAAATTTTATAACAGAAACGAAGAAACGTACATTTTTTTACACAATTTTCAGTCTTTTTTCTTTTATAGCGCAAAAAATAAAAAACCCAGCAGTGATTAAATATCACCAAAAGAAAGCTCTATTTGTGGGGAAAAAAGGACAAACACTTCATATAGGTGCAGTGTTGCATGACTGAGTAATTGTCATTCAAAATGTGAGAGCACTGAAAGCTGAAAATTGGTCTGGTTAGGAAGGGGGTTTAAGTGCCCAGTGGTCAAGTGGTTAAACACGTTTAAAAGTGCAAAAATTAATATCTGAAATGTAAGAGCATTTGTAAATCTGTTTCACCCAGTAGGGTGCCTACAAATGGCCAGCACTTATGCCGCGTACACACGGTCGGACTTTCCGGCATACTTGGTCCGGCGGACCAGAGTGTGCCGGACAATCCGCCCGTGTGTGGGCGGCGGCGGACTTTTCCGGCGGACTTCTTCCCAAAAGCCCGCCGGACCTAGATTTGAAGAAAGTTTCAAATCTTTCCGTCGGACTCAGTTTCGGGCGGAAAGTCCGCTCGTGTGTGTGCTGGTCCGACGGAAAGCCCGCTCGTGTGTAGGCTGGTCCGACAGACCAAATACGACACGAGGGGATGGTATTGCATCTCGCGCTCGCTGCAATAGGAAAAACAAATCTTCCTATTGCGGCGAGCGCGGGGCATACCAGGCCCTTAGGTCTGGTATGGATTATAAAGGGGAACCCCGCTACGCCGAAAAAACGGCGTGGGGTCCCCCTAAAATCCATACCAGACCCCGATCCGAGCACGCAGCCTGGCCGGTCAGGAAAGGGGGTGGGGACGAGCGAGCGCCCCCCCCCTCCTGAACCGTACCAGGCCGCATGCCCTCAACATGGGGGTGGGTGCTTTGGGGGAGGGGGGCGCCCTGCGCGCCCCCCCCCAAAGCACCTTGTCCCCATGTTGATGAGGACAAGGGCCTCTTCCCGACAACCCTGGCCGTTGGTTGTCGGGGTCTGCGGGCGGGGGCTTATCGGAATCTGGGAGCCCCCTTTAATAAGGGGGCCCCCAGATCCCGGCCCCCCACCCTATGTAAATGAGTATGGGGTACATGGTACCCCTACCCATTTACCTAGGAAAAAAGTGTAAGTAATAAAACACACTACACAGGTTTTTAAAATATTTTATTAAACAGCTCCGGGGGGGGGGGATCTTCCTCCGGCTTCGGGGGTCTTCTTCCGGCTTCGGGGGTCCCTCCGCTTCATCTTCTCCCGGCGTCCGGTTGGTTCTTCTCCGCTCTCCGGCCTCTTCTCCCGGTGTCGCAGGTCTTCGGCCGGCCCCTCCGCTGTCTTCATGTAGCTCTATTGCGAGCGGAGGTCCGGACTTCTGGGCTTCTTGGCTTCTCTTCTCTTCTCCCAGATGTTGACACGACGCTCTCTCCGGCTGGACTGGTCTCTGAGGGCTGCGTTGTGACTTATATAGGCGGAGACCCCGCCCCCATATGATGTCACAGTCCCTGGGCATGCTGGGACTGTGACGTTTTAGGGGGCGTGGATTTTAGGGGGACCCCACGCCGTTTTTTCGGCGTAGCGGGGTTCCCCTTTATAATCCATACCAGACCTAAGGGCCTGGTATGCCCCGCGACGGGGCTAGTAAGGTGTCAATCTCGCCGATAAAAGCGGCAAGATTGACATCCTTTTCTAGTCCCGTCGCACCTGGGTCACGTTCAAAATGAACGGACTTGTCCGTGTGTGGGCAAGTCCGTTCATTCTGAAAGTCCGCTGGAACTCCGGCGAAAGTCCGTCGGAAAGACGGGCGGACTTAGCCCGCCGGAAAGTCCCGGCGTGTGTGGGCAAGTCCGTCCGTTTTAAAGTCCGGCGCACCTGGCGGACAAAGTCCGTCGGAAAGTGTGCCGGACCAAGTAGGATAGAAAGTCCGCTCGTGTGTACGCGGCATTAGTTGTAGTTCTAAAAATGTAAATCTGCTCATTGTTACATATAGTGAGTTGATAATCATCTATTTAAATGATGATCATCGTATTGCTAGGAGATCACAACAAGGGACTAAATAAGCATATAATTGGCAGCTTTTTTAGAAGTCACTGCATGGGGACCAATTAGGTTGGGTCCCTCAGGAAGTGTTCATATGATTTTGCTAGAAGGTAAATTAGGTGACTAAAACTAAAGCAACAAAGAGGCAGCACTTAAGATGGGTCAGCGGGATAATGGCAAGTTTTTGACTATATTGTACACAAGAACAGGGACAAAAATAAATAATTTAGAAAAGGATGATGTAAAACATATAAACCTTAAAAAGCTGCAATATCTAAAATCTATATCCATTAAATTCTATTTTGCAAAGAAAAACAAAAATCAACCAACAAACAAAATGTGGATATAGGGATAAATATTGTTTTGCAGGCAAGTCTGCATAAAAAATCTATAACTGTCAGATGGAGGAGAACACTTGGCTAAAGTCCTATGTTGTATTATGCTGATGCAGTTGTATGACTGCACAATTTGTTCAATTTGAGCACAGTGTTGGGCCCCCAATGTCAGTGGGTGTTAAAGCAGTAGAAAGGTCAGGATGCTTGCACTGTGCATTTACTATGCAAAATTTCATTTATAAAAAAACGAACTTCAGCGGATTTGAATTTGTGATTGTACAAAGCTTGTAAGGAGCCAATAATTGTGCAGCCTGCCATTGAATTGTTTCTTCCAGTCCTTCCTGTTCTTTCATAGGCAAAATTTGTTGCCAATAACAACTAGACGTCTTCCAAATTTCAAGTCTTGTGTTGAAATTAAACAAGAAATCCGATTTGGCAACAACATTTTTTATCTCTGTACTCTTTTGAATTATAATTCCCAAATACTATGTGGTGTATTTGGATTGTGAAGGTGTACTGTAATGGATAGGTCTGTGAAACAGGTGTTTGCAGATATTTTGCCCTGCTGCATGGGTACATATCAGCTAATCTCCAATGTCATCCAGGTAAAAATATGGCTTAAAGCGGGAGTCCACCTAAAAAAAAAAAAAAAAAAAAAAAATGAAAAGCCAGCAGCTACAAATACTGCAGTTGCTGACTTTTAATAAATGGATACTTACCTATCCCAGGGTCCAGCAATGTCGGCAGCCGCCGATCATTTGCTCGACTCTTGGCAGCTGCCGCCGCCATCCTAGGTGAGCAACGCTTCACTTCCCGGTTCCCTACTGCGCATGGACGAGTCGCGCTGCGTGTCGTAACTGGTCCCCGCTATCTCCTGGGACCTGTGTGTTTCCCAGGAGACAGCGTGGAGGGACAGGAAGAGGCGTAGACTCCCATGGGGATACCTATCTTAGACAGGTATCTGCACCCCCCCGAAAGGTGCCAAATGTGACACCAGAGGGGGGGGGGTTCAGAAAAGCGGAAGTTCCATTTTTGTGTGGAACTCTGCTTTAATACACTAACACATTTCCTAAGCAAAGCACATAGAAAAGGTACATTATCTTGTTCTACTACACTTTTTTTTTATTATATTCACCTGCTGGCTATGACTTGGTTAGTCTTCTGATATGTGATCTTCATCTGAAGTGGCTCCTGGTCAAGTCTTGCCTTGGATCCTGGTTACTGTTTTGTGCCACTTACTAAAACTGACTAGCCAATTCACTAGCACAGTTCCCTCCCTTCTTGAATATCATAGCCCTCTTCTGGGAGTGTCCAATTACTTTGTGCTGGCTTAAAGGGATATTAAAAGCTATTTTTTTTAAATAAAAAACATAAACACAAAAGTATACATTAATAGTTTAGATCACTACAATACTAACCTGCTCTGTGCAGTGGTTTTGCACAGAGCAGCCCCGATCCACCTCTTCTCAAGTCCCCCCGCTGGTGCTCCAGGCCCCTTACTTCTGCCCAGAGCAAACAGCTTGCAATGGGGGCACCCAAGTAGGCTTGCTCCCAAGCTGCTGCTATGTGTGTCCTTTCACGCACACAGAGCCATGGCTCGGCCTTGCCCTTTCTCTCTCCTCATTGGCTCACTGGCTGTGATTGATAGCAGTGAGAGCCAATTGCTCCCACTGCTGTATTAGCCAATGAGGAGGAAGAGTGAATGGAGAGCTAAGGCTCTCATGCACATGCTGGATCGTGATGGGGCTCAAGTAAGTATTAGGGGGGCTGAGGGGCCTGCTGCACACAGGTTTTTTTTTTTAGCCTATGCATAGAATGCATGAAGGTAAAAAATCTTGAGCCTTTAGAACCACTTTAACTTATATACCCCTACCCTTACCTCCCTACATAGCTTTTTTTTAAGCTGCCAAGGGAAAGGGGAAGCAGAATACTATAGAATGTCATATGAGTGACGGCTTTGAGTCTCCATGGGGACTGACAGCATATGTAAGATGGATGGTCTCTGAGGTTTTATTTTTTATTATCCAAAAAATATGGTACATGCACATATAATCTAATGGAAAAATAATTGGTAAAATCATAGGGTCATGTTAAGGGTCTTAGTGGGTGATACAATTCTTATACAATGGCTACTACATGGGTGTAAAGAAGCCCATACTCCTTCCTTAGGTGCTACAATGCACATTGTAGTAACTGACCACTTTATAAAATGGACAAAGACTGTTGCTGCTGCTGGAGCAGAGGAACCCGGTGCCTGAAGCGTAGTGAATTCCTGGGGCAGAGCAGGGACAGATGATTGTGGTCCAAAGGGAAAGCACATGAACTAGCATTGATATAACGGCATAGTGCAAGCAAGCAGGAACTGGAATGCAGGGTTAGGATTAGTGCCAACAAATAGAGACTGTGATGCAGATGTGTGTAGACGTGAATAATTTGGAGCGCAGGTCAGGCACCTATGCAAGCATGGACACACTGTGGGGGTTATTTACTAAAGGAAAATCTACTGTGCACTTCCAAGTGCACTTGGAAGTGCAGTCACTGTAGATCTGAGGGGGACATGCAAGGAAAATAAAAAAACAGCATTTTTGCTTGAACATGATTGGATGATAAAATCAGCAAAGATTCCCCTCCATTGCAGATCTTCCCCTCAGATCTACAGCAACTGCACTTCCAGTGCACTTGCAGTGCACTGGTAATGCAGAGTGGAGTTGCCTTTAGTAAATCAACCCCTATGTTACCAGAAATTGGAAGTATAGATTTTGGAAGTGCTTGCTCTTCACCAAAACCACTAATGATGCTCATAGGTTTGGTTCCTAGGAAACTTCCAGGTTTCGGCTCTAAAGGTTGCCTTGTTAGCAAAAGATGAGCATACAGACAGGATAAAATGGAGGGAGCTAGACGTTGACAGACAAGTATATGTTAGGGTTAGGGTGTCAGGTCATAAATCTAAAGACCTATAAAGCAGCTATTCTTTGACTGCATATGGTTTTTGAGTATAGTCCTTCTGCACTTAGCTTTCATGGAGCTTTAGAAATTCCTAGGCGCCTTTCACACTGGTGCGCTTTTGCCATGCTAAAACACATCTTTCCAGCACAACAAAAGCACAAATACTTCTATTTAAATCCTATGTAGCTGTTCACATCAGCGCACTGCATTTGTAATGCTGCAAATATGTTGCAAAGAATAATATTCACACATGTAGGAATTGAAGCAAAAGCATTTATTCACACATAGACTCCTGTAAATCAGGAGACTTTTTGTCGCATTATTGCGACAGGACGCCAGTTTTCTGCCCAGCTTCTAATTCACATATGTCACCACGTTTTTTGAAAGTTGAAATCATCATGTATATACACATACACACACATGTAAAGAATTGCTTTTCATCATTATTTTTATCTTTATGTCGTTAAAAAATTTTTGCATATATTTATGCACCATACACACATATTTAGTCTTTTCTTGTAGACACTGATAGTGGTGTTGGATGCACATTTTTTTATCACATGCATATAGACCCAATTCCAATTCTTATCCTATACACCGTTTACATTATACCGCAGCCACCAGCTCACATAGTTTGCCCATACTTGCACCTATCCGTATGATAATTTATACATTTGAACGTCAAATTCCAGCACCCATCTCATTATTGTGGTTTTGAAAAATAACAAACATGTTTTTCAAAAACCTTGAATAGAATTTTTTATTATTTATATATGTTGACATTTGCCAATATGAATACATTTCATTTATATATTCATGTCTTCATTAGTGATTCCACTATAGGACGCACATCCAATCACATCTATGCCAAAAAGATCCCACACAGACTAACGATCAGCTGTTTCAAATCAGATAATCAATATGTAGTCATGTGGTGGATAAATTATGTGTATATAAGTGGTGATCACTTTCGTACAAACCAGCTATGAGTAAGCGCTCTATGGGAGCGTGAAACGCGTTAGCGGTTAAGCTGCATTATCCCAACAAAGCCATGTACGGATTTTAATCATGTTATTACTTTTTCAATAAAGAGGATTTTATTTTTCACTTTTCCAATCCGGAGTGCGGCTGTCCAGATTTTTCCATCACATACATACCATTGGAATAGCAATTGCCGGCACCTGGGGCTCTCACAATCATCCACACAGCGGAGGACGAGAAGCTTGAACCCGATCACCTAGAGCGGTGGTAATTATCCTGTTTATCTCAAATATCTGGACTTTTGCTACATATTTTTCTCCACCAGCTCGGTCATCTCCCCGCACCACCAAGGTATATATATTTTATTATAACCTTATGATTTTTGGAAGACCACTCTCGGTCTCAGAGTGAGAGAACAATATTGGAAATAAATCATGGACCATCCCAGTACACAAGTGCCTGTTGTGGAAGCAGCTTTTAGCAGAACTCTTACAGCACCATCCAATAATCCTCTAAGACAGCCATTGCAAGCATACACCTTACAACCGTCGGAAGATGATGAAATACAATTGATAAGGCTCTTTAGGAAATTAGAACAACTAATGTCTAAAGAGATTAGAGCCTATTGGGACATTACTTTTCTTACAGAATATGTATCAATACTGCACATTCCTCGAGGACTAAGAATCAAAAAATTTCCTACCTCAGATTTATTTGATGAAGATTTCAAAAAACAGTGGACAGACACTTTAGACACCTGTTCCTTTAAACTCATGGAGATTTTGATCGCCTCAAAGAAAAAAGAAACAGAGAAGTTACAACTGGATATTTCCACAATACAAAAAGATCTTATCACTTCCCAAGCGATTAAAGGTTTCTCTGAACTCGATGAAAGGTTAAACAAGAAACTAGATCGAATGGAAAGAGCAGTAATTGATACCAAGAAAGGCAAAATGGCCCGGGATAAGGATGATTATCAAGGAAACAAGGTCTACACCTGGCACAAGCCACTTTACAAGTCCAACAGATCCCGCAAAAACCGAGGTAAACGAGTAAGTTTCTCAGACCATGAAGGGGAGTCGGCCGACAACACTCTAGCACGTACCATGTCAAACTCATCACTTGACAGATCTCCAACCCCACCAGAATCCATCAGATCCACCAACAGCCGCTCCCCTGGAAACCCTCACAGGTCCAGACAAACCAAGAAAAAGAAACCCTCCACAAAAAGACAAGAAGAGGTGGTAGGAAACACAAACGCCACGAACAACACACGCTATATGCTGCGGGAGAAGACGCCGAAGACGCCGAGGAAGTAAAACACAGTGTGATTAATTTGTCCAAAAAACAACTGAGCACAGAAGAGGTCAGCCTGTTGGCCAAAGGTTTGAACTTTTGTCCAAGCAGACATTTCAACCTTTTTGAAACAATTTTGGACATTAATAAATTCTCAAGGACTTTAACTCTTAGGAAACATTTTTTTGATTGTGCAGTGGATGAGCCCAATGTGTCTGTAGACAGCTGTGACACAGGTGAGTCCCCTTCTTCACCCATACTATTCGTTGATAACTGTGCTCTACAGGATTTAACTGATTTGGCACATGAGTCAGATCCTTGTCCTCTAAATCCCACGGATGTACATATTGAAATCCCCAGGGGTAGATCAGATTTTTATCCGGTGGCGGCCAGAGGTAAGAATCTTGACTCATTCCAAAAACTGGTGGAGGGGGACTTGGTACACCTGGCTCACAGCTGCAACAGAAAGAAATTTACACAGGACAATCTGTCCGTCAAGGAGAGACAAGCCTTTAAGAGGCTCTCCGCAGACGACCAGATTGTCATCAGAAACGCAGATAAGGGGGGTATGGTGGCGGTTTTAGATGTAGAAGTCTACAAAAAAGAAGCTCTGCGTCAATTATCTGACACACACACATACCAGAAACTACCCTCCAACCCCACTATTGCTTTCAAAAACACGCTCTCCACACTCATAGATAGAGCCACACAAATGGGTATATTCACTCCTAGGGAGAAAGAATTTCTTATTCCAGAATGCCCCATAACACCAATATTCCACCACCTACCAAAGATCCACAAGGGGTTAAATCCCCTTACAGGTCGACCTATAGTGGCGGGGATAGGCTCTTTAAATGAACGCCTAGGAGAGTGGGTAGACTCTCATTTACAGCCAATAGCCACCAGTCTCCCTGGTTACATAAAAGACACAAACGATTTATTGAACAAACTGCAAGACATTAAATGGGAAGACAATTATAGATGGATCAGCTGTGATGTATCTAGTTTGTACTCTAGTATCCCACATCATCTGGGGATCCAGGCAGTCACTTATTTTCTTAGAAAAACAGGCAAACTCTCTTTGATTTTACAAGAGTTCATTGTACAAGCCCTGGAGTACCTTTTAACACACAATTTTTTTATGTTTGATGGGGACTATTTTCTCCAGAAATGCGGGGCCTCTATGGGAGCTAAATTTTCCCCCTCACTGGCCAATATTTATATGGGCTGGTGGGAGAGGTCCCGCATCTTTGGACCAAATAGTCCCCGCCGCAAAGATACGGTCTTTTTTTGTCGCTTTATAGACGACCTGTTATTTATTACATCAGATAGAGAAGCTAATTTGGATATCTGGCTGGCATATTTCAATGACAATTCATTAAACTTAAAATTTACGGGAAATCTGCAATCCAGATCCATAGAATTCCTTGATGTGCAACTGGTGGGGTCCGGTGATGCGATTCAATCCAGTCTGTACAGAAAACCTCTCAGTGGCAACACTCTACTTAGAGCTGACTCTGCACACCCTAAACACACCATCAGAGGCATTCCATATAGCCAGTTTTTAAGGTTAAAGCGCCTATGTAGCTCTCCTGATGCTTTTGAGGCTGAAGCCAAAAGCATGGCAAACAGGTTTAAAGCTCGTGGCTATAAAGAAACATCAATACAAAAAGCACTCAACACAGTAAGATCCATCCCAAGACCTTTACTTGTAAAGAAAAAACCAGCTAGAAACATTCAACAGAGAAGGGACATGTCCCCTAGAATCCCGGTATTCTCTACTCCATACAGCTCAGAATTTAATACAATCAAGAAAATTATCATGAAACACCTTCCTGTTTTGTATAATGACCCTATATATAGTAACATCCTTTCTAAAGGGATCAAGGTTGTATCCCGCAGAGCACCCACATTGGGACGTTCACTGTCTCCCAGTTTGTTCTCAACCAACCGAACAAAATCCAATTGGCTCAATTTCACAGGTAATTTCAAGTGTGGAATAAAAACTTGTAATTACTGCAGGTACATTAAAACGGGTCAACTCATAAAATCATGCAGCAATCAAAAAGAATTCTCGATCCCCGTGTTTATTAATTGTAACACCAAATTTGTGGTATATGTTATCACATGCACCAGTTGCCAGGTACAATATGTTGGACGCACAACACGGCGTCTCAGAGACAGGCTACATGATCACCTGTACAACATTGAGAAAGAGATCTTAACCAATGTATCAAAGCACTGGGTTTACACACACCACAAAGACACTTCCAGTTTAACTATTCAGGGCATTGAAAAAATCATCACACCAGTGAGAGGAGGTGACAGATTCCAGTTACTGTGCAAACGAGAAGTCCTTTGGATATTCTCGTTAGACACCAGGATTCCACGGGGGTTAAACTTTGAGTGGGACGTTTCACATTTCTATGAATAAAACAACATTGAAGCTATATCCCCGAGCAATACATCTGTAACCCTTTCCTCCCAACTTTTTCCTTGATTACACATCCACATTCCCCCTTTTTTGGTGGATGATGGAGCAAAAAAACATATAGGGACACATATTAATATATCAGTTCCCTTTTTTACACATATCCCCAGTAACCGATACATTTTATTGGGCTACACACACTCCAATCCATACGAGCAAATGACTAGTGATATGCATATATGTTTTCATTTAAAAGAAACAATTTACTATATCTTTTGCATTCACTGTCACTTGAATCTCGTTTCTAATTAGACATTATTGTTTGATGGTAGCTGCAGGTAGACCATAACACTAAGGCTGGCCATACACCATGCAATTTTCTTGTTCAATTTTCTTTGGATTTGCCTTCAGCTGTGTGGTTGAAGGGCCTGCCTGATTGCATACAAGTTGAGGGTGTTTGGGTTTGGCCTCCTATTGTATGGTTTTGGTGAATCTGGACCAGAGTTGCACGGGAGAATTGTATGGTGTATGGCTAGCCTAACTTTGCACAAATGTTTTTTACCACATGTGTACATGGTTCATTACCTTTTTTGCAAGGTTCCCATGTGTTTTGAGTTGATTTAAGAGCTGTGGTCTTCAAAGAGGTAGACCAGTTGTTTATTTCACATAGTAATTGGTTTAGTGAGATTGTTACTTATCTATTGATATAAACACATATATTGGAAGAACCTGTCATATGGTCACTGCCAATATTATACTATGTATAGAAAGAATAGAGACAGGTGCATAAACACTGCATTTTGTCCCATTTTTATCTACCTCATATAGTTCTGCCCATACACTTGAAGACAACTCATCGAGAGATGTGATTGCTTCAAAGAAAGACGTTCAGCAACGTTAATGTTGTTACCTGATTGGGATTAATGCATCCCATACGGAGTGATGCAAGGTTTTAAATGAGCACTTTTGTGAAGCTGGAGTGGCGGGGTTATCAGAGAGTGATAAGTTTCACAATCCTCTATATGTTGCAAAGAATAATATTCACACATGTAGGAATTGAAGCAAAAGCATTTATTCACACATAGACTCCTGTAAATCAGGAGACTTTTTGTCGCATTATTGCGACAGGACGCCAGTTTTCTGCCCAGCTTCTAATTCACATATGTCACCACGTTTTTTGAAAGTTGAAATCATCATGTATATACACATACACACACATGTAAAGAATTGCTTTTCATCATTATTTTTATCTTTATGTCGTTAAAAAATTTTTGCATATATTTATGCACCATACACACATATTTAGTCTTTTCTTGTAGACACTGATAGTGGTGTTGGATGCACATTTTTTTATCACATGCATATAGACCCAATTCCAATTCTTATCCTATACACCGTTTACATTATACCGCAGCCACCAGCTCACATAGTTTGCCCATACTTGCACCTATCCGTATGATAATTTATACATTTGAACGTCAAATTCCAGCACCCATCTCATTATTGTGGTTTTGAAAAATAACAAACATGTTTTTCAAAAACCTTGAATAGAATTTTTTATTATTTATATATGTTGACATTTGCCAATATGAATACATTTCATTTATATATTCATGTCTTCATTAGTGATTCCACTATAGGACGCACATCCAATCACATCTATGCCAAAAAGATCCCACACAGACTAACGATCAGCTGTTTCAAATCAGATAATCAATATGTAGTCATGTGGTGGATAAATTATGTGTATATAAGTGGTGATCACTTTCGTACAAACCAGCTATGAGTAAGCGCTCTATGGGAGCGTGAAACGCGTTAGCGGTTAAGCTGCATTATCCCAACAAAGCCATGTACGGATTTTAATCATGTTATTACTTTTTCAATAAAGAGGATTTTATTTTTCACTTTTCCAATCCGGAGTGCGGCTGTCCAGATTTTTCCATCACATGCATTTGTAATGGGTTTTGAAAAGTCCTGCACTTTGCATCTTTGTTGCACTGTGTAAAAAGCACACCAAAAACATAACCTCCATAGAAATCAATGGAAACGTGCTAAAACGCACCACGTTTTAAAGTCACATGTCCAGGCTTTAAAGGTGCATGCTGGGTCAGGAAATCCTGTTTTGTGCAGAGGAGAAAGAGTGAGAGAAAGCCATGAGCTAGTGCAAGAGCATAGAGAGCAGCAGAGCTAATTGATTGAACATTGAGGAGTTTATAAATGCTGTACGTGGGCATCTACAATCCACCAGTTATGCCAACCAACTGAAAAAATAAGAGCCTTTGAACACATTAGGTCTGTGATCATACATACCATTTTCAAGTACCCGGAAAAATATAATAAAAGTAAGTTCCCCCCCAATATTTCCATCTTACCTCTTGGATTATTTTTAATATTGTCCATCCAAGTATGCTTGTAGTCACATGTCACTGGTGCTTTGTCTCTCAGTCCTCTAATTGCATATATTGCATTTGTCTTGAACTTTGACCACTCTGTACATCTTGCATTGATTATATTCGCTGTGTAGGAATACCAGGAATACCAATATTTTTAATGATAAGATCAAATTTATTAATACAATCATGCCATGTACTCTGTTAAATGAACAGTTTCAGGTTTTGCTTACTGTGATTTTGTTTTGTGCAGTGCTAGAAAAATGTAGCACCATTAACAGGGGGTAATTGTTAATGTACAGTATGAGACCAAACATACACCTAAAATAAAACCTTTCAAATCTTTATTAATATATTGTATTTATGTAGAGAATAGAAAACCTTAAATCACTCTTCATTGACAAATTTTATTCATAAAGGCAGTAGAACAAATAAAATGACTTCTCTTTTACAAACAAAAAAAAATTAATCTTCTCTTTTAGCCAACTAAGTTCACCAGCTGGTGTAAAAAAATAATCAGCAAACTGCTCTTTTATTGTAAAAACCTATGTTGGACTACGCACAGTAGGCCATTACACAGGTGCTAATTTGTGAGCCAATGTGTCTGCAAAATATACACCATCATATTCTCTGACAAAATTATGTAGGACACATGCTGCTTTAACTCCCCTACATGCATTGTCCTATTTTTAAATGAATTGGCTTGATCATGATTTGCCATTTATTCACAAGAATGACAAAAGCGCACTTGCCCACTTAAATATTCTCCTTCTGTCATGGAGACTTTTCTTGGAGTACGGCCGCATTAAATGTTCCCTAACAACAAAGGCCTTATCAGCCACAAATATAAATGGCATTGGCAGACTTTCAGTTTCAGGAAAGGGTAGGTTGTTGGGCAAGTCAAGAAGATTATTCTGTAGCTGCTATCCAAAGTTGAGAAAGATGTGATACAGCAGAGTCCACACACACAGCTACCATAACTGCCCCTTTTGCAAAAAATAAACTTATATTCAGCATCAACTGCCATTGGAACAACATATTTTTTGCCAATTGCCACTAGGAAGACTAAGGGGGTGATTTACGAAAGCCGTGCACCATCAGTAGAGGCGCACAGCGAGGCGCAATGCACATTTCCATATTTACAAAATGGTGCATCTGTAACAGAGCTCGAATCCCCCATTTACTGTAGCGATCTCGGCGCACGGAAGAATGCAATCCGTGCGCTACTATGGACATGACGCATGGCATCTCCAATTCAATATTGTCAGAAGGAGGTGCCAATATTATGGGGTGATGTGAGGAAGTTTAGTAACAACTGCCCAAGTAACAAATATGCTAAAATAAAATGAGAAAGTAACTTTTTCAGAGAAAGCCTGCTGTGCCTGCAAGTATGTTTAAAACTGTGTGAGATCAATGTGAGCAGTGCGCATGCGCAAGTGGCTCTTGCGCTCGTTCACATGAGTTTGTTCACTGTGTGGCCAAAATCTTATTAAATATTAAGCGGCGTACATGCGATTGCATGGGTTAAACGGGCGCACCTCTAATCTTGACAATTTTTTTTTTAAGCTGGTTCACCTCTATGTATTTTTTTACGGAGATTTGCACACAGGTCATGTTAGCATGTTATGTTGCCAACATGTCACATGCACTTTGTTAAAATTAAAAAAGACTCTCACTCCTCTAGCTCCTCCTAAAAGGGCATTTAACCTTCCCCCTCTAATGCATATGATTTCCTTGGGCTAGCTTTTGCTTTTAAAGGGGAACTCCATACTCCATTCTCCAATGCTCTTGTCTCCCCCCTCTAACCCCTTGGATTTTCATGGGCGAACTTTTACTTTTAAAGGGGAATGCCACACCCCACTCCATTCTCAAAAGGCTGTGAGCTGCCTTCACCAATCCAAACCACATCCTTTTTCAGACCATACAACAGGGCCACCTAGGAAAGGGGCGAGAAGAGCGATCGCCCAACCCCCTCCTGAACCATACAGGGCCACATGCACTCAACATAGCTGGCTGCCTTTGGGGCATGTTGGGCTTAGCCCAATACCAACCACAAAGCACCTTATACCCACTAGTTTAAAGGGGCTTTCCACATTCCGTAAAGCCCCGTCTGCAGCCCCCCGCAACCCCAGCCTAGGGTTGTTTGGAAGAGGCCCTTGTCCCCCTGAATATGGGAACAAGGTGGTTGACTTTTGGGGTGTCCCTCCTACCCCCAAGCATCCACCCCCTTTCATAGGCTGGCTTGCTGTGTGTTTGGCCAGGGGTATGTTAGTGCGTGGGAGGGGCACAATATTTTTTTAGTTTGGGGTGGTATTTTTTACATGGGGGTTCCCATTTTAAGCCTTAAAAGACCCAAATGGCCTTGTATGTATTGGGGGCAGGCTATTTTTTGGGGGGTTTGAAATCTTGCAGCAGCAAAGTAGATTTGTACGTTTTCTCCAAAGTCGTACATCTTTGAAGCAGCATTTTGGATACATGCTACAGATGCACCACTTTACCCCCTCAAGTTACTAGCTTTTAAGCAATTTTGCATTTTTTAAGGCACTTCTTGTTTCGTTTTTGGGGTTGTCCAAATTGGTGACATTGATATATGTCCCTCAGGGTGGGACCTGAGCCCCCATACCCATTTTAAGGCCAATAATTAGAATATAAGCCAGCTAAGAGGGGACTAGCAAAATTAACAAGTCAGTTCCCATAGACTGCAATGATATTTTTTGTATAGGGCGAGTTCAGAGGGTGGTGATAAATGAGGAGTACTCGGAATGGTCATAGGTGGGTAGTGGGGTCCCCCAGGGTTCTATGCTGGGACCAATCCTATTTATTTTGTTCATAAATGACCTGGAGGATGGGGTAAACAGTTCGATCTCTGTATTTGCGGACAATACTAAGCTAAGCAGGGCAATAACTTCTCCGCAGGATGTGGAAACCTTGCAAAAAGATCTGAACAAATTAATGGGTTGGGCAACTACATGGCAAATGAGGTTTAATGTAGAAAAATGTAAAATAATGCATTTGGGTGGCAAAAATATGAATGCAATCTATACACTGGGGGGAGAACCTCTGGGGGAATCTAGGATGGAAAAGGACCTGGGGGTCTTAGTAGATGATAGGCTTAGCAATTGCATGCAATGCCAAGCTGCTACTAACAAAGCAAACAGAATATTGGCATGCATTAAAAATGGGATCAACTCCAGAGATAAAACGATAATTCTCCCGCTCTATAAGACTCTGGTCCGGCTGCACCGAGAGTATCCTGTCCAGTTCTGGGCACCAGTTCTCAGGAAGGATGTACTGGAAATGGAACGAGTACAAAGAAGGGCAACTAAGCTAATAAAGGGTCTGGAGGATATTCGTTATGGGGAAAGGTTGCGAGCACTGGACTTATTCTCTCTGGAGAATAGACGCTTGAGAGGGGATAGGATTTCAATTTATAAATACCGTACTGGTGACCCCACTATAGGGATAAAACTTTTTTGCAGAAGGGAGTTTATCAAGACACGTGACCACTCATTAAAATTAGAAGAAAAGAGGTTTAACCTTAAACTATGTAGAGGGTTCTTTACTGTAAGAGCGGCAAGAATGTGGCATTCCCTTCCACAGGCGGTGGTCTCAGCTGGGAGCATCGATAGTTTTAAAAAACTATTAGATAAGCACCTGAACTACCGCAATGTAATACTGATATATAATCACACACATAGGTTGGACTTGATGGGCTTGCGTCTTTTTTCAACCTCACCTATTATGTAACTATGTAACTTTTGCCCATGTTAGGCTCTTTGCTTGCTCCTCGTACTGGGGGGTGTTTGTCCCATCTGTAATTTTGTAGCATGCTGGATAATGTGCTTAATTTTGGACAGGGGGTGGCTTATTTTGTGCTAGATGCATTTGGGTTGGTCTGGGCGTGCTCAGGGGCTTTGGGTTTTTGCTGTGGCTTTTGGTGTGTGAAATGCATTTGGGTTGGTCTGGGCATGCTCAGGGACTTTGGGTTTTTTTGGTGCTTTTTGTGTGTGAACAGCACTTGGATTTTTCTGGGCATGCTCAGAGAGTGTGTTTTTTGGGTTAGTAATTTAAGGACATCCTTAACAGGTATACCCACTTTGAAGTTCTGTCCCTACACTGGGTGAACTTGCATTTTGTGTGTTTCATGGACCGTGCATGTGTTTTCAATTGCCTCATTAGCACACAAACCTATGTTATATAAAGCTTGTCAATAACATACTTTACCTTGCCCTGAAAAGAGGCAAGATTGCCTGAATTTTCTTTGCTGGGCTCAATGGAGCGAAGGGGGATTCAGAACACCCTGTTTCAGATTATGCCTGGTCATTTGCATAAAGTAAGTTTGGAGTTCCTTGTGCAGGATTTGCTGGAGAAATCGGTTGGAGTGGAACCATGACATCTATTGTATCCAGGACCATGCAGCACCAAGGTACTATGATGTTTCTTTTGTGCATAGCAATTTTTGCACAGGAGTTATTGAGAAGTATAAGGAATTGGAAAAAGCTAACCATGAGTCTATAAGGCCTTTCATAGTGGAACCCTTGTATGCTATGGAGGAGAAGAAATTGGTTGTTCACCTGTTTAACCCCTTCACGGACATTGCCCTGGTAGTGGCCTTTTTGAAGAGATACTGCTCTTCAGTGAAGGGAGGCTTCAGGTTGACTAATCCTCTGGGGATCTTTAATGGCAAATTGAAGTTTTTTTGTCAAACTGAAGGTGGATTCTGAAGGGATTGGTGGAGTGCGGAATCCACCAGCTAATGTTTCAATAGCAGTGTTTCTCTACTATCCTGGTCAACCAACATACTGCAGGAGATGTCATAAGTTTTGGCATACCAGAGATGAATGTAATGTGGAGATGCACTGCTGGAATTGTGGGGAGGTGGGCTGTGAGGCTGGGGCTTGCTTGGTTAAGCGGGCCTGTGATATATGTGGACATCGTGATCACACCGTGAAGAATTGTCCAAAAGTAAGAAGGGCCTATGTCTCTTATGCTGAAGCTGTCAGGCACACTGCTGAGACTGGAGGATCAGTGTCCACACAGGTGCTGTCTGACTCTCGTGAAAGACAGGGAGAGGAGGGGGAGGTGGAGGTGGAAGAGGAAGAAAATGGACACTGGGTTGTGGAGGAGAGAGTGGAGGAGAGAGTGGAAGTGCCACCCACCAGTGTGGAGCCATTAACAGAGCAGAGTGGAGAGGGCAGTGGAGGAGGCTATGGAGGAGTTGGCAGCAGCCTTACAGTGGGAGCCGGAGGTGCAGGAAGCCCAAGAAGAGGAGTTGGAAAAGATGGAGACACTGGGTGCCAAGACCAAGGTGGACGCTTTGGAGAGCTCTAAGAAAAGGGCTAAGAAATTGAAAGTAAAGGCAGCTGGAATTGAAACAATTAACCCCTTTGAGGTCCTGGGGGATGTCGGAGTGGACGTAGAATCACCAGCACTAAGTCCGGGCACTCTGTTGTGGCCCTGAGGAATGTATGTCAGTTTTCTGGCTTAAGTGATAGGACTGGGGGTGAATGATGCAGATCTTCATGTGAATGAGCATCAAGCTGGTGTCCCTCAATGTGAGGGGTTTTGGGTCTCCTGCTAGACAGAGTGCCATTCTTGAGGACTTGAGGGTCAATGGAGGAGACATCACCTGTCTACAGGAATGTTTTTTTAATCAACCGCCCAAGCCTCCGGAGTGGGTGATGGATTACATATGGTCGGCAGTTGAGGACAATAGGAATGCTGGGGTAGGCATTATCATCACAAATAGAAATATTCGCATTATGTTACATGTTGTGTTGGTGCCAGGAATTAATTATGGCAGATTTAGTTTTGTTTAACCAGAAGTTTAGGCTTTTTAATGTAAATGCTCCTGGGAATAGACAGGAACGTCTTCAGTTTTTTTAAGTTTTGAAATTACATGCAGTGGGAAGGAGACCTTGTGTGATCATGGGTGATTTTAATACGATCCGTTTTGTGAAAGATCAGATAGGAGTAGCGGAGACTAAGTTAGATGTAAATAGCACCATGCTGAATGGGGTAATTCAGGACTTACATCTCAATGATGCTCATATTGTTCTGGGCTTGGTGGATCCATATTTCACTTTTTTTCGGAGAGTGGGCGCACCAAATCCAGAATTGATTTATGTTTGTTTTCTGATGCGTTCAAATCTGCTAATGTTAAGCACAGGCCGGTAATTTTTTCAGACCATGTGGCAGTGTATGTTGATTTGAGTATGGGGGATAGTATTAAGGTTGGTTTAGAGGTATGGAGGTTAAATAGTTGTTACAGGACTAGCATGCCAAAGCCCATTTAGGAATGTATATAGTAGATGGGTTAATAGGAAAAAAGATTTCAGTAATATTTTGGGGTGGTGGGATTGGGTCAAAAGGAAAATTTAATTATTTTTTCAAAAAAAGAATAGGGATAAAAGTAGCAGTGAGAAAAAGAGATATTCTAGGTTACAAGTAAGGTTGGCTACATTATATTCATTTATTAATATGAGCTTTGACATGGCGGATGAAATAGACCATGTTAGGAAGAGGACTAAAGAGGTATTAACTGAAAGAGCAAAACAAATTATTTTTCAAGCGAGAGTAAATCATCTGGAGCAGGATGAAAAATGCTCTAGATTTTTTTTTAAGAAGGTTTGTAAGGAAAAAGGAGCGTTTGAGGGCTTGTATGATGAAGAAGGGAGGGAATATAACGGAGAGAATGTGCTGGAATGCGTGACTACTTTTTTTGAATGGTTTTATGAGGGAGTGTGTGTTGATGAGTCAGATACTAGAATGATTGATATGGTAGAGGATAATTTAGATGAGGATGATAAGGTTTTTTTTGCAGAAAGAGGTGAATGAGGAGGAGGTGTGGGAAGCTGTGACAAGCATGGGGGCTAATAAAACCCCGGGAGGGGATGGCTTACCAAGTGAGTTTTTTAAATTGTTTTGGGATATTATTAAGGGGGAAGTGGTTGAGTTATTTAGTTACATGATGAGGGAAGATGTTAAATCCAAATCTATGAAAGAAGGGGTAGTGGTAATAATTTATAAGGAGGGGGATAGGAAGGATATTCAAAATTGGAGGCCTATCATATGACGGCCGGCGGGCGGCAAGCGGTTAATGAGTGGCCACGAGTCTTGTTAAACTCCCTTCCGCGAAAAAGTTTTATCCCTATTGTGCGGTCACCAGTACGGTATTTGTAAATTGAAATCCTATCCACTCTCAAACGTCTCTTCTCCAGTGAGAATAAGTTCAGTGCTTGCAACCTTTCCTCATAACTAATATCCTCCAGACCCTTTATTAGCTTTGTTGCCCTTCTTTGTACTCGCTCCATTTCCAGTATTTGCTTCCTGAGGACTGGTGCCCAGAACTGGACAGCATACTCTAGGTGCAGAGATTAAACTGTTTACCCCATCCTCCAGGTCGTTTATAAACAAATTAAACAGGATTGGTCCCAGCACAGAACCCTGGGGGACCCCACTACCCACCCCTGACCATTCTAAATACTCCCCATTTATCACCACCCTCTGAACTCGGCCTTGAAGCCAGTTTTCAATCAATGTACTCACCCTATGGTCCATGCCAATGGACCTTATTTTGTACAGTAAACGTTTATGGGGGACTGTGTCAAATGCTTTTGCAAAATCCAGATACACCACGTCTACGGCCTTCCTTTATCTAGATGGCAACTCACCTCCTCATAGAAGGTTAATAGATTGGTTTGGCAAGAACGATTTTTCATGAATCCATGCTGATTACTGCTAATGATACCGTTCTCATTACTAAAATCTTGTATATAGTCCCTTCTCATCCCTTCCAAGAGTTTACATACTATTGATGTTAGGCTAACTGGTCTGTAATTCCCAGGAATGTATTTTGGGCCCTTTTTAAATATTGCTGCTACATTGGCTTTTCTCCAATCAGCTGGTACCATTCCAGTCAGTAGACTGTCAGTAAAAATTAGGAACAATGGTCTGGCAATTACTTGACTGAGTTCCCTAAATACTCTTGGGTGCAAGCAATCTGGTCCCGGTGATTTATTAATGTTAAGTTTCGCAAGTCTAATTTTTTTTTTGTTTAATAAGTTTTTATTAACCACTTGCAGACCGCCTAACGCAGATATATTGCGGCAGAATGGCACGGGCAGGCAAAATCACGTACCTGGTATGTGTCTTGCCTCCCGCGGGCGCCCCCCGGTGCCCGAGGCGGTCGGCATTGTTAGGGGAGCGATCAATGCTGAGGGGGAGGCCACTCATTCATGGCCACCCCCTCGCGATCGCTCCCAACGAATGACAATCTTCCTCTGCCTCTGTAATGAAGGAAGGATCTTCCTCTTCCTCTGTAAACAGCAGCAGAGGAAGTGATGTCATCTCTCCTCGTGTCGGTCTTTTTCGTTACGGTGCCGAGGAGAGAAGACATCAAGTAAGTGCACCAAACACCACACATACAGTTGAACACTCTAGGCACACTTTTCACCCCCCATCACTCCCCGATCACCCCCCTGTACCCCCTGTACCCCCTGTCACACCAATAGCATTTTTTTTTTTTTTACCGATTATTGCATTGGTGTCAGTTTGTGACAGTTATAAGTGGTAGGGCAGTTAGTGTTAGCCCCTTTAGATCTAGGATATCCCCCTAACCAAGGTTTAACCTCGTGATCACCCCCCATCGCCAGTGTCACTAAGCGATAATTTTTCTGATCGTTGTATTAGTGTCACAGGTGACACTAGTTAGGGAGGTAAGTATTTAGGTTCGCCGTCAGCGTTTTATAGCGTCAGGGACACCCATATACTACCTAATAAAGGTTTTAACCCCCTGACTGCCCCCTAGTTAACCCTTTCACCAGTGATCACCGTATAACTGTTACGGGTGACGCTGGTTAATTAGTTTGTTTTTTATAGTTTCAGGGCACCCACCGTTTATGACCTAATAAAGGTTTAACCCCCTGATCGCCCGGAGGTGATATAAGTTTTAGGGTCAGATAGGGTCGGCGTCCCCCAGGCAGCGTCAGGTTAGCGCCAGTACCGCTAACACCCACGCACGCAGCATATACCTCCCTTAGTGGTATAGTATCTGAACGGATCAATATCTGATCTGATCAGATCTATACTAGCGCCCCCAGCAGTTTAGGGTTCCCAAAAACACAGTGTTAGCGGGATCAGCCCAGATACCTGCTAGCACCTGTGTTTTGCCCCTCGGCCCAGCCCTGCCCAGCCCAACCAAGTGCAGTATCGATCGATCACTGTCACTTACAAAACACTAAACACACATAACTGCAGTGTTCGCAGGTTCAGGCCTGATCCCTGCGATCACTAACAGTTTTTTTGGTAGCGTTTTGATACAGTCGCTAACAGTCAGGAGCTTTTTTACCTGTGAGTCTCACTAGTGTACCACTAAATTTAGAGCCCAAAATGGCAAATCGAAGGTACACTAGTGAGGAGGCCTACACGTTTTTGAGCATGACAGATAGTGAAGAGGAAGTCACTCATCTGTCAGATTCAGGCTCGGAATACGATCCTGTAGACGACAGCGGCTCCATGACAGATAGCTCTGATGACGGAGTTGTGGTCCCTGCCAAGGTCAGGCGTACCATACCCCGAACTTCTTCTTCTGTCGTTGATGTGCAAGAACTGCAGGTCCTTCATATGGAGCAGAGCAGTACTAGCGCCGCTATTCCTGCTGAAGAACTGGCAAGCACCAGCGGCCTAGTACACCCTGGTCGTACATCCAGCACTGTAGTAACACGTGGTGACGTGGCGAGTCCCATAAGTGCAGTTCAAGCTGGTGAGGTGGCAAGCACAAGTAGTGTCCCGCTGCCACCAAGAAGATGAACACAGGCCCATCGTGCCCATAGTGCCCTTCCTGCTGCATTCGCCAATCCGAATTGGGAACCCACCACTTCTGCAGCACCCGTACTTCCCCATTCACTGGCCAACCCGACATTCAGGTGGAAACAGTTGATTTTACGTCACTTGATTTTTAATCGCTGTTTTTCACCGAAGATCTCTATAGATTTATTGTGGACTAAAGCAATTTGTACGCTGGTCAACACATCGCCACTATTCCCCAGTCCTCCCTTGCCAGAGATTGGAGACCAATTACGGTCTCCGAATTTAAGCTCTTTCTGGGCCTTTCCCTCAACGTGGGCATAACTAAAGAGTGAGTTGCGGTCATATTGGTCTACTGACCCAATTCACCATATGCCCGTGATCTCTGCTTCCATGACCAGGGCACGATACAAGCAGATCTTGCGGTTCATGCACTTCAATGACAATGAACTCTGTTGTCCTCAGGGAGACCCTGGATACGATCGGCTCTACAAAAATTCGGCCCCTCGTAAACCACTTTAACCAACGTTTTGCAGACTTGTTTACTCCCCATCAAGTTGTCTGTGTTGATGAGTCCCTGATTAAGTTTTCTGGCCGCTTGTAATTCAAACAGTACCTTCCCAGCAAGCATGCCAGATACGGGGTCAAGATGTGACAGGGCCATGTCATTTTATGGTTTATGAGGGAAAAGATAGCCACATAGAGCCGACAAACTGCCCTGACTACATAGGAAGCGCTGGCAAGATTGTGTGGGACTTGGTGTCACCCTTATTTGGAAAGGGGTACCACTTATATGTGGACAATTATTACATGAGCGTGCCACTTTTTAGTCACTTGTTTGATCAGCAGATTGGAGCATGTGGCACCGTGCGACCTAATTGCCTAATTGCCTAATTGCTAATTTCCCCAGCGGCTTGTAGATTCCCGTCTTAGGCTGGGGGAGAGAGCCTGCTTGCAGTGTAATAATTTGCTCGCTATGAAGTGGAGGGATAATAAGAATGTTTTCGTTTTTACCTCCCTTCATGCAGCCATGACGGTCCAAATTACTACGGCGACTGGTGTTGTGGAGAAACCCCTCTGTCTCCACCAATATAACCAAAATATGGGAGGGGTGGACCTCAACGACCAGTTGTTGGCGCCGTACCTAATTTCCCGTAAGGCCAGATGCTGGTACAAGAAAGTGTATGTTTATTTATTTCAATTGGCTTTGCTGAACGCTTATGTGCTATACAGAGCTTCAGGATGGACTGGATCCTTCCTTAAATTCCAGGAAGAGATTGTCAGAGCCCTTCTGTTTCCAGACGGTGCTCCACCTCACCTTCCCCAACCAAATGCAGCAAGCCGGCTGCATGAGAGGCATTTTCTTTATGTCCTCCCGAGTACCCCTACCCAACAAGCCCCCCAAAAAAGATGTGTCTGCAGCAAGCGCGGATATAGGTGTGACACCCGCTATTATTGTCCCTCCTGTCCTGACAATCCTGGTCTTTGCATTGGTGAATGTTTTGAACGCTACCATACACTAGTTGAGTATTAGCGTAGGGTACAGCACTGCACAGACTAGGCACACTTTCACAGGGTCTCCCAAGATCGCATTTTGTAGTCGTTGGCCCTCCTCCATCCGCTGCATTTTACAGGCAATTATGCCAGCAAAAGTCCTCCTCCCCAGTGTGGGGGGCTCTCAGGGCCTCTGTAGCCTTCCAAATGAGGCCTATGGCAGCCTCCTCCAGGGTACTCCTCTTCCTGCCACTTTCTCTTTGCGGGTGTAGGGGAGAGACCTGCATATCAGGCAGCCTGCTTGGCCCGGCCACCTCCTGGCTGAGACTTCCCTGTGTATGAAAAAAGGACATGGTTTAATGTTTTGCATCATCAATCACAATCATAAATTAGTACTCCAAACTAACATCTAGCTAACATAATTGATTGGACAACCTGAAATATTTAGAGGAATGCTATACCTGGCTCAAGCTGGGCTCCTCCACGTGTTGCTGCCTGGAAGGCCCAGGTTGGGCGTCAGAAGCCTCAGCTGGGGGGAAGGAAGCGTGGAAGGAAGACTGGAGAGTGATGACTTGGGTTCAGTCTGACCTGCCAGAAAATGCAGCCTGTCATAGTACCACAGCCTGGGGACATAGATGTCATCTGCTGCTCCGGATCTCTGCGAATCCTGGACTTTCTTGCGCTCTCTTAGATATGTGCTCCTCAGGCCACCAATTAGGATCTTCAAATAGGTGATGTCTGCCGTGGGGATCACCTGCTTCACAATTTCCAGCAATTGATCCAGTGCTGCCTTCCTCTTTGTTTGGTTCTTATAATGTGGGTGGTTTATCTCCCACAGACAAGGCAGCTCCCTGAACATGTCAATGAAGATTGCCATAAAGTCGGTATCTTTAAAGATATCCATTTGCACTGCAAGACACAACACAAGACAAATCCTAATGTCAGGCAAAACTCTCCTAATCTTGTTACAATATAGGCCTCAATCTAGAAGCAGTATAGGCCCAAGTTTGTCTCCTACCTTCGTTATTACGATCGGCGCCTCCGATGCTCCTTCCTCCGCTCACAGATCATACATAATATGCATGCGTGTTACGCTTTATACACACTGTGTGTAACTCCGCCCGCCCCTGACGTTCTTTCTAGTCTATTCCCCGCCCCTTTTCGTTCTCCGCAGTGGGGGAAGAGCACATGGCGGAGACACAGCATGTGCATGCTAATTATAGCAACAAGGAGGAGGGGGAGGAAAGCCCGGATCCGGAAACGTCCCGATCCAGAAGGAGACGATTTAGGGCCTCAAATATGTCCTTTGGAGAGATGTTGGAGATGGTCGACATCCTGAAGAATGCCGACTATGATGGAAAGTATGGACCTTACCCCAACCCCAATGTCAGAAAGGCCAAGATCATGGCGAAAGTAGTCAAGAGTCTGCACCGGAATTTCGGGGTACGTCGATCGAAAGATCAGCTCAGGAAGCGGTGGTCGGACCTCAAATTACGAGAACATGAGCAGTACAAAAAGATCCGGAGAGTGCTGCAAAAAAGTAAGTAGTTGTGCTGTGTTCCTATTCTTTTTGTCTTTATTACGTTTGTGCTGCTCCATGTGCTTTTGTTAAAAGTGTTGTACATTTTAAAATGGCAACTTTCATGTTCGTGGGCACATTATTCGTTCGTATCAAACCTTTTTCTTTCGGCCTATAAAACACCATTGTTTTGGCCATATGCATTTGCCCACATTTTTTAGGGACTACTTGTATGAAACTAATTTGGTTGTGTAGATGGGTTTGTAACTAGAATGAAATGCAAACTAGATTCTGTGTAAGGAGAGGACACTGAGCAGCTGTTTTCACATCTGGACACTAGAGCACTAGTGTGGGACACCAGAACACCATTTTTATTAGGGGGGCCACACAGGTACTCCAGTGTATACTATAGGGGGGGGTCTCCATCTGTGAAGCTTGTACAAAACAGGTAAAGTATTGCAGCTTGACAAAGGACACTGAAAATGCTACATTTTGGAACTCTGCCAAAATAGACAATTGTACCACACTCCCAAGCAATGTTTCCTATTTATAGTTCTGCCATCAAATATCTGTGTGCTAAGTATACCATTTTTGTTTTACATAGGGGAGAAAAGACTCGGAGGACACCCCTCATCCGAGGAGACCAGAGCCCCCCCCCCCCCGGAAGAAGGGGAAATCACCCCAACACAAGAAGAGCAGGAGGAAGAAGACATGGTGGAACTAGTCACCACAACAGGTGAGTGACTGCGACCACAGGCTCAGGTAAGAGATGGATGCTGGCATATTTTTTATACCTGTTTTTGTTTGGTTTCTCTCTTTTTAGGTGATCGTGATGTTGTGGATCCAGATCCTTTCACTTCAGAAAGTGCACAGATCCTGATCGGGGAGATCATGGGGTGTAATTTAGCATTGGAAAACCTCCAAAAAAACATCAATGATGTTATTCAAAAAAATAAGAACATCATTGATGTTTTGGGTAGAGTTTAAAACCCCTCCAAATCACTTTCTTTTTTTGTGTGCTACAATGTTCAAAATGTTTTAGCGATTTTTAGAAAAGCCAAATTTGGAGGATGCACACAGTGTGGCAACATGTGCTATCTGCCATCACGGGAGATCAATGGACGCGTTTTGGGGTGCAACCCCTTCCTCAATAATAAAGTAGCTGAGAGGAAGAGGTTTCTCCCCCAAAACACGTCCCTTGATCCCCCGTGATGGCAGCTAGCACATGTTGACATTGGGAAATTTGTGTGCATCTTCCAAATTTGGCTTTTCCTGGGGTGACTTCACCCCATCTGAATGCAATATCAAACACAGTTCCTAAATACTCATGTCTGATATTGCCTTCAAGTTCTACCAAATGTGAACTTTGTAAGTTCAAGATTTGTGTCTTTCTTGTTGGTTTTACACATGCCTGTTTTATCTTAAATGGAAATTTCTATTTTTGATAATGCCACCCCAAAAATTGTTATACAACAAACATGTTGGTTTGTTTTAAAAACCTTTTCTAAATGCACATGTGATTGTGCAGGCATTAAAAAGATTGTTAATCAAGAATGTGTGGATTATTGTCTCAACGCTACAACACTTTTGTGGTGATGTAATTGCTGTTTTCTGTGACAATGGGGGTTATTTCCTAAGGGCAAATCCTCTTTGCACTACAAGTGCAGTTTCAGGTGCTTTGTAAGGTTACACAATCACGCCATTTTCTGGACTCACCACATTTCTGTCAGGATCAGCTAAAACAAACACAAGCAGTAAATTTCACCAAAGATTTGCAAATTTTTTTTTTTATTGGATCAAGGTTTCACAAATTGTCTGGCATATTGATGGCCCCCCTACCCGCAAAGAACTCAAGGTATCTTAACCGGACATCACGGGCACTCAGGGAGGGCAAGCCAGGACGGCCACTTTCAAGCGCCGTCAGTGTTGTTTCATTTATCATTCCGGCCTCAGGCCCAACTGAGCTAGCATAGTTGGCAGAATGTTGACGTAAAAAGTTATGTAGAACACAGCACGCCAGGATTATATGATTCAGTTTATACTCCGCCATATGGATGGGTGTAAGAAATAGGCGGAACCGGCTGGCCATGATTCCAAATGTGTTCTCCACCACTCTTCTGGCTTGGGCCAGCCGGTAATTAAAAACCCTCTGTTCCGTGGTGAGGGTCCTCATCGAGAATGGCCGCATAAGATGGTCCCCCAGCGCAATTGCTTCATCCGCAACAAAGACGAATGGGAGTCCTTCCACATTCTCTTCTGGAGGTGGCAAGTCCAAGCTGCCATTCTGGAGATGCCTGTAAAACTCCGTCTGGGCGATGACTCCACCATCGGACATCCGGCCATTCTTCCCCACGTCCACATACAGGAACTCGTAATTAGCCGACGCCGCCGCCAACATCACAATACTATTGAACCCCTTGTAATTATAATAGTACGACCCCGAGTTGGGTGGTGGGACGATGTGGACGTGTTTCCCATCAATTGCCCCTCCGCAGTTAGGAAAGTCCCACCACTGGGCAAAGTGGGAGGCCACAGTCTGCCATTCCTGTGGCGTGGAAGGAAACTGTTGAGGAAAACAAAAATAAATTAGTATTTTTGCACATAAACATGGAAAGCAGATTAGACACAAACATTCTTGGCCAACATCCAGATAACATTTATTAAGGGGAATTTTACAACACCAAAGTATAAGGTACACCTATCATATCCCCCCCCCCCCCCCCATGGGCCATTTCTAACATTATAGGGGGGGGGGAATCTTGGACAGGTAACCCTCTCCACTTCATTGAGAGATGAATGCCTAAATAATGGGTATTACTTGGAACAGCCCCTCCTTAGTTACACTATTGGCAGACCATTGGACAGGTAAGAAGTGTCATAATACAAAGATATAAATACACACTGTACACATTTGAGCACATTTGGACATTCTGCTATTACCTATCAAGATAATAATAGAATACAAAAACTTTAAACAGTACCATTTGAAAGTATTCTGGCAGGCCCTTGCACTACATGCTTTGGGGAATTCATCCATAAATCTGACCACAAAAGAGGTGGTTATAGTGTGTATGTGTTTGGCAAAGTCAGCAGATAGAGGATTGAGGATAGATAGAGAATTGGGATCAGCTGACTTAGCAGTTGGGGGGAGGGAAGGTTAAAAATGATTTGGGGACACCACAAAAAAAGCCTCTGGCACTCCCCCTGAATTTAAAGCACAAATCACATTTCTAAACATTTTAGGGGTTGTTTGGGGTAAAGCACTACTATGGAGCTGATAAAATACATTGTTAATTGACTACATGATGTGAATATAGGGCCAGGAGACCATGCTTGGGAGGTAAGTGAAGGCAAATATGTATGAGGGACAAAAAAAACATAAAATTCCAGCATGCATGAGGACAAAGGGGACATTCACAGCATATTACAATCATGGTAATTAGGGAATGAGGAAAGAAATACAATACATTAGCAAACATTATATACAATAAAATGTGATATTAAAGGATAAAATTCTTACCTTCATATACTCCTTCTGCAGGACCTGGATGATGGCAGAACAGGTCTCTGGGATAATGATACCCAGAGCCTGGGGGGAGAACTTCAAGTCCTGCAGGCTTCTCCCCGTCGCCAAGTACCGCAGGGTAGCGACGAGCCTCTGCTCCGGAGTGATGGCTTGCCTCATGCAGGTATCCTACCTGCTGATATAGGGGGTCAGCAAAGCCAATAAACGGTGAAATACGGGGTCCGTCATCCGGAGAAAGTTCCTGAAATCATCAGGATTATTCTCACGGATCTCGTGGAGCAAAGGCATATGACAGAACTGGTCACACTGAAGCAACCAATTCTTGGTCCATGAACTCCTACCCACCCTGTTCATGGACTGGACTTGTGTCAAGGTCAGGACCCCAACACCAAGCCCCCGCACAGCACGAACTCTACGAGGAGTACGTATACGCAACATGGCTAGAAAACGGTCGGCTGCTCAGAACGAAGTAACAGAACGCACTGAATAACAGCAAGGCCTGTGAAGAGCGGCCTGAAAAACAGTAACGAACGAACAAGAACACAATGACTGAGTCACGCGTAGCTTGCTTGCACGCACTGAAGAGCAGATACAAACCCACAAGCACAAACTGAACTGCAGAAAATGATCTGAAAGCCACGAGTCTGAAAAAGCGCGAATCGTCTCTCATCAAACTTTTACTAACACGAGATTAGCAAAAGGAGCCCAAAGGGTGCCGTGCTTGGTTCTGAAATGGCCTTTTCTAGTCTCGTTGTACGTGGTTGACGTCACCGCGTTCTTGGCGATCGGAAATTCCGACAACTTTGTGCGACTGTGTGTACGCAAAACAAGTTTGAGCCAACATCCGTTGGAAAAAATCCTAGGATTTTGTTGTCGGAATGTCCGATCAATGTCCGACCGTGTGTACGGGGCATTATACTGTAATGTTACTTTGTTTTATTATTAACCATCATTTGCTTAGCAGGTATGCCATTCAGTTGCAGCACGGATTTATTTATCTTGACAGCAACAGTGTTTGCTCCGACGATACATAAAGCCGTGACTCCAGCGCTGTAGGAGGTGATTTCACCACCACAGTTAAAAAAAAGAGCATGTATGCCGAAGCATGGGGGCAGCAGGGGCGGAGGAGCGATTTGGTCCTACCTTTTGGGGCGGATGCCCCCATGCTTCGGCATATATAAACGGTGCATGTATGCCCATCATTAGAAGTGGGTGGATGAAGGGAGGTATTCTAATGGTGGGCATACCCACCGATCAATCTCTTTTTTTCGCTCAGCCCACAGGCTGCATGAAAAAAAAGTTTACAATATATGCCCAACAAGGACCAGCAACGTACTGGTATGTTGCTGGACTTTGAGTGGTTATACCAGAATGATGTCTGCACATTTAGGTATCATCTTGGTATCATTCTTTTCAGCCAGCGGTTGGCTTTCATGTAAAAGCAATCCTAGTGGCTAATTAGCCTCTAGACTGCTTTTACAAGCAGTGGGAGGGAATGCCCCCTCCCCCCACCGTCTTCCATGTTTTTCTCTGGCTTTCCTGTCCCAACAGGGAACCTGAGAATGCACTTGGTGATTCAGCCAGCTGACCATATAACGGCTGTTCTGCCGCTTGATCAATCTTAAGGGGGGCAAGAGGGAACGCCCCTCCCCTCCCGCTACCCTCCGGTGCTTCTACTGACTCACCGCTTCCATCGGTGAGTCGGAGATAGGATCCGTCGGCCCTGGATGGTGAGCATAGAGATTTCCGGCAGACCAGATGGTCGCCGCAGTCTCTACAAACGCTCGGAGGCCGGGCGCGATGTTATGGTGTCACACCCGGCCTCTGCATTCAAACGAATGGCGCCGCCTCAGCTGGGAAGGCGCAATTTATTTTATTTTTTTTATTTCAGGCTTTCTAGCCTAGAGGTGAGATGTGGGGTCTTATTGACCCCATATCTCACTGTAAAGAGGACCGATATTACAAGGGATGTTTACATTCCTTGTAATAGGAATAAAAGTCATCAAAATATATATTTTCTTTTAAAGTGTCAAACTAAAAAAAAAAAGTAAAATTAACAAAAAAAAAAAAAAATTAAAGCACCCCTGTCCCCATGTGCTCGCAGGCAGAAGCGAATGCATACGTAAGTCCCGCCCACATATGAAAACGGTTTTCAAACTACACATGTGAGGTATCGTATCGTAGCAAATGTTAGAGTGAGAGCAAGAATTCTAACCCTAGACCTCCTCTGTAACTCAAAACATGTAACCAGTAAAAAATTTTAAAGTGTCGCCCCTGGAGATTTTTAAGTACCGAAGTTTGGCGCCATTCCACGAGTGTGTGCAATTTTTAACCACTTAAGGACCGCCTCACGCCGATGTACGTCGGCAAGGCGGCACAGGCAGGCAGAATCAAGTCCGATCGGACCCCCCCCCCCCCGGTGCCCGAGGCGGTCCTCATTTGTCCCCCGGTGATCGGCGGTGAGGGGGAGGTCATCCATTCGCCCCCCCCTTGCGATCGCCGCCGGCCAATCAGAACATTCCTTTGCTGCTGTATGCTAAACAGCAGCAAAGGAAATGATGTCATCTCTCCTCGGCTCGGTATTTTCCGTTCCGGCGCCGAGGAGAGAAGACATCAATGTGAGTGCACAAACACGCACACACTCAGTAGAACATGCCAGGCACACAAAACACCCCCGACCCCCCCCCGATCGCCCCCCGATCACCCCCCAATCACCCCTCCCCCCCGTCACACTGACACCAAGCAGTTTTTTTTTTTTCTGATTACTGCATGGTGTCAGTTTGTGACAGTTACTGTGGTAGGGCAGTTAGTATTAGCCCCCTTTAGGTCTAGGGTACCCCCCTAACCCCCCCTAATAAAGTTTTAACCCCTTGATCACCCCCTGTCGCCAGTGTCGCTAAGCGATCATTTTTCTGATCGCTGTATTAGTGTTGCTGGTGATGCTAGTTAGGGACGTAAATATTTAGGTTCGCCGTCAGCGTTTTATAGCGACAGGGACCCCCATATACTACCTAATAAATGTTTTAACTCCTTGATTGCCCCCTAGTTAACCCTTTCACCACTGATCACTGTATAAGTGTTACGGGTGACGCTGGTTAGTTCGTTTATTTTTTATAGTGTCAGGGCACCCGCCGTTTATTACCGAATAAAGGTTTAGCCCCCTGATCGCCCGGCGGTGATATGCATCGCCCTAGACAGCGTCAGATTAGCGCCAGTACCGCTAACACCCACGCACGCAGCATACGCCTCCCTTAGTGGTATAGTATCTGTACGGATCAATATCTGTCAGGCCTGATCCCTGCGATCGCTAACAGTTTTTTTGGTAGCGTTTTGGTGAACTGGCAAGCACCAGCCCCAAGCAGCGTCAGGTTAGCGCCAGTACCGCTAACACCCACGCACGCAGTATACGCCCCCCTCCTTAGTGGTATAGTATCTGAACGGATCAATATCTGATCCGATCAGATCTATACTAGCGTCCCCAGCAGTTTAGGATTCCCAAAAACGCAGTGTTAGTGGAATCAGCCCAGATACCTGCTAGCACCTGCGTTTTGCCCCTCCGCTCAGCCCAGCCCAGCCCACCCAAGTGCAGTATCGATTGATCACTGACACTTACAAAACACTAAACGCATAACTGCAGCGTTCGCAGAGTCAGGCCTGATCCCTGCGATCGCTAACAGTTTTTTTGGTAGCGTTTTGGTGAAGTGGCAAGCACCAGCGGCCTAGTACACCCCGGTCGTAGTCAAACCAGCACTGCAGTAACACTTGGTGACATGGCGAGTCCCATAAATGCAGTTCAAGCTGGTGAGGTGGCAAGCACAAGTAGTGTCCCGCTGCCACCAAAAAGACAAACACAGGCCCGTCGTGCCCATCATGCCCTTCCTGCTGCATTCGCTAATCCTAATTGGGAACCCACCACTTCTGCAGCGCCCGTATATCCCCCATTCACATCCCCAACCAAATGCAGTCGGCTGCATGAGAGGCATTTTCTTTATGTCCTCCCGAGTACCCCTACCCAGCGAACCCCCCCAAAAAAGATGTCGTGTCTGCAGCAAGCGCGGATATAGGCGTGACACCCGCTATTATTGTCCCTCCTGTCCTGATAATCCTGGTCTTTGCATTGGTGAATGTTTTGAACGCTACCATTCACTAGTTGAGTATTAGCGTAGGGTACAGCACTGCACAGACTAGGCACACTTTCACAGGGTCTCCCAAGATGCCATCGCATTTTGAGAGACCCGAACCTGGAACCGGTTACAGTTATAAAAGTTAGTTACAAAAAAAAAGTGTAAAAAAAAAAAAAAAAAATATATATATATATATATATATATATATATATATATATATATATATATATATATATATATATATAAAATAAAATAAAAATTGTCGTCGTTTTATTGTTCTCTCTCTCTCTCTATTCTCTCTCTATTGTTCTGCTCTTTTTTTACTGTATTCTATTCTGCAATGTTTTATTGTTATTATGTTTTATCATGTTTGCTTTTCAGGTATGCAATTTTTTATACTTTACCGTTTACTGTGTTTTATTGTTAACCATTTTTTTGTCTTCAGGTACGCCATTCACGACTTTGAGTGGTTATACCAGAATGATGCCTGCAGGTTAAGGTATCATCTTGGTATCATTCTTTTCAACCAGCGGTCGGCTTTCATGTAAAAGCAATCCTAGCGGCTAATTAGCCTCTAGACTGCTTTTACAAGCAGTGGGAGGGAATGCCCCCCCCCCCACCACCACCACCGTCTTCCGTGTTTTTCTCTGGCTCTCCTGTCTCAACAGGGAACCTGAGAATGCAGCCGGTGATTCAGCCAGCTGACCATAGAGCTGATCAGAGACCAGAGTGGCTCCAAACATCTCTATGGCCTAAGAAGCTACGAGCATTTCATGACTTAGATTTCGCCGGATGTAAACAGCGCCATTGGGAAATTGGGAAAGCATTTTATCACACCGATCTTGGTGTGGTCAGATGCTTTGAGGGCAGAGGAGAGATCTAGGGTCTAATAGACCCCAATTTTTTCAAAAAAGAGTACCCGTCACTACCTATTGCTATCATAGGGGATATTTACATTCCCTGAGATAACAATAAAAATGATTAAAAAAAATGAAAGGAACAGTTTAAAAATAAGATAAAAAAGCAAAAAAAAATAATAATAAAAAAAGCACCCCTGTCCCCCCCTGCTCTCACGCAAATGTAAACAGCAATTGCACCACGCATGTGAGGTATCACCGCAAAGGTCAGATCGAGGGCAGTAATTTTAGCAGTATACCTCCTCTGTAAATCTAAAGTGGTAACCTGTAAAGGCTTTTAAAGGCTTTAAAAAATGTATTTAGTTTGTCGCCACTGCAATTTTAAAGCATGTCGTGTTTGGTATCCATGTGCTCGGCCTAAGATCATCTTTTTTATTTCATCAAACATTTGGGCAATATAGTGTGTTTTAGTGCATTAAAATTTAAAAAAAGTGTGTTTTTTCCCAAAAAAATGCGTTTGGAAAATCGCTGCACAAATACTGTGTGAAAAAAAAATGAAATACCCACCATTTTAATCTGTAGGGCATTTGCTTTAAAAAAAAATATATAATGTTTGGGGGTTCAAAGTAAGTTTCTTGCAAAAAAAAAAATAATTTTTTCATGTAAACAAAAAGTGTCAAAGGGCTTTGTCTTCAAGCGGTTAGAAGAGTGGTCGATGTGTGACATAAGCTTCTAAATGTTGTGCATAAAATGCCAGGACAGTTCAAAACCCCCCCCAAATGACCCCATTTTGGAAAGTAGACACCCCAAGCTATTTGCTGAGAGGCATGTCAAGTCCATGGAATATTTTATATTGTGACACAAGTTGCAGGAAAAAGACCATTTTTTTTTTTTGCACAAAGTTGTCACTAAATGATATATTGCTCAAACATGCCACGGGAATATGTGAAATTACACCCCAAAATACAATCTGTTGCTTCTCCTGAGTACCACATGTGTGAGACTTTTTGGGAGCCTAGCCGCGTACAGGACCCCGAAAACCAAGCACTGCCTTCAGGCTTTCTAAGGGCGTAAATTTTTGATTTCGCTCTTCACTGCCTATCACAGTTTCGGAGGCCATGGAATGCCCAGGTGGCACAAACCCCCCCAAATGACCCCATTTTGGAAAGTAGACACCCCAAGCTATTTGCTGAGAGGTATAGTGAGTAGTTTGAAGACCTCACTTTTTGTCACAAAGTTTTGAAAATTGAAAAAAGAAAAAAAAAAAAATTTTTCTTGTCTTTCTTCATTTTCAAAAACAAATTAGAGCTGAATAATACTCACCATGCCTCTCAGCAAATAGCTTGGGGTGTTTACTTTCCAAAATGGGGTCATTTGGGGGGGGGGGTTGTGCTGTCTTGGCATTTTATGGCCTTCGAAACTTTGATAGGTAGTGAGGAGTGAATCAAAAATTTACGCCCTTAGAAATCCTGAAGGCGGTGATTGGTTTTCGGGGCCCCGTATGCAGCTAGGCTTGAGAAGCAGCAGAATGTATTTTGGGGTGTAATTCCACATATGCCCATGGCATGTTTGAGTAATATATCATTTAGTGACAAAAAAAAAAAAAAAATTGTCACTTTCCCGCAACTTGTGTCAAAATATAAAATATTCCATGGACTCAACATGCCTCTCAGCAAATAGCTTGGGGTGTCTACTTTCCAAAATGGGGTCATTTGGGGGGGTTTTGTGCCATCTGGGATTTTATGACCTTCATACTGTGATAGGTAGTGAGGAGTGAAATCAAAAATGTACGCCGTTAGAAATCCTGAAGGCAGTGCTTGGTTTTTGGGGCCCCGTACGCGGCTAGGCTCCCAAAAAGTCCCACACATGTGGTATCTCCTTACTCAGGAGAATCAGCAGAATGTATTTTGGGGTGCAATTCCACATATGCCAATGGCCTGTGTGAGCAATATATCATTTAGTGCCAACTTTGTGCAAAAAAAACAAAAAGTTTGTAATTTTCCCGCAACTTGTGTCAAAATATAAAATATTCCATGGACTCAACATGCCTCTCAGCAAATAGCTTGGGGTGTCTACTTTCCAAAATGGGGTAATTTTGGGGGGTTTTGTGCCATCTTGACATTTTATGGCCTTCAAAACTGTGATGGGTAGTGACTCCCAAAAAGTCCCACACATGTGGTATCCCCATACTCAGGAGAAGCAGCTAAATGTATTTTGGGGCGCAATTTCACATATAACCATGGCATGTGTGAGCAATATATCATTTAGTGATAACTTTTAGTAATTTTTTTTTTTTTTTTATCATTATTCAATCGCTTGGGACAAAAAAAATGAATATTTAATGGGCTCAACATGCCTCTCAGCAATTTCCTTTGGGTTGTCTACTTTCCAAAATGGGGTCATTTGTGGGGGGGGGGGGGGGTTTGTACTGCCCTGCCATTTTAGCAACTCAAGAAATTACATAGGCAGTCATAAACTAAAAGCTGTGTAAATTCCAGAAAATGTACCCTAGTTTGTAGACACTATAACTTTTGCGCAAACCAATAAATATACGCTTATTGACATTTTTTTTACCAAAGACATGTGGCCGAATACATTTGGGCCTAAATGTATGACTAAAATTGAGTTTATTGGATTTTTTTATAACAAAGTAGAAAATATTTTTTTTTTCAAAATTTTCAGTCTTTCTCCGTTTATAGCGCAAAAAATAAAAGCCACAGAAGTGATCAAATACCGTCAAAATTAGCAGTTAAAGCGACGCAGTGCCAAATTGTAAAAAGTGCTCTGGTCAGAAAGGGGGTAAATCCTTCCGGGACTGAAGTGGTTAAAAAGTATAAAGCATTTTACAGCGATATCAAAAAGAGAAATATATAGACAAACTGAAAGGGGTAGCACATCCCCGCACTGCATATACTATGGAATCACATCTTATTGTGCGTCAGGAGATTTTTGAGAATGTCTAACCTTTACTTGATTAACTACTTAATTAAGGTCCGGTCTTTACTGCTGCGTTACTTGCCATCCATGGTTTACAGTACATATATAGTCATTTGACCATGTACAATTTACATCTGGGGGATATGTGCCTCCAAACATTCAAATCCCTAGTTGCCAAATAGACATTTTACATCAAGAAACAAAATACTAAAGGAAAGGAAGGAAATTAGGAGAAAGATAGAGAAAGATGCAGAGGGTTGGGATGGGGGGGGGGGGGGATTGACCAGCCTCTACAGTTCTTTTCACCATTAACCCTATGGAGTCATAATTTCTGCATATGCTGTTGAGAACTTGAAGGCGAACCAACAGGACCATATCTTGTTTGCCAAATCATATTTATTTCTCAATTTAAGTGTACTTTTTTCCATGTGGTATATGCAATCTACTTCCCCAAGCCTTTGGCGTAGCGTGGGGATTGCCTGTTGTTTCCAAAATTTTGGGATAAGCGCCTCAGCCGCATTTAGTAGGAGAGGTGTTATAGTCTTTTTATATGATCCTCCTGGTTTGTTCGTACAGTGAAACATTACAAAGAAAATTTAGAAAATACCGCGCCAATCAAAAACATTGAATAGCAGCCAACACTCCAAAACGACCAAATTGTGCAAAGTACATGAAGACAAACAGTGTAGCGCTAAAGTACAAACTATGTGAGAAAATAAAGTGACAATTATTTCACAATTAGATAAAGACTAACCGTATCTAGTCTCCAAATTACATAAATTGGAGGAGTGAGTCCCAAATGTGTAATCTAATAACATGTGAAACATACATTCATCAGTGATGAGAAAAACATAAGAAAATATATATAGTGTAAAATGATAATTGGGACAAATAAAGTGATAACTTAATGTGTCCACATTCATAGAGAAAGTGAAATATACATGGCAAGCTTAGTAATAATAATAATAAAATGTCCACAATTTAAGTGAGAGGTATGGCCTCCAAATGAGTCTGGAAATGATCTAGTCCCAGTAAATATCATGCAGATAAAGCGAATTCCATACAGTGCAGATGATACATTAGTACCTCCTCCGTAATGATCCGAAAAATAAGGGATAAGGTACTCTTACCGACTTTGGTGGACTCACAGGCCGTCGGCGGTGAGTCAAAAAGGCTTGCACTGTCTTAAGATGGAAGACAGTATAAGAGTGGACCATGCGTTGGTAAACCTCTTCCTTCTGATGGGGGACCAGAATCCTTCCCGGATGGTCTAAACAATCACCGTCCTTGTCACCATCGGTAAACCATGTACAAAGAAAGAAACAAGGAGCCTCCACATGGTGTAAATCCAAAAAATTCAATTGGTATTTATTTGATCAGTCACGATCATCAGACAATCCATAAAAATATGACAATATAAAAGAAATGTAATAGAATCGATTCCAGTAATAAAAAAGGCAAGCGTGGTGTGGGTGGCTGGGTACAGCAAGGAGACCCAAAAAACATTACCACCCAAGGGTCATTGGGGGTCGCACTACCTTGAATTTCTTTGATCCAATATAATACAGTAGTCCAGTATGGTCTAATAACAGGGCAAGACCACCAAATATGGGCATGAGTGCCCCGGTTCCCGCAACCCCTCCAGCAAAGATCCCAAATGGATGGGAAAGTTTTATGAAGCACTACCGGGGTGTAGTGCCATCTTGTTAGCATCTTATAGTTTACGTCTGCTGCTTTTGAAGATATAGAGGAGATATGGGATAGTTGGAGTATTGTGAATGAATCGTTGAATGTCTGATAGTGAACTTTGGAGTTCCTGTTCCCATTTTGCCAGGAACGATTCCTGGACTATAGGAGGTAAAGACAATAGAGCTTGATAAAAAAAAAAAAGGAAATAGGTTTATCCGGTGGCTGATCCCCAACAAGTAGACCCTCTACTGGATTCAGATCTGTTTCAGACCTCAGTGGTTGTGGAAGAGATTTGACAAACTTTGAGAGTTGGTGGTATTTCCATTGATTCATAAAGGACACTGGTGTTGTTGGAATGAGTGTGGACATCGGCCGGATACCTGCATCCGTAGCTACTTGATGCAACAGGTGTATCTGAGATCCAATTGCTGAATCTAGGGTCAATATTCCCAGGTGGGAAATAATCATATCCTGTTAATTGCATGAGTGGAGAGTTGAAGGGCCATTTTTGCGTTTTGCATAGCGAATCCCACATTGCCAAGGTTGATTTGGTAAGCGGCGAAGCTGTTGGTGCCAGCTTAAGAAATTTGTTAGGAATCCAGATTAGAGGATATGGGTCTAAACCACACAAGTCCATTTCCAGCTGTACCCAAAGTTTTGGAGTCTTTGTGATATTTCCAGTCAGATATCCTATTTAGTGCAATGGCAAGAAAGTAGCGTTTAAAGTCTGGGAGCGCTAGGCCTTCTCTGCTTTTTGGTCTGGTTAGCCAATTGTAAGCAATTCAGGGTCGTTTACGGTTCCACACATATCTACATATAATAGATTATACTATACTAAAAAAACCCAGAGGAATCTTGTAAGGGATCATTTGAGAGCAGCCTAGGCAATATGTTCATTTTAACAATACTAATTCTTCCTAACCATGAATGAGCCACCTGGGTCCACTTTTGTAAATCTGATCTAATTGAGTTCAGCAACGGGATATAATTTCTACAGAATAGGGAGGCTGGGTTAGGAGTGAGATATTTTCCTAAATATTTCAGTGCATGGGGTTGTCAGCTAAAGGGGAAAGAAGGTTTCAACTGAGTCACCAACTTGTGAGGGATTGATATGTTTAAGATTTCTGATTTAGACAAATTAATTTTAAAATGAGAGATATTCCCAAATTTAGTAAAGGCCGACATAAGGTTGGGGAGGGTAATAAGGGGTTGTTGAACGTAAAAGAGAATGTCATCCGCATATGCTGCATATTTGTGCTCTTTTCCCAACTTGATCCCGTGTATGTTAGGATCGTTACACACCGTCGCTAAGAAAGGTTCTAATGAGAGGGCAAAGAGGATAGGTGATAAGGGGCAGCCCTGACGGGTTCTGTTGTGGAGGTAGAAAGGTTCACTCAGTGTACCACTGACTCTCAACTGTGCCGAGGGTGATTGGTATAGTGCTGAAATTCTCTTCAGCATGGTCGGGCCTATGCTGAGATGCTGTAATGTTGACAACAGGTACTCCCAGTCCACCCTATCAAACGCTTTCTCAGCATCAGTAGACAAGAGAAGGGTGGGCTGGGAGCACCCGCATACGTGGGAAATCAAGGAGAGCGTTCTGAGGGAATTATCCCGTGCCTCCCTACCTGGGATAAAACCTGTTTGGTCCCTGGAAATCCACTGGGGGATCAGGGGCATAAGTCTTATCGCGATTGCTTTAACATATAGTTTGGCATCTAGATTCAATAAGGAAATTGGGGGATAACTGCCACAAAGGCTTGGATCCCTCCCTGGTTTGGGGAGTATAGTGATGTAGGCGCGGAGAGTCTCCGGACGGACGCCCCCCACCTGCGGAGACCGAGCTGGCATATGACGTTAAATATGGGAGTAAGAGGTCAGCAAAGGCACAATAGTAAGCCACCGTTAATCCATTAGGGCCCGGTGCCTTACCATTAGCTATGGATTTAAGTGCCGCTCTGAACTCCGCGGTGGTGAGCTCTCCCTCTAGTGCCTCTAATGTAGCAGCGGGTAGTTTTGGTAGTTTGGCCTGTGTAAGGTATTCTTGTATTAGTGTCCCTCTAGTTGCCCCATCTGAGGTGGCTTTGCTAACGTGATATAGTTGTTGGTAAAAAGAATGGAATTCCTTCGCAATTTCATTGTGTTTTGTACATCATAGTATCTGAGGGAGATTTGATTTTAGCTATATAGGAGGCTGATTTTTTGTGTTGCAAAGAACGAGCTTAAAGACGGCTGGGTTTGTTCCTCCATTCGTAATATTGTTGGGACAGTATACAAAGCCGGGAGGTCTACTCCTCATTAAAGAGAGCCTTTAATCCTTCTCTTTTCTGCGTGAGGGATTGGAAAATTAAGGGTGAGTTAGAAAGTTTGTGATTATTCTCTAGAATACCTATGTCTTTGATGAGTTGTGATTATGGGTGTGTTTTCTCTCTTTTTCCTGGAGCCCAATTCAATAAGTTTGCTGCATATATGAGAATTATGGGCTTCCCATAGAACTCCAGGAGATATCTCAGGCGAGGCATTCTCCTGAAAGTAGAGAGAGAGACTACCCCCAATCTCGTTTATGTCAACTTGTTCCGCTATAAGTGAGTCATTCAGCTTCCAGTTTGTAGATTTAACGGGATGATATTTGCAGTGTTAGGCTAATTGGGGCGTGATCAGATATAGTTGAAATTTGAATATGAGTTCTAGATGATGGTGAGTTATGAAAAAGTAATCTATCTGAGAGTGCGAGCTGTGAAGGTGTGAATAGTGCGTGTAGTCCTTTTCTCGTGGATGCCTTATCCTCCAAACATCCATAAGCTGGGCTGTATGTAACTGCGTATAAATGCAAGACGTCTATGAGGGATGCAAGATTTCCCTTGGGAGGTATCTAGAGCAGATTCTAGGGGGGTATTAATGTCCCCCGCAAGAATAATGCATCCATGAGCGAAGTCCCTCAATTTGTTCAAGGTGGCAGCTAGGAAGCCCGCTTGGCCCTGATTTGGAGAGTAAAAATTAGCTAATGTGCATTGTAAGTTGCCTAGGCTGCCCTTCAAAAATAAGAATCTACCAAGCGGATCCACAACAGCTGCCCCGTACAGGGGAACAGTGCCATTTCGGATCCTAGACCCTGCATGACCAAATCGGGCACATGACGACTGTGTGGTCCGGCGTCGGCACATAGTTAAATTACCTTAAGTAGCCTTAAGCGTGAGTAAGTGTTACACCTATTAAACTGTCCAATAAAACAAAATAAAGAATAATAACACTGAACATTAGATAACATTTTGGTAAAGATTATTTGCTTACTCTAGGCCAATAATAGAACTCAGTTTGGAACATGGCATATGTAGGTTAAAGACTCAGCCCACGTGTGGGGTAGCGCCCAGTGTGGCGGAGCAGCGTTTATGGGGAACTTTCTGCCAATGCACTTCAGACATATTAGAGAGTGCAGGTATGTCATCCTGTCATACATGTAATTCAGGTGGTTCAATGTTAAAGTCCATGCAGAACGTATCCACATCTTCAGGAAAACGTAGAATAGCTGTTTTTCCATCCCTGTTCGCTATGAGGGCCACTGGAAATCCCCATCTGTAGTTAATAGAAGCCTCACGTAGTTTTTCTGTGAGGGGTTTAAGTGCTCTCTGTTGTTCCAGTGTCTCCCTAGCCAGGTCTGGGAAAAAGGACAGAGCGACTCCATCAAATTCTAACGTGGCTGCCTCTCTCGCTTTCCGCATAATGAGTTCCTTTTCCTCGTAATAGAGGACTCGGCAGATAACATCTCTAGGGGTATCAGAAGACAGATTGTGTGGGCGAATGGCACGATGGACCCTATCCAGCTTTAGGGGGTAATCAGCCGGGTTACCCAGGAGACTGTTAAATATGCTGCGAATGGAGGCCGCAAGGTCATCATCTCTTGTCACCTCTGGTAATCCTCTAATGCGGATATTATTCCTCCTGTTACGGTTCTCCTGGTCCTCGATCTTATAAAGTGCCATTCTGTGGGCTATAGGTAGGCTGCGAGTTGTTACCTGCAAATCTCTAATGGCCATTGCGTGTCTGTCAAGATGCTGTTCTGTCTCCTCCACCCTTTCTAGCACGTGTGTGAGATCTGCACGTACTGCCGAGAATTCTTTTTTAACCACTTCCCGCCCGGCCTATAACAGAATGACGGCCGGGAAGTGGTTCAGTTATCCTGACTGGGCATCATATGACGTCCAGCAGGATAACAAGCCGGCGTGTGCCCGCGGGGGCGCGCAGCACGGCGATCGCGAGTGTGGAGAGTCAGTCTGACATGCCGCATCTCCGATCGTGATAAGAAGACTCTGAAAGAGGCTTCTTACCATGTGATCAGCTGTGACCAATCACAGCTGATCATCGAGAGAACCAGGAAGTGCTGGTAAACGGCATTCCTCGGTTCGCACTGAGAGGGAGAGCCGATCGGCGGCTCTCCCTGTCAGAGGGGGGGGAGTCTGTGCTGATAATCAGCACATTGATTATCAGCACAGCCCCATCAGATGTGCCACCACAGCTGCCAATCAGTGCCCAGCAGTGCCCAAATAATAAAGTCTGCCCTTCCTCCCTCAAGTTAGGGGGCCTATAGCATACTCCCAGTATTATTTTCCCCTTAGCTTCATCCCTTTGGAGCTCTACCCATAAGGATTCCACCTCCTCCCTAGCTCCCTTAGTGATGTCATATCTCACATTCACTTGTACATTATTCTTGATATATAGGCATACCCCTCCCCCTTTTTTACCCTCTCTATCCTTGCGATAAAGGGTATACCCTTGAATGGTTGCCAGCCAATCATGAGAGCTGTTGAACCAGGTCTCTGAAACTCCCACAAAATCCAAATCCTCCTCGTACAACAGTATCTCTAGTTCACCCATCTTGTCCGCCCGGCTCCTGGCATTGGTGATCATGCCACTTTATTTAGACCGGTCGCATGTTATCCTCTTATTGGGTGTTCCGAGATTGCAACTAGGACTTGCTACTATACTTACCTTGGGTTTATGTGCTTTGGTCAACCTATCACTAATGCCCCCAATACTACCCTTTGGACTATGTTCTGCACTGACTATCTCTACCTGTGGACTCTCCCACCCGTTGCCTAGTTTAAAAACCCCTCTAACTATTTGGCCATCTTCATTTCCAGCTGATCTGCACCCTCCTCATTTAGGTGCAGTCCATCCCGCCTATAGTACTGAGAAGTCGGCCCAGTCCTCCAGTTACCCAAACCACTCCTTACTACACCAGCTCTTCAGCCACTTGTTTACTTCCCTAATCTCCCTCTGCCTTTCTGGTGTGGCTCGATGTACCAGTAGTATTCCTGCCAGTATTCCTGCCTGCCTGTTTTATGTGTTTTGTTAATAATTTGTTTTGCAGATGCATGCTCAATCCAAGTGATGCATTTTACACCCCTCCCCCCAAACAATTTTCATGCAACAGATTTCCCAGCTGCAGCTTAACTAGGCTGATTGGCATGGCAAAACAATAAAAGGTGTGATTTCTCTAAAAGCTATTTTCCTGGTGCTTTCATGGCAGCATACTCAAAAGAAAACAGGTAATAAAAGAACCAATATACTCTGCGATCAAGTATTAATGAGGCAGACTGAAGGCACGAATAGCCACGTCTGTATAAGTTAAGGACAATTGCTAACACCAACCATTGATGGGTGTCTTCCTCTAAATTCATATGGCATATACAAAAAACAAAAAAGAAAAGTGAATTCTTCAATGAGGAACGCGCAATGGTCAATATGGTAAATATAAATGCTATTTTATTGAAAAACTCACTATGAACACCAATCCAAAAATATACTGTAAAAACAGGTACCATCACCAGTTAAAAGGGACAACATTGTCATGGACAGACGCAGATGGCCACCTCTCACAGCCAGCCTCTCACGCCAAGCACAAAAACTTCATTCAGGAAGATTATACAGTAATAATTACATAAGTAAATTAAATGCACTGATATGCTGAAAGTCCTTAAATGTCAGGAAAGAGCAGCAAATAGAGGCAGATGAAGATTGCTTAGGTGGTGGGGAGTATGATGACAGACCTGATTGACAACGTGGGAAACTCCTGAAATCAGGAGACCCAGAGCGGGGAGGGAGGGGAGGAAGGGGGAATGGAGACAGAGGGGCCTGTGGTGGGGAGGCCACAGACAGAGGGACCCAGGGCTGATTCAGCAGCAGCTTGAGGTGTTGTAGAAATACGGGCCTGTATATTGAGTGTCTCTCTGGTCCAGTGATGGCTCACAATGTTAGAGGCCAAATACACATGACTGCGGCTGGTATATCTTGAGCTGAGCTGGGTGGCTGTCTCTGTTAGCTGGATGCAGTGTGGTGGGTACTGGGTGCTAGTAATGATAACTGTCCCAAGGCTGGGATATAAACAGGTTTAATCTCACCCAGTGTCGGCTGCAGTCCACTTCAGGAACAGGGGTTGTAGCTGTCACCGTCTCCAGCTAGTAGATTTGCAAGATTGCAAGTTGTTTTATCCTCCACAGGGCCGTTCAATGTGCACGTCCGTTGGCGGTCCCGTGAAGGTAAGGATAATAGGGGGTTAGCCTAGAAGGGTACCGCAGCGAGGCCGGGTTTCCTGACACCCTCGGTCCTCCCCTCGTTCTGTTTTCGCGGGTAAGTACGGGCGACCGCTATGGTTGCAGGCCAGTAGTTTCAGGGCTGGTAGGTGGGTCTACGAGTCTGCCGGGACGCTATAGACAGCGTGATGGCGTCATGCTGACGCGTTTCCTCCGTAACTCGGATTTCATCAGAACATGCGCAGTAGCAAATAACATTGTCTTATATAGCATCAAGACGGAACCACGTAAGGGCTTCAGCGTCTGGTTGTCAAGGCTACGGCGTAATTCACTGACAGCCACACACATATAAACAAGACTTGAAACATAAATAGCAGGACGGATCCGTGAGTACCAATACCCTCAGGGGGGATAGACAAGACTAGAACCCTTTTACCAGAGCCAGAGTGGAAAAGATAAAAGAAGGAAAAGGACAATGGAATTGGGGAGGGGAAAGGACAGCGGGAAATGTTAGCCATCACTGGCCCAGAGAGACACTCAATATACAGGCCCGTATTTCTACAACACCTCAAGCTGCTGCTAAATCAGCCCTGGGTCCCTCTGTCTGTGGCCTCCCCACCACGGGCCCCTCCGTCTCCATTCCCCCTTCCTCCCCTCCCTCCCCGCTCTGGGTCTCCTGATGAGAAAACCCCAGTTACCCTGGCGCCAGTTGCAGTTTACATATGCGGGTATTTATTATCGCTATTTGTGCTTCAATGTGTGCGGGTTCGCATGTTCGATCAATTACTTTTCCGGCGCACCAATTAATGTATGAACTGGTGCAGAGCTTTCTTAGGAAATCACCTCCTTAATGTTCCTGAAGCCAATTGTGTACATAGGGAAGTAACATACTATATAGACATGGCAAACTAAATAACTAATTTATGTTCATTGTTCACTGTTCATATTTAACTTTTTCAGTACTAAGAGTAACTTTGATGCAGAGCTTGTGTGAGCAAGACGATCTTGATGATTCACAGCTCTTCTTCGATGTTGAGGAGGAGGAGCAGGTCTTGATCCCCCCAAAGCCAACTTAACAAAAAAGAAAAGCTGCCAAGAAAACCAATAATAACACAGCAGATGGATTCTTACGCAGGACCTCTTTAAAATGCTGCATTTTGTGCCCCTACTGGGATGGATGCAATAGATCAGCCTTTTTATCCTTGTATTGGATAACTAATAGGATGGCCATTTAAATAGTGGTCTTTGTCTTTGCAAACTGATGGTGCTCCCCTGGGTCTCTCACCTGTGCAGGGCCGCTGATAAGCTAGTACAACTGGCCCAGTTGTACCGGGCCCGGCCAGCAGGGGGGGGGGCGGATAATATAAACAGTGAATGAAAGAATGCAAAGTAATAAAAAAAAAGTGTTTCCCTCCCCTTCTCCAGCTCACATTTGACTGTAAACAGTGCTGGAGTGGGACTGAATGGGGGAGCAAGGAGAGAGACACATGGCGGTATGACTACAGCAGCAATACAAGTTCTGCAGGACACGCAGCTGTGGCTGAATGGAAACAACAGGATCGTCAGGAGCAGAGCCGGTACAAGGGGAGGGCGGAAGGGGCGGATGCCCTGGGAGGTACAATTTATTGGGGGTGGGGGGCGCAGTGAAGTGTCCTGTCCTTCACCGTCACTAGTTTGCTGGGACCACGGGTTTCCCCAGCAACCAATGACGCTGCGAGCGTGAGCCCACCCCTTGCTCCTCACCGCAGGTCTCGGAGACGAGTTGAGAGAAGACGAGCTTACACTCACGGGCCACGAGTAGGGGCATGACGTCATGTGCATGTCCCGCGCCCTGCCCCCCTTCTACTCACAGGTCCCGAGTCCTGGCTCTCCATATCTCGCAGCTTCCGCCCCTTCGGTATTTCAGTTGTGCGGCCTGCCTCCTGCATTCTAGGTATGTGGGCCAACTAGTGATCACTAATGGGCATATTTTTATTGTGCACACTGCTGGGCACTTGGTCACGCTGATAGGCACCTTTTTTTATGTAAAGGGGCACTCTGATGGACAAATTTTATTTTAAGGGGCACGCTGATGGGTATATTTTTAATGTGCACACTGATGGGCATATTTTCTTAAGGGGCACACTGATGGACACATTTTGTTGTGCCCATCAGAGTGCCCCTTAACATAAAATGTGCCCATCAGCGTGCCCCTTAAAATAAAATTTGCCCATCAGATTGCCCCTTAACATAAAAGGTGCCCATCAGCGTGACCCTTATTTTATGTTAAGGGGCACGCTGATGGGCACATTTTATGTTAAGGGGAACTCTGATGGGCATATTTTATTTTAAGAGCAACACTGATGGGCACATTTTGTATTATGGAGCACTCTGATGGCCAGATTTTACGTTAAGGGGCATGTTTTGTTGTGCCCATCAGAGTGCCCTTTAATATAAAATGTGCCCATCAGGGTGCCCCTTAACATACAATTTGCCCATCAGAGTGTCCCTTAACATAAAATATGTGCTCTTCTTCCATGTTGAGGAGTGGTCTTTGTCTTTGCAAACTGATGGTGCTCCCCTGGATCTCTCTCCTGTGCAGGGCCGCTGATAAGCCAGTACAACTGGCCCTGTTGTACCGGGCCCGGCCAGCAGGGGGGGGGGGGGGGCGGTCAATATAAACAGTGAATGAAAGAATTCAAAGTAATAAAAAAAAAGTGTTTCCCTCCCCTTCTCCAGCCACTCACATTTGACTGTAAACAGTGCTGGAGTGGGGCTGAATGGGGGAGCAAGGAGAGAGACACATGGCGGTATGACTACAGCAGCAATACAAGTTCTGCAGGACACGCAGCTGTGGCTGCATGGAAACAACAGGATCGTCGGGAGCAGAGCCGGTACAAGGGGAGGGCGGAAGGGGCGGATGCCCTGGGAGGTACAGTTTATTGGGGGTGGGGGGCGCAGTGAAGTGTCCTGTCCTTCACCGTCACTAGTTTGCTGGGACCGCGGGTTTCCCCAGCAACCAATGATGCTGCGAGCGTGAGCCCGCCCCTTGCTTCTCACCGCAGGTCTCAGAGACGAGTTGAGAGAAGACGAGCTCACACTCACGGCCACGAGTAGGGGCATGACATCATGTGCACGTCCCGCGCCCTGCCCCCCTTCTACTCGCAGGTCCCGAGTCCTGGCTCTCCATATCTCGCAGCTTCCGCCCCTTCGGTATTTCAGTTGTGCGGCCTGCCTCCTGCATTCTAGGTATGTGGGCCAACTAGTGATCACTAATGGGCATATTTTTATTGTGCACACTGCTGGGCACTTGGTCACGCTGATAGGCACCTTTTTTTATGTAAAGGGGCACTCTGATGGACAAATTTTATTTTAAGGGGCACGCTGATGGGTATATTTTTAATGTGCACACTAATGGGCATATTTTCTTAAGGGGCACACTGATGGACACATTTTGTTGTGCCCATCAGAGTGCCCCTTAACATAAAATGTGCCCATCAGTGTGCCCCTTAAAATAAAATTTGCCCATCAGATTGCCCCTTAACATAAAAGGTGCCCATCAGCGTGACCCTTATTTTATGTTAAGGGGCACGCTGATGGGCACATTTTATGTTAAGGGGAACTCTGATGGGCATATTTTATTTTAAGAGCAACACTGATGGGCACATTTTGTATTATGGAGTACTCTGATGGCCAGATTTTACGTTAAGGGGCATGTTTTGTTGTGCCCATCAGAGTGCCCTTTAATATAAAATGTGCCCATCAGGGTGCCCCTTAACATACAATTTGCCCACCAGAGTGTCCCTTAATATAAAATGTGCCCATGGGCAAATTTTATGTTAAGGGACACGCTGTTGGACATATTTTATGTTAAGGGGCACTCTGATGGGCAAATTTTATGTTAAGGGGCACCTTTTGTTGTGCCCATCAGAGTGATGTAAGGAGGCACTCTGACAGGAATGCCTGATGTAAAGGAGCACTGTGATGGGGACATCTGATGTAAAGGGGCACTGTGATAGGGACACCTGATGTAAAGGGGCACTGTGATGGGGACACCTGATGTAAAGGGGCACTGTGATGGGGACACCTGATGTAAAGGGGCACTGTGATGGGAACACCTGATGTAAAGGGGCACTGTGATGGGGACACCTGATGTAAAGGGGCGCTGTGATGGGGACACCTGATGTAAAGGGGCGCTGTGATGGGGACACCCGATGTAAAGGGGCGCTGTGATGTGTGAGTGAACTCTGTTTCTATCACATTAAACCTAATTGAATTTGTATTGTTTTAAGTATATTCTTGTTTTGAAACGACATTGATTCTTTCTTAAAAATGTGTGTGGGGGGGTGCAGTTTGCCATCTTCGTCCTGAGCACCAAATGGCCTTGTCCCAGCACTGGTCGGGAGCACAGTAACATGTTGCTGGCCGACTGCAGTGTCTTCCAAATATCTATGTGATCAGGCAGTGTACAGGTTACCTATCAGCTTCCCCTCCCTCTTGTCTTGTGGGTTACTTTTTTTTTTTTTTATCTGCCTAACCTGACCAGCCCATTGTTTGATCACACTGATACCATCTCTGGAAGACTCTGCAGCAGCTGTTAACCATTTCAGCTTATAATCAGCTATTTAGCCAGCGCTCTGTGTGTGCTGCACAGATTGTTTGGTGGGTTTTTTTTGGGGGGGGGGGTTTGGAGGATTTACTGCTGGAGGCTAGAAACTTCACAGCCCCATTAACTGGTTACTGTCCTCCACTAATCCTGACCAGTTCACTGTTTGTAAGAAAATTAGTATTTTGGAAATTGGATGTGATGCTGTCTTCTGTCACTTGGTTGTACTTTCAAAGAAAAATCACGGACTTGATCTTGCAGAGCTGGTTTAAATAGAGTGGATCAGCCCTGTGATACTATATACTTGTACACTGGGTTCAGCCATAAACACAGTCTCCGACCATCTCCTGAATCAATCATGTCTGCGATCCCTAACCGTCTTCTGTACCATGTCTGCAGTCTCTGACCATCTCCTGTACCATGTCTGCATTCTCTATCTCCTGTACCATGTCTGCAGTCTCTGACCATCTCCTGTACCATGTCTGCAGTCTCTGACCATCTCCTGTGCCATGTCTGCAGTCTCTGACCATCACCTGTACCATGTCTGCAGTCTCTGACCATCTCCTGTACTATGTCTGCGGTCTCTGACTGTCTCCTGTACTATGTCTGCAGTCTCTGATAGTCTCCTGTACTATGTCTGCAGTCTCTGATCATCTCCTGTACTATATCTGCAGTCTCTGACCATCTCCTGTACTATGTCTGCAGTCTCTGACCATCTACTGTACTATGTCTGCAGTCTCTGATCATCTCCTGTACTATATCTGCAGTCTCTGACCATCTCCTGTACTATGTCTGCAGTCTCTGACCATCTACTGTACTATGTCTGCAGTCTCTGACCTTCTGGGGATGGGCCAGGGGTGGGGCTGAAGGAGGGACCATGGGCATGACCAGGGGCGGGGCCAGGATGAGGCTGGAGGGACCAGGGGCGGGACCAGGGTGGGGCTGAAGGGGGGCCCGTCAGGTAGGCTGTACAGGGCCCCATGATTTCTATCAGCGGCCCTGCTCCTGTGTAGCCAACATTTGTTTTCACAACTTCTGTAAATTGTGCAGCATCTGCTGTGTGATTATTGGATTTCCCTGTTTCAGAAGAGAAAGAGCAAGGAGAGAGACATCACTCAGCCAGTGTCCCAGCTCCAGGTTTAGGTGCAGACTTTAAGCCAAGCCTGCCTGTTCAGCAGAGTGGTCAGTGCAGCAGCTTCCTGGATTCTAAAAGCTACTTTAGGGGACTGAGTGAGTACACACCAGCCATCATATCCAAAGCAACATGGAGGACAGTGTAGTGCAATACCACACATGTCTGGGAGCTTACTCTTCAATATTGATTTATGGAACTTTTATCTTTATTTCAGCTACACCATTACTCCCATTGGTGTTCAGCATAGTTCAGTTGGACTTCAGCAGCCAGAGACTTTAGAAGTTCCTCATTCACTTGATTAGAGTTACTTCAAATTTGGGGCATCCCATGTACCCCCAATCCCTATCCAAGTTTTTTGTTCCCAAAATAAACACAAAAAAACAAAACCCCTAGACTGTTTCTTGAGCCAACTGGAGCAGGGGGAAATCCCTTTTTGCTTGGCTGTTGGTGCTGGGTGAGAGAAATAGGCCTAAATTCCAGCAGCTCCTTTGAGGTTGGCACTACACTGAGAAAGTGGTATCATTCTTCTGGCTGTGTTGACAGAGATGATAAAAAATCTCACAACTAGATGGACAGAATAATACATCCTTGTAAATGTAAAACAACTCCCTTACATGTATTTGTTCTGTGTATTTGGGATTTTTTCAGGAGTTTGGCTTTAATTAATGCAAAATGCTCATACTAAAGAGTAACTCCACTTTTGTGGGAAAAAAAAATCAAATAAAAAATAAAAGTTAACAGCGTATACAATAACATAGTGTACTGTATATATTGTAATTAAATGTTATGTAAAAATTACCTTTCCCTTTCAATCTGTAGCTCTGTAATTTTCTGTAAAATACAATGCAATATGGCTACCTGCAGGTGTTCCGTACACAGATGGTGAACAGAACGCCCCCCAGATATGTAATTCCCTGCTTGTGTGATTGGCTTACTTACTTGGCTTTTCACAGAAGTCTGCACTAAGATTCAAATCAGATTGTGAGCATCCCCTGCAACAAAATGTTAATTTTTGGTAAGGTAGTCCCAAAGAGAAATCACTTCTAAAGGGATGCAGACCCTGCAACATTCCTCATTAGAGCCCTACAGGTGACTGATAATTATAAAACCACTCAAACCACTACAATACAGATTCACATTGACATGGACACAGACAAACAAACAGCTAGTTCTTCAGAATAACAAAAGGTTGGAATCTGCAAAAAAGTTTGTTAAAATCCCTGCAATGTACATTAATCACCTAGAGGGGATTGTTTTTTTTTCTCAACAAAAGTGGAGTTACTCCTTAACGGCATGCCAACCAACTAACTTTTACTGAGGAAGAGACTCATGTCTCTTCTGCAATATAACATTTTTTTCTGCCTGCCAGCAATGTTCCTCTAGGTGTACACTGAGCTGTGCATGTGTAGCACATCATACAATCTCTCCATGCCTTGATTGCCCGGATGCATAAAACGGAGTTACGTCATTCCAGGCTGGCTGACCAATCAATATGGCTGAAGATGTTGAACCTACAAGGAGCCTGGAAAAAGATGTCAGTGACTGTGACAGAGTGAATGGGAGATTATGGATGTTGCATCTCTGGAGGGGAGGGGGGCACTGTTTATACTTGAACAATATGGGAAAAGCCCACCCACCAAGTTGCAGACTTTAGTTCTGCTCTGAGATGATGAAAAATAAACCCACATTTTAAATTTTTCTTAAAATGTTATTTGCCTGGCTGTTTGAGTTCAGTACTTGCAGGATATGGACAGTTTAGACTTTCATGGATGCATCCTTGTTTGGGATCGGGACCCAGGAAACTATAGACAAGGTGGTCCAGGCATAGAGGGGCAGATATTTTGTAATGTGGTGTTTGCATATGATTTCTTCCAAGAAAGGATCAAATTTCAGAACACCTGAGCTCCCATTCTGGGCGTGTCTTCAGTGAATGACAGCCCGTGCAAGCTGATTCATTCCCATTATCTGCAAAGGGAGGCTCTAGTCATTATCAACATATAAAGTAACCAAGGGAAAAGGCTTTTCCTTTCTAAAGCTAACATATGCACCTGGCAGTGGTTTGTACGTAAGTACAAGTCTCTATCACTAGTTTTAGTCTATTATACTAATACAAGTATGTGCATAATATGTAGTATTTTGTTATGATTTAATACACAGAGAACTTTCTCTAAATGAGTTTTGATATGTGCAACATTGATCTTGATATGTGCAACAATATACAAAAATATAGTGTGTGTTTTGTTGTCTATGGCTTTTTACATTTACATTTTATATGGATGTATATAGCAGAAAAAAAATGAGTGTAATCACATTCGACTTGGCCAGTTGGTATTTTCTTGCCATTCCATTTATACTGGTTGTATGTCAATTTCCTTTTATATCTGAATCATAAATATATTCATGTGTAGTCTCACAACATTTTGTAATTCATTTTTATTATTGTCTATTTATTCACCTGCTCTTGAGTATCTTCATAAACTATGTACTGTACAGTATATAGGAAAAATTCTGAAAGGCAGTTTAATTCCAATTCTATTAGGAAACCATGTAGTATTTGCATTATCAAATAAAATGTGCTAAGTTTCAGAAACTGAAAATATATATATATTTTTTAAATTCACTAAAGTTATCGCATCGATCAATTGTTTTTTTTTTGCATAAAATAATAATAAAAAGGAGCTGGTGCTTGCATGCACATAATATAGGTAATTTGTGAGGCTGTCTGTAGGTAAAAATCAACTCGCTAAATAATGTCATGGGTTATGTGCCTAAAATAATTCTATAAATATCAACATGTTGCGTGATCATATATATACGTGTTGAAATGCCTTATCTGTGATTAGGCAAACAAAAGTCCATCTGAGGAATGAATATATAAGCTTATAAATTGCAGATGCTAATTGTCACTTGCCATGTCACCTGCAACATGTTGCGGATTGTCACCTGCCACCAGATGCATATTGTCACTTGGCACATCACCTGTCACAAGTTGCAGATTGTCACCTGCCACACGTTGCGGATTGTCACTTGCCACGTCACCTGCCACACGTTGCAGATTGTCACTTGCCACGTCACCTGCCACACGTTGCAGATTGTCACTTGCCACGTCACCTGCCACACGTTGCAGATTGTCACTTGCCACGTCACCTGCCACACGTTGCAGATTGTCACTTGCCACGTCACCTGCCACACGTTGCGGATTGTCACTTGCTACGTCACCTGCCACACGTTGCGGATTGTCACTTGCCACACGTTGCGCATTGTCACTTGCCACACGTTGCGCATTGTCACTTGCCACACGTTGCGCATTGTCACTTGCCACGTCACCTGCCACATGTTGCGGATTGTCACTTGCCACACGTTGCGGATTGTCACTTGCTGTGTCGCTTGCCTGCCACAAGGTGCGGATTGTCACTTGCCACGTCACCTGCCATATGTTGCAGATTGTCACTTGCCACGTCACCTTGCCATCAGATGCAGATTGTCACTTGCTGTGTCACTTGCCTGCTACAGCTACACGGTGCAGATTCTCACTTGCTGTGTCCCAGCGTGAAGGCAGGCAGTAGAGAGATGATGTAATCTCTCTGCTGCCCGTGTCTGCACAGTGAGGGCAGGAGAGGGGTGATGCAGGGCAGGCGGTAAGATATGACATACGTTTCGTCTAATGGGACTTCTTCTGTGAGGGAGTAAGGGTCAGTGGTGCTCACATCACTTCCTTATATACAAACTTGGTACTGAAACACTAGAGGGCAGCGTAACCAGCATAATGGTATTCAAAACCATCATGAACCGTGACTTGGTTAAACTGATGATAGGCAACTCCTATCCTCATATTGATTAGTGGTTCCAAATTACTAATAACTACTGCAGTAGGGAACAGACGCAAAAGATACGCTCAGCATCTTTCCAAATAACTGTTCTGTTTTATTATGACGCAATTGAAGGTTTTTATACATATGATTACGTAGGTATCACATTAATATTACAATTGTACATTCATGGTAACAAGGGGCGTTACATAGGCAGGCTAATTCTAATCAGGTCTTGAAAGAATGTAAACATGTACTGAAAACATTATTAGTGCTGTGTGCACAGTGAGGGCAGAGTGCAATACATACAAAATAGAATACAATTATATACAGAACTTACAAATTTCCATTACATTCGCATCGCCATATTGTTGTAGTTCAAACCTAAACACATGGTGGCCATATGCCTGAGGATCCACTGCGCTCTATTTAAACAACCAAACCAATGATGGAACGTATTGCTGTTTGCACTGCATATATGATCGATCTGCATATTAAAAATTCACTTATGTCAGGATATTAAATTATACCTTCAATTCTTTAATAATACAGTACATAACAATAGGTGTTACCCTAATTGATAACTATTTAATTGTCTAATTAGTACATATATGCATTGCATTATCAACTAATAACTTTCCACTCATGAAAAACCAATATATATACACACACTAGAATTTATTATTGTACATAGTTATATATACAATTATAAAATTCAAAATTAAAATTATAAAAGAGGGGATGATAATTGTAAAAATCACGATTATTTGGCGGACATTCAGCTATTGTTTATAAAACTATTAATATCCCAATTAACATTTAACCCCTGTGGTTGATGGGATCTTAATTCATATATCCAGAGAGTCTCTTGTCTGGATTTATGTCGAACTATATTACTGCCCCTCCAATGGGGTATACCAACTTCAATATCTTTCACCTTCACTTGGGATGGATTTTTATTATGTTTTAAAGCAAAATGTCTGGATAGATTGTGCTTTTAAATATTTGCAAAGTGTTCACCCACTCTAATATGCAGTGCTTTTTTAGTCCTCCCCACATATTGTTTGCTGCAACTACATTGTAGTAGATATACTACGTTCTTCGTATTACATGATATGATATTACATGATATAAAATAAGTCTAGCTTCAGATTAGAACTAAGATTCTACAAGCTCTCTGTTAAGTGCAGAAAATGGAACAGGAAATAGGTAGAGACAAAATAATGATTCAGAGAAAAAAATTACATTTCACTCAACTTAAAGGAGTTGTAAAGGCAGAAGGTTTTTTATCTTAATGCATTCTATGCATTAAGAATAAAGACCTTCTGTGTGCAGCAGCTTGCCCAGCACCCCTCAATTACTTACCTGAGCCCCATCTCTGTCCGGCGGTGTCCATGAGTGTATTAGCCATCCAAGATTCTCCTTCTGATTGGCTAAGACACAGCAGAGTCGCCATTGGCTCCCGCTGCTGTCAATCAAAGTCAGTAAGCCAATCAGGGGAGAGAGGGGGTGGGGTCGGCTTGGGGCTCCGTGTCTGAATGGACACACAGAGCTGTGGCTCGGGTGCCCCCACAGCAAGCCCCCACAGCAAGCTCCTTGCTGTGGGGGCACTCGACAGGACAGGGGGCCAGGAGCAGCAAAGCCAATCAGGGGAGGGATGGGGTGGGGCTGGGTCGGGGCTCTGTGTCTGAATGGACACACGGAGCTGTGACTTGGCTCGGGTGCACCCATAGCAAGCTCCTTGCTGAGGGGGCACTCGACAGAGGGGAGGGGCCAGGAGCAGCGAAGAGGGACCCGAGAGGAGGATCGAGGCTGCTCTGTGCAAAACCAACTGCACAGAAGAGGTAAGTATAACATGTTTGTTATTTTTTTGTTTTTCAAACTAGACTTTACAATCACTTTTACTGCTACTTGGCCTTGACCAATCAAAAAAGGGTATCGTGACAGAATACCTGTGAAAACTTCAAGCCATGCTGCATCCTTTTTTCTGCAGTCCTTGTAGTTTGCATTTGAAGAATCATACAGAGCTGGTCTTTCACGAACGAAGATAATTAATTCCTTATTAGAAAGCACCATTCTCTTTGTTTTGGTAGCCCTACTGCTGTCCTCTTCCTCACACATCACTGACGGCTGACCATGTGACATGTAGCTACATGTGGATGTGTAGAGGTTAAGGGTTAGGGGCTGTCCATGTCACAGGGAGGAACAGTGATGGTCAGGCTGTGCAAGGATCTGATTTGAAGCCATGTTATGAACAAAAGTTTAACTAGCAAAGGGTTAATATTTAACTTCTTTCAGGCTCCAGTAGTGCTGCTGTAGATGCAGGTACGATTTGCATCACGATTTACATTATAGCTTATGGCAGTAAAATCATGCATTACTTTTTCAGGACTTCAGCACGAACTACTTCTCAAATCGCACTACTTGAAATCGTATCTATTAGGACACTGCCATAGAAACACATTAGATGCTACTTCACTGTGACCAGGGGCAAAATGCTTGCTATAGTTGAATAACTAAATGATTACTTACCTGAGTTCTGTATTGATCCAGCGCTGTGATCATCTGCAGGTCTTGTCTCGTCGCTCTCTCAGGCCGTGTTCACATATGTGCGAATTGAATGCAAGTTTCCTCACATCCAATGCACATGACATGCAAGTTTGACCGGCTCTCAATGGAGGGGGCGGCCACCGTCCGCATTCCAAAAGAGTCCTGTGTGTGTTTGGGTCCGGTTCAGGTGCAAATTCAGGTCAAAAATTCGGACCTGATTTGCACCTGAACCAGTGAACAGGAATGTACCGTACACCATGCTGGGAACCATAGCCACACATATGTGAACCCGGCCTCAGACTACAGACATTAAAGTGTTTACATATTCTAAACAAGCTGTGAAATCCTGTCCTTCCCCATCTAACCTAAATACTTACCTGAGTCCCTGACTGTTGTATAACAGTTGTGCTTACACCCAAAAACATAACCCCACCTAAACACCTTACTCATATTAATCGAGACCACACCAAGGTTGGGGTAACAAAGGCCGTAGCAGCCTACTTTATTTAACAAATATATAACGCTCTTCAAATTAACATAGAAAAGACATACAAGGAAAAAACATCTGTTATTCAACCCATAAATCTCTCTAGCGTTGGTCTGAGCAGGAACTTCGTAACCATCTGTGTCAATAACCATATTACACTGCGGTCCCTCTCAAGTGTATTAACCATGCCTCAAGCCGACAAGCTGGCTCAGAGACTACCACTGGCCGCAGTGTCCCCATTATCCCTTCCCGGCTAACCTCCGTTAACCGGAAACCACCATCAGGACCCATACCAACGATAGTTCCCGAACTCTTACTTCTGACATCTTCCTTCCCCTGCACAGACCAACGCCCACCGCTGCCACAACATCCCATCCGCCAGAAACCTGTCAGGAAAAAGCAAAACAACAACCTACCAAATATACAGTCAACACCACTAGGGAGGGAGGGCGGGATCTTTCCCTCACGCTTTGGTGACTCAACCAAGGCAGAGTCACCTTTTATGACCTCCTCCAGCCCCTCCCCCTCGGCTCCATAATACCACCCCTCTGCCTATGTTGATCTCATTGTTCACACCGTCATGCGCACCCTGCACCTATCCATTTTATTACTATTGCTCCGGGCTTTCTTGACTGTTGTATAACAGATGTGCTTACACCCAAAAACATAACCCCACCTAAACACCTTACTCATATTAATCAAGACCACACCAAGGTTGGGGTAACAAAGGCCGTAGCAGCCTACTTTATTTAACAAATATATAACTCTCTTCAAATTAACATAGAAAAAACATACAAGGAAAAAACATCTGTTATTCAACCCATAAATCTCTCTAGCGTTGGTCTGAGCAGGAACTTTGTAACCATCTGTGTCAATAACCATATTACACTGCGGTCCCTCTCAAGTGTATTAACCATGCCTCAAGCCGACAAGCTGGCTCAGAGACTACCACTGGCCGCAGTGCCCCCATTATCACTTCCCGGCTAACCTCCGTTAGCCGGAAACCACCATACCAACAATAGTTCCCGAACTCTTACTTCTGACATCTTCCTTCCCCTGCACAGACCAACGCCCGCCACAGCATCCAAGAGTAATCACCTTATCCTTGGATGCCCCTCCACACCCGAAGTGCTCGCTGAATTCCATCCTGAAGGCCCAACACCCACATGTCTATACCCACATCATTCAGATGCACACCATCCTTTCTCAAATATCTCCAAGTCTCAAAATCCAATTCCAAGTGTCGGATAGCCAACCCACCATTTCTCACCATGAACTTGCTCACCTCTCTGTTGATCTTCCTCTGGGCCCTGTTAACACCCTCCACTGACCTGACCATCTTCCAAGTTGTACGAGCCACCATGTCCGACCAGACAATGACCATATCAGGAAATTCCTCCATTAAATGCCACACATCAAACTTGATGTCACGCGTGATGTCCACCATCGATCTGACCCCCAAATCATTGCTGCCTACATGCAGGACTAAAACGTCAGGTGGTCTGTCCCTAGCCGCATAACGCTGCACCTCCGAGACTAACCTACCCCACAACATTCCCGGGACTCCCAACCATCTGATACAGGCCTCCCTCCTACCAAAACCCAACTGCCTGCTCTCATATCGTACGTCCCCCCTCCGGGCCCCCCAGCACATGTAGGAATGGCCCATTATCTAGACCAGTCCTGCCACCGAACCTGAAACTAGAAGAAAACAAACACCACACCATGACCACTATTATTCAAACCACACCCGGGCAAACTGAAAATTCACTACCCATACTACTACACTACAACCCCACCACCAGATGGGGCCGAACATATGACTGGAACCTACTATATTCCCACCGCCCAATGCATTTTACCGCTTCTACATCCATCCCATGTCTGGCTGCCTCTGTAGCAGCCCCTATCCTAAACGAGTGAGATGAAAATGCTTTATCCTCCAACCCCAACACCCTTAGGCATTTTTTAAAAACTGCCACAAACTGAAATCGCGACAAAGGGGTTCCATCTTCATGTACCAGAAAGGCACCCTGCACCGCCGGGCGAACCACTAAGAAACATCTAACTGCCCCCACTGGGCACAGAGGCGAACCCGGAATTGGATATACCTGTACTAACCTCCCTTTTCCAGCTTGGTCTGTCTTCGATCTCCGTAACAACAATGACACACCTTCATCTCCACAGGTCACCTCCTGACTCCCCAGTCCACCATGTACCTTATTTGAAGCACTTTCCAATTCCCCAATCCTAAACACCCCAAAGAACGCCAACAAAAACGCCACTTTGAACACGTTAACTTCATATTCAGAGGAACACACCCCCCCCCAGCCTTGCTACAATACCCAGAATAATCCCAAAGGTCACAGGCCTCCTGTTATCCTTCCGGACCACCGATCGCCGATAACCTTTTACGGCCTGCCGTACCCAAAAATCCTTTGTGAAATCGGGCAGCCCTTGTAATTTGAACAAGAAAGCTAAACCGGCCAGCTGCGCATTTATCACAGATGCGGACACACCCTCTTCCATTTTTCTTGCAATGTAATACAGAACGAGTAACCTCACTACCTGTCCAGTCGGCTCTTCGCCCACCCCTTGCACAAACGCCAGCCAATCCCGCCATACCTTTGTGTATGCTGACCACGTAGCCCCACTTACCGACTGCTGTATCCATCCTGCGATGAAGCCAATGCTATCCTCCACAACCACTCGGGACAAGGTACCCCCTGCTGCTCCGAATCCAGCACCAACTCTCAGAACCTGTCCCACTGGAAGTGAGATAAGGCATCAGCTATCACATTTTCCACACCCGGTAGGTGGACAGCATGAATGAAAACATTCAGTTGCAAACATCTCAAAACCAAATGTTGAAGTAACCTAATAACAGGCAGGGAAGACGCCGTATTGTTATTGATTACCTGCACCACCCCCAAATTGTCCCCATGGAAAGGCACCTACAGATCCCTGAACGATGCTCCCCACAATTCCACCATCAGAACCACTGGAAATACAGTAATTCCAGCAGCACCAGATTCTTAGTGAAACCCGCTTCGATCCATGACTGTGGCCAAGGACCTGCGCTCCATTGTCCCTGGAAAAAGGCCCCAAATCCTGTGGACCCAGCCACATCCATGAAACGTTCCAGGTCAAAATTGCTAACGGGCCCCGACATCCATATCGCCCGGCCGTTGAAGGACTCCAAAAAAGGTATGCCATACCCTCAAGTCTTCCCTGTGCGCACGAAATGGCTTGGGGACTTTATGCCGCCCGTACTCGCTGCCTGTCTGCGACTGAACACCCTCCCCATTGGTAAGATATGGCACACAAAATTAAGCCTGCCCAACACTGATTGCAGCACACACAATTGCACCTTACGCAATCCGAGCAGCCCTGCAATTTCCTTTTTCAAATCTGCCAACTTATCTGCCGGTAACCTGCATTCCATCGCATCTGAATCCAGGACAATGCCCAGGAACATGATGACCGTACTAGGTCCCTCCGTCTTTTCAGCTGCCAATGGAATGCCAAACCTTTCCGCAATGTGTTCTAACGTTGCCAGAAGCACCCCGCAAATTCTGGAAGAAGCCGGCCCTATGCACAGGAAATCGTCCAAGTAATGAATTATTGAATTCACACCCGACACATCCCGTACCACCCATTCTATAAAAGAAATGAACTGCTCAAATATCGCACACGATATAGAGCAACCCATCGGTAAGCACTGGTCAACATAAAATTCATTATTCCAATGACACCCCAGCAACCGGAAGCTGTCCGGGTGAACTGGCAATAGTCGAAAGGCCGATTCCACATCCGCCTTCGCCATCAAGGCTCCTTTCCCATAACGGAGCACCCATCCTACAGCGGCATCAAATGAAGTATATGTCACTGAGAATGCCTCCTGATCTATGGCATCATTCACCGACCCACCCTTTGGAAAGGACAGGTGGTGAATGAGCCTGAAATTGTTGGGTTCCTTTTTAGGCACTACCCCCAATGGTGACACAACCAGATCAGCCAAAGGCGCCGATGGGAAAGGACCCCCCCATTCTCCCCAATGCAACCTCCTTTCTTAGTTTCTCGGAAACCACCTCTGGATGTTGCAAAGCTGACCTTAAATTGGGAGATAACCTCTAAAGTACAGGGAATCCTAAAGACTACCGTGAAACCTTCCTCCAGTAAATGCGCCGCTATTTTATCCGGATACCTACCGAGAAACGGCCGCATCCTTTCCACCTTTATCGGGGTCCTCCCTCTTGTGTCCAGCCTCCCTGGTACGGCCTTTTCCTTGCTTGAAGCATCTGGATGCCGGATGAGTAGGGATGAGCTTCGTGTTCGAGTCGAACCCATGTTCGACTCAAACATCGTCTGTTCGACCATTCGCCGAATTGCGAACGATATGGGCCGTTCGCGGCAAATTCGAGTGGAGCATCACGACCCATAATTCACTGCAGCATCGCACTGCATTGCTGGCTGATGATTGGCCAAGCATGCACTATGACCCGCATGCTTGGCCAATCACAGCGCCGTCTGTACAGAGAGCTGTAATTGGCCAAAGCCAGGGTGGCTTTGGCCAATTATGGCTCAGGGGGTTTAGTATACGCCCCACACTATATAAGGCCACCTGCACGTCGGCCCTGTGTAGTGTGTTCCGGCGTTGAGAGACAGAGACAGAGAGACAGTGTCATTTGATTTAAGTTAGATAGATTAGGCAGGACAGTCAGTCAGTTAGCTGCACTTACAGTGTATTGTGTATATATATATGCATCCCAGGTGTTGTGTGTGTGTATGTGTGTATATATATATATATATATATATATATACACACACTGTATTCAGTTTAGCTAAATCCGTTCCTGTTATTATCTTCCTACTGACAGGAAGGCAGGTGCATAGTTGCCAACAGTCCCGATTTTCCCGGGACAATCCCGATTTTGGGACCCTCGTCCCGATTGGAGAGTGTCCCGAATCGGGATTTTCCATAAGGAAAATCGGGAATGTTGTTTTTTTTTTTGTTTTTTTGGAGCAGCGGGCTCCAGCAAAATGGCGGCCGGTGCCGCCGCTCTATCTGCCTCTAGTGTTGAGTGGAGAGGGGAAGGGGGCTCGATCCGTGCAGCCAATGAAGCAGCTTCTTTGGCTGCACGGTCCCTCCCCTCTCCACTGAAGCGAGCAGAAGACACGGCGCCGGCGCCGTGTCTTCCTGAAAGTTCCCCAGCCCCGTACTGCGCAAGCGCTGCGCCTGCGCAGTACAGGGGGTCCGCCATTGCCGAGGGGAACTTTCTTGGGAGAACACCGGCCGCTCATCCACTGAGCGGGGGCCGGGCTGCATTGAGGGGGGGAGGCTGCACTAACTGAGGGGGGGCTGCACTGAGGGGGGGCTGCACTGAGGGGGGGGCTGCAATAACTGAGGGGGGGCTGCACTGAGGGGGGGAGGCTGCACTAACTGAGGGGGGCTGCACTGAGGGGGGGCTGCACTAACCGAGGGGGGAGGGGGGCTGCACTGAGGGGGGGCTGCACTAACTGAGGGGGGGCTGCACTGAGGGGGAGGCTGCACTGAGGGGGGGCTGCACTAACTGAGGGGGGGCTGCACTGAGGGGGGGAGGCTGCACTAACTGGGGGGGGGCTGCACTGAGGGGGGGAGGCTGCACTAACTGAGGGGGGCTGCACTGAGGGGGGCTGCACTAACTGAAGGGGGGCTGCACTGAGGGGGGGCTGCATTAACTGAGGGGGGGGCTGCACTAACTGAGGGGGGGCTGCACTGAGGGGGGGGCTGCACTAACTGAGGGGCGGCTGCACTGAGGGGGGGCTGCACTGGCGGGGGCACCTGATGCAAGGACAGACTCTGGCGGGGGCACCTGATGCAAGGACAGACTCTGGCGGGGGCACCTGATGCAAGGACAGACTCTGCCGGGGGCACCTGATGCAAGGACAGACTCTGCTGGTGGCAGGCGACGTGGCTAGTGACACGCTCAGGGATCCCACTGATTCGGCATTATGGTGAGTTGAATGATTTAATTTTATATTACAATGTAATAATAGAAATAATGCGCTTCAATCATCCTGACACCATAACAACCATGGTGCCAGGATGATTGAAGCGTTAACACCAGGTGTTTGGAGTATCTTTATCTGCTGATTGTTAAACTTTCTAGAATACACATATTTCTATTGTTGTGTAGGATCTGCGGCTGCTGTCCCGTCATTCCTCTCTCCACCTCTCCCTCTCCCTCTCCCCCTTTCCCTCTCCCTCTCCATCCCTCATTCATCTCAGACTCTAACCACACCCTCTTGAGCCACACCAATTTAAGCCACACCCACTTTTCATGCAAGCCACGCCCACTTTCCGTGCAAGCCACGCCCACTTTCCGCAGCGCGCTGCAACTATTATTTTTTACTAGACCACACCTACAAACGAATGCCCCGCCTCCTAATTATTGATCGACTCCGCCTACAGCCAAAAAAGTGTCCCACATATTTTTTTTCAATGTTGGCAACTATGCAGGTGTTGTTACAGTATTGAAGAAAATTGCTGGTCTTCTCTTCTGATCCTATTAGTCCTATTCGCTACAGTATTTACAGTTAGTGTAGTGCGACCTCTGCACAGTGTTCAGCTAAAGCTACCTGTAGAAGATTGGTGGTTTTCTGATCCTATCACTACCGCAGGCAGCTACATTATTTTTTAGTGTAGTGCGACCTCTGCACAGTGTTCAGCTAAAGCTACAAGTTAGTGTAGTGTGACCTCTGCACAGTGTTCAGCTAAAGCTACAAGTTAGTATAGTGTGACTTCTGCACAGTGTTCAGCTAAAGCTACAAGTTAGTATAGTGTGACTTCTGCACAGTGTTCAGCTAAAGCTACAAGTTAGTGTAGTGCGACCTCTGCACAGTGTTCAGCTAAAGCTACCTGTAGAAGGTTGGTGGTGTTTTCCTGATCCTATCACTACCGAAGGCAGCTACATTATTTACACGTTAGTGTAGTGCAGTGTTCAGCTAAAGCTACAAGTTAGTGTAGTGCAACCTCTGCACAGTGTTCAGCTAAAGCTACAAGTTAGTGTAGTGCGACCTCTGCACAGTGTTCAGCTAAAGCTACAAGTTAGTGTAGTGCGACCTCTGCACAGTGTTCAGCTAAAGCTACAAGTTACTGTAGTGCGACCTCTGCACAGTGTTCAGCTAAAGCTACCTATAGAAGGTTGCTGTTGTTTTCCTGATCCTATCACTACCGCAGGCAGCTACATTATTTACACGTTAGTGTAGTGCGACCTCTGCACAGTGTTCAGCTAAAGCTACCTGTAGAAGGTTGGTGGTGTTTTCCTGATCCTATCACTACCGAAGGCAGCTACATTATTTACACGTTAGTGTAGTGCGACCTCTGCACAGTGTTCAGCTAAAGCTACAAGTTAGTGTAGTGCGACCTCTGCACAGTGTTCAGCTAAAGCTACAAGTTACTGTAGTGCGACCTCTGCACAGTGTTCAGCTAAAGCTACCTATAGAAGGTTGCTGTTGTTTTCCTGATCCTATCACTACCGCAGGCAGCTACATTATTTACACGTTAGTGTAGTGCGACCTCTGCACAGTGTTTAGCTAAAGCTACAAGTTAGTGTAGTGCGACCTCTGCACAGTGTCCAGCTAAAGCTACAAGTTAGTGTAGTGCGACCTCTGCACAGTGTTCAGCTAAAGCTACCTGTAGAAGATTGGTGGTGTTCTCATACTAATACTACAGGCAGGCAGTTGATTTTGCATCTCACTGCAGGCCATTAGTATATCTGGAAGGCCAACAAGGAGAGGCAGACAGTCACAAGCCAATAAAAGAGGGCAAGTAGGCTCTGTGTCTAGAGGCAACAGTGCTGGTCGTGGACACGGTGCATCCTCATTAGCACGTGGCCGTGGGACGCGCTTGGCCTTTTTTCGGCAGCTGGACGTGTTGAGCCGCAACATGAGGAAGACTTGGTCGAGTGGATGACCAAGCCATCCTCATCCTCCTCATCCTCTCTCACCCATGCTCAGGGTACTTTGTCTGGCAAAGCAGCTGCCAACGTGGCCTCTTCCCTCAGCTCAATGGCATCAGTGACTCCTTCCCTGGCCCCGCCATGTCCTCCCGAGGAGTCTCTCGAACTGTTTGACCACAGTGTTGGGTACATGCTCCTGGAGGATGCCCAGTGTTTAGAAGGCTCTGATGATGATACTGAGCTAGATGAAGCCAGTAACATGAGCACGGACAGAGGGGGTGCCCAAGAAGGACAGCAATATGGCAGTCATGTTCCCCCTGCTGCAGCATACTGCCAGCTTTGCTCCAGTGATGAGGAGGGAGGGGATGATGAGGTCACTGACTCAACATGGGTGCCTGATAGGAGAGAGGAGGAGGCACATCACCAACGAGGCAGGATGCCCTCCAGGGGCCAGTCTAAGGGCAGCACACTGACTGCATCACACCTCAGAGTTCCGCACGTGCAGGGCACTGCTGTCTCTGCACGTTATTCCAAAAGTTCTTTGGTGTGGGCCTTTTTCGAGACGAGTGCATCAGATGGCACCACTGCTATTTGCATATGTCTCAAGCGTATCTCGCGTGGCCAAAACATCTCCTGCTTCGGCACCACATGCTTGACCAGACATATGTTGACCTGCCATGCAGTTCGTTGGCAAGCGTACCTAAAAGACCCACACTAAAAAACAAAGAGGACCTCTCCTTACTCCTCATCAGCTGGGATCTCCAACCCCACCATACCTTCAGTCCTCTCTGAGACCTGCACTGAGAGGAATGAAGGTGTAGAATTAGGTGTGTCACAGCCAAGTACTTGCGGGCAATCTGCTATCGGTACACCAACGTCATATTGTACCAGGCAAATTTCCCTGCCCCAGCTGCTGCACCGCAAAAAGAAGTTCGCTCCCAGCCATCCACATGCCCAGCAGTTGAATGCTAGCCTGGCAAAATTGTTAGCACTTCAACTGCTACCTTTTCAGTTGGTAGACTCTGCCCCCTTCTGTGAGTTTGTGGAATGTGCGGTTCCTCAGTGGCAGGTTCCCAAACGCCACTTTTTCTCACGGAAGGCGATTCCGGCTCTCTACCGGCATGTGGAAGGCAATGTCTTGGCCTCGCTGGACAGGTGCATATTACCGCTGACTCATGGCCCAGCAGGCATGGACAGGTACGTTACCTAAGTTTCACGGCGCATTGGGTGACTCTGCTGGCAGCTGGGAAAGATGCAGGACAAGGTGCAGTAGTGTTGGAGGTTGTTCCGCCACCACGCCTTCAAAATGCCACTACTAGTGATTCTGACACACCTCTCTCCTCCACCCCCTCCTCTTCTTCTTCCTCCATGGCCTCTTCCTGTGCTTTGTCCTCGGAACCAGCGGTGCTCCATAGGCATTCAAGGGGCTACGCAAGTACGCAGGCCAAAAGATGCCATGCGGTGCTTGAGCTGGTGTGCTTGAGGGACAGGAGCCACACTGGGGCAGAGGTTCTGTCAGCTCTGCAGGGGCAGGTTCAGAGGTGGTTGACGCCACGCCAACTTAAGGCAGGAATTGTGGTTTGTGACAATGGCACCAACCTCCTCTCCGCCCTCTGACAGGAACAAATGACCCATGTGCTCTGTTTGGCTCACGTCCTTAACTTGGTGGTGCAGCGGTTCTTGGGCAGGTACCCGGGCTTACAGGATGTCCTGAGGCAGGCCAGGAAAATCTGTGTGCATTTCCACCGGTCATATAATGCTAGTGCTCAGCTGGCAGACCTCCAAAAGGAATTTAACCTGCCCAAGAACCGCCTAATCTGTGACATGCCCACCAGGTGGAACTCAACGTTGGCCATGCTGCAGCGTGCACACGCAGCAGAGGGCCATCAATGAGTACCTGTGCGACTATGGCACCAGGACAGGGTCAGGGGAGCTTGGTTTTTTTTTCCCACGCCAGTGGGCCATGATCAGGGATGCATGCACTGTCCTGTCACCATTTGAGGAGGCCACGAGGATGGTGAGCAGTGACAGTGCATGCATCGGTGACAATGTCCCCCTTGTCCACCTGTTGGAGCACACGCTGCATGGAATAATGGACAGGGCACTTGAGGCAGAACAGAGGCAGGAAGAGGAGGACTTCCTCAGCTCTCAAGGCCCCCTTTATCCAGACAGTGTTCCTGCGTGCCCGTCGATCACACAGGAAGAGGAGGAGGAGGAGGATTGTGTCAGTATGGAGGTGGAGCCTGGCACTCAGCATCAGCAGCAGTCTTTAAGGGATCATTAACAGTCCCAAGAAACACATGGACTTGTACGTGGCTGGGAGGAGGTGGCTGAGAATCATGTCGTCCTTAGTGACCCAGAGGACTCCGGACCGAATGCCTCAGCAAATGTACGCTCCATGGCCTCCCTGATCCTGCAAAGCCTGCGGAAGGATCCTCATATCCGTGGTATCAAGGAGAAGGAACAATACTGGCTGTCAACCCTCCTTGATCCACGTTACAAGGGTAAGGTTGCAGACCTTATCTTGCCGTCGCAGAGGGAGCAGAGGATGAAACATCTTCGGGAGGCCTTGCAGAAAGGTCTGTGCAACGCGTTTCCAGAGACTGGGAGGTTACAAACTCCTGTTTCTGGACAACGTGACCCGACATTACATTCAAGCCGCAAGCAGTTTTAAATGACTTTTATTCCTTTAAAAATGGCATTTTGTGCAGGGACTGTTCTAAGCACGGGAAACACGTGCCACTTTACAGGCATACTATAGACACCCCCCAGGTACGATATTTAAAGGAATATTTCACTTTTTTTTTTTTACTTTAACCACTTCAATACCAGGCACTTAGACACCTTCCCGCCCAGACCAATTTTCAGCTTTCAGCACTGTCACATTTTGAATGACAATTGCGCGGTCATGCTACACTGTACTCAAACAATTTTTTATCATTTTGTTCCCACAAATAGAGCTTTCTTTTGGTGGTATTTGATCACCTCTGCATTTTTTATTTTTTGCGCAACAAATAAAAAAAGACCAAAAATTTTGAAAAAAAAAACAAGTTTTTCTTTGTTTCTGTTAAAAATTTTTGTAAATAAATGCGTTTTCTTCTTCAATGACGGGCACTGATATGGCTGCACTGACGGGCACTGATACGGCGGCACTGATGGGCACCGATGAGGTGGCACCAATGAGGTGGCACCGATGATGAGCACTGATAGGCAGCACTGGGCACTGATAGGTGGCACTGATGGGCACTATTAGGTGGCACTGGTATGTGGCACTGATGGGCACTTATAGGTGGCACCGATGGGCACTCATAGGCAGCACTGATGGGCACTCGTGGGTGGCACTGATGGGTACTTATGGGTGGCAATGATAGGTGGCACGGATGGGCACTGATGGGCACTGATAGGTGGGCACTGATGGGCACTGACAGGTGGCACCGATGGACACTGATGGGTGGCACAGATGACACTGGTGGCACTGATGACCCTAAGGGTGGCATTGCTGGGCATCACTGCAATATACTGGTGCCAATCAGTGCCCATTTGTGGGCACTGATTGGCACAGATTGGGCACTGACTGGGCACATGTGGATGGTCATGGGGTACATACCTGGCCATCCACATGTTGCCCCTCTCCCTGGTGGTCCTAGTGGCGATCCCTGGTGGTCCAGTGTGGTCATCTGAGGGGGGGCTGCGCTGATAAACAATCAGCACAGACCCCCCTGTCAGGAGAGCCGCCGATCGGCTCTTCCTATTGACATCATGATCAGTGTGATCAACGGCTCTTCCTATTGATATCGTGATCAGCCATGATTGGACACGGCTGATCACGTGGTAAAGTGCTTCCGCCGGAGGCTCTTTACCAAGATCGGTGGAGCGGTGTGTCAGACTGACTCACCGCTCCACCGATTGCCGTGATGCGCGCCCCCACGGGCGTGCGGCAGCATGTTATCCTGCTGGACGTCATATGGCGCCCAGTCAGGATAACTGAACCACCGCACGGCCGTCATCTGCTATGGGCCGGGCGGGAAGTGGTTAAGCATCGTTAAAATCACTGCTCCCGAAAAAATGGCCGTTTTTAAAACTTTTTTTTGCATTGATACATGTTCCCTGGGGCAGGACCTGGGTCCCCAAACCCTTTTTAGGACAATACCATGCAAATTAGCCTTTAAAATGAGCACTTTTGATTTCGAATGTTCGAGTCCCATAGACGTCAATGGGGTTCTAACGTTCGTGCGAATTTTCGGTAGGTTCTGGTGCGAACCGAACCGGGGGGGTGTTCGGCTCATCCCTACGGATGAGCTCCGCCACACTCTGAGCACTCATGTTTGTACCTACACGTACCACCAAACTTGCATGTCCCTGTATTGTATTGCCAACAAACCCCTTTCTTGTTCCCGGCCGATTGTCCCTGGGCCGAAGGTCCACCGCGCCCCCCCCCCCCCCCGAAAAAACTGATTCGGTGCCTGCGCAGTCATCATCAGGCGCATCCATAAGCTTATATCTTTGTGGTCCCATCGCAGCTCTGTCCTGACTGCTCTCCGCTGACAGAACTGCTCATCATACCTCAGCCACGCCGTGCCGCCATAAACCCTATAAGCCTCCCCTATCGAATCCTGGTAACAAAAGAGTGCTGAACAGTGTTCGGGGTTCTTTTCCCCAATGACACTTGCCATCATGGAAAACGCCTGTAGCCAATTGGCAAATGTCCTTGGGATCAACCTGTGTCTCCTCTTCTCCTCATCCTCTTTCTTAGAATCATCCGGTATTACCCTGTCTAAATTGAACTTTTCTAATGGTAGCAGTGAAAAAATCTCCACATACTCACCTTTCCACAGTTTGTCCCGAACCTCCTGCTTCAGGTGAGCTCCTAATGGCCCTTCATAGCAAACACAGACTTCACTTTTCGCTGCATCAGCTAACATAATAATGTCTTGCCGCCCTGCGGTCTCACCTACCACCGCCGCCTTGGCCGTCCCCTGCGGAACACTACTCATCGTTGCCGCTGAGGTGGGCAAAGTAACCGCAGCTGTAACTGCCGGTGCCACCGCACCTCCTCCTGATGTAACGCCCTCCCCGGTCCCCCCTGCTGGTGGGACCCAGGCCGACGCCGGCCCAGCGGCAGCCCTTCCTGCATTTTCAAACTTCTGCACCAGCTCCTTTATACCCGCTAAGAAGCCCAATAAACCCACAGCCCCCCCGGCGGCCTCCACTGCCCCCCCACTGGCTGTCACCACCTCTGACCTGCCCCCAGGCCCTGTACACACTGGCAAACCCAAATCAGTTACAATTAAAGGTGACTTACCGGGCTGCATAGGCGTTGCCCCATCAGCCGACCGTCTGCACTCCCCCGCAGCTGCTCTCCCGGAAAGGGGGACCGTTTCCTCTTCCGACCCGGACAATTCTCCCGTTAAACTCAGACCCGGATCATCCTCCTCTTCGGACGAAAGCCTGCCAGGCCTGGTCGCCGTGGTTGCCACTGTAGCTGCAGACATCCGACCCCTCCTCCGCGCAGTGTGTCCACTTGCAGACTTCTTGACAGCCTTGCCAGGACAGGTGTGGGGTACCACAGTCCTGCCGGCTTCCGCTCTCCCTGCAGACTTCTCAGAACGCCCTCGGTCGATCCTCTGCTGGTCCCCTGTCGAGGCATTGGAAGGCCCGGGGACCCCATCAGGAGTGCTCCTATTCCCGGCAACTGTATCCCTTGACGTCATCCTGGGGGCGGGGCCAGCGCTCCCCGTGTCTCCGCACCTACTAGGCCACAATGCGGCCTCAAGATTCTCATATTGCCCCCTGAAAGGCCTAGCTTGCCGGGTGGGTGTCCGACCCGGACTGCCGCTTTCCGCCCTCGTCGCTCGTTTTGCCGGTGGGCCCGCTGGGTGTCCCTCCCGGCTACCCCCCGGCTGCCACTGAGTCCCCGCCTGATGCTCCGGTGAAAACCACTCAGGCGGCCTCTATCTACGTCTCCTCCCGCCCACACTTGCCTCTAATCCAGGGAGCTGTAATGCTGACCCCAATGTGTCCTGTAGCCACTCCGAACCCCGAACCGCCGCCTCCTCCCTGAGCTGGGCCAGAATTCTCTCCGCCATGCTGCTGTGCTCCAACTTTCCCCCACGCTTTGGTGACTCATCCAAGGCAGAGTCACCTTTTATGACCTCCTCCAGCCCCTCCCCCTCAGCTCCATAATACCACCCCTCTGCCTATGTTGATCTCACACCGTCATGCGCGCCCTGCGCCTATCCATTTTATTACTATTGCTCCGGGCTTTCTGTATCGATCCAGCGCTGTGATTGTCTGCAGGTCTTCTGTCTTTGCTCTCTCACAGGCTGGGCTAAGAGCAGCGGGAGCCATTACTGAGGAGGGACTGGGGGATGCTGATCCGCACTCTATGTGCCAATGAACGTCAACAGCCTGGCTCAGGACTGAGCCCACATATGTGGCACCATAGGATGTGGCCTCCTATGGTGGCATGCACAGAAGAGGAAGTTTGGGGCTGTTCTGTGCATTACCATTGCACAGACCAGGTAAGTATAGTATGTTTGTTTTTATTTTAGGAGAAAAAAACTAACTTTACAACCACTTTAAATTTGAACTGGAAATAGATCTTTCAACACCATAATGAAGGAATAGTTAAAGCGATACCAAAGTCTCATCTTTTTTTTTTGTTTGTTTGTTTAAAAATAACAAACATGTTATACTTACATGCTTTGTGCAGTTGTTTTGCACAGAGCAGCCCCAATCTTCCTCTTGGAGAGAGAAAGGAAGGAATCCCCAACGCCGCACATCCACGCAAGTTTGTGATGGTGAAAAGGACAGCCTCAGCCTGGGTCAGGCCACGCCCACAACATGTTTCGCTCCGCCCCTTGGAGCGTAATCTCTCTCCAGTTACTGTAGGAGCCAGGACAAGCTCCACTCATTTGCCAGCACTTCCGCAGCAGTGGATGCTTCTACCACTGACATCACTCCCCGAATCAGCTGAGCCTGAGTGGCACACTACATTGTCTAAAGGTCACAGTGAGCTGATCCTCTTCTTCTCATGTCCCTCGCTGGTTCTCCTGGCCCCTGTCTCCTGCCGAGTGCCCCCACAGCAAGCCGCTTGCTATGGGAACACCCGCACCGAGTCGCTGCTCTGTATGTCCATTTAGACACAGAGCTGTGGCTCTGCCCCTCTCTCTCTCTCCTCATTGGCTCACTGGCTTTGATTGACAGCAGTGGCAGCCAATGGCTCCCTGCTGCTGTCTCAGTCAATGAGGAGGGGAGTCCCAGATAGCCGAGACTCTCTTACAACATCACTGGATTGAGATGGGGCTCAGGTAAGTATTAGGGGGGCTGCTGCATACAGAAGTGTTTTTTTTGTTTGTTTTTTTTTATCTTAGTGCATAGAATGCATTAAGATAAAAAGAACTTTCTGACTTTACAATCACTTAAAGAAAAAAGAAACTGAAGGTTATCAACTGGCCTAGTCAAATCCCCAAGTTCATGCAAGGAAGCCCACAAACATCTTGCAACTGAAGGAATTTTGCATTAAGAAGGGACTAAAAACTTTACCAAGTCTATGTCAGAGACTGCTGGGCAGTTATAAAAAAACGTAGAGGAAGTACTTTCTGCTAAAGTGGGCAACACCAGATTTACTTACTTTTTCTACAATACACAATTACATCCATTGACATTTTTGTTAAATAAACTGTTGAAAATGTGCATTTCCCTGTGTTTTTTTTCTACAAATATATCACCTTTATCTTTAAGCACTGTTCAAATGAGGAACTATCATTATTTTTAATTAACTCCCCAGGGGACCAAGTACATATAGCACTGTGTCTCCTTTTGTAGTCCCCTAAACACACCTGTATATGAGTAATCAGAGTGATCTGTCACTATTATGAATGATTGTGTGTAAAGTATTTGCCCTGTGTGTATGAGCAACCACAGATACATTACACAGAACCACAGCTCCAAATTATATTTTACCTTTATAATTAACAAGTAGTGCTGATTGTTCATTCATATGTGACAGATCTCTCAGAGCTGTGGATCTCTGTGCGTCTATCAGGGCTACTTACACATACACAGTCCAACCGATGGATGACCCAGCACTTCGTGAGCCTTCAATAGTTATGAATGAGCGATCAGTAATGTTGGGTCAGTGCCGTGTATAACACAGTCCAACATTGCTGACAGCTTCTTTATAAAACTTTTGTATATTTTAAAATGTATTTGAACCATCGACACGGACAGACATTCAACAGGACTAGGGATGAGCCTCGAGTTCGAGTCGAACCCATGTTCGACACGAACATCGCATGTTCGACCGTTCGTCGAATTTTGAACATTATGGGCCGTTCGCGCCAAATTCGAGTGGCGCGTCACGGCTCATAATTCACTGCGGCATCGCAGTGCATTGCTGGCTGATGATTGGCCAAGGATGCACTATGACCCGCATGCTTGGCCAATCACAGCGCCGTCTGCACAGAGAGCCGTAATTGGCCAAAGCCAGGGTGGCTTTGGCCAATTATGGCTTAGGGGGTTTAGTACACGCCCCACACTATATAAGACCGCCTGTGTGGCAGCCTTGTGTAGTGTGTTGCGACGGCGGAGAGAGATGGACGCGTGGCGTGGCGGAGAGCAGACGTAAACTGGAAGTAACGCCGTTCCTTCTGTATATGCAAGTTTTTATTGTTTTTAAATGTAAGAGACCACCTTGTAGCCCGTAAATAAAGTTTTTTACTCATCCTAAATGCTACACCATTGGAGGCTTTCTTTTTCCCCCTCTCTTCTCCACCGGGCTGTTCGAGCCTTGGTGGAATTTGCTCTAATAGGCATGTCTATTGTATGAAGAGCGGAAAGAAAAGGAACTAAGCCATAACCAACAGATGGGAACGTCTGAACATTACTGAGATGTAATATGCAGCCCCAACAAAAGACACCTAATGACGCCTGATTTAATCTGTATTAAGGTGAGAGTTCTGAGAGCCTAATGCTATCTGAATATTTTTCATGAGGACCTGCATGAACTTTTACCTATCCATAAATTAATTCAACTCCAGTCATTTTATGAAGCTTCACAGCCAAGATTCAGTTATTCACCTGTTCACTTTATGAACTTTATCCTTGATACACAGACACTAAGCACATTTCACTTTGACTTTGCATTTTTATATATATTGATTATTGTGATATTGTATGTTTATTTTATCCACAGGATTTTCACTATTTAATTTATTCTATTAGTCATTTTACATTATGTGTGATTAGATTTTATGCGCGAGATCCTTTTACTCTAACTATTCCATTGAAGTGTAATGTGAACACTTTTGATTTTGCTGCTGTCTTCGTAAGACATCATCACACATCAATATTTGTAGCTACTACACATTTTCACTTTTTATGTCATTTTGTACACATTTTCACTATTACTCATTAACAGCGCGAAGGACACTTCCACTTGTCCAGGGAGCAGGGCCATCAAACTTAGGGCATCGGTCAGAAAAGAATGGGGACAGGAGTAGAGGCTTCTCCCACCCAAATCTCTTTGAAGCCTCCGGGAATCCAGACCCTGTTCTGAGAACACAGAAAACCAAAAACTGTTTTTCTCAACTCAGAACACTATTCTGGAGCCCCTCACATATGTTAAATCCCTGTGTAACAGGGTGAAAGATCAGTCCAAGGGGCAGGCAAAAACATGGTCAACAGGCTGAGGTCAGTGCAGGTAAAGGGCAGAAATAGATGGTAGGCAGAGGCATAGTCGATAGTCCAGGGTCAGTTCACGTGAAAGGCAGAAACATGGCGGATAAACAATGCAGACTGCAGGCAGAGGCATAGTCGATAAACAGGCCAGGGTCAGTTCACATGGAAGGCAATGATATGGTTGGTTATGGCACCAGGGAATTATTCAGGATAGGAGTTGAAAACGGGGAACGGGCCAGGCCAGGTTGGGAGGGACATTGGGCACAATGGAAACTGGTGTCTTTCCTAACTCCTCTTTTGGTGCACAGCCAACATTTTTTTTGGTTTCGTCTTTCGGATTCCTGATGGTGGAATATGGTCAGGAAAATGGCGCTCATGTAGTCTGCTGACACAATCGGAGTGAATGCTTTCTGGGGGGATACTTGTTGATATATCAGGGCAGTGACAATGTCTTCAATAAACTTCAGGAAGGTGTTGGGTGTTTCCGTCGATTTTTGATAGATGATGAAAGAATTATACATGGCCAAATGAAAAAAGTAAATTGTGACTTTTTTTATACCAAAAGAGGGATTTTCGTGTTGATAAATAGGGCTGCAACATTTGATCATTTAAATCCACCCCCCCCCCCCCCCCATAAATTTATTGTACTCGTTGATACAGGAAGGCTTTTGAATGGGGCCGTGTCTTCTGCGAAGTTCCACCTAGGTGTCATCATAGATGGTGGACATGATGTACACATCTTTCCTATCCCTCCACTTCACAGCCAACACTTCCTCGTTCCTCAAGCTTGAGCGTTAGGCCTAAAAACTATTTAAGCTCCTAAGCTCCTCCACTGTTAGGGGTCTCCATTCAAAAGGGTGGGCATAGCTTGAGCTGGGGTTGTTTTCAATATATTGTTGGGCAAAAAGATGGTTTGGTCCATGATGCCTTGAACTAATTTGTCAGGAAAAAATAAAGAATCAATTTCAGAAAAACCTTCCGTGTTGATCTGCACACCTGGCTGTGCTGTGAAAGGGGGGATCGTGGCTAACCCTGTGCTAGAAGGCAGCCACAATGGGTTTGTCAAGGCATCTGGAAGCTGGGTTTGGGCCCTAATTCTTTGGCGTGCAATTCCCGCACTTGTACTGGGCCTTTCCTCCTGGGGTCTAGCAGCGCTTGTACTGGGCTTCTCCTCCTGGAGTCTAGCGCCGTTGGCACTGCTGGTAGCTGCCGGGTGTTCAGACTGTCTTCTTTTTTGATGGACTACTTCTTCCTCTGATTCGGATCCTGATGTGCTACTTTGGGGGGGCTCATATTCCGAAAAAGAATCGGAATCAGAACTGGGTGGTAAGAGCTCCCCGTTGCTCTCATCGGTCAGACTCAGAATTTGATATGCCTCTTCTGGAGTGTATACCTTTCTGGACATAGTGGCTGTATGATGGGTGACACTGATGGGCTGCACGTCAGGGACTAATGGGCTGAACGTCAGGGACTAATGGGCTGCACCTTGGTATTAATTGGCTGCAGACAGGTACTCTTGATGGGCTCACGGGACAGGTACTCAGACGGGATGGATGGATGACAAGTACTCAGATGGCATGGATGGATGACAGGTACTCAGACGGGATGGATAGATGACAGGCACTCCTGATGGACAGGTACTAGGATGATAGGTACAGATGGCGGGTACTAGGATGACAGGTACTCCTGATGGACAGGTACTAGGATGACAGGTACTGATGGTGGGTACTATGATGACAGGTTATTCTGATGGACAGGTACTAGGATGACAGGTACTAGGATGATAGGTACTCCTGATGAACAGGTACTCCTAATGGACAGGTACTAGGATGACAGGTACTCCTGATGAACCGGTACTAGGATGACAGGTACTGATGGCGGGTACTAGGATGACAGGTACTCCTGATGGACAGGTACTAGGATGACAGGTACTCCTGATGGACAGGTACTAGGATGACAGGTACTCCTGATGGACAGGTACTCCTAATGGACAGGTACTAGGATGACAGGTACTCTTGATGGACAGGTACTAGGATGACAGGTACTCCTGATGGACAGGTACTCCTAATGGACAGGTACTAGGATGACAGGTACTCCTGATGGACAGGTACTCCTGATGGACAGGTACTAGGATGACAGGTACTCTTTATTCGGGGTGAGGGGCAATCTGGGCACAGTACACAGTATACATGTAACTCACTGTTAGCTCAATCTTCTCCTCACACTGGATCAGTGTGTGAGGAGAAGAACCCAGCAACAGTAGTTACACTGGGGTTTGTTGACATTAGTGACCAGCTGTGATTGGACACAGCCGGTCACGTGGTAAAGAGCCAATTTCATTGGTTCTTTACCCTGATCAGGGCTGGGCTTTGTCCGAGGGAAAAGCCTCCACCCCGATCGCCGCACTGCGCGCCCCCTGGGGTGCGCACGCCAATTTGCATAGCGACCGGCTGTTATTGGATACAGCCGGTCACGCTGTTTCGCACGCTCCGCCACCCGCTCATTACCCTCATCGGGGAATGGCTGTGTCCCGAGGGACATGTGGGATCCCCGATCCCCACACTGCCGGCCCCCGCAGTAGAGGCGGGAAGCCGAGGACATCATATGACGCCCGCCCAAGATGGGAGATCCCATCTGTGGATGTCATTTGACTATGGCTGGGCAATGAAGTGGTTAAACACGTGGTCAATACACACTACAGGTGTCGTTTTCACTCACCCTGTAAAGGGATGGGATCTAGGAAATTGGCACGTCTCCTACCTAGCTCGTATAAATTACAGCCTGTACTTTATCCTGCTCTGCTAGGATGTGGTTCCTGTGTTCACATGCTAAATGCATTATCTATCAGGAAGCCCCTCTGCTGGTCTGTGGGATGGCATATGAGGTGTAAATCACTCTCAATGGGGAAGCAGTGTAATATCATGGCTGGAGTGGATACTTGCCTTAATATTACCGAGATACAGTACTGAGCTTTGTTATGGATGAGGCACTGCACTGCTGCTTAATAGTCATTAAACAAGCTCAATGTTTTTTTGCCTACCTTCTGCTTCTGCAGAAAAACAAATGCCAACCCCAAATAAAGACCAGTGCTACCAACATAGGCATGCAAACAAGGTGTGCCTGGGCACACCCTATTGTCCAGGCACATCCGGCACAACTCAGGGCTTTTTTGCTGGCAGAATGTGCAGTATCTCAATTTCGACACCTCTGCTAATGGCCAATGGCAGCGCTGCGAGAGGGACTATTTCTCAGGTGGCTGTGTAACTCCTGTGAGTGCAGCCACTGGCCGCAGAGTAAGCAGGCAGGCGGCTGCATTTTCCGATGCTACCTCTATAGTTCCAGCTACAGCATCCCTGACAGCTGAAAATCATTCCGCTGCCTGCTGTCAGGGATGCTGTAGCCAGAACTATAGAGGCAGCATCAGGGCTGGATTAACTCCAATGTTTTTATCTTCTGAACAAGTCCTGTCCTCTGCCACCGCAGCCCACCACTGCCCTGTGTCCACTTGAGAAAATGATTGGTTGCTAGGACCACCCCCGGAGAGGAAGAGGAGGATGTAAACTTCTCCTCCCGGCTTCCGTCCTGCAGTGCCGGTGTCTTATCGAATTCAGTCCCCTATCATATAGTGTCCTCCCTGTACTGCGCAGGCGCAGTACGGAGGACAAAAGAGACGCCGAAAGTCTCCGAAGTTCAACAGCTGATCGTCAGCTGTACACGGCGCCTGCGCATTTATTCTTACCCTATGTCCAGGATCATTCCCTACTATCCAAGTGGACATAGAGTTAGAATAAATATTTGCCGAGCGCAGCGAGGCCGTGCCCGAAGCGTGGCGAGCGAAGCGAGCCCGCGAGGGGCCCTCTTACACTGCCATCGCTAACAGGTGCCCGAGCGCCGTGTACAGCTGATGGTCAGCTGATCAACTTCGGGCATTTTCGGCATCTCCTGCTCCTCCGTACTGCGCAGGCGCTGCGCCTGCGCAGTACGAGGCGGACACTATTTGATACGAGGACACTATATGGCAGAACACCGGCATTGGAACCAGCTGAAGTGAGGAAGACCCGCCGGGATTTGGGACTTAGGACGTGTCACTGGTAAGGAGAGAGTGGGGGAACAGACTCTGGAAGTGGCAGTGTCTGTGCAGAACTGCAGCAGGCAGGGAGAGAGTGTAGTGCAGTCATTCTCAGTCGCACTGTGTGTGGGGCACCAGGGAGCAGCTGAGAAATGGGAGCCCAGCTTGCTATGCTGGGATCTGTAGTCCATTGGAGGGGAGGGTAGTGCTAACACATACTGGGGGGAGGCTGGTCATATAAAGTAAAATACTGAGTTGTGAGGGGGCTGCTATGGCTGACTTGACCCCCTTCTAGAAATGTAACTGTGTACTTATTGTCTGGCACATTGATTTAAAGGGGAAATCTGCAGACTCTGATGTAAGTGGGATCTCTGTGGACTCTGTGGTAGCCAGAGACCCTCTCACTTTAGAGGCCCCCATTACATCAGTCCACAGAGATCCCCTTTGTGTCAGAGTTCCCCCCTACAGTGTATATGAAGGGGGATTTTAAAGTTAGGGGTCTCTGATCATCTGAGTCCCCCCTTACAGAGTTCACAGAGTCCCCCCCCTTAAATCAGAGTTCCTAGCATTCCCTCATATCAGGGTTCCCAGAGTTCCCCCCCCCTTTACAGTGTATATAAAGGGGGACTCTGATGTAAGTGGGGACTCTGGGAACCCTGATATAAGAGGGAACTCTGTGAACTCTGGTGTAAGGGGGGACTCTGGTGACCAGAGACCCCCCTAGATCAAAATTCCCCTTTACACCAGAATCCACAGCATTCTATACAACAGTGTAAAGGGGAACTCTAGGGACTCTGATGTAAGGGAGGCTCTCTAGGAACCCTGATTTAAGAGGGGAACTGTGATATAAGATATAACACTACTGACTCTGGTATAAGGGAATGCTGTGAACTCTGATGTAAAGGAGGACTCAGATGTGAGGGGGGTACTGTGGACACTGGAATATGTAGGGGCCCATTCACAAATGCTTTGATTTCTGAAGAGTGATCCGCAAACAGATCACTTTTCAGAGGGCATTTGAGAGGCGGTGAGGAGACGTTGTATGGCCTCCACGCCACCTGCTTTAACGCCCACAGACTCAGTGTTTACAAGTTAAAACCTGTTTTATTTTTGCTAGAAAATTACTTAGAACCCCCAAACATTATATATTTTCTAACACCCTAGAGAATAAAATGGCGGTCGTTGCAATACTTTCTGTCACACCGTATTTGCACAGCGGTCTTACAAGCGCACTTTTTTGGGAAAAAATACACTTTTTTGAATTAAAAAATAAGATAACAGTAAAGTTAGCCCAATTTTTTTGTGAAAGATAATGTTACGCCGAGCTTCTGTTTTATCCTTCCAGAATAACTTTCCAGAGGGTTGTCTACTGGTTACTGCTGATGTGGCATCCCTTTATACGTGTATCTCCCACCAACTCGGATTTGAAGCAGTTGCGACTGGGCCCTGTTGTTCTGCCGCTGTGGGGGGACCCGGCATCTCCCCCTGCACCTCTGGCTGTCCGTTTAACATGCAGGGGGGAGGTGGCGATCACGGTGTCCACAGGCGGAGGGATCTCCCTGGGGCTTGTAGTTCTCCCGACTGTATCCACTGGAGAGGGGATGGGCCCCTGGAGGGGCATGTATCAGCTTCACTCTTCAGTGAGTCGCTCTGCTTCTACACTCTTGACTATACAGGCCCCTCCCCTCTCCACTGTATACACTCGGGAGGAGAACTACAAGCCCCAGGGAGATCCCGCCGCCTGTGGACACCATAGAGCTGCCGATCACTGCCTCTCACCTCCACCCAGGTGGGGGGGGGGTACAGACATGTGCTGGCGGTCCAAGGTGCACAGAGGAGACCAGACAGGCACAGGGGAACCTCTGGAAGGGGAGGGTGACTGTCTGGGGACCCTGATGTAAGGGGGGGCTCTCCGGGGAACCTGAAGGGGGGGCTCTCCAGCGTACCTGAAGGGGGGGCTCTCTGGGGACCCTGATATAAGGGGAGGCTCTCTGGAGATCCTGCAGTAAGGGGGGCTCTCTGGGGCCCTTAATGTAAGGAAGGCCATCTGGGGACCCTGATATAAGGGGGGCCATCTGGGGACCCTGATGTAAGGGGGGGCTCTCTGGGAACCCTGATGTAAGGGGGGGCCATCTGGGGACCCTGATATAAGGAAGGAGCTCTCTGGGGAACCTGAGGTAAGGAGGGGCTCTCTGGGGACCCTGATGTAAGGAAGGGGCTCTCTGGGGACCCTGATGTAAGGAAGGGGCTCTCTGGGGACCCTGATGTAAGGAAGGGGCTCTCTGGGGACCCTGATGTAAGGAAGGGGCTCTCTGTGGACCCTGAGGTAAGGGGGGGGGGGGCTCTCTGGGTACCCTAATGCAAAGGCAGGCTCTCTGGGGATCCTGATGTAAGGAGGGGCTCTCTGGGGATCCTAATGTAAGTAGGGAGGCTCTCTGAGAATCCTGATGTTAGGGAGGCTCTCTGAGAATCCTGATGTTAGGGAGGCTCTCTGAGAATCCTGATGTTAGGGGGGCTCTCTGGGGACCCTGATGTTAGGGGGGCTCTCTGGGGACCCTGATGTAAGGAGAGGCTCTCTGGGGATCCTGAAGTAAGGAAAGCTCTCTGGGGACCCTTATGTAAAGAAGGGGCTCTCTGGGGACCCTGATGTAAGGGGGGCTCTCTGGGGACCCTGATGTAAGGGGGGCCTCTCTGGGGACCCTGATGTATGGGGGGCTCTCTGGGGACCCTGATGTAAGGAAGGGGCTCTCTGGGGACCCTGATGTAAGGGGGCTCTCCGGAGATCCTGATGTAAGGGGAGGCTCTCTGGGGACCCTGATGTAAGGAAGGGGCTCTCTGGGGACCCTGATGTAAGGAAGGGGCTCTCTGGGGACCCTGATGTAAGGAAGGGGCTCTCTGGGGACCCTGATGCAAGGAAGGGGCTCTCTGGGTACCCTGATGCAAGGAAGGGGGGCTCTCTGGGGACCCTGATGTAGGAGGGGGGGCTCTCTGAGGACCCTGATGTAAGGAGGGGCTCTCTGAGGACCCTGATGCACGGGGGAGGGACTCTCTGGGGATCCTAATGTAAGTAGGGAGGCTCTCTGAGGATCCTGATGTTAGGGGGGTAACAATATTTTATTTATATATATATATATATATATATATATATATATATATATATATATATATATATACACATATGTATATTATATACATGTGTACGCCTGCGCACCTCTTCATTGTTTTTTATATACTTATATTTTTCTTTGATACCAGTAGATTTATCTTATTTCCAGACCTTAGTTTGGTTGGTATATGTTTTACATTTATATGTTTTAAATGTTTAGTTTTCTGAGATTGTAATGAAGCTTGGCCTTTTTTATTTTCTTTTTAATTCTCTGTACTTGTTTCCTGGAGGGGCGTGCAAATTTCTTCTGTGATCGCATGCCTCTCTGGGTTTCAATTCAAAATGAGGCATGAAGCGCAAGGTGTTCCAGGTTATCCTTAGTCTGGTTTTCGGTAAACGTTAGCGTGGTGTGGAAGGCACGTTGGTGTTATGTTGACGCTTCCTGGTTCAGAATGAGGCTTGAGCCGCGTTGCGTCACATCCTCTCTCGCACGCTGGCGCCATATTAGAACATCGCAGATGTGAATCCAGGTGTCCCCTGCTGCTAGTTTGGATGCAAAATCCTATTGGCAGACATTCCTATATATATATATATTGCAACGATTAGATACAATCCTCATACCCCAGATGACGTCTATTAGGACGAAACGCCTCAGTTGACACTCTTGGAATCGTTGTATACTACTCTTCTAAGTTACAAGCTTGTTTTATTGGAGATTCTGTAAGTGTAAATCCCCCCCCCCCCTTTTTTCGAATAAACATACCACACAGAGTCGCACTATGTGAGGTTATCTGTTTTTCATGTTTAGACCCCTAAACTGAGGCATTTTTCAGGCGCTTTTGGCCTAAAAATAGCGCTGAAAAACGGCTCCCCTGCAGTCTCAGTGTGAAAGCCCGAGTGCTTTCATACTGAGGCGATACACTGGCAGGACGTTAAAAAAAACTCCTGCAAGCAGCATCTTTGGAGCGGTGAAAGAGTGGTGTGTACACCACTCCTAAACCACTCCTGCCCATTGAAATGAATGGGCAGCGCCGCCGAACTTTAAAAGCGTCCCGCTAGTGACTGAAAACCTCTGCAAAAATGGCAGTAAAGCCCCCCCTTACATCAGGGTCCCCAGACAGTCACCCCCCCCCATCCAGACGTTCCCCTGTACTTGGCTGGTCTCCGCTGTGCACCTTGGACCCCCAGCACATGTTGTACCCAAATTATCCTGATCAAAAGTTTACATACCCCAGTTCTTAATACCGTGTATTGCCCCCTTTAACATCAATGACAGCTTGAAGTCTTTTGTGGTATTTGTGGATGAGGCTCTTTATCTTCTCAGATGTTAAAGCTGCCCATTCCTCTTGGCAAAAAGCCTCCAATTCCTGTAAATTTTTGGGCTGTCTTGCATGAACTGCACGTTTGAGATCTCCCCAGAGTGGCTCCATGATATTGAGGTCAGGAGACTGAGATGGCCACTCCAGAACCTTCCCTTTATTCTGTTGTAGCCAATGACAGGTCGACTTAGCCTTGTGTTTTGGATCATTGCCATGTTGGAATGTTCAAGTACGTCCCTTGCGCAGCTTCCTGGCTGATGAATGCAAATGTTCCTCCAGTATTTTTTGATAACATACATAGCATTCATCTTGCCATCAATTTTGACCAAATTTCCTCTGCCTTTGGAGCTCACACATCCCCAAAACATCAGCGATCCACTTCCGTGTTTCACAGTAGGAATGGTGTACCTTTCATCAAAAGCCTTGTTGACTCCTCTCCAAATGAAGCGTTTGTAGTTGTGGCCAAAAAGCTAAATTTTGGTCTCATCACTCCAAATAACTTTGTGCCAGAGGGTTTGAGATTTGTCTCTGTGCTGTTTGGCGTATTGTACGTGGGATACTTTGTGGCATTTGCATAGTAATGGCTTTCTTCTGGTGACTCAACCATGCAGCCCATCTTTCTTCAAGTGCCTCCCTTTTGTGCATCTCGAACCAGCCACATCACATGTTTTCAGAGTGCTGTATTTCACCTGAAGTTATTTGTGGGGTTTTCTTTGCATCCTGATCAATTTTCCTGGCAGTTGTGGCTGAAATTTTAGTTGGTCTACCTGACCGTGGTTTGATTTCAACAGAACCCCTCATTTTCCACTTCTTGATTAGAGTTTGAACACTGCTGATTAGCATTCTCAATTACTTAGATATCTTTTTATATCCCTTTCCTGTTTTATACAGTTCAAATACCTTTTTGCGCAGATCCTTTGACAATTCTTTTGCTTTCCCCATAACTCAGAATCCAGAAATATTAGTGCAGCGCTGGATAAAAGATGCAAGGAGGAAGTGGCCTGAGACGGAAGACAATGTGAGTGGGTGTGCTATGCAGGTCCACGCTGTGCCGTTATCTCCCGCCATGAGAGGATGAAGCTAGTTTAGCTCCACGCTTATTTTTTCCCCCATGCCTTAGCTGATTACCTTAGCTGAATGCCGGGACAGCTGCAGCTGTATTATACCAGGAGTAAGGATGAGCTCCGGTGTGTTCGCATTCTGCACGTGCCGAGCCCGCCAGGAACTCGGCACAGCACTAATCACAAACAGTGAGACATTTCCCGATGTGCGGCTGCAGAGATAGGGAAATGTCTCACTGCTTGTGATTAGCGCAGCGCATTGCCGACTTCCTGGTGGGCTCGGCACGTGCAGCATGCGAACATGCCGGAGCTCATCCTTAACCAGGAGGGGCTGAAGCACATCAGTGAACAGGTGCGCTGTGGACGGGTGTGGACATGAGCGAGGTGTGTTCCAGGAGCACTCATTGTGAAGAGAGGCCCTCGGCCCTGGCATCGTTTTGAGGGACACAGCAACGTGTGAACTACTCCATTGTCACCGCCCTTGCGGGCCACCTGCAGCCACTCACCACCTAAGCCTATCTGACCCTACTCGGCGTACGCCTCGTTGGGTCCATCCATTCTGGTAAGCCTCTTTATTTTTGGGTGGTGTTGTGCATGTCTCCATTCCAGATGGTTTACATCAGGGGTCCTCAAACTACGGCCCGCGGGCCACATGCGGCCTGCCGAGGACATTTATCCAGCCCACCCAGGGCCGGGGCCAGGTCGGCTCGGCTTGGGCAGGTCCACTCTGCTTCAGCGGGGAGCATGTCCGCTCTGCTCAGACAAGCTACACAAGCCGCCTCCCCCACCCCAGTCATCTCGATGGAGGGCTCCGTGTGCCATGCTGCACGCTGGGAAGTGTAGTTTCCAGCACAGTCCCGCGCAGATTCACTTCTCACTCACGTGGCAGACAGGAGGTGCGGAGGGGACGCTCGCCTTGTCCCAGGACAGTGAGGAGGAAGAAAAGTCTGACATGGAGAGCGCAGGCTTCAGGGAACAGCCTACTACTAGGAACAAGTGAGGATCAAGAGGTCGTGGAGAAAGTCAGAGGCAAGTCCTTATGTGTAAGTGTCCCCCTGTCCATCCCACTGTCCCCCTGTCCATCCCACTGTCCCCCTGTCCACCCCACTGTCCCCCTGTCCCCCTGTCCATCCCTCTGTCCCCCTGTCCACCCCACTGTCCCCTGTCCATCCCTCTGTTCCCCTGTCCATCCCCCTGTCCACCCCTCTGTCCCCCTGTCCACCCCTCTGTCCCCCTGTCCATCCCTCTGTCCCCCTGTCCATTCCTCTGTCCCCCTGTCCACCCCACTGTCCCACTGTCCCCCTGTCCACCCCTCTGTCCCCCTGTCCACCCCACAGTCCCCCTGTCCATCCCACGGTCCCCCTGTCCATCCCTCTGTCCCCCTGTCCATCCCTCTGTCCCCCTGTCCATCCCACTGCCCCCCTGTCCATCCCACTGCCCCCCTGTCCATCCCACTGTCCCCTTGTCCATCCCTCTGTCCCACTCTCCATCCCACTGTTCTCCTGTCCACCCCGCGGTCCCCCTGTACACTCCACGGTCCCCCTGTCCATCTCACTGTCCCCCTGTCCATCCCACTGTCCACCCCTCTGTCCCCCTCTCCATCCCACTGTTCTCCTGTCCACCCCACGGTCCCCCTGTCCATCCCACGGTCCCCCTGTCCATCCCACTGTCCACCCCTCTGTCCCCCTCTCCATCCCACTGTCCCCCTGTCCATCCCACTGTCCACCCCTCTGTCCCCCTCTCCATCCCACTGTTCTCCTGTCCACCCCATGGTCCCCCTGTACACTCCACGGTCCCCCTGTCCATCCCACGGTCCCCCTGTCCATCTCACTGTCTCCCTGTCCATCCCACTGTCCCCCTGTCCGTCCCCCTGTCCATCCCACTGTCCACCCCTCTGTCCCCCTCTCCATCCCACTGTCCATCCCACTGTCAACCCCTTTGTCCTCCTGTCCATCCCACTGTCCCCCTCTCCATCCCACTGTCCCCCTCTCCATCCCACTGTTCTCCTGTCCACTCCACGGTTCCCCTGTACACTCCACGGTCCCCCTGTCCATCCCACGGTCCCCCTGTCCATCCCACGGTCCCCCTGTCCATCTCACTGTCCCCCTGTCCATCCCACTGTCCACCCCTCTGTCCCCCTCTCCATCCAACTGTCTCCCTGTCCATCCCACTGTCCTCCTGTCCACCCCACTGTCCCCCTGTCCACCCCACTGTCCCCCTGTCAACCCCACTGTCCCCCTGTCCATCCCACCCCACTGTCCCCCTGTCCACCTCACTGTCCTCCTGTCCACCCCACGGTCCCCCTGTCCACCCCTCTGTTCTCCTGTCCACCCCACTGTCCCCCTGTCCACCCCACTGTCCCCCTGTCCATCCCACTGTCCCCCTGTCCATCCCACTGTCCCCCTGTCCATCCCACTGTCCCCCTGTCTACCCCACTGTCCCCCTGTCTATCCCCCTGTCCCCCTGTCTATCCCCCTGTCCACCCTGTCTATCCCCCTGTCCACCCCTCTGTCCATCCCACTGTCCCCCTGTCCATCCCACTGTCCCCCTGTCTATCCCCCTGTCCACCCCTCTGTCCATCCCACTGTCCCCCTCTCCATCCCACTGTCCCCCTCTCCATCCCACAGTCCCCCTCTCCATCCCACTGTTCTCCTGTGCATCCCACTGTCCTTCTGACCACTCTGCAGCCCCCCCACCCCACTGACACCCCCTGTGCATCCCGCTGGTGTGGGGTTCTTTGGGGTGCTGTGATTAGGGTGGTCCACTTTGGGGTGCCTTAGATGTGATGGACTGATGTGCAGTGTTGAGATAGAATGGGCCACAAGCTGGTCTAGGTAGGAGGAGGGCAGGACTTTTATCACAGCGCACCCAAACTTTTCACAGTGAGCCGTGACACAGCAGCAGGAGATGCCCGATGTGCACACACACTGACTGGTGAGACATTGTTTGGCACAGTAAGGCTGAGAGGGGGGCAATGATGGTGAGGGGGGGCTTGCACTGATTTGGCTGCGCTGGCGGGCACTGATTGGGCTGTGCTAGCGGGCACTGATTGGGCTGCGTTGGCGAGCATTGATGGGCACTGATCAGACTGCATTGATTGTCTCTGTGTGGGCAAAGTTATTGCTGGTATATTGTTTTTGTAGCGCTGTATATATATATATATATATATATATATATATATATATATATATATATATATATATATATATATATTGGTATTTTACTAATTGGTATTTTACTAATAGCAGTTTGATGTCAAGAAAAAGAAAAATTGACTTGGAGTGTAGGATATTCAAAGAACAGTGGACTTATGATTACTTTTTCATGCAGTACAAGGAAAGAGCTGTGTGTCTCATATGCCAGAATATAGTGTCTGTGTTCAAAGAATACAATTTGCGTTGACACTATCAAACTCAACATAAAGATAAATATGATTGTTTGGTCGGAGAAGTGAGAAAAGATAAAATATTAAAACTGAAAAATACATTGACAACTCAGCAAAATACTTTTGTGAAGCAGAAGCAGCTAAATATTTCATCACTGCGAGAAAGTTCAAGTTGCCAAGCTAATAGCGTGCACTGGCAGACCATTCATGGAGGGAGAATTTGTTAAAGAATGCCTTCTCTCTGTTGCCAAAGAGATGTGTCCAGAGAAGACCGATTTATTTAGTACAGTGAGTCTTTCAGGACCTACAATTACACGAAGGATTGAAGAAATGGGAGACAATTTGCATCAGCATTTGCAAAACTCTGCAAAAAAACTTTCCTATTTTTCCTTCGCACTAAAGCAAAGCAATGATGTTTGTGATTCTGCACAACTTCTAATTTTTATTCATGGGACAAATGAATATTTTGAAGTCACAGAAGAGCTTGCTGCACTGCAAACCATCAAAGGAACAACTACAGGAGAAGACATCTATGAAAAGGTTTGCCAAACTGTTAATGGTTTGGAGCTCGACTGGGCTAAACTAGCCAGCGTGACAACTGATGGTGCTCCTAGCATGGTGGGGTCTAAGAAAGGAGTAATTGCTCGCATTAACCAAGAGATGGACAAACATAACCATTCTCATCCAATAGCCATACACTGCCTCATCCACCAACAAGCGCTGTGTAGTAAATCATTGAAGTGGGACTCTGTTATGAAAATTGTGGTATCTTGTGTTAACTTCATTAGAGCTCATGCACTAAACCACAGACAATTTCAGGAATTTCTGTCTGAGCTAAATGTTGCCTATGAAGATGTTCTGTACCACACAGAAGTCCGTTGGCTGAGTCGAGGGAGAGTTTTGAAACGTTTCTATGACTTACTTCCACAGATTACAGCTTTTCTGCTTTCAAAAAACAAAGGTACCAGAGCTCAATGATGCAGAATGGAAATGGCACCTTGCCTTTCTGACAGATGTAACAGAGCTACTCAATAGTTTCAATGTGCAACTTCAAGGAAAGAGGAAGCTCATCTGTGATATGCAATCACATGTGAAAGCATTTGAAGTAAAATTAGGCCTCCTCATCAAACAAGTGAAGGAGGAAAACTTCTGCCATCTCCCCACAACTCAAAACTTGTTAGCGGAAAAACCATTGGTTGCATTCCCAAACAAAACATGTCTGGATTCACTGGAAAAGTTGCAAAAGGAGTTCCAATGTAGATTTAAAGATCTTCATCTCCATGAACAGGACATACAACTTTTCCGTAACCTATTTTCTATTGACATTGAAAATGTGGATACAATTTACCAAATGGAACTGGCTGATCTGCAGAATTGGGACTCTCTGAAAGACGCATTCAAGACAAGCAGCCTTCCTAATTTTTATGCATCTCTCCCCTCTGAGACATATCCTAATCTCAGGAACCATGCACTCAAAATGGCAACCATCTTTGGCAGCACTTATGTCTGTGAACAGACTTTTTCCAGAATGAAACATCTGAAATCTCCAACCAGACCTAGACTAACTGATGCACACTTGCATCACTTGTTACGACTAGCAGTGACGAATATGGAACCGGACATTGACCATGTCATTAGCCAAATGCAGGCCCATAGTTCCCATTGAATCGAATACTGGTAAGTTTGTTGATTTAACTTTACTTTTTCTTCATTTTAAATATTGTATTTGTTCCCGTTTTGGTTTTTCGCTTCAAAATAAGATATGTGCAGTGTGCATAGGAATTTGTTCATAGTTTTTTTTTTTAAACTATAGTCCGGCCCTCTAACGGTCTGAGGGATAGTGAACTGGCCCCCTGTATAAAAAGTTTGAGGACCCCTGGTTTACATATTTGCTTGAAGTGTCTAGTTCCTGAAGATTTCTTATTTCATTCATAAGGATGACTCTTCTTTATCAAGTATATTTTGAACTGCTGGTCTAAAGCTTTCTATATTGGACGCTTTCATAATTTTATAGCGCTACACTTATTGTGTTTTTCCAATGATTCCAACAGCACTTGAGGAGCTCAGAGGACTGGATTGAAGGAGTGCAGGTCACTGATGCAGAGTGTGATTAATTACATATCGCTTTATATCATCATATCACACTGCACAAAGTATATTAAGCACACTGAAGCAGCGCGACTGAGCTTTAAAACAGCGCTATTCAGGAGTATGGAACAAAACTGAACTTTGTATGTTAAAGCATGTCAAATGCAAATTAACGCATCCTGATTGAACTATAAACCAGTGCCACTCTTCAGACACAGTCTGTGATATTTCAAGATAGCAGTTCTTTGCGTGGCAATATCTCTAATGGGACACCCAAGAGACCTGTTATAAACCACAAATTTGTGCATGTCTGCTTATATATATCCTTTGACTATCTGTGGGCTCGCTGGATAGGGGGAGGAGCCTGGCTTTCGGGCAAGAGGTGGTGCTCCCTGTACCCCCGTTTGTGTGTGGGAGAGGAGGTGAATCTTGGACCCGGAGGTCAGAGGGAAACTCTTGGAGAAGTAATTTAAGCATAAGAGAGAGATGCCTGACCAAACCCTCATAGAAAATATATACAGGTGAAAATTTCAGGTGAACCCATAGTGAAGATCTATAAAGGAAAAAATCTTCTGATAATGCAAGCTGCCTGAACCGTATGAAATGTTAAAATGTTGGCTAAATGCTGAATATGGTGCTGAAATCTGTGCATTGAACTAGGCAAGGATATAGACATCTTGTTTTATACCAAGTACTGGGAAGCAATATTTCAAAAGTGTGGCACCGAGAGCAGAAAAATAAATATTGAACACGGAAAGGATGTGGCCAAGGATTATAGTATATACTATTGCATATTGAATTGCATACTGAATGTTGAATCCTAAACACTGAACTGACACTTTTAATTACCGAGCTGAGCATTAAATATGGAGCATGGACAATGACACTAAAACACTGAGTAAAAATACAGGACAGGACATTTTGAACACTGCATGAACACTGTTATTGAATAGAGTACATGGTACTGAATATTGAAAATACTGTATGGACATGGTTAAGAATATTATACAGAGTCCTGACTACAGCCTGGTGTATTGAGTACTGAGTATCAAATATTGAAAGGATGCTAAATATAATACAGAGCGTGTAGGAGAAGAGTTGATAAACAAAGACTTTTTTTTTTTGTTTGTTTTTTACTGCGGAGGTGGGGTGGAGGGAGGGGAGAGGTGGGAGGGGGAGGTATTAACTGGAAAGATGTCAACTAAAAGAGGGAGGAAAGGAAAGAAGAAAAGAAAATTTATGTTGGGGAAAGCTCAAGTCAAGAAAATGCTGAAAGTATAATTAAAATACAGATGTTGGACATCCCTAAAAAAGGTGCTGGGCAAGACCTGACAAAACTGATGCCTGAAACACGCATTATGTCCCGGCAGGGATCTAGGGATGAAAAAGATCAGGTCTCAAGGGAGAATACACAGGAAGATCTTAATAAATCACAGACCTCGAGGGTCCCGCAGGTATCCTGGGGACTGGAAGGAAGATACGTAATCGTTATGATACCGGGTATTGAACTTAATGAAGAACACATCCAAAATCGAGATGAACAGAATACGGAGAAACCGTATCAACAGAGTATAGGCGGGAACAAAACTGCGGGTGGTTTAAACCAGTATGACAGTAATCCTGCCAAAACCATAATAAAAGAACCGACTTTGAGTGATGTCTTTATTGCTATTCAAGCATGTAATAGTTTTTTACTATCTTTAACAAATCAAATGCATGACCTAAAAAAGGATATCACGGTTATAAGACAAGAAAATCAAAAGATCTGTGAACGCACTACGGAATTGGAGAGCAGGGTTAGCATAACAGAGGATGCCCTGCCTTCCATAAAAAAGGATATCCAGCAAACTAAAGTACAAATAATGGAACAAGAACTGAGATTGGATAATTTGGAAAATAGGCAAAGACGCAATAATGTACGCATTTTGGGCTTTCCTGAGCATGAAGAGGGCCATTTAATGACCGTCTGAAAAATAGATTTTGGATGCGCTTGGCACAGGGGGCTTCTCAAGACTGTTTACAATTGAATGGACCCATCGAATTCCGAGTAAATCACCCTCTTTGTCGAAATATCCCAGGACAGTTATTATTAAACTGTTAAACTATAGAGATAGGGATTTAATCCTTTCTAAAGCACGTCAACGAGGTAATATTGAATATAATGGAAAAAAAAATTCTTTCTATCTGGATTTTTCAATGGAAGTACAGAAGAAACTAGCAAATTTCACAGAAATTAAATGCAGCTTGCGACTAAAACAAATAACCTACTCAATGTTATATCCAGCCAAGCTGACAATCATGATTTTTGAAAATCCAGAAACAGCCAACGCATGGTTAGAAGAAAGGTATACAGAAGAAAATAAAAAGACTCCCTGAACATGAATGGATTGACTGATCTTTTAGTCCTCTGTGTGGGGGATGTTTCCTTCTTTCCTCTATTTAAGACGGTCGAGTGGGCCGGGAATTAGGTCTTTGATAACGCCCTGTAGGTTGGCGAAACATGTCAACGTATTTCCGGTGGCACTGACGTCATTCCCCGCTCCTTGGAACGCACTTCCTGGTTTCTGGAACGCACGCCGTGAGCAGCGTCCGTATCCATCTCTAATCCCTTTACATGCCTGTTTTTATCAACCATTTTGTAAGTACCCATTTGTATATGGAATAAATCCCTTTTCAAACGGTACTTTTCACTATTAGTTCAATTTTTTTTTCCTTTTTTGGTGCCTGGTGATTCTGCTGAGAAATTCCTACAGAGAAATCCTTTGATCTGATGTGCACAACACCACTCCTGAGCTTCTCTGGATACCATCACCTAAGCCTGAAGTGACCCCCAGACTGCAAAGCTGGGGGTCATCGCCATTTGGTGAGTGGGGACACGTGGGGGTGGCGTTTCTGCACCTGAAAAGTCCTGGAGTGGTCAATTGCACTTCAAACGTTTTTTCCCATTGCAGATCAGAACATTCAGCACATTTATTTGGACTTTATTTACATGTTTTTTGCTTTGTATATTCACATCTGCACTCATCTACACTTGGTCACACATGTCTAATAACATTTGCGAGTGCCACATTTCCATAATTTTGCTGACAAAAGCAGGATGAATTCTGAAGTGTTTCGGGCAATATTATCTGCTCATATTCAGCAAAATGCTTCAGAACTCATTGGACGGCGCTTCACAGTGCAGATGGACAATGACCCGAAGCATACTGCGAAAGCAACCAAAGAGTTTTTAAGGGAAAGAAGTGGAATGTTATGCAATGGCCAAGTCAATCACCTGACCTGAATCCGATTGAGCATGCACGTGGCCATCTTTAAAGCAGGGCAAAAGGGGCAGCTGCCCTGAGCCCAGTCATTGTAGTGGGGCCCAAAGCAACTGCCCCTTGAGCCTGCACTGCCAGCAAATAGTTGATAAGTGGATTTGGAAGGGCCCAAGAAAATGTTTGCCCAGGGTCCAATTAATATTAAAGATGGGCCTGAGCATGCATTTCACTTGCTGAAGACAAAACTGAAGGGAAAATGCCCCAAGAACAAGCAGGAACTGAAGACAGTTGCAGTAGAGGCGTGGCAGAGCATCACCAGGGATGAAACCCAGCGTCTGGTGATGTCTATGTGTTCCAGACTTCAGGCTGTAATTGACTGCAAAGGATTTACAACCAAGTATTAAAAAGTGAAAGTTTGATGTATGAATGTTAATCTGTCCCATGACTTTTGGTCCCTTAAAAAGTGGGAGGCACATATACAAACTGTTGTAATTCCTACACCGTTCACCTGATTTGGATGTAAATACCCTCGAATTAAAGCTGAAAGTCTGCAGTTAAAGCACATCTTGTTCGTTTCATTTCAAATCCATTGTGGTGGTGTATAGAGCCAAAAAGATTAGAATTGTGTCGATGTCCCAATATTTATGGACCTGACTGTATATTGCCTATACAGACAGAGGGACAGCTGGCCTCTCTACCCTGGAAAATTAATCCACAGTGGTTGCTATTAATGACAAAGGAGGATACGATAGAACAGTGATGGCGAACCTTTTTGAGCCCGAGTGCCCAAACAGCGACACAAAACCAACTTATTTATTTCAAAGTGCCAACATGGAATTAAACCTACTAGCGGCTCTGTACAGAGGATGGGACTGATCATCCCTCTGAATGAGCCCTAAGAGACCAAAAATGTACGATTCTGCCCAGAGAAAACCTTTTCTGCTTTTTCAAAGGAGTGCGTTACGCTCAGAATACAGGGATCAGAGATGCGTTACGCTCAGAATACAGGGATCAGAGATGCGTTGTGCTCAGAATACAGGGATCAGAGATGCGTTGTGCTCAGAATACAGGGATCAGAGATGCGTTGTGCTCAGAATACAGGGATCAGACATGCGTTGTGCTCAGAATACAGGGATCAGACATGCGTTGTGTTTAGAATACAGGGATCAAAGATGCGTTGTGCTCAGAATGCAGGGATCAGAGATGCGTTGTACTCAGAATACAGGGATCAGACATGCGTTGTACTCAGAATACAGGGATCAGACATACGTTGTGCTCAGAATTCAGGGATCAAAGATGCGTGGTGCTCAGAATACAGGGATCAGACATAAGTTGTGGTCAGGATACAAGGATCAAAGATGCGTTGTGCTCAGAATACAGGGATCAGAGATGCGTTGTGCTCAGAATAAAGGGATCAGACATGCGTTGTGCTCAGAATAAAGGGATCAGACATGCGTTGTGCTCGGAATACAGGGATCAGACATGTGTTGTGCTCAGAATACAGGGATCAGAGATGCGTTGTGCTCAGAATACAGGGATCAGACATGTGTTGTGCTCAGAATACAGGGATCAGAGATGCGTTGTGCTCAGAATACAGGGATCAAAGATGCGTTGTGCTCAGAATACAGGGATCAAAGATGCGTTGTGCTCAGAATACAGGGATCAGAGATGCGTTGTGCCCAGAATAAAGGGATCACACATGCATTGTGCTTGGAATACAGGGATCAGACATGCGTTGTGCTCGGAATACAGGGATCAAACATGCGTTGTGCTCAGAATACAGGGATCAGACATGCGTTGTGCTCAGAATACAGGGATCAGACATGGGTTGTGCTCAGAATACAGGGATCAGACATGCGCTGTGCTCAGAATGCAGAGATGCGTTGTGCTCAGAATACAGGGATCAGACATGCGTTGTGCTCAGAATGCAGAGATGTGTTGTGCTCAGAATACAGGGTTCAGACATGTGTTGTGCTCAGAATACAGGGATCAGACATGCGTTGTGCTCAGAATACAGGGTTCAAACATCCTTTGTGCTCAGAATACAGGGATCAGACATGCGTTGTGCTCAGAATACAGGGATCGGGGGGTGATGTGAAGGCCAATAGAGGACACTGCTATGGGATGGCCCTTCCTAAAGCAGTGTCCTCTGGCCCCTTCACATACCCACCACATACACAGCAGTGTCCTCTGCGCCCCCTCCCTTTCCCCCATAGCACTGTCCTACCTGTGTATGTGCAGACAGAGTCCTCCACATTGTTATGCTTTAGCGCCCTCCGCCCGAGCCCCTGCACAGGAAGCCGCTCTCCTATTGGCCTCAAAGTCCAGGAAGGGAGGAGTCATTCTTCTCTTCCTCTGTATTCCTTCCCACTGGGCTGTCCTCAGTGCATGCAGGGAGGGTTTTGCCGCCCCGCTGCCTGATCGATCGCACTGATGATAGGAAGCGAGCCGACTCCTCCGCGCCTGCACCGCCAGTGCAAGAGGCTACCTTGCTGGGGGATTCCCTCCCCTATCCTGGTGGCGCTCTGAGTGCCCACAGAGAGGGCTCGGCGTACCAGCTGTGGCACGCGTGCCATAGGTTCGCCATCACTGCAATAGAACAACAAATAATAGAATTCTTTAAAAAAAATTAAAACTCAACATCTTTATTACTAGTTTGGGATACTATGAAGACATATATACGTGGGGTTATGATTAAAGAAATATCTAAAATTAAGAGATCATCTAGAAGTTGTGAGGAGGAGGTAATGCAAAGGGTGACTCAAATAGAGCAGGATTATATAACTGATCCCATAGAAGAAAAACGCTCAGCCTGGCAGGAAGCTTAACCACTCGCCGACCCCCGCACGCCAATGTACGTTCCTACTTTGGGGACGGATATCGTTGTTATGGCAACAGCTAGCTGCCATAACCCCGGAATCCCTGTGTTTGGGCGGCGGTCGGCTACATGATAAAAGCGGTCTCTGCGGCGGATTCACCGTGAGATCACTTTTATCGGTGGTGGGAGAGGGCCCCACTGCCCTGTGTAAAAATAAATAAAATCAAGTAAAATAAATAAGACATTTTTTTTTTTTTTTTAAACGCCCCGTCCCGACGAGCTCGCGTGCAGAAGCGAACGCATACGTGAGTAGCGCCCGCATATGAAAACGGTGGTCAAACCACACATGTGAGGTATCGCCGCAATCGTTAGAGCGAGAGCAATAATTCTAGCCCTAGACTTCCTTTGTAACTCAAAACATGCAAGGGTAAAAGTTTGATGCCATTCCATGAGTGAGTGCAATTTTGAAGCGTGATATGTTGGGTATCAATTTACTTGGCGTAACATTATCTTTCACAATATAAAAATTGGGCTAACTTTACTGTTGTCTTATTTTTTTATTCAAAAAAAGTGCGCTTGTAAGACCGCTGCGCAAATACGGTGTGAAAAAAGAATTGCAATGACCGCCATTTTATTCTCTAGGGTGTTAGAAAAAAAACAATACATAACGTTTGGGGGTTCTAAGTAATTTTCTAGCAAAAAAAAATGTTTTAAACATGTAAACACCAAAATCTCAAAACAAGGCTGGTTCTTTAAGTGGTTAAAAAATCCATAAAACCTTATTTCTAACTAAAGCAGAAAATAGTAGATTTTTTCAAAATCAAAACTCTGGTGAAAAAATTAATGATGCACTCAAATTAACCTTTCAACCCTGCACAGATCATGTAATGAATATAAATATCAAATCCCAAAAAAATAATTCCTCTGTGTGAAATCCAACAAAAATAAATGCAGTGTGTGTACACAAACTCCAAATCACATGTTATAAATAAAACGGAAAATTGAATACTTACCTTTCCGTAATTTTCCTTTCCTGGCGTCTACCCATGGCAGCATACCGATGGTTGGTTGCTCCGCCCCCTACCAACCCACAGGACCACTTTAACTCTGTAAAAAAGAGTTGCTCCCCTCAGCCGGTATTCTTGTAACTAGACCTCATAACGCTAAGGATTATTGAAGGGAGGGTGTATGCTGCCATGGGTAGGCACCAGGAAAGGAAAATTACGGAAAGGTAAGTATTCAATTTTCCGTTTTCCTGGTGCCTCCATGGCAGCATACCAATGGTAAATAACTCGCTTACAGGGAGGGTACTGCAATAAGAAATTTAATGAGAAAAAAAAATTACAGTACAGATGACTGCAAACTCCTTTCCCCAAACTCTCGGGAAGTAAGAACTGCTGGGTCTACACTATAGTGAGACATAAAAGTGCTGAAGGATGACCAACTGGCCACTCGGCAAATTGTCTCAGGGGAGACCCGTGCCAAGGCTGCCCAGGAGGAGGCTATTCCACTCATTGAATGCGCATTGACTGCATCTGGAACTGGAAGACCACTAGCCTGATATGCTCTTTGGATTAACCTCACTATCCAGCTTGCCAAGGTAGTCTTGGATGCTGCCATTCCCTTCTTGGCGCCCTTTGGGATAACAAATAGCCGTTGATCATTCCTGAACTGTTGCGTCAAATTTAAGTAGTTTCTTAGGGATCTGGCTATATCCAACTCATGCAGCCTCAAGGAGGCTGGGTCCTTCCCGAATGCTGGAAGAACCCACTCCTGGTTCAGATGGAAGACTGAAGGTACTTTAGGAATGAATTGATGAATAGACTGCAACACCACTCTGTCTGGGAAGAAGGTGATGTAGGGTTCTTGCGACCCTAACGCTTGGATCTCCGATACTCTGCGACCTGAAGTGATGGCGATTAGAAAGACCGCCTTCAAAGAAATATCCTCCAAGGTGCATTCTTCTGTGGGAGCAAAAGGAGGTTTTGAAAGGACACTAAGCACGATAGTCAAGTTCCATTTGGGGTATAGCGTTTTCCTGGGAGGTCGCAATCTTAGGACTGCCTTCAAGAAACGTTCTACAAGAGGATCTAGTGCCCACCGGGTATCTGTTAAAGCTGAAAGGGCTGAAACCCGGTTCAGGCCCAAACCTAAGTCCAATCCACTCTGTAAAAACAGAAGTATATTCTGGACTCCGGGATTCAGGGAATCAAAATGGTTAGTCTCTGCTAATTCCATAAACTTTCTCCAAACTGTATTTGGGGGTGGTTTTAGTAGATGATTTTCTGGCCTGTAGTAGCGTTTGGATAACACTATGTGAACATCCTAGCTCGCCCAACCTCTTCCGCTCAACTTCCAGGCCCTCAAGTCTAGGATCTCCGGATGCGGGTGACAGAACTTGTCCTGAGACAGAAGGTTGTCTATGCGTGGAAGGGGAAGCGGTTTGCACAAGGCCATCTTGACTAGGAGCGTGAACCATGGTCTTTTGGCCCAGTACGGAATCACTGCCAAAACTGTGATCTTCTCTGTTGTTAGGCGTTGAAGAAACCTCAAAATCAGAGGGGTTGGGGGATATGCATATCCCATCTGAAAGTTCCATGATTGGGTTAGGGCATCCACCCCTGCTGACCTCGGAGATGGGAATCTCGAAAAAAAACAGAGGTGTATTTGCATTGAACGGGGAGGCAAACAGATCTATTTGGGGAGTGCCCCATTGCTGGCATATCCAGAGGAAGACTCTCGGATTCAGAGACCATTCGTTGTTGTGGCTGAAAGATCTTGAAAGATGATCGGCTAACTGATTCTCAGGCCCTGGTATATATGAGGCCTGTAGGTTGACTAAATTCCTCTCGGCCCTTGGGTGTCACTTCATTCAAGAGGGACCTGCTGTGCGTTCCCCCTTGATTCTGGACATAGGCCACTTGCCGCTCTGTTGTCCATCTGGAGAAGGATGGATCTGCCCTTGAGGAAGGTGGCTAGAGACAAAATCGCCAACCAAGCTGCCCTTAGCTCCAAGGTATTTGACACTACTCCCGCTGAATCAAATTGCTATCTCCCCTGTACTAACTGGTCTTAATAGTGTGCTCCCCTTCCTAACCGACTTGCGTCTGTCGTCAGAACAGTCCATGGGATGGGACCAAGGGGACAGTGAAGCAGAAGGTTGGATGACCTTGTCCACCACCAGAGGCTGGATTTCATCGCGGGCGTAATCAATATCCTCTGATCCAGGCGATTCTTCTTCCACTGTGATAGAAAGCCCAGCAGGAAAGCCTGTAGATGCCATCTGGCCCATTTCACCATGGGTATGCATGAAGAGAGGGATCCGAGCAGGCTCAGACAGTCTGATGCTGACATGGAATGGCTCGCCAGTGCCCTTTTCACTTTCCCTATCAATGAAGGAATCTTTTCTGATGGGAGCGAGACTGCTTTTTCTGGAGTGTTGAAGAATGCTCCTAGGTATGTTATCTCCTGCGTGGGTGTGAGCTGACTTTTGGAGTAGTTGATCAGCCATCCAAACTTGATCAGCGTGTCTAGGACCAATTGCACATTAATCTCCAAGGTTTGTCTGTGCTGGGATAGAATTAGGATATCGTCCAAATAATGTAGTACTCGAATCCTCTTCTCTTGAAGAGGAGCCAAGATCGCCACTAGTACTTTGGTGAAGGTTCTGGGTGCTGTTGAAATCTCGAAGGGAAGGCATTGGAATTGAAGATGTAAGTCGCTTACTCTGAACCGAAGGAGAGGCTGAAACTGCGGGTGGATAGGTATATGAAGATACGCATCTTGAAGGTCTATGGAAGCCATCCAATCCCCTGGTTGAACGTATAGAATAACTGTGTTTGAGGACTCCATTTTGAAATGTTCCACATGGATATGCCTGTTCAACCTCTTCAGATCCAGTACAGGCCTCCAACCCCCCCGACTTCTGGGGGACCAAGAAGACTGGGGAATAAAAGCCTAAGCGTTTTTCCGAGTCTGGAACTGGTACCACTGCCTGCTGGAGAATAAGCATTTTGACATATTGAAGAAGGGCCTCCTTTTTTTTCTTTGGAAGTTGGAATTTTGGTGGGCTGGAAGGAAAAAAGGGGGGGTTGCCTTTTGAATTTCCAGGAATGGCCTTGAAGGACCGTGGATACTGACCACTGGTCTTCACAATCTTCCACCCAAACCTGGGCAAACGCCTAAAACCACCCAAACCTGGGGAGACTGGCTCCCACCGGACCAGTTTGGGTGGGGAGGGCATCAAAAGGACTTCTGGCTCTCAACCATGGATGTAAAGGCTTTAGGTTTTACTGACCTCAAAAAAGTGGCTTGCGAGCTTTTCCAGCTTCTTCTGTATTCCTTTCCTGGGCGGTATGATCTGGAATCCTTCCCTCTTAACTGGCCTGCTGGGCGTGTAGCAAATCTCTTCCTTCTGCCTCTGTCCTGGGGAATCAAACCACTTTTCCCCCCTGTGAGTCTGGTAATAGACGCATCCATTTTCTCACCAAACAGGGCTTTCCCATCATATGGAATACGAGACCAGGATTGTTTAGATGTTGGGTCGGCCGACAATGGCTTCAGCCATAACGCTCTTCTGGCCGTGATGGAATACAGCATGGCTCTGGAAGAACATTTTAAGACATCAATAGCTGCTTCTGCTATGAAATCTGAAGCCAATTTTAATTCATCCAGTGCCTTAATAATTTCTTCCCCACACCTTGTCTGAGGGCTGTTTCCACGTTGTCCGACCATACTCTGGTAGCCCTCAAGATCGAGGTCAGAGCTACCGCCGGTTTACATGTTCCTCCAGCTGCCTGATAAGCCTTTTTTAGGTCTAAGTCAATTCTTCGGTCAAGAACATTCTTAAAGGAGACTGCGTCTTCTAATGGTAGAGTCGTATTTCTGGCTAACCTCATAATTGAGGCGTCTACAGTCGGTACAGTATCAAAAAGCTGCGCGTCTGCTTCTGCCAGCGGATATAACTTGAGAAAACGATTATAAGCAATAGGTCTTCTGTCCACTTTCTGCCACTTGTCTGTCACTACCTCTTTGATTTCTTCCATCAAGGGGAAAGTTGATAATTTCTTTTTGGAGGTGTGGAAAATATTTCTGTGTTTTTAGATGGCGGCTCTGGATCTTCCTCCCACTGGATTCCATCCTTATCCGCGGTGATGAAAGGCTCAACTAGAGCGAAGTCAAATGCCGAAGTATTATCCTCCACCATTTCTGTCTCGTCTTCAGAATTAACTTCTGCGTCTGCATAAGGAGTGGGCGCATTTACTGCCGTTTCGGCCGAGGATGGGTTAATTCGGTCTTGGGATAAGGCCAACTCCCTGACTGAATCCTTGATCAGGCTTTTAATTGATTACAGCGACTGCTGTTTGTCTCTTTCTTTGTCACCCGTAGCCTCTAGTAGGCACTGCCCGCATACTAATTTTTCAGGCAGGGCTTATTTTCCACATACCCAACATGTTTTTTCTCTTGGATACACGGGTCTGTGGGATTTGTGCCTGCTAGGGGTATGTCGGGGTGACCTCTGGCCACTGCGGGAGGCATGAGCAGAGGATGAATGAGAGTGACCCGAGCTTCTATGACCTTTTGATCTCCTATCTGGAGCACTTCGGTGGGATGACCTGTGGGATGATCCCCGATGTGGGCTATAGTAAAAATAGAAACAAAAAGAAAATATGTTCCAACTTGCCCAGAGTGCTCTTTTTTTTTTTTTTCAAAAAAAAAAAAACTTACCTGACTGTTGCAGCCCTTACCCAGTGGTATGATGAAGATCCTTTTGATGCGGCATTGAATCATTAGGGGCAGCTGGGGAGAAAAAAGAAGACACTAATAAAGAAAAATATAAAAAAAAAGAGAAAAAGGATTTTTTTTTTTACATATACCTACATATATATATGTATACATATCCCCACATGCGATGCCCTACCCCAATAATACCTTGGCCAGGCTCCATTGTATGAAAAAAAATAGGGAAGACACCCAGAGAGATGTCTTCTCCTTGAAAGCTGGCTGCCTAATGAATGCAAAGGCTCTCCATTTATTATGAGAGCACTTTGGGAGTACCAAGATGGCTGCCAAAGGCCTCAATGCGCTACTGCGCATGCGCCACGGCATCCCGTGACATCATGCCGTGACTCTGCCCCCCTGCTGGGTAAAACAGAGCCGAACAGCGTGCGCTAAGCGCTGCACATTCCCACAGGAGGAGGGGGAGAAAAAACTCATGGAGGAACACTTGAGAGGCAGGTAACAACATGATGAATGCATATATACCTATGGGACATACCATAAGGAAAAAATAGAGGAGAAAGATAGGCTCCTGTTAATTTTCCAAAATCGGCCCAAAAAAGATCCACAGAAAAACAGGCTTCCGTACTTATCTGGTGCCTTTAGCAGCCCAAGCAATGGGGCTCCATACTGCAGGAGAGCATGAACCTGCAACGGTTACACCATGAAGCAGTGAGGTAGGGCTGATAGTGATCCTGCAGGAATGAGGACAGAGAAAAGAATACCGGCTGAGGGGAGCAACTCTTTTTTTTTATAGAGTTAAAGTGGTCCTGTGGGTTGGTATGGGGCGGAGCAACCAACCATTGGTATGCTGCCATGGAGGCACCAGGAAAATATAATATATATCATGTTATAAATAAAATATAATATATAAATCATTCCACCTCTGTGGAAGTTCAACCAAACCAAAATTAATGACCTGTGAATTGTCTAAACGTGTTAGTGATAAATGATGGGTAAAATGGATCACTAGCAGGTCTCATGAGATAATACTACAACTGCAAACAACAAAACCTTTTCCGATACCACAGTCAGGTGCCTGCAATTTATACACCAATGTTGATATTATATATGTCCAATTTCAACTTATTGTGCAGGTCTGTTTCAAATCTTGCAAATCACTCTGAGGTGTTCCTTGGGCTATTAGACACTTACAGGTGTCAGTTGATTCATGCAATTCATGCAAAAGAAAGAATACACATCATTGCACAATGATCAAAAGATGCACAGGGCTAATGAAGAACGAAGAATGCACTCACATATCTCTGGATGCTAAGCACTTAGTGAAAACAATCAGCCGCTCACTGCGAGACTCCTTACAGTGCTGCTATACTGCTGACAGCCAGCCTCCATAGTACTCATGTAACTTTTTCAAGGATGGCCATGTGATGCTGGAGCCTCCATATTTAAGCTTGTGTCAGCGTCACAGTTGCCATAGTGACATCGGTTATCATAGGATCATCATGTTGTTTCCACACAGTTAAGTGCCGTTAAATTGGATATACAACCAACTCAAATAACTTTATTACAAACGCATTTCTCACATATAGCACTAACATTAAAAACACCCACACTGAATCATAATGTGAGTTTGAATAAAGAACAGCAGTATCTAACAGATAGACTCCCTCTGGTGGTGGCTGCTAATATTGCACATACTAAATCATAGGTATTAGCTAAATCCTTATATTATTATTATTATTTCAGGTACTTATATAGTGCCATCAATTTACGCAGCGCTTTACATATACATTGTACATTCACATCAGACCCTACCCTCAAGGAGCTTACATTCTAAGGTCCCTAACTCATATTCATACATACTAGGGACAATTTAGACAGGATCCAATTAACCTACCAGCGTGTCTTTGGAGTGTGGGAGGAAACCGGAGTATCCGGAGGAAACCCACGCAGGCACAGGGAGAACATGCAAACTCCAGGCAGGTAGTGTCCAGTGACCCTTCTTAATGCTAGGCGAAAGTGCTATCCACCACACCACTGTGCTGCCCCATATATAAGCTGCCATAAATATAATTATACAGGGGATCAGTAATAATATACCAAATAACTACTACTGACCACTTTAGAATGATTGCAGCTTAATTATTTTGTTATTTTTCAGTCACTATTTATTTCAAATGATCATTTCAGCGCTTTATCAATTTACACATTTCACTATGAGATGGGGGAACAGGTGGGGCGCATGTTAGCTGCAATAGCTCGGGCTCAAGAGGGTCCTATAACTGTTGCAGCAGTTAAAGATGCAGAAGGAGTAGTGAGGTATGATACTCTGATAGTATTCAGAATATATTTGTTGACTTCTATACCTTACTTTATGAATCAAAGGTGGAGAAGTCAATGAACCAAGTAAAACAATTTATGGATAAATTGTTTTTTCCTAAACTTAAATTAGAGGAAAGAGATTTTCTCGATAGCCCTATATCCCTGGAAGAACTAAAATAAGCAGTTTTGCACACAATAATAAAACTCCCGGGATGGACGGACTACCGATGTAAGTCGATAAAAAATTTGGTAAGATTCTATTGCCAGAACTGTTAGAAGTACTTAATGACGCCTTCCAGAAACAAAGGCTCCCTGAGTCAATGCAGGAAACGATAATTATAGTAATTCCAAAACTGGGTAAGGACCCAATGCTGCCTGAGTCTTATCGCCCTATCTCTCTCCTCACCTCAAATGTTAACATATTGGACCGGGTTCTTGCAAACAGATTATCATGGTATATTAACACTTTGATTCATGAGGACCAAACAGGTTTTATTTTAACTAGAGCAGCTTCAACTAATATACGTAGACTTTTTTTAAACATGCAGCTTCCTAAGGAAAATATGGGATCCAGAGCAATAATGTGCCTGGATGCCCAAAAAGCCTTTGATATGGTGGAATGGGAATACCTATGGACCGTATTGGAGGCCTTTGGTATAGGCCCGAGATTTTTAAAATGGGTCAAAATGTTATATAGGGAACCAAAAGCAAGGGTAAGAATTAACAATACACTATCTAGACCCTTTAATCTGTCTAGAGGTACTAGGCAGGGATGCCCTCTGTCCCCACTATTGTTTGCAATAGCATTGGAACCTCTTGCCCTTGTGATTAGACAATCAGTGAAAATAGTTAGGTTTCAACGAGCAGGAAGAGAGCCAAAGTAGCTCTCTATGCAGATGATGCTCTTATTTTCCTGGGGGATACCTCAAAGTCATTAACGGAACTTGTGAGCCTTATCTCCATATTTGGGCGAATCTCGGGGTACCAGATTCATTGGGATAAATCTGAACTAATACCATTAGACGAATTAAAAGTCCCTTCACTAAATCACGCATCTCAAATTCAAATTAAGTGTGTAGTGAGATACCTGGGGATTGAGATTTCACGAAATGCAAAAGATTACATTAAACTGAATCCTAAACTTTTATTGGTAAAATGTAAGGATAAATGCCCAAGTTGGTGTAAATTACTACTGACAGTGATAGACAGGGCAAACATTGTTAAAATGATTTGGTCCCCACAATTGCTCTATGTGTTTAATAATTCTCCCGTATGGATTACAACATTTTGGTTAAGAAAAATAGAATCACTCTTTAAAGAGCTTATTTGGAAGAAAAAACCACCACGCATTAAGTTAACAACATTAATGTTAAATAAAGGAGCAGGCAGATTGGCGATTCCCCATCCAAAAAGCTATTTTTTAGCTTCGCAAATACAACACTTTTTTGGATGGACAGTAATGGCAGATTCTGATTCTATACAGAGCCTGCTATTATCAGTATATCCCGATTACCCATTGCTCTCTTTGTTGGAGACGAGAAACCAATGGTCTAATAAAGACTTTATTACAGGAGAATTGTTTGACAAGGTATGGCAGAAAATGAAAAAAATCATGGAAATAAAAGGTTATACGGCATACACCCCTATATGGAATAATATCATCTATGCGGAACTGATGAAACTGGAAGGGTTTCAGATATGGAGACTCAAGGGATTAAGATATTTGACACAGGTATACCAGGACGAAGTGATAAAAACCTTTATTGAACTAAGAAATTAATATAATATCCCAAACAAAAGATTTTTTAAATTCCTACAGCTTAGGCACGCATTACAAGCACAGGGCCGACTGACGGAAATGAAATTTAATAATTCAGAGGTAATAGCCTTGTTGGAAAAGACAAAAAAAAGGGTCTGATTTCACAAATCTATAATATACTATATGATAAATTTAAAGGAACAGTAGATATACCAGCAAGAGCAGCGTGGTCATGTGATATAGGACCAATCTCAGATGAACAATGGGCATCTGCACTTTCGGTAACATCCCTGTCATCTCTATCCCCAACACAAAATTTAACACAAATATTCATATTACACAGGGCTCATTATACATCAGAGAAATTATTTAAATGGAAATGTAGAGATACAGCCCAATGCCCCAGATGTAAAGGGAGTCCGGCGAACTTAATCCATATGTTATGGAGATGCCTCAAGCTCCATCGCTATTGGCACAAAGTGATGTCAATGATTAATAAGGACTAGGATGTCTCCTGAACCGGGAGGCTGCCTCTTGGGTGTCCTAGACGAATGGCGTATCCCGGGGGAATACAGGATATCATTAACTAGGATCTTATTTCAGGTGCGTAAGCTCATAGCGCAAAAGTGGACATCAATCATCAAGCTCACCTACAATAGCGGAATGGAAGATACAAATAAGGGAAACGTTAGTTAAGGAAAAGTATATACAGTCAGGTCCATAAATATTGGGACATCGACACAATTCTAAACTTTTTGGCTTTATACACCACCACAATGGATTTGAAATGAAACGAACAAGATGTGCTTTAACTGCAGACTTTCAGCTTTAATTTGAGGGTATTTACATCCAAATCAGGTGAACGATGTAGGAATTACAACAGTTTGTATATGTGCCTCCCACTTTTTAGGGGCCAAAATTAATGGCACAGATTAACAATCATCCATCAAACTTTCACTTTTTAATACTTGGATGCAAATCCTTTGCAGTCAATTACAGCCTGAAGTCTGGAACGCATAGACATCACCAGACGCTGGGTTTCATCCCTGGTGATGCTCTGCCAGGCCTTTACTGCAACCGTCTTCAGTTCCTGCTTGTTCTTGGGGCATTTTCCCTTCAGTTTTGTCTTCAGCAAGTGAAATGCGGATTCGGATTCAGGTCAGGTGATTGACTTGACCATTACATAACATTCCACTTCTTTCCCTTAAAAAACTCTTTTGGTTGCTTTAGCAGTATGCTTCGGGTCCTTGTCCATCTGCACTGTGAAGCGCCGTCCAATGAATTCTGAAGCATTTAGCTGAATATGAGCAGATAATATTGCCCAAAACACTTCAGAATTCATCCTGCTGCTTTTGTCAGCAGTCACATCACCAATAAATACAAGAGAACCAGTTCCATTGGCAGCCATACATGCCCACGCCATGACACTACCACCACCATGCTTCACTGATGAGGTGGTATGCTTTGGATCATGAGCAGTTCCTTTCCTTCTCCATACTCTTCTCTTCCCACCACTCTGGTACAAGTTGATCTTGGTCTCATCTGTCCATAGGATGTTGTTTCAGAACTGTGAAGGCTTTTTTAGATGTTGTTTGGCAAACTCTAATCTGGCCTTCCTGTTTTTGAGGCTCACCAATGGTTTACATCTTGTGGTGAACCCTCTGTATTCACTCTGATGAAGTATTCTCTTCATTGTTGACTTTGACACATGTACACCTACTTCCTGGAGAGTGTTCTTGATCTGGTCAACTGTTGTGAAGGGTGTTTTCTTCACCAGGAAAATAATTCTTCGGTCATCCACCACAGTTGTTTTCCATGGTCTTCGGGGTCTTTTGGTGTTACTGAGCTCACCGGTGCATTCTTTCTTTTTAAGGATGTTCCAAACAGTTGATTTGGCCACACCTAATGTTTTACCTCTCTGATGGGTTTGTTTTGTTTTTTCAGCCTAATGATTGCTTGCTTCACTGATAGTGACAGCTCTTTGGATTTCATATTGAGAGTTGACCGCAACAGATTCCAAATGCAAATAGCACACTTGAAACGAACTCTGGACCTTTTATGTGCTCCTTGTAAATGGGGAATAACACACACCTGGCCATGGAACAGCTGGGCAGACAATTGTCCCATTACTTTGGGTCCCTAAAAAAAGTGGGAGGCACATATACAAACTGTTGTAATTCCTATACTGTTCACCTGATTTGGATGTATATACCCTCAAATTAAAGCTGAAAGTCTGCAGTTAAAGCACATCTTGTTCGTTTCATTTCAAATCCGTTGTGGTGGTGTATAGAGCCAAAAAGATTTCAATTGTGTCGATTACATAGATGAAAGATTATTAGATAGATTACATAGATGAAAGCAATGAAAGTAAAGGTGTACTATAGAAAATACGGATTTAACGATATACATTTCATGATAGCAATTATGGGTGAAAATCCACCGTGGAAAAAGGAGGGCAGTTGATAACTGGTTAGCTATATCCCACAATGTTGAAAATGATATATAGTTATCAACATGAATCCAGGACAAAGAACAATGTGCAGATAACAAAGTGAGATAAGACAAATTCACCCAAGATGAAGGAGATGTAATACTATATATATAATATATATATATATATATATATATATATATATATATATATATATATATATATATATATATATATATATATATATATATATATATATATAGATTATAAATACACACATACATATAAAAATAAATATAAAATATAATCATATTACTTTGGATGTAGGTGACATTTTTTGGTTTTCTTCCTTTTTCTTTTTGTATTGCTATCTAGGTCTATGAAATGTTTTTAATTTTTAATTTGTATGTTTGGGGTATTCTATTTACATATGCATCAGTTGTTTCCTCAACACTGGTGTTCTTAGGTGCGGCTCAACTTGGGGGTGCGCTTTAAATATCTTATATTGAGATCATACCAATGTGAACAAGCACGGTATATCCGGGTGAAACACGTTAACTTTGGTCCTGTTTTTCTTGTCTGGCATGCAACAACTAAGAATTTCTAGAAGCATTTACCTCGTTCCAGTGTGCGGCCATCTCTTCTTCTTACAGCAATCTTCAGACTCTTTCAAAGAGGGAGATGCAGATAAACATGACTGAATAAATCCTGCTTTGTTCAAGTGGCCAGTGAAGATGATGATGGGGACCAAAAGGTTGTCACAATTCATTAGGCATGTGGTCAAAACACTCTAAATGAGTTGTTTGAACTTTCCTTGGGCAAGAGTCATCTATTCTGGCAAGGTCCAGTTTTCCTTCCAATACCAGCAACTGGTCTCAAAAGCTTTTTCGGGCCAACCAACCTTTTTCAGACTCTTCCAAAGAAAAGCTGCAGATCAGGATGACCTTTATTCAGTTTGAGCCCTCATTTGTAAGGCTGGTGAGATGCCTTAAGACAGAAGGAAAGCAGTCAAAGTATTACAAGTGCCTCCAAAGAGTGCTTTGCAATATCACTATGGTCCCTGAATTACGGCTCATGCTAGAAGAATAGAGCAAAAAGCATGTTTTCACAGCAGATGTCAAAGTTATGCCCGTGTGAAGAAGGTGTCCAGCATTTGGAGTCACCCCTTTTGGTCGGTGTGTCCCCTTATGGGATTGGTCAGATACATTTTTTTAACCTTAGAAGACAATGTTGCCTTCAAGGAAGTACTCATTCACTGCATTTGTTCATAGAAGATGAAGCTTAAATTGACCGTAGGCTTGTGCAATTTGTTTCATAACAAATTGAAATTTGTCCGAATTTTGCAACTTTCGGACATTCGGAAGCATTTGAATTCACAAACAAAGCAATTACGAATAAAACCGAATCCGAAATAAATTATATCGCAAATAGCGAATGCCTTCGGCATAATTTGTTGATGCGTTAACGTGGCCTAATGCAACAGCAACTCCACTTGTGATCCTGATTGCATAACGAATAATTAAATTGTATTCTAATCGATTCGTTTTATTCCCCAGTGAGCTACTAAACAGTTGGAAAGAAATTAATTCATCCAAATGTCCACTAAATTTAACGAATAGTGAAATGAAGAAATTCGTTATGCAAAATCGCGAGTCGACTCACTGTTGCATTAGGCTGTGTTAATGCTTCAATAAATTACGCCAAAGCCATTCGCTATTTGTGATACAATTTATTTTGGATTCCATTTTATTCGTAATCGCTTTGTTCGGAAATTCAAATGCATCCGAATGTACGAAAGTTGCAAAATTCAGACCAAATTCAATTTCAATTCGAATTCATTTGTTATTCCGGATATTAGAGAGTTACAGTTTTTTAGGCCAATCCAGTTGATATTTTGGGGGCTGGATCACTGGCATGGAGTAATTTACAGTCCAATCAGCTGCTTTATTTTGTGCTGGAGGTTGGATTAGAGGGAAAAAGTTTACTGCATTCCTGGGAACTGAGTGAGAAAGGGAGTTCGAGCAGAGGAGAGGAGTCTAGTAAAGTTGTTGTCAAGATGAATTCAAGCTCTCAACATGAGGTTCCTCCTCCTGGTACCAGCAGCACCCGTGACACAGCAACAAGAACCAACACCAGCACCTGTGAGTTTGTACCACCATTGTCTTTGTCATGTACGTCAGCATCTGTATTGCCAGGCCCAAACAGTCATACTTCCAACACCAGTACTACACAACATTCCAGTAGTCGTGTTAGGCCTCGCAGGAATGACTTTTCAAAGGGGAGGCAAATGAAGCAGCAGAAGCAGCTTGCCTGTCCTGTTTCAGTGCCTCAGCCAATGCGTTCAGGCAGATCTAGCAGCTGCAAGAGGCCAAGCTCTGTTACTTTGACTAGCAGTAGTGCTATGCTAAGGCCACCCTCCAAATAGAAAAGGTCAGGGATGGAAACTGTTGATGGTTCAAAATCCCCTACTAGCAGGGCTGAGAGGTCCTGCACTGAGACCAGGAAGCAGTCGGCATCTATTGAATGCCCTCACCTTTTTCTGGATCTTCCCCCAAGAACAACCTGCACAATTACTACTAGTGCCAGTTGTGTCTCCACCACCTTAGCTATGGGCACTTCGAAAAATGTGGTGACACCAAGTATTTTTTACAGGAAAGACCTGACAGTACCACCAACACAGGCTTTTGATTCTGAACATCCATTTAAGCAGCCTAAAACTGAAATATTAGAATATGAGCAAGACATTTTGCGCGCTCATAGTTCCACCACCACCACTATTGCTACTCCCATTGGCACCACCATCACCACTGAAAAAATTACATCTGCAGGTCATAGAAGTAATGAGAGAGATTTTTTTAGTCCCATTTCCCATTAGCTATCCCCGAGAAGAAGGAATTCAGCAGGTCCTCCCAACATCTGATGGTGATCCTCCTTCGCAAACATAGAAGATTCAGATTCTACCTTACCTTTTAATCTCGATCAGGAACCAAATATTTATGAGATAGACTATTCCCCTTCCCATATTAAATTTTATTCCCCACTGTTGTATTCCCCTGAAAGAAGAGCACCTGCATCTCATGTTCCGGTTGAGTCTCCCATAAACGTTAGTCCCGCCAGCACAACTGTTAGTCAAGTAACCTCCTTCACTATCCCTGACATGGGGCCACCTTCCATTTTATCACAAAAACACAGCAGCATAGCAAAGTGCACAGGCCAGGGTACAACGAAATTAAGCAAGTTGCTCTAGCATCTGCGGCTGAAGAGGAAACTCTCTCTAAAAAATCTTTATCACGCAGTGGCAGCAGCCGTCGTTTCCAAATTTGGGAGCATCTTGTGACAGTTGGTGATGGCCATACAGCTGCATGTAAACTGTGCAGCAGAGAAGTCAGCCGTGGGAGAATGTTGGGTCATCTTACGAACACTGGGATGAAGCAACACATGCTTACCCACCACAGGCCAGTGGTGCTAAGGGAAGAAATGGGTGTGGCTCCTCCATCTACCACAACTAGTACCAGCAGTGTCACACTCACCGCCACTTCTGGAGCTGCAGATTGTACTAAAATGCAAAATAAATACATACAGCCCACTACTGAACATTTTGGTAGTTTACATTACCAGGGAATGTCAAAACAGCAGTCCCGGAAACTTACACGCCTCATTGGACAGCTTATAGCTGTTGGGGGTGCTTCCTTCAATTTTGTGGAAGGGGAGCCCTTCAAGCAGCTTATGCAGGCTGTGGCACCACAATACTAGGTCCCTTCACGCACCACATTTAGTAGAACTGTAGTGCCCTCGCTGAACCGTTCATGTGTTGGGGTTTTAAAGGAGTTGCTGGGGAAGGCTGCTGGCCAATCACTGCACTTTACAACTGATTTATGAAGTGCTCCAAGTGGCCAGCATGCCTTCCTGTCCTTGACTGCCCAATGGTGGCAGCCCAATGTGTCGCAATATATACAACCACCACAAACAATTGCAAGGTCAAGAAAAACCTCAAGTGCTGTGGCCGCTGCTACAGTGCACAAGACAGGATTGCACTCCTACCTCCTAAATGCACTTCAGAAAATGATAGAGAAGTGGCTAGTGGAACAGGCAGGCACGGATGTCAAATGGGATTTGTTGTCAGTGATGGTGGAGCTAACATGACAAAGGCTATCCGTGATGGAAGATTTGTTGGTGTGCGCTGCTTTGCACACATCCTACATCTAGTCGTTAGGTCTGCACTCGATGGTAACACTAATGCCCCGTACACACGGTCGGATTTTCCGAAGGAAAATGTCCGATCGGAGCGTGTTGTCGGAAATTCCGACCGTGTGTGGGCTCCATCGGACATTTTCCATCGGATTTTCCGACACACAAAGTTGGACAGCAGGAGATAAAATTTTCCGACAACAAAATCCGATCGCGTCAATTCCGACCGTGTGTGGCCTGTTCCGACGCACAAAGTGCCACGCATGCTCAGAAGAAATTCCGAGACGGGACAGCTCGTTCTGGTAAACTTAGCGTTCGCAATGGATACAGCACTTTCGTCACGCTGCAATGTTCAAAATGGTTTAATACAGCGCACTCTCTTCTTCTTTATAACGTGACAAGAATTAAGTAGTTTTGCTGCTCATATTCACACACACTTCTCACAAACTTCTTTCGTTACTATTTATTGGGATTCCCTCAATATATTTTGATTTCTCACATCTGACAACATATTTTTGTATATTTTTTTTTTTTTTTTTTGCTTTAATGTAGATTCTTTTTTTGTGTTTCTATTTTTTTTTTTTTTTTTGCGATTTTGATTTGTACTCCCGAAAATGTTTGTGTGTGTTTTTTGTGACAAGTTCCCACAACACCATTGATATGTTGTTATATTTAATCTGTAGGAGATTGTTTGGTGTTGTCCCTTGTTAATTTCACATTGTACTTTAGAAATGTACCTGAATCGTCACCAACAAACTGTCCTTTTTGGATGAAAACACACACAGGAGAGTAGAATTTACCTAAAAAATTTTATTAAGGGCTCACAACTAAACAAAGAGGGAGGCAAAGCTGAAGAAACTGCAGAAGTGGGTGAAACCTTGGACCCCCAGGGCACACATCAACTATTTAAAAGCAAAATTGGTGGCCTGAGGAGTCCTTATCTAAGGGAGGGCAGTGTGGTCCAGAAGTCCCAGAGATCATGAACAGCAGCAGATGACATCTGTGTCCCCAGGCTGTGGTCATACGAGAGACTGCATCTTCTGTCAGACCAGACTGAACCCAGGGTCATCACTCTTTGGTCTTCTTTCCACGCTTCCTTCCACGCTGTGGCTGTGGTGGTGGAGTTGTGGCAGCAGGAGGAGGAGGAGGAGGAGGATCGTCGATCTCAATGACATCCATCTTGGGTGTTAGTTCCCCACTCAACCCCTTACGTAGGACTTTATAAATCAGGTCCTCAGAGAGCTTGCGTTGACCCTCCTGTATGCCCTGCAATTTGGTGGCAGCCATGCATGCAAAGGCCTCTTCAGGACTGGGGAAGGCTCGTAGGGACGCAGAAGCCTCCTGGATCAGCCTGAGCGCTGAATCCTGCATGGGACTCGGAGTGGCCTTCCTGGCCCTTTTGTATGGAAGGCGGAGGGGAGGGACCTGAGACTCAGTCAGGCTGCGACTGGTCCCAGGCTTCTCTTGGCTGCCACTTAGCCCCGCCTCCTCCTGGCTGCCACTAATCCCCGCCTCCTCCTGGCTGCCACTAATCCCCGCCTCCTCCTGACTGCCACATTCCACAACCTCCTCCTGGCTGAGGTCTTCCTGTGTATGAAAAAGGGATATAGTTTTAGTATTGTTTTTATCAATCACACACAATTTTCACCTCCTGACTGCTGCAAATTGAATGTTAACAAATATAACAGATTATCCTTCTGAGCCCAGCATTTTTCATTTTTGTCCCAATTTTGGGTGCCCACTACTGTGTATTGATATGTAAAACACTTTTTTCAATCATCAATTAGTGATCAATAATAACATCTAGTAAACATCATTTATTTATTGTCCTGAAATCTGTAGAAGAATGCTATACCTGGCTCCAGCTGGGCTCCTCCACTTCTTCCTGGCTGGAAGACCCAGGTTGGACATCGGAAGCCTCAGCTGGGGTGGAAGGAAGCGTGGAAGGAAGAGTGGAGAGGGATTCCCTGACTTCAGTGTGGTCTGACAGAAATCGCAGTCTCTCATAGTACCACAGCCTGGGGACATAAACATCATCTGCTGCAGCTCCAGACCTCTGGGAATCTGTGACCTTCTTGCGCTCCCTAAGATACATGCTCCTCAGGCCACCAATTTTAGCTTTTAAATAAGGGATGGTTGCTGTGGGGACCACCAGCTTCACCAACTCCAGCAGTTTCTCCAGCGCTGCCTGCCTCTTCTGTTTGTGGTTATAGTGGGGGTGTCTCACTTGCCACAGACAGGGCAGCTCCCTGTACTTGTCTATGAACAGGGGCAGGAAATTGTGGTCGTTGAACCCATCCATTTTCTCTGCAAGACACAACACAAGACAAACCCTAATGTCAGGCAAAACTCCCCTAATCTTGTTACAATATAGGCTTCCATTTCGAAGCAGCATAGGCGCAAGTTTAGATCTTACCTTCGTTATCACGATCGGTGTCTCCGATGCTCCTTCCTCCGCTCACAGATCGTACGTAAGACGCACGTGTGTTACGCTTTATACACACTGCGCATGCGTATAACTCCGCCCGCCCCTGACGTTCTTTCTAGTCTATTCCCGCCCCTTTTCGTTCGGCGCAGTGGAGGAAGAGCATATGGCGGATAGACAGCAGGTGCGTGCTAATTGTAGCAACGAGGAGGAGGAGGAAAGGCCGGAGCCTGAAACGTCCCGATCCAGAAGGAGATTTAAGGACTCAAATATGTCCTTTGGGGAGATGTTGGAGATGGTGGACATCCTGAAGAAGGCCGACTATGATGGAAAGTATGGGCCTTACCCCAACCCCAATGTCCGAAAGGCCAAGATCATGGCAAAAGTGGTCAGGAGTCTGCACCGGAAATTCGGGGTACGACGATCGAAAGATCAGCTCAGGAGGCGGTGGTCGGACCTGAAATTACGAGAACATGAGCAGTACAGAAAGATCCGGAGAGTGCTGCAAAAAAGTAAGTAGTTGTGCTGTGTTCCTATTCTTTTTGTGTTTATTACGTTCGTGCTGCTCCATGTGCTTTTAGGAACTGTTGTACAGTTTAAAATGGCAACTTTCATGTTCATGGGCACATTATTCGTTCGGATCAAACATTTTTCGTTCCAACTATAAAATACCATTGTTTAGCCCATATGCATTTGGCCACCATTTTGACGCCCTATACTTGTCTTCAAAGAATTGGGTTGTGTAGATGGCTTTGTTACTAGAATGAAATGCAAACTAGATTCTGTGTAAGGAGAGGACACTGAGCAGCTGTTTTCACATCTGGACACTGGAGCACTAGTGTGGGACACAAGAACACCATTTTTATTAGGGGGGGCTACACAGGTGCTCCAGTGTATACTATAGGGGGGTCTCCATCGGTGAAGCTTGTACTAAACAGGTAAAGTATTGCAGGTTGACAAAGGGCATTAAAAAAATTACATCTTGGAACTCTGCTAAAATAGATAATTGTACACCACTTCCAAGCAATGTTTCATCTTTATAGTTCTGACATTAAATATCTGTGTGCTAATTATACCATTTTTGTTTGACATAGGGGAGAAAAGACTCGGAGGACACCCCTCATCCGAGGAGACCAGAGCCCCCCCCCTTGGAAGAAGGGGAAATCCACCCAACACAATCTGAGCAGGAGGAAGAAGACGTGGTGGAACTAGTCACCACAACAGGTGAGTGTCTGCGACCACAGGCTCAGATAAGAGATGGATGGCGGCATTTTTTTAAACCAAATTTATTTTGGGGTTCCTCTCTTTTTAGGTGATCGTGATGTTGTGGATGAAGATCCTTTCACATCCGAAAGTGCCCAGATCCTGATCAGGGAGATCATGGGGTGTAATTTACAATTGTAAATCATCAAGCAAAACATCAATGATGTTATTCCAAAATATAAAAACATCATTAATGTTTTGGGGCGAGTTTAAAACCCCTCAAAATCACTTTCTTCTTTTGTGTGCTACAATGTGCTAAATGTTTTTGTGATTTTTCCCAAAGCCAAATTTGGAGGATGCACACAGTGTGTCAACATGTGCTATCTGCCATCACGGGAGATCAATGGACGCGTTTTGGGGGTGCAACCCCTTCCTCAATAATAAAGTAGCGTTGAGGAAGGGCTTGCTTCCCCAAAACACATCCCTTGATCCCCCGTGATGGCAGGTAGCACATGTTGACATTGGGCAATTTGTGTGCATCTTCCAAATTTGGCTTTTCCTGGGGTGACTTCCCCCCATCTGAACGCTATATCAAACACAGTTCCTAAATACTCATGTCTGATATTGCCTTCAAGTTCTACCAAATGTGAACTTTGTAAGATCAAGATTTCTGTCTTTCTTGTTGGTTTTACACAGGCCTGTTTTCTATAAAATGGACATTTTGATTTGGGATAATGCCACAACAAAAATTGTTATACAACAAGCATGTTGGTTTTTCAGCAAAACCTTTGGTAAATGCACATGTGATTGTGCAGGTATTAAAAAGATTGTTAATCAAGAATGTGTGGATTATTGTCTCAACGCTACAACACTTTTGGGGTGATGTAATTGTTGTTTTATGAGAAAATGGGGGTTATTTCCTAAGGGCAAATCCACTTTGCACTACAAGTGCAGTTTCAGTGCAGTTGCAAGTGCACTTGTAGTGAAATGTGTTTTTGCATTTAGTAAATAACAGCCAACAATGCTTTGTATAAGGTTACACAATCACGACATTTTCTGGACTCCACACATTTCTGTCAGGGTCAGCTCAAACACAAGCAGTAAATGTCCACAAAGATTTTTTTTTTTTATTTTAAAAAGGCTTCACATATTGTCTGGCATATTGATAGCCCCCCTACCCGCAAAGAACTCCAGGTAGCGTAACCGGACATCACGGGCACTCAGGGAGGGCAAGCCAGGACGGCCACTTTCAAGCGCCGTCAGTGTGGTTTGATGTAGGATTCCGGCCTCAGGCCCAACTGAGCCAGCATAGTTGGCCGAATGTTTCCGTAAAAAGTTATGGAGAACACAGCACGCAAGTATTATATGGTTCAGTTTATACTCTGCCATATGGATAGGTGTCAGAAATAGGCGGAACCGGCTGGCCAGGATTCCAAATGTGTTCTCCACCACTCTTCAGGCTCTGGCCAGCCGGTAATTAAAAACCCTCTGTTCCGGGGTGAGGGTCCTCATCGGGAATGGCCACATCAGGTGGTCCCCCAGCGCAAATGCTTCATCAGCAACGAACACAAATGGGAGTCCTTCCACATTGTCCTCTGGAGCTGGCAAGTCCAAGCTGCCATTCTGGAGACGCCTGTAAAACTCCGTCTGGGCGATGACTCCACCATCGGACATCCGGCCATTCTTCCCCACGTCCACATACAAGAAGTCGTAATTAGCCGACACCACCGCCAACATCACTATACTATTAAACCCCTTGTAATTATAATAGTACGACCCCGAGTTGGGTGGTGGGACGATGTGGACGTGTTTCCCATCAATTGCCCCTCCGCAGTTAGGAAAGTCCCACCGCTGTGCAAAGTGGGAGGCCACAGTCTGCTATTCCTGTGGCGTGGAAGGAAACTGTTGAGGAAAAAACAATAAACATTACTATTTTTACTCTGAAACATGGCAAGCAGATTAGACACAAACATTATGGGGCAACCTCCAGATAGCATCTATTAAGGGGAATTTAACAAGGCCAAAGTATAAGGTACACCTATCATATTCCCCCCCCCCCCCTCATGGGCCATTTCTAACATTATGGGGGTGTGTGGAAATCTTGGACAGGTAACCCTCTTCACTTCATTGAGAGATGAATGCCTAAATAATGGGTCTTACTTGGAACAGCCCCTCCTTATTTACACTATTGGCAGCCCACTGGACAGGTAAGAAGTGTCATAATACAAAGATATAAATACACACTGTACACATTTGAGGACATTTGGACATTCTGCTATTACCTATCAAGATAATAATAGGATACAAAAACTTTAAACAGTACCATTGGAAAGTATACAGGCAGGCCCTTGCACTACATGCTTTGGGTAATTCAGCCATAAATCTGACCACAAAAGAGATGGGTATAGTGTGTATGGGTTTGGCAAAGTCAGCAGATAGATGATTGAGGATAGAGAATTGGGATCAGCTGACTTAGCAGTTGGGGGAGGGAGGGTTACTAAAAATTATTTTGGGACACCACAAAAAAAAGCCTCTGGCACTCTGCCTGAATTTAAATCAAAAATAACATTACCAAACATTTTAGGGGGTGTTTGGGGTAAAGCACTACTATAGAGCTGATAAAATACATTGTTAAGTGACTACATGAGATGAATATAGGGCAGGAGACACCATGCTGGGGAGGTTAGTGAAGGGCAAATATGTATGAAGGACCTTAAATAATAATTACATAAAAATCCAGCATGCATGAGGACAAAGGGGACATTCACAGCATATTACAAGCATGGTAATTAGGGAATGAGGAAAGAAATACAATATATTATCAAACATTAAAGACAATAAAATGTGATATAAAAGGATAAAAATCTTACCTTCATATACTCCTTCTGCAGGACCTGTATGATGGCAGAACAGGTCTCTGGGATGATGATACCCAGAGCCTGGGGGGAGATGCCTGTCGAGAACTTCAAGTCCTGCAGACTTCTCCCTGTGGCCAAATACCGCAAGGTAGCGACCAACCTCTGCTCCGGAGTGATGGCTTGCCTCATGCAGGTATCCTGCCTGCTGATATAGGGGGTCAGCGAAGCCAACAAACGGTGAAACACGGGGTCCGTCATCCTGAGAAAGTTCCTGAAATCATCAGGATTATTGTCACGGATCTCACGGAGCAAAGGCATATGACAGAACTGGTCACGCTGAAGCAACCAATTCTTGGTCCATGAACTCCTCCCCACCCTGTTCATGGACTGGACTTGTGTCAAGGTCAGGACCCCAACACCAAGCCCCCGCACAGCACGAACTCTACGAGGAGTACGCATACGAAACATGGCTACAAAACGGTCGGCTGCTCAGAACGAAGTAACAGAACGCACTGAAGAACAGCAAGGCCTGTGAAGAGCGACCTGAAAAACAGCAACGAGCAGGCAAGATCACACAGAAAACTCTGATATGAACTGACTGCACGCACTGAAGAGCAGATACAAACCCACAAGCACAAACTGAACGGCAGAAAACGATCTGAAAGCCACGAGTCTGAAAAAGCGCGAATCGTCTCTCACCAAACTTTTACTAACACGAGATTAGCAAAAGGAGCCCAAAGGGTGCCGCGCTTGGTTCTGAACCGGCCTTTTCTAGTCTCGTCGTACGTGGTGTACGTGACCGCGTGGTTGGCAATCGGAAATTCCGACAACTTTGTGCGACCGTGTGTAGGCAAAACAAGTTTGAGCCAACATCCGTCGGAAAAAATCCTAGGATTTTGTTGTCGGAATGTCCGAACAAAGTCCGACCGTGTGTACGCCCTATAACAGTGGAAGGTTAGCAGCACTTCTAAAGTCATGCCGCAAAATTGCTGGTCACTTCCACCGTAGTGTGAAGGCTAGCCACCTTCTCAGGCAGGGACAGAGAAAGGCAGGCCTCGTGGAGCACTGCCTCAAACAGGATGGTGGAATGAGGTGGAACTCCACCTTACATATACTAGAGCATATACTTGAGCAACAGAGGGAAATTCATGCAATGGCGTGCAAACATTTTATTGGTATTGCCAGACCACTAGGCAGGGAGGACTGGGTCAAGATTGACCAGGTTGTCACAGTGCGCTCCGCAAAATACTCTCACCGCCTGGAGGGATAGATTGATAGAGAGGGTACGTGAGAGGGAAAGGAAAATGGGAATACATAATTAGGGCTTACCTAGCGGAACCTCCTTTGCCCCCCTGTACAGATCCCTTGAGTTTCTGGGATGAGAAAAAGGGTGTGTGGCCTGCTTTGTCCTTGGTAGCCCAGGAGCTTCTTTCCTGTCCCTCAACCACGGTCCAGAGTGAGCGGGTGTTTTCTGTAACAGGAAATATATTATGCCCTCAGCACTCACAATTACTCCCCCAGCTCTTAGAGCAAATGGCTTTTTAAAAGTCAACCTGCCAAAGCTTGGTTACCCTGCTCCTGACTCCTGAATAAAAAATAATACTCTACATCATCCATGGTAACATAATCTCCAGCTGACCCAGTCCCACTGTCTCCCCTAAGGTCATCATTCCATGCCAAATCATCACATGTCCTATTCTGATCATTTCCGTGAGGGCTTACATGTCAGATATGGTAGTTACTGCATGTCTGACCTGTACCCTCCTATCAAATTTAATGAACATCTCCAGCTGACCCAGTCCCACTGTCTCCCCTAAGGTCATCATTCCATGCCAAATCATCACATGTCCCATTCTGATCATTTCCCTGAGGGCTTACATGTCAGATATGGTAATTACTGCATGTCTGACCTGTACCATCCTATCAAATTTAATGAACATCTGAGATGGTCGGGTTGAAAACAAAGTTCCATTTGGTTTGTGATGATTTAGCATAGAATAATCCCCTACTAAGTCCTACCTCATACCTTCTGCCCTGCTATTTTACTGCCTAAGGTTATAGCTACTGGTCTGGTAGTACAATTTAAATAGTTGTCCTTTTGAGACAACTGTGTCATTTAGTAGCATAATAAATAAATGGGACATGTATCATTTGTACATTTAAATAAAAACTTTAAACCATTCAGTTTGTGAAACTTACCTGCTGCAATAGTCCTGCTATTTCCACTCCCCCTGCCTTCTTCTCAAATCTTGAATACCTAGGACACTGGAACACAAATGCATTCCCTTAAGTTCGGTATAAGCAGCACCATGAAGATGAAAGGCAAACTGTATGAAGGCAGTCAGTGCGCACATGGTCATGCAATATATCAGGAACGCACAGACCATGCATGAGTGCAAACAGCACCTTGGGGGATTGCCTCCTGTCAGGGTTTCACTGCCTGGACAGGTGTCAAAACTGTCTGGTAGTACAATTTAAATAGTTGTCCTTTTGAGACAACTGTGTCATTTAGTAGCATAATAAATAAATGGGACATGTATCATTTGTACATTTAAATAAAAACTTTAAACCATTCAGTTTGTGAAACTTACCTGCTGCAATAGTCCTGCTATTTCCACTCCCCCTGCCTTCTTATCAAATCTTGAATACCTAGGACACTGGAACACAAATGCATTCCCTTAAGTTCGATATAAGCAGCACCATGAAGATGAAAGGCAAACTGTATGAAGGCAGTCAGTGCGCACATGGTCATGCAATATATCAGGAACGCACAGACCATGCATGAGTGCAAACAGCACCTTGGGGGATTGCCTCCTGTCAGGGTTTCACTGCCTGGACAGGTGTCAAAACTGGCTCAAGGCGCTGTACTTATTTACTTATAAGAAAGAATGTTATAAAATTATTCCAGTCATTTCCATAATTTTAAACAGTGAAGTTTAAACATAATTATCATTGGATTTTCTCTTAGTTAGTAGTTAGTTACAAGCCATTATTTTTATTTTTTAAGTTAAATCTGTTTTGTTTTGATTGTTTTGTTATGCAGCTTGCAACCAGGCTGCTTGCTTGCTTACTAACCCTATATGTGTAGTACTGGTGGGGGCATGAGTCTGCTGCTAATATACATACATATGTAGCACTAACTCTCGGTGGAGCTGCTGGTTTAAGCGGGTCTGTTACCTTCACTTTGCTTCCCTCTGTTTCACCGGCACCGGGTCTAGGGGTTCATTGAGCTTACTGCTGGACGACACACGCACCAACACTGGAGTACATTTTCAATGCTTTATTAAACAGTCAAACTTTAGGAAGTAGCAGGAAAGAGGTGGAAAAGGAAACTTTCAGGAGAAACTCAAATATCTTCTTCTAATATCTTAGCAACAAATGTCCCGGTAGATTTTAGATAATTGGATGGAATGCGCTCCCCTTGTGGGACACAGTCTTTGCTCGTCTGGATAGGCCTCGCTCACCGGTCTAGCAGCCAGTACGCAGCACGAATCTAAAGTCTCTGCCACAGACTTACTTGGGGGGGTAAATCTGCACGATCCTCTGCCACAGGATGTATCAGATCTTCTGCAGTGAACAGTCAGTCACAGTGCCTAAAACTTTAAGCCGAACCGGCGACACTATGCTGTATAATTACTTCTTTTGGATACGTCCTGCAACCGAGTCACCAGGCACCTCTATAGACCAGCACGTGATCTCTCCAAGATGGGTCCTCCCCTGGGACCTCCTCGGCTGTCTAGCTTCGTCACACAGGACCGACAGCTCAGGACCATTCCTCGGCCGCGGTGGTAGCCTCCAGACAAGCCTCTGGACCCACCCCTGCGCCGCAGCATCGAGGGCCTCCCGATCGGAGGACCACGAGGTAGCTCCTTAACGCATACCTGTCGGCCAGGAGGGCCAGCAGGTGGCTGTAAAACGACCCTAAAACATGGCGTCTGTCCCATAAATACCCCCTTCCCAGAATGCAACTCGGAGGACCACCTCCACCGAGCTTGCCTCCGAGACAGAGGAGCATCTATACACTTCGACACGTTGTCTTTCCAACACTGACCAGTGGTAACAGCGATACCCACCGGTCAGCACGGAAGCACACACAACGTCAGCCAAGCTGGAACAGAGGAGAACTTTTAACCTTCCTAACACCCAATTTACTAAATTTACCTAATCTGCGGTAGATTGTAAATCTACCAGCGCTACACATACATAGAGACACAGGAAAATGAAGGCCTACATTGGTAATCCGAGTCTCCTATACTCCCACCACGAAAATGTTCTTTCTTTCCACCCTGTGAAGGAAATGCTGCTGCTAATATATCCAGTCCACCAAAATATTAATGTAATCTCCAGGCCACAATGTTTGTTGACACTCTGGAAAGCCATCGCCCATGACAAGGAAGGAAAGACTGTAACTGCTTTGCCGTGAGTCAGAAATGGGTGAGTAAATGCTCAACTGCCCAATTACTCCCCCATCCATCATCGATTTCCATTCATGGATATATGAATAACGGCAATGTAGGGATGCATCGATACCGGTATTGGATACGAGTAATTTTTTTATCTGTACTCGTCAATACCAAATGCCATTCAGGTGCATCCAGGCGCTGCGAGAGAGCGTGATGCCGGCTTCACAGCTTATCAGGAAGCCGGGCCTCCCGGATTCTTGATTGGCAGGGAAGCTGGCGCCAGGCTCCCTCGCGGCACCTGGATGCAGGTAATGGCATTTGGTATTGATGAGTAGAGATAAAAAATTACTCGTATCCAATACCGGTATCAGTGCATCCACACATAGAGGGAATCTCAAGTGAGCATGTTTCTTTCAAACATAAAATCCAGACAACTGTATAGAACACATACATTTTTCCAGATCATTATATGTTGTAGTCCAAAGTTGCAGTAACAGAAATAGAAATAGTATTAGTTGTCACGACTAATACTATTTCCGTTACTGCAACTTTGAACTACAACATATAATGATCTGGAAAAAGAAAGAAAATACTAAGGTCAGTGAGGCAATATAATACGTGGCTAAATCTAAATTAAGTTGTTGGTGGCACTGGCAACTGGCAAGGATGTTCTTTTACCTGTTTAAGTTAGTTAATTATTATTATGCAACCAGATATGTAATAGAGTGTAAAATATCACATAATATTCAATGTATAACATAAACAATACATGTATGTTAACACATATACATATATAACCATTAACAAAAGGGTGAGCTGAGCTGCCTTAGGTCCTGGGGCAGAGAAAGAATTAGCCCTCAGGTTTCCAAAGGAGAGGGTTCTCTGCTGCTCTGAGTTGCAGAGGAGCTCCCAGGCAATGGAGCATTGTGCCTGGAAATTGCTTCCAGCAAAGAGTCTCAAATGCTCCATTGCCTGGTTCTGCTGTTGGTTTACCCGGGCCAACGTAATTTTTATATGGTCAGTCTGTTGTCTTGCTTCAAGTTGAATGTTCCAGGTTAGCCTTCTGATGTCCTGTGACATCCTTCTGTTGTCACTTGCCAGCCTCCGAACTTCTGTGAGCACCCTCTGAAGCACTGCGTCGTGGACAGTTGCTGGGCCAGGCGGTACAGCAGTAGGTGTCGGTGGCATCCGGGTAGGAGGCAGCAACAGCTGTGGCTCCTGCAGTATAGGCACATTGAGGGCAGCATCAGATGGAGGCAGCATGCGGGAACCTTGGCCCGTGACCTCGTCCTCTGGCCATGGGGAGAAGGCAGGAGTCTGGGGAATCACAGGGGTCAGCTCTGGCTCATTCTGAAGCTCAATGCCCTCGCAAATAAGGACAGGTGAGTGAGGCGGCTGCACTGCGCTCTCCCCTCAGGCTGGTCTTGTTGATCTGAAATAGATGAGCTAGCCAATGTTGATGATAGCATTCAAAGAAATGGCTTTCCAGAGATTTGAATTTAAAGTAGTAGTAATAATGAATTAAGCTGAGTATGAAAGATCGGGTGGGGGAGAGGGGATAAGTTGCATTAATGATTAAGAGAGAATCCCAAAAAGGTTTATCTAGCAAAATACGGTTAAAACTTATTTTGCAAAATCTCTACCCATTAGTGTAAATAGTTATTAGTCACGTGACTCCTTGGCTCTCTCCTCTGCCGGCTGACAGCTATAGCGGGCAGGGCCAAGCACTCCCGCTCACATCAGCTGGGGAGGAGAGGAAAAGAGGAGAGAGAGCTGAGGAGTCACGTGATCGCCGGGAGCCGCTCTGATAAAGGTACCGATCGGCATATTTTTTTTAATATAAAATAGACTCGGGGACACTTATTGTTATGTGACAGAGGGTACGGGATTATTTTATTGTAGATATGAGAGCAACAGGAGGGAAGGGGGTGGGCACCGACACAAGCAGACAGGCGGGGGGGGGAGGGCGGAGAAGAGGACAGAGGACAGACTCAGAGCAGGGCAACGGACGGCGGTGACACGGTGCTCAGCAGCCGTGATATATCGTGGTCAGTTTACAGAGGGGAGGGGTATAGCCAGGCAGGATCAAGCACTGTGATTTAACCACTTATGGACCTGGCCTATTTTTCAGACTCAACTTACATATGCGTTCGCTTCTGCACGCCAGCTCGGCACTTTAATTTTTTTTTTTATTTATTTTACTTTTTATTTTTTATTTTGACACTGTCCTTTTAAAAAAAAAAAATTGGGTCACTTTTATTCCTATTACAAGGAATGTAAATGTGACGGACCCCGTACTCAAGATGTCCGCTGTAAATGCTTCCTCTGTCCGGTACCACACAATCCAAGACCCCTTAACTTTCCCATTCACTAGTCGTAGCTCAGTGTAGGGTAAAACATCAGACCACACCAGTCTTGGAGTACATCAGGAATAGCCTTTTATTTGAGATCTCACACAAATATATACAGCTAAAGAGGAGGTCCCTCCTCCTGCTCATATTACTCTAACAATGCAACTGTTACCAGACACAGAATTAACATGAGCTAATTAACTAATCCCTTAAAGCAGCCGATGTGACTCCCTAACTACACTACACATTATCATACATCTCAACACAGAACTCCTTCATACAATACAATACAATTGCAGGGTTAATTAGCACAAACAACAATGGATGAAATACTCTTAGAAGCTGTGGCAAGCCAGACTAGACTCATTTACATTATAGAAAACAACAGACAGGTGGCTAGAGTTGATGACATTAGCATCTAACAGTATGTGTCCCAACAGTATGAATCAGTCAGTATTTCCAATATGGCACATACAGGGTTCCCAGAGTCTGTGTGTCCCGGGGGGATATGGACCTGAGTCCAAAGCAACACCACCTCAAGGGTCCCCAGGTACACAGGTCACAAAGAGCAGCGTTCCCCCAAATGCCAGGGCCCATGATCGGCTGGCAAGAGGCTAGCATTCAGTCCCCTCCAAAAGCCTCTGTCCTGGCCAGGTCTGTCACAGTAAACATCCCTTGTAATAGAAAAAAAGCATGACAGGACCTCTTAAATATGAGATCTGGGGTCAAAAAGACCTCAGATCTCATGTTTATACTGCACTGCAATAAAAAAGAAATAAAAAAAAGAAATGTCATTTTTTTTCCAGAGGGCGGAAGTGCCTGTCAGGGAAGAGGACCCGATCATCTCCACCGCTACCAATGGCTCCGGTAAGTGGCAGAGGCGACCGAAGCGCGGCGGGCCTCTCCAGCGCCCCGATAAAAGTGAACTTGTGGCAAATCCGCCGCAAAGACCACTTTTATCTGAAAGAGGACCGCCCGCTGAAGAGGATACCTGGGTTATGGCAGCTATCTGCTGCCACAACAATGGTAGTCCTCTTCAAACAGCCGATGTACAACTGCGGCGGGCGGTCCTTAAGTGATTAAGGGAACAGTTCTTTTTTTTCTTTTTTTAGGTTAACAAACGCTTTAAAGAAAAAATTTTTGTTCTTGTCTTTTATTATATAGCAAATATTTTATTTTCGCTACTCTTTTCTAAGTTCCACAATAATTACTGGTGGCCGATTGTAGTGGAGGATACTAAGATCAGATGCATTTCCAAATATTGTAGAAATAGATTAAACAATTATTGGTTATACATACAAACAGTGGGGTCTATTTACTAAAGTCAAATCCACTTTCCACTACAAGTGCACTTGGAAGTGCAGTCGTTTTAGATCTGAGGTGAACATGCAAGGAAAATTTAAAAAAAACAGCATTTTTGCTTGTACATATTTGGATGATAAAATCAGCAGGGCTTCCCCTCATTTCAGATTTTCCCCTCAGATTTACAGCGACTGCACTTCTGGGGAGGACATCCCCTCCCACTGTTTGTCATAACAGTCAAGCGGCGGCTTAGCTGCATTGGTTGTTGTTACAGGAAAGCCGACCATCCGCGCTAAAGAACGGTACCGAGGTGATGTCTGCAGCTGCAAGCATCAACCCAATACAACACCCTGAAACGTTATCGCCAATATTGGTAGGTTTGTGAAAGATACCGATTATTACAAAAAGGCCCTGGATGTTGAGCATAGAGATTTCCGGCAGACCAGATGGTCGCCGCAGTCTCTACAAACGCTTGGAGGCCGAGCGCGATGTTATGGCTTCACACCCGGCCTCTGCATTCAAACGAATGGCGCCGCCTCAGCTGGGAAGGCGCAATTTATTTTATTTTTTTTATTTCAGGCTTTCCAGCCTAGAGGTGAGATGTGGGGTCTTATTGACCCCATATCTGACTGTAAAGAGGACCTATATTACAAGGGATGTTTACATTCCTTGTAATAGGAATAAAAGTATATATATATTTTTTTAAAGTGTCAAACTAAAAAAAAAAAAAGTAAAATTAACAAAAAAAAAAAATTAAAGCACCCCGGTCCCCATGTGCTCGCACGCAGAAGCGAATGCATACGTAAGTCCCGCCCACATATGAAAACAGTTTTCAAACCACACATGTGAGGTATCGTAGCAAATGTTAGAGCGAGAGCAAGAATTCTAACCCTAGACCTCCTCTGTAACTCAAAACATGTAACCAGTAAAAAATTTTAAAGTGTCGCCCCTGGAGATTTTTAAGTACCGAAGTTTGGCGCCATTCCACGAGTGTGTGCAATTTTTAAGCGTGACATGTTAGGTATCTATTTACTCGGCGTAACTTCATCTTTCACATTATACAAAGAAATTGGGCTAACTTTAATTTTTTTTTTTTTTTTTTTTAATGCATAAAACAGTTTTTTTTTCCCCCAAAAAAGTGTTAGAAAAATTGCTGCGCAAATACCGTGCGATAAAAATTTGCAACAACTGCCATTGTATTCTCTAGGGCAGTGATGGCGAACCTTGGCACCCCAGATGTTTTGGAACTACTTTTCCCATGATGCTCATCTATACTGCAGAGTGCATGAGTATCACGGGAAATGTAGTTCCAAAACATCTTTGGTGCCAAGGTTCGCCATTGCTGCTCTAGGGTTTTTGCTAAAAAAACATATATATAATGTTTGGGGGTTCTATGTAATTTTCTAGCAAAAAAATGATGAATTTTACATGTAGGAGAGAAATGTCAGAATTGGCCTGGATGCGAAGTGGTTAAATAGCTTTTTATGTGTTTTATAATGGCTGTGTGTAAAGTGTGGATGATGATGGTGCCTTGTGTCCTGTTTCTTTATATTGGCAGCTTGTGTACTCTACTTGCGTTGAGGAGGAGTAATGGGCTGCTGCTTTCTGCCAGAAGCTGCTGCTGGAGGGTCCGGGATATGGCTCAGGCTTTCTGTTATAAATAGAATAAAAGAGTTAAAGTAACCACTTCTGGACCAAGCTTATTTCTGACAGTTATTGTTTACAATTTAACCACTTGCTGACCAGCCGCCGTCATTATACTGCGGCAGGTTGGCACGATCCCACGAACTGTCATAGCTATACATCGGCCCGCATGCACACACGCTGCACAGCGGGGGTGCTGATGCTCGTGACCGGCAGTCGCGATGACCGCCGCCCACAAGCGATAGCGGGCACGAGAGGCAGAACAGGGACATGTGTGTGTGTGTGTGTGTGTGTGTGTAAACGCACACATCCCAGTTCTGTGAGGAGAGGAGAGAGAGATTGTGAGTTCCTATGAGCTGGGAACCACAACAGTCTCATCCCCCACAGTTAGAACACACACATAGGGAACACAGTTAACCCCTTGATCGCCCCCTAGTGTTAACCCCTTCCCTGCCAGTGACGTTTATACAGTAATCAGTGAATTTTTATAGCACTGACCGCTGTATAATTGTCAATCGACCCAAAAATGTGTCAAAAGTGTCCGATGTGTCCGCCATAATGTCGCAGTCTTGATAAAAATCGCAGATCGCCGCTATTACTAGTAAAAAAAAATAATAATAAAAATGCCATAAATCTATCCCCTATTTTGTAGGTACTATAACTTTTGCGCAAACCAATCAATATACACTTTTTGCGATTTTTATTACCAATAATATGTAGAAGAATACATATCGGCCTAAACTGAGGAAAAAATTAGCTTTTTTTAAAAAAAAAATGGGGCTATTTATTACAGCAAAAAGTACAAAAGATTATGTTTTTTTCAAATTTGTCGCTCTTTTTTTGTTTATAGCGCCGACACCAGTCTCAGAAGCATTAACCTCAAGGATAAAAGGTAACATAGGATCAGGATGTGCCAAAACAGGAGCAGAAACAAAGGCAGCCTTGAGACTCTCAAGGCCTTAATAGACTCCGGAGACCAACTCTGTGGGTTACCGTCCTTTCTGGTCATATCAGTCAGGGGCTTGATCAGAGACAAGAAGTTACGAATAAAATTACGATAATAGTTGGCAAAGCCCAGGTAATGCTGCAGAGGACGTAAACCCACGGGTCAGGGCCACTGTAAGACTGCCAAAAGTTTCTCTGGGTCCATCGAAAAACCAGCAGTGGAAATGACATAGCCCAGGAATTTAACCTGTTCATGATGGAACTCGCACTTCTCCAGTTTACAATAGAGATTGTTCTCTCTTAGTTTCTGAAGCACACGACAGACATCTGTGTGGTGGCTCTCCAGGAACTTGGAAAATATGAGGATATCATTGAGATAAACCACAACACATAACTGCAACAAATCTCAGAGGACATCATTAATAAATTCCTGGAAAACTGCTGGGGCATTACAAAGGCCAAAAGGCATTATGAGGTACACATATTGGCCTGTTCTGGTATTAAACGCAGTTTTCCATTAGTCGGCCTCCTTAATCCTCACAAGATTGTATGCCCCTCTCAAATCAAGCTTTGTGAAAAACATTCCTCCCTTGAGGCGGTCAAATAACTCTGTAATCAACGGTATCAGATAGACATTCTTAATCGTGAAACAATTGAGACCCCTATAATCAATACAAGGTCTCAGTTCACCACTCTTCTCCTTCACGAAGAAGAAACCAGCACCAGCAGGAGACAAGGATTTGCGGATGAAACCTCGAGAAAGTACGTCTGCAACATACTCCTCCATGGCCTTATCCTCCAAGACTGACAAAGGGTAAACCTGGCCACGAGGGGGTATGGCACCAGGTTGAAGGTCAATTGTGCAATCATACAGCCAGTGTGGAGGCAAATTACCGGCTTGATCTTTGTCAAAGTCATCACTAAAATCGCAGTACTCTTCCGGCAGGGAGGAGAGTGAAGAGGTGCACAGGACCTTGGCTACCTTCTGGAAGCATGTCTCACTGCATTGTGGTGACAGAGAACCTCAACACAGAGCCAATCAAAAGAGGGGTTGTGCCTAATAACCAGCGGAAACTTAGGTGAGGAAATAACTTGGAATTGGATTATCTCATGGTGAAGAGCCCCTACGGCCATGGACAACGAAACCGTCTCATGAGTCACATGGGCAGGCTATAGAGGTCTCCCATCAAGAGCCTGAATGGCAAGTGGAGTGTCACACAGCTGCAGCGGAATCGAGTGCTTCGATACAAAGGCAGCATCAATAAACAGGCCTGCAGCCCCAGATTTGATTAGAGCCTGTATCTCGATGGATGACTCAGCCTCAGACTCAAGAAAGGGTGACCGAAACCAGGAGATAATCCTTCTGGATAACTGGGGACGAAACAATGCCATCTAAGGTCTGTCCGTGACAGAACCTCAAGGTTTGGGCGTTCCCTGGACGGGTAGGACAAGACTTCAAAATGTTGCCTGCCTGGCCACAATAAAGGCACAATCTCTCCCTCCTCCTAAAGGCTCTCTCATCCGCAGAGAGACGCATGAAGCCCAAGTGCATGGGTTCAACTTCAACTTCACTGACTGACTCGGTACCAGGAGGCATGGGAGGTGAGGGAGGCATGGGTGGGACTGCAAAGCTCGGAGGCAAACGTACAGGAGGCTTTCGCAAGCACTCCTTAAAAGAGACTTTCTCTGAGTTTGGCATCAATGAGGATGGCAAACGTGATCAAATTCTCCAGCTCAGTGGGTATATCTCAGGCTGCTATCTCTTCCTTGATGAAATCCGAGAGACCATGAGAAAAAGCAGCCATGAGGGCCTCATTGTTCCAAGCAACCTCTGCTGCCAGAGTATGGAATTCAATGGCGTAGTTGGCAACAGTTCTTGTATTTTGTTTGATGGACATGAGGCACTTGGCAGCAGAAGCGGAGGGTGCAGGAATGTCAAATACCCTTTTAAAGGAGGCCACAAACTCAGGGTAACTCAAGACAACAGGTTTTTGCATCTCGCATAGAGGGTTTGCCCAGGCCAAGGCTCTCTCAGAAAGCAAAGATATCACGAAACCTACTTTGCTTCTGTCCGTGGGAAACGCCTGGGGCAGCATCCCAAAGTATATCTCAGCCTGGTTGAGAGACCCTCTGCATTGAACTGGACGGCCCCCAAATCGATGGGGAAGCGGAGTGGAACCAGACATACCTCTTATAGAGGTAATACTCAAGGTGCCTGCACATAGACTGGCGCAGCAGCAGGGATGGCCTGCAACTCAGGTTGTACGAGAGCAGCCACAGTGGAAGATTCCAGGTGAGCTGTGCGACTCAGGAGCATTTGTAACGCTATGGCAAACTTATCCATGCGGTGATCTTGCTCATCCAATCTGGAAAAAAATATTAACAACAAGTGGATTGACTGTATCTTCTGAATTCATGGTCTTCGCCTACTGTCAGAAACCATGAAATCAGACAGAAGTACAGTTAAATCACACTTGTTTAATAATAAAAGTAAAAAGAACAAAGGTAGTCAAAACATAGCCAAAGTTCAGTAACCGGAACGGATTGTCAGCCAAGCCACGAGTCAGGGATCAAATTAGTGGAACAGCAAGCAGGAGCCTGAAGGGATGTCAACAAAGCCAGTCTTTAAACAGGAATGCAGGAGATAGTTTATTGTGATGTGACTAAGGTGAAAACAGAGCTCCTCTGGACTGGATGGCTCAAGTAGGCAGGACTGACGAGCAGGATCAACAACAGCTGGGTAACTGTGCAGAGATATGGGAGCTGGCAATTAGCCGACAGCTGAGTGGCCAGGCTCAGAGAAGGAAAGGCTGAGCCCAGCCCTGAGAGCCCCTTGCTACCTTACTTGGACACACAGAGCTGGAGACACAGTGGGAAACACAGCAGCACTGAATAGTGGGCAGGAGTGGGAGGTGCTGAAATTAACCAGCAGGTGATTGGTTGCTAGGGCTGCTTAGCAACCAATCACCTGCTGGTTAACTTGGAAAGTTATCTTCAGAAGCTCCGTTCTTGCCCAATATTCAGGGCTGCTGTGTCTCCCACTGTGTCTCTGGCTCTGTGTGCAGAACGGTTTTGCCTCCTGCTCTCCGCTGTGATTGTGACAGCAGCGGAGGCAGGGAGACAGAACCAGCACATAAATGGCTGGACTGGGGCGGTCTGGATGGCACAGTGACTCGGTCTGCATTCAGCCCACAGTCCGCCATTTAGTGATGTCTGCTTTAACCACTTAACAACCGGCCCATAGCCGAATGACGGCTACAGGGCGATTTCTTAACCCTGGGAGGGCGTACAGGGACGTCTTCCCAGAATTCCGCTCTCGCCCGCCCCCTGGGGCGCGCACCCGAGAACATCCGTGACCGCCAGGTACAGAGGACCCAGCGCATCACGCATCACGGTAAATGGCCGCTGATCGCGGGCGTTTACCATGTGATCGCTCCGTCAAATGACGGAGCGATCACATGTAAACAAACCGCCGTCATGTCATGACGCCGGTTCCTTTCTCCCCTCTCTGTACCAATCGGTACAGAGGGGGAGGGATCAGATGGCAGCAGCGCTGTGGGCTGGATGTGTAGTGCCCACAGTACTGCTCTGTGACATGTGCAGTCACATCCATCCATGCTCAGCCATCCATCCATGCTCAGAAATACCCTGTGCAAAACTCTGCAATTCCCTGTGCAATACACTGCAATTCCCTGTGCAATACTCTGCAATTCCCTGTGCAATATTCTGCAATTCCCTGTGCAATACTCTGCAATTCCCTGTGCAATACTCTGCAATAGCCTGCAATACTCTGCAATACCATGTGCAATACTGTGCAATACTGTGCAATACCCTGCAATACCCTGCAATACCCTGCAATACTCTGCAATACCCCGCAATATCCAGCAATACCCTGCAATACTCTGCAATACCCAGCAATACTCTGCAATACCCAGCCATACTCTGCAATACTCTGCAATACCCAGCAATACCCTGCAATACTCTACAATACCCAGCAATACTCTGCAATACCCCGCAATACCCAGCAATACCTTGCAATACAACGCCATACTCTGCCATATCCAGCCATACTCTGCCATACTCTGCCATACCCTGCCATACCCAGCCATACTCTGCCATACCCAGCCATACTCTGCCATGCTCTGTCATACTCTGCCATACTCTGCCATACTCGGCCATGCTCAGCGATACTCGGCCATGCTCTGCCATGCTCAGCCATACTTGGCTGTACTCAGCCTCTGTATGTGGCCAGGCTGTGGAAGTCTCACACATGTGGTATCGCCGTACCCAGGAGGAGTAGGAGAATCTATTTTGGGGTGTCATATTTGGTATGTACATGCTATGTGTTAGAAATATTGTATAAATGGACAACTTTGTGTTAAAAAAAAAAAAGCGTTTTAACCACTTCCCGCCTGCCATCATATGACATCCTTGACTTTGTGTGGGGATATCTGAATGATGCCTACAGCTACAGGCATCATTCAGATATCAGCTTTTTCAGCCAGCGATTCCCTACACCATGAGAACGATCATAGCAGCTGTTCCGCTGCTTGATCCTTCTTACGGGAGGCGAGAGGGGACGTCCCCCCCCTCCCACCACCCTCCGGTGCTTCTAACAACTCACCGCTACGAATCGAAGCCAGGATCATTTTTTTTTGTTTTTATTATTTCAGGCTTCCCAGCCTAGAGGTGAGATGTGTGGTCTTGTCGAACCCATATCTTACTGTAAAGAGGACCTGTCATGCCATATTCCTATTACAAGGGATGATTACATTCCTTGTAATAGGAATAAAAGTGATCAAAAAATAATTTTTTGGGAAAAAAGTGTCAAATTAAAATAAATAAAGTAAAATGAACAATAAAAAAAAAAATGTCTTTATCGTACATCATAGGACACAGAGCCTCAAGTAATTACTTAGTGGGTTATGGGCCTACCTTCAGGTGTTGACACTGGTATAACCAATACAGGAAGTTGACTCCCCTATATAACCCCTCTTCCTTCCAGGAGTCCTCAGTTTTTACGCCAGTGTCTAAGGTGTTGGTCACGAGTGAAGATGTGCTCTGAGGAGCTCCAGGGAGGGATCCATGCTAGATTTTAAAAACCTCCACAACCGGATCCATCCTCGCCACTGAGGCCATAGGATGGTACCTGGGCCTCGCATTGAAGAACGAGGTTTTGCCTGTAAGCTTCTCTTTGAGAGCTGGACCCTAGGAACCAGGACTCTTTTTGGTTTTGTCATATTACCTAAAGTTGTTCCTGAGGGGTGCTATACAGGTCCAAAGGAGTGGAACCCCTATTAAAAAGGGCCCCAGTCTTTGAAGGTTGAAGGTTTAACTACGCTGCCCGCCGTGATGGGTGAAAGTTGGATCTGTCTGTTAAATCAGCAGTATCCTGCAGCGAGGAAAAGGTAAGAGAAGAGGCTAGGTACTGTAAAAGGTGCCTATGCTTTCCTTCCATCTTTTAAAGACATGCCTTTAAAAAAGTCTCCTCTAGAGGGAGTAAAGTTACCTTACTTAAACAGCTCTGTGTCAGGCTTGAAACAGCCATGTGTGGTCCCAGCAGCAGAGGGGGGTTCTTAGTGAACAAAGTGGATTTCTTTAGAGGAATCAAAGGGATACAGATTTTCTGGCTGACAGTAGATGCAGCAGTATGAAGTGTATGGGTTTGTTATCACTAAACCGCTTCATCTAAAAACTTACAGGTAGATACAGCTATTGTCTTTTAAGATGCTACATATCTCCTGGCAATATCCCTCCCCCTCCCTCCACTGAGAGGCATGCTGACCAGTTCCTCTAACTCAGAAAGATAAGCGCCAGCACCGGCCCTTAAATACACTTAGTGTGTTGCTGTTTAGACAAGTAAGCCTGTGATCAGGCAGTATTTTTTGTAACTCACAGCGTGCGTACTCCTTGGCGATGCCGCCTTCTCCTCACTGTAAATAAATTAGTGCAGCGCTAAGGTTGCAAAAAAGCAAATTTGTATAAATGATATAAATGTGACTTAAACATAGATATATCAAATAAACAGAGATTCATACATGGTGAAATGTGAATCAAGCAAAGAAAAAGTGAAATTTCTGAAAAAATACAGGTATGGTGAAAAATGTGCTAGTATGGTGACTTTACCATAAATCAGGTGAGAGATAGAAATTAGGGTGTTAATATTAAACAGAAACACATCAAATAAACAAGGATTAACACATAATGAATGTGAGTCCAAACTCAGAAAAAATTAGAATAATTTCTGAAAAATGTGCTAGTATAACAACTGCACAATAAACAAAGTGCAAAAAACGAAAATGGTGATATGTAAAGTCCAAAAAAATCCAATTAGATGTGCAGTCCCGTTAAAAAAGAAACATAAAAAAATGCTGGTATAATGAAAAATGTGCCAGTATGGTGACTATACCATAAATAAGGTGAGAGTTAGAAATTGGGGTGTTAATATTGAACAGAAACACATAAAATAAACAAGGATTAACACATAATGAATGTGAGTTCAAACTCAGAAAAAATGAGAATAATTTCTGAAAAATGTGCTAGTATAATAATGTGCTAGTATAACGGCACAACTGTCCGTGATTAGTAACAGCGTGCGCGCGTACACAGGTTACGTTAATAGAGTGGAGGGGGCGGGTCACGAGGGGGCGTGTTCTTCAGGGCGGTGCCATGTGTAAGTCATAGAAGACATCCACACAGCTGATCTGTCTCACAGATAGATGGTGCTAAGGACGGAACACTGAGGACGCCAATCAGGATTCTCACCTGATGTCTATAACAAAATTAGCTCATAAAGAATCTGTGGCAGCCACGGCCACATCACACTAAGAACACAGCAGCGCTGGGCATGTAAGAGGTGTATCACAAGCATTTCCAGCACAGGAAATAAGATTAGTATCAGCAGTTAAATACTGATTTTATGATGACACTTGTCTTGTAAATTTTTATTAAGGCAAATAAGAGATATATTTTGTTAGCTCTGTTTTTTGTACCTTGTATTATGACTTCCAGAGCTACTATGAAGGTACCTAAGGTGCCACCCCCAGACGCTAGGAAACCCAGTCATGCCGCCATACTGTCATCCTCTCCGGAGATACCTGACATGGCAAGTCAGAGTGAGTCATTGGAAGCTAGCAACTGCTTTACATACTTCAGCACCTGTATACATGACTGAAGATGCATTTTCCTCAGCCCTGCAGGGCCTAGAAGGAAGATTAGCAGCTCTAATCGCATCCTCCATCCAGGTGGATAGGAAGCGTCCTAGGTCCCCCCCCCCCACCTTAAATTCTTTAACAGTGGAGGGTCCAAGGGATTTGTGGTATCAAGATATCAGATTATAACCTGGGCATAAAGGAATGTCCCATGCCTAGCGGCAGTTTTCATTCCGGGAGTAGAGAACTGGTAGGCAGACTACTTAAGTCGCCAGCAATTGTCCCCGGGGGAATAGTCTCTTCATCCCGAGATTTTTCATGCGATTTGCCAAAGATGGGGGACTCCGGACGTAGACCTTCTAGCGTCTAGGTTCAACACGAAGCTAGTCAATTTTGTGTCCAGGACAAGGGACCCATACGGAACAGATGCGTTGGTGACCCCATGGGATCAGTTTTCACTGATCTATGCATTTCCCCCGATTCAGTTGCAGCCTCGACTTCTTTGCAGGACCAGGCTGGAAGGAAAGTCGGTAATACTGGTAGCAGCAGCATGCCCCAGAAGGTCATGGTATGCAGAGATCGTAAATGACAGTGGAGGGTCCATGGCTCCTCCCACTAAGGCCCAGACCTGCTATCACAGGGACCGATATTCCATCCTACTTTCCGAACACTAAATTTAACGGCCTGGCTATTGAGACCCACATTCTGAAGAAGCGTGGGCTTTCCAGGGCAGTTATTTCTACTTTAATTAATGCTAGGAAGCCAGCTTCTAGAGCTATATATTATAGATTACTGGAAAGCTTATGTTTTCTGGTGTGAATCCAAGGGTTGGCACCCTCGAAGATGTATTATAGGCAGAATTCTTGCCTTTCTACAGGTAGGCGTGGAGATGAAGTTGGCTCTGAGTACTATTAAGGGCCAAGTCTCAGCCTTATCAATTTTATTTCAAAGACCACTTGCTATGCATTCTTTAGTCTGAGGTTTTATGCAAGGAATGATGCAGATCAATCCGCCAGTTAAATCACCTTTAAGCCCTTGGGACTTGAATTTAGTTTTGTCAGTGTTACAAAAACCGCCATTTGAACCCTTACAGCATATTCCCTTAGTCCTTCTGACAAGGAAGCTGATATTTTTGGTTGCTATATCCTCAGCAAGGAGGGTTTCAGAATTGGCTGCTCTTTCCTGTAAAGAGCCATATTTGATTATTCATGAGGACAGAGTGGTGTTACGCCCTCGTCCAGGTTTTTTGAAAAAAGTGGTTTCAGGTTTTCATGTGAATGAAGATATTGTCCTGCCATCGTTTTTTCCAAAACCATGTTTCAAGGAAGAAAGGTCACTACATTGTCTTGATGTAGTGAGAGCAGTGAAGATCTATTTAAAGAAAACTGCTCAGATTCGTAAGACTGATGTCTTATTTATTCTGCCAGAGGGTCCTAAAAAAGGACAGGCAGCGTCAAAATCCACTGTGGCTAAGTGGATTCGGCAGGTTATAATTCAAACTTATGATTTAAAGGGAAAGATTCCCCCTTTTCAAGTTAAGGCGCACTCTACCAGAGCGGTTGGTGCTTCTTGGGCAGTGCGTCACCAGGCCTCCATGGCTCAGATCTGCAGGGCCGCGACTTGGTCTTCAGTGCATACATTTACAAAATTTTATCAAGTAGATGTATGATGGAATGAGGATATTGCCTTCAGGCGCAGTAGCGAAGGTTGGCGCCATTCCATTGTGTGCAATTTTGAAGGGTGACATGTTAGGTATCTATTTACTCGACATAACTTCATCTTTCACATTATGCAAAAACATTAGGCTTGCTTTACTGTTTTGTTTTTTTTTAAGCACAAAACTGTTTTTTTTCCAAAAAAAACGTGTTAGAAAAATTGCTGCGCAAATACCGTGCGAGATAAAAAGTTGCAATTCTCTAGGGTCTTTGCTAAAAAAGATATAATGTTTTGGGATTCTATGTAATTCTCTAGCAAATAAATGATGATTTTTACATGTAGGAGAGAAATGTCAGAATTGGCCTGGGTGCTCCAGAACGCCTGAAGGTGGTCCCTGCATGTTGGGTCTCTGTATGTGGCCACGCTGTGTAAAAGTCTCACACATGTGGTATTGCCGTACTCGGGAGTAATAGCAGAATGTGTTTTGGGGTGTAATTTGTAGTATGCATATGTGGTGTGTGAGAAATAACCTGCTAATATGACCATTTTGTGAAAAAATAAAAAAATAAAAAAAAAATCTTGATTTTGCAAAGAATTGGAGGAAAAAATGACAACTTCAAAAAACTCATCATGCATCTTTCTAAATACCTTGGAATGTCTTCTTTCCAAAAATTGGTAATTTGGGGGGTATTTGTACTTAGCTTTTGGATAATCTATAACTTTTACAAAGACCAAATAATATACACCAATTTGTACTTATTTTTACCAAAGATATGTAGCAGTATACATTTTGGCCAAAATTTATGAAGAAAAATTACTAATTTGCTAAATTTTATAACCGAAACAAAGAAAAATTCATTTTTTTACCGAATTTTCAGTCTCTTTTCTTTTATAGCGCAAAAAATAAAAAACCCAGCAGTGATTAAATACCACCAAAAGAAAGCTCTATTTGTGTAAAAAAAAGGACAAAAATTTCATATAGGTACAGTGTTGCATGACTGAATAATTGTCATTCAAAATGTGAGAGCACCGAAAGCTGAAAATTGGTCTGGTTATTAAGGGGGTTTAAGTGCTCAGTGGTTAAATGTTAAATAGATGTTTGTTATTATTATGTTTTGTGTTTGTGTTAGTTACTCACCACTGCCAGAATATTGAGGGCAGGAACTTGGAGCTGATCCCTCCACAAATGACGTTGCTCGTTCTGGAAAACATGAATGTAAAGCAAAATGTAAGTCTCACGTCCGTAGTCGTAAAAAAAATAGTGAGCTGGAAACAACCATATAACTGCAATATTTAATGATATATTTCATTTTACTCACCAGCTCTCTGATGCTCGGCTGGACCCTTGCTACTGACTCCAGGAACATCCTCATCTGCAATCAGGCCATCTCTCAGTTCTGCCTCCCACTGTCTGAAGACTGCAGCCTTTCCTCCAGTAGACTGGGCCAGGATATGCCTCTCTATCTTTTTATTGACTGACGACCGACAAACATAAAACCTGCAAATGAAAAAAAATATTGTTAATACACGTTACAATATTATTTTACATGTTACTTTTCTGTATGTGTCTGCCAAATAAATATTTTGGTTACGTTCAACTCAGTTTACTTTTTATTGACTAGACTACTATACTGTGTATTTTTTCTTCTCCTCTCCCCTCCACGCCCCTCCACCCTTTCACTCCCCTCCACAAATCCAACAATACCACTCTCTGCTCTGCTCTCTGCTCCTCCCTCACCACACCACTGTACTCCCTCTCAAAATGGCATACAGGGGTGGAGGCTATAGCCGCGTGTCAAAAACGAAAGTAAAATACTAGATTTCGAATCGTTACGAATAACCGCTATGTATTTAGAAAAGTACAAATCCATCCAAAGCATGTTAGGCAGCGCCATTGTGAGACACATAAAATTATGAATCAACAAACAAAAAAAGTTACAAATGTACCAATCTATTCGAAGCACATTAGGCAACGCCATTGTGAGAGAGGCACGTAAAATTACGAATCAACAAACAAAAAAAAAACAGTCACGAATGTACGAATCCATTCGAAGCACGTTAGGCAGTGCCATTGTGAGAGAGACATGGAAAATTACAAATCAACGGGAAAATAAAAGTTACGAAAATAGGAGTTGTGTCCAGAATCAATGAAAAACAATGTACTCTACCGAAAGTACAAATTCTAAATCAACTAAAAATAAGGTTTACAGAAATACAAATTCAACCAAAAATGTCACTTGCAAAAATACGAATTAGTCCGAACATGAAAAATCCAGTTTTGCAAAATTACGAATAATTAGGAATCAATGGAACCAAAAAGAAACTAAACTAAACTAATTTTTCCGTTGTGCACAAGTCTAATTGACAGCAAGGTTCTGTGATTGTGGACAGTCTGGCTTCTAGGCATGTGCACTGACAAAAAATGTGTTCGTTTTAGTTTTTGTTTCATTCTTTTTTTACTTTTTTCAGGAATTCGAAAATTCGCAAATTCGGATTTTCGGATTTCTGAATTTCCGAAGTTCGAATTTTCGGATTTCCAAATTTCGAAAATTCAAAAATCTGAAAAAAAAGAAAATCAGTAAAATTCAAAATAATAACTAACTATTAAATTATAGGTATTGGAATTTCCTTTCAAATTTGTCTGTTTGTTAATGTAACAAATACAAATTTAACTGAAGTTACAAATTATCTGAAATAACGGGGTATAATACCCTTTAACAGTGAAAACTCAGTTAGCAAAATGCTGAAAAGAACATATGTGAATGAGTAAATGTCAATGTGCACAGTCTGTAACCTCTAAGGCACTCTTTAGTGTTAAATCATCCATATGTGTCCAATAAAGTAATACTAGGCATGCGGGGAATAGATATCCTCAGTCCTTATGCATGCGTAGCAGCTTGTGTAAAAACTTAAAGTGCTATAGTGCTAATGTGAAGAGCAAAAATTGTTAGAATAAATGTTCTATAAATATATGCCTGTGCAAACAGATACTGTGAAAATGCAAGGATCAAAGAAGCTTAAAAACAATTCCTTTTCCATCAAATAACTTAATAACATAAATAGTGTGCAATATCGTGCCAATAAATAGATTGTGCAAAAACCAGCATAGTATTAGGATAAGTGCAAACAACGCAAAAATACCAGATGAGTATGTGGCGTATATAATGGTCACTTCCCAGACCCTATCACCCCCATCACATACTGTATACATATCCTTATACACACCAACCATGTCTATAATATTAGTAAAAGTGCAAATAGACAAATTTTTTGTGCAAAAACCAGCAACTACTGCAAACAGTGCAAACAACGCAAAAATATGTGTAAAGTGAATATATGGCATATATATTGGTCACTTCCCAGACCCTCTCGCCTTTATCGCATAGATCCCAAAAATGTTCTTACACATATCAAATGTGTGTCACAGTAACAGCATAAAGGTAAACCATAGAGTGATTGGCTTTTTAAAAGTTCAATGTGTAGCATCAGCCAGTGGGGTGCCGAAAGAGAGAGAGTGTGTCCGTCTTCTTCGTGCAAAAAAAACACACACAGGTGAAAGGTGGCCCCTTACCTCAAGGTAACTAACAGCCAAATTTAAAAGGAAATTCCAATACCTATAATGTAATATTTATTATTAGTTATTATTTCAGATTCTCGGGTTTTCGAATTTTCAGATTTTCATTCTTTTGAATTTTCAGATTTTCATTCTTATTTTTGGATTTTCAAATTTCCAAATTTTAGAATATTCAAATTTATGAAATTTCGAATTTTTGAATTTCCTAATTTCGAATTTCCGAATTTGAATTTCCGAAATTTCAAATTTCCGAATTTGAATTTCCAAAAATTCAAATTTCCGAATTTGAATTTTTGAATTTCCGAAATTCCGAATTTTTCCATTTCCAAAATTTCAAATAATAATAATTTCGTTAAGGTGCTGAATTGTCCTGGTATTCCTCTCTTCACCTGTCAGCAACTGCATGCCTGGTGACTATCGGGACTATGGTCTTTCCTGTCCTTGTGTTAAGTGGAGAAGATACCCTTGCCAGACAGAGGCACAAGGTCAAATTCTCCATCCAGCTCTGTAGAAGCTCAGGTTAGCGGCCTGGACTTTGAGAGGCGATGGTTCGCGGATTTAGGTTGCTCTTCAAGAAAGGTAGATGCCCTCGTGAGAGCAAGGAAGAACAGCATGAACAAAGTCTACAACAAAGTCTGGCAAAATTCCAACAATATGCTATGTCAGAGGTTTTCTCCAGGGAAGTAAGAGTTTGTGATGTCCTTGGTTTTCCTCAAAAAGGTCTCAAACATGGGCCTAAGCGCACACACACTCAAAGGACACATCTCTTCCACATTGGCCCTTAGTGGGACTCAGTGGACCTCTGATTCCTCAGTTCTTAAGGCCATAGTAAAGCAAAGGTCCCCCAGAACCCCAAGTTTCTACATGGGACCTCACAATAGTACTTAACTACCTGTCTGCTCCAAAAATCCATGATGGAGTTGTCGCTATGGGAATTACCAGCTTTCCTGGTGACAGTAGCCTCAGCTAGGAGGGTTTCTGAGTTGGCAGCTCTAGGTTAAAAAGAAAAGTATAAGTCCTTCTTGGTGGACAGAGTAATTCTGCTCCCGATGCTGGATTGTTTTCAAAAAGTGGCCTCAAGATTCCATTTAACCAAAAAATCGTGTTGCCTACTTTTCATTTGGAAGATGGACAAAAAGTTAGTCTTTTGGATATCGGGGGGGACACTGAAGACCAGGGACGTGCAGATGGCTGGTGAGGCACTAGCTAGTATCAGAGCCACTGTAGAACCTTAATTAGTTCTCATAGTTTTCTAATTTAACCAGCATAAGGACTTGTTTTAGCATATGTAAACGGCAAACGTTAGACTGAGAGCAATCATTCTATCACTAGATCTCCTCTGTAACTCTAAACATGTCACCTGTAAACATTTTTAAAGCATCGCCTATAGAGATTAAGTACTGAGGTTTGGCGCCATTCCAATTTTAAAGCGTGACACGTTAGGTATCTATTTACTTGGCGTAACATCATCTTTCACATTATGCAAAAAAATCGGGCTAACTTTTTTTTTTTTTTCATGAAGCATATTTTTCCAAACCTGTTTTTACTGTGCAAATACCGTATGACATAAAAAGTTGCAATGACCACCAATTTATTCCCTAGGGTTTCTGCTAAAACAATATATATAATATTTGGGGGTTCTGAGTAATTTTCTAGCAAAAAATATGAAGTGTCAGAATTGGCCTGGGTAGCAAGTGGTTAAATTTGCAGCATTTTTATTGGACAGCTTGGACCAATGGTGCTTTACCATTGGTCCAAGGCTCCAAGCTGTCCATTGAGCTCAGTGCCTCTGACAAGAAGTCAGAGGCACTGTGAGCTCATCCTCTCAGTCTGCTGCAAATAGCCTGTGCCAGCTTGTATTTAAACTGGTCATGCTGTATGTAGCTTCTCGCAGGCTGCACAAGGAGCCCCGTATCTCCGAAACTATAGTGGTGGTGTAGGACTTTGGCTACCTACCCCCCAAATTTGGGGTCTCTGTGACCCCAGGTTGCTGAGCTACGACCCTCGAAGCTCGATCGTTTTTTTTATGTTCATGGCAGGTGAGGCTCTACCTCACCTGCCTCCTCTGACTGCATGTCCTTGCTGAAGACATATATCCATGCTACCCCAACTTTGAGGTCATCAGATTGCCTGTTTGTGGTTTCCAGAGGTTCATGCAGGGGGGCCAGAGCTTCGAGCAGAGAGATTGCTTCTTGGATTGTGAAAGTGATCTCCCTCTCATATACGGATAGGGAGTTGGCCCTTTCGGAAGGATCAACTGCGCGCACCACAAGGAGCATCTCAATCTCCTAGGCGGAAAACTAGAAATGAATGTGACCTGTTTCAACCTAGAATAGCAACATCCGCATAGCTCCATCCCTAAATGTTATGCGAAAACAAAAAGAAGTGAGGTTGGGACTTTACGTGAGGCATGTTGATGTGTTTAATAATGTATGGAGTAAACATGAGTAAATTGAATGTCACAGTCTCCTAGGGGTAATTCATAAGAATAATAAGCATAATAAAACCGATAACGGTGAAACATTTATGATACAGAAATGTAGTCATAAAGAATCAATGTATTTAAAAATACATTTAATAGCGAATGATCAATCAATGACCATGATTTGTGACAGACAAAATGAATGATAAACAATCAAGTATATACAAATGATTGATACATGATTTACATGATATGTGAAATTGATAAAGGTTGTAATATGATACAGTTATCAGGGCAAACTTATACTTGGCACCCATAGATGAACACTCTACGCGTTTCATGGCCTGTTGCCAATCGTCTGGAGTTGGATGCATGAATGAGCTAAAAGATAATGGGTAAATTGTTAAATTATCTATATGGATCCACTACTCCCCATAGATGGGAAGAAGGCAGAGAGGAAAAAGAAAAAAAGACAAGAAGGAACACTTTTAGTATTACTTACAAAGCACTCCATAAATAATGGCCAGCTCCAGGGAATGGGTTAGACCGATGGCCCGGCATAAATAGTCCCAACCAGGGTTGAGGCGGGAGATCCTCTAGACAGGACCTATATGGAACAGAAAAAGAAAAAAAGACAAGAAGGAACACTTTTAGTATTACTTACAAAGCACTCCATAAATAATGGCCAGCTCCAGGGAATGGGTTAGACCGGTGGCCCGGCATAAATAGTCCCAACCAGGGTTGAGGCGGGAGATCCTCTAGACAGGACCTATATGGAACAGTAGCCAGGGAGCAGTTCGGACAGCCACTACACAATGCCATATAGTGAAACGTGCATAATTGACATCTGCCCAAATCTGTGTACAGCTATAGAGTAAAATCATAAGAAGCAGTCAATAAAAATGATAAGTTGCTTGATTGTGTGTGAAGTGAATGTGAGTGCATGCAAGTATAATTGAGTATGTACAATGAAGGGGAGTGTGTAGATAATTAAGTTGATTACATGACCAGTGTAGATAAGATGTCCCACCTTCATAAGACTGCTACCATTATCGTACTCCAAAACCCATCCAACTTATCATTATCTACTTATTAACAAGACCATACTTGAACTGGAGTATAAATGGCCATAGCAGCCTTTTTATTCACAAATATTCAAAATATATATAAACATTTTAACCATAACAGAAAATTACATAATCTCAGTTGCTCCCCCCGGTGGCACTTCCCAACATAACTCCATTCCACTTCCACACTGCGGGCTTTTGCGTATTAGGCCTCCAGCCATGTCACACCAGCTCAGAGACAAACCCATTCCCACAGTTACCATCATCCAGTTAACCCGTGTTAACTGAATACACCGTGGGCCCACACCACCGATGGGTCCCCAACACTTCCATTTCATAGGTTACTTGCCACCATCAAAGACCACCACCGCTAACAAGGGTGACCCCTTACCCTTGGGAGCCCCTCCACACTCTCAAAGCCCACTGTATCCCATCCTGCAGTCCCAGGGACCAAAGATCAATGCCCACTGCTGACAGGTGAACCCCATCCCTTCTGAGATACACCCCAACGTCCCTCTCCAATTCCCTATGGCGGTTCACCAAGCCCCCATTCTGAATCACGAAACAGCCCACCATCTTATTAACCTTAATGCAGGCTTTATTTAGTTTATCCACCAACCTTGTCAACCGCCAAGTTGTCCTGGCTACAATTTCAGACCAAACGATCAACATGTCAGGGAAGGTTGTCCGCATCCAAAGGAAATCAAATTTAATGTTCTTAATAAGCATCCTAATGGCATGACCCCCCAAATAATTCCCCCCCAACGTGGAGAATCAAAACGTCCAGAGGCCTGTCCAGACATGCCTCCCCCTGGGAATCCCCAGTTGCCTGCCATTAGTCCTAACGTCTGCCCGCCTGGCCCCCCAAAACACATTGGAGTGGCCCAATATCCAGACGAGGCGCATCTAGCTTCCACCTGCAAGAAAGGAAGAAAACCACAAGATAACCATAATACTGCTACACACAATACTCACCCAACTCGAAAACTTGAATACATGCCCGTTCGGCAACACAAACCACCGCCCTTCATGTCATACCCCAGGCTTTGTCTTACCCCCTATTTAACCACCAAATGTGGTCGGATGTAAGTCCGGAATCTCCCTGATTCCCAGCGACCGATCTGTTTTTACAGACGCCTCGTCCAACCCAAATCGCGCGGCCTCTGTCCCAGCTCTGTCCCTGCTCCAATGCAGGAGTGCGAAGTATACTGTGAGCTATCCAAACCCACTGCTTTCAGGCATTTTTTAAAAATGGCCACAAACTGGAATTTAGACAATGGGGCTCCATCCCTGTGCACCAGAAAAACCCCATCCAAACTAGGGCGAACTCCTAAAAAATCCCTCACTGTCACCACTGGGAATACAACAGAGTCCGGTAATGAATACAGCCATACTTTTACCCCTTTGCCACCCTGGTCTGTCTTGGAACAGCGTAACAATACCTCAATGCACGCCCCTTTTAACGCCACGTCCTGAACCTGTAAACCCCCCAGAACCTTCTTGGAAGGGCTAACCAGCTCGCTAATCCTGAAGGCTCCAAAAAAAGCTAGCGAAAAAGCCGCTCTAAACAAGTACCCTCCATATGCCGAAGAGGACACACCACCCAACTGAACAAACATTGACCGCAGGTTGCCAAAGGACACCGGCCTCCTGGAATCCCTCCATTTATGTTGACGACGATAACCCTTCATGGCCTGTCGGACGCAGAAATCCTTTGTGAAATCTGCCCCGCCCTGCAGTTTAAACAAGAATGCGAGCCCCACTAGCATTCGGTACATGGCCGACACGGACGCCCCTCGTTCCAAATTCCTGGAGACAAAATAATAAACCAGCAACCTTATCTCAACGGCGTCCTGCTCCACTCCGGCCTGCCTGACTAACGCCCACCATTCTTGCCAGACCTTCTTGTAAGCAGCCCACGTGGACTTACTCACTGACCTCCTTATCCAACCTGTGAGGACACCAAGACGATCTCCCACAGCCATTGGGGACACAGCACCCCTTGTCGGTCTGCCCCCAGAGCTAGCTCTCGGAACTTGTCCCACTGAAAGCGAGATAAAGCCTCAGCCAAAGTGTTATCAACCCCCAGGAAATTCACCGCATACAGAAAAATGTTCAACTGTAGGCACCGCAGCACCAGGTGGCGTAACAGCCGTATTACTAGCTGTGACGACGCTGCCAACCCTGCCGCAGTAAATGTGCGGTGGGCTGTCTGGAAGCGGTTAAACTGCGTTTTGATTACATTGCATATTTCTTTGTGCCCTGCTACCTAATATCAGAGTTTACCATAGGCAACTACCTATTGCAAGTTACTACTGTCTTGTTTCCTGCAAAGTCTTTGAGTAAAGTACTTTTTGACCTGCTACAGTTTAGTGTGCTTTTACCATTGTGTCTGCGGTAATATTGGTTTACCAGGTGTGCCAGAGGGGCTGACACTGTTCTTGGGGTTGAGAGGCAGAGCATAGAACCCAAAAATATCAGCGGCTCCTGCGGGGGTAGCGCTATATTTATAAAGCAGTGAATGTAACATTCACCAAATATTTATTCCAGGTGTACCGTCTTGGTGCATGCGGTTTAAATTACAGTGATTTATGATTTACAGCTTTGTGATTATGCCTCCTAGTGATTCTACCAGTAAAATGATTATATTATTATTATTATACAGGATTTATTTAGTGCCAACAGTTTGCGTAGTGCTTAACAAAAGGAAGGCAGACATTAGTTACATTACAATTTGGTACAAGAGGAATCAGAGGGCCCTGCTCCAAACAGACACGAATCCGATGGAGAAGTTCCTCTTCTGTGGTTTGCAGGGCATTGTTGCAGAACTCCCAGGCAGCAAGAAGACAGAAGGAGCCTGCATCTCTCAGCCAATACAGCTTGCCAATAGGGTGCTTTAACAGACAGGCAGAGCTCCGAGGGAAGCCAACATTCAGCTGGGTACTGGAGGTTTTAGTTGACTAAAATACGACTAAAACGAAAACAATTCATATGACTAAAATACCTCTAAGGAAAATTATAGCCAGCAACTCCAGATTTCCATTGAATTTTTTTTTATTGCTACATGACGGTCAAGATTAAAAACAACTAACGCGTTTCGGCATCACTAAAGTACAACTAAAACTAAAATGGCATTTTATTCAAAAGACTGTGACTAAAAGTAAATTGAAATTTGACATTAAAATGAACAGTGATCAGCACCAAAGAAGAGGAAAGTATTGCAGCCTTTTTGTTTATAGAAAGTCAGTGCAATGTTTCCGATTAAATATAAGCTGGAATTGGGCTTTAAATTAACCCTTAAAGTACCTTAGGGCCTATTCACACTAGAATGTTGTGATAGTGCATGTTATGTGAGCATGTGGGCTGTGGTGCCATTCATTGTGAAAGGCACACCATTGAGCCTTCAAAACACACAGTGCAGTCTGGGGTGTCCTGTGTGTTGCACTGCACAGACTGCTTTAGTGTCTCATGCATTGAGGTGAATTTCAGCCCATTCATTTTAAATGGGCCGTTTAATAGAGCATGCTGCAACACACATTAATTAATGATGTGTGTAGTGCAACACATTGTGGTGTGAATTTAGCTTTTTAAGCCCAACACCAGCCAAAATGGTAAATGTAAATGTGAGAAGTATTAGAACTTCAGGAAGTTTTTGATGTCTTTGTCTTTGTTTGGGAGATCTCGCCTCGCTTCCTATTGCATACACTCTGCCAAGTTACCAGCAGAACAGGATTTTTGATATTCACTCATTATTATTGATATAAAAATGCACCCCCAATATTTTTATAGGTATGCATTTTCCTAGCTTACAATTGACCTGCAAAAATTAGTAGGCAACAAGTACATCAAAAATGGTATAAAGGATGCCTTCTTTCCTTAGCTGTATTTAGACTTTATGCTACCCTACACCTGAATGATGACCCTTTTGTTATGCCGCGTACACACGGTCGGACTTTTCGTCTACAAAAGTCCAACGGACGCTGACGGACTAAAGCTGGCTGGTAATCCGATCGTGTGTGGGCTTCTCCGGACTTTCAACGGACTTTTTTAGCCTCAAATCCGACGGACTTTAGATTTGAAGCATGCTTCAAATCTTTACGTCGTAACTACGACGGACCCCGAAGTCCGCTCGTCTGTATGCTAGTCCGACGGACAAAAAAACGACGCATGCTCATAAGCAAAAACTAAACGGAAGCACTCGGTCTAGTAAAACTAGTGTTCGTATTGTAGGTAGCACATTCATCACGCTGCAAAATCTGTGATCGTTGAATGCAGCGCATTTTATTTCTTCTTTACGAAGGCTCTATAAAGAACGAAGGTGTTTTGCTGTTCATAATCAGAGTTCTCCCAAACTGATTTCTGGATTCTTTTTCTCTTTGATCTCATGAATGATATAGTATGCATTTTAAAAACAATGTTTCCATACTAATAATACTTTTTCCCCTTTTTTTTTTTTAGGTTTGTAAAGTTACCACAAAGAACCCATTATTCTGTTTTTTTTTTTTATAGTGATTATTTTTTAGTTTTTAGATAAAGTTAACCCAAAGCACCGTTTTTGGTTACGTAAATTTTTTGATTTTCAAGACTTACCACTTGAACATTATTAACATTAGTAATGTATTTTTGGTGTGTTTTTTTTCAAACTCAATGAGATTGTTGTCCCTTGTTAATTTAACATTGTGTGTAAAATCAATGATTTCAAAGAAAAAACATAAAGTCTTTTGCTAAACTCAAAAAATGATCCATTTATTCATGGTCAAAATAAAATAAAGAGGAAGTCAACGCTGGAAAAAGTCGGTGTACCAGAAAATTGGGATCTTGCGGAGTCCATATAAGAGGGAGCACAATCTGGTCCAAGAATCCCAGAGATCAACAGCACCAGCAGATGATCTAGATGTCCCCAGACTGTGGTCCTACAACAGCCTGCGTCTTCTGTCAGACCAGACTGAACCCAGGTCATCATTTTCTTCTCTTCCCTGCAGCCTTTCCTCCACGCTGCCCTGCAGCCTTCCTTGTAGCCTTCTTTTGAGGCTGTGGCTCTGGTGTTTCAGTTGTGGCAGGAGGAGGAGGAGGAGGAGGAGGAGGAGGAGGGGGGGCTGCCTCATGTAGTTGGGTGTTTTGTGTTAGCGTGCCCTGCAGCCCCTTATGGATTGTTTCCCCAAATAGGCGCTCACAAATGAGGCGCTGCTCCCTATTCATCTGAAGAAGCCTGCTGGCTAAGTAGCAGCCATAGGATTCTTCCGCTTCGGGGGGGCTCCTTAAAAAACGGGTGGCCTCTTGCATGAGGCGCAGGGATGCGTCCTGTGTGACCATCCCCTTCCTGGCCCTTTTTTTGGGAAGGTGGAGGGGAGGCACTTGGGATTCGGTCAGGCTCCTACTGGGCCCAGCCACCTCACTTGGCCCAGCCACCTCACTTGGCCCAGCCACCTCACTGGGAGCAGCCACCTCACTGGGAGCAGCCACCTCCTGCCTGACACTGGGCCCAGCCTCCTCCAGGATGATGGTGAATCCGGCCTCCTCCAGGCTGTCCATGGGCCTGGTCTCCTCCTGCCTGCCACTTTCCCCACATTCCTCCTGGATGGACTCATCCTGTGTATAAAAAAAGGACAATAGTTTGAGTATATTTTTTTGGGTTCATCAATGACACACAGTTTGCTTCTCATGAATAGCAAATTCAATGTGAATACTTCTCTTTAATAAAAGAGTCTAATCAGACACCCTAATTATTTCAAGCAGGTACCAAACATATTTAGCCACTACTGTCAATTGATATGTATACACAATTTTGAGTGCCAAATTATTTTAGACAATTATAACATCCAGTTAACATCATTAATATTAGTACAGTATAAATATTTGTTAAAATAATTTACCTGACTCCAGATGGTCATATCTGGTTCATCCAGGATGGAAGACCCAGCTTGCTCCTCATCAGCCTCTGCTGGGGTGGAGGGAAGGGTGGAGGGAAGGGTTGAAAGTGATGGCCTGGCTTCATTCTGATCATCCAGAAAACGTAGTTGATTATAGTACCACAGCCTGGGTACATAAACATCATCTGCTGATGCTCCTGATCTCCTTGATTCCTGGATCTTCTTATGCTCCCTCTTATACATGTTCCTCAAGCCCCCAATTTTCTTGAGCAATGTCTCCATTGTTGCTTCCGGGATGGTCGCCTGGACAAAGGCCAGAAGTCTCTCCAGCGTTGACTTCCTCACATGCTTAGCATAATACTGAGGGTGTTTCACCTCCCACAAATTCCTCATCTCTCGATATTTGGAAATAAAAGATGTAAGGAACTCTGGATCCTTAAATAGGGGATTCATTATATCTGGAAAAGATGAAGTCACAAGACAAAAAACACTTTTATTATAGGTTTCGGCTAACCCCTCATCATCTTCTCCCTATGTAGGCCTCATCAATCTATCAAGCCATATAGGCCGCTTGCTACAAAGTCATGACCATAAAAACCAAAAAAAAAAAAAAATATCTAAAATTACCTTCGTTTTGTAACGTCCAGGTCCACTATCACCTACCACAGAACGTACGTACGACACGTGCGGAAGGGCCCTCTTTATACACTACGCATGTGTGAAACTCCGCCTGCGTCGCCCGCCCCTGACGTTCGAAATTAACTCATGTTCTCCGCCCCCTAATTCGACGCACAGAACGTACGTACGACACGTGCGGAAGGGCCCTCTTTATACACTACGCATGTGTGAAACTCCGCCTGCGTCGCCCGCCCCTGACGTTCGAAATTAACTCATGTTCTCCGCCCCCTAATTCGACGCACAGAACGTACGTACGACACGTGCGGAAGGGCCCTCTTTATACACTACGCATGTGTGAAACTCCGCCTGCGTCGCCCGCCCCTGACGTTCGAAATTAACTCATATTCTCCGCCCCCTAATTCGACGCACAGAACGTACGTACGACACGTGCGCAAGGCCCCTCTTTATACACTACGCATGTGTGAAACTCCGCCTGCGTCGCCCGCCCCTGACGTTCGATTTTAACTCATGTTCTCCGCCCATTTTTTGTTACGGCGCGTAGTGGAGTTAAAGAATGGCGGAGACACCTGAAATGTTGACGACCTCAGGTAGTGGAGACAGCCCGGAGGCTGGAACGTCAGCGAAATCTATGAGGCCTAGATTTAAGGCCTCTAATATGAGTTTTAAAGAGATGGTGGAGATGGTGGCCATTCTTCACAAAGACGACTATGATGTCAATTATGGGCCGTACGCACGGCCAAATTTGCGCAAGGCCAAAATAATGGCGAAGGTCGTGGAGACTTTGCAGGCATCTTTTGGGGTCCAGCGCTCCAAAGATCAACTGCGAAAAAGATGGTCTGACCTGAAACTCAGGGAGCCGGATCAATACCGACGTATCCGGAAAGTTCTTAAAAAAAGTAAGTACTTGTCGTGTTTTTCTCTTGTGTTTATTACCTTGTATACTGCTCCATGTGCTTTTCCTTCCTATCCGATTTTTTGTTCATCGTTTTAAACGATCTTTTAATAAACCTCGTTACATATCTATAGATATATATCTATATATACATATACACATATATATACATACATATATATATATACATATACATATATATATACATATATATACACATACATATATATATATACATATATATATATACATATATATACACATATATATATATATATATATATATAACTATATATATATATAACTATATATATATAACTATATATATATATATATATAACTATAGAGAGAGAGAGATATATATATATATATATATATATATTGAGAGATAGATATAGATATAGATATAGAGATATATAGAGAGAGAGAGAGAGAGAGAGAGAAATATATAGAGAGAGAGAAATATAGAGATAGGTAGATAGATAGATATAGAAATGTAAAACATTCTTTTTGAAGATTTGAAGTTATCTTAATTTTTTGGCTTTACATTTAGTTAGATATTTAGAGATTTTGTTCCAGATATAGAGAGAGATCAAAAGATTATTAACTATATTTTGAGATATTGATATCTATCTATCCGATATGTCTTTCTAATTTTAAATATTGAGGTAAAATAGGAACTCTACACAAACCACTTCATTACAAATGTTGGAAAATTACTATGTACTAAAATATCTGTGTGCTAATTAGATTAATAATTTTTTGTTTCACATAGGGGAAAAATCACTCAGCCAACAACCAGAAGACAGTCCACCCCAAGCAAAACATGATTGGGAAATAAGCCCAAGTCCCATTGAGGATGTGGAGGAAGGAGAGGTGGGCGACATGGGCACCCCACCAGGTGAGTGTCTGACACACCAGCTTACGGTAATCTATGCATGGCTGCCTTTTATTTTATGTAATTTTTCTACTCTATTTTAGGTGATCTGGTTGTGCTTGAGTCAAGCAACAGCGCCACCCCCGAGGATGTTCATGAAGTATGCGACATGGGCACCCCACCAGGTCAGTGTTTGAGACACCAGCTTTATGGTAAGGTAAACTTATGTGTGCATATTTCTAAACATATTTTTTTTTTCATTCCACTTTAGGTCCAAGTGACTATTTCACCACAGACAGTGCCCAACGGCTAATTGCTCAAATAATGGCCTGGAATGGGGAGATCGATCAAATGCGGAATCGGCTGGATCGTATGCAGCAGGAAATGAAGGACATGATTGATGTTTTGGGTCGAATCTAAATGCCCTTTTTTAAACCCCAAAACATCAATCATGTCCTTCATTTCCTGTTTTGCTGACCCCATTCTGGGCCTTCTCTTTTTTTTTTTTGGCAGAACATAAATGGCTGTTTAACCTAATGTAAAAAAGGAGGGCTGTTTCTCGTAAATACCTCAAAAATCCACAAAAAAATAAAACTTGATTTTCAAAAAAACACAAAAAAAAAAAAAAAAAAAACTTGATTTTAAAAAACCAAAAAAATTAAAAAACTTGATTTTAAAAAACCAAAAAAATTAAAAAACTTGATTTTAAAAAACCAAAAAAATTAAAAAACTTGATTTTAAAAAACCAAAAAAATTAAAAAACTTGATTTTAAAAAACCAAAAAAATTAAAAAACTTGATTTTAAAAAACCAAAAAAATTAAAAAACTTGATTTTAAAAAACCAAAAAAATTAAAAAACTTGATTTTAAAAAACCAAAAAAATTAAAAAACTTGATTTTAAAAAAACAAAAAAATTAAAAAACTTGATTTTAAAAAACCAAAAAAATTCAAAAACTTGATTTTAAAAAAACCAAAAAAAATAATATACAAACTTTATTAAAAAAAAATAATAAAAACAAAAATAACTTGATAAAAAAAAAAAACATAAACAAAAAAATTGCTTTAAAAAAAAAAAAAAACAAAACAAAACTTGATTTTCCCAAAACAAAAAAATAAGCCTGTTTGTGAAAATCAAAAAGCCAAAAATATTTTTTTGTGGATTAGGTATAAATATTTAGATATAATTATATTTTGCTACATTATTAAGATATCATTCTATTTTTGTCTATGAACATTTTATACTAAATGCAGAACTGAATGCATAACAACCATTAATAAAAACATCTCCTTATAGGAATTAAATAAATGTGTGGTTTGTTATTTCAAGGCTCAGTATCATTTTAGTTATAATTGTAAAAAAGTTGTTTACAGTGGCAATGGAGCTTATTTAGACATTTAAAATTACAATACAGTTGGCACTACAACTGCTCGACCATAACCTAGGAGACAGCCCAAAAGAAAGGCAAGCAATAAATATAATGCAAGATTTCATCAATAATTTTTTTATTGTCAAAAATTATATATCCTGGCCCATTGCAATGGCCCCCCTACCCATAAAATAATTAACATATTGCTGTCTAACTTGACGGGCACTTTGGGGGGCCAAGCCAGTATGGACAGTATCCAGGCCTGTAAGGTTGGCTTCTATTTGTCCGGCCTCAGGCCCAACTGTGCCTATATAATTTGGAGAATGCTTATTTAAAAAGTTGTGCAGAATGCAGCACGATAAAATGATAAAATTAAGTTTGTATTCCGCCAAATTAATGGCTGTTTGAAACAGGCGGAACCGGCTGGCCAGAATTCCAAACGCATTCTCAACCACTCTTCTAGCTCTGGCCAGCCGGTAATTAAAAACCCTCCTCTCCGGGGTGAGGGTTCTTTGGGGGAATGGCCTCATGAGGTGCTTGCTGAGAGCGAAGGCTTCATCGGCAATGAAGACAAAGGGGAGTCCTTCCACGTTATCCTCATCAGGTGGCAATCCCAGGCCACCACTCTGGAGACGCTGGCAGAACTCCGTCTGGGCAAATACTCCTCCATCCGACATCCGGCCATTCTTCCCCACGTCCACATATAAAAAATCATAGTGTGCCGACACCACCGCCATTAAAACAATACTGTGGAACCCCTTATAATTAAAATAATATGACCCCGAATGGGGTGGTGGCACAATGTGGACATGTTTCCCATCTATAGCCCCTCCACAATTGGGAAAGTCCCAACGGCTGGCAAAATGGGATGCCACAGTCTGCCATTCCTGTGGCGTTGAAGGAAACTGGGAAATCAAACAAGAAAACCAAAATCAATTAATTTGGAAGCTAACATTGCAAGAAAATTAGACAATTAAAAACATTATTCCCCAGCATCAGTATAACATTCAATAATTTAATTGTTCTGGAATAACTAATATGGAAAGGCACACTTATCAGATTGCTCACCCCCTCTGATGGAACATTGATTACATTTTAGGGGGTTGTGAAATCCCTAAAAAAAATTACTTTTAGGACACGCAGGAATTTAGGGACTAAAAAGGCTACAAGACTGCAGTTGTCGCACTCTGCAGGTGCAGTTGCTAACCAGCTTACAGTAAATGAGGTAATGTAAAAAGGCATTCATGTTGCAAGGAGTACACAATCACATGCAAGGGCAATTAATGAAAACACTTTGAGGCTTGCATATGATTTGATGATGGAAATCAGCAGAGCTTCTGCTCATTTACTAAAGCACTGGAACAAATGCACTTGTAGAGTGCACATGCATTTTGCAAAGTGCAACATATATTTGCTTTAGACAAATCAACACCACAGAACATTCCAGCAAATTTTAACGAGGGTGGGGGTGGGGGGGTTGTGAAATCTAGATAATTGCTCATTAGCAGCACACTATTTGGAGTGAGTTTAGGTGGGGGGGGGGGGTGGGGGGGTTGTGAAATCTAGATAATTGCTCATTAGCAGCACACTATTTGGAGTGAGTTTAGGTGGGGGGGGGGGGTGGGGGGGTTGTGAAATCTAGATAATTGCTCATTAGCAGCACACTATTTGGAGTGAGTTTAGGTGGGGGGGGGGTGGGGGGGTTGTGAAATCTAGATAATTGCTCATTAGCAGCACACTATTTGGAGTGAGTTTAGGTGGGGGGGGGGTGGGGGGGTTGTGAAATCTAGATAATTGCTCATTAGCAGCACACTATTTGGAGTGAGTTTAGGTGGGGGGGGGTGGGGGGGTTGTGAAATCTAGATAATTGCTCATTAGCAGCACACTATTTGGAGTGAGTTTAGGTGGGGGGGGGGTGGGGGGGTTGTGAAATCTAGATAATTGCTCATTAGCAGCACACTATTTGGAGTGAGTTTAGGTGGGGGGGTTGTGAAATCTAGATAATTGCTCATTAGCAGCACACTATTTGGAGTGAGTTTAGGTGGGGGGGGGTGGGGGGGTTGTGAAATCTAGATAATTGCTCATTAGCAGCACACTATTTGGAGTGAGTTTAGGTGGGGGGGGGTGGGGGGGTTGTGAAATCTAGATAATTGCTCATTAGCAGCACACTATTTGGAGTGAGTTTAGGTGGGGGGGGTGGGGGGGTTGTGAAATCTAGATAATTGCTCATTAGCAGCACACTAAATACACTCAAACAAAATACATTCCAAATGAGTAGACTAGGTGGATATGTTCCCATCACTTCATGCTGGGAAGGTTATTGAAGGAAAATATACATGCATGACAAAAAATAACAGTAAAAAATTCCAGCATGTGTGAGGATAAAAAGGGGACATTCACACTATATTGCAATGATGGTAAGTAGTGTTTGAAGCAAGAAATACATCACATTATCAAAGATTACATAAAAGAACATGTGATGCTAATAAAAGAAAAATATCTTACCTTAATATAGTCCTTCTGCAGGACCTGTATGATGGCAGAACAGGTCTCTGGGATAATGATCCCCAGAGCCTGGGGGGAGATGCCTGTCGAGAACTTAAGGTCCTGCAGGCTTCTCCCTGTGGCCAAATACCGCAAGGTAGCGACCAGCCTCTGCTCCGGAGTGATGGCTTGCCTCATGCAGGTATCCTGCCTGCTGATATAGGGGGTCAGCAAAGCCAACAAACGGTCAAAAACGGGGTCCGTCATCCGGAGAAAGTTCCTGAAATCCTCAGGATTATTCTCACGGATCTCACGGAGCAAAGGCATGTGACAGAACTGGTCACGCTGAAGCAACCAATTCTTGGTCCATGAACTCCTCCTCGCCCTGTTCATGGACTGGTCTTGGGCTGAAGAATAAACTACAGCACCAAGCACATACAATGCACGAGCTCTACGACGAGTACGTACAGGTAACATGGCTTCAAAACGGTCGGCTGGTCAGAACGCACTAAACAGAACGCACTGAAGAACAGCAAGGCCTGTGAAGAACGACCTGAAAATCAGGAACGAGCGGCCAATAAAACAAAGATTTCTCAATGCCAACTGACCAAACGCACTGAAAAGCAGATACAAACCTCACAAGCACAGACTGAACAACAGTTAAAACGAACTGAAAAATACGAGTCTCACAAGCGCGAATCGTCTCTCACCAAACTTCTACTAACACGAGATAAACACGAGATTAGCAGAAGGAGCCCAAAGGGTGTCGTACGGGCTATTGAACTTCCGTTTTATAGTCTCGTCGGACTTGGTGTACGTCACCGCGTACTAGGCTGTCGTACTTTTGTGTGGTCGTGTGTGTGCAAGTCCGTTCGTAAGAAAGTCTGCCGCAAGTCCGCCGAAGGTACGTCGGAAGTATGTCGGACAGGCTGTCGGACTTTTGTAGACGAAAAGTCCGACCGTGTGTACGCGGCATTAGACAACAAAGACCATCTTCTTTTTTTTCATATAAACTTTATTTGGTTTTATATTACATACAAAACAATCTAGTTTCATCCTCTCCCTCCATCTCTTCATATATGTTGCTACCTACTCCATCAGTTTTCTGTATATATATTTTTTAAACTATCCATTTTCCCCATGTACTAATAAATCTTTCTACCCATCCCTCCACCCTGCTACTGATATATTGCATTCTAAATATATAATCTATTCTTTCAAAGCACTCCCTTATTGTGGATTTTCCTGGATCTAACCATTTTTTTGGTATTGTTCCTTTTGCTGCGTTTAACAGAAATGGGATTAAGGTTTTCTTATGTTGCTTTTTGAGCTACTTGCTTAATGGAATAGACATGTCCATGGATCATTTAAAGCAGAGTTCCACCCAAAAATGGAACTTCCACTTTAAGTGATGATGACCCCCCTGACATGCCACATTTGGCATGTAATTTTTTTTTTTTGGGGGGGGGGGGGGCGGACAGGAAGATCACCTCTCCCCCCTCCCTCCCTGCAATCTTCTGGGACACGTCACAGGTCCCAGAAGATTTCCCGACCATTCACAGGGCACAGCGCGGCTTGCGCATGCGCAGTGCATGCCCGGCTGTGAAGCCACAGTTAGAATGTCAGTGCCTCGGAGAGGAGGGGGAGAGGAGCGAGGCTTCGTAGGCCCGCATCGCTGGACCGTGGGACAGGTGAGTGTCTGATTATTAAAAGTCAGCAGCTACACTTTTTGTAGCTGCTTACTTTTAAATGGGTGGAACTCCTCTTTAATATCTCTTTCCCGGTAATTTCCCTTATATAGTGTTGTGTCACTTGCCAAAATTCTTTTATTTTACACAGTCCCACCCTATATGGGTCATGTTACCCATCTGATTACAACCTCTCCCACATAGTGAGGATTTATCTTGTTGATATTTTTGAATCTTTTCCGGTGTCATATACCATCTCACCAAGCACTTCTAATTCATTTTGATTGTTTTGATGTTGGTCGCGTAATCATGTACAGCTCCCATCATTGTTTCCGTCTGTTGCTCATCTAATCGTGAGCCCAACTCCCGTTCTGATTTTTCAATGAATGGAGTTCTTTCCAGTCCCTCAAGGTCCGTCAATATTTTATAGATCTGAGATATTCCATGTTGTCTGTGTCTTACAAAGACGTTCCATTGGGTTTAAGTTCTCTTCTGTTCTAATTGGATGATTGTTGCAGCAAAGTGTTTCAACTGTTAGTACCTCCATTCATTGATCTTTGCCCTGGTTCACATTGATGCGATTTGGCATGCGATTTGACATGTCAAATCGCATGCCAAATCGGCAGCAATTGCCGGCAATGGCACCGATTCCCAAAAGTAGTTTCTGTACTACTTTTGGTGATTTTGAAGGGTTTGATTTCCATTGACATCTGTGCAGAAACCCACACAGATGTCTCTGAAATCGCCCCCGAAGTCGGGACTGACACTCGCACAATTTTATTCCCGCAGTCTGTGTGAACCAGGGCTTTAATTGGTCACTTTTTTGTTTTAATTTCCCTTTGTCTACTACATCTTTTAATTGTGCATTTCCTATCCAACTATAAATAAGTGTCCCTTTACCCGTTAAAAAGAAATTTGTCCTCGAAAGTGCAATTAGTGGTGAATTATGGTCCTGTCCATAGATGCGGAACAAAGCCCATTTTCAACAAGATTTGATATTGGGACATATTGAAGTAAATAATCAGGTGCCAACAACTGCAAAAAAGATTTAGTAGTTGGTCAGATCTCCATAATATAAATTCTCAGCATTCTCAACCTTGAATAATGAAGGTGCTGTGTTTCATAGGATATATAGTGCTGTGGGATAGATTGTTATTGGATTGTGTTGTCATCTGATGTATGGTGATCTGACATTATTTATAGGTTTAACATATTAAAGTATTACACGAATAATTAATTATCTTTTTATTTTTTTATTTTACAGGAATAAACAATGCCTTGTTCTAAGATTCAGATGTCATGGATGCCTTACACTTTGGGCTTCATCGTGGGCTTTCTCATAACATTCTACTGGACTAGTGAGAAATTTTACTTGGGTACACTTTTACTAATCAATTCAACACCGGATTGGAAATCAGCGACAAATTTCACTCCAAAACAAGGTAGCATACAAGTATATAACTCTCATTCTTTTCTTTCATGTAAAAAAAGAGTTTTTTAATCTATTGCTGATACAGAACCACACTCACCATTTGATGTAGCACATTTCATGAACTGCAGATTTTGTCTACAATGGTTGCAGATTGCTCCCCAAGGTGTTTTTGGTATCCTAGTAATCCCTGGTGCAAACCCACAGTATCATTGTTAGAAAGGGATTAGCAATGGCAGCCCTTATGTGTCTCGGAGGAAAGGTTTGCTTCAAATCAGGCTCTATGATTGCATGTAAGAATGTGCAAAGCTTTGATACTTAAATTATACTTATATGTGAGAGGTTTGTATTGAAAGGTCAGCTCCACACAAAAATAGAGTTTTTTGTACTCATCATGAAGTTCTGCTCTCTGAGGTTATTAAGGTCCCTTTCACATTTGTGCGACTTTTCCTGCATCTGTGGATATCAGAGACATGTCATACCCCATGATTCCCAATGATAACCATTCATATCTGTGTGACTTCAAGCCGCACCGACTTCAAAGTAGTCCCTGAACTACTTTGGTTCAACTTTGATGTGAGTTGAGGTCCATAGAACTCAAGTTTACACAGGCATTCCAGTAAAAATGGGCAACAGAGCCACCTGACCGTGGTTTTACCACCCACCGTAATTCTATCGTTAGAGCCCAACCAAGCTGTACACATGCTGTGGCCACAATGCTTTGATTCGCAGCCACGGCATTTTAAACTGCAGAGTTTGACAGGTGGCACCGCCTGTCAAACTCACCCGTTGAGAGAAATGGGGCCGCACTGCAACCCCAAGCCAAACGCCAAACACTTGTCGTGGCGTGGCCCCATAATGTAAAATTGCCATATGGTGATTTAATAAAAAAAGAAAACCAAATAGACACCAGGAGGCAGCATTAGCATCTTCTAAGCATCTGCCAGCTGCTGCTATTCCACCTTCTGAAAAGAGATCCACTGCAAATCACTTTTCAGAGGGCAGTAAGTTTAACTGTTTATATGGAACACCACTAAGTGACGGGAAATCCAACATTTTAGGGCTCTTTGAGACTTGCTGTGCCCAAGGTTGCTCTGTGAAGAGTGATTCAAGTTCTGATTTTTCTCCTCAGAGGGTATTCAAAAGGTGGTGCTATAACCCTCCTCACCAACTGTAAACCCTATAATGCCACACTACCACGCAGGATTGACATGCATTGAACGCAGTTGCACTGAAGTTGCACCCAAAATCATCAAAAGAAGTGCAGGAACTACTGTTGCAAATCGGTGCGGTGCCACAAAGTTGGCATCGCACCAATTGGAAGGGTGCCATTGCGGCAATAGGCTGCGACTTGTCATGCGATTTGACCTATCAAATCGCATAACAAGTCACTGCAATGTGAACGAGGGCTTAGAGTTGACACCAGAACAAGGCATGAGATGAAGTCATCCAATAGGGACACATGTTTCAGTGACAACTAAGGGCCCTTTCACACTTTCATGCTTCTGATGCGTTTCCAAGGACTTACAATGGAAAGTGCCTTTTTCGTGCATTTTGAGAAACGACACCAAAGATGCAGCATGCAGGACTTTTCAAAGCACAGCACACCTTCAGTTTGAACAGTTACAAACGTTTTATTGGAAATGGTTTTCATGCGCTTTTGTTGCCCTGGAAAAGTGCAGCAAAAGTGCACCAGAGTTAAAGGGGACTAAAATGTGAATTCCTCCTACTTTGGGGAGATTGCTCCTCAATTTTTGATGACAGAAGTGAAGAGAAATCTCCCCAACTGAACACGAATAGTAAAATATAAACATAAAGAACTGAAGAGTAGTTCCACGCTATGGCCCCCTAAAAAATTCTGCTGCTGCTGCTGCTTCCACTCAAACTACTACTGTGGTAGAGTTAAAGCCTAGAAAGGGAACTAAGGAGTGGATGTGGGGCTGCTTCAATGGTAATACTCTATGATATAGTGCAAAGTTCCTAATAAATCAACCCAGTGGTTGCCTGAATAAAGTGCAAATTTCAAATAACATGATTAAAAGGTATACCTCCACAAAAATAGAATACTCAATAAATGTATAAGTGCACACTGAAAACAATTGATATAGACACAATACTAACAATGCAGTGAATACATTCATATAAAGATGCACAATAGAAATGAAAGTGACAGGTGCTTAAAACATTCTCTATTTCTCCCAATTAATAGTAACGAGTCCAAGACAGACCCATCAGATATAAACATATGCTTTATGGAATTCTACTCCAATCTGTACTCATCAAGAGCAGGATACTCTGAAGAAGAGCTGTCTGGGTTCTTGGATGAAGTGGACTTTCCTACCCTGACACCGGAAGCTAGGCAGTCCCTGGATAGTCCAATCACACTAGAAGAGGTCCAAATAGCCTTGGGCTCTCTGCAACCGGGTAAAACTCTGGGAGCGGATGGTTTCCCTCCCGAGTTTTATCAGCAATATGCTAAGGAGGTGGCTCCAAGAATACACAATATGTTGGTTGAAACGCTAACGGAGGGAGTTCTCCCCCCCTCTATGGCACAAGCAATCGTAGTAGTGCCCAAACCAGGGAAAGATCCCCAACTGTGTTCATCCTATAGGCCCATTTCCCTGTTGAATTCTGATGCAAAAATTTTAACTAAAATACTCGCCAGGCGTCTCAATGAGGTAATACTGTCATTAGTGCACAAAGATCAATCGGGGTTCATGCTGGGCAAGAGCCCTGACATTAACCTCCGGAGACTGTATGCGGTCTTGGCCTCGGGGATTGGAGACGTTGACCAAGCGGTAGTGGCATCCCTAGATGCAGAAAAAGCTTTCGATTCCGTGGAATGGAAATATCTTTGGGAGGTCCTCCGCAGATTTGGATTTGGTCCCGTCTTCATCTCCTGGGTTGAGGCGGTGTACAGATCCCCGATGGCCAGGGTGCGTACTGGAGCGGTCCTCTCTCCGTCTTTCCCCCTTCGTAGGGAAACGAGGCAGGGATGCCCGTTATCCCCGGGGCTTTTTGCACTGGCGATAGAGCCCATGGCTATTCTTATTAGGTCCACCTCACAAATACAGGGTATTACTATAGGTCCACTACAGGAAAAGGTGTCATTGTATGCGGATGACACCTTGTTATACCTTAAAGACGACGGACAATCATTGACACAAGCGCTTCAGGTTATAGATAGGTGTGGGCGATATTCAGGAATATGTATTAACTGGGGGAAATCAGTATTGTTCCCAATGCACTCTGGGATTGCTCCTGTGCATTTGGACGCACAGCTATGCCGGGTATCACAGTTCAGATATCTTGGCGTAGAGATACACAGAGACCTTCGTCAGTTCATTGGCCTGAATCTGACCCCGGTGATGTCTCGAGTGACCCACCAATTTTCTTCATGGAAATCTCTTCCCCTTAGTCCAGTGGGCCGCGTAAATTTAATTAAGATGTCCATCCTGCCCAAATTCATCTATTTGGTCAGACAAACTCCTGTACCCATAACCCTTTCCTTCTTTGCTAAGTTGGACAGTTTGGTCATCTCCTTTGTATGGAATGGAAAGGCCCCTAGAATCGCAAAAACAAAATTACAACTACCGGTTACGCTGGGTGGCCTGGCACTCCCATGTTTCTTAAAATATTATTGGGCGGCAGTCCTGGTGACGTTAAAGTGGTGGCTCGCGGAGGAGCCCTCTAACCCGGCATCCGATGCGGAGGCCGCATTGCTGGGTTCCTACTCGGAACTAAGGAATCTCATACATAGAGGGCCCCGCTACAATCCCAAAATATCGGTGCCCATGAAAACGACCATTAAGGTGTGGGATACGGTGAACGCGAAACTAGAGAAACAACATACGTGGTCCCCTGTGACACCACTTTGGGGTAACCCACGGTTGAGTCATTTTCAGTCGATTCCAGATCCCGTCATATGGGCTAGATACGGCATAGTTGCCCTTGGTGATATTGTATCGCAGGGACAACTGATAACGTTTGATGATCTGAAAAGTAAAAAGGGCCTCCCAAACCGGATGTTTTTTAGATTTCTCCAGATAAGGCATGCTTTTCGCTCCCAGTTTCCCAGCCCAATAACTCTGCGGATGTCGGATTTGGAAACTGAACTTCCTGCACCTGAAGGCACTAGACTACTCTTATCTATCTATAACAAACTTACCCTGTTGGACACATCTAGAGTCTCACAACTGCTGACAACCTGGCGGCGTGACATCCCTGACCTGAGTGATGACTGGGAGGAGGGGGTGCAGCAATATCTAACTCTGACCATATCCTCTAGGGATAAATTTACCCAATTAAAATTTCTACACCGGGCTTATTACTCCCCGTCGCGTCTTGCAAAATGTATACAAATAGAACAGCCACCTGTCCTAGATGTGGCTCAGATGATGCAGATTTTTTTCATACTGTGTGGACATGTCCACAGATAGTGTTTTTTTGGAAGACAGTCCTGGATGATATTAACTCGGTGGGCAGAATCAGGGTCCCCTATAGCCCTCTCCCCCTCCTGCTGGGCATATGTGACTATCTTGAGGCCCCCAAAAGGAAAAAATTATTTGTTTTTTTACACTGCAATGTATGCCAGAAAGGCGATTCTCCTTAACTGGAATCAGCGTCAATCACCTACTAAACAGCTATGGCTCTCTCTCATAAATGCAGCCCTGCCCCTATATAAACTAGCATATATGGGAAGGAACTGTCCGAAAAAGTTTGATAGAGTCTGGGCGGGTTGGGTGGAGGCCAAACACCTGACTATTCCATAGATAAACTAAGTACTATAACTTACACTCTTGGCTGTCCAAGCATTCCTGCTTTAGGTAATTTTGCCCCGGACAAGGCCTCCCCACTACGAGGTTAATATATAACTATGCTTGGAGGACCCCTGCGGTGCCTTCCTACATGGGCCTCCCCCCCCCCACCCTTCCTCCCCCCACACGGGGGCTTTTATAGCAACCTTGATTTGAAGTTTTACAACTCTACTTTGACCATTTACTGTGCGGTTGAAATATATTATTTGCAATGTACTAGTCGATTTGATATGGTATGGAAAATCCTTGTACATTATCTGTCTTGAGCTAATGTAACTTGTTTTGTATTCTGTTTGTTTGAGATAAATAAATAAACTTTATGTTAAAAAAAAAAAAAAAATAGTAACGAGTCCAAAGTTTATAAGTCCATAATAAATTGCTATTTAGTGCTTCAATATCTGTGTATTTTTCTTATAAGGACATGTGGTGTGCCAACTCCACTCATGCTCCCTCTTGTTAACTGCACTCACCAGAAGCAGTCTCATGCACATGGTAAAATGACAAAAACGAACCTCATAGTGTAATTCTGTCAGATGATTTTTTATAAAATGGTTAAAAAAACTATGGTAAAAGCAGCAATACACGCAGAAATCAGGGACACAATGCACTCCGCATCGCTGCTCCTGATGATATCACTCTGACAAAACGCGTAGGGCGGAGCTTACAGCATCATTGTGTCACTTCCACTTCTGGTCCATGGAGTGCATCGTGTCCCGGACTTCCTGATTTGTGCTTTACTGCTTTTACCATGGATTTTTAACCATTTTATAATTAATTATCTTACAGAATTACACTTTGGGGTTTGTTTTTGTAATTTTACCATGTGCATGAGACCACTAGCTAAGAGGACTAAAATGTGACTATACATGTTGATGGCACAAGAGAGTTCTGAGGTAAAACTCTCAGCAATTTCCCAGACCCAGGGAGCCACAGGTGGTGCATATAGCCAGTTATAGAAGTTCATCACTGTACGCCAGTGGCGGTGCGTCCATAAGGGCGCACGGGTGCCACCCCCTCTCTCCTGCCACCCCCTCTAGCACCAATAGGTAGAGTCATGCATTGCATGACTCTATCTATGGCTGCCGCTGCCACCCCCTATTCAGATGCCCGGCCCCTTTTTGGGCGCAGGGAGCCTGAATTACAGCAGCGGGGGTGGTTTTGAAGCACCTGATTGGAGCCATAGGCTCTAATCGGCTTCAAAAAAGGTGACCAGCTCGCAGGTCACTCAGCAGTGTTAGAAAAGCGAATGGATATTCGATTTCCTAACACTAAACCGCTTCTCCACCAATCAGGTGCTCGGATCTGTTACCCGTCACCTGATTGGCTGAAACGACAGGCATTGTGATTGGACGCCAGGCATCCAATCATAGCAGAGGACGGGAAGAAAGGATGGGAGAAGACATCGAGAAGCTGTCCCACCAAGACAGGTAAGTGCAGACGGCGGGCCAGCTGGGGGCACACTGGCAGCATTTGATATAGCACAGTGGCTGCGTTTGATGGGGCACAGTGGGAGCAATTGATGGGCACAGTAGCGGCAATTGATGGGCACAACTGGCTGCATATGATGGGCACACGTGGCTGCAAATGATGGGCACAAGTGGCTGCATATGATGGGCACAAGTGGCTGCATATGATGGGCACAAGTGGCTGCATATGACGGCACAAGTGGCTGCATATGACGGGCACAAGTGGCTGCATATGACGGGCACAAGTGGCTGCATATGACGGGCACAAGTGGCTGCATTTGACGGGCACAAGTGGCTGCATTTGACGGGCACAAGTGGCTGTATAAGATGGGCACAAGTGGCTGTATAAGATGGGCACAAGTGGCTGTATAAGATGGGCACAAGTGGCTGTATAAGATGGGCACAAGTAGCTGCATTTGATGGGCACAAGTGGCTGTATAAGATGGGCACAAGTGGCTGCATAAGATGGGCACAAGTGGCTGCATAAGATGGGCACAAGTGGCTGCATATGATGGGCACAGTGGCTGCATATGATGGGCACAGTGGCTGCAATTGATGGGCACAGTGAGGCTGCAATTGATGGGCACAGTGAGGCTGCAATTGATGGGAGGGGGGTGTTTCAGTATTTTTCAGTTTGTTTGTGCCCCCCAAAAAATTTGGAGCACCAGCTGCCACTGCTGTATGTGCTTGTACCAGCATAAACTCTGATGCTCTTTGTATTGATGTTTACCTGCGTATAACGTATGTCCCAAACATGTACGTTTTACATTCAGGGAAATACAGAATATCATATGCGAGGGTAAATTTCTTACTGTAATGGTCTAGTGACTGACACAGTGACTATTAATGCAGCATTTCTTGCCCATGGTAGGTACTGTAGAATGGGGAAAAAAAATGGTAGGTACTGTTTCCTAGAAATGTTATCTCTCATTATACTTTGGTGAACCTCTGGTCTTTGACTACTGAAATTACCGGTATTTCCAGAAAAAGAAAACAGGGCTAGACTAGGGTGTAGGTTAGAAAAAGTTTTACAGGGATTTTAATAATTTTGTACTCAGCCTAAACTGAAAACTAGCTTTGGATTCACTTTAAGGTCAGTAATAGATTTAATCCAAGTACAGTTCACCCACAAAGATGACTGTAATGGACAACTATACTCAGCAGCTAACCTCCTTATACTCATACCCTGACTAATGCGTGGCTGCTTAGGAGCGCATGTAGTGTCTAAGAGCATAAATAACATAAGCAAATTGAACCAAAAGACTGCTGAAGGATGGCGCCAACAGGTGGGTGTTTTTATACTTGCTAACAAGTTCTTGCATTTGAATATTACAGATAGCAGCGTGAGTGAAGAGCTTTCACATAAAATACGAGTGTTGTGTTGGGTCATGACAGCACCAGATCATTTACAGACTAAAGCTATTCACCTGAAGAACTCCTGGACTCGTCACTGTAATAAGATTTTATTCATGAGCTCCACTGCCGATAAGATCTTCCCCACTATTGGTCTGGACACCCAAGAAGGAAGGGATCATCTCTACTGGAAGACCATCCGTGCCTTCCAGTATATATACGAACATCACTTCCATGAAGCTGACTGGTTTTTGAAGGCAGACGATGACACTTACATTGTGGTGGACAATTTACGATATATGCTTTCAAATTATACACCGGACCAACCAATATATTTTGGCAAACGTTTCAAACCTTTTGTCAAGCAGGGCTACATGAGCGGTGGAGCTGGTTATGTACTCAGCAAGGAGTCTTTGCAGCGCTTTATAGAGGGGTTTCGCAAAGGGGTCTGCTCTCACAAGTCCTCTGTGGAGGATCTGGAACTGGGCCAGTGTATGGAGAATATGGGGGTTATAGCTGGAGATACCAGAGACAGTGAAAAAAGAGAGCGTTTCCACCCATTCATACCTGAACATCATTTGACTGGCCATTTTCCTGAGGATACTGTCTACTATTATTACTCTTATTACCCTATCATAGAGGTGAGTTCAGCACTGCTGGTGAATATAAACATATTTTTTTCTTTGTTAGGTTATGGTATATGAACTATTGGATTTTGACAATTGTAAATTGACTATTTTTTATATGGTATTTCTATTGTTATGCAAGTAATCTAAATGCCAGATCTGATTATTAAATACAAACTATAAACACTAGCTACTAGTGTTTTGTTAGTGTATCTAAATATGATAGTACATCTTATACTTCCCTCCCTCCTAGACTAGAAATGGAAAGGCCTGGAAACAAAACTGAAAAAAATTGGGGAACATTGTTTTTTCCTAAGCTGTTTTTTTTTCCTGGAAAAATTGAAATGAAAAAAAAAAAAAGTGGAATATGTTCATTTACAAAGGTAAATACTATATCCATGACATAGAATCCAAACTATATAATATGATGACCATAATGAAAGATTTCTGAGACTTTATGTAAAGTCTTAAATTATTGCAAGTTCTCCCAGCTAAAGAAAATCCTGGAAAACAGCTCAAGTACCACTATACTTCTCAATGCAGTTATCAAACAAGAGAAATATGGATTTCTGCCACTAAGGTGCACTGCAGGGAAAGGCCTGTTCAGTTCAGTTTGCCTGTGGGCTCCATCTTGTACCTCCTACAGATGGATGATTGTTGGGCTACAGTAGAGGGTAATTTCTGTCCTCTCAGACCTTAATTGACTGGTAAAAGGGTATATTTGTATGACAAATTAGTTAATCTTTATGTAGCACCCTATAGGATGAGTCATCCAGCCCTGACCCCCAGTAAACCCTGACCCAATTAAGACTCAGGGATTTACAGCATGAGTCAAAGTAAATTTTCCTACACTGCCACTACTAGTAGCACAAAAAAGTGTCATTTGTGACTGTTATAAGTGGTAGGGCAGTTAGTGGTAGGCCCCTTTAGGTCTAGAGTACCCCCCTAACCCCCCCCCGTAATAAAGGTTTAACCCCTTGATCACCCCCAGTTAACCCCTTCTTCGCTTGTGGCAAGTGTCACTAAGCAATCTTTTTTCTGATCGCCGTATTAGTGTCACAGGTCAAAAATACAAAATATTTTACAGCGCACACATACAAGAATGACATTTCCTGCAGGGCTAGTTAAAAACACCTGAACACCTGAACATATTCAAAAAATACGGGGGTTTGGTCACACTATATGGTCATATAGTGCTAAGCCCACTTACTGCGACAAAGTACCCCGAATTAGTGGGTCCTACACTAGTAATAGAATGGAAGATCCTCTGTCTCAACCATGGGAGCTGAACTCCTCTATGTGGGAGAACTGAAAGGGATACATCCTAATCACTGGTGGCCACTAAATAGGAGGTAATGAGGAGGGGGAGGGGTGCTCCAGCCCAAAAACCTGGTCAGGGCCTATTACAACATACAAGAACATATTTGGGGGGCACACCATACAATGCATTTCAATTCAAGATGGTGCTGCTGTAAGACCTATAAACAGTACAAAATATTTTACAGCGCACACATACAAGAATGACATTTCCTGCAGGGCTAGTTAAAAACACCTGAACACCTGAACATATTCAAAAAATACGGGGGTTTGGTCACACTATATGGTCATATAGTGCTAAGCCCACTTACTGCGACAAAGTACCCCGAATTAGACCCACCCAGGTGTTTTTAACTAGCCCTGCAGGAAATGTCATTCTTGTATGTGTGCGCTGTAAAATATTTTGTACTGTTTATAGGTCTTACAGCAGCACCATCTTGAATTTAAATGCATTGTATGGTGTGCCCCCCAAATATGTTCTTGTATGTTAGTGTCACAGGTGACGCTAGTTAGCAAGGTAAGTATCTAGGTTCACCGTCAGCTTTTTATAGCGTCAGGTACCCCCATATACTACCTAATAAAGGTTTTAACCCCCTGATTGCCCCCTAGTAAACCCTTTCACCAGTGATCACCATATAACTCTTGCGGGTGACGCTGGTTAGTTAGTTTGTTTTTTATACCCGCCGTTTATTACCCAATAAAGGTTTAACCCCCTGATCGCCCGGCGGGTGATCTGAGTTCTGCACATTTTCCTCCTGAAATGTCTCCATATAAGAGCCTGATTGCTGCTGAATAGCCATCTGGAAAACTACTTTGAGAGTGAGGATTCCTTCCAGTGTAAGGCCGTTTCCTCACATTCTTTTGGCCTAAATTAAAAAGGAAGAGCAAAATTAGGAATAGTATGTGCAGAGAGCAGTTACCCATAGCAACCAATGAGATTTCAGTTTATGCAAGTCTAATTGAGCAGCAGTTCTAACTGCTTGCTATAAATTGCTGATTGCTCTTGCCTTTTTTTTTCTCTTTTTTAAATTTCTATTGTTGACTTAGGATGTCTCAATCTAAACTAATTTCTCAATATTGTATTTCCCAGGGTCCCCAATGCTGCTCAGACTTGGCCATATCTTATCATTATATGAATGCAGAACTCATACACACTTTGGAATATTTCACCTACCACCTGAGAGGGTATGGATACCAGTACCGTTATCAGCCATCACTACCAGAAAAGACGACTTCAGTGTTATAGTTCGAATGTGACTGAAGCAGGAAATATTTCTTTAACATGTTCAACTACAAAGAAATGAAAAACTAATATTTCTCTTTACTATCCCCCCAATTGATGTAAACTGGTCGTCTGATATACAGTACTATACAGGGTCACGTGATGGCACTAAGACTTCCTGGTGCCCAATACGTGCCCCACCAGCACCCTGCATGGGGCCTACAACGTCTTTGGCTGTGCCAGCCTCCTGAAGCACTGGCGTTTCGGACACCAGGAAGAGAAAGAGAAACAAACCCCACCAACTGTGTTTTTATTTTTTTCTCAGTGATCTGTCCATTTTTTTTTCTTGCACAGTGCACTTCCCATGGTGTGGGACTAACAGCTGAAGTGCGGACTACACAGGACTTCAGTCCCTCCCTGCTCATGAAAAGGAGTGCTGAAATAAAACAAAAAAGTGAATTAATTTATTAATGTTAAAAAATAATTACTGTTTATGGCAAACATCTGTTTAAATTAACCCCTTAAGGACCGAGCTTCTTTCTGAGATTTGTTTGCAAGTTAAAAACATTTTTTTTTTGCTAGAAAATTACTTAGAACCCCCAAACATTATAAATTTTTTTTTCTAACACCCTAGAGAATAAAATGGCGGTCGTTGCAATACTTTCTGTCACACCGTATTTGCGCAGTGGTCTTACAAGCGCACTTCTTTTGAAAAAAAAATACATTTTTTTGAATTAAAAAATAAGACAACAGTAAAGTTAGCCCAATTTTTTTATATTGTGAAAGATAAAGTTACACCGAGTAAATTGATACTCAAAATGTCCCGCTCGTGGAATGGCGACAAACTTTTGCCTTTAAAAATCTCCATAGGCGACGGTTAAAAAATTCTACAGGTTGCATGTTTTAAGTTACAGAGGAGGTCCAGGGCTAGAATTATTGCTCTCGCTCTACCGATACCTCACATGTGTGGTTTGAACACCGTTTTCATATGCAGACGCTACTCACGTATGCGTTCGCTTCTGAGCTCGTCGGGACAGGGCGCGTTTAAAAAAAAAAATGTTTTTTCTTATTTATTTTACCTTTTTTTTTTTTTTTTATACCTTTTTTATTTTTTTTTAAATTTGTCACTTTTATTCCTATTGCAAAGAATGTAAACATCCCTTGTAGTAGAAAAAAGCATGACCGGACCTCTTAAATATGAGATCTGGGGTCAAAAAGACCTGAGATCTCATATTTAGACTAAAATGCAATAAAAAAAAAATTGTCATTTAAAAAAATTATTTAAAAAAAATGGCCCTTTAAGAGCTGTGGGCGGGGGGGCGTGGCCTAGCGCGGCATGTGAACAGACCTGTTCACCGGAGCTCCCGCTGTTGATCCTTCCCTCGCTTCTCCCGGCGCCCAAAAACCGCATTGACCGTTGCCCACAGCCTCCCTGTCACTCCAGGACACAGATACAGCAGCAGATTGGGGCATGATGACCCGAGGGAACCGCGGAGAACCCGCGGCCTCGGCCGCTCCGGACTTCCAAGATGGCGCCTGGACATCTCAGCCGCAGAGAACGCCACAAGGCCAGGACAAGAAGACAGAGCAGGGGGGTAAGTCACAGAAACCCCCTAAGACCAAAGACCAATCCAGGGATATGCTATATTATGCACAGAAGCTGGCAGGCTCTGCAGATTCCACACAGAACAGCACACAGCTCCCTGCAGTGTCCATGGAGCAGGCAGGCAGGGGGAACACTGACAGGCCGGAAGATACTGACAATATGGAGTCTGTCCCTGATCCCATGCCAGGCCTGTTTGATATGCAGGTGGAGGACACCCCTCAACCTACACTCAGTGAAATACTTCATGCGGTCCACAGATGTACTGCCTCAGTGAATGATCTTAAGGAAAAATTTGGGGGGTTGAAGGAGACTGTCTCTCTCCTCCGCCAGGACATTCAAAATATCAGGGAGAGAACCACGGCAGTGGAGGGGAGGGTAAGTGACATAGAAGACCAGATGCCCCACCTGAACAGAGATGTAAGGGGGGCCGCACAACATGCGCACCAGGCCTTTGAAAAGACTGACGATATCGAGAACCGCCTGAGACGCAACAACGTTCGTATAGTGGGGCTCCCAGAGAAGGTAGAGGGCAAGGTCCCCACGGTGTTCGTTGAAGGATGGTTACAGGAAATATTCGGCAAAGAGGCCTTCTCCCCCCTCTATGCGGTGGAGCGGGGCATCATGTACCACCAAGACCTCTCCCACCTGGTAACCCCCCCAGAGCGATGCTGGCCAGGCTCCTTAACTATCGGGACCGTTAAGTGGTGCTAAGTCTAGCCAGAGAAAAGGGGGCTGTGCAGTTTAACGGTACCAAAATATCTTTCTATCCCGACTTCTCAGCTGAAGTGCAGCGCAGAAGATCCAAGTTTGCAGATGTCAAAAAACGGCTGCAACGATTACAACTTAAGTATGTGATGCTATTCCCCGCCAAGCTGCGAATTACAGCCGGAGACCAGAATCACTTCTTCGAAAACGCACAAGATGCTGCAAGATGGCTGGACCAGAACGAACAAGACCTACGTCGCCGCAGACGCGAAAATGAGGAAGGATGACTTCACTTAACCCACTTATTGCATGCATTAAGGGTGCCCACATTCTACCATTGTTAATGCTCCTTATACAGAGGACCTTACCTTAACACCAAGTAAAAGCGATTGGATACCAATTTTATGAGCTCTTTACAATCGTTGTTTAACCAATCAGGTGGATTGCGATTGCGCTCCACTCCTGCACTCAACAAGTTGCCACTGTTAATATAGCTTGAGTTTTTGTGCCCCGTTGGCATGGTTAGGGCCTACAGAGCCCCGCAATATTTGATACCCCTCCGCTCGGCACCGCCAGCGGGAGTTGTTTTGCAAGATCTATTGTACCTCTGGTTCTACTGCTTGGTTCGCTTTATTCTGCAACTGAGTTTACATATCTTTTGTGAAAATTTGATGCTTCTCCACTGCATGAACTGCCTCATCAACCTGTCCCGCGTTCCACACGGCCGGTTGGCCATGTCAGCTTGCACATGGACTGCAGCTTGGAAGTCCCCGGGTGCATCACCCAGTGATACAGGACAGGGATATATTATTCTTATAAGAAATGGTCTAAATTTTCGCAATGTCTGATACACCCATAGTGTCCTGAAACGTCCGGGGAGTGAATGATCCGTTAAAAAGATCTATGATTTCAACTGGACTGCGAAAGTTCCACCCGGCCATAATCGGCTTGCAGGAAACCCACCTGCAGGTCAATACGGTCAGCTTTTTACAATACGCCTGGGTGGGTAAAGCTTATCACTCCACTTACTCTGCTTTTTCACGCAGAGTGAGTGTATTGATACATAAAGCCCTAGTATACCAGGAACTGGACTCCCTGATAGACATATCTGGAAGATTTGTGTTTTTGTATTGTAAACTGTATACAATCACTCTCCATTAGTTTTATGGCTAGCTACCCGACCCCCTAGTAACTTACCCAGAGCCCCATGGAAGTTAAATGCTTTCTGGTTAAAGCTTTTCACTTCACAGGAAAGAATAGCCTCTCAGATCCGGGCTTTTTTTAAAGCGCACCGACAGTTAACTGATGTTCATTTGAAATGGGAAACCTTTAAAGCACACTTGAGAGGGACTTTTATTCAGGAAATACAGCAGATCAAACACAACTCCTCGGTCCTGTTAGAACAGGCAGGGGACTTGGTGAGGCAATTAGAATTAACCTAACCCTACTGACTCCGCTAGGGAGGCATGGATGTCGGCCCAGGATTCCTTGGACCGGCTGAGATCCTCCACTGCGGAGCGAAAGAGGCTCTTTATGAAGCTGGCGTTCTACGAGGAGGGGGAAAAGACGGGCCGCCTACTTGCTAAAATTGCACGATCTCAACAGCAGTCACCGGCCATTGGAGCTATTCGTGCTGCCATTGGGAAAGTAGTTAATTCTCCGGAGGTCGTTATTTCCGAGCTGGCATCCTTCTACGGTGACCTGTATAGACCGAGGAATGCTTACTCGGATGCAGATCTAACCGCGTATATCTCAAAAGTTGATTTACCTTCTTTGTCAGCAGCGGCTCAAAAACAGTTGGATGCTCCTATAACTTTGGAGGAGCTTCAGACGGCAGCCTGCTCTTTTCCCATGTGTAAGGCACCGGGTGAGGATGGCCTCCCCATGAAGGTATTTAGTCAATATGGTGAACAGATGCTTCCTGAACTGCTAAAGGTTTTTAATGCTTGCCTGGAAGCAGGTAGACTCCCTGAATCTATGGCAAAAGCGAATGTAATTCTACTGCTTAAACAGGGGAAGGATCCGGTTGACCCCAGCTCCTACAGACCTATTTCGTTACTCCAGAGTGACGTAAAGATCCTAGCCAAGGTCTTGGCGCTTCGGGTCAATGGGATCATCTCCTCCATTATACACCAGGATCAGGCTGGCTTCATGCCGCAAAATTCCACGGCCACAAATCTTAGGAGACTGTTCCTAAACATGCAAATGCAAGCAGATAACGGGGGTCAAAGGGCACTGCTGTCTCTCGACGCCAATAAAGCCTTTGACAGCGTCAGCTGGAGATATCTGTGGGCAGTATTGGGAAAATTTGGCTTTGGAGAACGCTTTATAGCTTGGGTTAAGTTACTGTATGCATCCCCTTAGGCCAATATTAGAATGGCGGACAGAGTTTCACAAGCCTTCGTCCTGGGCAGGAGGACAAGGCAAGGTTGCCCTCTGTCCCCGCTGCTCTTTGCGATCGCAATAGAGACACTAGCAGCCCTGATAAGAGACAGTGCCCAGATACAGGGGTTCCAATATGGAAGTCTGCATGAAAAAATAATGTTGTACGCGGACGACATGTTACTCTTTCTGAGGGACACAAGTCACTCACTATTAGAGGTGATGTCTATAATTAAACTGTTTGGTCACTACTCCGGGTTAACCATAAACTGGTCCAAGTCAGCCCTGATGGTGTTGGACGGAGATCATGGGGTTGCGCTTCCTGACCATTGCCCCATCCCTCTGGTCACTAGTTTCAAATATCTGGGCATACAAGTAGCACCCAGGATTGGAGACTACTGTTCCTTAAATATCTATCCCTTGCTGTCCCGTTTTCGAGACAAAATAAACACTTGGAACAACTTGAAGATGTCCTTAGCAGGCAAGGCCAACTTAATTAAAATGATCTTAATGCCACAGTTGCTATACTTCCTACACAATACACCGGTTGTAATTCCTCTTAAAATTTTCAGAATAGTAAACACACTCTTTCGTCGATTACTATGGAATAACAAACACCCCAGAATTAAGCTAGAACAGCTACAGCAGTCGAAGGACAACGGGGGGTTGGCGGTTCCCAACCCCTGGTTGTACTATATATAGCGTCCCAATTGCAACAGCTGGTCAGCTCCATGACTCCAGAGCCAAAGGGCTCGGCGGCGCGGATGATGTTGATAGCCTCTGGAGCGGAGACCATTCCCATGGGCCTTGAAGCACAACTGTTTGCAAAATCCAATAAACAGACCCCAACGCTGTCGCTAGTACAGAAAATATGGAATAAGGTCAGACAACTCCAAGGGGTGCAAGGCTTCACTGATTTCAGTCCAATATGGGGCAACCGCTCTTATACTGAGCTGGAAAAATTAATACAAGGGCCTAGATGGCGCAAATACGGGGGAAAACTGCTTTCACATATATTTGGGAACGGTAAACTACTCTCCTTTATAGAACTGCAGGCCAAATTTAACTTGGCGGATAACATGTTTTATTCATACCTTCAATTGCGACATGCGGTCGCCGCGCAGGGGGACGCTGATGGGTGGACATTGTCGCCCACTCCTGTGTTCCATGTGCTGCAGTCCAGTAGTGTAACCAAAGGAATTATATCTCAGTGCTATCAGATGTTACTAGCAAGACACCTGCGGGCCTACTCTTGCAATGCAGCATCTGCTTGGGAGGGGGACTTTGGCCAGATCACAGGTGAGCAGTGAGAGGAGGCCCTACAATCCATATCCACGTGTTCCCTTTAATGTCGCACAAAAGGTTTCCCAATTGTTCATAGCACTGAGAGTGCACTATACCCCGAAAAAGTTGTTTAGAACGGGCAAGGCGGCAGATCCTCTATGTTCCCATTGTCGACAGCACGAAGGGGACCTTATCCACCTCCTATGGAGATGTCTGAAGCTCCACCGATACTGGAGTGAGGTGATGGGCACGCTCAATGGGGTATTTTAGACAAAGGTTCCCATAGATCCTATGTGTTGTATACTGGGGGTCCTGGAGGAGGAGATCCCTGAGGAATCGGTCAGGGTCGCGTTCTCCAGAGCTCTATTCCAGGCCAGGAAACTCATCCTCATAGGCTGGAAATCTACGCGGCCACCTACTAGCTGCTCCTGGGTGGAACACATGGGACAAACCCTCATAAGGGAAAAATACATATGCCAACATAGGGGGTGCCCGGGCAGGTTTGAACGGATTTGGTCCAAATGGCTAGACACACCAGGATTAAGCCCGAGAGAGCTAGTGATGTCCAGGCTCCTGCAATCTCTTTAAACAGGACGAGGGGATGCAAGACAGAGTGTATAATACAGATTGTGCGGGCGGGGGGGTGGAACCGGGGAGAGGTGAACTATTGATGGCTGGAGAAATGCATTAAGTTGATAGATCAGTTGAAATAAATACTGTACATGAACCGAATAGGAAATAACAATGTATCTGTAATTGCAAACTGAGTACTGATTATTGTTGGAAAATATGTGAATGTTCAATAAAACCTTTTTGATTTAAAAAAAAAAAAGAGCTGTGGGCGGAAGTGACATTTTGACGTCACTCAGCAATTGTATGGAGACGGGTGGGGGCCATCTTCCCCTCACTCATCTCCATACCCAGCTAGAGACAGGACTCGATTGCCTCCGCCGCTGCTGACAGCTCCCGTAAGCGGTGGAGGGCACCGGATCCCAGCGGAATGGGGGGGCCCTCTCCCTCCGCCGATAAAAGTGATCTCGCCGCAGAGACCACTTTTATCTTGTAACGGACCGCCTGCTGAAGAAGGGGATACTGGGGTTATGGCAGCTAGCTGCTGACATAACAACGATATCCTCCTTCAAACAGCCGACGTAAAACTGCGGCGGGCGGTCCATAAGTGGTTAAAACTGCCAAGGAGCACTATTGCTAAACATTAAAAACAATCGGTGTTGCCATTTGACTACATTAAAAGAAAATTGAATTGGATCATGGTTAATGACAAATGTACCTGCATGCTTTATAACAATACCACTAAATCTGATAAAACGTGGGACCTGTGGATTCAATACCCATCTATCCCCTACTGGGACCTCAGCTGACCCTCTTCCACTTCCATTTCAATTTCTCTTTTATGCTCTCTTTATTGTCTCCTCGTTTCCTTCGTTTTTTTGTTTTTTTTCTCGATCTCATTTTTCTTTCTTGATGTACTTAATGTACTAGACAGCTTAAAACAGCATACCTTCTACTGACCAGTGTGATGGATGCCCCACAGAGCATTTACCCACAGGTGTACCCTTCCTTGTTTACCTAGATGTAAGTTACTATGTGTTTTTATTAATACACACTTTACAGTCTAACTGACATCTAGGTAAACAAGGAAGGGTACTTGTTAAGTGCCCCCATAGCAAGCCGCTTGCTGTGGGGGTACTCATGCATGCTCATTTCCAAGCCAGCTCTCTGCTCTGCGTTCATAAGACACAGAGAGCTCGGCTCAGCCCTGCCCCCTGCCTTCGCCTCACTGGCTGTGATTGACAGCAGCGGGAGCTTGACAGCAGCGGGAGCCAATGGTTCCTGCTGCTGCATCTCAGGAGGGAGAGACCCAGGAGAGCCTTGGGTCTCGTGCACATCGCTGGATCGGGATTGGGCTTAGGTAAGTATTAGGAGGGGCTGAGGGGGGAGCTGCACACTGAAGGTTTTTTAAATGCACTGCCAACACATGGCAAAGGACAGCAAAACAGGTATTTTTAAATTTAAATCACCACAATGCATGGCTTGGTTCTCTTTGCAATGTGGTAACACGCAAATCTGACTGGGCCCTAATTTTTTTTTAAGTACACCACAGTGTATTGTTCCCTTCTGTGTACTGTGGTGTGCTCTACCGCAGACCCATTGCAGTGCTATTCAAAAATGATTGGCACTGCAATGTAACACCATCAATCATCTTTAACTGTGCTTTGTGGTAAGGCACATTACCTTACACATTTATAAAGCTAGTCTTATATTACTGTCTCTACTAGGGTTTTTGAGGGTAGTGAGTTTCAGTAATGTGTGTTAAAATGCGCATTCTACCGTGCATTGCTGCAACAAACAACTACTTAATTTTGAATGGCATCATAATGCATAAACACAGAGCACTGCAACCAGGGCCAGATTAAGAGCATCATGGGCCTGGTGCTAAGGATTTTGGTGGGCCTTTTTATGAAAATAAATAAAATGAAAACGCAAACAATTTTTTGTTAAATTTAAATTAAAGAGAGAGAGGAGTGTGAGAGAGAGGTTAAGAGAGAGGGGGGGGGGGGTGATAGCAAGATAGGGGGTTGAAAGAGAGGGGATGAGAGGGAGGGGGAAATAGAGAGAAAGGGGGTGAATGAAAGAGAGAGGGGTGAGAGAGAGGGGACGAGAGAGAGGGGGGGGGGGGGTGATAGCAAGATAGGGGGTTGAAAGAGAGGGGATGAGAGGAGGGGGGAAATAGAGAAAAAGGGGGTGAATGAGAGAGAGAGGGGGGTGGGAGAGAGAGGATGAGAGAGAGGGGGTGAGAAAAAGGGGAATAGAGAGAGGGTGAAAGAGAGAGAGGGTGGTAGGGGGCGAAGGGGGAGAGAGAGAGAGAGAACATGGTGAAAGAGAGTGATGAGAGAGAGAGGGTGTGAGGGGGTGAAAGAGAGAGAGAGAGAGAGAGAGAGAGGGGGGGGTGAGAGTGAGGGGGTGAGACTGTGGGGGGCACAGCATAGTACATTACAGGGGTGGGGGGAATAGCACAGTACATAACATGGTTGGCACAACACATTACATGGTGGATACATGGATACAGCACATTTAATGGTGGGCAAAGCACAGTACATTACATGGCGGGCAGAGCACATTACACGGTTGGCACCGCCCAATACAGCTCATTACAAGGTAGGCATAGTACATTATATGGTGGGCACAGCACATGACATGGTTGGTACTGCACAACACAGCACATTGCATGGTGGGCACAACACAGCACATGCACACGGTGGGCACAGCACATGACATGGCGGGCACAGCTGAGCACATTACATGGTGGGCACTGCACATTACAAGTGGGCACTGCACAGCACATTATATGGTGGGCACAGCACATTATATGGTGGGTACTGCACATGGCATGGTGGGCACTGCAAAGACACAGCACAGCACATTACATTGTGAGCACAGCACATTAAATGGTGGACCTCACACATGACATGGTGAGCCCTGCACACCACATTCCATTGGGCACATTGGTGGGCACTGCACGACACAGCACATTACATTGTGAGCACACCACATTAAATGGTGGACACTGCACATGACATGGTGAGCCTTGCATAGCACATTCCATTGTGGGTACTGCACGGCACATGCCATGGTGGACAATGTACAGCACATTACATGGTGAGTACAGCACATTACATGGTAGGCACTGCATGGCGCAGCACATTACATGGTTGGCACAACACAGCACATGACATGGTGGGCACTGCACAGCAATGCAATTTACATGGTGGGCACTGCATGGCACAGCACATTACATGATGGGTACAGCGCATTACATGGTGGGCACTGCATGGCACAGCACATTACATGGTGGGCACAACACATTACATGGTGGGCACTGCATGGCATAGCACATTTCATGGTGGACACTGCAAATTACATGGCGGGCATTGCAAGGAACAGCACATGACATGGTGGGCACTGCACATTACATGACAGGCACTGAATGGCAGAGCCCATGACATGGTGGGCATTGCACATGACATGGTGGGCACTAGATGGCACATCACATGACATGGTGGGCACTGCACATTACATGGCGAGCACTGCATGGCACAGTACATGACATGGCGGGCACTGCATGGCACATCACATGACATGGTGGGCACTGCACATTACATGGTGGGCACAGCACATGACATGGTGGGCACTGCAAGGCACAGCACGACATGGTGGGCACTGCAAGGCACAGCATGACATAGTGGGCACTGCAAATCACATAAAGGGCAATGCAATGCACAGCACATGACATGGTGGGCACAGCACATTACATGGTGGGCACTGCAATGTACAGCACATGACATGGTGCACACTGCAATGCACAGCAAATGGCATACTGGACACAGCACATTACATGGGGGCACTGCAATTCACAGCACATGACATACTGGACACAGCAAATTACATGGGGGCACTGCAATGCACATGACATGATATGGTGGGCACAGCACATTACATGGTGGGCACTGCAAGGCACAGCACGACATGGTGGGCACTGCACATTACATAGTGGGCACTGCAATGCACAGCACATGACATGGTGGGCACTGGGCACAAGAGACATGGGAGGAAGCAGCAGTCTGTCCCCTAGAACAATAATTACACAACACCTCCCTTACAAATTTACTAACCTTATCTCAACAGTATGGGAGATGTCCTTCCTCCCGGGCTTCTGCTGGTTAGAACAACATCAGTGCCCCTCCCCCCGACAGCTCCCAGACACTGAGGATCTGTGTGAGTGTAACAGATCCTGTGATAGGAGTCAGGCATCGGCAGAGACAAGACTCGGCTGCACTGACTAACTCTTGTCTCCTCGATGTGTGCAGTGCACATAGGGCTCATAGTTACATAGTAGGTGAGGTTGAAAAAAGACACAAGTCCATCAAGTCCAACCTATGTGTGTGATTATGTGTCAGTATTACATTACATATCCCTGTATATTGCGGTCATTCAGGTGATTATCTAATAGTTTCTTGAAGCTATCAATGCTCCCCGCTGAGACCACCGCCTGTGGAAGGGAATTCCACATCCTTGCCGCTCTTACAGTAAAGAACCCTCTACGTAGTTTAAGGTTAAACCTCTTTTCTTCTAATTGTAATGAGTGGCCACGAGTCTTATTAAACTCTCTTCTGCGAAAAAGTTTTATCCCTATTGTGGGGTCACCAGTACAGTATTTGTAAATTGAAATCATGTCCCCTCTCAAGCGTCTCTTCTCCAGAGAGAATAAGTTCAGTGCTCGCAACCTTTCCTCATAACTAAGATCCTCCAGACCCTTTATTAGCTTTGTTGCCCTTCTTTGTACTCGCTCCATTTCCAGTACGTCCCTCCTGAGGACTGGTGCCCAGAACTGGACAGCATACTCCAGGTGCGGGCGGACCAGAGTCTTGTAGAGCGGGAGAATTATCGTTTTATCTCTGCAGTTGATCCCCCTTTTAATGCATGCCAATATTCTGTTTGCTTTATTAGCAGCAGCTTGGCATTGCATGCCATTGCTGAGCCTATCATCCACTAGGACCCCCAGGTCCTTTTCCATCCTAGATTCCCCCAGAGGTTCTCCCCCCAGTGTATAGATTGCATTCATATTTTTGCCACCCAAATGCATTATTTTACATTTTTCTACATTGAACCTCATATGCCATGTAGTCGCCCACCCCATTAATTTGTTCAGGTCTTTTTGCAAGATTTCCACATCCTGCGGAGAAGTTATTGCCCTGCTTAGCTTAGTATCGTCTGCAAATACAGAGATTGAACTGTTTATCCCATCCTCCAGGTCGTTTATGAACAAATTAAATAGGATTGGTCCCAGCACAGAACCCTGGGGAACCCCACTACCCACCCCTGACCATTCTGAGTACTCCCCATTTATCACCACCCTCTGAACACGCCCTTGTAGCCAGTTTTCAATCCATGTACTCACCCTATGGTCCATGCCAACGCACCTTATTTTGTACAGTAAACGTTTATGGGGAACTGTGTCAAATGCTTTTGCAAAATCCAGATACACCACGTCTACGGGCCTTCCTTTATCTAGATGGCAACTCACCTCCTCATAGAAGGTTAATAGATTGGTTTGGCAAGAACGATTCTTCATGAATCCATGCTGATTACTGCTAATGATATCATTCTTATTACTAAAATCTTGTATATAGTCCCTTATCATCCCCTCCAAGAGTTTACATACTATTGATGTTAGGCTAACTGGTCTGTAATTCCCAGGGATGTTTTTTGGGCCCTTTTTAAATATTGGTGCTACATTGGCTTTTCTCCAATCAGCTGGTACCATTCCAGTCAATAGACTGTCTGTAAAAATTAGGAACAACGGTCTGGCAATCACCTGACTGAGTTCCCTAAGTACCCTCGGATGCAAGCCATCTGGTCCCGGTGATTTATTAATGTTAAGTTTCTCAAGTCTAATTTTAATTCCGTCCTCTGTTAACCATGTAGGTGCTTCCTGTGTTGTGTCATGAGGATAAACACTGCAGTTTTGGTTACTGAAGCCCCCCGATTCACTCGTGAAGACTGAGGAGAAGAATAAATTCAATACCTTTGCCATCTCCACATCCTTTGTAACCAGATGTCCTTCCTCATTCTTTATGGGGCCAATATGGTCTGTCCTCCCTTTTTTTACTGTTTACATACTTAAAGAATTTCTTGGGATTTTTTTTGCTCTCCTCCGCTATGTGTCTTTCATGTTCTATCTTAGCCAACCTAATTGCACCCTTACATTTCTTATTGCATTCTTTATAAATTCTGAATGCTGTGGATGATCCCTCAACCTTGTATTTTTTGAAGGCCTTCTCCTTTGCTTTTATATGCATTTTTACATTGGAGTTAAGCCATCCAGGATGTTTGTTCGCTCTTTTAAATTTATTACCCAATGGGATACATTGGCTAATGCCCTTATTTAATATGCTCTTAAAGCAAACCCATCTCTCCTCCGTATTCTTTGTTCCTAATATTTTATCCCAATTTATGCCTTTTAGCAAGGTTTGTAGTTTAGGGAAGTTGGCTCTTTTGAAATTCAGTGTCTTTGTGTTCCCTTCATATCTCCTATTTGTGTGATTTATACTGAAACTAATTGACCTGTGATCGCTGTTACCTAAATTGCCCCGTATTTCCACATCTGTTATCAGGTCTGTATTGTTGGTAATCAGTAGATCTAGTAATGTTTTATTTCTAGTTGGTGCGTCTACCATCTGACCCATGAAATTGTCCTGCAAGACACTAAGGAACTGGCGAGCCTTAAATGAATGCGCGGTTCCCTCCGCCCAGTCTATGTCTGGATAATTAAAATCCCCCATTATGATAACACTTCCCATCCTTGCTGCTAATCCAATTTGTGATAGGAGATCCGTCTCCACTTCCTCCCTCAGGTTAGGGGGCCTATAGCATACTCCCAGTATTATTTTCCCCTTAGCTTCATCCCTTTGGAGCTCTACCCATAAAGATTCCACCTCCTCCCTAGCCCCCTCAGTGATGTCATCTCTCACATTCACTTGTACATTATTCTTGATATATAGGCATACCCCTCCCCCTTTTTTACACTCTCTGTCCTTGCGGTATAGGGTATACCCTTGAATGTTTGCCAGCCAATCATGAGAGCTGTTGAACCAGGTCTCTGAAATTCCCACAAAATCCAAATCCTCCTTGTACAACAGTATCTCTAGTTCACCCATCTTGTCCGCCAGGCTCCTGGCATTGGTGAACATGCCACATAGTTTAGACTGGTCGCATATTGTCCTCGTATTGGGTGTTTCAAGATTGCAACTTGGACTTGCTACTATACTCACCTTGTGTTTTTGTGCTTTGGTTAACCTACCACTAATGCCCCCAATACTACCCTCTGGAATATCTTCCGCGCTGGCTATCACTGTCGATGGACCCTCCCCCCCATCGCCTAGTTTAAAAACCCCTCTAACTTTTTGGCCATCTTCATTCCCAGCAGATCTGCACCCTCCTCATTTAGGTGCAGTCCGTCCCTTCTATAGTACCAGTTACCGACTGAGAAGTCGGCCCAGTCCTCCAGGAACCCAAACCCCTCCTTACTACACCAGCTCTTCAGCCACTTGTTTACTTCCCTAATCTCCCTCTGCCTCTCTGGTGTGGCTCGATGTACTGGTAGTATTCCTGAGAACACTACCTTGGAGGTCCTTTTCCTCAATTTAGCTCCTAAGTCCCTAAAATCGTTCTTTAGGACACTCCATCTGCCTCTGACTTTGTCATTGGTGCCAACGTGCACCATGACAGCCGGGTCTTCCCCAGCCCCTCCCAGTAATCTGTCCACAAGATCCGTGATGTGCCGAACCCGAGCGCCCGGTAGACAACATACTGTTCGGCGCTTCAGGTCTTGGTTACAGATTGCCCTCTCTGTCCTTCTAAGAATTGAGTCCCCTACCACAAGAATCTGTCTTTCCTTTCCCTTTGCTGCCCCCCCACTCTCACTGGAGGAGTTCTTCCCCTGGCAGCTAGGAGAGTCCCTCATCTCCAGCAGTGCTGGTCCCTGACTGGTTACACCAATGTCACTCAATGGAGCGTACTTATTGGGATGCTCCAGTCCTGGATCGGCCTCCCTGGCACTTCCCCCTCTACCCCTCCTGACTGTCACCCATCTACTCTTTGCTAGTGCCTGCTCCTCTTTGTCTCCACCCGCCTCTGTGCTGGCCCCTGCCGGCACCTGCCGTGTACGTTCCTGGCTCACCTTTAGTATGGAGGGACTTCTCAGTGCTGACAGTTGCTTCCCCAGATTCAGAACCTGGGCTTCCAGGGAAACAATGTGCTTACATTTTGCACAGCAGTATTCGCCCTCGATCGGATGATCAAGGAACGCATATATGCGGCAAGATGTACAAAGAGTCGCCTCTCCACACCCGCCGGGCATCGTACCTATTAAATTTGGTGAGGATTTGGGGATTTTACCCTGTCCAAATTACCTAACAACTAGCTTCCTGGCACTAATACTCAAGACAATACACAGGTACACGACAAGACAATACACAGGTACACAATACACAAGTACTAACGATCCACACACACTACTCAGACAACACTCAGATACTCACACTACACAGGTACTATGACCCCTGTTATAACCTCCTGTTTTAAACTCTTGTTTTTAACTCCCACTTAATCCAGCTCCACTTACACCAAGCTCCACAGCTTAAAACTGAGCACGCTCAGACTGAGTCCTACAACAAATTAAATAGGCACCTGTGAGCAATTAACCACACCCCTTAATTGATAGACTGATGAAACAAGAAAAAAAAAAAAAAAAAAGCTATTTAAAAAGTGAGAGCAAAAGGCAAATTAAAAACTAAAAGGAAAAGTCCCCAAAATGCAACCCAGCAAACACCAACAGACAGCAAACACACACCAACAGACAGCAACACACACCAACAGACAGCAACACACACCAACAGACAGCAAGACTTGTATACTCTAACACTTGTTTTTAACTCCCACTTAATCCAGCTCCACTTACACCAAGCTCCACAGCTTCAAACTGAGCACGCTCAGACTGAGTCCTACAACAAGTTAAATAGGCACCTGTGAGCAATTAACCACACCCCTTAATTGATAGACTGATGAAACAAGAAAAAAAAAAAAAAAGCTATTTAAAAAGTGACAGCAAAAGGCAAATTAAAAACTTAAAGGAAAAGTCCCCAAAATGCAACCCAGCAAACACCAACAGACAGCAAACACACACCAACAGACAGCAAACACACACCAACAGACAGCAACACACACCAACAGACAGCAACACACACCAACAGACAGCAACACACACCAACAGACAGCAACACACACCAACAGACAGCAAGACTTGTATACTCTAACACTTGTTTTTAACTCCCACTTAATCCAGCTCCACTTACACCAAGCTCCACAGCTTCAAACTGAGCAGGAAGGCACACAGATATTGATAAGCCACTGACATGGGCCTATATTGAGGGAGGGGCCTGGAGCTGCAGCTCCACTAGCCCTTATGTTAATCCGGCCCTGACTGCAACACATCTAGTTCTTGTTGTGCACCACAGAGCACAGATGTGAACCACCTGTACATTGTGGTGTGCTGCCTTAAAAAAAGGTTTGAGTCCATTTTTTCCTTGCCCAATGGTACTATCTGTTCCTATCGGGAAAACCACTCGTCTGTATGCTGTTCCAAAGGACCAAAAACTACGCAAGGGTAGCTACTGGCTATTAAACTTCCTTTTTCTAGTCCCGTCGTACATCATCGCGTTCTAAACGATCGGACTTTGGTGTGATCGTGTGTAGGCAAGTCTGTTTCAGAGGAACTCCGTTGGAACTCCGTCGAAAAAAACCGTCAGAGTTTATTCTGACGAAAAGTCCAGTCGTGTGTACGCGGCATAAGACTGCCACTTACGCGGATGACTTTCTATCTATCCAAATATGTCTAACCTGAACCCCATGTCTGATTTCCAAAAATATGTTGATCTCCCCAAGTTCCATATAAGTTATGTTAAATCTGAAACATTGAATCTCTCTTCACATTTAAAACCCAATAGGCTACAACAAAACCTCTGATTTAAATTAACTTCCCAATCCATTAAACATTTGGATTTTCATCTGCCCAATGACCTTGCTAAAACATTCAAAGTTAACTTTCCACAAATCCTACAGAAAATAAAGATTGAGCCACATCTTGGAACAACTTTTATTGGACTTCCACTCAATACATTTAATGGTCTTTCACTCAGTACTTAACAATAAACCATCCAAATAAATCACACTATACTATACAAAATAAAAAATGAAGGAGGCTTGACCCTAATGTCAAAATATATAATGCTGCTATTCATCTAGTCTGAATTATATACTGGTGTAGACATGAAAGACTTATGCCTCGTACACACAATCAGAATTTCCGCCAACAAAACCGTGGAATTTAGTCCGAAGGGCGTGGGCCCAAACTTGTCTTGCATACACACGGTCACACAATTGTTGGTCAACAATTACGAACGTAGTGATGTACTAGACGTACTACGTGATTTTTCAGCAGTTTTGCGCCACCCTTTGGGCTCCTTCTGCTAATTTCGTGTTAGTAGAAATTTTGTGAGTGTTGATTCACGCTTTTCATTTCGCACTTTTCATTTCTCTCTTTTCAGTTTGCGCTTTTCAATTAGTTTCTGAACGGCCCTTCCTCAACCAGACATGTTGCGGAATCGGAGGAGATAACGCGTTATTTATTATTGGCCTTGGAGTTTTTGCTTTGACATTATTTTTTTGGTTGAATAATGATTTGATTTGGTATATTTTCTATATTTTTGGATGCACAGAATGCACTTTTTGGTTAAGTTCTATTGGCAGATAGCATGTCTATTTGTATTTGTTTTCTTTTTTTAATGCACAATAAAAAAAATTGTGGAGAATAATGCTTGGCTATGTGTTTTACTTCAAATGATAGTTTGGGAGTAGGCAGTTACATTTAAAAAAATACAATGTAAAATTGACAAGGGGCACCAACATAGTTGTAGCTTTGATCTTAAAAACTACAGGATAATGGTGTTGTGGTAACTTGCCCAAATAAAAATAAAAAAAGCATAATATTATTCTTGATATCCTAGAAAAAAAAAGCCTTTGAAAACTTGTTTGCAATAACTCCATCAGTATGACCAGCAAAGCAGCTTCATTATTATCCCATTAAAGAAGAAGAGAATTGTGCACTGCATTTGGAGATTTCATAATTTGCCACGTCACAAATGTTAATTCTCCATTATGAATGCTAGTTTACAAGACCGACCGCTTCTGGCTCGTCCTTGCTTCCGAGCATGCGTGTTTGTATTTTGGACTTTTGTCCGACAGACTTGTGTACACATGATCGAAAAATCCGACAACACACATTTGTTGGCGGAAAATTTTAAAACATGCTAGCCAACATTTGTTGGAGGAAAGTCCAACAACAATTGTCCGACGGAGCATACACATGGTCAGATTTTCCACCAACAGCCTGACATCCAACATTTCCCGTTGGAAAGTCCGATCGTGTGTATGGGCCTTTAAGCTATGGATACCCTTAGAAAAGACTGCATCTTCAGTTCCCCTCTCAGATCTACCTTGGTGCCTCCATTCCGTCCCACAATCAATTATACACCATCTAACGAAAGCCTCACCTGGAAGACCACTCAGAGGGTCTTTTCTTCTATGCGCCTCTCTGAACACACTTCTCTACTTCTCCCAATCATTAGAAAACCACTATTCCTGGACTTCAAGACCCAGCCTTTCCTCAGTTATTGACAATTGACAAACGGCAAAATATTTCAGAACTCATTCAGCTTGGCACTCACAATCATGCATCTAGATACTCACCTTTTTGGACATTATGGACAGATTGTTGTTGTTCAGACATTTAGTCGTGTCCGACTCTTCGTGACCTCATGGACCATAAAGCGTCAGGCTTTTCTGTCCTCCGCTGCCTCCGGGAGCTTGCTTAACTTCATGTTCATGGTTGCGATGATGCTATCTATCCATCTTGTTTCTGCCATCCTCTTCTCCTTTTTCCTTCTATGTTTCCCAGCATAAGGGTCTTTTCCAATGAGTCCTCTCTCCGCATTAGGTGACCAAAGTATTCGAGTTTCAGTTTCAGGATCTGTCCTTCCAGTGAATATTCAGGGTTGATTTCCTTCAGAATTGACTAGTTTAATCCTCTTGCCATCCAAGGGACTTTCAAGAGTCTTCTCCATCACCACAGTTCAAAAGCATCAATTCTTCATTCAGTCTTCCTTATGGTCCAACTTTCACAGCCATAGGTTACTACTGGGAATACCATAGCTTTAACTGTGTGGCACTTTGTCGGTAGGGTGAAGTCTCTGCTTTTTATAATGTTGTCTAGGTTTGCCATTGCTTTCCTGCCAAAAAGAAAACGGCATAACCTTGCTAGCGTGTGAGATGAGTGGGATTGTACGGTAGTTTGAACATTCTTTGGTGCTGCCTTTCTTTGGTATCGGAATGTAAACTGACCTCTTCCAGTCCTGTGGCCATTGTTGTATTTTCCTAATTTGTTGACATATTGAGTGCAGCACTTTAACAGCATCATCTTTTAGAATTTTAAGTAACTCAGCTGGGATAACACCCCTTCTGTTAGCTTTGTTATTAGCAATGTTAGTTATGATTTTTCCTCCCTTCGTTACCCTCAGCTGAATGCTTGAAATCAGAACCTGACAACCATGTACTCTACCTTTGCTACAATTTTTTACTTTCTGCTAACCATAATTCCTCACTTTCTTTCCTTAAAAAATAAGAACAAGACCCAAACTTACACCTCATGTCTGAAGATAGATTAAACTCCTTACTTTAACTTTCAAATCATCCACTAATAATAAATATTAGGAGTCTGGATATAAGATATTAACACAATGATATAGGACCGTCCACACAAACCATTCTATTTTTCCAAACTCTCTTGGTTTTTAGACTCTTCCTCTGCAGACATGTACATGTTTTCTGGTCTTGCCCAAAGTATCATGTTTTTAGGATCAGGTCTGAAACATCATACAAAAATGTACTGAAAATTCAAACACCTGTTTTTTTTCTATTGCATCACAATTCCCTTTCTCTAAAAATATACAAGACCAATTATCATCCATTGGGTAAACAATACTAGCTGCTCTCTGCAAAAAACTTCACAACCTTAAGATGCTATATCGGGTACAATAAAATAAATTATATTAAATTCATAGGGGACCCTACATATATGGAGGAATGCATACATTGCTGGAATTTACAAGAATCATTAAAAATTTTGCTTGTGCACAATCCTTCCTCTTCAATCCCCCTATCCTACCTCTTCCCTTCACCCATTTATCCATACTTATCTTTCTCCTCTTTTTTTTTGTTTTGTAACATTCTCCCTGTACCTGAACCCCATCCCCTCTCCTTGTGTCCAGCATACTCTCCCTCCCACAGGGATGACGACATTTTTCTACCATTCCAACCCACCAAACTATCTTGGCCCCCACTCTTCTCTTCTCTAAACTAAGTTTCACAGACTCAATTGAAGAGTTTATATTTTTTATCCAAAAACCCATAGGGGTTGACCTCATACTCCATATTTTAAATTTTTTTATATTTCAATCATTGTTGAAAGATAATTGGATTAAAGTGATTGTAAACCTAAAAACAATAAACATGTCATACTTACCTGCTTTGTGCATTGGTTTTGAATTTCTGTAATGGGTTCACAAAAGGAAGGAAAACTTTTCTTGATTGAACAAAGTTTCGGGCAGTGCATGTGGTTATAGTTCAGAATAGGGATGAGCTCGATATTCGATTCGAGCTCTTGTTCGCCCATTCGATGAACAGAGAACATTATGGGGCATTCATGGGAAATTAGAGCGCTGCAGAATGCCCCTTAATGCACCGCGAGATTGCAGTGCATAGCTGTATGATGATTGGCCAAATCATGCACCTGACCTGCATGCTTTGGCCAATCACAGCGCGCTCTGCTGACAGAGCCATAATTGGTCAAAGGCAGGGTGCCTTTGGCCAATCATGGCTCAGGGGGACTAAATCCACGCCCCACACTATATAAGGCTTCTTACATAGCGGCCGCGTGTAGTGTTGTTGACATGGACGGAAAGTTAGCTTGAGTTAGATTAAGCAGGCAGGTTATTTCGTTAGTGGCAGTGTATTTGATATATATATATATATATATATATATATATATATATATATATATATATATATATATATATATACACAGTCAGTCTAATATATATATATATATATATATATATATATATATATATATATATATATATGTGTGTGCACACACACACACACAGCTGTGCTCATAAGTTTACATACCCTGGCAGAATTTATGATTTCTTGGCCATTTTTCAGAGAATATGAAAAATAACACAAAAACTTTTCTTTCACTCATGGTTAGTGTTTGGCTGAAGTCATTTATTATCAATCAACTGTGTTTACTCTTTTTAAATCATAATGGCAACAGAAACTACCCAAATGACCCTGATCAAAAGTTTACATACCCCAGTGCTTAACACTGTGTATTGCCCCCTTTAACATCAATGACAGCTTGAAGTCTTTTGTGGTATTTGTGGATGAGGCTCTTTATCTTCTCAGATGGTAAAGCTACCCATTCCTCCTGGCAAAAAGCCTCCAGTTCCTGTAAATTCTTGGGCTGTCTTGCATGAACTGCACGTTTGAGATCTCCCCAGAGTGGCTTAAAGCGGAGCTCCGCCGAAATTTTTTTTAAAAGTCAGCAGCTACAAATACTGCAGCTGCTGACTTTTAAAACATGGACACTTACCTGTCCAGGGCGCCCGCGATGTCGGCACCCGAGGCCGAACCGTCTCTCGGTCCTCGGGTGCTGCCACCTCCATCTTCGGTAAGGGAATCAGGAAGTGAAGCCGTGCGGCTTCACTTCCCGGTTCCCTACTGCGCATGCGCCAGTCGCGCAGCGCAATACGGCTGGTCCCTGCTGTCTCTGGGACCCGTGTGTTTCCCAGCAGACAGCGGGGGGGAACACAAAGTTGTGTAAATAACCGCAGATTCTGCGGCTATCTATGCCGGAAGTGGGTACAGATACCTGTAATATACAGGTATCTGCACCCCCCTCCCCCCTGAAAGGTGCCAACTGTGACACCAGAGGGGGGGAGGAATCCGATGAGTGGAAGTTCCACTTTTGGTTGGAACTCCACTTTAATGACATTGAGGTCAGGAGACTGAGATGGCCACTCCAGAACCTTCACTTTATTCTGCTGTAACCAATGACAGGTTCGACTTGACCTTGTGGTTTGGATCATTGTCGTGTTGGAATGTCCAAGTACGTCCCATGCGCAGCTTCCTGGCTGATGAATGCAAATGTTCCTCCAGTATTTTTTGATAACATACTGCATTCATCTTGCCATCAATTTTGACCAAATTTCCTGTGCCTTTATAGCTCACACATCCCTAAAACATCAGCGATCCACCTTCATACCTTTCATCATAGGCCTTGTTGACTCCTCTCCAAATGTAGCGTTTATGGTTGTTGCCAAAAGGCTAAATTTTGGTCTCATCACTCCAAATGACTTTGTGCCAGAAGGTCTGAGGCTTGTCTCTGTGCTGTTTGGTGTATTGTAAGTGGGATACTTTGTGGCATTTGCGTAGTAATGGCTTTCTTCTGGCGACTTGACCATGCAGCCCATCTTTCTTCAAGTGCCTCCTTATTGTGCATCTTGAAAAAGCCACACTACATATTTTCAGAGACTCCTGTATTTCACCTGAAGTTATTTGTGGGTTTTTCTTTGCATCCCAACCAATTTTCCTGGTAGTGGTGGCTGAAATTTTAGTTGGTCTACCTGACTGTGGTTTGATTTCAACAGAACCCCTCATTTTCCACTTCTTGATTAGAGTTTGAACACTGCTGATTGGCATTCTCAATTTCTTGGATATCTTTTTATATCCCTTTCCTGTTTTATACAGTTCAACTACCTTTTCCAGCAGATCCTTTGACAATTCTTTTGCTTTCCCCATGACGCAGAATCCAGAAATGTCAGTGCAGCACTGGATGAAAGATGCAAGGGTCTGTCAGGAGTCCAGAAACTCATCAACCTTTTATACACACACACTCACATAAGCAAACAGATCACAGGTGAGGATGGTTACCTTTTAATAGCCATTCAAACCCCTTTGTGTCAACTTGTGTGAACGTTATCAGGCCAAAAACACCAGGGTATGTAAACTTTTGATCAGGGTCATTTGGGTAGTTTCTGTTGCCATTATGATCTAAAAAGAGTAAACACAGTTGATTGATAATAAATGGCTTCAGCCAAACACTAACCATGTGAAAGTTTTTGTGTTATCATTCATATTCTCTGAAAAATGGTCAAGAAATCATAAATTCTGCCAGGGTATGTAAACTTATGAGCACAACTGTATAATTCAGATTAAGAAAACATTGAACTAAAGGCTGTAATGTAACAAAATAGGTAAAAAGCCAAGGGGGTGAATACTTTTGCAAGGCACTGTATATACAGTCTAGTGTGTGTGTATGTATATCAGATGGGATTGCTGCACTTAAAATTTATTAGGAAAATTCTAATTCCATTCAGTGTCAAATGCATGACGGTTTTGGGCTTCACAGATAGCGCCCTTCTTCAGAGGAAGACACGTACAATAATAATGATCTTTACAAGCGTATTTATACACTCCTATCTCATATGGGATTAATCAATTAATCAGTCATTTAGTACCAATAAGTATAATCAACAAATGAAGAAAACATGTAGACATATATGGGATCACGGGTCAGCAGGCACTATCACTTTTCTTATTACATTCGATATGCGCTAAGAAAGAACAAAACACATACAGTGGGGATGGAAAGTATTCAGACCCCCTTAAATTTTCCACTCTTTGTTATATTGCAGCCATTTGCTAAAATCATTTAAGTTCATTTTCCCTCATTAATGTACACACAGCACCCCATATTGACAGAAAAACACAGAATTGTTGACATTTTTGCAGATTTATTAAAAAAGAAAAACTGAAATATCACATGGTCCTAAGTATTCAGACCCTTTGCTGTGACACTCATAAATTTAACTCGGGCGCTGTCCATTTCTTCTGATCATCCTTGAGATGGTTCTACACCTTCATTTGAGTCCAGCTGTGTTTGATTATACTGATTGGACTTGATTAGGAAAGCCACACACCTGTTTATATAAGACCTTACAGCTCACAGTGCATGTCAGAGCAAATGAGAATCATGAGGTCAAAGGAACTGCCTGAAGAGCTCAGAGACAGAATTGTGGCAAGGCACAGATCTGACCAAGGTTACAAAAAAATTCTGCCTAAGAGCAGAGTGGCCTCCATAATGCTTAAATGGAAGACGTTTTGGATGTCCGGCCAAACTGAGCTATCGGGGGAGAAGAGCCTTGGTGAGAGAGGTAAAGAAGACCCCAAAGATCACTGTGGCTGAGCTCCAGAGATGCATTGGGAGATGGGAGAAAGTTGTAGAAAGTCAACCTTCACTGCAGCCCTCCACCAGTCGTTGCTTTGTGGCAAAGTGGCTTGCATGGAGTTTGCTAAAAAAAAACCTGAAGGACTCCAAGATGGTGAGAAATAAGATTCTCTGGTCTGATGAGACCAAGATAGAACTTTTGGCCTTAATTCTAAGCGGTATGTGTGGAGAAAACCAGGCACTGCTCATCACCTGTCCAATACAGTCCCAACAGTGAAGCATGGTGGTGGCAGCATCATGCTGTGGGAGTGTTTTTCAGCTGCAGGGACAGGACAACTGGTTGCAATCGAGGGAAAGATGAATGCGGCCAAGTACAGGGATATCCTGGACGAAAACCTTCTCCAGAGTGCTCAGGACCTCAGACTGGGCCAAAGGTTTACCTTCCAACAAGACAATGACTATAAGCTCACAGCTAAAATAATGAAGGAGTGGCTTCACAACAACTCCATGACTGTTTTTGAATGGCCCAGCCAGAGCCCTGACTTAAACCCAATTGAGCATCTCTGGAGAGACCTAAAATTGGCTGTCCACTATCCAACCTGACAGAACTGGAGAGGATCTGCAAGGAGGAATGGCAGAGGATCCCCAAATCCAGGTGTCAAAAATACTCATGGCCATAGGCGTGCACACAGGGTGTGCCAGGTGTGCCTGGGCACACCCTAATCACCCCGTGTGACACAGATTGCCCCTGTTTAAACCCCTAATATTTCACTAAAGCTCTTCCTCCCCTTGATATTTTACCTAAGGGGCTCCTAAAAAAAATAGTAAAAAAGAATTAAAAAAATAAAATTGTGTGGCCGAACGGAGATCTGAGCAGACGTGCCTGGGGTGAGCTCCTCCAGGCATAGAGCACACCTGGAGATATACTCACCTACGGACCAGCGCTGACCCTGCTTGTGCCTCGGACAGCGATACAGACAAGGAGGGAGCTGTTTGAGACCGAGATTGTGGCGTTCGCGATGATCACGGAGCTCCGGGCCGACTGTTAGGAAAGGCTGCGGCTCTGGTCTACTCACGGGGAATGGCGACCATCTTGTTGCACCTAGAGGCCGTGCCGGCCCTGTCTTCGGCCGCTACACATGCCCTACCTCCTGCACAATCATTGGGGACATTCAGCCTGCTACTGGGGGCCTGTGATCCCCTCCGTACCGCTCTAGGAGGCCTGCCAGAGGGACCTGGTAAGTGACGGCGGCCATATTGCTACACCCGGCGGCCTATCTATCTCTCTTGGGCCCAATCTGAACCCCCGCCACCCACAGGAATACCTTGGCCTGGCCAATTGAGATCCCCGACGGGGATATTTAGTGAACATTCACCCCAGCATGTACTTATGGTGCTGCCCTAGCTCCAGAGACTGAATGTGGCGGCCATCTTGCTACACCCTGGAAGCCCCCTGTCTCCTCTGGGCCTAATCTTAGCCTCATCCACCCCCTGGGGGCACCCTGATCTGACAGACTGTGGCCCTAGACAGGGGCACTATCAAGCATCTACCCCCATAAGTACATGAACTGTCACCACGGCCCTGAACACGAGTGGCGGCCATCTTGCTCCACCCAAGCTGCGGTATCTACATAGGCTCCTAATATTCTTACCCCTCTGAGCCTGGATCGCTCTCTACACAGCCACAAGAGAAGCCCAACAGGGTCGGCGCCCACCAGTGGTCCTCATCCATACAACTTTGCAGAGAAGCAGGACAGACCATGTATGGCTAAGCAATGAGCTGCTGAGCTCCGGAACTGCCCGTAGCTGACAGGCTATTCTTCAGTCGTCGCACATCTTTGAAAAGCATGTCCACACACAGTGCTCGATCTACTGAGTCCACGGACCTACAACAGGGCACAATCCAACGATACCTGCTCCGCACATCCCAGTCTGATTCCCGCACTCCCAAAGACAAGATGGCGTCCGCTCGAAACCCGGGGAAAAGCAAGCCTCCTCCTCCCACCCAGCCGGCGACAGACAGCAGCGAGGATTCGGATGGCCCTTCCGTCCTGCACTCGGACCTATCAGATGTGGCGTCTAGGTCTGAGACCCCTGCTGCCCCTCTTTCGGACACGGGTCCTAGAGATGTGGCCCCTCAAGCTTCAGGAGGAGCGAATAGATCCGAGGCCTCGACCCTTCTGGCAGCCTTCAGAGCGGAGTTTGAGTCCTGGGCGATCAAAATGGAGACCTCACTCCACAAAGACCTCCAGGCCCTCCAACAGCAGGTCTCGACTAATAAGACCGCAGTGTCTGCCCTAACTGACATTCAATCTGATCATGCAGCCCGCATCACGTCCCTTGAGCAGGCCTCCAGGGAGCACTTGCACCGTATACGACAACATCAATTGCGCATAGAAGACGGAGAAAATAGGAGCCGCAGGAATAATATACGGTTACAGGGCACACCAGAGGCCACAGCGGGTACAGACTTAAAACCTTCCGTCATTGCCATCCTCAACATAGTCCTGGGCAGAGAGGTTTCATCTCCCATTGAACTAGACCGGGTGCACAGAGTGGGGGCCGAGGAGGGGGGGCCGAGGAGAGAACAAAATGACCGCCCACGCGATGTCCTCTGCAGAGTTCATTATTACACCCTTAAAGAAGAACTTATGCGCAAGGCATGGCGTTTGGGTCCCGTGGACTTAGATGGTTCTGCTATCAACTTATACCCAGACCTCTCTCGCAACACTCTCTACATGCGCCGAATGGTCCGCCCACTACTAGATCTGATACGCCAAGCCGGAGCAACTTATACGTGGGGACACCCCTTCAGTATTAAGGTGACCAGAGCTGAGCACAAATTTATCCTCTCCGACCCGGATCAACTCCCAGCCTTTTTCAGCTTTCTGGAACAAGACCCAATTGAGGTACCGAACTGGCTGGACCCGCCGGATGACAGCATAAGAGTGCAAATACGGGACCCTCTCCCACAACGACGCAGGCAGCCGAGGTCCAGATTACATTCTATAGGCCCCAGAATACGTCGGCCTACCTCCCCAGGTGCTTAAGGTACCTTTAAGACGTTACATGAAGCCATTTCAACGTTCCCCACATGACTAGCACCCTCTCAGTGCGCTGCTCCTCTCTTGTCTCCTGATCAGGTTGAGGTTTGGAATCCCCACTACCCCTCTACAGAATTTTTGGAGGTTTTTTTGTTGTTTGTTTTCTGTTTTTCCCTTTTTACATTTTTCCTCCTTTGTTCCACCGGATTTCAGCAAGATATGTTACGCTAGGAGACAAGATGACCTGCTCCGTACCCCAATGTCTCAGGATAGAGGGAGCAATACATAGGCAGGCCTTCTCCCTGCCCTTCACTAGTGTATTGTACCTAGCTGGGGTTCGGGAGAGGCTAAAGGACTGCAAATTTCTGATGTTTGATTTGATTATGCTATTATTGAGTTTCTAACATATTCTACCACAATGGCCTTATATTTAGGTATTTTGGGGAAACGTTCCACCTGGATACAGGTAGACGGGCCGATAGATGGACTGGATGGGTCCACGGTTTCTTGCCATTATCCACATGGACACCTCTAGCTCTCCGTATACGGTTTCTCATACACTGCTTAGTCTCACCATAAAATGTTATTACACATTGTTACTGACTTCAGTATTATTACACAGAATTGTTTCCGGGGGGCCCCTGTTGGGGGTCTATGGATAGCATATGTTGAAAATGTTCACTTCCCCCTTCCCAGGATGTTATTTTGCGGATTGATGTCTCCTCTGTGAGGGAGGGAGGGTGGGCTTGTGCGGAGTCATTTGCCCACGAGGACCGCCACCCTCCTTCACAGACGATCTGATGTGTGTTCTGCTGTTTAAATGTTTGTTACACTGATGTGCCTCAAGTAAGCTACATATGCCTGTCATGCTACTGGGCTCACGGCTCAGACTCTCCACTTCGACCTCCCACCCTCAATAGGCCGGGCACGGATAGTGCCTTTATACGTGATTTTTCACGTGGTGTCCCGTTTTCGTGGACCCCTTAGATTTGTTAGGCTCCTTATTTAGGTGTCCCCCCTACCTAGTTCTGTCCTGGTATATTTTTGCCACCTTATAATCCCCCCCCATCCCTCTTCCTCCCTCTGTTGTCTCTAAGCTGACTCTCTTCTTCTCATTCCACTAAGGCCCACACAGTACTATCCCATCCTCGCCTGAAATTTTGCTCCTACAATGTAAATGGCCTCAATATAGCATCGAAGAAAGGGCAAATCCTCTACCAAATGCATAAACAACAGGTCAATGTGTTACTGTTACAGGAAACTCATTTCCACACAAACTCCACCCCTTCCTGCTCCAACAGGTACTTTAACAGATGGTTTCACAGTACAAACCCGTCTCAGAAAACCAAAGGCGTTTCTGTTGCCTTCTACAAAATGCTTCCGATTGACCTGATAGACCAGGTTTCGGACCCCCAGGGAAGGTATGTGTTCGTAAAGTTCTCCTTATGGGGCACGAAATTCACTATTGCCAACCTCTACCTACCAAATACTAATCAAATATCGTCTGCTCTGCGGTACATGAGGATCTTGTCGGAATTTGCAGAGGGTAAAATAATCATAGGTGGGGATTTTAACGCCCCCCTGGATCCACTCTTAGACTCTTAGACTCATCAACATCTCGCTCATCCATCTCCTTTACTAAGTAAAGGGCATTTAAACGGGCTATATACGATTTACGCCTAATCGACATTTGGCGGGTTCTGTTCCCCAAAAATCGCAACTATACCCACTTCTCACAGGTCCATCCTATAGTCGTATAGACTATTTTCTTCTTGACCACAGCTGTTTGGATTGGTCACCTGAATGTGAAATAGACTCAATGGTCTGGTCCGACCACTCGCCTATATATCTGACACTAATGATTCCCTCCACACCGGTGAGGGAGTGGACGTGGAGGCTGAATGACTCCATTCTCACAAACTCTGACTGTTCCCAAAAGGTCTCAGAAACCATTTCTAATTTTTTAATAGATCATGCATCAGACACTACCTCGCTACCCATACAATGGGAGGCACTTAAAGCTGTCCTGCGAGGAATCTTTTTTCAGATGGGGACCCGCTTGAAAAAGGTTCGCTCAGCCGCAATAACCTCAGCAATGCAAAAGCTTTGAGACCTTGAGACCCAACATAAACGAGCTCCAACGGTGGGGACCCTTACAGAGGTCTCAACGGCTCGATCCCAACTCAAGGACTTATATGAGGCTTCGGCTCGCACCTATGCAGACAGACTTGCATTACATCAGTACCGATTCCAAGATAAATGCGGTAGACCGTTAGCTCGCACCCTTCACCCAAACACGTCTTCCACATTTATACCCCAGATTCGGGCCCCCTCTGGAGAAATGCTCAGTGAGCCCTCCAAGATATCACAAACATTCCGAGATTTCTACCAAACACTATACAATCTTTCACCCGGCGTCTCTTCTAGCCCCACCCTTACACCTGACACCGATAGACAGTCTTATGTTGAGGAGACGGAGCTCCCTACATTGGACGGCGATACTGTAGAAGAGCTAGAACAGGTAATTACAGCGGATGAGGTCTTGGGGGCGATAGCGGCCACCCCGTCCGGTAAAAGCCCGGGGCCCGACGGCTTCACCTCTAAATTTTACAAGACATTTGCTCCCCTATTGACCCCCTTCTTGGCTAGAGTATTCAACTCCATATCGGAAGGCTTGGCGTTTCCTTCACAAACGCTTGAAGCCCACATTGCCATTATCCCAAAACCAGATAAGGACCCTACTTTGTGCGCTAATTATAGGCCCATATCGTTAATTGGAGTGGACTTGAAAATATACGCCAAAATTTTAGCCACTAGATTGAAGCCGCTTCTCCCCCGCCTCATACACCTGGACCAGGTGGGCTTTGTAAGTGGTCGCGAGGCAAGAGATAACACCCTGAAAACTCTGCTTCTTACCGACTATGCACACACCCATGATGTCCCTCTATGTCTTTTGACGGTCGATGCGGAAAAGGCATTTGACCGGGTTGACTGGCAATTCCTCCAGATGTCTTTGAAACAGATAGGTCTGGGCCCCAAAATGCTATCCCGAATTATGTCCCTTTACTCCTCTCCTTCTGCTATAATACGGGTGAACGGCTCATTATCACCTTCATTTTCCATCCATAACGGGACACGACAAGGCTGTCCTTTATCTCCCCTTCTCTATGTCCTTGTTATGGAACACCTGGCAATTGCCTTGCGCAATAACCCTAACATCTCGGGTGTATCGATAGGCCCTATTCATTCCAAACTGGCTCTCTTTGCGGATGACCTACTAATGTTTGTAACCCAACCCCATCTATCTTTAACACATATTATGCAGGAATTCACGAGGTTTGGGAAGCTGAGCAATTCAAAGTGAATCATACTAAGTCAGAAATACTGAACATTTCTTTATCACAGGAGGCCCTCCGCCAAGTCTCCATTAAGTTTCCCTTTAAAACAGGCTCCACTTCCATCCGTTACCTCGGAATCCAAATACCCACAGAAAGGTCCCAATTGTTCTCTCTGAACTATGCTCCCCTTCTGCTTAGAACCAAGACTGATCTATCAAACTACACGAAAAAACGCCTATCGTGGCTAGGCAGGGTGAATGCTCTAAAAATGGACATCCTCCCTCGGTTTCTTTATTTGTTCCAGACAATTCCCATTTCAATACCCTCCTGGTTCTTTAAGAAACTCCGCCAACTGTTCTCCTCCTTTATCTGGGGGGGGCTCGTCCTCGGATACGCTATGAGACGCTATCGCTCCCCAAGATTCGTGGTGGAGCTGGAGCTCCGGATGCCTCTATATACTATAGAGCAGCAGTACTAACACGTATAGTTAACTGGTTCCATCATTACTCCACCAAATTATGGGTACAAATAGAGAGACATCTCAATTCAATAGATCTCCACGCACTACCGTGGACGCCTACTGAATTCCTAAAAGGGGGATTACCCCTGAGCGACCTCACCCGACAAACTATACAAACTTGGACCCGAATGAATTCCTCCAAGACCCTATCTCCTCTGAAAGGACCCATGACTCCACTGTTTGGAACTCCGGCTTTTCCACCGGCCCTACAAGTAGAGAGTTTTTGCCCGTGTTGCAAGAAGGACCACAGACGACTTGCCCAAGTCCTGCGTTCATATTCTTCTCTGATTCAAGACGGTCCCTCCGGCCCACCTTCCCATACTTCGACGCACTGGCTGCAGAGGCAACAGGTGCTATCTTTTATTCGAACCTTCCCATCCTTACCTGATGTACTTACTGACACAACAGACTTAGAGAACATGCTGCTCCAGATTGACCCTCCTACGCATGTGGTCTCTCAACTATACTCTCTCATACATATGGTCTATAATCCTGACCTCCCCCCATACACACAGGCCTGGAGGGAAGATTTGGGTCACCCTATCTCACCTGTAGATTGGCAAAAGTGCTCCATTCTGACTCATAAAATATCCTTAGCCTCCAAATCGCAAGAAAAGGGATTCAAATTAGTGACCCGTTGGTATAGATGCCCCTCGACATTACGATGGATAAACCCGGCACTCCCGGGTACCTGCTGGCGTTGTTTGTCATCAAAGGGAACCTTACTCCACATTTGGTGGGTGTGCCCCCCTGTGCGGAGGTTCTGGCAAAAGATCCTCAATCTGTACTGCAGACTCATGGCGACCTCGGTTGCATCCTCTCCTGAGGTAGCCCTGCTATCTATGCTCCCTGGCCCGCTTAAATCAGTCAAAAAAGACGTTCTGCGTCATATCAGCTAGAACGGTTCTGCCCAGACATTGGAAGTTGACAAGCATGCCTTCCCTGGGGGATTGGGCAATTGAAGTGGACCAAATTAATAGACTGGAACGAATGTTGTCGCAGGAAACGGGTAAGGAGGAACAATTTTCTAAGACCTGGACCTCGTGGTCTATCTTCCGCTATTCCGCTGAATTTATTCCATGGGCTACAGAGGACTCCACTAATGCAACTGTGTGACCAGAGTGGAATGTCTTTCTCTTAATATCTGTATTCCTTACTCCCTTGTCCCCTCTATTCCTACTCCTCTTTTTCTCTTTCTCCCCTTATATGTTACAGCGCTATACGATCACCTAAATCATTCTCTCTAATCTCATCAGACAAATAATGTGACACACACTGAGCTTCCCCATCAGAGAAAATACATTTAACACAGCAACAATAGCCCTAGCTTGTTTGCAATAGGTGGACGCCACTCGTTGAGTGGATAGTGGTGCTCACCTGCACTTTAATCAGCTTAGACGGTATAGCTACGCAGGCTTAAATATCAAACCAAATCAATAAAAGCTCACAAATTGCTTAAAACATAAGATGATATGTTACCAGTATCGCATTGATGTCTATTTCTATTTTTATGTGTTTTTGTATGACATAACTGTATACTGTACATTTTTCCTTTCTCAATAAAATAAGATTGAATTAAAAAAATAAAATTGTAATAAATAATACAAATAAAAACTACTGACTCTATCTACTGCCCTACCGACAGCAATCCCTGCCCTACTGACACCGTCAGTATAAATACACATGCACACACACATATGTGTTTGAGCTTGGAGGTGCACACCCTAATGCAATAGGCTTTGCACACCTATGCTCATGGCTGTATTAGATCAAAAGGGTGCTTCTACTAAATACCGAGCAAAGGGTCTGAATACTTGTGATATTTCAGTTTTTCTTTTCTAATAAATCTACAAAAATGTCAACAATTCTGTGTTTTTCTGTCAATATGGGGTGCTGTGTATACATTACATTACATTAATGAGGGAAAAAAATTTAACTTAAATGATTTTAGCAAATGGCTGCAATATAACAAAGAGTGAAAAATGTAAGGGGGTCTGAATACTTTCCGTCCCCACTTTATAGTGAATACATATATATAACCGGCTATGAAAATAAAGGATAAATATAAAAAAAGACATCACTGTTTTTTTGAAAAATAAAAAATAAAGAATAAGTCAAAGAAATAAATATAGATCAAAATCAGAATTCAATCCATTAGGCAATAATGTATTTAAACGGTGTGATAAGGTCAGAGTCAGAGTTCCACTTTACTTGTTTTCATGTTTTAGTAAAAACTAGGAGATGTTGTAATAGAAACTGTATTGCCCCGTACACACGGTCGGATTTTCCGATGGAAAATGTGTGATAGGACCTTGTTGTCGGAAATTCTGACCGTGTGTAGGCTCCATCACACATTTTCCATCGGATTTTCCGACACACAAAGTTTGAGAGCTTGCTATAAAATTTTCCGACAACAAAATCCGTTGTCGGAAATTCCGATCGTGTGTACACAAATCCGACGGACAAAGTGCCACGCATGCTCAGAATAAATAAAGAGATGAAAGCTATTGGCCACTGCCCCGTTTATAGTCCCGATGTACGTGTTTTACGTCACCGCGTTTAGAACGATCGGATTTTCCGACAACTTTGTGTGGCCGTGTGTATGCAAGACAAGTTTGAGCCAACAGCCGTTGGAAAAAATCCTAGGATTTTGTTGTCGGAATGTCCGAACAAAGTCCGACCGTGTGTACGGGGCATAAGGGTTCCGCTTTCCTCTATTTGCAATCATCCCGTGACAGAAAGATGTATTTCTTAATCATCCTGTGACAGAAAGAGGTCGTTTTATCTTTTTTTGGTAATTTGTTAAAACACAGAAGCTTATGCGTCATCTTTCTGTATTGTATAAAAGCTTTGCAAGAATAAAGATTTCAGCAGCAGCAGCAGCGTGACGAGGTGCACATGCTCAGAACTGAACTACAGAGAAGTCTTCTGTGTCTCATTTCTATAAGGGTATAAGATCCGAAATCAGCAGTACAAAGAGGAGAGCGATTAACTTAGAATCGCACCTAAAAGGTGTATCCATTGAACTTCCGGCTCTCTTAGGGTTAATTTCCTATTCCCTCCACATTCCCTGTTCTTAGGTATACCATCTACCATCTATGTCCATAAATCTTAATTGAGAAACAGTATGTCCTTTCCCTATGAAGTGTCGGGCTAAGTGTATTTAGTCTAATTTATCCCTTATGGAATACTTGTGTCTAGCAATCCTATCTTTAAACTTTTGGGTGGTTTCTCCCACATACAATAACCCACATGGACACTTTATTATGTATACAACATAAGATGATTGGCAAGTGTAATGATTTTTAATGTCAATATTATACCCTCTACAGGGCAGTCATCAGAAATTTTTGGGCCCCTTACACAGCTTTAGGCCTAGCCCCCCCCCCCCCCCCGAGCCTGACCACCAACATTCCCCTGGGCTTGCCTATGGGCCATGCTACCGAATCCGCACACCAGCCACCTCACCTGTATGCACTCAGTTCCCCCCCCCCCAATCCTGTACATATGTCAGCCCCCCTCACAACTGTATATATGTCAGTGCCCCCCACGCACACACCTGTATATATGTCAGGCTCCCCCCCCCCCCCACACACACACACACCTGTATATATGTCTTCCACCCCCCCCACACACACACACCTGTATATATGTGAGCACCCCCCACACACCTGTATATATGTCAGCCTCCCCCCACACACACACACCTGTATATATGTCATCCATCCCCCCATACACACACCTTTATATATGTCAGCCACCCTCCCCACACACCCACACACACCTGTATATATGTCACCCCCCCACACACCTGTATATATATGTCATCCACCCCCCCATACACACACCTGTATATATGTCAGCGCCCCCCACACACACACATACACCTGTATATATGTCATTGGCCCCCACACACACACCTGTATATATGTCAGCCACCCCCCACACACACACCTGTATATATGTCAGCCCCCCCACACACACACCTGTATATATGTCAGCCACCCCCCCACACACACACCTGTATATATGTCAGCCCCCCCACACACACACCTGTATATATGTCAGCCACCCCCCCCACACACACACACCTGTATATATGTAAGCCACCCCCCCCACACACACACACCTGTATATATGTCAGCGCTCCCCCACACACACACACCTGTATATATGTCAGCCCCCCCACACACACACCTGTATATATGTCAGCCACCCCCCCCCACACACACACCTGTATATATGTCAGCCACCCCCCCACACACACACACCTGTATATATGTCAGCCACCCCCCATACACACACCTGTATATATGTCAGCCACCCCCCACACACACACCTGTATATATGTTAGTTCCCCAACACACACCTGTATATATGTCAGCCACCCCCCACACACACACCTGTATATATGTTAGTTCCCCAACACACACCTGTATATATGTCAGCCACCCCCCATACACACACCTGTATATATGTCAGCCACCCCCCACACACACACCTGTATATATGTTAGTTCCCCAACACACACCTGTATATATGTCAGCCACCCCCCCAAACACACACCTGTATATATGTTAGCGCCCCCCACAAACACACCTGTATATATGTCAGCGCCCCTCCACACACCTGTATATATGTTAGCGCCCCCCACAAACACACCTGTATATATGTCAGCGCCCCCCCACACACCTGTATATATGTCAGTCACCCCCCCTAAACACACACCTCTATATATGTCAGCGTCCCCCCCCCCACACACACCTGTATATATGGCAGCCCCACATACACAAATCTGTACACGCACATGCCTCTGGTCCCCTCCCTGTACACAAACAGACCCCCTCCCTTACCTCCACAGCCCCTACTTGTAGCTTCCTACCTGGTCCCAGCTTGTTTTTACAAAGCTGACATGTTGCTGGGAAGCATAGTACAGGCAGATCACCGTCACACAAGGGGTGCACATGCACATAGTAGCCAGAGGTGGCAGTAAAGAGCTCGATGTCTGAGTCAATGACACAAGAACAGCAGAAACTGTGAGATCGTTTCTGTACTGCATAGCACAGATCCCCTTCACCCGTCCTGTCTTCTTCTGGCTCAGCAGGCCCCTTACAGTTGTGACGGCTGTACCGCCCTGATGGCGGCCCTGACCCTTTATGTCGATGGGAGAAAGATTTCCCTTTTATCATGCTATTGCATTGCATGTAACACAGACAGGCAAATGAGCCAAAGTTACGTGGTCCCAAAAAGGTTGTAAGAGGTGAGGGAGGATGATATTGATCAGATTTGATCAATCTGTCATATATCGTCTGACCTCGGCGGTAAGAAGGCAAAGGAGGACACTGAAATTCCTGCACTGACGGATAACCGTCATGCAGGATAGACCAGTCTTTCTTTACTATATTGTAAACCCTAGTGGAATAAGGATGGAATTGTGAGATGAAGGGGAGACGTCGAGTGTTACTATGTACAGGTCTGTGACAGAGCAGATCATCTTGTTCCTTTTTGATAATTTTCTTGGGATAACCTCATTGTTGTAATTTCCCTTCCATCTCATCCAATCTGACATTTATTAAATCTGGATCATTAACAATCCGGGATACACGGACCAATTGGCTACGAGGAGAGGATTTGAAAACGCCAGATGGATGAAAACTTGAGTATAATAATAGCTGGTTACGATCTGTAGGTTTTGTATATAAATCACTGTGGGGGTTATTTACGAAAGAAAGATCCACTTTGCACTACAAGTGCACTTGGAAGTGCAGTCGCTGTAAATCCGAGGGGGACATGCAAGATAAAAAAAAATCAGCATTTTAGCTTGCACATGATTGGATGATAAAATCAGCAGAGCTTCCCCTCTTTGCACTTGTAGTGCAAAGTGGATTTGCCTTTCGTAAATAACCCCATGTGTGTTGTTCAATAATGCTTAACAGAGTGCCCAAAAAGGTATTTGAATGTCACGGACTGTCATGTTGAATTTTAAGCCAGGGATTAGGGAATTAAGGTACATGGTGAATACATTTAAAAATTCTAGGTCGCCCGACCTCTACATTTTAAGTGCATCAATCCCATCTGATCGTTATTTCTATATATGACCTGTGGAAGGGTCTGATTGCTTGGATCGTGTGCACTTCACCTTCAAAACACTTGTTTTTTATATTTATTTATTTATATATATATATATATATATATATATATATATATATATACACTCTGCATTCAGTGTAGCCTATATATACAGTGCATTCGGTGGTGTACTGTTTATAATACACTTCAGGCGGTGTACACAGTATATAATACAGTGTAGTGCGGTGTTACAAAAAACAAACCATCAGGTCCGGAAGGCCAGCAAGGAGAGGCAAACGTTCACAGCCCACTAAAAGGGGGCAAGCAGTCTCTGTGTCTACAGTCAACAGTGGTGGTCGTGGACATGGTGCATCCTCTGCAGGTGGCCATGGGGCACGCTTGTCCTTTTTCTCTGCTGCTGGCCGTGTTATTGAGCCACAACATGCAGAAGAGTTGGTGGAGTGGATAACAAAGCCGTCCTCATCCTCCTCCTCTGTCACCCAGGCTCAGAGTAGTTTGCCCTCCAACGCAGCTGCCAAAGTGGCCTATTCCACCGGCTCCTTGTCCACATTTACTCCTTCCGTAGCCCCACCATCATGCATGGAGGAGTCCCCAGAATTATTATACCACAGTGTCGGTTACATGCTGCTGGAGGATGGGCAGATATTTGAAGGCTCTGGGGGTGCCATAGAAGGACAAGAAACTGGCAGTCATGTTCCCCCAGCTGCAGCATACTGCCATGTTTTCTCCAGTGAAGAGGAGGGAGGGGATGATGAGGTCACTGACTGTACTTATGTGCCTGAGAGAAGGAAAGTGAGGAGGAGGAGGCACAACTCCAACTAGGCAGGATGTCCTACAGGGGGGCAGCCACCCTATTGTATCACACCGCAGAGCTCCGCAGGTGCAGGGCGCTGCTGATTCCCCGCTGACTTTTAAAAGTTCCTTGGTGTGGGCCTTTTTTGACACATGTGCAGCAGATTGCACCGTTACTGTTTGCAACCTATGTCTGAAGCAGATCAAGCGTTGCCAGAACAGCAGCCGCTTGGGCACCACATGCTTGACCAGACATATGACGACCTGCCATGCAGTCCGTTGGCAACAGCACTTGAAAGACCCACATCACAGAAAAAGGCAGACTTCTCCTTGCTCCTCATCTGGGATCTCCAACCCTACTATACCTCCAGTCCTCTCAAAAACCTGCACTGAGAGGAATGATGGTATAGCAATAGGTGTCCCTAGTACTTGCAGCCTCTGCTAGTCTGCTAATCTGCTAGCAGTACACCACCAATTGATTTCAGCAGGCAAATTTCCTTACCCCAGTTTCTGAACCGTAAAAATACATTCAGTCCCAGCCATCCACATGCTCAGCGTCTAAATGCTAGCTTGGTCAAATTGCTAGCACTGCAACTGCTGCCTTTTCAGCTGGTAGACTCAGCCCCCTTTTTTGAATTTGTGGAATGTACTGTACCACAGTGGCAGGTTCCAAAACAGCATTTCTTTTCACATAAGGCTATTCCGGCTCTCTACCGTAATGTGGAAGGCAGTAAGGTTCATATCACCGCTGACTCATGGTCCAGCAGGTATGAGCAGGGACGTTACCGAAGGAACTGTGTAACTCTGCTGGCAACTGGGAAGAATGCAGGACAGGGTTCAGTGTTGTTGGAGCTTGTTCCGCCACCACGCCTCCAAAAATCTAGTGGTGATTCTGTCATAGCTCTCTGCTCCACCCCCTCCTTTTCTTCTTCCTCTATGACCTCTTCTGCATTATTGTCCTCTGAACCAGCAGTGCTCCGTAAGCGTTCAAGGGGCTACGCAAGCAGTCAGGCTAAAAGATGCCATGCAGGGCTTGAGTTGGTCTGCCTGGGGGACAGGAGCCACACTGGGGCAGAGATTCTGTCAGCTCTGCAGGGGCAGGCTCAGAGGTGGTTGACGCCACACCAGCTTCAGCCAGGAATTTTTGTATGCGACAATGGCACCAACCTTCTCTCTGCCCTCCGACAGTGACACTTGGCCCATGTTCCTTGTTTGGCACACATCCTGAATTTGGTGCAGCATTTCTTGACCAGGTATCCAGGCTTACAAGATCTCCCGAGGCATGCCAGAAAAGTGTGTGGTAATTTCCGCTGGTCATACAATGCCAGTGCTTGGCTGGCTGACATTCAAAGGGAATGCAACCTGCCCACCAATCACCTTATTTGTGACATGCCCACTAGGTGGAACTCAATGTTGGTAATGCTGCAGTGGCTGCACACACAGCAGAGGGACATCAATGAGTACCTGTGCGAATATGGCACCAGGACAGGGTCAGGGGAGCTTGGCTTCTTTTCGCCACTCCAGTGGCTACTGATCAAGGATGCCTGCACTGTCCTGTCACTATTTGAGGAGGCCACAAGAATGGTGAGCAGCGACAATGCATGCATCAGTGACACTGTCCCTCTAGTCTTCCTGCTGGAGCACACACTTCGTGGAATCATGGACAGGGCACTTGAGGCAGAACACCAGGAGGAAAAGGAGTACTTATCCAGATTGCATTCCTGCGGGGCCACCAAACACACAGGAAGAAGAAGAGGAGGAGGATGAGGAGGATTGTGTCAGCATGGATGTAGAGAATAACACACAGCAGTCATCAAGGGATGGTTTTCAGTCCCCAGAAACCCAAGCAGTACGTGGCTGGGAGGAAGTAAGTACGAATAATGTGATCCTCAGTGACCCAGAGGACTCAGAATCGAATGCCTCTGCAAACTTACGCTGCATAGCCTCCCTAATTCTACAAAGCCTGCAAAAGGACTCTAGGATTCGTGGTATCAAGGAGAGGGATCATTACTGGCTGGCAACCCTTCTTTATCCACGTTACAAGGGTAAAGTTGCAAAACTCATCCTGCCTTCGCAGAGGGAGTAGAGGAGGAAACATCTTCAGGAGGCCTTGAAGAAAAAAGTTTGTGTAACGCATTTCCAGACCCTGGGAGGTTACCCTTTCCTGGTGCTGGACAACGTGTTTCTGAGGCTTTGTTTGGTCCGAGGAAGAGCAGTGGAGAAGGTGGCCGGCTGACCGATGCCTTTAACCACTTGCCGACCGCCTAATGCAGATATACTGCGGCAGAATGGCACGGGCAGGCAAAATCACGTACCTGGTACGTGATTGCCTTCCCGCAGGCGGGGGGTCCGCCACGGTGCCCGAGGCGGTCGGCTTTGGTCTGGGAGCGATGAGAGGTGAGGGGGAGACCATCCGTTCGTGGCCCCCCCCTCGCGATCGCTCCCAGCCAATGAGAATCATTCCTCTGCTGCTGTATGCTAAACAGCAGCAGAGGAAATTATGTCATCTCTCCTCAGCTCGGTATTTTCCGTTCCGGCGCCGAGGAGAGAAGACTTCACTGTGAGTGCACCAACACAACACACACAGTAGAACATGCCAGGCACGGCACACTTTACACCCCCGATCCCCCCCCCGATCACCCCCTAATCACGCCCCAATCACCCCTCCTCCCCCCCTGTCACACTGACCCCAAGCAGTTTTTTTTTTCTGATTACTGCATGGTGTCAGTTTGTGACAGTCAGTGTGGTAGGACAGTTACTGTTAGCCCCCTTTAGGTCTAGGGTACCCCCCTAACCCCCCCTAATAAAGTTTTAACCCCTTGATCACCCCCCGTCCCCAGTGTCGCTAAGCGATCATTTTTCTGATCGCTGTATTAGTGTCACTGGTGACGCTAGTTAGGGAGGTAAATATTTAGGTTCGCCGTCAGCGTTTTATAGCGACAGGGACCCCCATGTACTACCGAATAAAGGTTTTAACCCCCTGATTGCCCCCTAGTTAACCCTTTCACCACTGATCACCGTATAACTGTTACGGGTGACGCTGGTTAGTTCGTTTATTTTTTATAGTGTCAGGGCACCCGCCGTTTATTACCGAATAAAGGTTTAGCCCCCTGATCGCCCGGCGGTGATATGCGTCGCCCCAGGCAGCGTCAGATTAGCGCCAGTACCGCTAACACCCACGCACGCAGCATACGCCTCCCTTAGTGGTATAGTATCTGATCGGATCAATATCTGATCCGATCAGATCTATACTAGCGTCCCCAGCAGTTTAGGGTTCCCAAAAACGCAGTGTTAGCGGGATCAGCCCAGATACCTGCTAGCACCTGCGTCTTGCCCCTCCACCCGGCCCACCCAAGTGCAGTATCGATTGATCACTGTCACTTACAAAACACTAAACGCATAACTGCAGCGTTCGCAGAGTCAGGCCTGATCCCTGCGATCGCTAACAGTTTTTTTGATAGCGTTTTGGTGAACTGGCAAGCACCAGCCCCAGGCAGCATCAGGTTAGCGCCAGTACCGCTAACACCCACGCACGCACCGTACACCTCCCTTAGTGGTATATTATCTGAAAGGATCAATATCTGATACGATCAGATCTATACTAGCGTCCCCAGCAGTTTAGGGTTCCCAAAAATGCAGTGTTAGTGGGATCAGCTCAGATACCTGCTAGCACCTGCGTTTTGCCCCTCCGCCCGGCCCAGCCCAGCCCACCCAAGTGCAGTATCGATCGATCACTGACACTTACAAAACACTAAACGCATAACTGCAACGTTCGCAGAGTCAGGCCTGATCCCTGCGATCGCTAACAGTTTTTTGGTAGCGTTTTGGTGAACTGGCAAGCACCAGCGGCCTAGTACACCCCGGTCATAGTCAAACCAGTACTGCAGTAACACTTGGTGACGTGGCGAGTCCCATAAGTGCAGTTCAAGCTGGTGAGGTGGCAAGCACAAGTAGTGTCCCGCTGCCACCAAGAAGACAAACACAGGCCCGTCGTGCCCATAATGTCCTTCCTGCTGCATTCGCCAATCCTAATAATTGGGAACCCACCGCTTCTGCAGCGCCCGTACTTCCCCCATTCACATCCCCAACCAAATGCAGTCGGCTGCATAAGAGGCATTTTTATGTCCTCCCTAGTACCCCTACCCAACGAACCCCCCCAAAAAGATATCGTGTCTGCAGCAAGCGCGGATATAGGTGTGACACCCGCTATTATTGTCCCTCCTGTCCTGACAATCCTGGTCTTTGCATTTGTGAATGTTTTAAACGCTACCATTCACTAGTTGCGTATTAGCGTAGGGTACAGCATTGCACAGACTAGGCGCACTTTCACAGGGTCTCCCAAGATGCCATCGCATTTTGAGAGACCCGAACCTGGAACCAGTTATAGTTATAAAAGTTACAGTTACAAAAAAAAGTGTAAAAAAAAAAAAAACCACAAAAAAATATATAAAATAAAAAAAAATTGTTGTTTCATTGTTCTCTCTCTCTCTATTCTCTCTCTATTGTTCTGCTCTTTTTTACTGTATTCTATTCTGCAATGTTTTATTGTTATTATTTTTTATCACGTTTGCTTTTCAGGTATGCAATTTTTTATACTTTACCGTTTACTGTGTTTTATTGTTAGCCATTTTTTTGTCTTCAGGTACGCCATTCACGACTTTGAGTGGTTATACCAGAATGATGCCTGCAGGTTTAGGTATCATCTTGGTATCATTCTTTTCAGCCAGCGGTCGGCTTTCATGTAAAAGCAATCCTAGCGGCTAATTAGCCTCTAGACTGCTTTTACAAGCAGTGGGAGGGAATTCCCCCCCCCCACCGTCTTCCGTGTTTTTCTCTGGCTCTCCTGCCTCAACAGGGAACCTGAGAATGCAGCCGGTGATTCAGCCAGCTGACCATAGAGCTGATCAGAGACCAGAGTGGCTCCAAACATCTCTATGGCCTAAGAAACCGGAAGCTACGAGCATTTCATGACTTAGATTTCGCCGGATGTAAACAGCGCCATTGGGAAATTGGGAAAGCATTTTATCACACCGATCTTGGTGTGGCCAGATGCTTTGAGGGCAGAGGAGAGATCTAGGGTCTAATAGACCCCAATTTTTTCAAAAAAGAGTACCTGTCACTACCTATTGCTATCATAGGGGATATTTTCATTCCCTGGGATAACAAAAAAAATGATTAAAAAAAAAAAAAAAATGAAAGGAACAGTTTAGAAATAAGATAAAAAACAAAAAAATAATAAAGGAAAAAAAAAAAAAAAAAGCACCCCTGTCCCCCCCTACTCTCGCGCTAAGGCGAACGCAAGCGTCGGTCTGGCGTCAAATGTAAACAACAATTGCACCATGCATGTGAGGTATCACTGCGAAGGTCAGATTGAGGGAAGTAATTTTAGCAGTAGACCTCCTCTGTAAATCTAAAGTGGTAACCTGTAAAGGCTTTTAAAGGCTTTTAAAAATGTATTTATTTTGTTGCCACTGCACGTTTGTGCGCAATTTTAAAGCATGTCATGTTTGGTATCCATGTACTCGGCCTAAGATCATCCAAGCTATTTGCTGAGAGTCATGTTGAGTCCATGGAATATTTTATATTGTGACACAAGTTGCGGGAAAAAGACACATTTTTTTTTTTTTATTTTGCACAAAGTTGTCACTAAATGATATATTGCTCAAACATGCCATGGGAATATGTGAAATTACACCCCAAAATACATTCTGTTGCTTCTCCTGAGTACGGGGATACCACATGTGTGAGACTTTTTAGGAGCCTAGCCGCGTACGGGACCCTGAAAACCAAGCACCGCCTTCAGGCTTTCTAAGGGCGTAAATTTTTGATTTCACTCTTCACTGCCTATCACAGTTTTGGAGGCCATGGAATGCCCAGGTGGCACAAAACCTCCCCAAATGACCCTATTTTGGAAAGTAGACACCCCAAGCTATTTGCTGAGAGGTATAGTGAGTATTTTGCAGACCTCACTTTTTGTCACAAAGTTTTCAAAATTGAAAAAAGAAAAAAAAAATTTTTTTTTCTTGTCTGTCTTCATTTTCAAAAACAAATGAGAGCTGCAAAATACTCACCATGCCTCTCAGCAAATAGCTTGGGGTGTCTACTTTCCAAAATGGGGTCATTTGGGGGGGGGTTTGTGCCACCTGGGCATTCCATGGCCTCCGAAACTGTGATAGGCAGTGAAGAGTGAAATCAAAAATTTACACCCTTAGAAATCCTGAAGGCGGTGATTGGTTTTTGGGGCCCCGTACACGGCTAGGCTCCCAAAAAGTCCCACACATGTGGTATCCTCATACTCAGGAGAAGCAGCTAAATGTATTTTGGGGTGCAATTCCACATATGCCCATGGCCTGTGTGAGCAATATATCATTTAGTGACAACTTTTTGTAATTTTTTTTTGTCATTATTCAATCACTTGGGACAAAAAAAATTAATATTCAATGGGCTCAACATGCCTCTTAGCAATTTCCTTGGGGTGTCTACTTTCCAAAATGGGGTCATTTGGGGGGGTTTGTACTGCCCTGCCATTTTAACACCTCAAGAAATGACATAGGCAGTCATAAACTAAAAGCTGTGTAAATTCCAGAAAATGTACCCTAGTTTGTAGACGCTATAACTTTTGCGCAAACCAATAAATATACGCTTATTGACATTTTTTTTACCAAAGACATGTGGCCGAATACATTTTGGCCTAAATGTACGACTAAAATTGAGTTTATTGGATTTTTTTTATAACAAAAAGTAGAAAATGTCATTTTTTTTCAAAATTTTCGGTCTTTTTCCGTTTATAGCGCAAAAAATAAAAACCGCAGAGGTGATCAAATAACATCAATAGAAAGCTCTATTTGTGGGAAGAAAAGGACGTCAATTTTGTTTGGGAGCCACGTCGCACGACCGCGCAATTATCAGTTAAAGCGACGCAGTGCCGAATTGTAAAAAGTGCTCTGGTCAGGAAGGGGGTAAATCCTTCCGAGGCTGAAGTGATTAAACAATTTTTCAGTCCTCAGCGCCAAGGTCTGATAGGTTCAAGCAGCCATTGCCAGTGTCTGCATTATATGGTACAGGAATATCTTGGGGCAAGAGCAGACTTGGAGACCTTTCCAACAGAGCGTCCACTGGGTTACTGGGTCTTGAGGATGGACCACTGGCCAGAACTTGCTCAATATGCAATCGAGCTACTGGCCTATCCTGCATCCAACGTTCTTTCTGAAAGCACATTCAGTCCTGCTGGAGGGTTTGTAACGGATCAAAGAGTGCGCCTGTCCACAGACTCCGTTGATAGGATCACATTTATAAAAATGAATCAGTCCTGGATCTGCAGCTATCAAGCACCTGATGCTGATGTGATTGAATTTGCTATGGATGTGGGATCCCTTGAAGACTGCCTATGCAGCCTATCCTATTCCTCCTGAATCTTGATGATGCTAGCTTCCAACAATATTTTTGGTTTAGGACACCACCAACACCAAAGGCCCAATTTTTCTGCCCCTGTTTAACAGAAGCATGTAATTACAATTTTTGAAATAATATTTAACAGCAGGGCCCGTTCCCGCGCCCAACAAGAGTAACTATGAGGGGTTACAGTGTTCTGGCACCACCAAAACCAAAGGCCCAATATTTCTGCCCCAATTTAACCACTTGCCGACCAGCTGCCGTCATTATACTGTGGCAGGTCGGCACGATCCCATGAAACGTCGTAGCTGTACGTCGGTCCCTTTAAGGGGGATAGCAGGCTACACTGCAGGGGTTGCCGATGTGCATGACCGCTGACCACTTGCGATCACGGGCACGACAGCCAGAAGAGGGACATGTGTGTGTGTAAACACACAAATCCCTGTTCTGTGAGGAGAGGCAGATCGTGAGTTCCTACTAGGAAAACTATCTGTAATTTCCTCCAGTCAATCCCATCCTCCTACGGTTAGAACACACACTAGGGAACACAGTTAACCCCTTGATCGCCCCCTAGTGTTAACCCCTTCCCTGCCAGTGAAATTTACACAGTAATCAGTGCATTTTTATAGCACTGATCGCTGTATGATTGTCAATGGTCCCAAAAATGTGTCAAAAGTGTCCGATCTGTCCACCATAATATCGCAGTCCCAATCAAAATTGCTGATCACCGCCATTACTAATAAAAAAAAATAATATCATTGTGTCACTCTTTACTGTTTATAACATACCCAGATCATCTGTTTTATGCCAAATACTAAGATGATTGTGAGAACAATGCACAATTCACCATCGCAATTAAATAGAAAATGATATAGCATGTACGGCGTGACTTGGTGCCATGGTTTCTCTTACATAGGGATTGGAAACAAACTTCCCAACCCCTCTATGGAGAAAAAACCTAGATTATATACTGAGTTAATAAGGATTCTCCCCCTCTCACAATGTCCTAAAAAAACTACCCTTACCTCTTTGGTATGCTGATTATGTACAATTACAATTTTCAGGTGCTCCTGCCCATTTGATCCCCCGTTGGGGGGCCTTTAAACATGTGACCACTTGTAAGCCTCACAGATCGGGTCGCCCCCTTGGGTTGAGGGCGTGGACAGGCTCTCAGTAGGTCTGGGATCGCACTTGAGGGGGTTATCTGGTTTTAAAGAAGTCTCTGGTTAAGCGAGTCTTCCTGGCGGAAAGGGTAAATACACTGATTACATAAATCAAACATAAAACAATATATACGTAATAAATGAGACTGTATTGGATATCAAATTATATGACAAATTAGAATATTGAAATCTGTCCTCTTGATGTATTTGAGAATGTAAGAACCCCCTGAAGAGGATCATAACCCTTGAGGTCAAAATGCATTGGGGCATTTCCATACATCGGATGGTGCAATTCCAAGTGTAACAATGTATCACCCTTGATGTATAACCTTTCCTAGCCTAATTTGTCTTGCCTTGTATATACCAGAGCTCATATTTTAATTAATCTTTTATATACGTTTTGTGTTTAACCATTTTTTGAAATAAAAATCTGTGATTTTTACAATTTGCTGCTAAAAAGCCCCATGGGGAACTTTTTTTCAAAGACTTTAATTGGGGTGTGCAGCCATCTCAGACTCTCACATATGTGTCACTCTATGATATAGACTGATTCATTAATAGTCTAAGATACATCTCCTTTAGAGCTTTTGTGCTGTGTGATCTTTTCCCTTTCAACTTTTTGTCCTCGGTCTGTATTCCAATTAGGATCCTCTGGTAGTGCATGGTGTATTTTGGATGAGATGATTCATCTTTTTGGGTTTATATTCAATATGGCCTATGGCCTTCTTTGCCTTATATTGTACTGTATATTGTATAAGTTGTACTGGCATACGCATTCCTTTCTATGTAATATGGATGTTCTTCCCCTGCAATTAGCCCTTTTGCAAAATTGCCAAAATCAATGGCCGTCCCGGTCCCCGGAAGTTGTTCTCTGAGGAATCGGATGTCCGGTCGTTTCGGAGGATGCACAGCTACATCTGGTTGAAGTTTGCTGCATCACCTCCGAATTGGTGTATCCGTTGTGCAGAAGTGGAAGTGACGTTGACGCGATTTCCCTTGGGAGATTTTCAACTCTAAATATGGGACGTTGTTTGGGCTTTTGATACATCAGATTATCGAAGTAAGCATATATAACATTTTCCATTGTGGGGCCAGCCTTATGGGGAATAACACGCCAAACTGACCCCACTCCCCTGGAATTGAGACTTATTTTCTTCCCGGGGATTTACCATCCTTTTTCTTCTTGCTTCTTTGTAGCCCTTAACACTACGGTTTCCCCGCCCTACTTGGCATCCATGGTTGGTTTCCATTTGGATGGGAATTTTGGGCATCCATATAGGAGAGGCTTTCAATGGCCTTGACAGGATATCCATTTTCCAAGGAGGAATGCTTTTGCCAAATTTGCCTTTTCATTGTGTTTGCTGGATTATGAACCGATGCACAAGATATGTATGAATTTGCATAGATGTTTTACTAATATAGGCTGTTTTTCAGAAAGTGGTATCATCCCTCAACAAGATTTATAACACAATTTTGAAATGCGTTGGATATCCCTCTCTGCATCATTTCTTTATCCACTTCAGCCCCGGAAGGATTTACCCCCTTCCTGACCAGAGCACTTTTTACAATTTGGCACTGCGTCGCTTTAACTGCTAATTGCGCGGTCATGCAATGCTGTACCCAAACGAAATTTGCGTCCTTTTCTTTTTTCCCACAAATAGAGCTTTCTTTTGATGGTATTTGATCACCTCTGCGGTTTTTATTTTTTGCGCTATAAATGGAAAAAGACCGAAAATTTTGAAGAAAAATTATATTTTCTACTTTTTGTTATAAAAAAAATCCAATAAACTCAATTTTAGTCATACATTTAGGCCAAAATGTATTCGGCCACATGTCTTTGGTAAAAAAAATGTCAATAAGCGTATATTTATTGGTTTGCGCACAAGTTATAACGTCTACAAGCTAGGGTACATTTTCTGGAATTTACACAGCTTTTAGTTTATGACTGCCTATGTCATTTCTTGAGGTGCTAAAATGGCAGGGCAGTATAACCCCCCCCCCAATGACCCCATTTTGGAAAGTAGACACCCCAAGGAAATTGCTGAGAGGCATGTTGAGCCCATTGAATATTATTTTTTTTTGTCCCAAGTGATTGAATAATGACAAAAAAAAAATTACAAAAAGTTGTCACTAAATGATATATTGCTCACACAGGCCATGGGCATATGTGGAATTGCACCCCAAAATACATTCAGCTGCTTCTCCTGAGTACCGGGATACCACATGTGTGGGACTTTTTGAGAGCCTAGCCGCGTACGGGGCCCCGAAAACCAATCACCGCCTTCAGGATTTCTAAGGGTGTAAATTTTTGATTTCACTCCTCACTACCTATCACAGTTTCGGAGGCCATGGAATGCCCAGGTGGCACAAACCCCCCCCCCAAATGACCCTATTTTGGAAAGTAGACACCCCAAGCTATTTGCTGAGAGGCATGGTGAGTATTTTGCATGGTGGGTGTTTCATTTTTTTTTTCACACAGTATTTGCGCAGCGATTTTTCAAACGCATTTTTTGGGGAAAAATCACACTTTTTATAATTTTAATGCACTAAAACACACTATATTGCCCAAATGTTTGATGAAATAAAAAAGATGAACTTAGGCTGAGTACATGGATACCAAACATGACATGCTTTAAAATTGCGCACAAACGTGCAGTGGCAACAAAATAAATACATTTTTAAAAGCCTTTAAAAGCCTTTACAGGTTACCACTTTAGATTTACAGAGGAGGTCTACTGCTAAAATTACTGCCCTTGATCTGACCTTCGCGGTGATACCTCACATGCATGGTGCAATTGCTGTTTACATTTGACGCCAGACTGACGCTTGCGTTCGCCTTAGCGCGAGAACAGGGGGGGACAAGGGTGCTTTTTTTTTTTTTCTTTATTATTTTTTTGCTTTTTTATCTTATTTTAAACTGTTCCTTTCATGTTTTTTAATCATTTTTATTGTTATCTCAGGGAATGTAAATATCCCCTATGATAGCAATAGGTAGTGACAGGTACTCTTTTACTACCCTAGATCTCTCCTCTGCCCTCAAAGCATCTGACCACACCAAGATCGGTGTGATAAACTGCTTTCCCAATTTCCCAATGGCGCTGTTTACATCCGGCGAAATCTAAGTCATGAAATGCTCGTAGCTTCCGGTTTCTTAGGCCATAGAGATGTTTGGAGCCACTCTGGTCTCTGATCAGCTCTATGGTCAGCTGGCTGAATCACCAGCTGCATTCTCAGGTTTCCTGTTGAGACAGGAGAGCCAGAGAAAAACACGGAAGATGGTGGGGGGGCATTCCCTCCCACTGCTTGTAAAAGCAGTCTAGAGGCTAATTAGCCGCTAGGATTGCTTTTACATGAAAGCCGACCGCTGGCTGAAAAGAATTATACCAAGATGATACCTAAACCTGCAGGCATCAGTCTGGTATAACCACTCAAATTCGTGAATGGCGTACCTGAAGACAAAAAAATGGTTAACAATAAAAGACAGTAAACAGTAAACACAGGAGGGACAATAATAGCGGGTGTCACACCTATATCCGCGCTTGCTGCAGACACGACATCTTTTTTGGGGGGTTCGTTGGGTAGGGGTACTCGGGAGGACATAAAGAAAATGCCTCTCATGCAGCCAACTACATTTGGTTGGGGATGTGAATGGGGGAAGCACGGGCGCTGCAGAAGCGGTGGGTTCCCAATTAGGATTGGCGAATGCAGCAGGAAGGGCATTATGGGCACGACGGGCCTGTGTTTGTCTTCTTCTTGGTGGCAGCGGGACACTACTTGTGCTTGCCATCTCACCAGCTTGAACTGCACTTATGGGACTCGCCACGTCACCAAGTGTTACTGCAGTGCTGGTTTGACTACGACCGGGGTGTACTAGGCCGCTGGTGCTTGCCAGTTCACCAAAACGCTACCAAAAAAACTGTTAGCGATCGCAGGGATCAGGCCTGACTCTGTGAATGCTGCAGTTATGTGTTTAGTGTTTTGTAAGTGACAGTGATCGATCGATACTGCACTTGGGTGGGCTGGGCTAGGCCGGGCGGAGGGGAAAAACGCAGGTGCTAGCAGGTATCTGGGCTGATTCCGCTAACACTGCGTTTTTGGGAACCCTAAACTGCTGGGGACGCTAGTATAGATCTGATCGGATCAGATATTGATCCGTTCAGATACTATACCACTAAGGGAGGCGTATGCTGCGTGCGTGGGTGTTAGCGGTACTGGCGCTAACCTAACGCTGCCTGGGGCAACGCATATCACCGCCGGGCAATCAGGGGGCTAAACCTATATTAGGTAATAAACGGCGAGTGCCCTGACACTATAAAAAATAAACGAACTAACCAGCGTCACCCGTAACGGTTATACGGTGATCAGTGGTGAAAGGGTTAACTAGGGGGCAATCAAGGGGTTAAAACATTTATTAGGTAGTATATGGGGGTCCCTGACTATAAAACGCTGACGGCGAACCTAAATATTTACCTCCCTAACTAGCGTAACCAGTGACATTAATACAGCGATCAGAAAAATGATCGCTTAGTGACACTGGCGACGGGGGGTGATCAAGGGGTTAAAACGTTATTGGGGGGGTTAGGGGGGTACACTAGACCTAAAGGGGGCTACCACTAACTGCCCTACCACACTAACTGTCGCAAACTGACACCAATGCAGTAATCAGAAAAAAAAAAACTGCTTGGTGTCAGTGTGACGGGGGGGGGGTGATCCGGGGCGGATCGGGGGGTAAAGGGGGTTGTATTGTGTGCCTGGCATGTTCTACTGTATGTGTGTGTGTTTGTGCACTCACATTGCAGTCTTCTCTCCTCGGTGCCGGAACGGAAAATACCGAGCCGAGGAGAGATGACATAATTTCCTCTGCCTCTGTGTACTATACAGAGGCAGGGGAATGATCCCATTGGCTGGGAGCGATCGCGAGGTGGGGCCACGAATGGATGGCCGCCCCCTCACCTCCGATCGCCGGGGGACAAACGCCGACCTCCTCGGGCACCGGGGGAGGGTCCGATCGGACCCCCCGCCCGCGGGAGGCAGATCACGTACAGGTACGTGATTCTGCCTGCCCGTGCCATTCTGCTGACGTATATCAGCGTGAGGCGGTCGGTAAGTGGTTAAAGAGAGTACAATTAAGGGGAGCAGCAAGTAGATTGGGACTACCACTTTATGTTCTAAACAGCTTTGTGTAATGTCTGCAATTTTTATTCGCTTAATGTGTCAGGTTTACAATGTTTTAATGATGTGTTGTTTTTCAACATGAGAGATTTTTTAAATAATTTTTCTAAAATAAATACCGTATTTATCGGCGTATAACACGCACTTTTTTCCCCTTAAAATAAGGGGAAAATCGTGGGTGCGTGTTATACGCCGATCCCCGCTATTTTGTGATCTGTCGGAGCGATCGCCGCGATCGCCGCCGACATTCACATAGCTTGTATTTTTAAACATGGCGCCGCGGAGTTCGGAGGGACTCGGGGGCGCTCGTTCAGCTGAACGAGCGCCGCCGAGGACACAGTGACTGGGCGGAGCCGAGATACACATAGCCGAGGGTTCTTGGCTTTTCTCGGCGCCGTTCACAGTCACGCCCAGTCCCACCATTGGACCTCTGTTATGTCCATCATAGGGACTGGGCGTGACTGTGAACGGCGCCGAGAATAGCCGAGAACCCTCGGATATGTGTATCTCGGCTCCGCCCAGTCACTGTGTCCTCGGCGGCGCTCGTTCAGCTGAACGAGCGCCCCCGAGTCCCTCCGAACTCCGCGGCGCCATGTTTAAAAATACAAACTAAACATTTGTATGTCGGCAGCGACAAGGCTGCACGGACCACTGGGGACAAGGCTGCACTGGGGCAAAGCTGAACTGGGGCAAAGCTGCACTGGGGACAAGGCTGCACTGGGGCAAAGCTGCACTGGGGACAAGGCTGCACTGGGGCAAAGCTGCACTGGGGACAAGGCTGCACTGGGGCAAAGCTGCACTGGAGACAAGGCTGCACTGGGGCAAAGCTGCACTGACAAGGCTGCACTGGACACTGGGGAAAGGCTGCAGATGAACACTGATGAGGCTGCATTGATGGGCATTTAAATGTAAGTTTTTTTTCCTTAAACTTCCCTCCTAAAAGTTTTTTTCCTTAAAATTCCCTCCTAAACTTGGGGTGCGTGTTATATGCCGGCGCGTGTTATACGCCGATAAATACGGTACATATTTTTGCATAATTCATGTATACTCTTTATTGCCCATAAAATCCCATCTTTTGAGGTTATCCATACATTGCTAAGTGATGGTGGCAATTCACATATGTGTAAAATAAATTGTAGCGCTAAAAAACATGTGTCATAAGAACAGAATGTCTCTGTAGTCATAGACCAGTGTCCCAATAGTGACGTGTAGTCAACAAAGCACAATGATCCGTTATGGATAAATAAACGGTGTAACAGTCCCTTCAGTTTCCCAAATCTCGGTTCGGATGTCATCAAACTCATAAAAAAGATGGGGTACGCCTACCGGAACTGTTGGATTCTACTGCCATAAGCATAGAATCAATCGAGCTGTGTGCCGCCCTGGGCAAGTGGGTGTGATGGTTGGAGGCCGATGGTACCTCTATGAGGCCTGGATGTCACCTCTGGATACACGGGAAATGGATGAAGACCTGGTTCCAAGGTTGATGATATTTTCTCAGTTCCCGAAAGTATATAGAAAAGAAAAGGGGTGCCTCCACATGGTGTAAATCTGGGTAATTTATTTACTAAAAAACCACTATACATAAAAGTGATCACACAATAGTAAAATGGCAGTGTACAGGGTATACAAACCACCAAATTCGGAGCAGAAGAATATAATTTGGATAGATTAGAGCGAAAAATCTCAAGAATTTTCACTGGGTTACTAGTGTACGCTTCTCAGGATACTTTCAATCTGATAGGCGTATGTATGTGTTGTGAATTCTTTAGAATTCTAGCCATAGGTGTATCTGGCTTATTTGCTTTACGATATTGAATATATTGTCGTTTACGTATAACCTTATCTGCAGAATCGGTCAAGTCAAGGTCAAGACGGGCCTTTTCTAATTTAGAATTATTAGTGGGAGCTGGGGAGGTTTGAAAAGCCTGGGGGCAGACATTAAAGGTAGATTCAAGTTTTGCAAACAAAAGTTTGCGTTCTCTTTTAAGGGCAGTTGCTTGTTGTATTAATCTACCCCTAATGACTACTTTGTGTGCCTCCCATAATGTAATAGCAGAGACATCACCTGTATCATTAGATATTAGATAATCAGAGATTGCTTTTTCAATATTAATACGATGAGAAGGATGAGTCAGTATTGAGTCGTTTATACACCAGGTGGTGTCATGAGATCTAGGGACTGTGAAAGCAATGGTAATGAATACTGCACAATGATCTGTCCAAGGAAGAGGAATGATTTTGGCTGATATGATTTCTGGTAGCATACTTGACGGAATAAGAATATGATCTATTCGTGAAAAGGAGTTATGTGGGTAGGAGTAGTGAGTAAAGCGTCTACTGATAGGGTTTATTTCTCGCCAAGTATCTACCAGGCCATGTGTGGTAAGGAGATGCTGAAAAGTTAGGTTTATTGAGCTTGTAGTAGGTCCAGAAGGAGATTTATCCAAGAACGGGAAAATAGTTGCATTGGAATCCCCACAGATAACAACGGTACCAAATTTATGTACATCTATAAGTTGAAAAAGGTGCGATAAAAAAGCTGTTGGGCGTTTATTGGAGGCATAGTAAGACACAATCGTAATAGGATTATCAGAAATAAATCCTGTTAGGAGTACATATCGTCCTTCGGGGTCTGTTAATTGTGATACAAGGTTAAACGGAGTGGAACGATGAAAACCAATGAGGGTTCTGTGCTGTTTAACCGTAGCAGAAGCAGTAAAGAATTGTGGATATGATGAAGAAAGAAATTTGGGGTAAACTTTATCAATGAAAGGAGTTTCCTGCAAACATATGATATTAGCTTTCTTCATTGCAAAAGAGCGAAGTGCCTTGGTTCGCTTGTGTGGAGTGTTAAACCCTTGTACATTTAATGACAAGATATTTATAGGAGCCATGAACCAACAAATGTGAATATTATATCATGACAAGTAAAGTACTCACCGAGAGCCAGGAACACCAATCCGAGAGTTAGAAGGGAGAAGTAAAGGTTAAAGAAAGGAGCAATAAGACAAAAGAAAAAAACAAAAGAAATTCGATCGAACCCAATATGAAGATAATTTAGCATTATGTAGAGGTTAAATAATTGGGTGTGGGAACATCTCAGGAGAGTATTAAGAACTCCCTGAGAGGATCCGGGACCACTAACAAGGACCCCCATAACAATGGTGGGAGTCCTCAAGTGGTGTGAGGGGCAGCAAGAAATTCCTTAGGGATAAATAACAACGGAGAACCACAGGAACTATTCCATTGCTATCATGGAAAATGACATTGAAATTATTTTAAAAAAAATATTTAAAAAAATGAAGGTAAAGTTCAAAAACTGAGAGAAAAAAAAATATTTTTTATACTTATTACAGTACCATGTAGCCAAAGCTCATTTCAGTCATGAATATGGCAGATTAAATAACTCAGCCAGCATACAGTGCTGAAAATGTAAAGAGAGAGAATAATTTATTGGAGCTAGATTATCAGCCCATTGAATCCTCGTTGTTCGGTGGTGAATGTTCATATCGACCTCGCTTATTAAGATGTTGTTGGGATGATGTGGAAGAGCTGGATATTGGGCTGTGTGGAACGAGAGGCTGGGCGTCTGTGAGACTGGTTCTTGGATAAGACTGCTTCAGCTAAGCCCATTTCAATGAGGGCCGACTGCAAGTCCTCTGAAGAGTTTCCAGATGTGTAAATCTGAGACAAAAAGGAAATCCCCAGTGATAGGTGATTTGATTTTGCTGAAGTATCTGCAGTTGTGGTTTTAGTGCACGTCTCTTTGCGACCGTAAGTGGGGATAAATCTGTGAAAAGTTGTTATGTCCAGCCTTGAAAGCTGAGAGATTCCCTGCCTCTGGCAGCTGCTAGTATCTGTTCTTTGGTTCTGTAATAGTGCATTTTGGCTATTATATCTCTTGGGGGACCATTAATTTTACGTGGGGCTAGAGCCCTATGCACTCTATCCATTTCAAGTCTGTCAATAGGGGTACCAGGTAGTAATTCCTGAAAGAGGGCCGTGACAGTAGCCTGCAGGTCTAAAACAGATTCAGGGATTCCCCTTATTCGCAGGTTCGACCTGCGATCCTATTCTAAACGTGCCTGTAGTGTAAGGTTTTCCTCTTTAAGTATCATCAACTCAGACAGTGCTGTGTCTTGGCCTAGGCCGACAAGGCCCAGGCCTAGGGCGGCACTTTGGGGGGGGGGGGTCAGCCCGAGTCAGCCCATTCAACGAGAATTTGACAGAACACCGGAGTTGCTGGCTGCAGCGTTCGGAGAGCGTCTCTCTCTCATACAGTGTGTGGTGACAGTTCCCCCCCTCCTCCTCTCTACACAGAAGGAAAGCAATGAGTGAGATGGTCAGTTTCTCTTCCTGTGTTGTGACTTCTCAGGTACCGCATTCTGCATATCTGACCTAGCTGGAGGGGTGAGAGGAAATACCAATCCTCACTGTGTCTCCTTGCAAACCTCATGCCACTGCTTATCTGTGCTCTGACTTTCCCACTTTGTTTCTCCTATCTTCTGTTATCTGAAATAGAGATTCTCTAGTAATTAACCCTCTGTGTCCTTGCTGGGGGAGAACTGTGCTTTTCTTTTCTTCTCTGCTTCAGCCCAGGTTCACACCAGTGCGATCACAGACATTGCATGTGATCCGCACCCGCACCTGTGGTACCAATCACATGCGATGTCTGTGAGATGCGAGTTCAGCCATGAAATTGTATGGCTGAACTCGCATTGGATTGGCACAGAAAAAATTGCAGGGACTTGTTTTTCCCTGCACTATAATCGGATCGCATGGGTGTTCTCACCTATGCGATCCGATTCCTGTGCGAGTTAACAGTTCGCACTGCGATCTGTGAACTAAGCTGGGGGTGTCATTAACATTGTATTGACACCCACAGAGGTTCGCAGAGGCTGGTGTGATCTGCCCACGGGAGAGATACAATGCGGCAACTGGCGCTGGAATCGCACTGGTTCCCACATCACATCAGTGTGAACCTGGGCTTAATGAACACGTGTACACTGCTGCTTACCCCTTTCACACTGGAGGCGTTTTTCAGGCGCCACAGCACTAAAAATAGCACCTGCATAGCACCTGAAAAAATCCCGAGTGCTTTCACACTGGGGCGCTGCGCTGGCAGGGCGTTACAAAAAGTCCTGCCAGCAGCTTCTTTGCAGCAGTGGAGGAGCGGTGAATACACTGCTCCTGCCCATTGAAATCAATGGGCAGCATCGGCAAAGCGCCGCTGCAGCAGCATTTTGCAGGTGAATTTAACCCTTTTTTAGCCACTAGCAGGGGTTAAAACCACCCCGCTAGCGGCCGAATAGCGCCGCTAAAACGACGGTAAAGCGGCGCTAAAAATAGCGCCGCTTTACTGTCGACGCCCAGGTGCTTTCAATGTAAAAGGACTCTAAATGGTTAAGGCTGCACTCATACCTGAGCGTATTTTTTTCATGCAGAAAGTCGCACGTTTTTACCACAATTTTTGCCACAATTTTGTACAGGTCAAAAGGTCACCAAAGAAAAAAGCAGAAAAATGCCTATAATCTGCCTATAAAGAAGTTCATGTACTTTTTTGAGCTCAGGCTCTGTTTACACATAGGCATTTTTGGGCATTTGTTTGCTCTCAGCCTCAGCTCTAAAAACTCCCAACAAGACTAATCCCATTCATTTCAATGGCCCCTGTTCACATCTGAACGTTCTGTCACCTAAAGCAAAACGGCCATCGCTCAGAAAAGTACATCAGCTTCTTTTTTGGCAGATTACAGGCGTTTTTAATTCTTTTACATTGGTGACCTTTTGACCTGTACAAAATCGTGGCAAAAATAGCGTAACTTTCTGCCTGAAAACGATACACTCAGGTGTGAATGCAGCTTCAGGCGTTTTACTACAGGCGACAAAATGCTCAGATGTGAACAGGGGCCATTTAAATGAATGGGATTTTGCTTGTTGGGCGTTTTCATGGGTTTTTGATGGCGTTTTACGAGCTGAAAACGTTCAGGTGTGAATGCAGCCTGACTATTTACAGCTCAACATCTGCAGGCTGGTGCTTCTGGTAAAAAATGGCATTTAACACCTTAGTGTCTGCTTGTATATATTGGTTTAACCCTTCATAGCTACCTGTATGGTTCATGCTGCCTTCTGACATACGAAGTGTCATTTCTCATTATAGATCAGTCTGGATTTTATTGTCCATTCTACTAACTACATTTAAGACTGACGTATATTTATTTTTCTTTCTTTTTTCTTTTGTCTCTATTTGGAGTGAACACAGTTTGCTGAAAAGGCCAATGATTTTGCCCCGCCTCCTTATGATCTATCCAATCTCTGTTGTGCCTGCCCCATCAGCTATGTCCAGACTCCACCCCCTGATGCACACACAGACACACTTTCTGTGTGTATGTTAAGGTGTGCAGGACAGGTGGCAAATCAGAGTACACGCATACTAGAGGCTGGAAAATTGGTTAGTAAGTTTAACCACTTGACAACTGGGCACTTAAACCCCCCTCCTTACCAGACCAATTTTCAGCGCTCTCACACTTTGAATGACAATTACTCAGTCATACAATACTGTACCCAAATGAATTTTTTGTCCTTTTTTTCATACAAATAGAACTTTATTTTGGTGGTATTTGATCACCTCTGGGTTTTTTATTTTTTGCGCTATAAATGAAAAAAGACCGAAAATTTTGGAAAAAAACGCATTTTTCTTTGTTTCTGTGATAAAATTTTGCAAATTAGTAATTTTTCTTCATAAATTTTGGCCACAATTTATAATGCTACATATCTTTGGTAAAAATAACCCAAATTAGTGGATATTATTTGGTCTTTGTGAAAGTTAGAGAGTCTACAAGTTATGGTGCAAATCATAAAAAATTGATCACACCTGATGTACTGGTTGCCTATCTCATTTCTTGCGACCCGAACAAGTCAGGAAAGTACAAATACCCCCCAAATGACCCCTTTTTTGAAAGTAAACGTTCCAAGGTATTTAGTAAGATGCATGGTGAGGTTTTTGATGTTGTCATTTTTTCCCCAAATTCTTTGCAAAATTAAGATTTTTTTTTTCCCCCACAAAATTGTCATTGTAATAGGTTTCAAAATTTTCGGTCTTTTTTCATTTATAGCGCAAAAAATAAAAAACCCAGAGGTGATCAAATACCACCAAAATAAAGCTCTATTTATATGTAAAAAAGGACAAAAAATTAATTTGGGTACAGTATTGTATGACTGAGTAATTGTCATTCAAAGTGTGAGAGCGCTGAAAGCTGAAAATTGGTCTGGTCACGAGGGGGGTTTAAGTGCCCAGTTGTCAAGTTGTTAAAACTACTCGCGGCTATTAATGAATTGTCGGCCCGACAATACACATAAAAGTTCATTGATAAAAACGACATGGGAATTCCCCACAGGGGAACCCAGAACTAAAATTTTTTAAAAAATGGCGTGGGGGGTCCCCCTAAATTCCATACCAGGCCCTTCAGGTCTGGCATGGATATTAAGGGGAAACCCGGGCAAAATTTTTTTTTTTAATGGCGTGGGGGTCCCCTTCAAAATCTATACCAGACCGTTCAGGTTTCTCTCACATGGCATGTATATACCACAAATAACACCCCAAAATACATTCTGCTACTCCTCCTGAGTATTACGATACCACATGTGTGGGACTTTTTCACAGCCTGGCCACATACAGAGACCCAACATGCAGGGAGCACCCTCACGTGTTCTAGGAGCATAAATTACACATCTAATTTGTTGACTACCTATTACACTTTTGAAGGCCCTGGAGAACCAGGACAATGACATGTGACACTGACGTGGCACAAATAGCACTGATACGTGGCACTGATGTGGCACTGATGACAGATGGCACTGATACGTGGCACTGACACTGATGTGGCACTGATGACAGATGGCACTAATACATGGCACTGATGACAGATGGCACTAATACGTGGCACTGATGACAGATGGCACTAATACATGGCAATGACAGATGGCACTAATACGTGGCACTGATGACACATGACACTGATGACAGATGGCACTAATATGTGGCACTGATGACACGTGGCGCTGATGACAAATGGCACTGATGACAGATGGCACTAATATGTGGCACTGATGACATGTGGCACTGATGAAAGATGGCACTAATACGTGGCACTGATGACAGATGGCACTAATATGTAGCACTGATGACAGATGGCACTAATACGTGGCACTGATGACACTGATGACAGATGGCCCTGATACGTGGCACTGATGACACTGATGACAGATGGCACTGATACGTGGCACTGATGACACGTGACACTGATGACAGATGGCACGTGACACTGACAGGTGGCACTGATGACAGATGGCACTATGTGGCACTGATGACAGATGGCACTTATACGTGGCACTGGGGACAGATGGCAGTGGGGACAGATGTCACTGGGGACAGATGGCAGGGACATGACAGCAGGGACAGATGGCAGTACAGATGCCGGGAACAGATGGCAGGACAGGTGGCAGGGACAGATGGCAGGGGCAGATGGCAGGACAGATGGCAGGGGCAGATGGCAGGGGCAGATGGCAGGGGCAGATGGCAGGACAGATGGCAGGGGCAGATGCAGGACAGATGGCAGGGGCAGATGGCAGGACAGATGGCAGGGGCAGATGGCAGGGACAGATAACAGTGCTGACACTTTTTTTTTCGTTTTTTTTTCTGTTTACTTACCGCCTCAGCAGTTCGCTTTCCCTCCTCACACGCTGTCTCTGTGTGAGGAGGGAGAGCCGGCGATGAGAGATGATCTCATATGTTTACATTTCCTCTCTCATTGGCACCGCCGATCGCACTGTAAACGGCCGCTGTCATTGGCCGTTTACGGCGATCTGTGACTGGCTGTGTCCAAGGGACACGGCCAGCACAAAACTTCCCCGATGCGCGCCCGCGGGAGCGCGCAATGCGGAAGTAAACAGGAGGACGTCCAGGGACGCCCCCCCGGCAATTGGAGTCCGCGCTGTAGCCGTCTTTTGGCTATAGCGCGGACGCCTAGTGGTTAAACATCACCTCCCCCTAGACAATTACACTAATGCTCCCCTCTGCTGCTCTGATTAAAAAAGACTGTCACACCTCTGAAAAGCAATCCACACAGATTTCTTTACAGAGGCAATATGCGGCCTCCTCGCCACCTGTGTGGGCACTGGTGAGGCTGCACTGATCTGCACTGATGAGGCTGCACTTGGTACCCACTTTAAGCCCACAATCACATTGGGCAGATTTGGCATGTCAAATCGCACACGCCAAATCGGCAGCTATTGCTGACAATTACACAGTTCAAATCGGTGCGACGCCGCCTTTGCGGAGCCGAACCGATTCCCAAAATAAGTTCCTGTACTACTTTTGGTGACTTTGGGGGCGATTTGAATAGACATCTGTGCATGAACCCACACAGATGTCTGTCAAATCGTCCCTGACTGCATTGCCGGTTTGAAATCATGCAAGTTCAGATTTCAAACCCTCCCTAATGTGAACGTAGGCCTAATGTACAGAGAGGAAGAGGTGGAGCCTAAAGAGGAAGGGGTGTGGTTTACAGATGACAGAGCAGGTCTTAAACATGAAGGGGTGTGGCATCGACAGGAAGGGGCGGGTCATATTTAAATTTGGGGGTGCATGAGTTTAGTCAGGCCTAGGGCAGTACAAAACGTAAATACACCACTGAACTCAGACGTATAGTTCTGTGTAAAATTATCCATTTCATCAACCCTCAGTTCTAAATCAGCTGTTCTCTGATCTAGCTCTCTTATCTCTTTAGGTAATTTATCTGTTATGAGATCTGAAGTTTGCTTGATGGCTTTCTGAAGCATATATTCAAATTTTTTGAATATGTCAGGTTGTGTAGTTGTTTGTAAGTCACAAATGTCATATTCCGGCTCAGACTCACCATTAGCAGTTTGTGTCTTCTGGCTATGAGGCAGAGACTTTTTAATATGTGTACTGCTGCGCTGTGAGGGAGAGGGTGCCGCCGCCATTCCAGCCGCCAGTCTGTGTGCCGTTTCCTTCGGTTTTCCGGATTTAAGTTTTGATTTAGGTCCTTTCAGGACCATTATTTATGTAGCTGATAGTGCTGGGTAGAGTTTTCTACCTTTTTGAACAGTTTACGGAGCCTCTGGGACCTGTAGTTCTCCGGTGTTATCTCTCGAGGAGCGGAGCTCTAAGGTAGCATAACCATTACCTCAGGCTGCCGCGCATGCACCCCCTGTTTATTCTTTTTCATGCACTTGGAGCCTGCTTCATGCTTCCCTGAAGGCTTGCCCTGGAGTACGGACTGTTAGCCTATATATACAAAGTTTTTTTGCCCACTTGCTTTTTATTTATATACTGTTTTATTCTATTTATGACCTCACCCCCAGCGAGCATGTATACCACATCTATCTCAATTCAGCAACAGCGCTACTAACTATTGTTTAATACTTAAAATCTGGCCTGTTAGTGGGTCCTGAGGACAGGAGAACCACTGCTTTAGGACATCAGCAGCATTAAGATGTAACAAAGGATGAAAAAATAAATAAAAACCATTCCCTCCCCCACGATATCCTTATCCTCCTTGATATCAAGTATTTTGCTACCTAAAGAACAATCAGTAAAGGGTTTACATCTACTTTAAGAGACCAGCCAGTGCAAGCCCTATGCTAAAGCTGGCCATAGATGGTTCACTTTTTTTTTCCGTTTAGCCAGTGGGCTGAAAAAAAATAAACTGGATTCCTCCATCCCCACAAAAGAGGTGAATAAAGGAACCCCTCCCAGCAGGGACATTGTATTAGGACACTGGGACTTTCCGCTGTCAGAATACATTAATCAGCAGCTGATAGGTTGTAGCCCCTGATGATCAAACGATGTTAAACGGGGACAGCCTCACATGGATCAAAATTTGGCAGATCCCTACTGAACCATCCCCCCCACCGGAGAAAATTGGATCATGCTTTATTAGGGTATCTTGCCTTTCTCTGGTCAACTGTGGGTATAGGGTTGTGTATATGGTGATTTTCGATTTGTGTGTGTTTTTTTTTGTTTTGTTTTTTTTTTGTTTTTTTTTTGTGGGTTGAACTGGATAAACTTTTCTACCAGATCAACTATGCAACCATGGCATAATGACCTGTTTTGGTGAAAAAAATATTGCACAAAGGGGTCCATTACCTCCTCTTCTAGCAGTCCCCACTGGTGTGGTCAGCCTCTTCCTATTCAGGTGCCTCCTTAGCAAGCCAGGGGCTAAGGAGGCACCTGTGCATGCTCCTGAGATGGGCTGTGTGTGTGTTCATAAATGCACACAACACTGGTGAGCCACACCCCCACTCCTTTTCACAAGCCTATAGTTCCGCTGCCCTCAGTTATTCTTGTGAAATCTAAAAGTGAGGGGAGTGGTGCTGGAGCCTGTGACAGTGGTGGGGTGCTGACAGGAACCAGGTAAATGTTTAGGAATGAAGGTGGGTAGGACAGGTAGTGGGACTTTTTATTATCTTTATGCAGAGAATGCATTAAAGGAGAAGTACTGCCAAAGCTCGTTTGGCAGTACTTCCCCTGTGGATCAGAAGAGTGCCGATCTTTACTTCTGTAACCTTTTTTGCAGCAGACAGCGTGCTGAAGCTCGCTGTCGGCTCACGTCACAGAGCCTGTCCAGGTTTTTACAAGATCACAACAATGGAGTCAGGATCCGCTCACATGTCTGAGCTGGCCGCTCCCACCCCTTCCACAGCCCAGCACTCCAGTGAGCGAAGGGAGACAGAGCAGAGAGCTGGTGACTAAAGCCTAGTACACACAATAAGATTATCAGACTAATGATATTCCGGTTGTTTTTGGATGCTAGTCTCCATATTGAAAACGAATAGGTTACTAAAGTACAAAAATTCTCGTACAACATATAAAAAAATTGGAAGTGATGAAATATGTTGTAGTGTATTTGTAATGAAATTTTAGGCGAAAACTGTGCAGATTAAACGAAAATCATACGATCTGGTATCCTACCTGAAAAATTTTCGTGTTCGTCCCTTTCGGAAAATTTTGGATGACAGCTGTGCACTAACGATCAGGATTATTGTACGACCAATAAGCGATATTTTTTGTATGATATTCTGATCATGTGTATGAGCTTAAAAGTCATCAGTTCTCTGCTCACGGAACTGTGAGAACCGAGCAATCGGCAGTGTTCGATAGCTCGGTGCTCAGCATTAGAGGCGCTGGGGGACAGATGTAGCATTGGACTGATGCTGCATCCACCTAGGTAAGTATGAATCTTAAAAAAAAAAAAAAACCCATACATTTCTTTTAAAGTAAAAAACCGGAGTTATGCCCCGTACACACGGTCGGATTTTCCGATGGATTCGGATCGGACATTTTCCATCGGATTTTCCGACACACAAAGTTTGAGAGCAGGCTATAAAATTTTCCGACAACAAAATCCGATCGCGTCAATTCCAGACGTGTGTGGCCTGTTCCGACACGGAACAGCTCGGTCTGGTAAACTTAGCGTTCGCAATGGATACAGCACTTTCGTCACGCTGCAATGTTAAAAATGGCTTAATACAGCGCATTCTCTTCTTTATAATGTGAGAAGAATGAAGTAGTTTTGCTGCTCATATTCACACAGACTTCTCACAAACTTCTTTCTTTACTATTTATCCCTCAATATATTTTGATTTGTCACATCTGACAACATTATTTTGGTGTTGTATTTTTTTTTTTTTTGGTTTTAAGGCAGATTAGTTATTTTTGGTTTGTATTTTTTTCAAGGCTGATCTTTGTTTTATTGGATTTTTATTTGGACTCCAGAATATTTTTGTATGTGTTTTTTGTGTCAAGTTACCACAACACCATTGATATGTTGTTATATTTAATCTGTAGGAGATTTTTTGGAGTTGTTGTCCCTTGTTAATTTCACATTGTATTTTAGTAATGTACCTGAATCGTCACCAACAAACTGTCCTTTTTGAATGAAAACACACATAGGAGAGTATAATTTTCCAAAAAAAAAACATTTATTAAGGGCTCACAACTAAACAAAGAGGGAGGCAACGCTGGAGAAACTGCAGAAGTTGGTGAAGCCTTGGACCCTCAGGGCACACATCAACTATTTTGAAGCAAAATTGGTGGCCTGAGGAGTCCTTATCAAAGGGAGTGCAGTCTGGTCCAGAAGTCCCAGAGATCTGGAAAGCAGCAGATGACATCTGTGTCCCCAGGCTGTGGTCATATGAGAGACTGCAGCTTTTGTCAGACCAGACTGAACCCAGGGCCATCACTCTCTGGTCTTCCTTCCACGCTTCCTTCCATGCGGTGGCTCTGGTGGTGGAGTTGTGGCAGCAGGAGGAGGTGGAGGAGGAGGAGGATGGTCCAACTCAATCACGTCGGTCTTGGGTGTGATTTCGCCACTCACCCCCTTAGTTAGGACTTTATAAATAAGTTGCTCACACAGGAGGCGTTGACCCTCCTGCATGCCCTGCAGTTTTGTGGCAGCCATGCAGGCAAAGGCCTCTTCAGGAGTGGGTAAGGCTCGGTGGGACGCTGAAGCCTCCTGAATTAGCCTGAGTGCTGAATCCTGCATGTGAGTCGCCTTCCTCGCTCTTTTGTATGGAAGGCAGAGGGGAGGAACCTGCGATTCAGTCAGGCTGCGACTGGTCCCAGGCTTCTCTTGTCTGACACTTAGCCCCGCCTCCTCCTGGCTGCAACTTAGCCCCGCCTCCTCCTGGCTGCCACATTCCACAGCCTCCTCCTGGCTGAGGTCTTCCTGTGTATGAAAAAGGGACATAGTTTTAGTATTTTTGTCATCAATCACACACAATTTTCATCTCCTCACTGTTGCAAATTGAATGTTAACAAATATAACAGATGATCATTCTGAGCCCAGCATTTTTCATTCTTGTCCCAATTTTGGGTGCCCACTACTGTCTATTGATATGTAAAACACTTTTTTCAATCAGCAATTAGTGATCAATAATAACATCTAATAAACATCATTTATTTATTGACCAGAAATCTGTAGAAGAATGCTATACCTGACTCCAGCTGGGCTCCTCCACTTCTTCCTGGCTGGAAGGCCCAGGTTGGACATCGGAAGCCTCAGCTGGGGTGGAAGGAAGAGTGGAAGGAAGAGTGGAGAGGGATTCTCTGACTTCAGTGTGGTCTGACAGAAATCGCAGTCTCTCATAGTACCACAGCCTGGGGACATAAACGTCATCTGCTGCTGCTCTGGACCTCTGGGAATCCGTGACCTTCTTGCGCTCCCTTAGATTAGTGCTCCTCAGGCCACCAATTTTGGCTTTGAAATAGGGGATGGTTGCTGTGGGGACCACCGGCTTCACCAACTCCAGCAGTTTCTCCAGCGCTGCCTGCCTCTTTTGTTTATTATTTATTGGGGGTGTCTGACCTGTCACAGACAGGGCAGCTCCCTGTATTTGTCTATGAACAGGGGGAGGAAATTGTGGTCGTTGAACCCATCCATTTTCTCTGCAAGACACAACACAAGACAAACCCTAATGTCAGGCCAAACTCTCCGAATCTTGTTACAATATAGGCTTCCATTTCGAAGCAATATAGGCCCAAGTTTAGATCTTACCTTCGTTATCACGATCGGCGCCTCCAATGCTCCTTCCTCCGCTCACAGATCCTACGTAATACGCACGCGTGTTACGCTTTATACACACTGCGCATGAGTGTAACTCCACCCGCCCCTGACGTTCTTTCTAGTCTTTTCCCCGCCCCTTTTCGTTCTGCGCAGTGGGGGAAGAGCACATGGCGGAGACACAGCAGGTGCGTGCTAATTACAGGAACGAGGAGGAGGAAAGCCCGGAGCCTGAAACGTCACGATCCAGAAGGAGATTTAAGGCCTTAAATATGTCCTTTGTGGAGATGTTGGAGATGGTGGACATCCTGAAGAGGGCCGACTATGATGGGAAGTATGGACCTTACCCCAACCCCAATGTCAGAAAGGCCAAGATCATGGCGAAAGTGGTCACGAGTCTGCACCGGAATTTCGGGGTACGACGATCGAAAGATCAGCTCAGGAAGCGGTGGTCGGACTTCAAATTACGAGAACGTGAGCAGTACAGAAAGATCCGGAGAGTGCTGCAAAAAAGTAAGTAATTGTGCTGTGTTCCTATTCTTTTTCTGTTTATTACGTTCGTGCTGCTCCATGTGCTTTTCTTCTTCTCTTGTCCATTTTAAAATGGCAACTTTCATGTTCATGGGCACATTATTCGTTCGTATCAAACATTTTTCTTTCGGCCTAGAAAACACCATTGTTTTGGCCATATGCATTTTGCCACATTTTTAACGCCCTACTTGTATGAAACTAATTTGGTTGTGTAGATGGCTTTGTTACTAGAATGAAATGCAAACTAGGTTCTGTGTAAGGAGAGGACACTCAGCAGCTGTTTTCACATCTGGACGCTGGAGCACTAGTGTGGGACACCATTTTTATTAGGGAGCCACACAGGTGCTCCAGTGTATACTATAGGAGGGGTCTCCATCTGTGAAGCTTGTACCAAACAGGTAAAGTATTGAGGCTTGACAAAGGACACTGAAAATGCTACATCTTGGAACTCTACCAAAATAGACAATTGTACCCCACTTCCAAGCAATGTTTCATATTTATAGTTCTGCCATCATATATCTGTGTGCTAAGTATACCATTTTTGGTTTACATAGGGGAGAAAAGACTCGGAGGACACCCCTCATCTGAGGAGACCACAGACCCCCACCTCTGGAAGAAGGGGAAATCCCCCAACACAAGAAGAGCAGGAGGAGGAAGACGTTGTGGAACTAGTCACCACAACAGGTGAGTGTCTGCGACCACAGGCTCAGGTAAGAGATGGATGCCGACATATTTTTTATACCTGTTTTTGTTTGTTTTCTCTCTTTTTAGGTGATCGTGATGTTGTGGATCCAGATCCTTTCACATCAGAAAGTGCACAGATCCTGATCGGGGAGATCATGGGGTGTAATTTAGCTTTGGAAAAACTCAAGAAAAACATCAATGGTGTTATTCAAAAAAATAAGAACATCATTGATGTTTTGGGGCGAGTTTAAAACCCCTCCAAATCCCTTTTTTTGTGAGCTACAAAGTTCAAAATGTTTTAGCGATTTTTAGAAATTTGGAAGATGCACACAGTGTGCCAACATGTGCTATCTGCCGTCACGGGAGATAAATGGACGCGTTTTGGGGGTGCAACCCCTTCCTCAATAAAGTACCTGAGAGAAAGGGGTTTCTCCCCCAAAACACGTCCCTTGATCCCCCGTGATGGCAGCTAGCACATGTTGACATTGGGAAATTTGTGTGCATCTTCCAAATTTGGCTTTTCCTGGGGTGACTTCACCCCATCTGAACGGAATATAAAAAACAGTTCCTAAATACTCATGTCTGATATTGCCTTCAAGTTCTACCTAATGTGAACTTTGTAAGTTCAAGATTTGTGTCTTTCTTATTGGTTTTACACATGCCTGTTTTATCTTAAGTGGACATTTCTATTTTTGAGAATGCCACCCCAAAGATTGTTATACAATAAACATGTTGGTTTGTTTTAAAAACCTTTTCTAAATGCACATGTGATTGTGCAGGTATTAAAATGATTGTTAATCAAGAATGTGTGGATTATTGTCTCAACGCTACAACACTTTTGTGGTGATGTAATTGCAGCTTTCAGTGAAAATGGGGGTTATTTCCTAAGGGCAAATCCTCTTTGCACTACAAGTGCAGTTTCAGTGCAGTTTCAAGTGCACTTGTAGTGCAAAGTGTCTTTGCCTTTAGTAAATAACACCCAACAGTGCTTTGTATAAGGTTACACAATCACGCCATTTGCAGGACTCCCCACATTTCTGTCAGGGTCAGCTAAAACAAACACAAGCAGTAAATGTCACCAAAGATTTGCTTTTTTTTGGATTTTATTGGATCAAGGCTTCACAAATGGTCTGGCATATTGATGGCCCCCCTACCTGCAAAGAACACAAAGGTATCGTAACCGGACATCACGAGCACTCAGGGAGGGCAAGCCAGGACGGCCACTTTCAAGCGCCGTCAGGGTTGTTTCATTTATCATGCCAGCCTCAGGCCCAACTGAGCCAGCATAGTTGGCAGAATGTTGGCGTAAAAAGTTATGTAGAACACAGCACGCCAGGATTATATGATTAAGTTTATACTCTGCCATATGGATGGGTGTCAGAAATAGGTGGAACCAGCTGGCCATGATTCCAAACGTGTTCTCCACCACTCTTCTGGCTCTGGCCAGCCGGTAATTAAAAATCCTCTGTTCCGGGGTGAGGGTCCTCATCGGTAATGGCCGCATAAGATGGTCCCCCAGCGCAAAGGCTTCATCCGCAACGAAGACAAATGGGAGTCCTTCCACATTCTCTTCTGGAGGTGGCAAGTCCAAGCTGCCATTCTGGAGACGCCTGTAAAACTCCGTCTGGGCGATGACTCCACCATCGGACATCTGGCCATTCTTCCCCACGTCCACATACAAGAAGTCGTAATTAGCCGACACCACCGCCAACATCACAATACTATTGAACCCCTTGTAATTATAATAGAACGACCCCGAGTTGGGTGGTGGGACGATGTGGATGTGTTTCCCATCAATTGCACCTCCGCAGTTAGGAAAGTCCCACCGCTGGGCAAAGTGGGAGGCCACAGTCTGCCATTCCTGTGGCGTGGAAGGAAACTGTTGAGGAAAACCAAAAAAAATTTGTATTTTGGCACATAAACATGGAAAGCAGATTAGACACAAACATTCTTGGCCAACATCCAGATAAAACATTTATTAAGGGGAATTTTACAACACCAAAGTATAAGGTACACCTATCATATTCCCCCCCCCCTCATGGGCCATTTCTAACATTATGGGGGGGGATCTTGGACAGGTGACCCTCTTCACTTCATTGAGAGATGAATGCCTAAATACAGGGTATTACTTTGAACAGCCCCTCCTTAGTTACACTATTGGCAGCCCACTGGACAGGTAAGAAGTGTCATAATACAAAGATATAAATACACATTGTACACATTTGAGCATATTTGGACATTCTGCTATTACCTATCAAGATAATAATAGGATACAAAAACTTTAAACAGTACCATTTACAAGTATACAGGCAGGCCCTACTACATGCTTTGGGGAATTCATCCATAAATCTCACCACTAAAGAGATGGGTATAGTGTGTATGGGTTTGGCCAAGTCAGCAGATAGAGGATTGAGGATAGATAGATAATTGGTATCAGCTGACTTAGCAGTTGGGGGGAGGGAGGGTTAATAAAAATGATTCGGGGACACTACAAAAAAATGCCTCTGGCACTTTGCCTGAATTTAAAGCACAAATCACATGTAAAAACATTTTAGGGGGTGTTTGGAGTAAAGCACTACTATGGAACTGATAAAATACATTGTTAAGTGACTACATGAGGTGAATATAGGGGCAGGAGAGCATGCTGGGGAGGTTAGTGAAGGCAAATATGTATGAAGGACAAAAAAATAATGACATAAACATCCAGCATGCATGAGAACAAAGGGGACATTCACAGCATATTCCAATAATGGTAATTAGGGAATGAGGAAAGAAATACAATATATTAGCAAACATTCAATACAATAAAATGTGATATTAAAGGATAAAAATCTTACCTTCATATACTCCTTCTGTAGGACCTGGATGATGGCAGAACAGGTCTCTGGGATAATGATCCACAGAGCTTGGGGGGAGAACCTCAAGTCCTGCAGGCTTCTCCCTGTCGCCAAGTACCGCAGGGTAGCGACGAGCCTCTGCTCCGGAGTGATGGCTTGCCTCATGCAGGTATCCTGCCTGCTGATATAGGGGGTCAGCGAAGCCAACAAACGGTGAAATACGGGGTCCGTCATCCTGAGAAAGTTCCTGAAATTATCAGGATTATTCTCACGGATCTCATGGAGCAAAGGCATATGAGAGAACTGGTCACGCTGAAGCAACCAATTCTTGGTCCATGAACTCCTCCCCACCCTGTTCATGACTTGTGTCAAGGTCAGGACCCCAACACCAAGCCCCCGCACAGCACAAACTCTACGAGGAGTACGTATACACAACATGGCTAGAAAACGGTCGGCTGCTCAGAACGAAGTAACAGAACGCACTAAAGAACAGCAAGGCCTGTGAAGAGCGACCTGAAAAACAGTAACGAACGAATAAGAACACAATGACTTAGTAACGCGGAACTTGCTTGCACGCACTGAAGAGCAGATACAAACCCACAAGCACAAACTGAACCGCAGAAAACGATCTGAAAGCCACGAGTCTGAAAAAACGCGAATCGTCTCTCACCAAACTTTTACTAACATGAGACTAGCAAAAGGAGCCCAAAGGGTGCCGCGCTTGGTTCTGAACTGGCCTTTTCTAGTCTCGTCGTACGTGGTTGACGTCACCGCGTTCTTGGAGATCAGAAATTCCGACAACTTTGTGCGACCGTGTGTACGCAAAACAAGTTTGAACCAACATCCGTCTGAAAAAATACTAGGATTTTGTTGTCGGAATGTCTGATCAATGTCCGACCGTGTGTACGGGGCATTAGACTTACCGGTAACTCTATTTCCAGTAGTCTTCCAGGATAGCCCTTGAGAGATGGAGCCCCTCCCATCGCCACAGGAAACACATTGCCATTCAGTTCAAAAGGCGGTCCTTCAGGCCCATGGTCAGTCATTACCAGGAACCGAAGGATGGAACTGAAAAACATACTCAAAACAGGTAATATCATCAATTCACCAACTTAATTCAAGGGTGGGATCGTGCTGTCCAGGAAGACTTCTGGAAATAGAGTTACCGGCAAGTCTAAATCCAGTTTTCCCCAGTCGTCTGCCAGGACAGCCCTTGAGAGGATCCCCAAGTACTCACCAGATTAGGGGGGGGCCACAACTTGGAGGACTTTCCTCCCAAAAGTCTGGTCCTGACTAGACAGTAGGTCTAGTCGGTAATGCCTTGTAAAGGTGGTAAAGCTTGACAATGTGGCTGCTTTGCAGATCTGCTCCTGGGTCGCACCAGCCTTTTCCGCCCAGGATGCCGAGAGTGCTCTTGTGGAGTGTGCCTTAATACCCCCAGGAGGTTGTTTATCTAGTATTCTATACCCTTCCGCAATAGCTAACTTGATCCATCTAGCTAGGGTGACTTTGGAGGCTTTTTGACCCTTACGTTTCCCGGAGAACAGGACAAAAAGTGAATCCACACTCCTAAACATCTTGGCTGCTTCTAAATACCCTAGAATACATCTTCTAACATCCAGCAAGTGAAATTGCTTTTCTTTGTCGTTTGAGGCATTTTGACTGAATGTAGGTAGGACAATGTCTTGGGACTTATGAAATTTAGATGCCTTTTTTGGCAGGAACCCAGGATCCGATCTTAGGATGACTCTATCGTCCAAGATCTGGAGGAAGGGCTCTCTGATGGAAAGAGCTTGCATTTCACTCACCCTATGGGCTGAAGTAATCGCCACTAGGAGTACTGTCCAAAGCGTGAGTAGTCTTAAAGATGCCTCCGAGATTGATTTGAGCGGAGCCCCCAGAAAGGCTCAAGGACAACCGATAGGTCCCAAGTTGGGGTCTTGTGAATCTGGACTGGTCTGTGTCTTGTGACTGCTTTACAGAATCCTGCCATAAGTGGATCTTCCCGTAAGCGTTTTTCTAGGTATACACTCAAGGCAGCGACCTGTACTTTAATTGTACTTAACGACAACCCCCAGTCTATCCCTTCTTGAAGAAACTCTAGGATACTCATTGTGTCCTTGCTTTCCTCCCTTCTAATATCTAACCAGGCATTAAACTTTTTGCATATTTTGCCATAGATAGCTCGGGTGACTGGTTTTCGACTCTGAAGTAGAGTTTGTATAACCCTCTCTGATAGTCCCTTGTTCCTCAGGATTTCTTCCTCAATAGCCACACTGATAGTTTTAGTGTGGCGGTTTGCGGATGCAGTAGAGGACCCTGTGAAAGAAGGTCCTGTCTGAAGGGTAGCCTCAGAGGAGGTTGATCTGCTAGCTTTAGAAGCATTGTAAACCGCGGTCTCTTGGGTCAGAATGGCGCCACCAAGACTAAATGTGTCTCTTCTACTAGAAATTTCACTAAAATCCTCAGAATGAGGTGGAGGGGTGGAAATGCGTAAGCCAGGCTGAAGACCCAGGGGTTCTGCAGAGCGTCCACCGCCAGGTGTTTATCTCCTGGGCATAGCGAAAAGAAATTTGGAACTTTTGCATTTTTCTTGGTTGTGAACAGATCCACCCCTGGTTTCCCCACAGTAAGCAACGATATGGTCGAACACTTCTGGATGCAGAGACCACTCTTGATTCGAAACTTGTTGTTGACTCAAGAAGTCTGCAGTATCATTCTGCTCTCCCTTCAGATGTACTGCAGAGATGGATTTGAGGTTGTTTTCTGCCCACTGAAAAATGTACTTGGCTGCTAACATCAGCCAGGGACTCCTGGTACCTGCCCGTTTGTTGATATACACTACAGCTGTCGTATTGTCGGAACAGACCTTAAGGTGATGACCCTGGACCATTTTCTGAAAGACTATTAGAGCCCTGAAAATAGCTGTCAGCTTCTTCCAGTTGGAGAAAAACTCTTTCTCCTCTGGAGTCCACTTGCCTTGAGCCCAGCATGAGTTGAGATGGGCTCCCCAACCAAAACTGCTGGCGTCTGTGGTCAGTAAGGACATGATGGGCAGTATCCAATGTACCCCTTTGTGAAGGTTCTCCTTGTCCTTCCACCACCACAGAGATCGCTTTACTCTGGTGGGAATCATTATGTACTCTTCTAGGTCTTTGTCTTTTAATTCTTCCAACAGAAACCTATGTAGGCTTCTTTGGTGGAAGCGGGCCCATTGTACGGCTGGTATTGATGCTGTCATAAGGCCAACACTGATATCACTTCTCCAATGCCCCATACACACGAACAGTAATTCTGCCAGCAGATGTGAACTTTTGGTCAGAAATTCCGACCATGTGTATGCTCCATCGGACTTTTGCTAGCAGAATTCAAGCCAGCAAAAGATTGAGAACAGGTTCTCTATTTTTCGGTCGGAAAAAGTTCCTATCCGTAAATGCGTTCGTCTGTATGCAATGCGGATACGCAAAAAATCACGCATGCTCTGAAACAATTTGACGCATGCTCGGAAGCATTGAACTTCATTTTCTCGGCTCGTCGTAGTGTTGTACGTCACCACGTTCTTGACGGTCGAAAGTCCGAGAACTTTTGTTTGACCATGTGTATGCAAGGCAAGCTTGAGCGGAATTCCATCGGAAATACCGTCCAAGTTTTTTCTGACGGAATTTCTGATCGTGTGTATGGGGCATTACTGTGCAGCTGTGACTGTATTTAAGGTAAGACATCCTCAGTTTCAGGTTGGATATCTTCTCTTCCGGCAGCACTATCTTCTGATCTCTGGATTGAATGTTGTATCCCAAAAAGAGAATGGTTTGCGCTGCGTTTGGTTTGGATTTTTCTTGATTTATTATCCACCCCAAATGTTGTAGGCTGAGTTGTGTTATCTCCAAATCTTGACTAAGCTGCTTCTTTGCGTGGGCCATGAGGAGTAGATCGTCCAAATATGGTACGACCGAGATGGACTGGAGTCCCAAAGGGACTGGTGCTTCGGCTAGAACTTTGGTGAGAATTCTCGGGGATGACGATAGTCCGAAGGGAAGTGCTCTGCATTGGAAGTGATAAATTGTGTTTTCGATTTGAATTGCCAAACAAAGGAATTTTTGACATTCTCTCTTTATTGGAATATGTAGATAGGCATCTTTAAGATCCAAAGTTGCCATAAAAACTTCTTTCTGCAAAAGATTTTTTATCGAATAAATAGGCTCCATGCAAAATTTTTTGTATCGGATGGATAGATTCAGGAGCCCAATGTTCATAATTAGTCTGAACTTTCCACATGGCTTATTTATCACAAACATGTGTGAATAGAAAGTGTCCCCCTGTTCCTGAACTGAGACTGGCACCAATACATCTTGATCCACCATCTCCCCGATCAGTAAGGGTAAGGCCCTGGCTTTCTCCAAGTCTCTTGGTAGTTTTGTAACAAAAGACTTGGAGGGCAGATCTTTGTGAAATTCCAGGGCATAACCCCTCCTTATAATGTTTAACACAAATTTGTTTAAGGTTATCGTCTCCCATTGAGGGAGAAACCACTTTAGTCTTCCTCCCACCTGGAGCCCGACGTCACTGCGGCTTGGGGTTCTGACTGGGGCGGTTAAAAAGTATGCCTCCTTTCCCTTTCTGTCCTGACCAGTGCTTCTTTGGTCTGAATTCCTTATCTGTCTTTGGGGGCTCTTTTGAAGGTCGAAAACATTTTCTTAGAAAATTTTTCTTTTTCGTGGGGAAAGTCTTCTTTTTATTTGCTGTCCTTTCCAAGGCGGTGCTCAATTCATGACCGAAGACCAAGTGTCCAGTAAAAGGGACACTGCACAAGCGCATCTTGGAAGCCATGTCTCCCCCCCCCAAGTCTTCATCCAGACTGACCTTCTGACTGCTACTGAGAGTGCTTTACGGATTCTGTTGAGGCGTCAGATATGAATCCTGTCGCTTTAAACAGAATAGGGAAAGATTTCATAAGCTCTCCTCTTGGGGTACCTGCCACCAAATGTTCTTGCAGTTGTGATAGCTAGGAATCTAGAATTCTGGCTATGCATGTTGTGGCTAGTGCTGGCTTTATTGGCCATTGCCGAATCCCAGGCCCTTTTCAAGACTATGTCTGTTCTCCTGTCCATTGGGTCCTTTAAGTGCCCCATATTCTCAAAGGCAAAGTCAGACTGCTTTGATACTTTAGACAGTGGTGCGTCTAGTTTGGGATTTTTTATTCCAAACGGCTTCTGGGTTCTCGTCAAAAGGAAACCTTATTTTAGAATTAGAGAAAAAGGCTTTTTTATCTGGCTCTGCCCATTCTGTTCAAATAAGGTCAGAAAGTACGTTATGTATTGAAAATACTTTTGCCTTCTTTTTCCCCAGGGCCTCGTACATTCTATCATGTCTGGACAATCGAACTTCCTCTTCATTAATCTCTAGAGTGTCATATATTAACAAATCGTCCACTTCCTCAAGGGACAGTTTGTATTTTGTAGTTTTGTTAGCTACAGCCTGATCTTCATCCTGATCAGAGTCTGAGTCAGAAGATTCAGGCCTAACTAAAGCGGGGCTATGCTCCCTGACTCTTCGTGGCTCCCCTGAACTGGAAGTTGTTGGACCTGGTGAAGCGGGAATTGCAGCTATGTTACTGGTAGATGTAGATGTGTTCACATCTGAAATTAACTCTCTAAGGGATTTAAAAGTTCACCCCACCTTGTCCTTAAAAGAGTTGAGGAACTTAGCCAGGGGGAGTCTGCTTCTGATTTAAGCAGGTTTGCAATACACTGCCTGCACAAGGCTCTATTAGAGCTTGAGGATAGTTTGTTCCCACAATTTGGGCACTTTTTGCAGCTAGATTTGTCCTCCCTGGGTGTCTCCTTTGCCTGTAACACAGAAAAACGGGTAGGGGGTGTCACCTACCAAGCTCCCCCCCCCCCTTTACACCAGTGCTGCACACCACCAATGCTGCAAATTCCTGGGACAGTGAGGGGTCCACCACCATGGGGTTCCCTAATCCAGCCCTACAACCACCACCACACACAGTAAATATCACAGTATGGGGCTTGCCCAGCAGCCTACCTGTGCTTGGCTGGTGCCTGCTTCCGCCGCCGGAGTGTCCTGGGGATTCACATCCATGGTCCCCCCTCTACTCTGGATCCCGCCACTAGTCCAGTTTAGCTGGACGCTGGTTGGGCATTTTCTAGACCCAGCCAGGCCTTCTCCTCCTCCTTGCGCCCTGGAGACCCGGAACCGGAAGTCTCGGTGCGCAGTGATGACGCGGTTCCACTGGAAATGACGCAAATGGCGTCTTCGGCCCAACCTCGACTGAACAGCCAGGAGATGAAATGGACATTGCACGCCACTTCACCCGCTCGACCAGCGCTACACAGTCGCACCCTGGGGGAACCTGCATCACCCTGCCACTGGCCCTCACCAGGTACTAGAAGGAGGGGGGCGATGGGTCTGCTCCTGTCTGCTGGATGGTACCCGGGCCACAAGATTAAATGGTAAGGACCTTACTGGGGCACTGACGGATAGGACCCAGTCCCCCTGTATGGTCTCCTCTCCCTTCGGGCAGCCCCTGAGAGATGAAGTCCTTCCTTTCCTGGTCCCTCAGCAACATGTTCCTCCGATGGAGGAAACACAAATGACTGACCATGGGCCTGAGGGACCGCCATTTGAACTGAATGGTAACATGTTTCCTGTGGCGATGGGAGGAGCTCCATCTCTCAAGAGCTGTCCTGAAAGACGACTGGGGAAAAAAACAGTAGATTTAGAACCACTTTGATGTCAAAAGCCGGGAAGTGCATTATGGTTAGTTGGTTATTATGGTAGTGAATTCCTGCATTAGCTTAGTGACTAGCGATAGGGTTTATGCAAACATATAGCCCGATTTTATTTATCCAACCTTTTTCACATTTTCAACGTTAGTATAGGGAGTATATATTTTGTAGGTTCTACAGATGTCTTCCTGACCCTTTTTTTATAAAAAAAAAAAAACACAACTGTTTGCTTTGCAAAGTAAGTGTTCATGCTTTACAGCAAATCACCTTCATTTGTTTAAAACCTGCTTCCCAAATAAATGTGCTGTGTGCTTTATGTTTACTATGCAAACTGTTGTATGGACCAACATGGCCCCCTATGTTAAAATAACAAAGGCATTGTATATTTATTATTGTTTGTTGTATGCATGGGGCTTAGGGTAGAACATAAAGGCTAATTCCACCTTTTGCAAAAATAAAATAAATGCACAAATATTTGCTGCAAAAAAAAAAAAAAGAAAAAAGTTCAATAATACGTTTTTCACAAATCAGCTTGCAAAGCATTGCAACCACGATCAGCTGTTTTTTTTTTTATATATTAGTCTGCTTTTTCTTCTTTTTTTCTTCTAGAGTTCTGCTTTGAACAGGTTACAGCCATGGTTTGTTATAAAATGTAGCCACCAGCTTCTTTCTATACAGTAGAAGTGATCTTGGTTGTTAGCCATCTGCACACCGTTTCCCCTCTGTTGCATAGAAAGTTCAAATGCACAGAACGGCTCTCGCATTGTCATATGTGAATGCTGTTCTAGGCAGTTTTGTACTATGAACCCAGGCTGTGTGATGACATGAAGAGCAGGGGGTGTGTTATTGACAGCCCAGGTGCACAGGATGAGGTTAAATGGCACTGGATGTCAACAAGCAATAGAGAAGGACAACACTGAAGCATGAAGGGAGTGAGTTGTCCATTCAGAACTTCTTTTTCTGCATGTTTATGAATTTCAAAACATCAAAACAGAGTATCAATATCCTGACTTGTTAAGGTTAATGTGTGTGTCATTTTTTGGGTAAATGTAAAAGTTTGCATTGAAATCCTCAATTAGAGTGCAATTAGGGTTGCCACCTCATCCCTTAAAAACCAAACACATATGAATTACACAGGTTCTGAGGCTAATTTAATGCAGATACGGCAATAATGGAGTTTAATTACCACCTTAATCAGCCACGGAAACTGTGTAATTAATATGTGTTCGGTTTTAAAGGGATGAGGTGGCAACCCTAAGTGCAATGTGTATGGCTAGTACAATGTATATCACTTTCAAACAGTTTGTAAAGATTTCAATTGTGAAATATTCAAATTTTTGTATTACTTCAGCTAAACTTTGCATGTTATACAGTGAGATTGCTGTATAAGGCTACATTCAGAGGGCCAGATATCTGTGACCAGTTTGCTGAATTCAGGAGGTGGCTAAACATTGTACTGGATTAGGGTTGCCATCCTATCCCCTTAAACCCAAACATATATTATTTACACAGGTTCTGTGGCTGATTAAGGGGGTAAATAAACTCACTTGGTGTCTTATCTGCATAAAATTAGCCTCAGAACTGTCAGAAACCATGAAATCAGACCAAGACAGAAAGTACAGTTAAATCACACTTGTATAATAAAAAAAAGTAAATAGAACAAACATGGTCAAAACATATCCAGAGTTCAGGAACCCGAACAAATAGTTAGCCAAGCCAAATGTCAGTGAGCCGGAGATGAGCGTAGTAAAACAGTAAGCAGGATCTGGAGCCAGAAGGGATGTCAGCCAAGCAAGTTTTTTAACAGGAATGCAGGAGAGCGTCTCTGTGATGTTGACTAAGGCAAAGGCAGAGATCCTCTGGGCTGGACGGCTTAAGTAGGCAGGGCTGACGAGCAGGATATCATCAACAGCTGGGTACCTGTGGAGAGATAGAAGTTGACAATTAGCTGACAGCTGAGCAGCCAGCTCAGAGAAGGAATTGCTGAGCCCAGCCCTGACAAGAACCTGTGTAATTCATATGTGTTTAGGTTTAAAGGGATGAGGTGGCAACCCTATTCTGGGTGCATCAACACTCTGCCCTAGGGCCACATACAAACTGGCCAAATACCTGCGGCCAATACGTGCGTGGCCAAAACTCTGCAGAAACGTCAACCCCTGAGGCATACTGGCTGCATCCAGGGGTGGCCAGAGGCTCTGTTTACATGTAGCCACCCAGATGAGCAGTTACATGCAAACAGCAGTGACGCCTGCTGTTTATTCCAATGTGGCAGCTGCTGCTAGTCACTAATGGCCCGTACACACGATCCGAATATCGTACGAAAACTGTTGTCCGAGGAAGAATCCTACGATTTTTGGATCGTGTGTACACTACTTTCGAGAGCCGATCACGACAGCTCATCCGATATTATTTGATTTGACAAGCACAAAAATTTTCCTCGTACGATACCAGATCATACGATTTTTATTCAGTCAGTATAGTTGTCGTCTGAAAATACAATACAAATACATTACAACACATGACATCACTTCCAATTTTTTTTCTGTCGTATGAGAATTTTCGTGACTTTATTTACCTATTCAATTTCTACTTGCGACTATTAAGCGAAAAAGGTCCTACGATCTGTCGTACGACATTCGGATCGTGTGTACGGGCCCTAAGGATGAGCTCAGGCTTGTTCGTAAGTCCATGTGCCCGCGCCAGCCAGGAAGCTGACACTAATGACAGGCAGTGAGACATTTCCCGATCTGCGGCTACACAGATCAGGAATGGGCTTTTGCCATCCACATGCAAGATATCAGTGTTTTCTGTATTACTTGATGAAGGGGACATGGGAATCCAAAAATATACCTTCAGGAGACATTATAAAAGCTTAGTCTGTATGCTTTGCCATACCCTCCCCATTTGTGTTTAAAAACACAAGAAAAAAGTGTATTTGTTTTTCTACTATACAGCCTGCCCTATATACTCTGCAGAAAATTGGGCCATAGGTGTTGGTGGTACCAGAACACTGTAAGCCGTCACAGTTACTCTTGGTGGGTGCTGGAATGGGCCCTGCTGTGAAATATTAAATCAAGAATTGTAATTACATGCCCCTGTTGAACAGGGGCAGAAAAATTGGGCCTTTGGTGGTGGTGTGGTGGTGGTGCCACAACACTGTAAGCCCTCACAGTTAGGCCCCTTTCACACTTATATGACTTCAAAGTCGTGGGATTTTACCACGATTTCGCGGCCGCGATTTTGCCGCGATTTTACCGCGATTTGGGAACAGTACTACTTTGTATGGCTTTGCCACATTTTTGGCATTAACAAATGAAAACATACAGTAGTTGGTATGAATCATAAGGGGGAACTCCACGCTAAGTTTTAAATAAAAAAACTGGCGTGGGTTCCCCCCCAGGGGCATACCAGGCCCTTAGGTCTGGTATGGATTGTTAGGGGAACCCCCTACGCCGGAAAATCGGCGTGGGGGTCCCCCCAAAATCCATACCAGACCCTTATCTGAGCACGCAGCCCGGCCGGTCAGGAATGGGGGTGGGGACGAGCGAGCACCCCCCCCTCCTGGACCGTACCAGGCCGCATGCCCTCAACATGGGGGGGTGGGTGCTTTGGGGCATGGGGGGTGCCCTGCGGGCCCCCCCACCCCAAAGCACCTTGTCCCCATGTTGATGAGGACAAGGGCCTCTTCCCGACAACCCTGGCCGTTGGTTGTCGGGGTCTGCAGGCGGGGGGCTTATCGGAATCCGGGAGCCCCCTTTAATAAGGGGGCCCCCAGATCCCGGCCCCCCCACCCTATGTGAATGAGTATGGGGTACATCGTACCCCTACCCATTCTCCTAGGGAAAAAAGTGTCAATAAAAAACACACTACACAGGTTTTCAAAGTAATTTATAAGGCAGCTCTGGGGTCTTCTTCCGACTTCAGGGGTCCTCTTCCGACTTCGGGGGTCTCTCCGGCATCTTCTGCCGGCTCCACCACTATCTTCTGCTGCTCTTTTGCCAGCAGTGGCCCGGACTTCTGGATCGTCTTCTTCCCTCTTCTCTTCCAGAGATGTTGACACGACGCTCTCTCCAGCTGCAATGGTCTCTGAGCTCTCCGCAACGGACTTATATAGGTGGTGACCCCGCCCCCTAATGCCGTTACAGTCCCTGGGCATGCTGGGACTGTGACATTTAGGGGGCGTGGTCACCGGGTAATGACCACACCCCCTTATGACGGCACAGTCCCAGCATGCCCCGAGACAGTGACCTCATAAGGGGGCGGGGTCACCGCCTATATAAGTCCATTGCGGAGAGCTCAGAGACCATTGCAGCTGGAGAGAGCGTCGTGTCAACATTGGAAGAAAAGAAGAAGGCAGAAGGCAGAAGTCCGGGCCACCGCTAGCAATTGAGCTGCAGAAGATAGCGGAGGAGACGGCAGAAGATCAGGACACCGGGAGAAGACGCCGGAGAGACCCCCGAAGTCGGAAGAGTTCCCCGAAGTCGGAAGAAGACCCCCGAAGTCGGAAGAGGACCCCCGAAATCGGAAGAAGACCCCGGAGCTGTCTAATAAATTATTTTAAAAACCTGTGTAGTGTGGGGGGGGACCCCACGCCGATTTTTCGGCTTAGGGGGTTCCCCTTAGATCCATACCAGACTTAAGGGCCTGGTATGTCTGTGGGGGGGAACCCACGCCGGTTTTTTCATTTAAAACTTGGCGTGGCGTTCCCCCTCAGGATTCATACCAGACAGCTGTCAGCACTGCCTGTCGCTCATCGTGAAAGGAAAAAAAAGTTTTCCTTTCCCGATCAGCGAGCCAGGCTTGTGCTTACAAAGTCGTACTAAAATTGTGTCTATATTATTCAGGCACGATTTGCATGCTACTTCAGGGTTTAACATTGAGGTCTATGGAGTACAACTCGCATAGAAGTTGGACCAAAGTAGTGCAGGGACTACTTTCAAGTCGGCACGACTTAAAGTCGTGCCAATATGAATGGTAGTCATTGAAAATCATGGAGAATGACTTGTCATACGATTTTGCAGTACAAAATCGTGGGACAAGTCGTATAAGTGTGAAAGGGGCCTTACTCTTAGTGGGCGCAGGAACGGGCCCTGCTGTGAAATATTAGATCAAAAATTGTAAATACATGCCCCTGTTAAACAGGGGCAGGAAAATTGGGTCTTAGGCAGTGGTGGTGGTGCCACAACACTGTAACCCCTCACAGATTCTGTTGTTAAGCACAGAAACAAGCCCTGCTGTGAAATATTAGAGCAAATATTGTAATTACATGCCCCTGTTAAACAGGGGCAGAAAAACTGGGCTTTAGGCGGTGGTGGTGGTGGTGGCACAACACTGTAAAGCCTCACAGATACTCTTGTTGAGCGCAGGAATGGGCCCTGCTGTGAAATATTAGAGCAAATATTGTAATTACATGCCCCTGTTAAACAGGGGCAGAAAAATTGGGCCTTAGGCACTGGTGGTGCCACAACACTGCAACCCCTCACAGATACTCTAGTTGAGTGCAAGAACGAGCCCTGCTGCGAAATATTACAGCAAAAATTATGTTATACGCCCCTGTAAAACGGGCAGAAAAATTGGGCCTTAGGCACTGGTGGTGGGGCCCTGAAACAAAAATGTTCTTAGAAGCTATCAACATGAACATTGAGGAGGAATAGGATAGTCACTCAGCATAACAGGATAGTCACTCAGCATAGGCAGTCTTCAAGGGATCTCACATTCATAGAAAAATTAATCGTTTACATCAGCATCAGGTGCTTGGTAGCTGGTGATCCAAGACGGATTCATTTTTATGAAGGTGAGCCGATCAACTGAGTTTGTGGACAGGGGCACTCTGTGATCAGTTACAAAGCCTCCAGCAGCACTGAATGTGCGTTCAGAAAGAACGCTGGATGCAGGACAGGCTAGTAGCTCAATTGCATATTGTGCAAGCTCTGGCCAGTGATCCATCCTCAAGACCCAGTAACCCAGTGGATTTTCGGTTGGAAAGGTCTCCAAGTCTGATCTTGCCACTAGGTATTCATGCACCATGTAACTTAGACACTGGCGATGGTTGCTGGAACCAATCAGACCTTGGGGCTGCGGACTAAAGAATTGTCTGAACGCATCGGTCAGACGGCCACCTTCTGTGACTGACCGAAGCCTCAGCAACACGTTGTCCAGGAGGACCAGGAGATTGTAACCTCCCAGGCTCTGGAAATGTATTGCACAAACCTTTCTGCAAGGCCTCCCGAAGATGTTTCATCCTCTGCTCCCTCTGCGAAGGCTGGATAAGTTCTCCAACCTTACCCTTGTAACGTGGATCAAGAAGGGTTGCCAGCCAGTAATGATCCCTCTCCTTGATACCACAAATCCGAGGGTCCTTTCAGAGGCTTTGCAGGATAAGGGAGACCATGCAGCAAAGGTTTGCTGAGGCATTTGATCCGGAATCCTCTGGGTCACTAAGGATGACATGATCCACAGCCACGTACAAGTCCATGGGTTTCTGGGAACTGAAAACGATCCCTTGAAGACTGCTGCTGATGCTGAGTTCTAGGCTCCACCTCCATGCTGACACAATCCTCATCCTCCTCCTCCTCCTCTTCCTGTGTGATCGGCGGGCCCACAAGAATACTAGTATCTGGATAAAGGGGGCCTTGAGAGGTAAGGAAATCCTCCTCTTCCTCCCTCTTTTCTGCCTCAAGTGTCCTGTTCATTATTCCACGAAATGCGTGCTCCAACAGGAAGAAAAGGGGGAAAGTATCACTGATGCAGGCACTGTCACTGCTCACCATCCTCGTGGCCTCCTCAAATGGTGACAGGACAGTAAATAAAAAAAAAAAAGCCAAGCTCTCCTGACCCTGTCCTGGCGCCATACTCACACAGATACTCATTGATGGCCCTCTGCTGCATGTGCAGACGCTGCAGCATTGCCAACGTTGTGTTCCACCTGGTGGGCATGTCACAAATGAGGCGGTTCTTGGGCAGGTTGCATTCCTTTTGAAGGCCCGCCAGCCGAGCACTGGCATTGTATGACTGGCGGAAATGCCCACAGACTTTCCTGGGCTGCCTCAGGAGATCCTGTAAGCCCGGGTACCTGCACAAGAACTGCTGTACCACCAAATTAAGGATGTGAGCCAAACAGGGAACATGGGTCAAGTGTCCTTGTCGGAGGGCAGAGAGGATGTTAGTGCCATTGCCGCAAACCACCATTCCTGGCTGAAGCTGGCATGGCGTCAACCACCTCTGAGTCTGCCCCTGCAGAGCTGACAGAATCTCTGCCCCAGTGTGGCTCCTGTCCCTTAAGCAGACCAACTCAAGCACCGCATGGCATCTTTTTGCCTGAGTGCTTGCGTAGCCCCTTGAACGCCTACGAAGCACCGCTAGTTCAGAAGACAAATCTGCACAGGAAGAGGCCATAGAGGAAGAAGAAGAGGAGGGGGTGGAGGAGAGAGGTGTGGCAGAATCACCACTACTAGCATTTTGGAGGCGTGGTGGCGGAAGAAGCTCCAACAATACTGCACCCTGTCCTGCATCCTTCCCAGCTGCCAGCAGATTTACCCAGTGCGCCGTAAAAGAAAGGTAACGTCCCTGTCCATGCCTGCTGGACCATGCGTAAGCGGTAATATGCAGCTTACCACTGACTGCCCTGTCCAACAAGGCCAAGACATTGCCTTCCACATGCCGGTAGAGAGCCAGAATGGCCTTCCATGAAAAGAAATGGCGTTTGGTAACCTGCCACTGAGGTACCACACATTCCACAAATTCACGAAAGGGGGCAGAGTCTACCAGCTGAAAAGGCAGCAGTTGGAGTGCTAGCAATTTAGCCAAGCTAGCATTCAGCCGCTGAGCATGTGGATGGCTGGGACCGAATTTCTTTCGACGGTTTAGCAACTGGGGTAGGGAAATTTGCCTTCTACAATCAGATGTTGGTGTAGTGATAGCAGATTGCCCGCAAGCACTTGACACACCTAATTCTACACCTTCATTCCTCTCAGTGTAGGTTTCTGAGAGGACTGAAGGTATAGTGGGGTTGGAGATCCCAGCTGATGAGGAGCAAGGAGAGGTCCGCCTTGTTCTTTGGTGTGGGTCTTATAAGTACTGCTACCAACGGACTGCATGGGAAGTCGACATATGTCTGGTCAAGCATGTGGTTCCCAACGGCTGCTGTTTTGGCCATGCTTAATATGCTTCAGACATATGTTGCAAACAGCAAAGATGCGATCTGCTGCACACGTGTCAAAAAAAGACCCACACCAAAGAACTTTTCAAAATATGGGAGTAGTCAGCAGCGCCCTGCACATGTGGAGCTCTGCGGTGTGATGCAGTCAGGTGACTGCCCTTAAGCTGGCCCCTGGAGGGCGTCCTGCCTCGTTGGAGATGTGCCTCTTCCTCCTCCTCCTCTCTTCTATCAGGCACCCACGTAGAGTCAGTGACCTCATCATCCCCTCCCTCCTCATCACTGGAGCAAATCTGGCAGTATGCTGCAGCTGGGGGAACATGACTGCCAGTTTCTTGTCCTTCTTGGGCACCCCCTCTCTCTGGGCTCACGTTACTGCCTTCCTCAACCTGGGTACCATTATCGGAGCCTTCAAAACGCTGCGCATCCTCCTGCAGCATGTACCCGACACTGTGGTCGAACAGTTCGGGGGACTCCTCTATGCATGATGGTGGGGCTAGGGAAGGAGTGACTGATGACATTGAGCTGATGACATTGAGCAGAGCATCACCAGGGATGAAACCCAGCGTCTGGTGATGTCTATGCACATCTTGTTTGCTTCATTTCAAATCCATTGTGGTGGTGTATAGAGCCAAAAAGATTAGAATTGTGTTGATGTCCCAATATTTATGGACCTGACTGTATATGTAGGAGACTGTATATATATATTTAATGCACTGCAGATCACTGAATCACCTGCCTGCCTGAAAGTGTATTTGAAAACGTACACCAGGAATGGCCTGCAGTCAGATATAGGCTTGGCTAGACTAGAATGCAGTGGATATATATGTAGCAGACTGTATATATATTTTATGCACTGCAGATCACTGAATCACCTGCCTGCCTGAAAGTATATTTGAAAACGTACACCAGGAATGGCCTGCAGTCAGATATGGGCTTGGCTAGACTGGAATGCAGTGGATATATATATGTAGAAAACTGTATATATATTTTATGCACTGCAGGTCACTGAATCACCTGCCTGCCTGAAAGTATATTTGAAAACGTACACCAGGAATGGCTTGCAGTCAGATATAGGCTTGGCTAGACTGGAATGCAGTGGATAGATATATGTAGAAGACTGTATATATATTTTATGCACTGTAGCTCACTGAATCACCTGCCTGCCTGAAGTATATTAGAAACAGTACACCAGGAACGGACTGCAGTCAGATCTAACTAAACTGGATACAGTGGATATATATATATATACACACGAGACTGATTGTATAATATATATATATTAAATACACTGCAGCTAACTGAATCACCTGTCTGAAGTATATTAAAAACAGTACACCAGGAACTGCCTGCAGTCAGATCTAGCTAAACTAGAAACAGTGTATATAATATATATATATATATATATATATATATATATATATATATATATATATACACAAGCCTGGATGTATATATATATATATATATATATTTATTTATACACTAAATACACTGCAGCTAACTGAAACGCCTACCTGCTCAATCTAAATGAAATGACACTCTCTCTTGGTCAAAGCCAGCAACACACTACACAGGGTTGACGTGCAGGCGGCCTTATATAGTGTGGGGCGTGGACTTAACCCCCTGAGCCATAATTGGCCAAAGACACCCTGCCTTTGCCCAATTATGGCTCTCTTTGCTGACAGCGCTATGATTGGCTAAAGCATGAGGCTCATAGTACATGCTTGGCCAATCAGACAGCAATGCACTGCGATGTCGCAGTGCTTTATGGGGCATGACGCGCCGCTCTAATTTGTCGTGAACGCCCCATAATGTTCGTATTTCGACGAACAATCGAACAGCCAATGTTCGAGTCTAACTCATGTTCGACTCGAACATAAAGCTCATTCCTATTAGTGATGCGGCAAATTATGAAATCTCGAAATGCAGCGCACATTCTCTTCTTCTTTAATGGGATAATAATGAAGCTGCTTTGCTGGTGATACTGATGGAGTTATTGCGAACTAATTTTCAAAGGCTTTTTTTTTCTAGTGATATCAAGAATAATATTTTTTTTTTTTTGGCAAGTTACCACAGCACCATTATCCTGTAGTTTTTAAAAGGAGTTCCACCCAGGGGGTCCAGTAAAAAAAAAAAAAAAAAATTAAAAGTCAGCAGCTACAAATACTGCAGCTGCTGACTTTTAATTGGACACTTACCTGTCCCTGGGTCCAGCGATGTGGGGGATCGAAGCCCCGCTCGTCTCCCCCTCCGTTCAGCGGCGCCGGCATTGCGACTGTGGGCGCCGGGCTGTGGCTTCACAGCCTGGCACCCACTGCACATGCGCGAGCGGCGCCGTGCGCCGTGATTGGCCGCTCAGTCACCTGGGACCTGTAATGGGTCCCAGATGATTGACAGGAGGAAGAGAGCAGAGCGGAGCCCTTCCTGTGCCGAGGGGGAAGTGATGCCACCAGCCCAGGCACTGGAAGGGGCAGACTACGAGGGACCCCCTAGCAACAGGCATTTAGAGGTAAGTTAAAAAAAAATATATCCAAATGTTTTTTTGTTTTTTTTTTTTTAGGATTTTTCATGTATTTTTGTTTTTTTGGGTGGAACCCCACTTTAAGATCAAAGATACAAGTATGTTATTGTCCCTTGTCAATTTTACATTGTATTTTTTTCCTTGTCAAAATATTTTATTATAGATTTCAGTATGGAAATAACATTGTACAAGTAACATATTGTAGTAATAATACAGTCTTATAAAAGATGGTCATTTACATTTACATAAGTAATCTAATATTATATCCTTAGCGACAATAAATTAATGTCAAGAACAAATTAAAATGTTGTTGATAATACATAAGGCTGTTCAAGATAATGTGTATTAATATAACATGTGAAAATGAAATAAAAAGTAGCGCATAAATGGTGCCAAAAGTCTTCAATCAAAAAAAAAACAACTGAAAAAAACAAATGTCCACAAATAATAAACATAACAGTGAAAAAACTTGTAAGTCTCTCAGTATAAGTGAATAAAATCCTGTCGGTGAGTGGGAAACAAATGACATGGAATGTCCCACTGAAAACCATGCGTGGATGCAGGGAGACAGAAGTTAAAACGCAGGTGAATCAACCAATCATTCCCAAGTTGTATCTCTCAACAACATGCGACTTGGTAAAGGTGGTGTGTAAGAAACTCTTACCAGATATGATGGACTCCCTTGTCAGCGACAGGGAGTCACTCGAGCGGGTTGCCTCTCAGGGCCAGTGAACAGACATCACAGCTCTGCGAACCTTCTGGGTCAAACTCTGCGCGGATCTCCCGGGGTCGCCAGGTGGGTCCTCCCAAAGGATGGCCAAGGTGCGGATCAGAGGGAACAATGTGTCACGTACAAAGGCTGGAGTGAAGGCTGGTTGAATCTCTCAGTAAGTATGTGGAGAAAAAATAAACAAGCTCCACATAGTGTAGATGAGCAAAAATAGGATTTTTATTGCTAAAAACGCCAGATAACAATAAAATGTGATCACAGAGTATAAAATCAAAAATGGGCAACAAGGAGGATGCTGGAAGCGCCCGAAGCTTTTCGATCAATAGATCGTCTACTGGGGCAGTAGACGATCTATTGATCGAAAAGCTTCGGGCGCTTCCAGCATCCTCGCTTGTTTATTTTTTCTCCACATACTTACTGAGAGATTCAACCAGCCTTCACTCCAGCCTTTGTACGTGACACATTATTCCCTCTGATCCGCACCTTGGCCATCCTTTGGGAGGACCCACCTGGCGACCCCGGGAGATCCGCGCAGAGTTTGACCCAGAAGGTTCGCAGAGCTGTGATGTCTGTTCACTGGCCCTGAGAGGCAACCCGCTCGAGTGACTCCCTGTCGCTGACAAGGGAGTCCATCATATCTGGTAAGAGTTTCTTACACACCACCTTTACCAAGTCGCATGTTGTTGAGAGATACAACTTGGGGATGATTGGTTGATTCACCTGCGTTTTAACTTCTGTCGCCCTGCATCCACGCATGGTTTTCAGTGGGACATTCCATGTCATTTGTTTCCCACTCACCGACAGGATTTTATTCACTTATACTGAGAGACTTACAAGTTTTTTCACTGTTATGTTTATTATTTGTGGACATTTGTTTTTTTCAGTTGTTTTTTTTTTTTTTTTTTTTTTTTTTGATTGAAGACTTTTGGCACCATTTATGCGCTACTTTTTATTTCATTTTCACATGTTTCTTTGGTTGTTGTCACCTTGTAAGTAGCTGCTCCGCACCATATATTTTTTCAATTTAGCGCAGTGTACACTTTTATTGTATTAATATAATAGTAATAGTCATTTATTATAATCTTGACAATATCAAAGAGACTGTTGAGTGGAAAATATGAAAAGAAAAAATATACAAAATAAACAAAATGGGTGCTATAAAATCATAAAGTATACCATAAAAATAAAAGAAAGGAGAAAGGAAGGAAGTGAAGAAGAGAAGGAAGAGTGGAAAAGTCCGCAAGGTGGGACCATGATCCATTACTACTATTTAAGGAAACATCATTTTAAAATTCTTCATTCAAGCTATCACGGCAATAGTACTTGATTATCAAAGGTTTGTGGTATAGTACAGTTTATCCAGGGTTGCCACGTTCTCTCAAACTTAGGGATCATGTCCATATCAATAGCTATCATTTTGGCATGGGTCATAGTATTATTCATTTTAACGAATGCTTCCTTTACGATTAGATTAGAAGATTTCCATGCTCTTGCTAGTGTTTGTTTAGCCGCTGTAAAGAGTTGCATTAGCAATTTAAATTGAGCATGTGTTATATTTTCAGGTTTTAGGTTAATTAGTGCTATTGCAGGATCAAAAGGAATTATCTTATCAAATAATTTAGCAATATTAAAAATTTCCTTCCAATATATTTGAGCTTTTGGACACAACCACCAAATGTGAAACAACGTTCCCAATTCAGAGCATCCCCTAAAACACTGTGCAGAATAATTTGGTACATATTTTGGTACATATTTTACCACCCTAGCTGGTACTAAGTACCATCTTGTTAACACTTTATAACTCGCTTCAAGGGCCAATATATTAGGTGATGCTGCTTTAGTTGAAGACCATATTTGATTCCATTCAGAGCTATCTAATTTTCGTTTCAAGTCTTTTTCCCATTTCTGTATATATTGTGGTTCATTATGGTTGTTTTGAACCAGTGAATGTGAATATAGTACAGAAATAGTACCTCTAGAATGTGGGTTATTCTTACAAATAGCTTCAAAAGTGGACAAATGAGTTAGAGATGTTACAGTATTTAATAGCGGTGTGAAAAAGTTTTTGATTTGGAGGTATCTAAACAACTCCGATTGTGGTATATTATACATTTCACTTGAATTCGGAAAAGGAATAAGTGATGAAGAATTTACAAATTTATGTATGTAAATTACATCTCTAGATTTCCATTCTTTGAAGGATTTGGGAGATACCCATGCAGGGTAAAAAGCAGGATTTTTGAAAAAAGAGAGTAAAGGATTATGTGGGGATTGTAATTGATTTTTAAATTTAAATCTATCCCAAAGGGAAATAAAATGTTTGGTAACCGGGTTTTGTAACTTTTTACGATCTTTTGAAGACATCCAGAGTAAGTTGGATCACATTCAGCAGCTTCAATAGATACCCAAAGTGGGACTTCATGATGTGCATGATATTTAGTAATACTTGCTATACACTGTATGTGCTGCCCTATACTAGTATGCAAAATTAGGACATCTAAACCCCCATTTGTTTTAGGAAGATAAAGTGTATTTTGCTGAATCTGTGGTTTGGAAGATCTCCAGATGAATGACATTGTTTTCCTTTGTATAATTCTCAGATAATGTGGTGGAATCGGAATTGGTAAAACTCTAAACAAATAAAGTAGTTTAGGTAACAATGTCATTTTAATGGCATTTATTCTACCAAACCATGAGATTGGGAGGTGGGACCAGGAATCAATCATATTTGATATGTATTTCAATGCCTGAGGATAGTTGGCTGAAAATAAATCAGATAATAATGATGTAAGTTGTACACCAAGGTATGGGATTGATCTGTCAGTCCATGTAAATGGGAGACCAATTTTTGCAGAAGATAATTCCAAATTTGAGAGGGATATATTTAGTGCTAGACATTTTTTAGGGTTAATGTAAAGGCCTGAAATTGCAGCAAAATTATTAAGAGTTGGCACAAGATTAGGGCCAGACACTTGCGGTGATGAAAGAAATTGGAGAATATCATCAGAGAATAGACAAAGTTTGATATGATAACCTGCTATTTCAATTCCAGTAATTGTAGGTTCATTTCTATTTTTTTGTGCTAGTGGTTCTATAAGAAGGGCAAAAAGTAAAGGAGAGAGTGGTCATCCCTGTCTAGTACCTCTTTCAATACCAAAAGAGTCAGATTTATAACCGGCATATTTGACGTATGCTTTTGGTTTATTATAAAGTGCAAAAATCCAATTTGTGTAGTTTGGACCAAATCCCCATTTCTGTAATGTATATTGCATATATTGCCAGGAAATAGAATCAAAGCTCTTTTGATATCTAGGGAGAGAAAACAAGCAGGAATATTACGCGTTTTAGCAATGTGGGCCAACAGGACTGCTCTGCGTATATTGTCACCTGCCTGACGTGAAGGCATAAAGCCAACCTGATCACAATTGATAAGATTACCAATAATCTTTTTTAGCCGAGCAGCTAAGATTTTCACTAATATCTTAATATCAATGTTTATCATAGATATAGGGCGATAGTTTGTGCTGAGGGTGTCATCTGATTGTGGCTTCGGAATCATACAATTCTTGTTGGAACAATTTATTATTTAAGAGGTCATTAAATGCTTCTGCAAGTATAGGAGAAATGATATCACTATAACTTTGATAATACAATGCTGAATATCCGTCAGGACCCGGTCTCTTATTTATTTTTAATTCTTTAATGGCTTCTGTAACATCATTGACTGTAATGTGGTTTTCTAGTTGCGCTTTTTGCGCTTCAGACAATTGTGAGATTTATTTATTTGTGAGAAAAAGGAATCTGCCTCATTAGTGTTAAATGTATTTGTTTCAGTATAAAGATCTTTTATATGAGATTTGAATTTTTGTACAATTTTTTGTGGATTACTAGTATATATATTATTAGCCAATTTAAGTTTTATAGGTTTGAAAGATTTATTAATGGATTTTAAAGCCTTAGCTAATAATGTACCATGTTTGTTAGACTTCACATAGAAAGTATGTTTAGTTCTATGAATTGATTTATCAGCGGAGTTGGTGAGAAAAAGGTCATATTCTAGGCGTGCTTTTTCTAAACGAGTTCTAGTAGAAGAAGTGGGATTATTTAGAAAGGACATAAACGCTGAATTAAATTCCATCTCTAATTGTTTTGCTAAATTTCTACTTTCTCGTTTAAGAATTCCTGATTGTTGTTGAAAAATGCCTCTAAGGACCGGCTTATGCGCTTCCCATAGTGTAAGAGAGGATATGTCAGTACTGGTATTGTTTTTTAAATAATCTTTCAATTCTAACTCAATGATTTTGCGGTGAGGTGGACGTTTAAGTAATGTGTCAGGGAGGTACCAGGTTGGGTCATGTGCTCTAGGTATAATTGAAGCAATGGTGGTACATACTGCATTATGGTCCGAGCAAGGAATGGGAATGATGTTGGACATGAGTATTTCTGGCACCATACCTATTGTTATAAATATATGATCTATACGGCTAAATGTTTGATGTGGGTTTGAGAAATACGTATAATTTATTTTCGTTGGATTAGATTCTCTCCAAGAAAAAGAGGAAGGGAAGGCCGGAGGCCAGGTGGGACTTTAAATGAGGCAGTAGACAGATTGGAGTAAGATGAAAATGTGTACAAATTTATTGGTGGAAAATTCTGGGTATACAACACATGTAAAGGGTTACGTGTGCATGCGCACAAACCATAGCCTACATGAATACATATGTATACAGACAGTCAGAAATAGTGTGTCTAACCATATATAACTGTAGCAGATGTACACTGTACAATAAATACATATATCTATACTGGGGAGCACAAAACACATGATGTAACAAGTGAGTATGAAAATAAAATAATGAGGTACATCAAAACATTAATAACTGTCAAATCCAATTAAAAGCCCAGTGGCTGCATCCTTGGTGCCCGACGCGTTTCTGTGAATACACTTCTTCAGGGGCGGATGCTACAGGATTTCTGAAATTACAAAGTATGAAGCCATCAAAAAATAAAAATAAATACAGCCAGAAAGGACAATGTGTCAATTTCTGGGTACTCACGATGTCACCAGACTATGGTACAGGGCAGGGACTGGGCAGGGAAATAGCTCTCCCCCGGAGCTGGGGTGGCAGGCAATCCGGCACAAGACAGGCACACATCGGCATCATCCCCAAAGCACAAGCATCCTCTGCAAAACATAGCCAATCATGGGTGGGATGGTGGACCTAAAGTAGATGATGGAATCCATAAAGAAGGTCACAGTACTGACACTAAAGAGTAAGGGGGATAGAAAGTTGTAGTATATATTCATAGAGTATTACCTTGAGGTGCTTAAAAACGGGGCTGACCAACGCTATGGCGTCTGTTCTGTTGTGGAGAGCAGAGGAGGAAAAAATGTGCCTGGGGCGACGCCTAATATGCGTCCCGGCCACGCCGGTGATTGCCACCGACGTCACGCTGACAGGCCGGCGATGCGTGGGGCAGGGATCCCTGCTCACGGCAGGGACCCGCCCAGGCTGACGTCACTGCGTACAGCTACGCCGACACCAGATGGAAACCTATGCGCCGCACAACGGCGCCAACTGGTGACTTCATGTGTGGGAGCACTACGTGGCGCCGATGCGGTGTGTGCACCCGCCCGATCCCCCACACCAAACCAGCCCAAAGCAAAAGCACTACGTGGCGCCGATGCGGTGTGTGCACCCGCCCGATCCCCCACACCAAACCAGCCCAAAGCAAAAGGGCGGACGTGGGGGGGATGGGGAAGGCACGCAGAGCGCATCGCAGCTCCGGGAAAAGAACAGCCCGAAGCCCAGAACCCAGCCACCATGCTGGATTGTGTAAAGTGCGCCCAAAAATTGGAGCAACATGTAGTTGCACACAAAATATGTGTGTGGACCATTGAGGTGCACTACCACACATAAAAAACCCCAATTAAAGCCAGCAGGGGAAAACTGCCTAGCAACTGTCTACTGCCTCCATCCCTGTTAGAGTTTAATGGAAAAGGTTTGGGACTTTTTAAATGAGGCGTGGGACTGTGCCTCCATCCCGAATACAAGAAAAAGAGGAAGGGAAGGCCGGAGGCCAGGTGGGACTTTAAATGAGGCAGTAGACAGATTGGAGTAAGATGAAAATGTGTACAAATTTATTGGTGGAAAATTCTGGGTATACAACACATGTAAAGGGTTACGTGTGCATGCGCACAAACCATAGCCTACATGAATACATATGTATACAGACAGTCAGAAATAGTGTGTCTAACCATATATAACTGTAGCAGATGTACACTGTACAATAAATACATATATCTATACTGGGGAGCACAAAACACATGATGTAACAAGTGAGTATGAAAATAAAATAATGAGGTACATCAAAACATTAATAACTGTCAAATCCAATTAAAAGCCCAGTGGCTGCATCCTTGGTGGCCGACGCATTTCTGTGAATACACTTCTTCAGGGGCGGATGCTACAGGATTTCTGAAATTACAAAGTATGAAGCCATCAAAAAATAAAAATAAATACAGCCAGAAAGGACAATGTGTCAATTTCTGGGTACTCACGATGTCACCAGACTATGGTACAGGGCAGGGACTGGGCAGGGAAATAGCTCTCCCCCGGAGCTGGGGTGGCAGGCAATCCGGCGCAAGACAGGCACACATCGGCATCATCCCCAAAGCACAAGCATCCTCTGCAAAACATAGCCAATCATGGGTGGGATGGTGGACCTAAAGTAGATGATGGAATCCATAAAGAAGGTCACAGTACTGACACTAAAGAGTAAGGGGGATAGAAAGTTGTAGTATATATTCATAGAGTATTACCTTGAGGTGCTTAAAAATGGGGCTGACCAACGCTATGTCGTCTGTTCTGTTGTGGAGAGCAGAGGAGGAAAAAATGTGCCTGGGGCAACGCCTAATATGCGTCCCGGCCGCGCCGGTGATTGCCACCGACGTCACGCTGACAGGCCGGCGATGCGTGGGGCGGGGATCCCTGCTCACAGCAGGGACCCGCCCAGGCTGACGTCACTGCGTACAGCTACGCCGACACCAGATGGAAACCTATGCGCCCGCACAACGGCGCCAACTGGTGACGTCATGTGTGGGAGCACTACGTGGCGCCGATGCGGTGTGTGCACCCGCCCGATCCCCCACACCAAACCAGCCCAAAGCAAAAGGGCGGACGTGGGGGGGATGGGGAAGGCACGCAGAGCGCATCGCAGCTCTGGGAAAAGAACAGCCCGAAGCCCAGAACCCAGCCACCATGCTGGATTGTGTAAAGTGCGCCCAAAAATTGGAGCAACATGTAGTTGCACACAAAATATGTGTGTGGACCATTGAGGTGCACTACCACACATAAAAAACCCCAATTAAAGCCAGCAGGGGAAAACTGCCTAGCAACTGTCTACTGCCTCCATCCCTGTTAGAGTTTAATGGAAAAGGTTTGGGACTTTAAATGAGGCGTGGGACTGTGCCTCCATCCCGAATACAAGAAAAAGAGGAAGGGAAGGCCGGAGGCCAGGTGGGACTTTAAATGAGGCAGTAGACAGATTGGAGTAAGATGAAAATGTGTACAAATTTATTGGTGGAAAATTCTGGGTATACAACACATGTAAAGGGTTACGTGTGCATGCGCACAAACCATAGCCTACATGAATACATATGTATACAGACAGTCAGAAATAGTGTGTCTAACCATATATAACTGTAGCAGATGTACACTGTACAATAAATACATATATCTATACTGGGGAGCACAAAACACATGATGTAACAAGTGAGTATGAAAATAAAATAATGAGGTACATCAAAACATTAATAACTGTCAAATCCAATTAAAAGCCCAGTGGCTGCATCCTTGGTGGCCGACGCGTTTCTGTGAATACACTTCTTCAGGGGCGGATGCTACAGGATTTCTGAAATTACAAAGTATGAAGCCATCAAAAAATAAAAATAAATACAGCCAGAAAGGACAATGTGTCAATTTCTGGGTACTCACGATGTCACCAGACTATGGTACAGGGCAGGGACTGGGCAGGGAAATAGCTCTCCCCCGGAGCTGGGGTGGCAGGCAATCCGGCGCAAGACAGGCACACATCGGCATCATCCCCAAAGCACAAGCATCCTCTGCAAAACATAGCCAATCATGGGAAGGATGGTGGACCTAAAGTAGATGATGGAATCCATAAAGAAGGTCACAGTACTGACTCCAAGAATCGATCAATTTGTGTCTGGAAAGAAGCTGAGAAAGAGACCATTTGGTTTTATATTTTGGTGAGGTATATGGGGTTTTATCCAGAAATGGGAGGAGTACTTGATTGGAATCACCGCACACAAAAATTTAACCCATTCTATGTGTATTTATAACTTGAAAAAGATGTGATAAGAATGATAAAGGTTGACGGTTGGGGGCATAATAAGAAACCACTGTTACAGGAGTATCCATCACATATCCTGTAAGTATTAGATAACGTCCTTCTGGATCTTTGATTTCAGAATGTAATGTGAATGGTGTAGTACGATGAAATGCTATGAGAGTGCCACGCTTTTTGATGTTAGCCGAAGCTGTAAATACTTGTGGGTAGGATTTACTGAAAAATGTGGGAGTTGTAGTCGGTGTAAAGTGTGTTTCTTGAAGACAAACAATGTGCGCCTTCTTAGCTTGAAAAGACCTAAATGCTTTCGTTCGTTTGTGCGGAACATTAAAACCCTGGACATTTAGTGAAAATATGTTTAAAGGAGCCATGTCAAATGATTCCGCTTGCTAAATATAGCTTTTGAATTAAACTTAGTGCAGTGATTTCTGGACTTACCTTCGTGGACAAGAGAAAGAAAAAAAGGATAAGAAAGTTCAGTATATTCTATCTTAAAGAAGAAAACGTAAAAATAAACTATTATATAGCATGCAAATACAGTGAAAAAACATAAGGATACAAAAATTGCCCGTGATGAAGAGTTAAACTCCTCATCAGGGGGTAAAGGACCTTCGTCGAGTCTCCACATAGTAATGTGGGGATCTGAGGAAAGCAGATTGAGGCACATGAAGCTTCCGTGCGCTGGGGAGTCGCCTAAAAAGAATGATGTACATCTCAAGGATGTAATAGTACTAGCCCTAACTATGTATTTTAGAGTCATATATATATATATTAAGATCTAAAATGATAGAATAAAAGTGAAAAGAGAGGAGAAATTCCTCAGAATTGTATCTTATAGAACTAAGGTTATGAAAACAAGATTATCCTCAATGTTGATGTAACCAAAATGTGTTCAAAACAGTGGAAACAAATTACCCACAAACTTTGTTATTTAGTTTCAAAACTTAAGATAAATATATAGTTACAAAGTAACTCACAATACTTTTACTAGATATTAATAGCGTATGGAAGATCTATAATTAGTCCGTAAGTAATAGTGGATCTTAGACTGAGAAAGAAAAAGGAAAATTTCCAATAGTTCAATAAGGGATTATGAAAATATATGATCTGAACAACAATTTCAATATGTTTTAATATTGAATTTAAAGAGAAAAAAAAAGGATCAATTAGGATAATAAATTATTTCTATAAACTTAAAATAATTCATAGAGTTATATTAATTTATATTGCATTTTTCAATGCATCTCAGCTTATGAGTTATAAATCAGGGAGTTATATGGGATAATAAGCGCAATTAAAGCAGCACTTAAATTTTTCTTAACCCTTAAAAGGTGTTATTTTAACAAAAACAATGAATTTTATGATAAAAATGAATTTCTTCAGTCCATGGAGTCATTGGGCCTTGGGGTGAGGTTGCAAATCGTCCTCATTTATGTGAATGATAATTTCCATGTCTCACCTCAGAATGTGTTGCATTTTGAAGGGAGGAGGCCGAAGCTGATCTTCTTCGTGTAGCAATGTTGGGTGAATTCCCATCTGTTAAATTGAGGTCTTGGAGCGCTTGTTGGAGTTCATCAGCTGTTCTGCATGAGACTCTTGTTATGTGATGGGTGAATCGTACAGAAAATGGGAAGCCCCATTGGTATTTTATATTATGACGTTGTAATTCCATTAATTGTGGCTTCATTGATCTCCTTTTAGATATTGTTAATTGGGAGAGATCAGCAAAGAGTTGGTAATTATATCCTTGGAACATGAGGTTGTTCTTTTCTCTAGCTGCATTTAAGAGCTGTTCCTTTGTCCGATAAAAATGGAATTTTGCTATTACATCTTGTGGGGGGGGCCATCCACTTTTTTGGGCATAAGAGCCCTATGCACTCTGTCCATTTCCAGGCTATCTAATGGTATTCCTGGCTGTAGTTCTTGGCACAGTGCTGTAATAGTTGCTTGTAGATCTATGACCGATTCAGGTATGCCTCTGAATCGCAGGTTTGACCTTCTGGCACGGTTTTCATAATCCTCCAGTCTGTTCTGCAATGTAACATTTTCTTCCTTCAGGAGTTCAATTTCAGATATAAATTATTGGGTAGTGCTTTCAATTTCCTCCACTTTAAGTTCCAGTGAGGCTGTGCGTTGTCCCAATTCTCTTATTTCCTTAGTTAAATTAGTAGTTATTTGCTCTGAGGTTTGCTTTAAAGCTTTATTAAGCATTTTTTCAAATTGTTTCAAAATGCTTGAGGGTACTATAGACTCTTGAATTGTTGTATGTGACACTGTTAAATCCGTCTCTGAGTCAGAGTCCCCAGGGGAGATAAGTTGTGGCATCTTAGGCTTATTACTCTTCTCTGAGGTAAATTTGCCTGAGGAGACTGGCACTTTTTTTATGGTATTCCACGCTTGTATGCCGCTATTAGGGGTCTGTTTCATCTTATTTCTGGTACCCCCCAGCACCATTTTAGATTCAAAATGTTCCCCTCACCTCTCAGGAGTAGATGCCTAGAAGTTTTTATAATTTTATGATGGCGGGCTGTCTGTATGATGCGGCTTTCTTCCCCTCACGGAGCGGAGCTCTAGCCTGACATGTCCGCCCCGCTAGCCTCCGCGCATGCGCCTCTACATTGTATTTTTTTAAATGTAACTGCCTACTCCCAAACTGTCATTTGAAGTAAAACACATAGCCAAGTATTATTCTCCACAATTTTTTTTATTGTGCATTAAAAAAAGAAAACAAATAAAATTAGACATGCTATCTGCCAATAGAACTTAACCAAAAAGTGCATTCTATGCATCCAAAAATATAGAAAATATACCAAATCAAATCATTACTCAACCAAAAAAATAATCTCAAAGCAATAACTCCAAGGCCAATAATAAATAACACGTTATCTCCTCCGATTCTGTAACATGGCTGGTTGACGAACGGCCATTCAGAAACGAACTGAAAAGCATGAAATGAAAAGTGCGAAATGAAAAGCGCTGTTAGAATATTATTCCAAATTCATAATTCGGCACTTATAGGTATAGAGTATGTGTGAATGACCTTGATCAATTGATTTGATATGATCCTCATCTAAAGCTGAGTATTGCTGGGAGTTTCTGGTGTATGAGGATGACCTATAAGGTTTCTTGGAATGTCATGAGAAGACAAAAATAGACACGTGTCTACGTAGCTAAAAGGAATAATACATTGTAGATTATATCCTGTTAAGTTAAGTTTAGAGTAGTCTCAATCATATTAATAAGTATTAGTATAGTTACTTAATGTAAAGTTGGTAATATTTGTTCATATTAGTAGATGTTTGGTTATATGACATTACATGATCAGCACATTACTTCAAGTAAAGAGTGTTACATGTGGGCTTGTCAATCAAGCTCCATATGACTCTCTGAGTTTCCGCAACTACTTTTGTATAGCATATTGCTGAAGTTAGCAGAAATGAATGTGTGCCATACAAGGTTCTGAGTTTTTGTGAGGTTATGATGTTCACATGTAACATATAAAGCCAACGCTTCCATATTGAAGGGCAGACAGGAAGACAGACACAAACACACACACCCTCTAGGAGGTATGACACTGATATATTTACACGAAGAGTCTGATAAGTTGGGACAGCTGAATTCTGTCAGAAGTCCAAGAATGTCATCTTCTTCTTTTTGAGACACATGAGTCAGGGTGGACAGAAGGCAGCAGCCAAGAAGCACACATGCTTTCATAAGCTTATTACAGCTTTTTAACCATTTATTCTATTTCATATTTTTTTACCCACACTGAACTGAACTATTATGCTTTTTACATTGTATTTATGATGCCAACTGTGTGACAATAAACTCACACTTTGTTTTAAGTCAGTTTGACTATCAATGCTATTCATCCGGAAACGCCTCTGAGATACAAGAATATTAGATATTAATAATATTCTTCAAGTGCGAATCAACACTCAGCAAACTTCTACTAACACAAAATTAGCAGAAGGAGCCCAAAGGGTGGCGCTAAAGAGCTGAAAAACCATGTAGTACGTCAGTACGTTCGTGTTTGTTGGCCAACAATTGTGTGCTGTGTGTATGCAGGACAAGTTTTGGCCAACGCGAACTGTTGACCAAATTGTCAGTTCCTCAGAGCTACTATGCTTAAGACTGACTGGTTGGCTAAGGATGTACTGAGATATGTCAAGACACGCAGGTTTAGTCACATTGTTTTAAGTCTCTGAGGTGAAGAAAAGTGCACATAAGTAGGCTGGTGAAACAGTCAAGGACCGATCAGTCCGCTCACCCGACCATAAGGCAAGGATATCCCATCACACGTAGTATCCCGAGTGTCCCAATTGCAGCCCGCTGTCCAGTATGTGTGGCTCACAGGGGCCAAGCCTGGTCAGCTGCCTTCACTTGTATCCTGGGTCAGCATGGGACTCCTCTTATCCATTTACTGTAAAGCCGCCTCAGTGTTCCTTCACCAAAATTCATCCTGCTGTCCTTGTGGAGTACACTGAGCATGTGCGAGCATGTTGAGCCTCGTCAATCTGTGACGCCAAAGTGTCACTGCTGTGGTGTCGTAACCAACATGTTTCACCGAATCACACGAGCCCCTGACCACAGACATCGGGCTATTTGAATGCAGTCACACTTGTGAGAATGTAAAATAAAAAGGTTTGCCTGAAAATGGGCTTTTGCCATCCACATGCACAATATCAGTGTTTTCTGTATTACTTGATGAAGGGGACATGGGAATCCAAAAGTACACCTCCAGGAGACATTATGAAAGTTTAGTCTCTATGCTTTCCCATACCGTCCCCATTTGTGATCAGAATTATAAACACAAGAAAAAAGTGAATACATTTATTTAAAAATATTAAAAAAGGTGATAAAACAGCAGCTGCATCTTTAGGATGGCTAGAAGAGACCAGCCTGATCATAAGGTACACTTTATAAAAGGGACATATAGGGGGCAGGGTGACCTGTGCCCCCGGGTGCCACGTTGGGGGGGGGCCCTGTCACTAGCAGGAGTAGTGAGCTTGGAGGCAGTGCAGTATGTGTCCTCTCCCCTTCTCCTTATTAGTGTAGCTCTACTGCATCCTCTCCTATTGATTGGCTGCTGCAAACCTTCCCGGGAAGTTTGTGTGTGTAGGAGGAAGGAGCGAGTAAAGTAAGTCCTTTCCTGGAACGGTGTTCTGACTAGAAGTGTCCCCCCTTGCGCAGTACGGAGGACAAGGAGACGCCGAAAGTCTCTGAAGTTGACCAGCTGACCATCAGCTGTACATGGGGCTTGGGCACTTAATAGTCAACGCTTTGTAACAGGGCCCCTCGCCACGCTTCGGGCACGGCCTCACTGCGCTCGGCATCTTTTTATTCTAACGCTATGTCCACTTGGATAGCGGAGCATGAACCTGGACTCAGGGCAGAATAAGTGCGCAGGTGCTGTGTAGAGCTGACGATCAGCTGATGAACTTCGGAGACTTTTGGCGTCTCGTTTGTCCTCCGTACTGCGCCTGCGCAGTACAGGGGGGACACTATCCGATGGGGACAGTATTCGACAAGACACCGGTGTTCTGCCGAGAAAGTTCCCCTCAGTGGATAAGGACCCCCCTCTACTGCGCAGGTGCAGAGCTTGCGCAGTACAAGTCGGCGGAAATAGCCGAAGCCGAATAGTTGTAAATCAGCTGTACACGGCGCCTGTAAGAGGGCCCCTCGCGGGCTTGCTTCGCTCGCCATGCTTCGGGCACGGCCTCGCTTCGCTCGCCACGCTTCGCTCGCCACGCTTCGGGCACAGCCTCGCTTCGCTGGTGGTGGGGCTTGAACCTGGACCTAGGGCGCAGGCGCCGTGTACAGCTGATTGAAGGTTTTCAGCTTCTTTGCTCTTTTTGGCGGCTCCTTAGTTGTTTGTACTGTGCAAGCGCTGCGCCTGCACAGTACAGGGGGGTCCTTTTCCGCCGGGGAACTTTCTCGGCAAGACACCGGCACGGATCGTCTTCTAGTACCAGGAGGAGTAGAGCTCGGCCGATCCTTCCTCCTCCACATTACCAGATGACAGTCGGACTAGGAAGGATGGATTTGTGTGTGAAGTACTACACAGAATGTAGTACAGTCCCAGCAATCGCCGATCTTTCACTACACACAACCGATCTGACAGTAAAGTGATCTTTCAGCTGTTCTTTTCACTGTCGGCTGCAGTTCAAAGATCGGTTGTGTGTAGTGAGAGATCGGTGATTGCTGGGACTGTAATAGTGTAGTGCCTAGGAGAGGGCTCTGGAGTTCTGCACACACCCTCCTCCACATTCACACGCATTCCTCATCTCTGAGCCGTTATACCATGCTGGTTAGGGTGGGGTGAGGATGAGCTCAGCCTCAGGCTTGTTGGCAAACAACACGTGTAGAGCCTGCCAGGAAGTCAGCGCTAATCACAGGCTCCGACTCATTTCCCATCTCTGCAGCCCTCTATCTGGAAATCTCTCCCTGCCTGTGATTAGCGCTCCGCACTGCTGACTCCCCGGGATCTGCATGTGCTGTCTACGAATACGTCTGAGATCATCCATACACTGGGGACATTGAAGTAAGGAAAGGCTCTGGCGTGGGGGGGGGGGGGCTCTGATGTAAAGGGGGGATTAATGTAAGGAAGGACTCTGATGTAAAGGAGGGATTAATGTAAGGAGGGCTCTGATGTAAAGGAGGGATTAATGTAAGGAGGGCTCTGATGTAAAGGAGGGATTAATGTAAGGAGGGCTCTGATGTAAAGGAGGGATTAATGTAAGGAGGACTCTGATGTAAAGAAGGGATTAATGTAAGGAGGACTCTGATGTAAAGGAGGGATTAATGTAAGGAAGGACTCTGATGTAAGAGGGGGGGCTCTGATGTAAGGGGGGACTCTGATGTAAAGGAGGGATTAATTTAAGGAAGGACTCTGATGTAAAGGAGGGATTAATGTAAGGAAGGACTCTGATGTAAAGGAGGGATTAATGTAAGGAAGGACTCTGATGTAAGAGGGGGGGCTCTGATGTAAGGGGGGACTCTGATGTAAAGGAGGGATTAATTTAAGGAAGGACTCTGATGTAAAGGAGGGATTAATGTAAGGAAGGACTCTGATGTAAAGGAGGGATTAATGTAAGGAAGGACTCTGATGTAAAGGAGGGATTAATGTAAGGGGGGACTCTGATGTAAAGGAGGGATTCATTTAAGGAAGGACTCTGATGTAAAGGAGGGATTAATGTAAGGAAGGACTCTGATGTAAAGGAGGGATTAATGTAAGGAAGGACTCTGATGTAAAGGAGGGATTAATGTAAGGAAGGACTCTGATGTAAGAGGGGGGGCTCTGATGTAAGGGGGGACTCTGATGTAAAGGAGGGATTAATTTAAGGAAGGACTCTGATGTAAAGGCGGGATTAATGTAAGCAAGGACTCTGATGTAAAGGAGGGATTCATGTAAGGAAGAACTCTGATGTAAGGGGGCTCTGATGTAAGGGGGGACTCTGATGCAAAGAAGAGGCTATTGTAAGGAGGAACACTGATGTATGGGGGCATTGATGTAAGGTGGGACATAAAGAGGGAACTGATGTAAGGGGGGACTCTGATGAAAGGAAGACACTATTGTCGGGGGGGGGGGGCACTGATGTAAGGAGGGGCTCTGAAGTAGGGGGAAGGCTCTGATGTAAGGAGGCACACTGAAATATGAAAGGACTCTGATGTAAAGAGTGGGGGCTGCACTGATGTAAGGGGGGACTCTGATGCAAGGAAGACGCTATTGTAAGGGGGGGAAACCAATGTATGGGGGCATTGATGTAAGGTGGGACATTAATATAAAGAGGGAACTGATTTTAAGAGGGAGCTCTGGTGTAAGGGGGGACTCTGTTGTAAACTGGGGAATTGATGTAAGCAGGGACTCTGAAGTGATGTAAGGGGGACACTATTGTAAGAGGGGACATTGCTATAAGGGGTACTCTGATGTAAGGGAGGCCACTGATGTAAGAGGGCACACTGATATAAGGGGGTACTCTGATAAAAGAGGGGGATCTGAAGTAGGGGGGACTCTGATGTAAAGTGGGGAATTGATGTAAGGGAGGACTCTAATGAAAGGCACTATTGTCAGGGGGAGACACTAATGTAATAGGGGATGTTGATATAAGGGGGGGGGGGGCTCACTGATGTAAAAAGGGGCAACTGATGTAAGGAGGGGCTCTGAAGTAGTGGGGGACACTGTAAGGAGGCACACTGAAGTAGGAAAGGACTCTGATGTAAAGGGGGGGGGGGGGGCACTGATGTAAAGGAGGCACTGAGGTGGGTGCTGAACTGAGTCTTTGCCTCGGGTGAAAGAATGTCTAGCTATGCCACTGTAGGGGGTCCTGATATTGGGAAATATACAGTGATGTCTTCCCATTGATCTAGCTGGAGATAAACCTTATGGGGCAGCAACTTGCCTATTTGTGTTGTGGGTGCAGCTAGTCTGTTGTAATAATAAATACTAGAGCTGTGTATTTGCCTATATATGCGTGCATAATGTAGATCATATGTAGACTACTTTATATTGTCAGAAATGAGTTTGCAGGCAGCTTTTTACAATTTGCTGAGATAAACATGTATCTTGCTGTTACCGATTCCTTTTCAATGTCATCAACTGTCTGTTGTTAAAGGGCCGGCTCACACCACAAATTCTGCCTTCCGGATGCTTTTGTGTGTTTTTGATGCATTTTTTTTGTCAGGCTTATAAAGGCAGTCTACATGCTTTTCACAGTACAGGTTTCCTTTAGCTTTAGATCAGGGGTAGGCAACCTTAAAGAGGTGGAGATCTACCTGAACATCATGGGAGAATTCAATGATCACCGGGCACCGTGTCGCCTCCTCACACCTGATTTAAACCTCTAATTGCAGTATTTCCGCGTCACAATCATGTGCATTGCGAGGCAATCAATAGTTTAAATCAGGTCACTTGGATCGCTTTTCAGATGAGCAGCAGTGCCTGCCGTGCTTGTGAATGAGCCATTAGTTGCATTTGGCAGAGGCACCCTTCGGGCTCGTTAACACAACGTTGGGGGGGTTGTAAAACTCTACGGTTGAGTTGCATATTTACCGCCACCAATCCCTTCCCCCTTTAGCCGCTGACGCAGCAGCCAAAGGTGTACACATGCCACAGCAGGAATTAAGCCCCCTGTTGCTTTTGGTGGGTGCTACCGCCTGCCAAACGCGACCCATTCAAGTAAATGGGGCCACTCTGCAAGCGTTGTGAAACTGCATTCTTCTGCGGGGTCCAAGGGGTTGAAGCAGGTGGTGAGAAAGCAACACAACCGCTGCCTGCTTTAACCCCTTGTTTGCTGCACTGCACAAGGTTGCAGGACATTTGCAGAGTGGCCTCATTCACTTGAATGGGTTATGCTTGGCAGGTGCTACACCCACCAACCATGACAGGGCATAGAACTCCTGCTGCAGCTGTGACATGCCTATGCCCCTGGCTACTGCAGCTAAAGGGGGTTCAGTTGGGGCAGGGGTGGTAAAAACACATCTTAACTATAGAGTTTCCCCCCACCCCCCCAAACTACAAATATAAATGAACTCTTACTGTTCTGAGCCCCCTATAAGGCTGCTTTCACACTGATGCGCTGCAGTTTACCTACACCGCGGGGGGGGCAGCGCAGTGCATCTGCAACATAGACTTCTATTATATCCTGCAGGAATGGGTCACTTTCTGAAAGCGCACCAAATCTCCTGCATTCACAAAATGCACCAAACCCACAGGAAGTCTATGGCTAAGTGTGGCTAACTCTCAGAAAAGCTGCAGGTACATTGCACTGCACCCGCGGTGTGGGTAAACAGCAGTGCATCAGTGTAAAAGGATCCCTATACTATTATTTCCATTGTATTGTTTCACACTGACCTGAAGATTTCTTCTTTCCTGCTGCTGGCACCACTTTGAAGACAGCTAGCCGGGATAAGAGGTGGAGTGCAGTTGGTATCACTCCGCATGGGACAGGAGCCAGCACTACAGAGGAGGCATCAGTTTATGCGGCTCTTGCTCCCTTCTACTTTGGAATTAATAAAGTATTCTGTATAGCTCCAACTTTACAAGCAGTCCCTCTGCATTGGACTCTGTTTGATCCTCTGGGATGGGGGGGGGTCAGCAAGTCCGCGGTCTACCAATCACCTATCTGCGATCTAGTGGTAGATTGCAACTTGCTGGTTGTTGACCCCCGATTTAGGGCCTATATGGACTATGCCTTTCATTATGTGTTTGATTTTTTTTTTTTTTTGTGCACTGAGGTATGCTGCATCAAGGCACCTCGTGTGTTGTAAGCACATTGTGTGGTTTAACCATTTCAGCCCCGAAAGATTTGGCTGCTCAATGACCAGGCCATTTTTTGCGATATGGCACTGCGACGCTTTAACTGACAATTGCACGGTCGTGGGATGTTGTGCCCTAACAAAATTGACGTCCTTTTTTCGCAACAGATAGAGCTTTCTTTTGGTGGTATTTGATCATCTCTGCGGTTTTTATTTTTTGCGCTATAAACAAAAAGAGCGACAATTTTGAAAAAAACACAATATTTTGTACTTTTTGCTATAATAAATATCCCCAATCTTTTTTTTTTTTTTTTAAAGCAAATTTTTTCCTCAGTTTAGGCCGATATGTATGTATTCTACATATTTTTGGTAATAAAAATCACACTAAGCATATATTGATTGGTTTGCACAAAAGTTATAGCATCTACAAAATAGGGGAAAGATTTATGGCATTTTTTATTACTATTTTTTATTTTTACAAGTAATGGCGGTGATCACTTTTTTTTTTTTTTTTGGGACCATTGGCCCGGGACGGGCTGGACACTAAGATCCAGTGGTCTCCCCAGTCTGGCCAGCGAGCGCGTGCAGACCGCAGCTACGTGCTAGGTCGACCGCGACATAGCCCCACTGGATTGGGGCCGGCCCTGCAAATTAAACGTCTTGCGAGGTCGCATACGACCGGGTCTCGGCCTGTGTCGCCACTTCTGTGGCGAGGAGGATCAGCCTGGGAGCATTATCCGTGCACTCACTGGAGTGGTAAGTAGGGGGCCCCCCTCCTCTCCTTCCCTGGAGTGGTGTGGGGCACGGCTACTCTCTGGGGTGGTCGGTCTCTCTGGGGTTCTCGTCCACATCCTGGCTTAGGTGCTTTGGACACTCTGTCCACCCCCCCTCCCCTCCAGGGTGTAGTGATCGGGTATATTGGGTGGATATAGTGTGATATGATAATTAATATTTAGGTATTATTATAATGATGATGATGTAAGTACTCTTCCGCAGCAACCCAATTCTTCCAGAGAGATGCACTTTATTGACTTCCAACACAGAACAAAGTCCAAAGTCCACAGATGACAAAGAAATCCGACAGAGGAGATATAATTTAGAACCCCATGTCTTAGGTCCGAGTGTGCATACACAGACAAGCCTCACTCATACACAGATGAGCCTCACTCCCCCTACAGACAAGCCTCACTTACCAAACCTATAGACTGCATGCCATGTTATATTCACCAGGCATTGAATGGCTGAGCAATTTGATTGGCCGTTCCAATTTAGGACTTGAACAGCCGTGAACCACCCCAATTTGCACTCCCGCATATCAACATCAACAAGTCCCCTTTAGATATATTAATTAGAAAAACAGAACACCCTTTTGAGCCCTTGGAATACCTACATTCCTGCATATCAACAAGCCCCCCTGATATATTAGCCCCACAGGAGGGAGCCTCCGCTAGGCCAACCCAAAACATTCCCTGATCCCATTGTTACCCCCTCAAGTCTAATTACCATCAATAAATATTTCTTCTATGGTCCTTTAAACAATGTACCCTTTGAAATGTTCAAATAGACTTGCATAAGATTAACACATCAAAGAGTCTTCAGCTGTTAAAATTCAGTTGGACAAATCAACCATTCGGTCAACATTGACTGCATGTGTACATACACACAACAATGTCCCACATAAATCGGTGAACATATTACAACACAGGGTTGTCATTAGGGGGGTACATCTTGGCACCTGATGGTTGGGTGGGTGACCAGGCATCCACAGATCTGCGCTCACTGCGGCGGCCCTCCACTAATTTAGGCTGCAAAGCCTTCCGAGCACTCGACCGGGCGACGTGCGGGGCGGCCCTAGAGCAGGTGGCAGAAATCATTGCTTTCCGTTGCGGGCATCCGCCCTCCTTCCTCGGCCCTTGCCTGGTCCCCGCCCCCCCGCGGACCTGTGCACTCGCGGCGGGTGGATGAAAATTTAGGCCGCGGCCTACTAGTTCGTACGGGTGCTCTGAGGGCGACCCCCCCACTTGGGGGGGTTGTTTAAGTGGGCCCTTCCCCCATGAGGGGGCTTAGTGGATGCCCCCCCTGTGAGGGGCCTCAGCCAGTGCCCTCTGTGAAGGGCCCAGTGGTGTCCTCTGTGCGGGGCGTGCGTAGATGCCCCCTGTGCGGGGTCTCAGCCAGTGCCCCATGTGAGGGGTTCAGTGGATCCCCTCTGGGAAGGGTTTCTGTAGATGCTCCTTGTGTGGGGTCTCAGCCAGGGCCCCCTGTGAGGGGTCCAGTGGTCCCCCCTGTGCGGGGTCTCAGCCAGTGCCCCTGTTAGGGGTCCAGTGGTGCCCCCTGTGCGTGGTATCAGGCTCCCCAGTGTGGGGTCTCGGGCCGGTGCCACCTGGTGCAGTGCCTCGGTCGACGTCCCCCGTGTGGGACCTCGGTGACGCCCCTGTGCGAGGCCTAAGGCGGCGGAGGTCTCAGTCGGCGACCCCCCCGCGCGCAAGGCGACCATGATTCTGGTAAAGGTGTCTCCGGCTTTAAGGGATTCGGCTGACATACCTGGAGGGGAAGCAGATTCCCTCTGCTTTCGCCGAGTGGATGGACCAGTTGGTCTGGGGGCTGCAGTTTGTATGCGATGCTTCTTGGATGCAGTTCCCTTGGTTGCTAAGCTCTCTTTCTGCAGTGGTGCTTAGACATATATTAGGGTTTAAGTGTTGGTCTGCGGACTGGGCTTCTAAAAAAGCTCTGACTGGGTTACCATTTCAAGGCAATTGTCTGTTTGGGGCTACCCTGGATGACATTGTTACGAGTCTCGCAGGAGGGAAGTGTGAATGTCTTCCACAATCTGAAATGGGGAAAAGGGCCTTGCAGCGGATGTGGTCCTTCTCGGCACGCAATGGACCTGGTCTGGCGAGCCGAGAGCGGGGCTCTCTAGACCCATGGACAAGACCCCTTTAGCATGAAGGCGCGCCCTCACCTATGTCCTAGTGTTCCGGCCTTGAACCCCGAAAAGGGTTTTTCCCTTCCAATTGGTGTCTGTCACCGGACTGTTGGCAGTTCTCCTTCAGGGTGTGCTTGTCCCGGTTCCAGTGGGTACAGGATAGAGTCCATCCGCACGTTGGTGGCATCCCTTCATCATGGGGACTTTCGGGCTTCTGTCGACATCACGGATGCTTATTTACGCACTCCAATATGTGCCCAACACCAACACTTCCTCTATCCTACTGTGGGAAAAGAGCGTTTTCAGCTCACAGAGTTGACTTTTGGTCTCGCCTCCACCCCTCGCGTACTCACAAAGGTGTTGGCCCCAGTTCTGGCGCGGTTACGTAAGCGGGGGATTGCGGTCCTGGACTGCTTGGACGATCTTCTTTTGCGAGCAGAGTCCTCAGCTACCCTTTTAGAGGCGACGTAGCTCGCCATACAGACCTCAGTTTTCAGTTGGCTTCTATACTACCTGAAGTCTGCTCCGGCTCCTTCCAGAAAATTGGATTATCTGGGCCTGACTCTGGTTTCATCTCTGGCCAGAGTGTTTCTTCTTCTGGACAAACTCCAGAAGTTACATGCTGCGTTTCAACTACTGTTGTCTCGCAGGTGGGCCTCCCTGCGGTCCTGCAGGTAGGTTGTTGGGCCTGATGGTATCTACCTTCGAGGCGGTTCCATTTGCGCAGTTCCATACAAGCTCCTTTCAAGTGAGATCCTGGCATAAAGTGCCCGAGGTCTCTGGGCTATCAGATTCTGCTGAGCCAGAAACCGGGGGTCCCTGGTCTGGTGGCTTCACTTTCCGGGATTTCGGCAGGGCACATCCTTTCTCCCCTTGTATTGGACAGTGGTCACCACCAATGCCAGTCTGTCCAGGTGGGGAGGTGTCCTGGAACTGGGTTCTGCTCAGGGGTGGCCCCTTCACCAGGACATGTTTCATCGGATATGCCTCCGATGGGGCACTCCCGAGGTAGACCTGTTGGGGTCCTGGCTTAACGGAACGGTACTGAGGTTTCTGGCAAGGTCACAGGCTCTTCTGGTGGGGCCTGTATAGTTGGATTTACGCCTCTCCTCCTCTCAAGATTCTGCTGTGCCTTTTGCGCAGGATCGAGGCCGAAGGGATTCCGGTTATTCTAGTGGACCTGGATGGTCTTGGTACGCCAACCTGGTGTGCTTGGTCGCTGAGTCCCTTGGTGACTGCCTCTCAGAGGCATTCTACTGTCCCAAGGGCCAATCTTCCATTCTGCTTCACTCGCTCGTTTTTGAAGGCCTGGCTGTTATGCGCCAGGTGCTGAAGTTACGACGCTGCTGAAGGCTAGGAAGCCTTTCTCTGGGAAGATTTACCACCGAACATGGATAGCATACATATCCTGGTGCGAGGCACTTGCCATTTACCCTCCTTCTTTCTCAGGGGCTCGGATTTCGTCCTTCTTTCACGGGGGGGGGTGGGGGTTTAGCAGAACTTGGCCTTGAGTACCATCAAGGGCCAGGTGTCATCCGCCTGAGCCACCTCACAACCTCTCAAGTCACGCTCTCTGGGCCCTGAATACTACTGGGTGGAGAGCTTACTCTGCCGGGTAAGGCAAGGATATAAGCAGGCAGGCGGCTGGCTGGGACTTCAGCTAAGGCAGAAGAACAGAAGAACATGCGAGCGGGAGCGGAATGGGCATGCGCCCGAAACTGAAGAAATAGTCCCTCCGCTCCGACCAGCACATCATCAGAAAGTGGCACAGATAATGGGAGAAAAAACAAACCCGCCCCCCCCCCCAAGCTAGTAGGAGCAATGGAGCAGGGTTGTGTGATTCAGAAGTTATTTATTTCTTTTTTTAATTCTGCACTGATTGATTGTTTTTGAAATTGCCCAGGCCTCTCTTCAAATCCAATCCAGGGACAGACTTGGTCGGGGTACAATGTCCTCAGTCTGGGGATGTCTGGTCACCCTACTCTTGGCACACAATACTGCTGCACTCAGATCCTTATAGATTATGGATCTGAACACAGCTTATTGTTCACCCATGTACATTCCCGCAAAATGGTTTAAAGCATGATAATTTGGAGTGAACAAGCAATGACTCGGCAGTGAAAGTGCCTAAATCCCTGTATTTCAGACTTATGGGTACAGTAAATTTCATAAATTGAATGGGGCAACATGGGAACATTTTTAATCAACTGGGCTGTCCTGAGCTATCGGGAAGTTGAAGGCCAATTATCAAATATCTCTCATGTAGGTAAGATTTGTGCCTTCTGTAATGTACTGAGGAGGTTGAGGAGGCTTCTTCAAAGAGCTTTTATCACAAGACATATATGGTAGCTACTGTTGTTCTGCTTTGAAATGTGAATGAATTTGGGCCATCAGGTCATCTGTAAGCTTGCATCATTATTTGGTAAATTGCAGGGCAAAACAAGCATTTGCAAATTCAGCTTCCTGGCGCCTAGTATTTATATGCTTGTTTCACATCTGTAATAAGGATGAATGCTCTGAAGCGGACACCTTCCAAAATAAGGCCTGACATTTCTTAAATGTTCTACAGGACAGCTTCATGTCCCAATTGGTGGATTCCCCGACTAGGAGACAACTTGGAAACTAGCGACCACAGGATTATTACAGTCCACATAAATCATAGAAGGGGAGTACAAGAACACAAAATTTCAAAAGAGCCAACTTTTCTAAACTGCGCTCAATGCCGCAGGATATTAAGTGGGACCAAAGCCTTGAAACATTGAACACAGAGGAAAAATGGGAATGCTTTAGGAATATATCAAATTTATCACCAAGTGGATTCCAAGGGGTAATAAATATAGAAGAACAAAGGGTAAACCCGGGTGGCTGAACCAAAAAGTAAAATGTCATATGAAGGACAAAAAAATGACCTTTACAAGTACAATGTGGAGGGGTCAGTGTCGGCATTCAAACAATACAAGGAATGCAATGTGAGGTGTAAAAACGCAATCAGGGCAGCTAAAAAAGAATATGACAGACACATAGTGGAGGAGAGTAAAAATAAACCCAAGAAGTTTTTTAAACATATTGACAGTAAAAAGGCGAGGACGAATCACGTAGACCCCATAGAGGATGAGGAAGGGAAGCTTGTTACAGATGACAAGAAGAAGGCAGCTGTGCTAAATGCTTTGTTCTCCTCAGTCTTCACACAAGAAAAGGAGGGGTTTACCAACCACAACAGTATTGTTAGCAACACGCCACATGATCCATCTGTAAGTGGCTAACAGAGGCCAGAATCCAGAAAGGATTAGAGAAGCTTAACATAAATCACCGGGACCAGATGACTTACACCCGAGAGTCCTTAAAGAACTCAGTCAGGTTATAGCCAGACCGCTATTCCTAATCTTCATTGACAGCATACTGACAGGATTGGTACCAGCTGATTGGTGAAAAACCCATGCGGTACCATTATTCAAAAAAGGGAAGAGATCAATTCCAGGGAACTATAGGCCTGTCAGTCTAACATCGGTAGTTTGTAAACTATTTGAGGGGATGATAAGGGACCATATCTAGGAATTTGCTGATGAAAACAGTATCATTAGAAGTAATCAGCACAGGTTTACGAAAGGTCTCTCTTGCCGAAACAACCTATTAACATTCTACGAGGAAGTGAGCTGCCATCTGGACAAAGATAGGCCGGTGGATGTGGCGTATCTGTATTTTGCAAAAGCATTTAATACAGTCCCCCACAAATGCTTAATCTACAAGCTAAGGTCTGTAGGCATGGACCATAGGGTTTGTACCTAAATAGAAAACTGGCTACGGGGGTGGGTCCAAGGGTTGTGGTAAATAACGTATGCTCAGAATGAACTAGCATGGTTAGTGGGTTACCCCAGGGCTCTGCAGTGGGGTATCCAGGGTATGGGACATATGGCAAGTGCCATGGGCGCTGCTGAGTGGCTGGGCAGCAAGGCTTTGTCCTGCATAATTATGTTGCTTATATGTCAACTTGTGGCTGAATAGGACCTGCAGCAGTGTGAACATCCAGCACATCCAGGGATTGGCGAGCAAGCCAGCTAGATGTTCACTGTGCAGTTCCGATGAAAGACTTCACCTGTCAGATCCAAGTTGTGATGTCGGGTATGGGCAGGACTGCTACTCAGACCCGCCCCCTATCAAACAACCAGTGTAATGAAAGAGCCGACTCACATGGTACTTCATTACATGTAATGCTCCTCCCCCTCCCCCCTTCACGGAGCACAGCAGCCCCTCCCCTCTAGTAGGTTGTAACTAAGCCCTGCCCCTCCCCCTATGTCCTTTCCAGCATGAGCAGCTTCTGTTAGTATACACAGGGAGAACACTGCAGGTGAGAGGAGGCTGAGCTCTGATTGGACAGTGGGGTATCAGACATGCACAGGAGGGACTTCAGGTCCTGGCATGTCAGCTGCTTTCTGGGGAGGTTTGTTATGCCATCACTATGTACAATGCTGAGGACATCACTTCCTGGGTACTACATGCTATGTGATGTTCCATCCACTTGCTGTGCTGGTGGGGGGGAATGATGTGTCAGGCTGGCCTCCCCCTCAGCTCTCTGTATGTTCTGGTGGGATCTCTCATTGCAGATACTATATCTCTCTGCAGATTGGATCTGTCGAGTGTGTGGGCTCCGGGGCCCCCTACAGGAGATCTGAGAGGAGGATCAGGCACCTAGGGGTGTCGGGCAGTAAAGAGAACCTGTCATTGTCCATTCAGATCAAAGTAGGACCCCTTTGACACTGTGCCACCCCGGGCGTCAGCGGTAAAGCAGCGCTATTTTTAGCACCGCTTTACCGTCATTTTAGCGGCGCTATTCGGCCACTAGCGGGGCAGTTTTAACCCCCGCTAGCGGCTGAAAAGGGGTTAAATCAGCCTGCCACCGCAGAGGTGTTTTGCCGGTGATATAGCAGTCCTGCCCCATTGATTTCAGGGGGAGGAGCGCTGAGTTCACCACTCCTTCACCGCTCCAAAGAAGCTGCTGGCAGGACTTTTTCTGATGTCCTGCCAGCGCACCGTTCCAGTGTGAAAGCCTCCGGGCTTTCACATTGGAGTTAATGGAGCCACTTTTTCAAGGCGCTTTGCAGGCGCTATTTTTAATGCTATAGCGCCTGAAAAACGCCTCAGTGTGAAAGGGGTCTAAAAGATAAGTACTACAGCTGGGCGCCTCCATTGCTGACACCATCCCTGCACTCTCCTGCCATTTGTCTGTAAGGGACTTGGTGAATGCTTTGCTCTGTGCCAAGGCCGACCCCTGATGTGGGGAGACATATAGGCCCTTTCACACTGAGACGCTTTGCAGGCGCTAAAGTGCTAAAAATAGCGCCTGCAAAGTGCCCTGAAAGAGCCGCTCAATGCACTCCAATGTGAAAGCCCCGAGGGCTTTCACACTGGAGCGGTGCGCTTGCAGGGCAGTCTAAAAAGTCCTGCAAGCCGCATCTTTGGAGCGCTATAGGTGCGGTGTATTTACCACTCCTAAAGCGCTCCTTCCCATTGAAAACAATGAGGCAGCGCTCCAAACCCACCTGCAAAGCAGCGGGCGGTTTTAACCCTTTTTTGGCCGCTAGCGGGGGCTAAAAATGCCCCACTAGTGGGCGAATAGCGCCGCTAAAACGATGGTAAAGCGCCGCAACGCTTCAGTGTGAAAGTAGCCTAAAGCTGACATTTACCTGAAAATCGAATTGGGTATACACTGTTTATTTTTTCTCATTCAACCAGCAGGCTGAATGAAAAAAAAAACTGACAGCTTTTGGCGACTTTCATTACACTGGTTGTTTGACGGAGGGGCGGGTCTAAGTAGTCCCGTCCATATCCAACATCACAGCTTGGATCTGACAGGTGAAGTCTCTGATCTCTCTGAGCTGAAAATAAGGAGGACATTACTGGGGGGGGGGGAGCCGGCCCAGCAGAGGAGAACAGTACACAGTGCCTGACTGGAGAGGTGAACGGGACACAGTGACAGAACAGAAGACGGACACTGACTGATGTGGAAAGGTATGGTAATATTAAGGGGGGACATGTCCTATCCGCAGTATCTGAAAGATGGGTTTCAAATGTTTTGACAGGGGCGCAGTTTCAGTGGTTGCCATAGGTGCCATTTTCTCTAGATACACCTCTGGGGCTCTGTCCTGGGGCCAATTCTGTTTCATTTATTTATAAATAAAATAAAGAATGGGATAAATAGTTCAATCTCAGTGTTTGCTGATGACACAAAAATATTCAGGGCAATAAAAACACAGCAGGATATAGAAACTTTACAAGACGACCTGAATAAATTAATGAAGTGGGCTACTACATGGCAAATGAAATTTAATACTGGTAAGTGTAAGGTAATGCACTGGGGTTGGGGGGGGTAAAAATATAAACACAAGTTACTCTTTAGAGGGAGCATCCCTAGAGGCTTCCAGGATGGAGAAAGGTTTAGGGGTCCTAGTAGAAGACAGACTGAGCAATAGCATGTAGTGTCAAGCTGCGGCTATCAAAGCCAGCAGAATATTAGCATGTGTTAAAAAGGGAATCTATTTAGGAGAAAAGGCAATTATACTGCCACTTTATAAAACTCTGAGCTGGAGAGAGTCCAGAGAAGGGCAACTAAATTAATATGGGGACTGGAGGTCCTCAATTATGAGGAACAACTACAAGAGCTAAATTTATTCTCCGTGGAGAAGAGACGCTTGAGAGGAGATATGATTGTGATGTACAAATATCGCAATGGTGATCCCATGTAAGTATGAAACTTTTCAGTCCCAGGGAGGACATGGGGCCACATGATGAGACTGGAAGAGAAGCAGTTTAACCTTAAGGTGCATAGGGGGTTTTTCTCTGTCAGGGCAGTGAGGATGTGGAACTCTCCAACAATTGGTGGTGTTGGCAGGAAGTATGGATAGTTTTAATAGACCCTTGGACGTGCATCTTAACGAAAACAATTTTAAGGGGATATAGTGAAATCTGAGGGGGGGGGGGGGGACGAAATCAATTTAAAAGCTAAACCCCAGAAGGCGGCTTAAAAAAATAAATAACCAATCTTTTTTTTTTTTTTTTTTTTTTTACGGTGCAGCTCTTGCCATGCAAGGTAGCTATGTCTGCACTGCAGTACATCTGACTTGTACCAAAAAGATAATTGAACTGATTAAATTTGATTTGAAATGGATTGCTATTCTGTAGTATACTATAAACTTGTGCTTGTTGTCATTGAATTTGACACTTTGTCAGCGTAGTATACTGGTATTATAGTAATACTAAAGAACTATATTATATTTATTGCATACTGTCATGTCATGTTTAAAAAATGAATGCGCTCGCTGTCATGTGTAGTATAACTATACTCAATGACAACCACAAGCGCATACATTTTATAGCTACAGAATAGCTCAAAAAGTAAATAGCATGCAATTGCAATCCATTCCATTCCATTTCAAATCGTAGTTAATCAGTTCAATTATATAAAATCTTTTTGCTACAAGTCAGATCTACTGCAGTGCAGACAGACAGAAATTTTAAATACTAGTATTGCATGGCAAGAGTGCTGGCTTGCTGTTTAACAAAGGCCAAGTAGTAAGTAATGCATGTTGTTTGACTGCTATAGACAGAAAGATCATCATTTCAGTTTCAGTACTATAATAAAATAAAATAATACTACTAGTTGGATTGTTTCTGTCAGTTTAAATAAGGCAAAATGCTCCCCGTCGAATAGTAGTAATGGTAGCCATGCAGGAGGGACAGTGCCCACTCTTGTACTTGAGTATGCTATGTGCAGCCCTCTATTAAGCCGTCTCTTGGGTCCCAACAGCGTCTTTCGGATCCCAGCAGCGTCTCTCAAACACGAGGAGTGTCCGCAGGGAAGGTGCCAGTGTCTCAGCAGGGAACGTGCTTACGAGTGCGGCGTCTTAACCGCGAGGAACGTGCTCACCGACCCACCGCTACTGCGCATGCGCGATTTTCGGCGACATTATCGGCAAGAATTCTTTCAGCATTTTGCTGAAATTTCGTTGCATCCCTAGTTTTAACACATTCGCATTGTCTCTGCGCTTCCTGTTCATAAGTAAATAGAAGCAGTCTCTCATGTAGGACTAGCTTAACAGTAAATATATTGTCTGTCATAGAGTAAACTAAACTATATGCAAATAGATTTACCACAGTTAATAGGGTGATTTTTGTGTAGCTTAGATTATAGACATTCATTGTTATGTATTTATCTCAGTTGAGGATTGCTATCCTTGCATTGTATTCACTATCCGCTTTTCCCTTAGATACATTTCATAACTATGTGCCATGTTCGGACATCATGGAAAAAATTTGTCTTCGGTTTCTTCATTGGATTCTTAACAACATTCTTCATTGTCACTTTCCTGAAGATTTGCTGCGCACTGGAGTCATCTAAATTGTGGAACCCAAAGCCAATGCCAAAACCAGGTCTCTGAATACTTTCTAAGTGATTGTTGCTGTAAAAAAATAATTAAATCTCTTTAAAGCCTAAAGCTAAACTCCAATCAAATACCATTTATTTAAAAAAATGCAACTTGTATAACTACCAGAATTTGACTGGATTTTAGCCCCTTCCCCTGTAATACAGCACTGGGAGAGGGAAGGGAAGCACTTGGAGCCAATCTGGTGTTCTGTATGTTCCTGTGTTGACACAGCACATACCAAGAGGAAGAGTGAGCAGAGGCCTGACCTCACTAGTCTGTCGCTGCTCTGTCACTATCAAGTCATAGGCTGGTGGCACGGGAATGGCTTAAAGGGGTTTTTTTTTTACCTTTTAATGCATTTTATGCATTAAAGTGAAAAACCTCTTGTAGTACAGCAGCCCCCCCAGAGCCCCCCTTTTACTTACCTGAACCCGATCGTTCCTGTGACGGGGACAAGCAAAGCATCTGTAGCCGTTGTCTTGGGGCCTCATTGTATAGATTGATAGTAGCGGGAGCTGCTGTCAATCAAATCCAGTGACCCGGGGACGGGGCCGAGTCCTGCTGTCTGTGTCAATGGATGCAGCAGCAGGACTCGGGAGCTCGCTCGCACAATTTCACCTCGTGGAATACAGCGCTCTGTGGGGGGCACTAGAGAAGAGGAGGAGCGCCACTGAGGGACCCCAGAAGAGGAATATCTGGGCCCCCCTGTGCAAAACCCTTCCACAGAGGAGGTAAGTATGACATGTATGGTTTTTTTTTTTTTAAACAAACCTTTACAACCCCCTTTAACCACTTGCTTACTGGGTACTTAAACCCCCCTCCTGCCCAGACCAAAATTTGGCATTCAGCGCTGTCAGACTTTGAATAACAATTGCGCGGTCATGCTACACTGTACTCAAATGAAATTTTTATCATTTTTTTCATACAAATGGAGCTTTCTTTTGGTGGTATTTAATCACCACTTGGGTTTTTATTTTTTGCTAAATAAACAAAAAAATTTGTACAAGTACTCGGGCAAATGCTCGATATCGGCACCGATACTAGTAGTTGCAGTTATACTAGTATCGGTATCTGTGCAACCCTAGCATCTTACCAATTCTCAGATGTGATGGCTTTATTAGGTTATCTTTTTAGGCTTTCTTTCTTCTCTTATCTGGTGATACGGCCAGCAAGTCTTTTGTTTTTCAAAGGCACAAGTTCTACAGCAGAATGTATCAGATTGCATGGATAAGACAAACCACCTAACAATGACAGGGGTGATTAAAATGACCAGCTTTTATTTATTCATGCAAAACCCTTAACCCGAAAGGGGAAAAAAGTGTTTTCCATAACAGATTAGAAAGTGTGAGCTGGAGTTTACCTTCAATTTGTGTATCTAATCCTGCTAATACAGTTAATACTCACTAATGCCTCCTGTATTACTCCTGTGTGTTAATGGCCAGATCAGCAGGTAAAAACAGAGGGGGAAAAAAGCCAAAGAAATCTGATACAGCCACCACATCTAATGACTGGCAAGCTGAAATATAATACATTTTTGGTTTTGGGTTTATTACTGTTTTAACAGTGATCTGTTAAACAACAGAGAAAAGTCAGCTCGCCAACCCAGGGCCGAAACTGGAGGTGGTGTAAGGGGCCATGTGCCCCGGGCGCTGCATTGGGAGGGGCGCTGCCGCTGACAGGAGTAATGACAGCGGCATCACTACTGTCAGCTCAGCCCTGATAGCAAGGAGGAGAGAGCCAGGAGGAAGTGCAGGCTGTGCATAGCTCAGCTGTCAACAATCCCCCTTGTTTGCTGTTTGTCCCTGGATGTTTTCATGTCGGGCTCCATCAGGAACAGAGTGTGTCTCCCTTACTGAAATGCAGTGGCTGTTGCAGCCAACAGCCTCTTTCCCTTTCCTTCCTATTCACCTCCATGCTTGCAGGGAGAGTTCTGCACAGAGGACACAGCTGCTGGGGAGAGGGGCAGGGAATCTTTCCGTACCAGAGAGAGAGAGAGAGGCACAAGCCTGCAGAAAGGAATGAGTGAGTGGCTGGCTTCTTTCTGGAGCACAATGTAGTGCTGAAGAATCTAGTGTGGCCACAGACCTTTCTGCAGGTTTGATTTTATTTTTTTGTGAACATCTAAGTGTTTGTATATGTTATTGCAGGGATAAAAGATGCAGTTATTCATGGTTATCATTGTCAATAGGACATTAGGATTATTAGAGATGTTATATTGTCATAATGATGTGTATGGAGATGTGGAAAGTTGCTAAAGTGAACATATGCACTGTGAATGTACATTTATATTTATTTATCAGTAATCTGAACATGTGGATATTTGGGTTTAATATAATTTATAATCGCTATAATAATGAATCCAAACATACACATGTTCACATTACCATTATATAAATATAAAAGCACATTCATAGTGCATATGGTCACTTTCCATTTCTTCATACACCTTATGATCAAAGTTATTCTATCCCTTTAAGTGTAGGTGTGGGTTGCCACCATCCCTAATATAAACATCTATTAACCTTCTATGAGGATGTGAGTTAAAGGGCGGCCCGCAGACGTGGTGTATCTGGATTTTGGAAAGGCATTCGACACAGTTACTTATAAACGTTTACTGTACAAAATAAGGTCCGTTGGCATGGACCATAGGGTGAGTACATGGATTGAAAACTGGCTACAAGGGCGAGTTCAGAGGGTGGTGATAAATGGGGAGTACTCGGAATGATCAGGGGTGGGTAGTGGGGTTCCCCAGGGTTCTGTGCTGGGACCAATCCTATTTAATTTGTTCATAAACGCCCTGGAGGATGGGGTAAATGGTTCACATTCTGTATTTGCGGACAATACTAAGCTAAGCAGGGCAATAACTTCTCTGCAGGATGTGGAAAACCTTGCAAGTAGATCTGAACAAATTAATGGGGTGGGCAACTACATGGCAAATGAGGTTTAATGTGGAAAAATGTAAAATAATGCATTTGGATGGCAAAAATATGAATGCAATCTATACAGTGGGGGGAGAACCTCTGGGGGAATCTAGGATGGAAAAGGACCTGAGGGTCCTAGTAGATGATGGGCTCAGCAATTATCATGCAATGCCAAGCTGCTGCTAACAAAGCAAACAGAATATTGCCATGCATTAAAAAGGGGATTAACTCAAGTAATAAAGCGGTAATTCTCCTACTTCTACAAGAATTTAGTCCGGCAGCACCGTATGCTGTCCAGTTCTGGGAACCAGTCCCGGAAGGATGTGCTGGAAATGGAGCGAGTACAAAGAAGGGCAACAAAACTAATAAAAGGTCTGGAGGATACTAGTTATGAGGAAAGGTTGCGAGCACTGAACTTATTCTCTCTGGAGAAGAGGTGCTTGAGGGGATATGATTTCAATTTACAAATACCGTACTGGTGACCCCACAATAGGGTTAAAACTTTTTCGTGGAAGGGAGTTCAACAAGACATGTGGCCACTCATTAAAATTAGAAAAAAAGAGGTTTAAACTAAAACTGCATAGAGGGTTCTTTACTGTAAGAGTGGCAAGGATGTGGAATTCCCTTCCACAGACGGTGGTTTCACCGGGGAGCATCGGAAGTTTCAAGAAACTATTAGATAAGCACCTGAACGACCACAATATACAGGGATATACAATGTAATACTGACATATAATTACACATAGGTTGGACTTGATGGACTTTTTTTCAACCTCACCCACTATGTATGTAACATTTAATTTTTATACTTTTTTGGCAGCCATAACCACTTAAAATCTGTGGCATATTAAAAACAGTAATTCTTTACAAAAGATAACGGAGGGTCTACATATACAGGAATATACTTGTCAGATAGGGGTACGACCAGTTGTTATCCGCTAGCTCGAATGTTACCCCCGCAGTGAGCTTCCAATGCGTTTTGAGTATAAGTGAAAACAGTTCTTCATCAGAGGTACCACAATCATATCTGACTGTTAGACCACTTATGATCCTCAGAGGCATTCAGCAAAGGAAACCATTCTTGGCTTCGCTACATGTGTGCTTGTTTCTTCTCCTTCCCACCACAGAATAGGTTCCTTTGCTGGATGCCTCTGGGGATCATAAGTGGTTTAGCAGTCAGATATGATTGTGGTTCCTCCATGATGAAGAACTGTTTTGACTTATGTTTGAAGCGCGTTGGATAGCACCAGTTGAAGTGATTGCGGGGTTTACATCCCAGCTAGCCGACAACTGGTCTTACCCCTATCTGACAAGTATCTTCCTGTATATGTAGACCTTCTGTTATCTTTTGTAAAGAATTACTGTTTTTAATATGCCACAAATTTAAGCGGTGAATATTTTATGATGTAAAATAAAGTTTATATTTGTACATTTAAAATGAAGTGTCTGAGTTTTATATGGTTGCAAACAAAATCACCAAAAAGGTGTAAAAATTCAAAGCATACACATTATGATGATATCTCCAAAAGCAACCCAATGCCATAATGACAATAATAGATATGTGCAGTAGCATGCCCTGAATCCCTGTAGATTGCTCCAGGTCACTGGTGCTGCAGTCACCAACACTACAGCAGCATCTCACCCTGCTGCTTGCTACCTGTCTCGACAGGCCCCCTCCACATGTGGTGGAATCCACTTTGCTCAGTAGTAAATCTGTCCGCTGATTGAAGCAGAGTGGTCACATGGCAGGTCTGTGTCCACTCAGTTTATGCAGAGTGGACACAGAGACAGCCCTGGCTGTCTGGTTACACCTAACTTCCCTCCAAACCCATGCACAGGTCCCCCTCCATTTTTATTTAGCAGACTGGTTTGGTTTGTAGATAGGCGGGTGTAAAAGGACACAAGTTCATTTACACGTGTTGCTCCATAGGGGGGACTGGAGGGTCCAATCAAGTCTGCCTAAAAACTGACAGGTGGACCTAATTGGGCTCTTTTTTGTTAAAGGGGCCTTAGACAGAAAATTTCAGAGCTAAGGAAAGCTACCCCCATAGTTGCCAAGTGTCCCCCCATTTTCTAGACAGCTGTTCTACAGCAGCTTTGTCCTTACCTACTGTAAGTTCCAGAATCCAAGCCGTGGGTGCAGTAGTGTACACAGTGGCGATGCGTCCATTAAGGGCTCCTGGGCACTACCCCTCTCTCCAGCCACCCCCCTCTATGACTATGACTAATGGATAGATTCATGCATTGTGTGAATATATCCATGGCCGCCGCCGCCACCCCTATTCAGTCGTCCGACCCCTTTTCAGACACCGGACGCCTGAATTACAGCGGCGGGGTGTATTTTTGAAGCACCTGATTAGAGCCATAAAAGATAAAAGTGATCTCGAGCAATCATATATAATCACACACAACAACGTGAATATCAAATAATTCTTAAAACATGTATAAAGTGCATATGTATAAAGTGCATATAAGTAAAGCGAACTGTAATGTTGAAAAAAACAGTATCAAAAATTAAGTATTGAAAATAAAAATGAAGTATTGATGAATAAAAAGGTGCTCTAAATCGTGGTTCCAGAAGAGCAAAGTTCAAGAGGTGGATAATATAAGTTGGCTACGTGTAACAATAAAAAAGCCGAAAAAAGTTCATGGATGACTTCACAGATGGTCTCCTAATGACACCAGTCTCTCAGAACTCTCACTTTATATGTATGTTGAAACAAGCATCGCTAAATGACACCGGGTATGTTGATCTGTGTACAGCATCGTAATGAGGCCCAAATTATTCCTCATCCAATAACCATGGCTCTAGAAGCTTCTTCTCAGTTCCTATTAACATTCATATGGCTGTCCCAATGTACTCCAATGAGGTATGAATGATATGGTGATAAAGAGAAGAAAAAACAAGCCTCCAATGGTGTAGTATATTATGGTGAGCTAAAATATATTTATTAAAGTGCTGCCTGGACTCTTATATTAAAAACATTAAAAATAGGCTGGAAAACAGATGGAACGGCGTCCATAGCGCCTTCTCACGTGACTTCCGGTTTGCGTCTGCTCTCGGCCACTCCCTACGTTTACGTCACGCCTCGTGACTTCATCTGGGGATTATTGGATGAGGAATAATTTGGGCCCCATTCCGATGCTGTACACAGATCAACATACCCGGTGTCATTTAGCGATGCTTGTTTCAACATACATATAAGGTGAGATTTCTGAGAGACCGGTGTCATTAGGAGACCATCTGTGAAGACATCCATGAACTTTTTTCAGCCTTTTTATTGTTACACTTAGCCACCTTTTATTTATTTATCCATCTCTTGAACTTTGCTATTCTGGAACCACGATTTAAGATTTTTTTCTTTCACTTCACGGATAGAGAGAACTTTGCAGAGCACTTTTTAATCCATCAATACTTCATTTTTATTTTTAATACTTCATTTTTTATGCTGTTTTTTTCAACATTACAGTGCACTTTACTTATATGCACTTTATACGTATGCACTTTATACGTATTTAAGAATTATTTGATATTCACATTGTTGTGTGTGATTATATATGATTGCGCAAAATCACTTTTATCTTTTATTGTTTATTTGTGTAGTGTGAACACTTTCAGATTTTGCTGCTTTCTTTATAGATATTATCACACATTTTTCACTTTTTAGACATTTACTGAATTTACTCATAGTAGCGCGAAGGACACTTCCACTTTGATTAGAGCCATAGGCTTCAAAAAAGGTGAACTTGGAGCGCAAAGCATTGCATTCGCAGTCCACCCAGGTATGTTAGAAAAGCGAATATTCATTTGGGGGGGTTGGCGAACTAAGTCTTTGAAAGAATGTCTAGCTTTGCCACTGCGCCAACCTGGCTGTGCTGTCTTGAAGGGCTACATAAAAAATAGGCTGTGTAGACAAACAAAACCATTTGGCCAGTATGTACCATGCCATATATGTACAAAGGTTGACAGATATGTTGGTTCACTTCCATGTAAAAAAAAAGCCATAACTTTCTCTGAAATAATTTGAAACTTGCCAAAGTAATTGGCATCCATCATGATTCAAAAATGATGGCACCCAGTATTTTGTTGCACAACCTTTTAGAGGCAACCACTACAAACAAGCAATTTCAGTAGCTCTCAAAAAGACTTATCCACTTGCCCACTCTTTTTGTTTGTGATCGAAAAACGATATGTTTGATTTACTAAAGGCAAATCAGCTGTTCACCTTGCAAGTGAAGCTGCACTTTCCAAGTGAAATTTCCCCAGAGCTTAGTGAATGTATTGAAGTTTCACTTTGCAATGAGTAACTAATCATTTGCAAAGAAAAAAACACTTTTGCTGGCACATAATTGGATGAAGGACGTCAGTGGAGCTTTACCTCACTCACTACTCTTTGGGACACATTCCCTTGCCAAGTGAACAGTCTTATTTGTCTTTAGTAAAGCAACCCCTATGTATTCCTTAATAACAGACCTTTCTCTCCCTTTTTTGAAAATGTGTATGTACCTTACAGATAACAGCAGTGTAAGTGAAGAACTGGCACACAAAGTTCGAGTGCTTTGCTGGATTATGACTTCACCTAAATACTTAAAGACCAGAACCATCCATGTCAAGTATTCTTGGACTCGTCACTGTAATATTTCTTTGTTCATGAGTTCTACCTCCAGTGATAGCTTTCCGACTATTGGTCTGGGCACCAAGGAAGGGCGAAGTCAACTCTACTGGAAAACCATCAGAGCTTTTCAATACATACATAAACACTACGTAAATCAGGCCGACTGGTTTTTGAAAGCTGATGATGACTCCTATATAGTAATGGAGAACCTCAATCTACTGCTCTCCAATTATACGCCTGACCAGCCTATCTACTTTGGGAAACTGTTCAAACCGTTTGTCAAGCAGGGCTACATGAGTGGGGGAGCTGGTTATGTACTGAGTAAGGAGGCGCTAAAGCGTTTTGTGGAAGGGTTTCACTCTGGTAACTGTAGTCATAGATCTTCTGTGGAGGACTTGGAACTTGGACATTGCATGGAGATCATGGGAGTTGCACCTGTTGACACTCGGGACTCTAAAAGCAGAGAAACCTTTCATCCGTTTACGCCAGAATTTCACTTAACTAGCCATTTTGAAAAAAATGACCTTTATCTTGATTATTCCAATTACCCCGTTGTTGAGGTGAGTTTTAACTTCATGAATGCATATACTGTATGTAATAATGGAAATGCTGATAGTATTCTGTTGGATAGGTTGTGGATAGGTTTGTATATACAGAGGAGTGAGACTATACCAGTATGTTATGCATACTTGCAGTAATTAACTTTTTTTTTTTTTACTTTCTTAGATGATATCATTAAAGAAGAAGCGTGATAGCATAATGAAATCCATATTACCATCATCTCTTATGCAGATCTGGGGCTTCCCCATGTTCTTGTACACAAAGAAGCTTTGAATGACTGACTTCAAAAGAAGTCCTTAATTTTCTCCTTTGGCGCTGGGGAGAAAGTGAATGAGGGAAGTGTCATTCCTGTACTAGCATGAGATGCTGGTCATGAATAATTTATGGTGCAAAATAATGTCACCATTGTGTTTCCAGATAAATTTCCCCAACCAACTAGTGATTTCCTTTATTCACATAACTAGGGTCAATGGAGTCCAACTTGTAAGAGCTTGCAAACTTAACCACTTCAGGTTGGGCATTTTCACCCCCTACCTGCCCAGGCCAATTTTCAGCTGTCAGTGCTGTTGCACTTTGAATGACAATTGCGTGGTCATGCAACACTGAACCCATATTAAATTTTTATCCTTTTCACACAGTTAGAGCTTTCTTTTAGTGGTATTTAATCGCCACTAGATTTTGTTCATCTTTTGCTAAATAAAGGAAAAAAAATTAACGTAAATGTTTAAAAAAAGCTGTTTTTTTTTCCTTCATTTCTGTTATAAAGTTTTGCAAATAAATAATCTTTCTTCTTAAATGTAAGCCTAACTGTATTCTGCTACATTTCTTTGGTGAAAATAACCCAAATCAGTGTTTATTATAGGAAAGTTATATAGTTCACAAACTATGGTGTATATCTCTGAAAATTGATCAATCCTGATTTATTCACTGGCTATCTAATTTCTTGAGACCCAAAAATGCCAGGACAGTACAAATATCCCCCAAATTACCCCTTTTTGGAAAGTAGACAGTCTAAGGTATTCAGTAAGAGGCATGGAGAGTTTTTTGAAAGGTGTAATTTTGTTTGTCAATTTTTGGAGAATGAAGAAACTCAAAAAAAATTTTTCTCATAAATCTTTCTTACGTGTCCTCGTATAACTGGTGTCGCAGTGATCAGGGACAGTATAATTTTTTTTTTTTTTTTTTTTTAACACACTGTGACCAGAGCAATTCGATGTTACCATAGGAACACTGTAGAGGTGATCAGGATTTTTTTTTTTCTTACACATTATCATTGCTTATACCAGTGAATTTCACTGTTATAAACAACAAATTTTACTGAATGAAATTGATTCACTTAGTGTTTACTATTGTGGTTATCTCCGATTGCCCACAGCTAATCACATGGTACGGATTGACTGTGAATGGCCCTGTCTGTGCCATGTGATCACTGTGACCAATCACAGAGATCAACACAGCAGTACACAATGGATGGCATGAATGAAAGCCATACATTGTGTACAATTGTCATGTAATATGCTGTGATTGGCCACAGCGATCACATGGTACCAGCAGCGGCTGGTACACTGATCAATCATCAGGTAGGACACAGCGGGTGACAGATCATGCTGCAGCACAGTCCATGGGGTGCATTAAGCGTGTTCCGGGAGGACGTCATATGAACTGGTTAAAATTAAGCTTTGGGAAAATAAACCTTTGTCCTTGCAATGGGTCCCCACTGCAAGTACTAACTGTACATTTTGCCTAGTGGATGATGGCATACTTACAGCGTATACACTTATGCAAATTCAGTCTGTTCAGCAGAAACCATCCAAATTTCAATGTGTGTGTATCCCTCTGTTCAACAGAAGCCGATTGTTAGACCGGTTTCTGACGAATGGTCCTGCTGAAAAACAAGCATTTGATCAGTGGATGCAGCCAATGACTGCAGCGATGATCTGTGTATTCCGACGGGAAAGGGGGGAGTCCTGCTGTCAGAATACACAAGCACAGCAGGTGAGACTTTCACACTCACATCACTTGTGTGGATGCAGGAATCTGTCCCTTTTTTTTTTTTTTTTAAATTGTTCAACACGCTGGTTGAGTGAAAAAAAACAAAAAACTGTCTGTGTATACACAGTTTTATTCTTCCTTCACACAGGCGTCCTCCTCTTCATGCCACCGGTCCCCAGAAGCCCCCTCCCTTCACTGTCTAACTAGTAATTCTGATGCCATGCCCTACAATCTGTTAATGCAAAAGAGTTGCATTAACCCAGGTGCATCAATCCCATTGAGGAGTTATTGACCACAGGGAAAAAAAGCCCTAAGGCTCCATTCACATCTGTGAACATGTAAAAAATGCATGTTGGGCTTGCGGTGTCATTGCCATTAATTGTTAATGGTACTCCAAACCTACAACAAGCACTATGTACAAAAGAGGTGCAGAATCTTCTTTGGCGCATTTGTGTGCGTAGGGAAGCCCGTTCAAATGAATGGGCGGCCCTAAATGTGTCGTGAAAATGCAAAAAAAAAACATGATTATGTGAATGGGGTCTAAAGGATAAAAGCAGTGTACTTGTCCTTTTAATGGCTTGGATATTTGCAAAATTGGGTTCGGCCTGCCCCTAAGAGGACGTCACGAATGATGAAACGCATCGGAATTGGTCTGATACTGACGACATCATGCACGCTGTGCTGACACTCACGGCTTTGCATGTCTATGAGCTGACAATCTGCTGGAATTTGTTTTGCCTTGTATGCTTACAAGTTGTTCTAAAGTACCTTTTACAACTTTTAATAAGAGGGAAGGTTAAGACAGGCTTCACTATGCTGGCTTGTTCTTTTATTCTTTGTTGTATCCGGAGCTAATACCGAGTGGCCATTGCTTGCCCCTGATGCTGGTTTTTTTTTATGGTGTATCACGTGCATTTATGACCATTCTAATTTTTGGTCCACCATATTTAAGAGGCATACACTGATTGTTGGACTTTCTCACATATGTGTTTCATATATTCTCAATACCTTTTTTTTTTTATGTAGCAGTGCACAGTATATGTGTATATACTTTAGTAAATCAAACCCAGTGTATTTTAATGTTTACAGCTATAACTGCAAAAGGGTCAGCCTGAAGTGATCTAGGAGGACTTCATTTTCTGACTAAAGTTCCACTTTAAACTATTACATGGTTACATAGTAGCTTTATAGTAATTTATATTAAAAATATTAAAATTGCAAACTTGCTTTTCTGTTTTAATCTTTCTTTTTATAATAAATATATAGTTGTAACAATTCCAGCTACTTTTAAATTATTATTTTTTTTTTTTATTTTAGGGTCCCAAATGCTGCTCAGACCTGGCCATATCATTCCACCATTTGGATGCAGAACTCATACACACCTTAGAATACTTCACCTACCACTTGAGAGCGTATGGATACCAGTATCGTTACCAGCCCCAGTGGCCGGCTCTCACTGACAGACTGCATATTAACACCAAGAATCCTATAAATATAAAAACGAATTTAACTGAGTCTTCTGCTGTAAAGAATATTGGAACAGGTACTTAAAGAGGAAGTAAACTCTCCCCCTCAGATGCTGTTTTTAAAATAAACCAGTATAATAAAGTATTACAACGTATTCTACGGTATAATAACCCCCATTCGCATGTTTCTTACTTTTTTCCAGCAGTTTTAAAATCCGTGCTTCCTGGTATAAGCCAGCTCCATTTTAAGTATGGTATTCTCAGTCTGCATTGTAATATACTTCCGCCCTCTCTTCTATTCCTAGCTGTAATCTCGCGCATGCACAATGCTTCCTTAGCCAAGCTTCGTTCTAGCTCCGGGATTAGCAACCGTGTCCCGCCTATCGCAGCAGGCCTGTTCTGACTAGGGTTGCACCGATACTAGTATCGGTATCAGGGCCGATACAGAGTATTTGCACAAATATCGGTACTCGTGCAAATGCACCGATACCTGAAACCGATACTTTCAGGCTTGGCTCTTTGAGCTGTCAGTGGGGATGAACAAATGTTCCTCTGTTTAACCCCTTATTAACCCTTAATTTACTCTAATCAACCTTAATTGACTCCTTATTCTCCTCCATTTAATTATTATTTTCCTGCTTTTTTTTTCACATCTATTTTATAAACAATTAAAACTTTTTTTTTTGTTTGCTTTGTTAGTGAATATTTTCATGCATATATATTAGCATATATTTACACATTTCACATTAAAAAAAGCGCAAAATTAAAAAAAAAAAAAAAAAAAAAAAAAATTTCACTTGTAAATGACTTTTCAATGCTTTGTACCATTGCTGACAGTTGATGTGTAAACAAAACCGTTGTGGTAGGTATCGGTAATTGGTATCGGCGAGTACTAAAAAATAAAAAGTATCGTGCATCCCTAGTTCTGACGATTAAGGTCACTTGGATCTCAGACACTTCTGAATGGGACTAAAATCTTGCAGTAATCTCGCCGCAGTGCCGCAGAGAGGGGAAATGAAGTAGACGGCATACTTATTAATAGACTAACGGCACAAAGAGCATGCCATGAATCGGAAAATATGCACGAGTGACGTCAATAAATAGAACAGGACAGATTACAAACAAACGAAGGAGGTATAGTGACATCTACACACAGCGATTTTCAGTGTATTCTTTGATGATTAATATGTGCTAAAGTTATCTGGGAGGGTTTACAACCACTTTAAAGCACAGAACGAGCTGCTGCTAATTTATTTAGGGTTCCAAAATGTGGACCTTCTAGGTCTTTCCTCTTTACTGTATACTCTGTTTGATGTTTCACACCAGTGCTCTAAATAATAGATATAAAATTGAAAGACAAGTTTCCTCTAGATTTCAGACAGGACAGATAGCAGGTAAGGTATCACACGAGTATGAAAAAGTATACATTTTAATAGTTTAAATTAAGAGTAGAGACATGAATATACAAAACATAGGGTAAATCTGGATGCTAGTATATACAAAACACAGATATCACAATCAGTAACCACACTTGATCTGTTGACATGCAGGTAGATACAACATAAGTACCCGACGCTTTTTAAAACTGTAATGATTACTCTCTCTTCTTCAGGGGTGTACGCGGTTACAGCAGGACGTGTTAAACGCCTGCAATTGATAGAAAAGTATAAGTAAATATACAGTGGATATAATGCAACATCATAGCAAACATACATATTATCACACTATTTCTTATTCAATATCATAGTTTATGAACACAGATTAAATATATATGCTGTGATACCAGTAAATAAGTGTAATGCACACTCTATCAGTATAGATACAAAAATGCATACATTACCATTAAATACAAGGTTTATCCTAAATAACAAATAAAAGTGAAATAATATAAATAGATAACTTAAAATTAATTGTGTCTTAAATAACCAGTGAATAGTGAGACAATTTAAAAAAAAATTATATATAAAATGCACAACTTAATCCAGAGTGCTCCTATGCATGGTTGTACTCAAAATTCATATGTTAATAATATGTGAATTGATCATAAATCGAAAGTGCTCATGTGCATAAGTGATATACAACTGTATCACTGGCAATCCTGCCAAAAAAAGTCTATATAACTCAAAACTAAGTGGATTGTTCATAAATCAAAGTGCTCATGTGCATATATGTGGTATCCAAATGCGTCACTGATGACCGCGGTGTGAAAAGTCCATATATCTCAAGCAATTCGGAAGGTGGTGAAACATGCTATAGGAAACATGCTATAGTGTTATCACTCAGGTGCTCCCCTTAGGTAGTGAACGCTCACCTTAGAGTGTGCGACTTTGCAATTAAGCTCAGTCAATGTGAACCACCACTGGGCTCTTTCATGGTACCGAAATCCTGGACTCCTCAGTATTACCCTCCGCAGTATATGGAAATAAGAGCACTTGATAGTGTAATAAAGTTTTAAAACGTTTATTAAACAAAGCAAATCCTCTTAAGGTGTACTCACACAGAACAGGTGCGCAAGTGCACCACTTTATGATAAGCGTGAATGGGTATATACTGGACTGGTATCGGGATGTATGAGCCTCCTCAGCAGACAAACTGCCTATCGTGCTGTCCTCTCCCCTCCCCAACGCGTGTTCGATACAGGGATGACTTATCTTCTTCACCGGACTTTTTCTGGATCACGTGACCACTGTCTGCGCCGCGGGAGGGTGACGCCAGACGGCGCAGCCTGTACGCTCAGACTGGCTCTCCTAGCCGACATTCTGGATGTGACTGTCACGTCCAGTGGCGACGATTATCGTTTATGCCTGGACTTTCTCCATCTCCACTGACTAGCGTGCTTGGAGGTGCTGTCCGCGTGCCACCGTCCCGGGGGACGCCCTCCAAGCCCTGCCCCTCTATGTGTGTGTGCTTGATTGGCCCCTTGGCAATCAAGTACACACATAAAAGCTGTGTGTATGCCAGCCAGTCCCTTATGCTGCTCTGGCGGAGTGACTGGGGGCCTTTTCAGCTTCCATTAAACACACACCAGGTAAACTAGCTTCTGCCTTGATCTAATTTTTACTCTGTTCTTTCCCACTGGACTTTAAACTCCAGTGTCTGAATATTACAATCAAATACTGTTTTTGGACTTTTATTGCAACATATAGTTCTATTCAGCATCCTTCCCTGGATCTCTCCTGTTTCTATATTAGATTGCAGGCCATTTGTTCGGCCATCTGCTGGCTTTTTCAAGTTCCTTGGTGTATATTGTGGTTTATGCAGCATAAGTAGGTCCTCCTCCTCCTTGCCCCAGTATTGGGTCTCTGGCTGGTCAGGTACATGCACAATTTTCATCTTACTTTATTGCGCTTTATTTTATTTTACTTTATAGGTATATCTGTATATACATAATATAGTGCCATAAGTATGTCACATATGCCTTTGTTGCTATATCTAATACATTTATTAAAGTATATAGTATACATATTTCTGTTAACTACGCCCTTATACAAGGTTTACTCTTTTGAGTTTTCCTGTGTTATATACAAGTCTGGTTCACATATCAGATGTATAATTTCCTTTTTTTGCTTCTAGCGACCACAGTCGCTTGGGAATACATAGAGGGCAACCCATCAGAGGGCCATGCCAGGGCATCCTCTGTGAGGGACCAATTCCCCTTTCTTGGGCCCACATGCACGTTGGACGGTGTTCTTGTCTTACCGGACGTGAACGAGTTAACAGCTACAGCATGTTTTAATAACCTTCTTATTTGGATGCAAGATATTTTAAACAGTTACACAGTTTGCACGGTCAGTGTGTTCATAAACTATGATATTGAATAAGAAATAGTGTGATAATATGTACGTTTGCTATGATGTTGCATTATATCCACTGTATATTTACTTATACTTTTCTATCAATTGCAGATGTTTAACACGTACTGCTGTAACCGCGTACACCCCTGAAGAAAAAAGAGTAATCATTACAGCCTTGAAACGCGTTGGGTACTTCTGTTGTATCTACCTGCATTTCAACAGATCAAGTGTGGTTACTGATTGTGATATGTAACTGTGTTTTGTATATACTAGCATCCAGATTTACCCTATGTTTTGTATATTCATGTGTCTACACTTTTAATTTAAACTATTAAAATGTATACTTTTTCATACTCGTGTGATACCTTACCTGCTATCTGTTCCGTCTGAAAGTCCCATCTAGAGGAGGAGGGGGGAACGAGGGGGGGGACAAGTGCGCAAAACCAAAGTGAAATCATCTAGAGGAAACTTGTCTTTCAATTTTGCATTCTAGGGATGTGGGTCAGTGCAGTTCTTCTTTGTGACAACTAGCACTTTATTCAAACTATTTCTATATAATAGATATGTACCCTGTTAACCTGCAGCGGGATTTACACTACCCAGATGTACTCCGTGTGGATTATATGTAGATTTTTGTATACAATAAACTGTGTTCAAAGTATCTGTTCTTATTATTTAACCATGGACATCTAAACTGTGTAAAAGACTTAACAATGGTCACTGTAGTAAGTACAAACCAGTAAAAGCTGAAATATCTGGCTTTGGAACACAATAAAGAATTCAGGGTTTTGATTAACAATGTGTATTTAAGGATACATTAAAATTGCAGTTTGGCGTGCCGGCCACCAGCAGGAATCAGTAGACCACCAGCTGTCAGATTTATACTACAAATCATTGGTTGGCTCCACTGCTGTTCAAATGTAACTACTCGTCTGAGGCATGTTATTTCTTTGTTATGTAAAAGAATAAGGTGATTTTATAAACGTTCACGCCCCCAGCCCCCCCCCCCCACTATATTCTTGGACAATCAACACCTTCATTAACACCTTCCATGGTGATTGAATTATCCTGACGGAGTTACCTATGTATCTAAAATGCAGTGGTATGTTCCTGACACTTATTAGAACTGAAGAAGCAGCTTAAAAATGTGGCAAAACCTCTTCATCACTATAGACAACTTATTTTATGGGGAAAAAACCCAAAGGAGCCACTTAAAATGTCTAGTTCTTGTTCTTGTTCCACAGCTCTGCAAACTACTTTGTATTCTCTACATCTATAGCTTCAGCCCAACCAGGTGTGTCAGACACTTGTGCATATACATACCTATATATGCAGGGGTCCCTGCAGGAAGGAGGGAGGGCAGGGGTGACCCCTGGCTGGAGAGAGGGCAGGGGTGACCGCTGGCAGGACAATCACCAGCTACACAGTGCAGTGCACGTAGCTGTGTGAGAGAATTGGATTTCATCTTTGTGCTGTGTAAGTAAGAGCCGAGGAGGAGATCTTGCTGCCTGTGCTCAGGCTGTGCATGCACAGTGAAGGGATGGGAGACAGCAGGGCACAGCGACAGGTGTGGACTGGGAAGCTTTGGGGGGGCAGCCCATCCCAACACCCCTCCTACCTAGATTCAACCATGGTACAGCAGCAGGCAAGAAAGAAAATAGAAGCACAAATACAGCTCTCGTATAATGCTGGGAAAGCGCGCTCGTTTATCTCTCCAAGTAACACAGATGAGCCAAGCATATTTATAGATGCTGGTATCACCTTGAGCTCAGTATAATCCTGAAGAGAAATGGCCAGGCTGCCTTTTTTTTATACTAAACACATGGATAATAAAAGAGCATGGTGGCTTCAGAATCAGCCAATCAGACACTTGTATTCATTCAAAAGAACAAATAACACACATGTATATATTTAAATAGAAATGCAATAGTGACGTGTTCAAACGGTCATATGCAAAACCATATGGCAAGCACATGGTTCTGAACACGATTGTATGCACATTCCCACTGCTACCAATGATGCGAGCCATACTAAATTATGGCCCAGTCGGGCATAACTCTGTATTGTTATACTATGGTTCCCATGTACGCAGAACTGCCTACTTAGGAGTATAAATGCGATCGCCATGGAGTGGCCAGTTCCCTGGTGAGGCATAAACAAAACGGATCTGCTGTGTCCACGGGAGGGTTTCCGCATCCAATGGTCTTCTACCAGCGTCTGTATGTGCGAATACCCTCGCATGAGCGTATTATAGCAAAATAGACACTGGGGGGCATCTGACAACATACATTAATAAAAATTTCCACAACAATCCCCAAACACAGTAATACGTATGCACTGGAAAATGTAGTGGCAAAATGTATTGCAACAGGTGTATAGTACCCTCCTCTGGATAGGTTGCAAGGTAAATTTAGTTTTTGGCCCCATTGCAGTAATAGAGCAGTGATTGATTGTGTTTGATTACTCCCACCTGTCTCTGAAAGAATTTTCCAGGGCATGGGACCAAGAGATTCAAATGATCAGTGGAATATTTATCATGCCCCAGCCAATCCCTGGAAGTAGGCATCCAGAAGGTGGCTGGGTAGGTGATAAATGTGAAGGAGGCCTGAGCAGAGGCTTCTTCTTCCTCTAGGAAGGGTTTCAATTGTCAGAAAAGAAGCTGCAGTCTAGGCCACGGCAGCTGCTGAAGATAATCTGAGTGTTACATTTGCTGAAGGGCACTGCTCTGAACTGAAGCCCTTGGTTTTGAGACTATGCCTGTTATCTTTCTCAGTAAGGATCTACCTCTGGCTGCTGAGTGGCAAAGAGCTCCCAGCTGTCCCTGATTTGAAACAAACTCCCTCTTTTCCACCTCATTTGTCCCTCATTTTGGTTTGATCTATATAGTTGTATATAGTTTATATACAGCTATCTATATAGTTGTATATAAAATGCACTATTTGTCTTTCAAAAAGTCTTTCCAAGCGCTAAACCTTTCATCCAAATTCTAAATTGCTGCATTCGTAAATTACAAAAGCCAATATAAAGGAACAGCAGTGGTAAAAAAAGCACATGTAGGTTTTAACTAATCTTCCTTCCTTCCTTCCTTTTTTTTTTAATAAATAAATATATATATATTTTTTTTTCTCTCAAGGGAGCGTGGCAGGGGGTGTGTTATATGCCAACAAAAACAGTGGCAGGTGGTGCTCAATATTTTGGGGGAGGGGGGTGGCAAACACCCCCCCCTCTCAGCGATAGAGGGACGGGAAGGCGGCCTTACCTTTAGTAGATGACGAGGGGTAGGGCTGCTGCTCCTCGCTCCAGCCAAGGGAAGACCTGGGGCTTCTCCTTCCGGCCAAACAGGAAGTGGGTCCTGAAAACTGATTGGCCGGGAGTCCTAATTGGCTCTCAGGACCCACTTCCTGATTGGTCGGGAGGAGAATCAAGAAGACAATAGAGAAAATTCGCTATTGTCACACAACTGGGTGGGCTCAGGGCGCAGTGCACTGTGCCACGAGCCCACCCCTTTTTAAAGACAATTAGAGCCTCAGGCTCTAATCATGTGCTTCCAAAAAAAAAACCCATTGAAATCCATGCATCTGGTATGGGGATTAGGGGGACAGATGCATGAATTTGGGGGGTGGCGCACCTGCACCCTACATTACAGGCCGCCACTGCTCAAAAAGTTGGGAGGTATGCTGGGGACTGTCAGTTGTGCAAGCACCAGAAGCAAACCAAGACCCAGAGGTTGCTATATGGACTGCTGCTGTAGGGTCTTAGATATACTGTCCATTCTCTGCTACCTCCAGAAAAGCTGTCTTTAAAAACATTAGAAGACAAGTCTGTCATCCTATCATTGTTATGGAGTATCCTGTGATCCTAAGCTCCTCTCCTGCTCAAGTTCTTCACCTATAAATACTAAAGACATGAGCCTGAATTGTCAGCGTGCATGGGACTGTGCTTATGTGACTGGTTGCCTTTGTACTATTTGGGCATATTCTCTATTCAGACTGACACCTTTTCCGATACAGGGCCATTTTTTTTTCTTCCAATGACACCACTGATGCTGGTGCATTTTTTTCCCTTCCATTGCACCACCAATATGGCTATTAACCCCACCCTACCCCTACTCAAACTGAGATAGGGGAGACATTTGGAATTTTCGCCTTTGGCACCTTGTCCCTTCACTAAAAGTATTTATTTTAGTTCAAGTGTTATACTATTTTCTTGGCCTGAAAATATTTGCAGCTTGTTATCTTGTGTAAATTAGTAAAAAAAAAAAACCCAGATGAGCTCACATCACTGACCTCCCTTGAACAAGGGAGTTCAAGAAAGTACATTCTCTGCCAGATACCGTATAGCATACTTTAACTAAAGTAGCACAGCATAGGAATCAGAAGAGGAATAAGTGACAGCTACATCAGTCGATAATGAGCAAGGGATATGACTGAGCCCTGACTTTTCCATTTTTTTAGAATAAATCAAAACAAAAATACAATAAACAGTTTAACACTTTATTTTATAAATCTTATATTACATCATCTTGTATCTGCAAAATAAACCTGGAAATAAAACACATACACAACTTTTATTTTGTTCTTTTTGAATCTGGTCATTTGATGGAAATTTTGAAAAGGACAAGGTGTTTCTGCAATGCCAACACTGGCCATTGTACTCGCCACTGAAAGAAAACATGTTTTTGATTATGAATCATAGTTGGCAATCGCCTAATGGCAGCTGTAAGCTGGAGAAAATTGACTTGGTTATGCTGGAGCCAAGTAGAAGGACCCATGCAGCTGGCTTGGCAGGGTTACTGGTCAGTTAAAGTGGAACTGTTGGCAAAATGTTTTATGTTAAAGGATAAGTTTACCTTTTATAAGCTAATACATGTTACACCGGTATCCAGGGTTACAGATGCAGCAGTACCCCAGTACCCATTGTGACAGTTGGCTGGGGATCTTTTCCCTGTGCCCACTGTCACATTTTTTTAAAAAAACAGCGCAGAGTTCTGTGAATAGGGGAACTACAACTACCATCATGCATTGCAGCTGACGGCTTGTAGTTCCCAATGAACTACCAGGGTGCTGATGAGTGCTCTAGGTAGTTCATTGATGCTCTGTAACTGCCTGTCCATACAAGGTACTGCAGACAGCTACATTGACAGTCTGCAGGAGCCTGAGATTGCACCTGTGATCTGGTGATCACAGGTGCAATGCTCTGCAGGGCTCTAATAAAAATAAATAAATAATTGCACAGTTTTTTACCTGCAAAAAATGTGCATTTATTATTATTTTTTTACAAAGGTGCACTTATCCTTTAAGAGGAACCTCTAGAAGTGTTAATCGTTCCTAAGCAATACTCTGAAAGATCTACCTTTGTAGCTTGAATTTCTGCTAAATAAACAGCAGAGTACTTTCTTGTATGTAAGGGTGCCAGTTCTGTGCATACAGGTTCCTAGCTGTATATCTGAAGTTTTGAGGTTTAAGACAACGATTTACTGCCTCTGACTGCCAGTCTCAGCAAATCTGGAGAGAGATTTAGTGATGTCGATAAGGTGTGCATTGGGGATTTGCATGAATTCAAACTTGGGTGGTGTTGGATTTAAATGAAACCTATACTGTCCCAAATGAAACCTATACTGAAAGAAATACAGAGGCTTCCATTACTGGCCTCTTTCTGAAAATTCTAGTTTCCTGGCTACCATGTTGATCCAATAGTTTCAATACCTTTTTAGTTATTGAGTTGCAAAAAATATGTAGACCAGAAATTAAGCCAGCACTGCTGATCTGCAAACCTTTTCTGGGTCTGTGATAATGTTAAACATACTGAGATTGTTTGTTCTGTATCACAGTCAAGTAAAATGCATTTTTGGGAGGGGAGCTCAGCAATGCAAGATCCATATTTCCTCACTACAGATTTTCTTTGAGGCCACTACGTTTTTAGCTTGACCAAAATGGACAGACTACTCAGTCCTAGGCTAATTTGTGAAGTCACTAATTTTTAGAGAAATGTATACTGTAGGTAACTCATTAAAATATAATGGGTTTATAAAGAGTGGATGGGTTACAATAGTGGTTACATAATTCTACAGAATAAAAGTGCCTTTGTGGCTACATGAAAATGCTTTAAAGCATACCTGTAGTACCTTGACCTCCACCTTGCCCCGTGTCCCAGTAGGCACTATTATTCAAATGCCAAAATTGCGTAGAAAGTCAGTACATTGGTCCACCCTGCCTTCTTTCCAAACATTGCTATTGACTTCTAAATGTGATAGGCAGTCTCATTGACCAACATAGAACAAAAGGGGGTGGGCCCATGGGCCAGTGTCCTAGGTAATGTTTGTATGCTTTTGGGTTAGCCTGAGTGCCGGGGTGCACTCAGGTGCCTGCTTTAAGCAAGGGTAAACTCTCTAGCCTAGATAATATGTTTTCCAATGTAGAACACGATGTATTTATTTGCAATGAGAATATATTAACTATGAACTTCATCATGTTTCCATATGTTTATACTGTAGCTGCATTTGTCCACCAACATTTGAGAATCTTACGGCTATCCAAATGTACACTGTACTGTGTGTTCATTATTTTCTTCCAGTGAATGGGTAAATGGGCAATGTCAGTTTTTTTCCATAGGCAGTTTTTGTTTCTATGTAATATGTTCAGCACAGAGGAATGGATTCAAGAAAGCACAACCACAGTTCCTACAAGTGTCACAGGTACAACTGGAAAGTGAAGAAGGCAGAACAGCAAACTTATATAAAAGTACGATAATGTTGACTTTCTCCAATATTTTTTTTTTTTCAGCCATTTTTTTTTTTTTTTTTTTTTTAATTTTTTGTTTCTTTTTATTTATTTTACATTTTGGCGGCATACAAAGGCAGTAATTCATGTTTGGTTGGTGGAAATGTGTTAATTACTGGTAAAACAAACCAGACTGCTTTTAACTTTGTATGTAATTCCAAAGTATTAATCCTTTTTTTTTAGTAGATGGCATGATTTACTTATATTGACATTCAAAAATAATTGGATGAAAATCGAAAAAAGAATCAAACCATAGGTCTTAATCACATTTCTATTATCCCTTAGGCAAGCAATGCTGTTAAAAGCACAAAGGAAGGTGAAATATAATTTTTTCTGTGTTATTATTTACTGACAAACAGTACTTTAAAGCTGAAATCCAGGCATTCAGCCACTTTCTAAAATGTTTTGGATTAATAGGGCTTAAGCCTAAGGAGGTGCATGCCACCTTTGTGGACTTATTTGAATTTACAATTTCCATTTTTACTCAGCGCTGGGAGCATAGCTATCACTATACTTTTGTCGCTCCAAAGCTGAACCTGCTGGTCTCAGCTCTTGCAGCTATAGGGTCATATGTATCCATCTGCCTGCCCCTACCCTCCTGCCCAATCACAGAGTGCTTTGTATTAGGTGACCCCATTCACAAAATACAAAGTCTTCTGTGAATGGGCAGCAGAAGCAAGGGGTTGACAGAGCTATTGCTGTGTGAAAAGGCAGTGTCTATTCTGTCAGAACTCCAGGATTGTAGCGATCGTTTTACTCCCGGGGTTCAGTAAAAATCTCAAGTGTAAATTAAAGAGCTATGTCCGTGAGGTGACATGCCCCTTGCTGGACTTAAGCCAGCAGATTTTAGAAAGTGGCAGAATTCCTGGAATTTGGCTTTAAATGATATAGTTTAAAAAGCATTCCTCACTACTTTAGAAAAGGTTTGGACGTAACATGGGCCCCTCAAATGAATGGATAGATTACGGTAAAAATATTTATATCCCCTTTCATGTAACTTATTTCCATTCCAAATATATGATCTTGGTTCTATTCCAAACAGGATCCCTACCCTTGGTCAACAGAAGTATTCGTAATCTGTGTTTAACCTTAACAATCAAATTAGATGCTGTAAGAATGAACTGATTACACACGCTAATTTTTCTATATTGAATACTGTGTCAAATAAAATTTTAAGGCAGAATGGAGCCCCTGAGAAGGTAGCAGCTTTGGCCCCACCATGCCATTAAATGCAATAGTAACAGAAACCCATCTGATTTGCATTTCTTGGACTGGTATAACTCGCACCATCAGACGCCAACTACCTAAATGTACGTCCTCCCTAGTGAAATAACAGGCAGACTGTAAACCATTGCGCTATCCGCATTGCTTACTGCAGAGGCATAAAGATTGAAGTCCTAGGCTCCTGCCTTTTTGACTGTGCCAAATAAATATCACACTAGACCTACCTTGAACTAGGGGCTAAAAGCATAAAACATAGTAAAGAAAACCATAAATGCCTATCAATCATGTCATCTATGTAAATGACCAAACAGATTTAAGCATCCAACAGTGGATCTCCAGTATATATTTCACACCCCCACCTCCAAACATTTACTACTGTTTCACACAAAACAATATATATGCTTTTTGGAGATTGCATTGTTAAGCTGCCATACTGCACCCAAAATGTAAAACACCCAACCAATGCCCCAGATTTCTAATAAACCAATAAATTAAATAGCTATCCCAGAAAAGTCACAAATTATACCGTTAACCATGTGCACGGCAAAACAAATTTCACTACTCTGCTTCTGGGCATCAGCTGTCTATTCATAAAGACTATATATAATTTCAAAAATCTCACATAGAAACTAGATTGCGTTAAAAAACAACACTCTTTTTGCACATACATTCAAGTGCAAAGCACCCACTGTTTTGAAGGCTTAAGGGCTGTTTTAAAAATATTGGTTCGAATTCCAATCTTTCTGATCCTTATCCCTTTGGAATTGGAGTAATTTTCACTTATTTTATATGTTAAAGGAAAATGTAGGTTTGGACCTATAGTAGATGAATATTTGTATAATTTCCTTAGAAATATACTAAGCAAATTCTTTATTACACCTTAATTTCTCTATGTTGCTAATACAATTTCTAGAAAAGTCAATATTCTAACTATTTTTTGCTGGAACATTTGGCATTCTTTGTATCTGTAGAGACCATCAGGTTCTGGGCAAGGATCTGTTACTTCCTTTCATAGATGACCATACATTTAGAGCTCAAACACAAAATGAAGGTTAAATAGAGTACTTTGGCACCAAACAGCAAATTACCAAATTTGGTCATCTTTAGGCTGCATTTATTAGTGATTTTAAGGTTTGTTTGTTTTATAAAGCCAGGCCAGACTTTCATCTCATTGAGTAGTTTTCAAAAAGTGTAGAAAGCAGCCAGAAACCACGACTAACATTTATGCTGTTGTTCCCATGGTTGTTTATTTACTTACCCCACTTCATTTGCATTCAACACCTGCCTCAACAGCAAAATCGACCAAAAAAAAGATGGTGGATCTTTGTGTGAAGGGGTTGGATTTTTTTTATTACTGACAGTTTGGCACATTCATAAAATGCTGAAGAGTATACCTCCACTACAGAGTTGCTATACAGTGGTAATATTTTAGGTATCTTGTGACTATTTATACATATATCTTTAAGGGCAGAAGCCCTGTGGGGTGAAAGCCTGGGTCAGGGCTTAGTATCATGACCATTGACACCTAAAGAAAGAATTCATCTAGCTGGCATGAAGAGGGTAGGACTGGCACGGGAGGAGAGGGGAACAAATGGCCCCACGCCCTGCTGTTTAGGCTAGTATTAGCATCTTTCAGCGTTGCACATAATTTGTCAATACAGTGTGACCGGTCAAAGCACATGGCACCTATATAGCTATTTAATTAATGCAATTGGATAATCAAATCACAGATTACACTGTTGTCCTTTCAAGACATGAACAATAATTCTCATGCGTATCCTGCATGAGGATAAGTCTTCTATCATGGTTACCTCTGTACCCTTTTTACTACAACCTACTATTAATGCCTTATGAAAATGGTCCTGCTGTATCATATTTTGGACACTCCTTAAAGCCAGAAGCGGCTAGCTTTCCATTGTATGAGCGTACGGTGCTGGAAGTAGCCACAAGCCTCACGGCTGGTAGGGCTAAAGACAGGATGGCATAAAGAAAAATATGGGACACCTCTGGAGTGGATGGAAGAAGGCATACAAGGTTTTGTGCTCACCAACCTGAAGGGCTGACCCCCAAAATGTTGATTTTGTTTTTATGGCCCCAGGGCACTATACTCTTTAGTGCGTTCTCTCTAACATAGCTAGCCATGGAAACAGAATGGTGTGTAGCTTTAAAAGTAACAACTTTGGCACACTTTGTTCAGATATGTAATAACTTCTATATACTTAATTAAGAACTGCAGAGTCTCTAAGCAATGATACAAATAATTCTAATTCATCCTCTAGATACCAACGTAGTAGTTAAGCAATGTGTAATTTGTGAAGCTTGCTGGTGTACTTCAGTACACAGAACGGCACTAAACAGAAGAGAGCTGGAGGGAAAGTACTAGAATGTAGCTCTGGCCATCATTTAGCAGAAACAAGCTAGTGCCTAGTAGCCACATTTTATACATATAACCCACACATATCATCTTTATCCAGATAAATACACAAAACACATGTGCAAAAATATTTATAATATTATCAGGCTTCTCTTCAGCTCTTTTCCATTTAGTTACAACAACTTAAATACCAAACTCTGCAAAAACGTACTTCCATACCTGGCCCAAAGAATGTCATATCAAAGCTCAAGTGAACTTTCAGTTTAAACCAGCTAAGTCTAACTCAGGTGCAACAACACAAAAATGTGTGTAAAGCATTATAGTCAATTTATTTAGAAAACTGTCATAGCCTCAGAAGCATTGGGTGGAAGCAGCAGTCTCAGAGCTAGAGCTCTCTAATGATCAGGGAGCATGGGCTTTGCTGAACGGAGAGCTCTATTACTGACTCAGCAGGGGATGTATCGAACAGCTCCAGACTGACCACTGCTTCCACGAAGAGCACAAGACTTCTTCTCTGAAGCATGTTGGCAGAGGACAGGATTTTCTACTCAGTCTGAGGCCACTTTCTAATGAAAAAAAAAAAGACTTTGAACATCGTATGGTTTTAGCGTCCTGGAATGCCTATAGCTGATTAAAACTGAATGTTCAGTTGGAATTTAAATTAAAACTTCACCAATCTGTGATGTTGTAAGAAGGGGTAGTGAAACCATCAGTTTTGTAAATAATGCAAATTTATGGGGGTTTTTTTATGCTTGTAAATGGTTTTGAACTTTCTAGTGTTTCAAAAGTGTTGCTCTCTGCAATGGGCTCTGTCTATAGCCATCAACAGAATACTTCCATCAAGTATAGCAGAACATGTTATATTTTCGTTAACCCGGATGTATATTTTTTGTGGAGCCTATCGTAATCCTACGATAGAGGATATTGTGTGTAGAGCTCAACAATGAGTCGAACAACTTTAGAATATAATAAAACCCTACAAACCTGTAACACTATTAACTGTATTTGAGCTTATGGTGTTCCATATTTTATTTGATCTCAAGATCCTGCTCCAGTAACTAGCTGACCCTGTTAATACATTTTATGAGCCAAACAGTAATTGGAGATCGATATAAGAATCCAGATTGATCATAGAACGTGGCAATCAAAATAAGGGGGTTTGCCTGTGCTCAGAATACATTATCCTGCTGTAAACATTGTCAGAAGGGAGTGTTCAAATTGATGGTTCTTTCACTAATGAAAGAATTAAGGCATTAAATACTACTATGCTGGATTACAGCAACAAGGGCAGAAAAAGCTTAAAACATTACAATATGGGAATATTATTAAGATGGCTGGCATTTCTTCAGTAACTTAATTCAAAATATACATATCCCATCCTTTATATACAGATAAATTCTTGCTTTTTTTCTTATACATTGGCACGGAAGAGCAACCAGACAAGTTTTTGACTGGCTACAAAGTCACTGATTTGAAGCCAGCTTTCTTCATGACAGTGTGGCTGGCTATACAAGGGCAGTCCGGGAATCAGTTCTTAAAATGCTAGAACAGCTGCTTTTCCTTCTCTGAATTGGGGTACTCATGGAACTTGAGGGCTCATTAGGGCATCCATGTTGAAGTAGAATGTCCACACACTCTTGATTTGCAGATTTTCTAGCATAAAAGAGCGCCGTGTGACCATTAACGTCCTTGGCCTTTACGTCAATGCCATACTGCAACAGAAAGAAGATATATTAATGGAATATAATGTATTCTGTGACAGCCATGTGGAAACCACTGCACTGAGGCAGCAGTACTGCTAACAATATGGTAGCATGCAAATCATATCAAATATAAAGTTTGCATTCATAAAAATTCAATATTTTAAGTACGCTGAGTAATTTGTACATACCCTATATAGCCAAGTGTTTGTGGACACCAGAACATCACACTTATATGAGCTTATTGGACATCAGATTTGAAAACTGTAGACATTAATAAAACCCCTCCTTCTCCTCCTTTGCAGCTATAGCCAGGTATTTGGCCAGCTGGAGGAGACAGGACAGGAGAAGCACTGGGTCCACTTCCTCCCCCACCCAGAGTGCTGGCAGCAGCCACGGTGCCCAGGGGGGTTAAGGAAACCTAATAATGCCTCCTGCCGGGGATAATGGTAGATGTAGTCCGGGAGGGAGCGCGGCTCTGTGGATGAATGCAGCTGTGAGCCATAAGACAGAGAAAACCTCTGTAAAAGGAGGAGGGGAGAAAGAGCTGTTCCTGGGCTTTGAAGAGTTGGGGCTGGCTATGCAGGGACCAGAGATGGAGAGACCTGTGAGCAGAGACTCCAGTGACAGCCTGAGGACTAGAGTGTGGGGACTGGGAACTGAAGTGCCCTGAGAGCAGAGTTGGAGAGACTGCAGACAGGCAAGTGCCCAGAACCAGGTGCACTGTGTTGCCCGGACTGGTGAGCCTGTGTGTGATGATTGCTGCTGCTAGCAGATTAGGAAAGGGAACTAATCTCTACTAGGAGCCTTAACCACTGCATCTAGATTTAAACAGACGGTGCACCGTTGTACAGATTGGGCCCCATGTGCCAGCTGATGTCGCAAATCAGGCACCAGATACTGTACAACTACATCCCAGTGGTACCTCTTTCAGGATATATACATATACCTACATCCAGGGGGATATACACAGAGTGCACTCTGGGACGCTTATTCATTTTTTTTCTTTTTGTTCTAGACCACTTGTTGCATAGGGTTATTTTTGGACTTTTTAATTACTGTTTATGCTGATCTTTTGTTTTTTATGGTTCATAGTTGATGCTGCTCTTTATGAGTGCTGCTTATACTAGGTAAATTCTGCTTAATGCTACAGTGATCTGGTTTAATAGCCATATTAGCCTAGTATTCACATCAGTTTATTTCATACAAACTTTACCTGGCCATTGATTTCTGTGCATTTTCATTTATTTTGCTTGGTGATAATACACTTATTTTATTTAATACTACATAGCCTGGTGTTTGTTTCATATATGCCATTACCATTGTGGGTAGTATACTACTAACTGAGTTCATAGGTGTTTGCAGTATTTCATTACCTAACCAGGTGTGTCAGAGGGGCCGAAGCAGTTCTTAAAGTCGTGGCAAAGAACAGAGAACCCGTCATGCTTAGTGGCTCCTCCATGGATAATTGCTACACAGTTATGACAGTCTCCATTCTTCTGAGAAGGCTTTTCACAAGATTATCAGCGTGTCTGTGAGGTCAGCACAAGAAGATCTAACTCACAATTTGAATATCATTTCATTCCAAATGTGTTTAGTAGGAACGATGTCAAGGCTCTGTGAAGGCCAATTGAGTACCTTCCCTACAAACCCATAAAAACATGTTATGGACCTGGCTTTGTGCACAGGAGCACAGTCATGCTGGAGCAGTAAAACTAAATTGTTGACACAGGGTTAAAAGTGCCCAGCAGTCTAACATTTTTTGTAGGGGTGTCCACACATTATAGGTCATAGTGGGTGATGGGTCAAGTGTCCAGAAACTTTGGGTTATAGAGTGCATTTATGGAAAATGGTTTCCAAAAAATAAAGGGTTTATTACACTGTAGTGATCGTACCTGCTTCTCAATCGGCTTTACCTTTTACATTATTGTACAAACAACATTCTTAATTTGCGATATAGTGGTGGACTGCAATAAAAATGGTTTGTTTCTGCCACTTACTGGGTCAGCACAGTTGATGCTGTAATTATGGGGTTTGAGGTTTGATCATATGTTATTACAGATTATTATAAATAGTCACACAGCAGGCTGTATGCATTTAAAATCAGGCAGAAGTACGATTGAGATGTGACATACCTGGTGTATTATCATACTAGAGAACACAGTGCCAGCACTGCTCTTTTAGAAATGCACATGATCAGTCTGCAGTACACATGCTATATACAGTGGGTATAGAAAAGAATTGCCCCCTTTGAAATAATCACATTTTGTTGCTTTGTAGCCTGAAATGAAGACAAACACAGATTGTGTTTTATCCAGTTGCATCTACTCAACTTATAACACGTCTGAAAAAAAAATTCAAAAACAGAATTACTGAGCTGGAAAAGATCAGTGGATCACTGCCTTGTGTCAGCATTTTGTTGAACCACCTTTTGCTTTATTTACAGCCTTTAGTCTGTTGGGATATGTCTCTAACTTTCAGCATCTAGACTTTGCAATATTTGCCCACTCTTCTTTGCAGAACTGTTCAAGTTCAGTAAAACAAATTTATAGTGACCATTTGTGGACTGCAGTCTAAGGTTTAAGTATGGGCTCTGACTAGGCCATGCCAGGACAATCACCCTTTTCTCCTTCGACCACTGTGTGGTCATTTTTGCTGTGTCCCACTGACAACTTTCTGGCAGAGAGCAGCAGATTTTCCTCAAGAATTTGACAGTATTTTGCCCCGTCAATTTTTTTTCCTTCTATCCTGAAGTGCTCCAGTCCCTGCTGCAGAGAAACACCCCATAGCATGATATTACCACCTCAATGCTTTACTATAGGAATGGTGTTATTTGGATGGTGAGTGTATTGGATTTCCACCAGACATATCGTTTGGTGTTGAGGACAAATAATTACATTTTAGTCCATTCTGACCACAACACCTTTTTTTCCATGTGCCCTCAGAATCTTCAAGGTGCATTTCTGGCAAAGCTCAGTCGTGGCTGCCTGTGGCCTTTGTTGAGAAGTGGCTTTTTTCTTGCAACCCTCACATACAAGTCACATTTGTGGAGAACTAGTAATATTGCTGTTACATGCGCACAATGACCACAGCTGATCACAGTTGAAAGTCAAATTGCTTTGTGTGCCATTGAGAAGGTGATTAGCTACACCTGATTGAGTTTACAAGTCATTTTTAGGAGGGGGTGGTCTTTTTTCCAACTCAGTAAATCTGTTTTTGAATTTATTTATTTTTTCTGACATGTTGGTGTTATATGTTTTACTTGGATGTTTTAAGTTGCACTGAGTAAATACAGCTGGATAAAACAAAAACTGTGTCTGTCTTCATTTCAGACTGCAAAGCAACACAATGGTATTATTTTATAGGGGGTGGTTCTTGAAACGCAACGTCCCCCTCTCCGCTTGAGTGCTTTCCTCATATACCGCTTCCTCCCAGTCCCTGTAACCAGAAACCTAATTAGACTGGCCATCTCCTAACTCACAACTACAATACACATGAGTATAAACACATCCCCCAATGCTTTGCTAGGAGACAAAGGTGTGTTAATGAGCACAATAAACTATTGGGTGAAAGAGCCGGGCTCTCCAGATCTCATTAATCAGCATTTCTTTCACATACATCTGTTCACTGGGTCCCAAGCTGGCATAGACCATCATGGCCTCCTTAATAATGTCCTTTTGCATTACATAACAGAATATCTTCCTAAATGCTTGTAGCTCCCTCAAATGCCAGGGCCCATAGTCAGTACAAGAGGCTAGCACTCAGTCCCCTTCAAAAGCCTCTGTCCCGGGTGAGTCTGTCACATTTCTCCCCCATCAAAAGTCGACTAACAAGGTCCCAGACCTCCACCTGGTTTGAACATGCGTTAGTCGGGCAGAGTGAACTCACATAGTCTGTCCGTATGATCTCCATTCTTGGCTGCAAGGAATAGTTGACCTCAGTAGGTGTGAGGAAGAGGTCATTGACTCTCTGTCCAGCTGCCAGTGCTTCAGCTGGGTGGTTTTTAACATTCTGGGGCTCTGTCTGCTGCTGGGCAGAGGGGCCGATCGCCCCAGCTTCCTGAAGCTGTAGAGACACTGTAGGTGCTAGGCAGAGGCCAGCGGCGCTCTGCCCTGTTGCCAGTGATTCAGCTGGGAGTAGAAGCTTCACTACATCAGCTTGTCACTGGAGAGAGGGGCCAACTGCCCCGGCTCCCTGGAACTCCACAGTTGTTGCCGGTGCTGGGCAGAGGTTGGTAGCACTCTGCTCTGTTGCCAGCACTTCTGCTGGGGACTCCACATCCTCTGCTCCGGCTAACCGTTGGGGCAAGAGGCTGGCTTCCTCCATTCCCAAACTGCGTAGCTGCCATTGGGGAGGTGAGTCGGCTGCTTCCTCTTCCATTCCCTGATTTGGCTGCTGGGATGACATGTCTGTGGTACTGTCCAGGTGCATGGATCTTTGCTGGGGAGGAAAGACTGCTTCCTCCACCCTGGCTGACTGTTGGGGATAGATGACGAACACCTCCTCTCCCTTCTCCCCCTGTATCCTGATCTGTTGCTGGGAAGTGACCTCCACCTTCTCACCCTGAGCCTCCGAAACTGACACAGATGAGGGGCAGAGGTCTTGGACCCTCTTGGACCCTCTGTCCGGTGACCAGTGCTTCAGCTGGGGACGTTCCTTGTAACTCCACAGATACTGCAAGTTTGGCCCTGATACGAGCTCTTCTGCTGGAGGCTCACCAGGTTCTTCCTCAGCAGAAAAGTCTATCAAATCCCTTGTCTCTGCAACTGGTGTCTGGGGATAGAGGTTCACTATCTTCTGTCCGTGGAACCCAAAAGATGCTATTGGTGCTGGGCAGAGGTTAGCAGAACTCTGCCCTGTTGTCAGCACTTCCGCTTTGGAGATGGCAATTTCCAGATTTTCCATTGCTGATTCTCTGGCATGCTGCTGGACAGGCACATTCCTCCATCCAACCTCATCTTGTGCAGAAACAGGTTCGTCAAGGTCAGTCAGCACTTGCTGCATCCGCCATAAGACCTCCACCTCCATAGCTGCGGGGCCAGGTTGGCAAAGCACACTGTTACTATGCCGCATTGCCGACTCTTCAGCCAGGATTTCAGAGTTGTGGTATTTCTTGGTAGTCCCAGGCAAAGGGAGCCCAGACCTGCTACTGAGCAGAATCTAGCAGCTGTCTGTAGGCAATCTCCAGCTCCCATTCCTGTTTGACTAGAAACTCTAAATCTTCCAGTGCCCAGGGAACTTCTGAGACATTCAGCATCCGTTCTCTGTATTTCGAGATTTCTTCCACTCCAAATCGCTCCCAAAGTCAGGGTCCTGTGACAGCCTCTCTAATAAGAGCCCCAGGCCGCCGTAGGCAAAGCCTTCTGTTGGGGTGTTGTCCGCTGTCCACGGGCACACTTGGGCTACATACCAGCGGAGGGCTCTGTAGCTCTTGTCCAACCACATCTCCACCTGGACCAGCCTGGTTAACTCAGCTTTCCATTCCTTATGCGGTTGTTCCCCCCAAAACACCATTCGCACTTCGTACTGCAACCAGTACCTTTCCTGGAAGGAGGACAGAATTTTTCCCTGGTGTCGCTGATCATGGGCTAGCACTTCTTTCCAGAGTTCCCAGTGGATAGAATCATACCATCCCAGCAGGACCTGCTCTAATGCTGATCCTCTGTGCTGTATCTGCATCTCTCGCAACCTCCCTCCGAATTCCTCTTCCATGGCTCATGGGCTAGCACTTCCTTCCAGAGTTTCCAGCGGATAGAATCATACCATCCCAGCAGGACCTGCTCTGATACTGATCCTCTGTGCTGTATCTGCATCTCTCGCAACCTCCTTCCGAATTCCACTTCCATGGCAGTTGGTATCTGTACCTCTCCTCCTCTCCTGCTATCTGGACCTTGGATCCAGGTGGAGGTTTGGATGTCCCAGACTGCAGGAAGCATCCCACTGCTTGCCACCAATGTAACGCAGCGTCCCCCACTCCGCTTGAGTGCTTTCGTCATATAACGCTTCCTCCTAGTCTGAATATAGATATCCGATATTCCAACCGCTGACAACAACAAACAAGGCAATATTTGTTTGGTTGCTGAACATGAACTGTTTTATTTTAGATGACACACAAATATATACAGCAGGATGACAATACAAACTGTAACCAGAAACCTAATTAACTTGAGCTAGTTATCTAATCATTTACCCAGACTTGGTGACTCAGAGATATAACCTTTCAGGGTAGACTGGCCGTCTCCTAACTCACAACTACAATGCACATGAGTATAAACACATCCCCCAATGCTTTGCTAGGAGGCAAAGGTGTGTTAATGAGCACAATAAACTATTGGGTGAAAGAGCCGGGCTTTCCAGATCTCAGTAATCAGCATTCCTTTCACATACATCTGTTCACTGGGTCCCAAGCTGGCATAGACCATCATGGCCTCCTTAATAATGTCCTTTCGCATTACATAACAGAATATCTCCCTAAATGCTTGTAGCTCCCTCAAATGACAGGGCAAGAGGCTGGCACTCAGTCCCCTCCAAAAGCCTCTGTCCCAGGTGAGTCTGTCATAATTCTTTTCTATACCCACTGTCTAAACAAAAGTGTTCTTAGAGCTGCAGAAACACAGTCAGGGAAAAAAATTCACTGAAACAGGTACTCATAGGCCAAGCCACATATCACACAACTTTGCAGCATGGGAAATGTTTACAAATGATATGGGAATAGGAGCAAAGATCAGCTAAAGTTAAAAGGGATGGTGGGATGGTTCAGTGCTGCACTGCCACACTGACATATAGGAGAGGGAAGAGGAAGTGGGTGAGAAGCTAGAAGAGCCAGCAGCGTAGAATTTATCATTAGAGAAACATCAGAGTGACATCACTACTTCCACCATAATGTAGGATAGGATAGGCCTGTACTGTCTCTGCACCCCTACATCTGGAAATGTGTTCAGGTCCCTGCAACCGCATTGAACTCCACCGGGGGCACAGGAAGCTAAGCAGTATTGGCTTTATAACCCCAATTCCAAAAAAGTTGGGAGGCTGTGTAAAATCTATATAAAACAGGATGCAAAAAGTTGCAACTCTTATAAACCAATAATTTATTCACAATAGAAAAACAAAGTAAACACATTAAATATTTAAAATGAGAGAATGCCCCTTAAGGTAATTTTGAAATTGATGGCAGTAACACGTCTAAAAAAAAAGTTGGGACAGTGCCATGTTTACCATGGTGTAGCATCTCCTCTTATTTTAAAGTGGTAGTAAATGCTGCTAGGACACTTATACCTGCAGGTAAGCTTATAATAAAGCATATATGTAGGTACAAGGAATATCTCCTAAAGGTACACAGTTTAGGAGAGATTCACTGTTTCTTCAGCTGGTGACATCACCTGCTGATGTACTCATGCCATCCCTTCAGAGCTCTATGGCACAGCCATGACTCCCTTGCTCATGCAGCTGGAGCCCACAAACCCGGAAGGAAGACTGGGTGAATGTGGAAGCTCTGTCAGCGGTGACGGCGTGCCAGTGGAGGGCTTTGTTTTAAGGTAAGTCTTTTATAATGTGCTAGTATGCGATGCATACTAGCACAATATGCCCTAAAATTTCAGGGAGAATTTTTTTTTTTTCTTTTACTTTTGCTACAGTTTACTACTGCTTTAACAACACTCTGTAAATGTCTGGGAACTGAGGAGACCAGTTGCTGGAGTTTTGGGAGAGGAATGTTGTCCCATTCTTGCCTGATAGGATTCACACTGCTTAATGGTCCTGGGTCATCTTTGCCATATTTTTCTTTTCAAGATGCACCAAATATTTTCAATTGGTGAAAGGTCTGGACTGCAGGCAGGCCAGTTAAACACCCGGACTCTTCTACTATTTTTCTACTATGTTGTGATAGATGCCGTGTGCAGTTTAACATCGTTCTGCAGAATTATGCAAGGTCTTTCCTGAAAAAAACATTATCTGGATGGGAGCATATGCTGCTCTAAAACTTGGATATATCTTTCACCATTGATTGTGCCTTTCCAGAAGTGCAAGCTGCTCATTCCCTATGCACTAGTGCACCCCCTGCCATCAGAGATTCAGGCTTTTGAAATGAGAGCTGATAACAAGCCAGAATGCCCCCTCCTCTTTAATCTGCAGGACATAGTGCTCATGGCTGCCAAAAAGAATGTAAAATTTCAATTACTCTGACCACAGAACAGTTGTCCACTTTGCAACAGACCATTTAAAAAAACTTTGGGCCAGAGAAGACAGCAGCGTTTCTGGATCACGTTCAAATATAGCTTCTTCGCTGCATGATAGAACTTTAACTTGCATTTTTGGATGGCACGGTGAACTGTGTTCACAGACAGTGTTTTTGTAAGTATTCCTGAGACCATGCATCAATGTTCATCACAGATACAAGTTTTCATTCCATGATCAGAAAAAAGGAAGGTTGAAACTGCGCTTAAGTGAAAATATGTGGACAAAAAAGATTATACAAAGCTGCGAATTCCTATATGTAACACAAACACAATATAAACGATTCAGAAAAATTGGAACCGCGCTAGTGGTAGAACTGGTGTCCATACAAGTAACCATCTGTCTATCATATGAGTGAAAACCAGATAAGGTGTATAAAACAAATATATTGTACGAATTACCAAAATATATTTAAACCAACAAAGGTGCATTCTTCATGTGCAACCGTGAAAAGAATAAAAGTAAGTCCATGTAAAAGCAACAAGGTGAATCACCCAGGTGTTTGTTAGAGTGTAATTAGGTCCTGCTGGATAAGGACAAGGTGTTTGGTCCACCACCACAAATAGAAAGACTGGCCGCTTACCAGAGACTCATGACCCCCCACTACAGAGGGTCAGAGTAAGCTGTTAAAACTGAATGCTCCGGACCGCCACCAAAGGACCAAACATTAGCACTGCGATGGAACATCAGGGGCCTTGATATAGGATGGGTTGATTCACAGTAGCGGGACGTCAAACTCTCTCCTCTGCTGCCACTTCCAGCAATGTCTTCTCTCTAATTCCTACGGAACTTCCTATGTGTCTGGTAAGCGGCCAGTCTTTCTATTTGTGGTGGTGGACCAAACACCTTGTCCTTATCCAGCAGGACCTCAATTACACTCTAACAAACACCTGGGTGATTCACCTTGTTGCTTTTACATGGACTTACTTTTATTCTTTTCACGGTTGCACATGAAGAATGCACCTTTGTTGGTTTAAATATATTTTGGTGATTCGTACAATATATTTGTTTTATACACCTTATCTGGTTTTCACTTATATGATAGACAGATGGTTACTTGTATGGACACCAGTTCTATCACTAGCGCGGTTCCAATTTTTCTGACAAGTTTTCATTCCCCTGGGACTTTAAATAAAGCACATGACATCAAAGAATAATAAAAACAATACACATAATTACAAATGTATTATTCCAATTATAAACCAATCTGATGGCAATGACAACATCCATTTCTTCAGGAGTAAAATGCAGGGTGCGTGTCTGCGAAAAATAAAGAACGACAGAATGGTTGGGGAAGATAAAAAAAAGGGAAGTTTAAAACTGTCAATGGTATATCCCATCCTGCTACTTATAAGATTACAAGACAACTCAAGATTGGACATGGTACTGAGAATAGGGGGCTCCTGGGGGTCAATCCCAGGAACTGTGGCAGTGTGACCCGTGGGGACTAGGGATGAGCTTCGTGTTCGAGTCGAACCCATGTTCGACTCGAACATCGGCTGTTCGATCGTTCGTCGAATTGCGAACGATATGGGCCGTTCGCGCCAAATTCGTGTGGCGCGTCACGGCCCATAATTCACTGCGGCATCGCAGTGCATTGCTGGCTGATGATTGGCCAAGCATGCACTATGACCCGCATGCTTGGCCAATCACAGCGCCGTCAGTAGAGAGAGCTGTAATTGGCCAAAGCCAGGGTGGCTTTGGCCAATTATGGCTCAGGGGATTTAGTACACACCCCACACTATATAAGGCCGCCTGCACGGCGGCCCTGTGTAGTGTGTGTTCCGGTGTGCTGAGAGATAGAGAGAGAGAGAGAGAGAGACAGTGTCATTTGATTTGAGTTAGATAGATTAGGCAGAACAGTCAGTCAGTTAGCTGCACTTACAGTGTATTGTGTATATATATGCATCCCAGGTGTTGCATATATATATATACACTGTATTCAGTTTAGCTAGATCCGTTCCTGTTATCTTCTATCTAGACTATTTACATTTAATGCAGTGCGTCCTGCTCACAGTGTTCAGCTAGATCCGTTCCTGCTATTTACATTTAGTGCAGTGCGTCCTGCTCACAGTGTTCAGCTAGATCCGTTCCTGTTATCTTCTAGACTATTTACATTTAGTGCAGTGCGTCCTGCTCACAGTGTTCAGCTAGATCCGTTCCTGCAATTTACATTTAGTGCAGTGCGTCCTGCTCACAGTGTTCAGCTAGATCCGTTCCTGCTATTTACATTTAGTGCAGTGCGTCCTGCTCACAGTGTTCAGCTAGATCCGTTCCTGCTATTTACATTTAGTGCAGTGCGTCCTGCTCACAGTGTTCAGCTAGATCCGTTCCTGTTATTTACATTTAGTGCAGTGCGTCCTGCTCACAGTGTTCAGCTAGATCCGTTCCTGCTATTTACATTTAGTGCAGTGCGTCCTGCTCACAGTGTTCAGCTAGATCCGTTCCTGCTATTTACATTTAGTGCAGTGCGTCCTGCTCACAGTGTTCAGCTAGATCCGTTCCTGCTATTTACATTTAGTGCAGTGCGTCCTGCTCACAGTGTTCAGCTAGATCCGTTCCTGTTATCTTCTAGACTATTTACATTTAGTGCAGTGCGTCCTGCTCACAGTGTTCAGCTAGATCCGTTCCTGTTATTTACATTTAGTGCAGTGCGTCCTGCTCACAGTGTTCAGCTAGATCCGTTCCTGCTATTTACATTTAGTGCAGTGCGTCCTGCTCACAGTGTTCAGCTAGAGCCGTTCCTGCTATTTACATTTAGTGCAGTGCGTCCTGCTCACAGTGTTCAGCTAGATCCGTTCCTGTTATCTTCTAGACTATTTACATTTAGTGCAGTGCGTCCTGCTCACAGTGTTCAGCTAGATCCGTTCCTGCTATTTACATTTAGTGCAGTGCGTCCTGCTCACAGTGTTCAGCTAGATCCGTTCCTGCTATTTACATTTAGTGCAGTGCGTCCTGCTCACAGTGTTCAGCTAGATCCGTTCCTGCTATTTACATTTAGTGCAGTGCGTCCTGCTCACAGTGTTCAGCTAGATCCGTTCCTGTTATCTTCTAGACTATTTACATTTAGTGCAGTGCGTCCTGCTCACAGTGTTCAGCTAGATCCGTTCCTGTTATTTACATTTAGTGCAGTGCGTCCTGCTCACAGTGTTCAGCTAGATCCGTTCCTGCTATTTACATTTAGTGCAGTGCGTCCTGCTCACAGTGTTCAGCTAGAGCCGTTCCTGCTATTTACATTTAGTGCAGTGCGTCCTGCTCACAGTGTTCAGCTAGATCCGTTCCTGTTATCTTCTAGACTATTTACATTTAGTGCAGTGCGTCCTGCTCACAGTGTTCAGCTAGATCCGTTCCTGTTATCTTCCTACTGACAGGCAGGCTTGTCTGGTTACAGTATATAAAGCTACCTGAAGAAAATTACAGGTGTTCTATTTGATCCTATTAGTACCACGGTCAGGCAGCTAGACTATTTACATTTAGTACAGTGCGTCCTGCTCACAGTGTACAGCTAGATCCGTTCCTGTTATCTTCCTACTGACAGGCAGGCTTGTCTGGTTACAGTATATAAAGCTACCTGAAGAAAATTACAGGTGTTCTATTTGATCCTATTAGTACCACGGTCAGGCAGCTAGACTATTTACATTTAGTACAGTGCGTCCTGCTCACAGTGTTCAGCTAGATCCGTTCCTGTTATCTTCCTACTGACAGGCAGGCTTGTCTGGTTACAGTATATAAAGCTACCTGAAGAAAATTACAGGTGTTCTATCCCAGCTTAGTGCAGCTACAGGCCATTAGTATGTCTGGAAGGCCAAGAAGGAGAGGCAGACAGTCACAAGCCAATAAGAGAGGGCAAGCAGGCTCTGTGTCTAGTGCTGGTCGTGGAGACGGTGCATCCTCATCAGCACGTGGCCTTGGGACACGCTTGGCCTTTTTTTCGGCAGCTGGCCGTGTTGAGCCGCAACATGCGGAAGACTTGGTCAAGTGGATGACCAAGCCGTCCTCATCCTCCTCATCCTCTCTCACCCATGCCCAGGGTGCTTTGTCTGGCAAAGCAGCGGCCTCTTCCCTCAGCTCAATGTCATCAGTGACTCCTTCCCTAGCTCCACCATGTCCTCATGAGGATTCCCTCGAACTGTTTGACCACAGTGTTGGGTACATGCTCCAGGAGGATGCCCAGCGTTTGGAAGGCTCTGATGACGATACTGAGCTCGATGAAGGCAGTAACATGAGCACGGACAGAGGGGGTGCCCAAGAAGGACAGCAATCTGGCAGTCATGCTCCCCCTGCTGCAACATACTGCCAGGTTTGCTCCAGTGATGAGGAGGGAGGGGATGATGAGGTCACTGACTCAACGTGGGTGCCTGATAGGAGAGAGGAGGAGGAGGAGGAGGAGGAGGAGGCGGCGGCACATCACCAACGAGGCAGGATGCCCTCCAGGGGCCAGCCTAAGGGCAGCACATTGACTGCATCACACCCCAAAGCTCCACATGTGCAGGGCGCTGCAGTCTCTGCGCGTTATTCAAAAAGTTCTTTGGTGTGGGCCTTTTTTGAGACGAGTGCATCAGATCGCACCGCTGCTATTTGCAACATATGTCTCAAGCGTATCTCGCGTGGCCAAAACATCTCCCGCTTGGGTACCACATGCTTGACCAGACATATGTTGACCTGCCATGCAGTTCGTTGGCAAGCGTATCTAAAAGACCCACACCAAAGAACAAAGAGGATCTCTCCTTGCTCCTCATCAGCTGAGATTTCCAACCCCACTAGACCTTCAGTCCTCTCTGAGACCTGCAGTGAGAGGAATGAAGGTGTAGAATTAGGTGTGTCACAGCCAAGTACTTGTGGGCAATCTGCTTTTGGTACACCGACGTCAGATTGTACCAGGCAAATTTCCCTGCCCCAGCTGCTGCACCGCCGAAAGAAGTTTGCTCCCAGCCATCCACATGCCCAGCAGTTGAATGCTAGCTTGGCAAAATTGCTAGCACTTCAACTGCTGCCTTTTCAGTTGGTAGACTCTGCCCCCTTCCGTGAGTTTGTGGAATGTGCGGTTCCTCAGTGGCAGGTACCCAAACGCCACTTTTTCTCACGGAAGGCGATTCCGGCTCTCCCGGCATGTGGAAGGCAATGTCCATGCCTCGCTGGACAGGGCGGTCAGCAGTAAGGTGCATATTACCGCTGACTCATGGTCCAGCAGGCATGGACAGGGACGTTACCTAAGTTTCACGGCGCATTGGGTGACTCTGCTGGCAGCTGGGAAGGATGCAGGACAAGGTGCAGTAGTGTTGGAGGTTGTTCCGCCACCACGCCTCCAAAATGCTGATTGTGACACACCTCTCTCCTCCACCCCCTCCTCTTCTTCTTCCTCCATGGCCTCTTCCTCGGAACCAGCGGTGCTCCGTAGGCGTTCAAGGGGCTACGCAAGTACGCAGGCCAAAAGATGCCATGCGGTGCTTGAGCTGGTGTGCTTGGGGGACAGGAGCCACACTGGGGCAGAGGTTCTGTCAGCTCTGCAGGGGCAGGTTCAGAGGTGGTTGACGCCACGCCAACTTAAGGCAGGAATGGTGGTTTGCGACAATGGCACCAACCTCCTCTCTGCCCTCCGACAGGGACAAATGACCCATGTGCCCTGTTTGGCTCACGTCCTTAACTTGGTGGTGCAGCGGTTCTTGGGCAGGTACCCGGGCTTACAGGATGTCCTGAGGCAGGCCAGGAAAGTCTGTGTACATTTCCGCCGGTCATATAATGCCAGTGCTCGGCTGACGGACCTCCAAAAGGAGTTTAACCTGCCCAAGAACCGCCTAATCTGTGACATGCCCACCAGGTGGAACTCAACGTTGGCCATGCTGCAGCGGCTGCACACGCAGCAGAGGGCCATCAATGAGTACCTGTGCGACTATGGCACCAGGACAGGGTCAGGGGAGCTTGGTTTTTTTTCCCCACGCCAGTGGGCCATGATCAGGGATGCATGCACTGTCCTGTCACCATTCGAGGAGGCCACGAGGATGGTGAGCAGTGACAGTGCATGCATCAGTGACACTGTCCCCCTTGTCCACCTGTTGGAGCACACGCTGCGTGGAATAATGGACAGGGCACTTGAGGCAGAACAGAGGCAGGAAGAGGAGGACTTCCTTAGCTCTCAAGGCCCCCTTTATCCAGACAGTGTTCCTGCGTGCCCGCCGATCACACAGGAAGAGGACGAGGAGGAGGAGGAGGAAGATTGTGTCAGTATGGAGGTGGAGCCTGGCACTCAGCATCAGCAGCAGTCTTTAAGGGATCAGTCCCAAGGAACACATGGACTTGTACGTGGCTGGGAGGAGGTGGCTGCGGACGTTGTTGTCCTTAGTGACCCAGAGGACTCCGGACCGAATGCCTCAGCAAACCTACGCTGCATGGCCTCCCTGATCCTGCAAAGCCTGCGTAAGGATCCTCGTATTCGTGGTATCAAGGAGAAGGACCAATACTGGCTGGCAACCCTCCTTGATCCACGTTACAAGGGTAAGGTTGCGGACCTTATCTTGCCATCGCAGAGGGAGCAGAGGATGAAACATCTTCGGGAGGCCTTGCAGAAAGGTCTGTGCAACACGTTCCCAGAGACTGGGAGGTTACAAACTCCTGTTTCTGGACAACGTGTTGCTGAGGCTTCGGTCAGTCAAAGAAGGAGCGGTGGAGAAGGTGGCCGTCTGACCGATGCGTTCAGACAATTTTTTGGTCCGCAGCCCCAAGGTATGATCGGTTCCAGCAACCATCGCCAGCGTCTGTTTTACATGGTGCAGGAATACCTAGGGGCAAGATCAGACTTGGACACCTTTCCCACCGAAAATCCTCTGGGTTACTGGGTCTTGAGGATGGATCACTGGCCAGAGCTTGCACAGTATGCAATTGAGCTACTGGCCTGTCCTGCATCCAGCGTTCTTTCGGAACGCACATTCAGTGCTGCTGGAGGCGTGGTAACCGATCACAGGGTGCGTCTGTCCACCGACTCGGTCGATCGGCTGACCTTCATAAAAATGAATGAGTCTTGGATCACCACCAGCTACCAAGCACCTGATGCTGATGTAACCGAATAATTTTTTTTGAAATCTCAGATCCCTTCAAAGACTGCCTATGCTGATGCTGAGTGACTATCCCTGAGTAATTATCCTCTTCCTCCTCAATCATCACGCTGATAGCTTGTAAGAACATTTTTGGTTCTGGGCGCCACCACCAGTGCCTAAGGCACAATTTTTCAGCCCCTGTTTAACAGGGGCGTGTAATTACAACTTTTGATGTAATACTTTGCAGCAGGGCTCGTTCCTGCATTCCAACTAGAGTGTCTGTGAGGGGTTGCAGTGTTGTGGCACCAGCACCAGTGCCTAAGGCCCAATTTTTCTGCCCCTGTCTAACAGGGGCGTGTAATTACAATTTTTGATGCAATACTTTGCAGCAGGGCTCGTTCCTGCGTTCCAACTAGAGTGTCTGTGAGGGGTTGCAGTGTTGTGGCACCAGCACCAGTGCCTAAGGCTCAATTTTTCTGCCCCTGTCTAACAGGGGCGTGTAATTACAATTTTTGATGCAATACTTTGCAGCAGGGCTCGTTCCTGCGTTCCAACTAGAGTGTCTGTGAGAGGTTGCAGTGTTGTGGCACCAGCACCAGTGCCTAAGGCCCAATTTTTCTGCCCCTGTCTAACAGGGGCGTGTAATTACAATTTTTGAAGCAATACTTTGCAGCAGGGCTCGTTCCTGCGTTCCAACTAGAGTGTCTGTGAGGGGTTGCAGTGTTGTGGCACCAGCACCAGTGCCTAAGGCCTAATTTTTCAGCTCCTGTTCAACAGGGGCATGTAATTACAATTCTTGATCTAATATTTCACAGCAGGGCCCTGTGAGGGCTTACAGTGTTGTGGCCACAGCAACACCTAAGGCCCAAATTTCTGCTGAGTATATAGGGCAGGACCCTACTTTCAAACATCTAACTTACAAACGACTCCTACTTGCAAACGGAAGGAGACAACAGGAAGTGAGATGAAATCTACCCCTAGGAAGGGAGTTAATATGGGAAAACAATTTCTCCTTTCCACTGATGCTTTCCAATCCTTGTTCCACAAAAAAACCCAAATTTTCAAAAAACATTTTTCATTGGGACAAAAAAGTGAGGTGAAATCTTCTGAAGAGGAGGAAAGACAGCAAAACAAATGTCACAGGGGTGATAACCCTTCCCTATGTTTTCCAAAAAGCTTAGAAAAGATTTTTTGGCTGGAGCTAAACACGTTAAAAATGTTCAAAATTACAAACAGATTCTACTTAACAACAAACCTACAGTCCCTGTCTTGTTTGCACCGCCTGTATACTGCTGTTCAGAGTATATAGGGCCTGGTGGCCCCACACCTTTCCTTATTTTAATTTGGGTGCGGGGTTCCCCTTAATATCCATACAAGACCCAAAGGGCCTGGTAATGGACTGGGGGGTACCCATGCCGTTTGTCTCACTGATTTTCATCCATATTGCCATGACCCGACATGACATTAAACCCGCAAGCAGTTTTAAATGAGATTTTTTCCTTTAAAAATGACATTTGGTGCAGGGACTGTTCTAAACATGGGAAACACGCGTCACTTTACAGGCATACTATAGACACCCCCCAGGTACGATATTTAAAGGAATATTTCACTTTTTTTTTTTTTTACTTTAAGCATCATTAAAATCACTGCTCCCGAAAAAACGGCCGTTTTTAAAAGTTTTTTTTTGCATTGATACATGTCCCCTGGGGTAGGACCCGGGTCCCCAAACCCTTTTTAGGACAATACCATGCAAATTAGCCTTTAAAATGAGCACTTTTGATTTCGAACGTTCGAGTCCCATAGACGTCAATGGGGTTCTAATGTTCGTGCGAACTTTCGGTCCGTTCGCGGGTTCTGGTGCGAACCGAACCGGGGGGTGTTCGGCTCATCCCTAGTGGGGACCAAAAGGCACTGATAGAGAGCAGGCGGACTTCAAGAAAGTGTAGGTTGACATTGTGTAATAATAGCTACAGCAGTCCAAGATATTTCTGTGAAAAATAATGTGCTTAAATAAACAGAAGGAATGTATGATAATAGAAGTCACTCAGGTATAGCCGGATGGCTGCTGAGTAAGTTTACAAAAGAAAGAAAGGTGTGTGTGTAGTGTGTTGGCGTGGCTCACAACTCACATAAGTGAAGAAGGAAGAAAAAAAAATGTATAATAAAAAAATAAATATTAGTTGCTAGGACACGGCGCGACTCTTTAACCATGTGATCAGCTGTGTCCAATCACAGTCCATTCTTCAAATTTATATACCATAGATTGTAAACTCTATAACTTTCAGAAAGAGTAAATAATATACACTGATTTGGGTTATTTATACCAAAGACCTGTGGCGGAATACATTTTGGCCTAAATTTATGAAGAAAGATTATTTATTTGCAAAATTTTATAACCAAAAAAACACTTTTTTCAAACTTTTTGATAATATTTTAGTTTATTTAGCAAACAAAATAAAAAACCCAGTGGTGATTAAATACCACCAAAAGAAAGCTGTATCTGTCTCAAAAAATAATAAAAAAATGTATTTGGGTACAGTGTTGCATGACTGAGTAATTGTAATTTAAAACGTGACAGTGCAGAAATCTGAAAATTGGCCTGCGCAGGAAGGAGGTGAAAGTGTCCGGTATCGAAGTGGTTAAATACAGTCATGTAGTAGGTAGAACATGGTTATAGCGTGGTCTTTATTTTATTTATATACTTGCATTATATCCCTTTCTTGTTGCAGCTTAATAAAAAACACAATGCACAGTGATTAAAACACACACACATATACAGTGGGGATGGAAAGTATTCAGACCCCCTTACATTTTTCACTCTTTGTTGCAGCCATTTGCTAAAATCATTTAAGTTCATTTTTTTCCTCATTAATGTACACACAGCACCCCATGTTGACAGAATTGCTCATCACCTGTCCAATACAGTCCCAACAGTGAAGCATGTTGGTGGCAGCATCATGCTGTGGGGGTGTTTTTCAGCTGCAGGGACAGGATGACTGGTTGCAATCGAGGGAAAGATGAATGCAGCCAAGTACAGGGATATCCTGGATGAAAACCTTCTCCAGAGTGCTCAGGACCTCAGACTGGGCCGAAGGTTTACCTTCCAACAAGACAATGACCCTAAGCACACAGCTAAAATACTGAAGGAGTGGCTTCACAACAACTCTGTGACTGTTCTTGAATGGCCCAGCCAGAGCCCTGACTTAAACCCAATTGAGCATCTCTGGAGAGACCTAAACCTGACAGAACTGGAGAGGATCTGCAAGGAGGAATGGCAGAGGATCCCCAAATCCAGGTGTGAAAAACTTGTTGCATCTTTTCCAAAAAGACTCATGGCTGTATTAGATCAAAAATGTGCTTCTACTAAATACTGAGCAAAGGGTCTGAATACTTAAAACCATGTGATATTTCCGTTTTTCTTTTTTAATAAATCTGCAAAAATGTCAACAATTCTGTGTTTTTCTGTATATATGGGGTACTGTGTGTACATTAATGAGGAAAAAAAATGAACTTAAATGATTTTAGCAAATGGCTGCAATATAACAAAGAGTGAAAAATTTAAGGGGGTCTGAATACTTTCCGTCCCCACTGTATATATATATATATATAAATATATATATATATATATATATATATATATATATATATATATATATATAATAGTAGAGGAAACATAACAATGTTTAGGATAACATAGTATCTCACCCAGACTAGCAGCTGTGTCATCACCACATTAGGCAGCTCACAGGCCACATGAAGAGCGGTGCGCCTGTCCCGGTCTCCGGTGGGGCTATTGATCTGTTCCTTATTACTGTATGCCAGCAGAAGTAAGACATTGGGCAGATTCTTTTCTTGAACTGATTTGAAGAGCTGTTTGGCAAGTGGCACCCCTGGGCTTTTTAAAGGAGCCAAAAATAAACGCTGCTCGTACTTTGCTCGGATCCATGATTCTCTCTCTTCCCTGTGTACAAAATAAAGACACAAAACAATAAATTCTGTATCTTCACATATATACATGTCACACTCCAAATTGTATTTTGGTGTTATGACCCAACCTAAAACGCTCTGAAAAGTGACAATTGAAATCTATTAGACCCCTTTCACACTGGGGCGCTTTTCAGGCATTTTAGCGCTAAAAATAGCACCTGAAAAGCACTTATCAAGCCACCCCAGTGTGAAAGCCCAAGTGCTTTCACACTGGGCCAGTGCACTTGCAGGATGGGAAAAAAGAGTCCTGCAAGCAGCATCTTTGGGGAGGTGCGGGAGCAGTGTATACACCGCTCCCAAAACGCCCTGTCCATTGAAATGAATGGGCAGTGCTGTCGAAGCACCTGCAAAGTGCTTCGGCAGCGCCGCAACACAGGCACTTTTAACCCTTTTCTCGGCCGCTAGCGGGGGTTAAAAGTGCCCCGCTAGCGGCCGAAAAGCGCCGCTATAACAGCGGTAAAGCGCTGCTAAAACTAGCAGCGCTTTACCGCTAATGCCGGCACCGTCCCAGTGTGAAAGGGGTCATAGGGTAGTATAAGTTTGATTATGTTAATATGATTGCCAAGTCTCCCACATCTGAGGGGATGTATTTCAACCGCTATCATTAAATTATAAAAGACTCACATTTTATATGAGATTTTGAACCTTGTAGTTGGAAGGGCTTGAGCCAGAACAACCTGCGGAAGGGACTGAACACTGAAATCTTATATTTGGTGAGATTATTTGTAACACACAGTTTTTATGCATATGATGAATATACAGTATATATATATATATATATATATATATATATATATATATATATATATATTACCAAAAGTATTGCGACACCTGCCTTTACATGCACTTGAACTTTAATGGCATCCAGTCTTCGTCAATGGGTTCAATATTGAGTTTGCCCACCCTTTGCAGCTATAACAGCTTCAATTCTTCCGGGAAGGCTGTCCACAAGGTTTAGGAGTGTGTCTATGGGAATGTTTGACCATTCTTCCAGAAGCACATTTGTGAGGTCAGGCACTGATGTGGGCGAGAAGGCCTGGCTCATGGTCTGTGCTCTAATTCATTCCAAAGGTGTTCTATCGGGTTGAGGTAAGGACTCTGTGCAGGTCAGTCATGTTCCTCCACCCCAAACTCTCTCATCCATGTCTTTATGGACCTTGCTTTGTGCACTGGTCCAAATCATTTCATGGAGGGGGGATTATGGTGTGGGGTTGTTTTTCAGGGGTAGGGGTTGACCCCCTAGTTCCAGTCAATGGAACTTTTAAGGCGTCAGCATACCAAGACATTTTGAACAATTTCATGCTTCCAACTTTGTAGGAACAGTTTGGGGATGGCCCCTTCCTGTTCCAACATGACTGCACACCAATGTAGTATCTCTTTCAATCAATCAGTAGGAGTTTCAGGTCATTGAGCATGCTGGGAGAGAGTATATATTTTGGGAAAGTCAGGTGATCAAGGTCCTCCCACCCAGACATTGGTCTGATGTGGATGTGCAAGGAACAGCTGCATTGGGACCTGGAGTCAAGCCCTGGCTATGTGCTCGAGGCTCTGCCAGAGAGAGAGCCTTTTGTTGCCTGGAGGCATGAGGAGAAGGATGGAGTTCTGAGATGAAGTACCAGAGGTTACCCTTCATGAGCCAGGGACTGTGTACAGATTGGGAACGCATCAAGAGGGACCCATCTACAGAAACCCTGCAGGTCGTTGTGAGTTTTTGGTTGCTATAGGAGACAGCTGTTGCTGTGTACCTGGCTGTTTTGTTTTCTTTACTGCATCTTTACCATCTTTACTGCAACCATCCACACCCACCATGCCTAAGAACCAGCACCCTGAGGTGAAATATCAGCCCTCCCCGATGCTGGGGGTCAGGAGGGGGTGCTAGATATGGTAATCCTATCAAGAATATTATTTTAACGGGCTCCCTCGTAACATGCAGTCAGTTCTGCTTCACTAAAATCCCAATCAATGTTATAAACCCTACCTATTTTCCCCTTCTGGACTACAGAACATCTCCCCTTATGTTATGGGGATGAGAACAGTGAAGGTGTTCTTTAGCCTAGAAAAGACAATTGGGCAGGGCTGACAACATTGTTTGGAGTTTGGGTACAGCGTAGTCACTGATCTGTCTGCTCAAACAGAAAGTTAGGTGCTCACTGTATATTTTCAACTAGGATTTTTCAATACATATTTTTATGTGCTTGCAGTCTTTTTAAATAGTTTGTACACACATACAGTATCTCACAAAAGTGAGTACACCCCTCACATTTTTGTAAATATTTTGTTATATCTTTTCAAGTGACAACACTGAGGAAATTACACTTTGCTAAAATGTAAATTTGTGAGTGCTTGTATACAGCTTGTATAACAGTGTAAATTTGCTGTCCCCTCAAAATAACTCAACGCACAGCCAATAATGTCTAAACCGCTGGCAACATAAGCGAGTACACCCCTAAGTGAAAATGTCCAAATTGGGCCCAATTAGCCATTTTCCCTCCCTGGTGTCATTTGACTCCTTAGTGTTACAAGGTCTCAGGTGTGAATGGGGAGCAGGTGTGTTAAATCTGGTGTTATCACTCTCACTCTCTCATACTGATCACTGGAAGTTCAACATGGCACCTCATGGCAAAGAACTCTCTGAGGATCTGAAATATAAGAATTGTTGCTCTACATAAAGATGGCCCAGGCTATAAGAAGATTGCCAAGACTCTGAAACAGTTTGCTGAAGACAAGCAGACTAAGGACATGGATTACTGGAACCATGTCCTGTGGTCTGATGAGATAAACGTATTTGGTTCAGATGGTGTCAAGCGTGTGTGGCAGCAACCAGGTGAGGAGTACAAAGACAAGTGTGTCTTGCCTACACTCAAGCATGGTGGTGGGAGTGTCATGGTCTGGGGCTGCATGAGTGCTGCCGGCACTGGGGAGCTACAGTTCATTGAGGGAACCATGAATGTCAACATGTGCTGTGACATACTGAAGCAGAGCATGATCCCCTCCTTTTGAAGACTGGGCCACAGGGCAGTATTCCAGCATGATAACGACCCCAAACACACCTCCAAAAGACCACTGCCTTGCTAAAGAAGCTGAGGGTAAATGTGCTGGACTGGCCAAGCATGTCTCCAGACCTAAACCCTACTGAGCATCTGTGGGACATCCTCAAACGGAAGGTGGAGGAGCGCAAGGTCTCTAACATCCACCAGCTTCCTGATGTCGTCATGGAGGAGTGGAAGGGGATTCCAGAGGCAACCTGTGAAGCTCTGGTGAACTACATGCCCAAGAGGGTTAAGGCAGTACTGGGAAATAATGGTGGACCCACAAAATATTGACACTTTGGGCAAATTTGGACATTTTCACTTAGGGGTGTACTCACTTTTTTTGCCAGCGATTTAGACATTAATGGCTGTGTGTTGAGTTATTTTGAGGGGACAGCAAATTTACACTGTTATACAAACTGTACACTCACTACTTTACATTGTAGCAAAGTGTTATTCCTTCAGTGTTGTCACATGAAAAGATATAATAAAGTATTTACAAAAATGTGAGGGTTGTGAGATACTGTATGTATTAACTAGAGGTAGTTACATTTCTTGAATTTCTTTTATATGGCTATTTCTTTTATATGGCTATTATATGGAGAAAACATTTTAATTTATACCTATTTATGACAACTGAACACATTGTACAAATCACTTAAAAAGAAAAGTTCAAACAAAAATATGCTTAGAAAAGATTGAATTTTTATCGCAGTTTTATTAATTCTCCAATATTTTACATTCTTCATGGGGACTGGCAACACTTTAAAGCTTGTTTAGGATTGGATATTGTTTATGTCTTCAACATAATGATTTACTAAAGTATTTACTTCCACTAAAAGGTTAAGAAACACAGACAAAATTACCACAGAATCAGAAGAATAAGTAGCATAAATTTTCTAAATGAAAAAATGCATTACCTGGAAGAGTCAGGATGTGGCTTAGTCCGACCTTGAGTTGTCATCTCCCAGATGCTGTTAGCCATTTCATTGCCAATATATGTCAGGACCAGAGTCAGCTCAAGGGGCCAGTCATCAAGATCCAAGGAGCGCACTCGAGACAAATGTGTTCCAAGATTCCGATGGATTCCTGAGCATTCAATGCAGATCAGGGCACCCAGATTCAAGCTGGCCCAAGTAGGATCTAGTGGACAAAGAATGTTATAGAAAAGATACCACTACATTGTACCTCTAACTTTTTTTCATTGCTTTCCCATAAATTTTTTACGTAACTGAACTAGAAAATTTGGTCAATAGGCAGACATGAACACGAACTCAAGGTTAAGCTTTAGCATGGAGGTACAGAGCTCAGGTCCACTGGCTGGCAACTAGGAAAGATCAAAGCAGGCAAAATTTGGCTTGCAAGAAGTTCAGAGAACCCAGCAGGAGGTCCATGAACCCCGAAAATTTTTCTGGCCTTTTTCAAGGTCAACTTGCAAGATTTGTTAAAAAGGGCAGGACATGTACCAATGCAAAATAAAATTTTATAAATACTGTATTCTTTTCCCTCCCCATCTCCTTTGTTTCCCCTTCTCTTTTGTTTAATTCCTTTTCCACCCTTCTTTCTCCTACCCCACTTCCCCTTCTTGTTGGGCTGCTCTCTTGTTAGGAGCTCCATTGGTAGTTATGACCATGTGTTGTCTTATCTGTCTTCTCTATGGTATACTATTGCTGTTTAGACCTGAAAGTTTAGTGCGTCTCTACAACCATGTCTACTTTGTGATCGTCTGTGTACCTATATTGGATTGTTTAGTTATACTTTTATATTTTTGTGCCTCATGGAACTGTGTTCTGTTCTGTATAATTCTGTTAAAAAAAATACCATTTGGCAGGGAGAGGGGCTTTTAATGTGGCTTACACAAATGCCACTTTATTACCCTCATATGTCTTTAAATGGGTGGGCACGGTGTTCTGGAGTACAGTTTTAAAAACCTCACACACCCAGTGACCACACAGTGCCTATGATCTTACTATCATTACCCAATCAGAGTACTGTTTACATTTGCCATTCTACATTGGCCATCACAGCGATCACAAATATAAACATTACCATAGCATCTGTCTGGCTTTTAATTGCTGTTAAAGCACTAGCTTATATGAAAAATATACATTTCTCATATTTCACATATTATATCACTAATAGTACTCAAAGCAATCCAAACTTTAGAACTACAGCAGGGATTTTTGTAGCCTCCAAAATGTGTTGGTTTTCTTTACTGACTGCTAGGTCAAATAAAGACCATACTGGACACTTAATAGTGGGTTGGTGATTCCATCATTTCTTATCGTCGAGGAATTCTACATGGACCACATGTATGTATGGGGAGCTTCCAGCTAAACCTATGAACTAAACTTAGAAACAAGTACTAGTACATATCCCCACCAAACCCTATACCCAAAAGCCCACTTTTTACGATTGCCGCACCTTTTACTATTGTTGTTCACATTAACAGAGCTTTACTTGCATTTCCTGTCCCAAGAGGTGCAACAGGAATTAACTGAAATCACATCTGTGACAGTTGTCAGCAGAACAAGCTTCCTAATTGGTAGATATCCCTTCTACTTCTCTTCAGGCATCCACTGTAAAATTATGGATTTTGGGGATTGCTGACAATGCCCTCAGAACAAAAAGCAAGGTTAGACACAACAGTTATGCTTTAGGAAGACACATTCATACAATCAGAAATTAGTTCAATTTTAAGGCAGTAAAGACTTAATGTAAAGAATTGTAAACAATTTAAAATATATGGCATTTGAAACACTTCCAACATTTCAAATTTTATGGATGAATAGGATTTTTTTGGGCTAATTTTCCATGCTGTTGGTCAAGTCCAGTAGAGTAGTGGATTATCAATATTTTAGGTTAAGAAACTACCAGAAGAAGAAAAAGGAAAAAAAGGGGAGAGCATTGTGGAAATTGTGGATGCCAGATTTCCCAGCTGGCTCAATATCATAAATATTTACAAATGTATGAAGAAGATTGTGCTTATAAAAATATGTAGCGCTGGTAGATTTTTAATCTACCACTTATGTGTAAATTTAGTGGGTCATCTGTTCTGTACATAGTTCAGATTTAATCTATGGCTAAATTAGCTTCTGTTCCAGCCTTGGTTGTGTTGCGTGCAGTTCCACTCCGTTGCCTGTAGATGTCGGTGTCACTACAGACCGGAGCTGGAAAGCAACAGACTGAGGTGTATTAAGTGCTCTTCTTTCCCAGAAGTAACTCGGCAGAGGTTGTCCCCTGCGGTGCGTTCTGGGAAGAGGTTTTTAAGGGACAGACGCCATATTTCTTGGTCTCTTTCTTTCCACCTGCTGGCCCTCCTGGCTGACAGGTATGTGCTAAGAGTCCTACCTCGTGGTCCTCCGGGCCGGAGGACTGCGTTGCTGCAGCGTGTGGGTGGGACCAGAAGTCTGGGGCCTACTACTACTTCTGCAGAGATGGTCCTGTGCTGTCTGTCCTGCGGGAAGAAGCCGGACAATTGAGAAGAATCCAGGGGAGGACCCGTCTTGGAAGGATCATACAGAGCACTGGTCTGGAGAGGGGCCTGGTGACTCAATTGGAGGACGCAACTTAAGTCAACCTACCACATAGTACTGCCAGGTCGGCTTAAAGGTTCTGGTACTGTGTTGCTGTTCATCTAAAACTACTACGTCCTGTGGCAGAAGATCGTGCAGTTACTTTATTCTTCTGTGGCAGAGACTTTTTTCTTGTTCGTGCTACGCTCCGGCTGCTAGGTCAGTGAGAGAGGCCTATGCGGGTGGGCAAAAGATTCAATCTTGGACTGAAGGAATACTCGTCCTTAAGAAATTCAAGTACTCAAAGATCAAAGACAGAAAAGGTATTTGAACTTCCCTCAAACTCCCTCTCTACCTCTTTCCTGCTACTTCTTTCGTTTATCTCCCATTAAAGCATTGGAAAAAGTACTAAAGTGACTGGTTCATACGTTGTGGATGCAAAGCTCGATATGGACTCTAGGTTCCTGATGTGGTGAAAATACAGGTAATGGGTGGCAGAAACAGCCCGATAAAAATCAGCAGCTCCACCGTGAGTTATTGCTACAAATATAACATACATTATCCATTGATCATTTTTAGTGTTGGTATTTTTCCATAATCAGGCAATGGACGGTTTGCTAGGAAGACATACAGTATGTGGCCAAACACTTTTTCCCGACGCCAATATGGCAGCATACATGTGATATAGCTCCGGCCCTATATCATAGTTACATAGTAGGTGAGGTTGAAAAAAGACACAAGTCCATCAAGTCCAACCTACGTGTGTGATTATGTATCAGTATTACATTACATATCCCTGTATGTTGCGGTCATTGAGGTGATTATCTAATAGTTTCTTGAAGCTATCAATGCTCCCCGCTGAGACCACCGCCTGTGGAAGGGAATTCCACATCCTTGCCGCTCTTACAGTAAAGAACCCTCTACGTAGTTTAATATTAAACCTCTTTTCTTCTAATTGTAATGAGTGGCCACGAGTCTTATTAAACTCTCTTCTGCGAAAAAGTTTTATCCCTATTGTGGGGTCACCAGTACAGTATTTGTAAATTGAAATCATATCCCCTCTCAAGCATCTCTTCTCCAGAGAGAATAAGTTCAGCGCTCGCAACCTTTCCTCATAACTAAGATCCTCCAGACCCTTTATTAGCTTTGTTGCCCTTCTTTGTACTCGCTCCATTTCCAGTACATCCCTCCTGAGGACTGGTGCCCAGAACTGGACAGCATACTCCAGGTGCGGCCGTACCAGAGTCTTGTAGAGCGGGAGAATTATCATTTTATCTCTGGAGTTGATCCCCCTTTTAATGCATGCCAATATTCTGTTTGCTTTATTAGCAGCAGCTTGGCACTGCATGCCATTGCTGAGCCTATCATCTACTAGGACCCCCAGGTCCTTTTCCATCCTAGATTCCCTCAGAGGTTCTCCCCCCAGTGTATAGATTGCATTCATATTTTTGCCACCCAAATGCATTATTTTACATTTTTCTACATTGAACCTCATTTGCCATGTAGTCGCCCACCCCATTAATTTGTTCAGGTCTTTTTGCAAGGTTTCCACATCCTGTGGAGAAGATATTGCCCTGCTTAGCTTAGTATCGTCTGCAAATACAGAGATTGAACTGTTTATCCCATCCTCTAGGTCGTTTATAAACAAATTAAATAAGATTGGTCCCAGCACAGAACCCTGGGGAACCCCACTACCCACCCCTGACCATTCTGAGTACTCCCCATTTATCACCACCCTCTGAACACGCCCTTGTAGCCAGTTTTCAATCCATGTACTCACCCTATGGTCCATGCCAACGGACCTTATTTTGTACAGTAAACGTTTATGGGGAACTGTGTCAAATGCTTTTGCAAAATCCAGATACACCACGTCTACGGGCCTTCCTTTATCTAGATGGCAACTCACCTCCTCATAGAAGGTTAATAGATTGGTTTGGCAAGAACGATTCTTCATGAATCCATGCTGATTACTGCTAATGATATTGTTCTTATTACTAAAATCTTGTATATAGTCCCTTATCATCCCCTCCAAGAGTTTACATACTATATCCACCCACAGGACCTGTTTAAATCTATAAAAAGAAAGCTAGAGAAACCGCCCCCATTTTTACATCTTTATGTTCGAGCAGCGCATGCAAAATGTCTATGGAGGCATCTGCAAAGCAGCAGGCTGGTTGGCGCACCTGCCTCAGGTGCTACAGGGAAGATCAGGGGCTCACACATCAATGGACTTTGACGGAATGACGGTCCAGGCTTACATGTCCGTTGTAATACAGTTTGATTATACATTTTAGCCCTCCCTGTTTAGCTAGTTATTTATTACATGTATGCTGCCATGTTGGCGTCAGGAAAACGGAAAATTATATCAAATACTTACTGTAATTTTCCTTTCTTGACACCAATCCATGGCAGAATACGAACCCTCCCTTTTTTATCTTATTTGTACAGAGAATGGGGGAGGTTGCTCTAGCTTTCCTTTTATAGATTTAAACAGGTCATGTGGGTGGAGATAGGGGCGGAGCTATATTACATGTATGCTGCCATGGATTGGCATCAGGAAAGGAAAATGACAGTATTTGATACAATTTTCTGTTTTGTAGACTTCATAGTGCAATAGTGCCACCTGGGAATGTCTGTGCACGAAATTGTGTAACAGAGTTTGCATCAGCCTGAAGACTCTGGACAAGAAGCAGGTACATTTATAATGTAAACAACTGGTTTTACACATAGGTTGGACTTGATGGACTTGTGTCTTTTTTCAACCATGTAACTATGTAGAACAGGGGTGTCAAACTCAATTTCATTGCGGGCTGCATCAGCTGTGCGGTTGCCTTCAAAGGGCCGGTTGTATCTGGGTCGCACTACGTACAGAGTGCAGAGTTCAGGATTACGTCAGGATTATGCTACATGCAGAGAGCAGGGTTGAGCCATGCACTACGTACAGAGAGCACGGATTTAAGGGTGCGCTACATACAGAGTGCATGGATTCAGGTGTGCGCTACGTACAGAGTGCAGGGGCTCATGATTATGTCAGGATTATGCTAAATACAGAGTTCAGGGTTCAGCAGTGCGCTACATACAGAGAGCAGGGTTGCGTTACGTACAGAGTGCACAGATTCAGGGGTGCAATATGTACAGAGTGCACAGATCAAGGGGTTCAATACTTACAGAGTGCAGGGGTTCAGAGGTGCGCTACAAACAGAGTGCACGGTTCACAGGTGTGCTACGTACAGAGTGCAGGGGTCCAGAGGTGTGCTACGTACAGAGTGCAGGGGTCCAGAGGTGCGCTACGTACAGAGCGCAGGGGTTCAGAAGTGCGCTACATACAGAGTGCAGGGGTTCAGAGGTGCGCTACGTACAGAGTGCAGGGGTTCAGAGGTGCGCTACGTACAGAGTGCAGGGGTTCAGAGGTGTGCTACGTACAGAGTGCAGGGGTTCAGAAGTGCGCTACATACAGAGTGCAGGGGTTCAGAGGTGCGCTACGTACAGAGTGCAAGGGTTCAGAAGTGCGCTACATACAGAGTGCAGGGGTTCAGAGGTGCGCTATGTACAGAGTGCAGGGGTTCAGAAGTGCGCTACATACAGAGTGCAGGGGTTCAGAGGTGCGCTACGTACAGAGTGCAGGGGCTCAGGGGTGCGCTATGTACAGAGTGCACAGATTCAGGGGTGCAATATGTACAGAGTGCACAGATCAAGGGGTGCAATACGTACAGAGTGCAGGGGTTCAGAGGTGCGCTACATACAGAGTGCAGGGGTTCAGAGGTGCGCTACGTACATAGTGCAGGGGTTCAGAAGTGCGCTACATACAGAGTGCAGGGGTTCAGAGGTGCGCTACGTACGGAGTGCAGGGGTTCAGAAGTGCGCTATATACAGAGTGCAGGGGTTCAGAGATGCGCTACGTACAGAGTGCAGGGGTTCAGGGGTGCACTATGTACAGAGTGCACAGATTCAGGGGTGCAATACGTACAGAGTGCAGGGGTTCAGGGGTGCGCTACGTAAAAAGTGCACAGATTCAGGGGTGCAATATGTACAGAGTGCACAGATCAAGGGGTGCAATACGTACAGAGTGCAGGGGTTCAGGGGTGCGCTACGTACAGAGTGCACAGATTCAGGGGTGCAATATGTACAGAGTGCACAGATCAAGGGGTGCGATATGTACGGAGCGCAGGGGTTCAGGGGTGCGCTGTAACATCTCATTTCAACATCTCCTTCTGGGTTCTGATCTCTGCACCCAGCACTTTGCCCCATCCCCCCACCTCTAAACACATCTTCCTACACACCTCCACAGCCCTCCTCCCCTCTTCCACCTTCCACAACAAACCTCACATCTGTAGTCTCTCCTACCTGATGGCATTTGCAAGAATGCTTTCATGGCCACTAAGTCCTCAAAAGCCTCAAGATACAGCTGCTGGATGTATATTAGAACACACAGGCGCCGGAGCTATCAGGTACCTCTGCCACTGACAGGCTTTGCCGGACCAACAGCGCATGCGCTCAGCTACACGCACACACACAGCGCCACTGGGGAGGCTGAGAAGGAGAGCGCAGGAGAGCGTGTTTACTCCTGTTGCCAAGGAGACCTGTTCCGTGAGAGCGGAAAGCAGCTGGTGATTACAGGAGGTGGCGTCCGGCGGCCACTGTGCGGGCCACACGACATGGCCTGGCGGGCCAGATTCGGCCCGCGGGCCTTGTGTTTGCCACCTGTGATGTAGCGTATGTTACATATTGCACATCTTCTCTGTATTCAAGGGGCTCTGTATGTATACTACCCACAGCTCTGCATAACCATAAACACCATGATAGGGCAAGGGAACAGAAAAACTTGTTACAAGCCTAAAAGAGTTGGTAATGAACAGTAATCTACTGTGGGTAACCTTAGATCAGATTTATTAGTCTAAACATATTTAATATTCAAACCCTCATAAACAATTGTTAGCTATGTAAAATAATACATACCTTTTTTGGGCCAGTGATTACAAAGCTACCAGCACTAAAAGAATTATGAAGGCTGCCATTGTTGTCTTCTTCTGAAAATGCCAATTGCCTGGCTTTCGTGCTGAACACCTGCCTTCAGTGCTTTGAGTGACTGACCCAGAATAAAATGCAAGGTCTGCATGTTTCCTTAATAACAAACATACTGTATGTTGAAGTAAACTGATGTGTCATTTTACTATGCCCTGTATTGAAAAGTAAAGAGAATGATACATACTTGGTGCATTGCAGTCTACGCAGAAATTATTCCCTTTTGCGTTGCGGATAGCTTGGATGGCTACAGCTTCACTTTGACTGTCCAAGCGAGCCTTAAAAAAAAAGCACACAAAAGTTTTAGTTTATAAATGAACAGTAACATATTCATTTTACATATTCTGTGATATTTACTATCAAAAACATTTTCAATACTTGTCACCATCGTCTTCAATACTTGTCACATATCTAGCAGAAAAAGATGTATACATATAAAAACAATAGAGTTATTTACCTTATATAGTCTTACAAGACATTTAAATGAATCGACAGTTAGATTACATAGTTACATAGTAGGTGAGGTTGAAAAAGACACAAGTCCATCAAGTCCAACCTATGTGTGATTATGTGTCAGTATTACATTGTATATCCCTGTATGTTGCGGTCATTCAGGTGATTATCTAATAGTTTCTTGAAGTTATCAATGCTCCACGCTGAGACCACCGCCTGTGGAAGGGAATTCCACATCCTTGCCGCTCTTACAGTAAAGAACCCTCTACGTAGTTTAAGGTTAAACCTCTTTTCTTCTAATTTTAATGAGTGGCCATGAGTCTTGTTAAACTCCCTTCTGCGAAAAAGTTTTATCCCTATTGTGGGGTCACCAGTACGGTATTTGTATACTGAAATCATATCCCCCTCAAGCGTCTCTTCTCCAGAGAGAATAAGTTCAGTGCTTGCAACCTTTCCTCATAACTAAGATCCTCCAGACCCTTTATTAGCTTTGTTGCCCTTCTTTGTACTCGCTCCATTTCCAGTACATCCTTCCTGAGGACTGGTGCCCAGAACTGGACAGCATACTCCAGGTGCGGCCGGACCAGAGCCTTGTAGAGTGGGAGAATTATCGTTTTATCTCTGGCGTTGATCCCCCTTTTAATGCATGCCAATATTCTGTTTGCTTTATTAGCAGCAGCTTGGCATTGCATGCCATTGCTGAGCCTATCATCTACTAGGACCCCCAGGTCCTTTTCCATCCTAGATTCCCCCAGAGGTTCTCCCCCCAGTGTATAGATTGCATTCATATTTTTGCCACCCAAATGCATTATTTTACATTTTTCTACATTGAACCTCATTTGCCATGTAGTCGCCCACCCCATTAATTTGTTCAAGTCTTTTTGCAAGGTTTCCACATCCTGCGGAGAAGTTATTGCCCTGCTTAGGTTAGTATCATCTGCAAATACAGAGATTGAACTGTTTATCCCATCCTCCAGGTCGTTTATGAACAAATTAAATAGGATTGGTCCCAGCACAGAACCCTGGGGAACCCCACTACCCACCCCTGACCATTCCGAGTACTCCCCATTTATCACCACCCTCTGAACTCGCCCTTGTAGCCAGTTTTCAATCCATGTACTCACCCTATGGTCCATGCCAACGGACCTTATTTTGTACAGTAAACGTTTATGGGGAACTGTGTCAAATGCTTTTGCAAAATCCAGATACATCACATCTACGGGCCTTCCTTTATCTAGATGGCAACTCACCTCCTCATAGAAGGTTAATAGATTGGTTTGGCAAGAACGATTCTTCATGAATCCATGCTGATTACTGCTAATGATATTGTTCTTATTGCTAAAATCTTGTATATAGTCCCTTATCATCCCCTCCAAGAGTTTACATACTATTGATGTTAGGCTAACTGGTCTGTAATTCCCAGGGATGTATTTTGGGCCCTTTTTAAATATTGGTGCTACATTGGCTTTTCTCCAATCAGCTGGTACCATTCCAGTCAATAGACTGTCTGTAAAAATTAGGAACAACGGTCTGGCAATCACTTGACTGAGTTCCCTAAGTACCCTCGGATGCAAGCCATCTGGTCCCGGTGATTTATTAATGTTAAGCTTCTCAAGTCTAATTTTAATTCTGTCCTCTGTTAACCATGGAGGTGCTTCCTGTGTTGTGTCATGAGGATAAACACTGCAGTTTTGGTTACTGAAGCCCCCCGATTCACTCGTGAAGACTGAGGAGAAGAATAAATTCAAAACCTTCGCCATCTCCCCATCCTTTGTAACCAGATGTCCTTCCTCATTCTTTCTGGGGCCAATATGGTCTATCCTCCCTTTTTTACTGTTTACATACTTAAAGAATTACTTGGGATTTTTTTTGCTCTCCTCCGCTATGTGTCTTTCATGTTCTATCTTAGCCATCCTAATTGCACCCTTACATTTCTTGTTGCATTCTTTATAAAGTCTGAATGCTGAGGATGATCCCTCAACCTTGTATTTTTTGAAGGCCTTCTCCTTTGCTTTTATATGCATTTTTACATTGGAGTTAAGCCATCCAGGATTTTTGTTCGTTCTTTTAAATTTATTACCCAATGGGATACATTGGCTAATGCCCTTATTTAATATGCTCTTAAAGCAAACCCATCTCTCCTCCGTATTCTTTGTTCGTAATATTTTATCCCAATTTATGCCTTTTAGCAAGGTTTGTAGTTTAGGGAAGTTGGCTCTTTTGACATTCAATGTCTTTGTGTTCCCTTCATGTTTCCTATTTGTGTGATTTATACTAAAACTAATTGACCTGTGATCGCTGTTACCTAAATTGCCCCGTATTTCCACATCCGTGATCAGGTCTGTATTGTTGGTAATCAGTAGATCCAGTAATGTTTTATTTCTAGTTGGTGCGTCTACCATCTGACCCATAAAATTGTCCTGCAAGACATTAAGGAACTGGCGAGCCTTAAATGAATGCGCGGTTCCCTCCGCCCAGTCTATGTCTGGATAATTAAAATCCCCCATTATGATAACACTTCCCATCCTTGCTGCTAATCCAATTTGTGATAGGAGATCCGTCTCCACTTCCTCCCTCAGGTTAGGGGGCCTATAGCATATTCCCAGTATTATTTTCCCCTTAGCTTCATCCCTTTGGAGCTCTACCCATAAGGATTCCACCTCCTCTCTAGCTCCCTATACAGTGCCTTGAAAAAGTATTCACACCCCTTGAAATTTTCCACATTTTATCATGTTACAACCAACAACGTAAATGTATTTTATTGGGATTTTATGTGATAGACCAACACAAAGTGGCACATAATTGTGAAGTGGAAGGAAAATGATAAATGTTTTTCAAAATTCTTTACAAATAAATATGTGAAAAGTGTGGCATGCATTTGTATTCAGCCCCCCGAGTCAATACTTTGTAGAACCACCTTTTGCTGCAATTACAGCTGCAAGTCTTTTTAGGTATGTCTCTACTAGCTTTGCACATCTAGAGAGTGAATTTTTTACCAACTCTTCTTTGCAAAATAGCTCATTTCTGTCAGATTGGATGGAGAGCATCTGTGAACAGCAATTTTCAAGTCTTGCCACAGATTCTCAATTGGATTTAGGTCTAGACTGAACACATAAACATGCTTTGATCTAAACCATTCCATTGTAGTTCTGGCTGTATGTTTAGGGTCGTTGTCCTGCTGAAGGTGAAAGCCTGCCCCAGTCTCAAGTCTTTTGCAGACTCAAACAGGTTTTGTTCTTTTTTTTTTTTTTTTTCTTTTTTTTTTTGCCACTTCAGAAAATTCCTAGAGAGACTAATTCAGCTTTCTCGCTCATATATGTCTCTTCTCATCTCTTCATCACTGTGGCGTATCTATTTTGTTTTCAACGGAAGGACACAACAGGGGTTTACAAGAAAATAATTATATAAACCCTAACCTCACCTGACGAGGCTCAGCCCTTAGTTCCCCTTCTCTAAAATTTTATCTTTATTTATAAATCTCTCTGTTTCACATATCTAAGTGAAAAAAAAAGAAACCATATACATATATATAACCCCCCCTCCCTCCCATCTCCCTCCCTTTTCCCTCCCCTCTCCCCCCCTAACCCTTGTGCAATGCCTATGATCTATTTGGTAGGTAGTTAAATCCTGATTTTTTCTGCATAACTCCATGTTTTTTTAAACTCCTTCCAACATTTCCATTTGTCTACTTCTCTCTTTTCCTCTTTGTACAAAGAAAACTGCTCCATGGTGTGGGTCTCCTCGACGGCATTGAAACAGGTTTTGTTCTAAGGTTGCCATGGCTCCATCCATCTTCCCATCAACTCTGACCAGCTTCCCTGTCCCTGCTGAAGAAAAGCATCCCCACAACATGATGCTGCCACCATCATGTTTCACGGTGGGGATGATATGTTCAGGGTGATGTGCAGTGTTAGGTTTCCGCCACACATAGCATTTTGCTTTTAGGCCAAAAGGTTCAATTTTGGTCTAATCTGAATAGAGCACCTTCTTCCACATGTTTGCCGTGTCCCCCACATGGCTTCTCACAAACTGCAAACGGGACTTCTTATGGCTTTCTTTCAACAATGGCTTTCTTCTTGCCACTCTTCCATAAAGGCCAGATTTGTGGAGTGCTTGACTAATAGTTGTCTCCCACCTGAGCTGTGGATCTCTGCAGCTCCTCCAGAGTTATCATGGGCCTCTTGGCTGCTTCTCTGATTAATGCTTTCCTTGCCCGGCCTGTCCGTTTACGTGGACAGCCATGTCTTGGTAGGTTTGCAGATGTGCCATACTCTTTTCAATTTTTGGATGATGGATTGAACATTGCTCAGTGAGATGTTCAAAGCTTGGGATACTTTTTGGGAACCTAACCCTGCTTTAAACTTCTCCACAACTTTATCCCTGACCTGTCTGGTGTGTTTCTTGGTCTTCATGAACCTTTTGTTCACTAAGGTTCTCTTATTAGATTACACACAGGTGGACACTATTTACTAATTAGGTGAGTTCTGAAGCCAATTGGTTCCACTAGATTTTGGTTAGGAGTATCAGAGTAAAGGGGGCTGAATACAAATGCATGCCACAATTTTCAGACATTTATTTGTAAAAAAAAATAAAGAAGACCATTTATCATATTTCCTCCACTTCACAATTGTGTGCCACATTGTGTTGGTCGTTCACATAAAATCCCAATAAAATACATTTACGTTTTTGGTTGTAACATCACAAAATGTGAAAAATTTCAAAGGGTGTGAATACTTTTTCAAGGCACAGGCACAATTTTCATACTTTTGGCTGTGTATGCCACCAGAATAACATTAAAACGAAACAATCCAAATGAATTTGAAGTGCAGATTTCCAGCTTTAATTCAAGGGGATGAACATAAATATCAAGTTCAAATTTTAGGAACTGCAAGCATTTTTATACACCATTTTCAGGGGCTCAGATGTAATTGGACAAATTAATATAATCATAAATAAAATGTTAATTTTTAATATTTTGTTGAGAATCCTTTACTGGCAATGACTGCCTGAAGTCTGGAACCCATGGACATTACCAAAGACTGCATTTCCTCCTTTCTGATGCTTTGCCAGGCTGTAACTGCAGCTGTCTTCGGTTGTTCTTTGTTTGTGGGTTTTTCTGCCTTCGGTTTAGCCTTTAGTAAGTGAAATGCATGCTCAATTGGGTTGAGATCAGGTGATTGACTTGGCCATTGCAGAATATTCCACTTCTTTTCCTTCAAAAGCTCCTGGGTTGCTTTTGCAGTGTGTTTTGGATCATTGTCCACCTGTATTGTGAAGGACCGTCCTATCAACTTTGCTGCATTTGGCTGAATCTGGGCTGACAGTATATCTCTAAACGCTGCAGAATTTATCCAGCTGCTTCTGTCACATAATAAATAAACACCAATGACCCAGTGCCACTGGAAGCCATGCATGCCCATACCATCACTGCCTCCATCATGTTTTATAGATGACGTTATGTGCTTTGGATCATGAGCTGTTCCAAGCCTTCTTCACACCTTTTTCTTCCCATCATTCTGGTACAGATTAATCTTAGTTTCATCCATCCAAAGAATGCTTTTCCAGAACTGGTCTGGCTTTTTTAGATGTTTTTTGGCAAAGTCTAATCTGGCTTTTCTATTCTTCAGGCTTATGAATGGTTTGAACCTTGTGGTGAACCCTCTGTATTTGCTGTTGTGAAGTCTTCTCTTGATTGTAGACTTTGACAATGATACTCCCACCTCCTGGAGAGTGTCCTTAAATTGTCTGGATGTTGTGAATGGGTTTTCCTTTACCATAGAGAGGATCCTTCGATCATCCACCACTGTTGCCTTCCGTGGATGTCCAGTCCTTTTTATGTTGCTGAGCTCACCAGTGCGTTCTTCTTTCCCCAGAATGTACCAAACTATTTATTTGGCCACTCCTAATGTTGCTGCTATCTCTCTGATGGATTTGTTTCATTTTTGGAACCTTACAATGGACTGTTCCACTTGCACGGGCAGCTCCTTTGAACGCATGATGTAGGTTCACAGCAATAGATTCAAAATGCAAATACCACACTTAGAATCAACTCCAGACCTTTTACCTGCTTAATTGATGAAGAAATAATGAAGGAGTAGCCCTTGGCCATGAAAAAGCCTTTGATTCAGTTGCCCAATTACTTTTGGTCCCTTGAAATAGGGGGGTGGCTATTCTTAAAGAGGTTGTAAACCTCTGAAAAAAATTCTCAAAAAAAAAAAAAAACCTGCAGGACAAAGGCATAATGAGCTAGTATGCATTGCATACTAGCTCATTATGAAATACTTACCTTAAAACAAAGCTGTTTCAGTGGTCCCTGCATACCACTGTCATGGCCGACATCTTTCCCAGAGCTTCTTCCGGGTGCTGTGATTGGCCAGAGCCGCGATGATGTCACTTCCGTGATGACATCACACGTGGGCCATTCCTTCAGAGTGCATGCGCTAGTTATGTCACTGGCTGCATGCACTGGAAATATTGTTTGATGTGATGTAAGTAAAGAGACAGCACAAGCCATTACTGAAAAAAAGCCATCTTCACTGAATAAGACCCAGCAGGAAGAGGAAACACCACACAGGAAGAAGTACTAAAGAGATGCACCATAGAATTGCATTTTAGTGTTAATAAATGAACATTGTGAAATTCAAAAGAGACACAGCAATAAAACATTCTATAGTTTAAGTCTCATAGGTGGTTTTGAAAATCTACCACTACGGGTGAAGACTGGCCCTTGTGCAAGGATTCCTTTAGCCCTCTCTGAAGTTACTGGGATCCTCTTATTACGTACTGGCATGCTCTGCGCTTGACAGCTGTTGGTATACTTGTTTGCTCAGAACTGTCATTGCCATTAGTATGAGGCATCGCCTCTGTACATGCCTTACTGTCAATGGGTGAATATGTCCTTGTGATACTAGGTGAGTCTGATCTATCAATGGGATACTGAGATTCAGGCTGCTCTGCCACTCTCAAATCCACTTGATTGCGGCGATAGAGAGTTCCTTCAATGTCCACAAGATAGGAGCATGGTGCAACCTTTTGCAGACAAGTACCCATTCTCCAACGGTCTGTTCGATCCCCAGGTAATGGTTTCATATGGATTCGTTCCCCAATAATCAGTTCTGGCAAATCTCTGGCCGACGTGTCATATCGTGCCTTTGACACGTCTCTTAATCTTTAACTTTTCTTTACCACCTTGTATGACAGAGGGTTCAAGCAGCCTATTTGCTACTGGTAAGGAGGTCTTTAATCTCCTTGACATCAGTCTTTGTGCTGGACTACTATCCATGCCTTTGGTCGGAGTGTTTCTCCAATGTAAAATGGGCTTCCGTGGGTCTTTACCATCACTTTGTGCTTTCTTGCATACATTTTTAACAATCTTTACAACCGATTCAGTTTTGCCATTAGCCTGTGGATGACGTGGTGAGGAAGTAACATGTTTAAACTCCCATTCAGTGGAAAATTTTCTGAAATGTAAGTTTGCAAACTGAGGGCCATTGTCAGAGATCACTGCATCTGGTTGGCCATTATGTGCAAACTGAATCTTGTACCTCTTAATTGTAGCTTCAGTGGATAAGTCAGGAAGAAGGTCTATTTCCCAGAAGTCTGAATAATGATCGACTAATAGCAGGTATTCCTTGCCTGCGTAGTTTAATAAGTTCATACTGATAATCTGCCACGGACATCACATGTGACATCATGGTTTCTTTTTGTGGTAAATAGTGTGGCTGCTTGCACTGCTGCAGGCTTCTCATTTAACCCTGTGGCTAGGGAATAGTCCTCAAACTCAGCCCTGAAATTGTCCCAGTTACTGCTGACATCTCCACTCACCCTCATTGCCTCAGGCAGTGGAATGCTGTTAGCTGCCATGATGCCATTTTCCTTGCTGCAAATGCTCAGCTTCCAGGTCAGGACTGCAATTGCTAGGAGGCACAATCAGTTCTAAGAACTCTCACATCAAGGCTCTCAGCCTCAAATGTGTAGAAAGAGCATGGATCAAGAAACCTTCTGACACCATGTTCGATGTGATGTAAGTAAAGAGACAGCACAAGCCATTACTGAACAGAAGCCATGTTCACTGAATAAGACCCAGCAGGAACAGGAAACACCACAAGTGTGCACTTTCAGCCCATATTCTTTATATAACTATAGCTTGAATATGTTTTGGTAAATACCTGAAAAAAAGCTAAAATTGTTCTTGTGTCCAAATATATATGGACCTAACTGTATATAGCCTTTATCCTATATAGCCACTACATTAAGCACCAGCAACATATCACACAGAACTGTCAGATAGTGTATGAGTCAGCTCTCACTGGCAGCTATAGGGTGGATCATAAGGGATCGATAACAGAGAGGGGAAGGGGGGGACGACAGCAAGATATACCCAAAATGAATTAATAAGAGTTAGTCCATACAGTCCATAGTAGTAAGGGATATTAAGCGGAAGTCCACAGGATGGATGGATCCACAGGTGCATGGGGATTGCACACACAGTCACCGGCAGCTCCACAGCAGGAAATGGGAGTTCCCTCAGATAAACAAAAACAGCAGAAAGAGGGCGCCTGGGTCAGTGTGATAGTAAAAGCAAGTACCGTATATACTTGAGTATAAGCCGATCCGAATATAAGTCGAGGCACCTAATTTTACAATAAAAAACTGGGAAAACGTATTGACTCGAATATAAGCCTAGGGTGGGAAATACAGCAGCTACTGGTAAATTACACAGGCACACACATGTACCCAGACACACACACACATGTACACAGGCACACACATGTACACAGACACATACACACACATGTACACAGACACACACATGTACACAGACACATACACACACATGTACACAGGCACACACATGTACACAGACACATACACATACACACACATGTACACAGACACACACACACAGACATGTACACAGACACACACAGACATGTACATAGACACACACATGTACACAGACACATACACACACATGTACACAGACACACACATGTACACAGACACATACACACACATGTATACAGGCACACACATGTACACAGACACATACACACACATGTACACACACACACACACACACACACACACGCACACACACACACACAGACATGTACACAGACACACACAGACATGTACATAGACACACACATGTATACAGACACACACACAACCCCCCCCCCCCTTACTTGTTAGGTGGTGTTCCTTGTCCCACTCCCAGCTCTTGTGCAGGACACACGAGGGGGTGCACATGCAGGAATTTACCAGAGGGGGCAGCAAAGAGCCCGATGTCAGCTCAATAAAAACACACACATTCCAAAAGCCAACGCAGCCACTGAGCTCTCCTGCACCCGCCCCTGCCTTCTCCCATCCCCGCCAGACAGCTGGGCACTTCTGCCTCACTCGAGTATAAGCCGAGTGGGGCTTTTTCAGCATAAAAAATGTGCCGAAAAACTCGGCTTATACAAAAGTATATACGGAAACACTTTATTCAGATACACTTACATAAAAGTACCTTGCAAGCTGCACACAGGGAGGATGTGGATCACCAATCAAGCAGTCAGCCGTCACAAGGGACGAGAAGACCACTGTGGGGATAATCTCAGACCTGCCATATCGAGGTGTATAACCAGCAGCATCTCCAGCTCTCACAGAGCTAGCAAGAGACCAAATCAGGACTGGGGCGGGATGCGCCGCCTCCTTCTTCTGATTTGGTCTCTTGCTAGCTCTGTGAGAGCTGGAGATGTTGCTGGTTATACACCTCGATATGGCAGGTCTGAGATTATCCCCACAGTGGTCTTCTCATCCCTTGTGATGGCTGATTGCTTGATTGGTGATCCACATCCACCCTGTGTGCGGCTTGCAAGATACTTTTATGTAAGTGTATCTGAATAAAGTGTTACTTGCTTTTACTATCATACTGACCCAGGCGCCCTCTTTCTGCTGTTTTTGTTTGAGGGAACTACATTGAGCACTGGTGAACTGTGAAACCCCTCATGTACAGTACATCCAGTTGCAGAAAACTTCACTAAGATTTATTATTGCCATATTCTGCAATTGTTTTTAAAAAGATATTATAAGTGAATCTCCTATTGTGTTTACAGTTACCAGCTATAATATGTACTTGCAACTTACACATGTGGTGGAAGCCACGTTGAACAAAGATGCTTCATAACAATAAATCTCTTTTTTGCATAAGTTGGGGATAAAAATGTATATACGTGCTTGAAGGACTAGCTCACCAAACTATAGGTCATAAAGATGGATAAGTAAGCTGAAGCCTAAATTTCATGAAATCCTAAAGAAGTGGGGTCCTTCAGTTTTGTGGCTTGAAATTATTCTCTGTGGCGTTTCATTAATCTGTCGCTTTAATTTTTAAAGGGTCATTATACCAAAACAATAGTTCAGTTTATGGTAGGTGCTGAGAAATTAAATACACTGGAGGTCTTTACATTTGTTGAGGTTTACCACACTCCCTGTTTTTATGTATTTATTTATTTTATATTATAGACAATGCAACAGTAGAACATGCAAAGATGGGCAGAACCATCCAAACAGCCAGGTGGACAAGAACAAGAACAACATATGAAAATATAGCAGAGTGATTTGACTGTTTTAGTATCTATGGCTTCCATGATATCCTAGGCTGACTTAACCAACCAGGCTCTGTCTACAACTAAAATAACACTTTTGGATAGACCGACCTTTTAAGCTGTCATTACATAAATGATGTACCACTTTTTTTTTTTTCCGGTGGGTGAATCCTACCTTGTTTTTGCTACTTTCACAGCACTGTAGACTTGCAAGGATCTGACTTTCAATAGCATGTACCCAGGAATCTCTTTCTTCAAAACTGCCGGTCTCAAAATGCCATGTTTGCCCAGTACTGGATACAATGATGAATTCAAAGTTCTCTTCTTTAGAATGAAAAGGGAATGATTAGGCACTAGTCAGTGTGATATATATAAAACCACATTCATACTACAATCTGTAGTCTGTATATACAGTAATGCCCCATACACACGGTTGGATTTTCCGACGAAAAATGTGTGATAGGACCTTGTTGTCGGAAATTCCGACTGTGTGTAGGCTCCATCACACATTTTCCATCGGATTTTCCGACACACAAAGTTTGAGAGCAGGATATAAAATTTTCCGACAACAAAATCCGTTGTCGGAAATTCCGATTGTGTGTACACAAATCCGATGCACAAAGTTCCACGCATGCTCAGAATAAATAAAGAGATGAAAGCTATTGGCCACTGCCCCGTTTATAGTCCCGACGTACGTGTTTTACATCACCGCATTTAGAACGATCGGATTTTCCGACAACTTTGTGTGACCGTGTGTATGCAAGACAAGTTTGAGCCAACATCCGTAGGAAAAAATCCATGGATTTTGTTGTCGGAATGTCCAAACAAAGTCCAACTGTGTGTACGGGGCATAAAACTATTTTGTTCTGATTAGTGGTGTTTAGTGGAAAATATTCACTAATCCTCTATTCAGAAGATGTGCAAAAAAAAAGTTTAGTAAATCTCTCTATATTAAAAGTTCTGTAAGACTGAACATACATAAGAATAATTATATCCCTTATTTAAACAGTGTGGGAGCAGGATCCTTAACTATATGGCATTTCAATTGTTCAGGAATAATTGGGTATCCGTGTGAGTTTTTGACGCAATGAACAGCATTAAATAAATCTATATCTTAACAACACAAAGTATAGGACCCATTTACGTACATAAAAGCTTAGAGAAACAGTACTTTCGTTTAACATAAATCAGGTTTATATATCCTGCTGGGTGCATAAATTGCAGAAATAATTCTGCAGTTTGTTTTTCTCACTGTGAAACAACATTATGGATATTTTTCTTTTTGACTATAGAATTGAGCAAATCCTCAAGAGCATTATTTTCTCCTCTAAAATAAGTATGGGGTGCTCAGTAATGCTGAGCCCTGCTAAGTCTGCTGTATGGTCCTAACTCCGACAGATCAGTTCTTCTAGGCTTATACCATTAGTGTAAAGAAGGATAATGATGTGCAAGGTGTGTTATTTCATAGCGACTTATCGGATTCAACTTAAGCGCAATCGTAAAGCAGTAATAGATGTTTTGTGGTGGATTGTTTTTGGCAACATAAATTTGCTCCTGGGGTTTTGCCTTGTGGTATACCCCTTTGTGACACAAATAACATGGTAATGGCAAATAACACCTTTTCTCTGGAAGCGGGAAAGAACAGCAAGAAGTAGCTGGGGCTGATTTAGCATGTTGAAATTGCCAAGCCATTATTACTTGCCCTATTCAGACAGGACACTGTGAAATATCAAGTCATTCAACTACGACGTCTTAAGAGATTTTGGGTCACTAGTGTCCTTGGGAACTAGGTAGCTTACAGTTGTATTGGTAATCCAGTGTAACGTGCCTTTTGAGGCAGGACCTTTTTGTATGTGACCTACCTACAAGTCTGGACCTTTTTTTATGTGACCTACCTACAAGTCTGGACATGGCTAGGTTCTTGCAGGTAATGCACCAGGGTTGAGCAATTCATGCAACCCTCCAGTGAGCATTGGGCCATGCAGAGCTAGGGGCTATAGCAAAAGACTAGGGGTAACAGTCAAAAAGCATATTCATTACTGTGTGCAGTGTGCCCTTTTTTTCCTTTACAATGGAAACTGGATTTTTCAATTCATTAAAAGCATTACTAGGCAGTCAAATTGACCACAAACATGTTATATTTATCATTTAGCGCATTATTTAGGTCTTTTACATATCCTGACTATTAAAATCATATCACAAAGATTACCATGATTCCTTGTAACACCCTTAGCTTGGTAATAGTTTTAATGAATTGAAGGAAGGAGCTGTTTGAGGTGGTGGTAAAATAATGGGTTTTAATCTAAATAATAATTTATGTAGAAAAAAAAGACTTTCAGTAGTTAAAGGGTAAGTTCACCTTTACAGAAAATCTGTAAGGTGTACTTACACTGGACCTTCTTCCTCATTCCCCCTGGTCACGATATACAGAAGTCTCGCGATCACCTGCTGTGACACATTCAGTCGCTGCTGCACCGTTGTGGGGATTTGAAATCCCTGTGGCTTAATCTCCTAAACATACCTCGTAAAGTTACGTATAGGAGGCATTCTAATTGGTCGCCGCCGACCAACCAGGACCCGCCTAGCCCGTCCTGTCAGCGATGGAGAAGAGGAGGGAAAGCCATGGAGATTTCAAATTCCTGGACAGGTAAAGCGGCGACCTGGCGTCTCACAGTGGGTGATTGTGGGACTCAGGTACAGTGGGACCAGGGGGGGGTGGGGAGGGGGTCCAGTGTAAATTCACCTTACAGATTTTTTTTTAAAGGTGAACTTACACTTTAAGTGCTCATTTCATGCAAAAAAAAGAATAATTTCATTTCTCAGTATTTCCATTTGTGAACTGAACATTCTTAGAAGATTATTAACTATGGGATCATTTAAAGAATATGAGTATATATATATATATATATATATATATATATATATATATATATATATACATATGTATAAAATAATGCATTCATTTTAACAAATTAAAGTTTATGTCCATCGTTTTTCTTTTTTTTTTTCAGTTCCAGATAGAGTGGGGAAGGGTTTGAACTTCTGTGAGCATGTAACTGCTATCCAGGGCTCAGTTAGAGAGATTTCCCCTCACTTCCTGTCCTGCTGATGTTTTGCAATACAGGAAGTGAGGGGAACTCACCAACAGCAACACAGTCTAAAATAAAAATGCTTTTCTTTAGCAGAGTAGAAAAAGGTTAAAACTGCTGTCAGATTTTAATTTCTGATTGTGTTCCTATTGCCTCACTTCCTGTCTGGTAGAACCATTGTCAGCAGGACTGAAAGGTTATATCTGCCTAACAGAGCCTCAGATAGCAGTAAAAACCTGACAGGAGTTCAAAAGTTCTACCAATTTTTTCAAAACTATAAAATAGCCTTTGGCTTGACATACACTTTAAGTTTAACACCAGTATCAAAGACTGTGTCACATCCTGTCAAGCAAATTGCTGTGGGTACCATGTTTTCCTACACTTCTGTTCTTACAAATTACTAAGAAAGAATTGGTGTTCAGAGGAAGACAAAGAGTTCGAGAAAGACAAGAAGGCAACTTGCAGCTATGGTACTATTCAGCACACATTCCATTGCTCCGCCATTTTACATAAAAAAAACAGATCATTGTCCCTGCCACCCAGAATTACAGTAAGATACAGCTTTTTATGCTCTTTACCTGTTTTATAAATGTTTCTTAAACTACCAAATGTTTTTAATTTCCACATTTTGCGCTTGGCTGGAAGGCGATCCCAGAGAGCAAAGCAGAAAGAATAAAGAAAGAAAGAAAGAGAAGAAAATGGCAGAATTAAAGGATAGACAGGTATCAGGACAACATCAGACACACAGTAAGCATTACAGGCTAGGGTAGAAAGATCTAAACAACTGCACAATAGCTTATCACACACACAAACGCACACGCATTATGCAATAGTTCTAGAGAGGCAAAAAGATAACCACATAGGTCCCATTTTAGTTTTGGGTCTGACAACTATTGAATTATGATGCAGGTCCAAAGATTTTAGTTGTCTAAGTAGCACATAAACTTGAGGTGTCTTTTAAAGAAACAAAAAACAGGTCATCCAATACTGGACAGTCTGCTGAAAACCTTAATGGCATCCAGTCACCTATACAATTCTGTTGCTCCCAACCAAGATTTGTCTGTCATGTCAGGAAATCTAATGTAAAATTAAATGGTTAAAACATGCTACAATCTTCTTCCAACAAGAACTTTTTTTATATATATAATAATTCTACTTACAATTAGACTGCACCCCGTTGTGTCTCCACACATATTATGGATTTTCATATACAATCAGACCAATCACACTAGTGCAATTCATTATAAGTAAGAATGTCTGCATTATTTAAGGATGTAAAAACATTACACCCTCACAATGTATTTAATGCACAGATAATTCTAGACAGAAAATAGTTTAGAAGTAAAGTGCATGTGTAGTTAAAAAAAATGCAGTGCATCTTTTAAGTATTTCCTTTAAAAATGCTTTAAATATATATAATGATCTGCCCGGAATCCAAAGAGCTCCTAGATTCCTTTGGTAAGCTGGCAGCATTGTCTCTGCCGCATTAAAACCCCAAGCAGTGTTGTTAACCCTGCTGGCCTTTAAAACATCTTTGCCTCTTGTCATCCCAATAACATGTGAGGGGAGGCTTAGTCTAGGAGAACTGAACAGGGCTGACATTTTTGTTTGGGATTTCACTGCAGAAGAGGCAATTTTGTCAACTTATGAGAAGCTCACTGGATATCTGTCAGGATCACCAGGTATTTTTTCAATACAGTACATACAATACAGTGATTGTAAGGAGACAACACATGGGGAAATGGGCATGTATTGCAGAGATATACTGGATATCTTTTTATTTTGCTCACATATACTTATATATATAATACAACTACACTAAAAAAGATGATTCTGTCTTTGTATGGAGGTGTTTGCATTATCTGATTAAGTTCAGAAAGACAAACAATCTTCTATTGTATAGAAATGTAAAAATACCGCGCTGACAAATAGCAAAAAGCAGCAGCATACAGTGCGATAACACAAGAAAGTCTATGGAATGGGGAAAGCTGCGCTAGAAATAAAGTCCATGACAGCTGACATCAAGGTAAACAAAATGTCCATTAAAAACATAAAAGATTGTTTATGTTTTTAATGGACATTTTGTTTACCTTGATGTCAGCTGTCATGGACTTTATTTCTAGCGCAGCTTTCCCCATTCCATAGACTTTCTTGTGTTATCGCACTGTATGCTGCTGCTTTTTGCTATTTGTCAGCGCGGTATTTTTACATTTCTGTACAATAGAAGATTGTTTGTCTTTCTGAACTTAATCAGATAATGCAAACACCTCCATACAAAGACAGAATCATCTTTTTTAGTGTAGTTGTATTATATATATAAGTATATGTGAGCAAAATAAAAAGATATCCAGTATATCTCTGCAATACATGCCCATTTCCCCATGTGTTGTCTCCTTACAATCACTGTATTGTATGTACTGTATTGAAAAAATACCTGGTGATCCTGACAGATATCCAGTGAGCTTTTTCTTCTAGAAAAAAGAACTGGCCATAGTGTAATAAATTCCAAACGGTTTTAATAAAAACAAGTAGTACACTTACAATTAGAAGGCAATAACATCGCATATAAAAGATCAGGCCGGCATATATAAAAACAGAGCCCCTTGTTTTTATTAAAACCGTTTGGAATTTATTACACTATGGCCAGTTCTTTTTTCTTCTGGGCAATCTAATGAGTGTGTGGATACCGGACGTGAATCCTAGGGAGCGATCTCTGCCATCTGAATACTGTGGTCATCAGCAAGCTTAGAGGTCTTGGCTGGGCTATAGCCACTCACCTTTTTAAGCTTGCCGTCCGGTAAGCTCAATCTACAGCTACGGTGGTTGGGCACTTTGTTTGTTCATGCACATTGTGGTGTCACTACAATCGTTTATGTTTTTAATGGACATTTTGTTTACCTTGATGTCAACTGTCATGGACTTTATTTCTAGCGCAGTTTTCCCCATTCCATAATCTTCTATTGTAATCTTTGCAGCAGGTAAATGAGCATTCATGACTGCATGAAGAGCCAGAAAACACAAATATACAAAGAGAGAGGCGCCCAGAGGAACATGGTTTCTAAAGTTCCCTTATGACGGCAGCCCTGAGTGCTGGATTCTCCATCTTCATCGTTATGGTCCCTGGATTTTTACCCTATTTAAAGATCATGGACTTTTGTCATTTTACCCCTCTTTTATAAGATTTCCATGCTTATTTATTATCCATTTAATACTGTGGGATATCTTTGCTCTAGTTCCTTGCACCTTTACCTGTATATAGAAAACACAAATATGAATACCATACCATCTGCCTGTCCTGCCGAGCCCTCTGTTTTTGAGGGAGTCATGTTTTTCTTCCTCCCCTTTTTCTTTTTGTCACTTAGTGGTGATGGTGGAGGCTCCTTGTTGCTGGATGGGCTGGAAATCACATCCCCAGTGGAGCTGCTCTCTATTAAAAGAGATAAAAGATACTTACTGAATAGTACTAGCTATGAAAAAGTAATGTGTCATCATACAAAACAAGGACATAAGTCACTATCTTATAACCAATGTTATCAATGTATAATCGGATGAAGGAATATTGAACTTCTGATGGGTTGTAGGTACAAGACATAACTTAGGCCACATTCACATTCGGTCAATTTGGTATGCGATTTGGCTATTGCCAGCAATGGCACCCTCTGAATTTGTGCGACGCCGTGTTTGCAGCGCCGCACCAATTCCCAAAAGTAGTTCCTGTATTACTTTTGGCGACTTTCGTGGGTGATTTGAATAGACATATGTGCATGTCTGTCAGGTGTCTGTCAAATTGCCCCTGAAGTCAGACTGCATTGCCAGTTTGAAATTGAATGATTTATAATCCGCCTCAGTGTGAACCTGGCCTAAATATGTTTGCATGAAAGCTTCATTTTTTTTTTTTTTAAACATCTTAATTTTTCATATAGATCATAAGACTAGAGCATCAACCTTAAGTGTTTTGTGAGTTCAGTAATAACCAGGTAGTAATTTTGCAATAAAACTTTATTTATCCACGACCATACTAACTTGCAGAACATGTTAAAAACATTTGCCATGGTTCAGGATCTACTGTGTAAAACTGCTTTTGTACACTACTAAAATGATTTAGCTTTTCAGGAAATTCATGTATCCATATTGCCTGACAGAAGTAAACTATGATCTATAAAATACTGCCTCAAACTAGGCTTTTTACAGTGATCTTCTTTAAACCCACATAAAAAGTTGTAGTTAAATGCAAAAATTAGTATGTAATTATTTTTGTTCTCTACAACCATTATTATTATTATTATTCACGATTTAAATAGCGCCAACAGTTTACGCAGCGCTTTGCAATGTAGAGAGGGGACAGCACAATTACAGTACAATGCAGAAGGGACAGGAGGGCCCTGCTTGTAGAGCTTACATTCTAAAGGCAGAGGGTGGTGGTACAAAAGGTAATAGATGGGGGTAATTATTTAATGGGGTTGTTAAGTGAGTGTGGCTTCCCTGAATAAGTGAGTTTTCAGGGATTTCCTAAAGGTGGACATGTTAGGGGCTGATTGGATATACTGCGGCAGGGAATTCCAGAGGATGGGAGAGGCTCTGGAGAAGTCCTGAAGATGAGCATGAGAGGAGGTAGCAAGGGAGCTGTCTTATCCTGGACAGAGGTCTGTAGGAACATCCAGATTATGCAGGAGTGTATTGGAGGCTACATGGAGACACAAGTGTCATGGAGGAGCAAGGGGGAATACTTGGAGACACAGGGGCACAGAGGTGTGACCTTGAGACCACAAAATCATACGTGGACAGGGGATGTACCTGGATTCACTGAGCACACTGAAGTCACTAGATGACATGTTGATTGCGAGCGCACTTAGAGCCACTGGAGTCAATAGATGACACATGGACTGGGAAGGCACTTGGAGTCACTGGGCACACTGGAGTCAATAAATGATGCAGAGACTGAGAGCACACTTGGAGTCACCAATACCCAGAGGGTGGAGGCAGGCACAAATGTTACAGGAGTTATGGGGATACAGGTAGGTACTGTAGTAGGAGGGGGTTAGAAGAAGCATAATGGGAAGTTGCTTAAATGCAGAACCATTCATTGTTTCACAACTTAAGGCTGCACTAGTCAGGAGTGCTGCCAACTGGCCGTGGAGCTGATCAGGAGCGCTGTCTCCTGATTGGTGGCAGCACTGCAGCTCTGGGTGTGCCACAGACGAAACTCAGTGCTGGATCACAGGAGAGGTTTGTGTGACATTACCCCACCTCACTGTCTTTTATGGGGCCTCCTCACCCCTCAAGATCCTTGTTTCAATTGGAAAGCTACAATAGAGCCAACACATCAGATGCAGGGAATTTCTTTATTCAGAGCAGAGACCCTTCCAGTCAATTAGTTACTGAATTATTCCATAAGAAATCTTGGAGTCCGGGATTTGGTGAACTTAGTATTTTTTAGATGGATCAGCTGAAGGAGTAGCTAAAGCTGAAGGACAAAAGAATTCAAAACCAGATCTGTGAGCAGTTAAACATGGAAAGTATTCCATAACTTGAGATGCAGAGGTAGACAAAGTTTGGAGAAGACTGGATCTATCTTTGCAGTGATTACATAAGGTTAAATATAATGTGCCATCTTAGAAAAGTGGTCCACCACTACCTAAATAACCATACAGCCACCGGAAGAAGCAAGGTTTGTAGAGGTGGTGTGTTTTAATTGGTGTATGGTGGAAGTTCATTTTTGCTTAGATTTAAACAGATTTTGTATCATTGGTAATTAAAAAAGTAAACTATTTTTATACATATACCGCAGTTGTTCTTTATGGAACCCCTTTTGGTGGTAGACTCCCTTTGCGCTCCCATCATTTTCTTTTGTCGTAGAGGTGGCACCAAAGTTCTGTGAGAATGGGTAGCAGAAGAAGAGTGCCTGTAGGTGCATAGCTGGGAGACTTGGTTTGGGCACAAATTTCACAAGCTTTTACATCCTTTTCCTCTACATCGTGGGCATGCGCACTATCACATCAAAGTACGCACATGCGCACTCGCGCATCGGCACATTGGCATACGCCAGGCGAGCTATTTAAACTGAGCTTCTGCATAGACTCATTGCTGTTTGGTCTGCAGCTTCTGTGTGTTCTGACCTGTTACCTGTGCTGACTCCTCTTCTGCCTGCTGCTCTGTTTATCTGCCTGAACATTACCAACCCGGCCTGCCTGACCCTGCACCTGCTCATGCAGCCTGTCATGGCTCTGCTCTGCAATTTGCATCTGGTTCCTGTTCCAGCTGCGATCCCAGCCTGCCACGGCCCTGGTCTGCCTAACCACCACCAGCCTGCCTGCTGCACATCCATCCATGGACAACCAGCCTGCCTGCTCCACATCCGTCAACGGACAACCAGCCATACAGACTACAGGACTGATCTCAGGCCCTCCTAAGCCAAGCTTCTGTGGCTGCTAACTCAACTTCAGTGACCCACAAGCTGGTGTGGTACGAGAGGCCCTCCTCTACATGTCAGGCTAACGAACCAGGTACGTGACATGGAGCCAGACCACAAAGCGGTTATATTACCATGTGCAGGAAAATTAGTATTAAGGATTTTTTTCATGAAGCTGGAGCTGGGCTGTAACCCAATACTGAAAAAAATATTGTTCACAAAAGGATTGTTTTTGGGCAGTACCAATAGTTTAGTGGCACATTTGGATTTAAACACTATAATGCCCTGTACACACGACTGGTTTTGCCTTCGGAATAAACTCTGATGGTTTCTCCGACGGAACTCCGACGGAATCCATTCAAGCGGTCTTGCCTACACACGGTCAAACCAAAGCCCGACCAAAGTCCGACCGTCAAGAACGCGGTGACGTACAACACGTACGATGGGACTAGAAAAAGGAAGTTCAATAGCCAATAGCCAATAGCTTCTGTCTCGTACTTGCTTCAGAGCATGCGTCGTTGTTTTTTTTTAAGTCGGAACAGCATACAGACGAGCGTTTTTTCCCGATAGGAATTGGTTCCGTCGGAAATATTTAGAACATGTTCTATTTCTAGGTCCGTCAGAATTTTCTAAAAAAAAAAGTCCGATGAGGTATACACAGGATCGGAATATACAATGAAAAGCTCCCGTCTGACTCTTTCTGTTGGACATTCCACTCGTGTGTACGCGGCATAAGGAAGACTAATGGAAAAGTTTGGTTGCTATAGGCAATACCAGTGTTTTGACTTTCCTCTAGTTTTCAAGGCCAGGCCTTGGTAATGTGTCTTGATTGTATCTGCCATCTGTTTGTATTGTTTGTTTTTTATATTAAAGATTTTATGCAAACCAAATAAACAAATGAGGTGACAAGTTGATTTTCAGAGGAAAAGAGAACAAAAAATATTCAGCTGTGAGACAGTTCATTACAATTAAAGATAAGCAGACAAAACAATTAGTGTGGCTGTTTGAAAAGAGATAATTAAAACATGCATTCCAACAGAGATGATAACCTTTCATATGCTTAGAACCCAGATGGGGTAATCGTGCTGAAAAAACAAAATTAAAAAAAGAAGACGTCTAAGAAGCAAGTCAGTCATGTAAATCACTGTAAATGTTCAGCTGCATTTGTGCAACAAAACGCTTTTGGAAATACATCAATAACGTGTTAGAAGTTCACCTGTCAGCTGTATTGTGCTTTATAACTGATTTCTAATGACTACAGTCAACTCCGCACTTTGCAAAGATTTTTGCACCTATATTAGTGTTGGTCATGCAACAAGGGGGCTACATATAGTATTAAGTATATGCAATAATACAGAAGACAGTTAGGCTGCAGACGTTGTACCAGTAATTGTCAAAAGCTGCAAGATAGGCCGCAGAAAATGGTTAGAGACTGGCAGCATGGTACAGGTGTGGTTGGAGACTGGGGACGTGCAGCAGAAGACTGAGACAGTGCACATTACAAGAGACTACTAGATATCCCTGCAATTACATGGCCTTTACAAACCATTGCTCCTGCACTTTTGCTCTTTACAGTACAATTAAAATCTACTGTCTCCTACCATATCTGAAAAGATCAGAGAAAAAAATTGAAAGAGGAAAGGGAATAGACAGCACAGAAAAATAAAGGCAAAAGTATTTAACGCAGACCTTGCAGTACAATACACGGTCTACTTATAAGATCTGGTCCCCCAACCCCTGTAAAAATCATTGCCTCATAGTGTTTCAAAACTGTACCTGTAAATAAAAAACGTACCTAATCCCTGTCTTCCACATCACTAGGCATCACATGACATCACTATTCTTCTCAGGAGATCCCTGGGGAATGATAAGTGCCTCAAAATTTTGAAGACACTCCAGTGCAAGGGCATCTACTCTGGCTCTACCTGGAAGGATGTTACCCTTGCCTACAGGTACATTTTTGCAATGATATAAGTCAAAGCTCCCAACTGTCCCTGATTTCGAGGGACTGTGCCTAATTTTGAGCAATGCCCCTCTGTCCCTCTTTACGCTTCACTTGTCCCTCAATTTGGTCTGATCTATAGAGTATATAAAATGCACTTTTTATCTTTCAAAAAATGTTTCCCAGTGCTAAACCTTTTATCCAATTTCTAAACTGCAGCATGTGTAAATGTCAAAAGCCAACATAAAGGAATAGCAGTGGTTAAAAAAGCCCTTGTGGGTTTAACTAAACTATTTTTGGGGTTAATTCTCCTTTAAGGGGGTGTGGAAAGGGGCGTGTCCTATGCCTACATACTTTTGCTAGTATGTGTCCCTCATTCCCCTCTCAAAAAGTTGGGAGGTATGTATAAGCCAGTGGTTTTTACAAAGGTGGAAGGCCTGGATCAAAGGTAAGTGTAGCAAATTGATTTCTTTCCATGGTCTGAGAGCTTGTTCTGGCAGTACAGACACCATGACACAGTGTTGCAGTTCTGACAGTGCAGGTACTGTCATACCATAGGATATTTCACACAGGGATATGATGCAGAGCCACAGTCCAGGAATGCTGATCATCATACTATTTAAGGTCATGCTCTGATCACTTCTGAGTAAGCAACTAGTTGGTGAAAAAATGCTGACTATTGAATAATGATGTCTGAAAGTAACACAAGTACCCAAGGGCTACAGGTTTGCCACCAAGAATTTATATTGTTGGCTATGAAAATAAGAAAGAATTTGCACATTGCTCCAGTAGGGTTTCCATGATAAACTGTTTGGGCGCTTTATAGCAAAAATGCATCCCCTGTAAACAATGTGGGCTTGAAACCAAAGTGGAAAACTACATCCAGATCTTCATAATCAAGCCTCCCTACGTGTCCATGCTGCAGACTCCAAGAGTACAGACCAAGTCACTTTTGCAGCATAGAAGTCAGACTTGGCATATCCATGAATAACCTCTTTGTTCACTAGATGGCAGTAAACTCATATTATAGGCTAGAGAATGAGAATGGTTGGAAACAAGATTCTAAAACTTCCAGTATGACTAGTCCATCAATTCAAAGGCAATCAAACCTTTACCTTAATCAGCGATAAATATTATTCTTTGCATGTATAAAGAACACATCTTTGTAAACAAAACTGGTACTTAGGTATGTAAACTTAAAGAGAAGGATCTCTATTGCCCATAAAAAACAGTGATTTTTCTTATGTAAGATCTAATATGAAAATATGAAATAGTAGATGGATAATCATGTATTTGGGCTTTTGAGGCCTCAGACCTAAGGCTTTGTCCTTCTGCCACACGGCCATATCGATGTTGGGAAAGATAGCTGTGATGACGTTGGTGAATCATATTCCTATCCTTTGGAACATCAAGGACGTAAAAAATTTGTTTTCTTTACCTGTTTTTTAAGATCTTTCTGCAATGATTTGGCCTCATGTACACGGGGTGTCAAAAACACTACTCGTAAGAGCATTTGGCTTTTTTTTTTACCCTCAATGTTAACTTATGTGTCTTTGCACACATAGGTGCTTACAGGCATTTAGAGAAAGAAAAAAAACCCACCACTTGCATGTTCGTGAGAGGAGCGTTCCAGTAGAAAAAAAAAGCTGAACGTGTGTAAACGTGTCTAAACATGGCTAAGCGCTAGGTGCACTTAGCACTGGAAAGTTCATTCATTTCAATGACTAGAATACATTATTATTCTGGCCAATGACATGAATGAACTAGGTACAATCGACTATTGTAGCATTTGGTCTTCATCATGGCACCAGCAATGCAGTGGGAATATCAGGGTCCCTATACTGTTGCGAATGTAGGGGCTAGAAACTAGCATGGAAAACACAACTACTACCAAAGTTGCATAATCGGGCCTCCATAGATGTCCACACTGCACATACTATCTTGTAGTAAACCCTCACGGTTTTTCACTTTAATGCGTTCTATGCATTAAGGCAGTGGTCATCAACCCTGTCCCCAGGGCCCACTAACAGGACAGGTTTTATGTATTACCTTGGGGAGATGTAGACTAGAATACTGCAATCACTGAGCAGCAAATGATATCACCTGTGATGTATTTCAGTTATCTTGCAAACCTGGCCTGTTAGTGGGCCCTGAGGACAGGGTTGATGACCACTGCATTAAGTTGAAAAACCTTTTGTACTGCAGTACTCCCCCCAGACCCCCCTTCCCCCCTTTTTCTTACCTGAACCCGATCGTTCCAGCGACGGGGATGAGCACAGCAGCTCCAGCCGCTGTCTTGGGTCCTCAGTGACATGGGAGTCGGGGGCGGGGCTGAGTCCTGCTGTCTGCGTCAATGGATGCAGCAGGACTAGGGAGTGCCCCCATGGAATGTGGCTCTCTGTGGGGGCACTCAAGAAAAAGGAGGAGCCAGGAGCACCGCGGGGGAACCCCAGAAAAGGAGGATTGGGGCCACTCTGTGCAAAACCCTTGCACATAGGAGGTCAGTATAACATGTTTGTTATTAAAAAAAAACAAAGCTTTACAATAACTTTAAAATATACTTAAGGACCGGAAGGATTTGCCCTCTTAATGACCAGGCCATTTCTTGTGATACGGCGCTGTGCCGCTTTAACTAACAATTGCGCCGTCGTGTGATGTTGTACACAAACAAAATTGATGTCCTTTTTTTCCACAAATAGAGCCTTCTTTTGGTGGTATTTGATCACCTCTGCGGTTTTTATTTTTTGCGCTATAAACAAAAAAAGAGCGACAATTTTGAAAAAAACAACTAAATATTTTTACATTTTGCTATAATAAATATCCAAAAAAAAAAAATGTAAAAAAAAAAAATTTCTTCATCAGTTTAGGCCAATATGTATTCTTCTACATATTTTTTTTTTTTTTTTTTTAAATCGCAATAAGGGTATATTGATTGGTTTGCGCAAAAGTTATAGCATCTACAAAATAGGGGATAGATTTATGGCATTTTTATTATTTATTTACTTTTTACTAGTAATGGCGGCGATCTGTGATTTTTAGCAGGACTGTGACATTGCGGCGGACAGGTCAGACACTTTTGACACCTTTTTTGGGACCAGTGACATTTGTACAGCGATCAGAGTAGAGCTAAAAAAAAAGCCTCTGATTACTGTCTGTTTACATACACAGATCCCCGTTCTGGCTCTCTGAGGAGCGATTGCGGGTTGGCTCCGGAGTTGCGCTGCAGTCGAGCTGCTGGTGTGCGCGCCCCCTATACCCTTTAAAGCGACCCCTGTACAGCTACGGCGATTCGCGCAGGGGAGCCAACCTGCCACCATATAATGCTGGTCGGCAAGTAGTTTAATGGTATTCAAACCTCTTTTACACAAGCTAGCTAATAGTAAAGATTTAAAGGTTTAATGGCCTCAAGACTTGCGCATTAAGCTGATGATAAGATGATGACCAATTGCCTGCTAAAAAAGTTATTTTCTCCAGGTATACAAGCTTCTAACTTTCATCATTGTTTGACCAATAACTTTGGACAAGTATCAACATTTGTAATGGAATTCCCTTCACAAGACATATCATTTTTAGCAATGCTTACTTGTTGTTGGTGGCCTGTTAGTTGGTGTATCAGTCACTGTGGGACTGCTAACATCTTTTAACAAGCCATTTATACTGGCTGATGGGCCGCAAGAAGAAATAGCTCTAGGAGGTCTCTTTCCAGGTACTTTCACTGTTGTTCTCAAAAGGTCCATCTCCTTCCCATGTGTGTTGTGCAAGTAGTCCTATAAGACAGGTGAAATACAAATGTGATTAACAATTTAGTTATTCAATACTGAATAAAAGCATAGGGAGGGAAAAGCACATGCAGTACATCAGATATCTGTTTTTTTCCATTTATTTATCCTATCTAATCAAAGGAAGGCTTCTCTGTCTATTTAGCTTATGCCTCTACTGATAACGTTGGCTGTAATTATCACCCTCCTTATTGTTACCATGCTAGTAAAAGCATTTTATAGCATCCTGCTGTAGCTATGGTCTCCAGTGGTCCATGCGAAACAGCAAAATAATGAATAGGGCCAATGAGAATTAAAAAAAATTGATTTCTGCAAATATAATCTGACATTAAAAGTGAAACATTAAAACAGCACCACAATTTTTTTTCAATGCCACAGCCACTAAGAACAGTTGCTACTACTCTGATCATAACTTTAACCATACAGTATAAATGTAGTGTAAATAATACAATAATCACTCAAGCAAAGAGGGGCTAACCTCAAGTGGACCAGTCCCTTATAGCGATTTAAGTATTCCCTGTTCCTGCAAAGGATACCTGTAGCAGGAGACTAGTGAATTCTGCTTGCTAATAATCCAGGGATGCACTGGGTACTCTGCTGATGATCTGCACCTGCCATGCATGGTCTGAGGCATACCAAGTGAACAAACCTCTCCTCCTTGTCCAGAGGCTGCCAGCTGGAAGGAACCAGTTTCCAAGGAATTATCATGGTATCATCTAGTGCAGGGGTCTCCAAACTTTGTAAACAATAGGCCAGTTTACTGTCCTTCTGGCTTTAGGGGGCCAGACTAAGGCCAGTGGGAGTAAAAAATTCCCTGGCATCAGTGCCTCATCATTGGTTGTAATAGGAGGAATAGTGCCCCATTGATGATATCAATGAGAAGAATAGTGCCCCAGTGATGGGATCAGTAGTGGGAATGGTACTCCATTATTGGTGTAAGTTGGTGGAATAGTGCCCCAAGGGCCATATATAGGCAAGCAAAGGGCCACATCTGGCCCCCGGGCCACAGTTTGGAGACCACTGATCTAGTGCATCCAGCATAGGATCCAGACTACCTCTCTTGACAAAAGAATGACTCGCATTTCTTCTGCATGGTGAAGACAAGGCAGCACCGAGATGGTATCCAACCAGTGGACCTGCCTGAGGCAGGATCCCATGATGAAGAAAGAACCACCTGTTCTGGAAGACCAGAATGCAGGTGTTTGATCCCCAGTGAGAGACACCCCCAGGATATGGAGAGATAAATCCCTAACAGCCAACTGAACAAGAGGCTGATTGATCACAACTGCTCCATAAAGACAGACACCATGGAGACAGGTGCAATAGACTATTCATGAACTAGATCAGTAACAGTGGAGAAAAGTAGACCATGAGAGGAGGGTCCCCCAACAACCCCCGCTTCTGAAAGGAAGGATAGAGGGGTAACTTCCTGTCTGGTGATGAGAAACCTGAGAATAAACCTGCTGTGGACCTTTTCAGCAAGAAACGGTTGATTACCCTCAACTACAGCTAACAGGCAGTTTCCAATGCTAAAACTTGTGGGAGATGTTGCCAAAAAATGATCCTTGATGCCTACTCTCTTCACCAGAGGTCATCTGGGTATCCCATAATAGGGTAGTTGGGAAAAGGCACTAGGCCAAACACAGAATGCAAAGCTCTGAGATGTATCAGGTGTGCCTGAGTGACCCTATTTAGGAGCTGACACAGGAAATGGAACAAGGGATCCAGGGGTGTAAGAAAACCACAGTAAGCAGGGAACCTACATTAATTGGTACATTAGCACAGGGAAGAAGGAAAGCAGTTATTAAGCGTTTCAAGGGATTAGCCTGTGAATATACAATAAAGGGGTATGCTCTGCAACTGAATGCTCTAAAGGCAAATTAGTCACAGACGCACAAGGATTCACAATCAGCCTCCCACTTGTAGAAGAGGGGGAGCATCTTTATGCAGTAAAGGGTTTTAGTTGGTTTCTGACTTACAGTTTCGTAGGCTACCTGAGAAACAGGTTCTGAGGGTCTGGGAGCACCTACTGCAGTCAGTCAACCTTTCCTTGGACCCCTTACATTGAGGCAGTTGTATACTCTGGCCTTCCATGGGATGCTTAATGATGGTACCAAGTGTACAATACAATAATACAAGTTATGTACAGTATAAACTTTTCCGGATTATAGTATACAGTGACTAAATATTTAATGCAGACTTTCCAAGAGCAACAGTTGCTATTTTCAACATTGTTATTTTAGCTTTGATTTGTTTTTTGTCCATTTTGTTTTTTAATAAAGGACCCACATTTATTTATCCCTTACAAAAAATATTCTGTGCTACAGAAAGAAAGAGTGATTCCTGAATATACTCACATTAATACTTGGATGATAGAGCAATACTCCATTACTTGTCAATGTAACATACTTCTTCTTCCACTCCTTGTTCAGAGAATTACCACTGCGTTTCATTAAAAAGCTCTGCAATGTAAAAAGTACAAAATGTTTAAAAGCCACAAAAGCCATCACTGTTTTCTGTTCAGAATTATTAAACATTATAAGGAAGCAGTGGTCAACTTTCTCCCCCCAACCCCCCCCCCCCCCCAGCGTTTGTCCCCTAAATCCTCTAACAATGCTTCATCTTAAACATTGTAAAGTTTTTCAATGCCAAACATTAAACTGCTTAACAGGGGTAGGGGCTGGGATCTGTGACTTGTTTGGTATTGAGGATAAAGCAGCTTATAATACACTATGTAAGAAGCTCCCATTAAATAAGACGTTAGATTTTAATTTCAGGAGAACAGCCTGTATAATTTGGGCTGATGAAAGGAAATGCTGCATTTCAGCTTTAAAGTGGTTTTTAAGCCACTTCTAGAAAATGCTATAAAAAGAGGAAGCTATAGCTGGAAGTGAGATAAGGTCAGAGGGTATTAATTTGGGCAAAATTGGTAGTGTAACTATAATACCAAAGACCAATGTGTTTAGGCTGGCAGAATGGTATTGCAGCCTCAGAACAAACAAGGTGAAAATATATGTGTGTGTACAAAATTAAAAGGCATGTTCACAAATGCTAGAAGTTTGGTTATTAAAATGAAAGAACTGGAACTGCTGATACATGAGAAGGATTTACTCTTCATGGGAGTATCAGAAACCTGGTTTGACAGCTCACATGACTGGCTTGCGACTGTCCAGGGTTACTCACTATATCGAAGGGGCATCAAAGGTAGAGGGGGGGGGGGGGTATACCTATATGTCAAGAATAATTTGCTAGTGAATACAAGGGGTGACAATATTATTAGTATTATTATTATTATACAGGATTTTTATAGCTACAACAGTTTACACAGCGCTTTACAATATAAAAAGGGAGACAATACAGAGTTGTAAATGGCTTTGTATGTTGTTGCTAGTATCTTGAATCTAATTCACTGGGCAATTGAAAGCCAGTGTTGGTAAGGTAGATGAGTCTGGCAGCATGGCTGCAGCATTCATGATAAACTGAAGAGGGGGTAGCCTATATAGAGGTAGGCCAATGAGATAGGAGTTGCAATAGTCAAGGTGAGAGATAACAAGGGAGTGAATGAGTAGCTTGGTTGTTTCATTAGTTAAAAAGGGGCAAATTTTAGAAATGTTACAGAGGTGAAGTCTGCAAGCTTTTGACGATTGGATTTGGGGCTGAAAGGACAGGCCGGAATCTAGGATTACACCTAGTACCCTGGCATGAGGAGAGGGATTGATGGCTGCATTATTGATCTTGATAGAAAGGTCATGGAGGGGGGCACGGACAGAGTGGAATATTATCAGCTCGGTTTTAGAGAGATTTAGTTTAAGGAAGTGGAGCGACATCCACGCTGATATGTAAGTTAGTAATGCGAGAAGAGACTGAAGGAGTGAGGTGACGAGTGGAGATATAGATTTGGGCGTCATCAGCGTAGAGATGGTATTGGAAGTCATGGGAAGTTAAAGTGACCAAGGGAGGAGGTGCAGATAAAGAAGAGAAGGGGCCTTGGGGGACCCCTACAGAAAGAGGAAATGGAGAGGAGGAGACAGAGTTGTAGGTAAGACCCCATACACACTATTAGATTTTCTGCAGATTTGTATCTTCAGATTTATCAAAACCATGTAGTGCAAGGGCCTGCCTGACTGCATACAAATTGAAACTCTTAAGGTTTGACCTCATATTATATGGTTTGGGTAAATTTGAAGAGAAAAATCTGCAGAAAATCTAATAGTGTATATGGGGTCTTACACTGAAGGAGCGATGTGATAGGTAGGAGGATAGATGGGATGTCTTTAGAAAAAATATAACCCTACAAAGAATGCAATAAGAAATGTAAGACCATAATCATGGCTGCTAAAATAGACTATGAGACACACATTGTTAATGTTAACCACTTCCATACTGGGCCTATTCTGGCACTCCTCTCCTACATGTAAAAATCATAATTTTTTTGCTAGAAAATTACTCAGAACCTCCAAACATTATATATATTTTTTTAGCAGGCACCCACAGTATTTGTGCAACAATTTAAATATCAAAACAGTAAAGTTAGCCCAATTGTTTTATATAATGTGAAAGATGATGTTATGCCGAGGCTCTCCTGCTGCTGTCAGTCAAATCCTGTTACAAAGGAGTGGGGGGAGAGCGAGGCCGATACGCACTGTCTGTGTATATGGATGCAGGCAGCATGGCTCGGGATCGAGTCTTCAGGTGTACCACTATAGGACGCGGCTTCCTATGGTAGCACACCGAGAAGAGGAGGAGCCAGGAGTGCCAGTGGGGGATCCCAGAAGTAAAAGATCGGGGCTGCTCAAAGAATTTAGCCATGTTATAGGCAGACTGTTATTCCTAATCTTTAAGGACAGCTAACTGACTAGAATGGTACCAGCTGATTGGCAAAAAAGCGTGATACCAAAATTCAAAAAAAGCGCCAAGTTATGGTATATACCTGGAAAATACAGACCAGTTAGCCTAACATCAATAGTATGTAAACTTCTGGAGGGGATGATAAGGGACCATATCCAAGAAATTGCTGATGAAAGTAGCATTATTAGTAGTAACCAGCATGGATTCATGAAAGATCGTTCTTGCCAGACCAACCTGTTAATATTCTATTAGGAAATGCGCTGTAACCTGGATAGAGGAAGCTCTGTGGACATGATGTATCTGGATTTCACCAAAGCATTAGATACAGTACCCTATAATAGGCCTGTTGGTATTGACAATGGTGTATGTACCTAGATAGAAAACTAGTTATAGGAGCACGTCCAGAGGTTGATGATAAATAGAATATTTTCTAAATGGTCTGGAGTTGTAAGTGGGGTACCCCAAAGCTCTGTCCTGGGACCAATTATCTTTAACTTGTTCATAAATTATATAGAGGTTGGTTTAATAGTTCAATCTCAGTGTTTGCTAATGATAAAAAGCTAAGCAGGGTATTAAAGTGATTGCAAGGGCTCGTTTAAAAAAAAAAAAAAAAAATATATATATATATATATATATATATATATATATATATATATATATATATATATCAAACATATCATACTTACCTCCACTGTGCAGCTCGTTTTGCACAGAGGGGCCCCGAACCTGCTCTTCTGGGGTTCCCCGGCGGCTCTTGTGGCTCCTCCCCACATCAGATAACCCCCTGGGAGAAGTGCTCTCCAGGGGGGTTACCTTGTGGGCTTGCCCCCGAGTCCAGAATTTGGCATCCATAGAGGTCGAATGCAGGACCCGGCCCACCTCCCGGCGCCCGCGTCATTGGATTTGACTGACAGCAGTGGGAGCCAATTGCTGCGCTGCTATCAATCTATCTAATCAAGAACCGAGAACCCTGGGCAGAGAGACAGCTTGTCCCTGTGGGTCAAGTTCTAGGGCCCACGTAAGAAAAACAGGGTAGCTGCATAGGATGCATTAAGGTGAAAAAACATGTAGGTTTACAACCCCTTTAACTTCACAATAGGATACAGAAATCTTACAGGGCCTCAATAAAATAGCGGAGTGGGCAGCTGTATGTCAGGTGAGTTTCAATATTGAAAGATTAAACTAATGCATTTGAGCGCTAAAAATATAAATGCAAGTTACTCAATAGGGGGAGAATCTCTGGGGGAATTGAGAATAGAAAAGGATCTGGGGATCCTAGTAGATTACAGGCTCAATAATAGCATGCAAAGCCAAGCTGCAGCAAGCAAAGCTAGCAGACTATTATCATGCATTAAAAGGGGCATTTACTCAAGAAATAAAACAATAATTCTACCACTTTACAAAACTCTGGTTCGGACACATCTTGATTATGCCAAGTCCAGAGAAAAGCATCAAAGCTAATAAGGGGGCTTGAGGACCTCAGTTATGAGGATGGACTACAAACATTAAACTTATTCTCCCTAGAGAAGAGACGCTTAAGAGGAGATATGATCACAATATACAAATACTGTATCTAAATGGTGATTCTAGGAGAGGGAGATAACTATTCTCAGGTCACCTAAAAAGACAGGTGGCCACTCAAAATACCTAAACTGCATTTATTCTTAGAGCGGTAACAACGTGGAACTCTCTTGGATGGTGGTATCAGCAGGGAGTGTTGATATGTTAGTGAACGCAAAATATAGGAAATTGTAGTGACATAAACACACACATCAATTTTACCAACTATGTAACAGTGTGACTGAAACGTATTTATTAATAAGGTTACTGTTGAGTTAAAGAGGAACTGCAGTCTGCTCACATAATTTGTAATAAAAACATCTTTGCCATTCTGAAGCTTCCCTCCAACCACTTTGCATATTATTTTATATATACTGTGATTCTGTACTTGCTAAATATGCTGCAGAAATCTCCCTCCACTGAGTCTGGCTGCAACCATTTTAACTGTGGGCAGCTGAAGTTGCTGCCTGTTCACTTTCTGGATTTACACAGACACTCAGAGGCACACCTCCAGCTCTGCAGCTCTCATTGGCCCTCTTATGACTTATCCCCCTTCCCTTCCTGGCAAACTCTCACCAGAGTGAGAAAGAGAGAGCTGTGAATGATGTCATAAGCCTAGGCTTTTTACCAGATAAGAAACATGAAGTGGGATGTAGAAGGTATTTACTGGCTGAAAAAAATGTTTTACAATACAAATTTAAAACAACAAGGGCAGAGGATTTAATAGATGGAAAGATAAAAAGATTACTGAAGGTCTGCTTTAATAGGCCTCTGCCTGATAGGTAAAAGTGACTCTGAAGTTTAACTGGTGGGTAATATTATCACTTTAATTACCTCATTTGCTATAAAGAGCAACAAGTATTGGTGGACCCAGGGGCGGATCCAGGGGGGGGCAACGAGGCAATTGTGATGTGCCCCCTCCTAGAAATGCGGGTGAGTCAGAGAGCCGGCGAACGGCTCCGTAAATGAGAGAGCCGCCGGGCGGCTCCATAGGTGACAGAGCCGGCGAGCGGCTCCGTAAGTGAGAGAGCCGCCGGGCGGCTCCGTAAGTGAGAGAGCCGCCGGGCGGCTCCATAGGTGACAGAGCCGGCGAGCGGCTCCATAAGTGGGAGAGCCGCCGGGCGGCTCCGTAAGTGAGAGAGCCGCCGGGCGGCTCCATAGGTGACAGAGCCGGCGAGCGGCTCCGTAAGTGGGAGAGCCGCCGGGCGGCTCCTCAGGAGAGAGACAGCGGGCTGGCCCGGCGGCTCAGTTGGTGAGATGTGCCGGCGCCGCTCGATGTGTTTGTTGGCTGCTGGCCAATCAGGGAGCCGGTGGGCGGGGGAGCAGAGAGATGACATCATCTCTCACCGCCCGGCGCCCGCCCTGCATCCCTGCAGTTCCCCCCTCACCATGCAGGCAGCTGCGGCAGCAGAGAGAGTACATCATCTCTCTGCTGCCTGTCTCTGGGACACAAGAGACCACCTTAGCAGGTGGCAAGTGACAATCTTCATCTGGTGACAGGCGACGTGGCAAGTGACAATCTGCAACATGTGGCAGGCGACGTGGCAAGTGACAATCTGCATCTGGTGACAAGCGACGTGGCAAGTGACACACTCGGGGCTCCCACTGATTCTGCATAATGGTGAGTTAAACTATTTAATTTTTTATAACAATGTAATAATAGTAATAATGCGCTTCAGTCATCCTGACACCATAACAAGCATGGTGCCGTGATGACTGAAGCGCCAACACCAGCCATTTCCCCGATAGATGTACCCCAAAAAAATATATTTTCTGGCAGTGCCCCTCCCGAGACTAGACTCTGGATGCGCCCCTGGGTGGACCGTTAAAAACGTACAGTAGGGCTACATTTAGGCCAAATTGCAGCAGCAGGAATCTTTTGACGCTGGTCCCATTCACTATAATGACAGGTCACCACAGGTAATCGCTGGCTGTCATTATAGTGAATGGGGCTGGTGGCCGCACCTAGCTGCTTACAGCAGCAGCAGGAAACAGACGATTCCCATACATTTTGCCTAGATTTTCCTAAATCGTTGGTGTGAATGTAGCCTAAGTGCACTGTTAACAATTGTACCTCTGACCCCATTCTATATAACAGCTTTGCAGAAGTTGGTGAAGCTTTTTGTGCTGCAGGTTGCAAAGAAAAATGATGGGAGTGCTGTATGAATGACACCCGAAATCCCAGCACTTCCTTTATTCTTGAGAGAACTCTGGTAGTAGTTAGGTGGGTCACATGGTCCCTCTAAGGCCCCTTTCACACTGTTGATTTTACCAAGATTTTGACACGATTTCAGGGAATGCCTGTGTAGACTTGAGGTCTATGGACCTCAACTCCCATCAAAGTCAGACCAAAGTAGTGCAGGGACTACTTTGAAGTGGGTGCAACTTGAAGTCGTACAGATATGAATGGTTATCATTGGGAATCATGGGGTACGACTTGTGATGTGACTCTGATGTCCAAAGTCGCAGGAAAAGTCGCACAAGTGTGAAAGGAGCCTAACTCAACTCTACTAGGATGGAGAAGGAAGAAAAGCATGTGTAATCTGATCTCCCTGCTATACAGGTCTATGTCAGAACAGTAGCATTTATAAGAGCCTCATTAAAGTTTGACCTTACTTAGAGCTGTTGGTTGCAAGTAAAAAAACATGAATTATTCTTATGCAATGTAAATGAGAAAAACAAAGAATTATAAATGATAAAACAATTTTTGGCCAGGAGCATAAAAAAAGAAGTGTAAAAACACCCAAAATTCCCTTTAATGGTTGTTCTGTATAGTTCTTTTGCAACATATGTAAAAAAAAAAGTGCGGCGAAACATTCCCCCTTTAAAAGTAACACACAGACTTCTCGCTGTGCCAGTGAAATCATTAAAGGTTGTGGCTATAATCACAGTATTGTTACTTATCAGAGTACAGAGTAACACCTTTAGAATAACATCTATGCATTTTTGCACATAGCAGTTAACACATTGCAACCATGCTTTAGCTTAGAAAGTGTTAATTCTTACACCCATTTCTCATTTAAACTACAGCAGTATGTTTACCAGTGAAAGTTAGATTCATTAGGTGACAACCATTTAAGGTCACAGAATGTAAACATGTAATATCAGGCCAAATATTGCTATTCTGCTTTATGAATATCCAAAGAAGCCCTAAATACTACAGCATTCGGTGTTAGATAAAAGTCGTTTTCAGCTTTAGGATATCTAAAGCGGGTCCTGCATGGATCGAAAGTTGGCCAGTTCAGCAGAGACTGACCTATTGACCTGTGTACAACCTGCCTGTTAGGAAATTTTCTCTTGATCGGCACTGCTGGCTATAGCTGGTGGTTCTGATGAGTGTATTCTAAAGGTGGGGAAATCTCCCTGCTGTCAGAATACAATGACTCAGTGGGAGGGATTTCCTCATCCGTTCCACTTGGTTGAATGAATAAAAAAAAAATGACTTGTGTATGGCCAGCAGAGGTCTGACCAGATAGATATCTTGCAGCTGTAGTTCCTGTGGCTAACATCAGTGTAACCAACAACAGGATTCTGGGTTTAATACTTCAACAAAATGGTGGCCATCTGCACACAGACACCGACTTCCTGTTACATGAATGTGAATAAGCTGAGTAAAAGATAGCTTCAGCTCCTGAGAACTCCTCAGACGCGTTTTGCCCTTTTTGGGGATTAATCATAGAGGCTCCTATGATTAAGCCCTGAAGAGAACAAAACAAGTCTAAGCAGCTCTCTACAGGTAGAGAGCAGTAGCTGAAGCCATCTTTTACTCAGCTTATTCACATTCATGTAACAAGGAGTTGGTGTCTGTGTGTAGATGGCCACCCTTTTGTTGATGTCTACTAGAGCCTGGAAAGCCAATCCTGTCTGTCTTGCACCAGTCTATTCACCTGCTGATCCACCTGACACAGGTTTTGGGGGGCATTTGAGCAGTACTATTTTCTTTGTTCTGGGTTTAATACTGTTACGCTAATTTAGGGGCCAGAAGATAATGTATTTTTAGCATAAATAGCTATTGATAGGGCTGCAGCTCTCAGACCCAGTGGTGTCATCAGTGCCAGGCACCCAGGGTACAAGCTCATTATCTCAGGCGGGATGCCCAAGGTCTCCACCCTACGACCACTAGCAATGTTTTTAAATTCAATGTTCCAGCACTGCAGTAGCGTTTGCTCTGCAGCTGCTGACAGACCTCCGATACCATGGCAGGCTTGCAGCTCAGAGCTGAGAAACTCCTCCTTGGGTCTGATGTATCACATGACATGGTTGAGGGAAGAGCATTCCCTCGCTCACTCTGAACTGCCACAGCGAAATTTGCAATACTGAGATAGGGGGGTATATTGAGGGAAGAGGATGGATGTGTACTGAAGGGGTTGGAGGTGCAGAGCTGTGCCGGGGGGGGGGATGTGGGGAGATGTGTACTTGGGGGAGGGGGAGATTTGACCTCTGCACTCTATTCTGTGTGTTATGTACCCATGTCCCCTGCACTATGTATTTTGTGTACTCCTGACCCCTGTACTCTGTGTGTTATGTACTACCGATCCATCCACTCTGCATGTTAACCACTCTTTACCCCTCCTTACCACTACACATGTATGATCCCTGCAATCTGTGCATTACATACTCCTGACCCCTGCATTCTATGCAATATGTATTCATGAGCTCTTCACTCTATGCATGGCACACCCCTGACCCCTGCACATACTCTTAGTAATGTACATACTCCTAGCCCCTGCACTCTGTGTTTTACACACTCCTGACACCTGCATTTTGTGTGTTGCCTACTCCTGACCCCTGCATTCTATGTGTTACCTACTCCTGACCCCTGCACTCTGCATTCCTTATAATATATTGTACATTATATAATTGACCAAAGTGTTAATTGTCTCAATAGATGCTGATTGCATTTTTTAACGTAGGCTCAGCAAAGTGTCTATATTGTGAGTGTATAAAAGCACCTGTATTGGAGAGGTTTCATTTTTTATTTAATTGATTGTACTGATGTTTATGCATGTGTGTGAGACTCTTGTTTGAGGCATGGTAAATAAAGCATATTTTGTGGGTACAGGGACTGTGGCATATGTGTGCCATGTATACAGCAGGTAGTCTCACATTTAATTTAACCATGCCCCTTAAGGTCCCTTTCACTGTTAATACAATTTGACCACATCACCGTTTAATGCAGCACCCTAGGCCTTCTCTGCCTCCTCTGATTGCACAAGCGTACCGAAGGTCTTTTACAATTCCAGCAATGTGCCACTGCATTCTTTCCTCATTGAAAAACATTCATACTGTATGTATGTAACTCTCAGCACTTAACTTCTCTCATTTGCTCCCTTTTGGTCTGTTATATATACTATTGAAAGTGTTTTGCTATATCTGTTTGATAAGTAACATAATTGTTGATCCTGACAGAAATCTAGAGGCGTTCCATGTCCTGTGCAATTTGCAGGCTTATCTCAAGCAGCGCAATCAGCCCTTCCAGTTCTACTTTGTGAACTACAGAAAGCCTTCCACCTGAAATTATGCAGATGAGGAGAGGGGAGAGGTTCAGCATAAAAATTACATAGGCAGGGCTGACACAATTCTTGATTTCAGTGCAGCAAAGGCACTGTGTTGTCAATCCAAAACAGGAAATTAGGAGCTGAGTGTATTTCTGCCAGGATTACCAGGCATTTGTCTGTATTTGAAGCATCTATAAAGTATTAAAACTTAGCAAAATGTGCACATATTATAGAGATGTACTGCATATGTTGCCCAGACATACACTTTAAGGCTTCACGCACATGGGGCGTTAGAAAAAACGAGTTGCAAAGCCACTACCAATGCCAGGAAAAAGCAGCTGTAAAAACACGCTTTTAGTAGCTTTTTGCATTGGCGTTATTGTGCGTTTAGCCTTGTTAGCTTTTAGCAACATTTCTCTGCCTCTATTCAAAATCAATGGTTCCCTATGAGAGCCGTCTTAACTGACTAGACCTTCAGCCCACTTGAATGGAAGTCGCATCCAAATTGGATCATAGTATGACTTGTGCTCTGAGGATCCCCACGCCAAAAAAAACAAACTGCGTGGGGTCCCCCCAAGACCCATACCAGGTAACTCATAGAATGCAGGGGGCAGGAGTAGGCAACACACAAAATGCAGGGGTCAGGAGTGTGTAAAACACAGAGTGCAGAAGACAGGAGAAAAAGAGCGGAGGAAGAAGACCGGAGGGAGAAGACGGGAGTGAGAAGACCGGAGGAAGATTTTTAATAAATGACTTGTCAAAACCGTCTCTTGTTTTTACTTAAACTGCACTGCCCTTGTTTGGGGTAAATGGGTAGGGGAACAATATATCCCATATTCATTCACATGGGGGGCAGATTCTGATTAACCCCTGCCCACAGACCCCCACAACCACCGCCCAGGGTTGTCAGGAGGAGCCCCTTGTCCCCATCAACATGGGGACAAAGTGCTTTGGAGTGGGGGGCACAGAGCTCCCCTGCCGCAAAGCACCCACACTCCCAATATTAAGGGCGTGTGGCCTGGTAAAGTCTAGGAGGAAGGGGGGGCACTTGCTTGTCCACCGCTTACCTGACCTGACGGGCTGCATGCTCGGATAGGGGTCTGGTATGGATTTTGAGGGGGACCCCATGCCTTTTTTTTTTGACATGGCGTTTCCCCTCAAAACCCATTCTAGAGTCTGGTATGGTCTTGGGGGGACCCCACGCCATTTTTTTCCATTTTGGCATGGGGTTCCCTTTCAAGATCCATAGCAGACTTAAAGAGAATGGTATAGATCTTAGGGGGGGACCTCACGCCATTTTTAAAAAAAAATTTTGGTGTGGAATATCCCTTCAAGATCCTCAGAGCACAAGTCATACCACAAGTCAGATCATGATAGACGCTGTATCTTAACATTTACACACGTTTACAAGCAGTTACAAGCATTTGGCATTTGAAATGCTGGTAAACTACTGTCCTGAATGCAATTTATCTGCTTTCCAAAAAAAGTAAGTAAACTCAACTGCCTCTAAACTACTATAATGACAGAGTGTACAAGTACACATAAGATAACATAGAGGATATAGATTATAGAATATATGTCTCTATATTAACATGCACCTCATCCCACTTAAGAAAGATAAAGGGTATGGAGGAATGAGATTATTATGGTGCTTATAACAAATGGTACATAGAGAGTTAAACAATAAAAAATATATAATTTCTTTATTGGTACAAAAAGGGAAAAAAAGGAGCAAAATAAATTTTTAGCAAATAAAATCAATATAGAGCATATGCATAATACATGTATTGGGTTGCTGGTGTCCCAAGAAAGAAAGGTGGTCATAAATAGCTGTTGAATCTCAACATATTTCGCCAATGATGGCTTTCTCAGGGGATAATATGGGACCACGCCAAATATTCCATCTCCTGGTTCGGAATTGATTGAGGTATGTGCCACACATCTTCCTGAGGTCATGACAAAAATTTGTTCACATGTTATTATTGTATTATGTGTTCAATTACTTATATCTATCTTTTTGCCTTTTATGTTAGAGCTGGATCATTTGTGGTCATTTATGACCACCTTTCTTTCTTGGGACACCAGCAAATCAAAGGCTGAGCTGTGACAGCTGACTGTCCAAGATCTTACTTGATTTCTAAAATATACTGTATACTTTTCAATATACAGTGCCCTTTCCTTGACATCAATTACATCTCTCACCCCCACAGAGATCTGCTTCTTTACCGCAGCTCAGTAGAAGGTAACTAAGCATTGCTGTTCTGTCCTCAATACCTTGCTTGCTTTGTGGAAGGATTCAATCGGAATGTGTGTGGGTTCTTCTTGTGGCAGTTCTTCCCACAAGAATCTGCAGGTAGCTGCTCCATGAAAGAATTAAATACAGCTCTCTACTGTGTCCTAGTCCACGCCTTCCATTTAAAATGCTTTGCAGAAGGCGACTAACAATTAAGGTGTTCGCTCTAGAGCGGCTGTGTGGGTGTTTGTCATTTACTGCTACACTGTGCTGCCAGTAGTGAATTAGCTAATCAAATGCTAACAAATTAGCATGTACCAAGAGGGACATTAATCTATGCACAGTGGGCATACATTAACCCTTGTTATACTGCATTGCCCCTATAAAGCTTATGTAATGCTGTGTAGCCCCCAGAACATGGGGAACTAGAAACACAAAGCAGCAGTAAGTGCTTCATTTCAGAAAATCAAAACTAGTGAGTAGTAGGTATGAATAGAGACATACCGTAGTTATTAGTAATATATTCTTGTATGGGCATTAGGTAAAATAGTATATTATGCGTGTAAAGCAAAAAACATATTACTTTTTGTAAATAATCAGACTTTTCAAAGACCTGTCATTTACGCTTTTCATTCATTTAGTGGAACCTGGAGTTTAAAAGCTAACATTGATAACCATTTAAAGGTTCAGAAATAATTGAAAACCACCGCATAACTGATGGGCGTGCTGACGTGCTGCATTTACCGTCTGTAGGACGGGCGTTCGCTTCTAGCCGGCCGGCTCTATATGCTTTTATTTATCCACCTGAATGTAAGTGCGATTTTATTATTCTTTTAATAAATGATGAAAGCAGGATTACGCTATGTTGCTCTTTTTCTTATCCTTGGTGTACCTCCTTTGAGATCTACCCCTAGCTAGGAGGTTATATCTCTACAGTACAGTGAATACTTGATATTTGGTGGACAGCGTGCTTATTCCAAGCGGAAGTGGTGCGTTTTGTGGTGTCTCCATCCCCGAAAGGCCCCGACCGGGTTAAGGTCGCAAGCTCCCCTAAGCTTGCCGTTTGGTAAGCGCGCATTCCTACTATTACCACAGTGGTGCGGTGAAGGACATACTGAATTTATTTGCATTCCCACCTATCTACGTTTTCTCACATCATCCACTATCTGAATTTGATTCTGGATAGGACTTTTTACTCCTATTGGTCTATTATGAACTATATTATGAATTTTTGTCATTAATTAATTCCACCTTGGGTCTAATATTCACTTAATTTTATTTTGGTCTTTATCATACAAACCATTGTTGTCACAGCGCTGCTCCTTATTGATTATTTTGAATGTGTGTATCCCACTTTTAGCGGCTGCTTGTATATTTATCCTACTCACTGATTTGTCACTTTTGTTTTCATTCAATTTTTTATTTATTCATTTGTTCATTCATTTTTTCATTTTTTCATTATATATTTTTTATGTACTAAATTTTTATTTAGCGCGGTGGTTTGCCCTTTCCAACCGCATAACTGATACTTAGTTATATTACATGGTTTTGTCAGTTTCATGGGATAAATAATACACTATATTGTCAAAAGTATTGGGACGCTTGCCTTTACACGCACATGAACTTTAATGGCATCCCAGTCTTAGTCCGTGGGGTTCAATGTTGAGTTGGCCCACCATTTGCAGCTAGAACAGCTTCAACTCTTCTGGGAAGGCTGTCCACAAGGTTTAGGAGTGTGTCTATGGGAATGTTTGACCATTCTTCCAGAAGAGCATTTGTAAGAACTGGCACTGATGTGGATGAGAAGGCCTGGCTCGTAGTCTGCTTTAATTCAGCCCAAAAGGTGTTCTATCGTGTAGAGGTCAAGACTTTGTGCAGGCCAGTCAAGTTCCTCCACCCCAAACTCACTCATCCATGTCTTTATAGACCTTGATTTGTGCACTGGTCTAAATCATTTGGTGGAGGGGGGATTATGGTGTGGGGTTGTTTTTCTGGGGTTGGGCTTGGCCCCTCAGTTCCAGTGAAGGGAATTCTTGAAGCGTCAACATACCAAGACATTTTGGACAATTTCATGGTCCAAACTTTGTGGGAACAGTTTGGGGACGGGCCCTTCCTGTTCCAACATGACTGCGCACCAGTGTAAGGTCCACAAAGACATGGATGAGCGAGTTTGGGGTGGAGGGACTTTACTAGCCTGCACAGAGTCCTGCCCTTAACCTGATAGAACACCTTTGGGAATTAGAGCGGAGACCGCGAGCCTGGCCTTCTCGTCCAACATCATTACCTGACCTCACAAATGCGCTTCTGGAAGAATGGTCAAACATTCCCATAGACACACTCCTAAACCTTGTGGACAGCCTTCCCAGAAGAGTTGAAGCTGTTATACCTGCAAAGGGTGGGCCAACTTAATATTGAACCCTACGGACTAAGACTGGGATGCCATTAAAGTTCATGTGCATGTAAAGGCAGACGTCCCAATACTTTTGGTAATATAGTGTATGTAATAAGTCCAATGCCAGCCAAGATCTTTTTGTTTTTTAATTTTGGAAAGAGAAGGGATTGGTTAGAACTAGGGATAAGGTTCTGGTTCTATGCTACCATGGGTTGGACGTGAATTCTTCCTCTGTTGATTTGCGGTCCAAACGAGTTTATGGACAGATTCACCCGAAATAATTTTTTTTCTGACCATAATGCACTGTATGGCCTTTGAACTATGGCCCTTAGGTTTAGAAGGGCCAATAAAGAGGGTTTTGGTTAAGCAAGCTTCATTATTTTAAAAGGGAAGAGCAGCCATAATATCAGTTTAATGGATGCTGTACATATGGAAAGCTGACAAACTGCATTTTTTTAATTACTTTTTATTGCCTTTTTTTTTTTAATTTTTGCTTGCAAATAATTGAATAATGGAAATAAGCAGAGCTTTACCACATTCACCAAGTTCTAGCAAACTGCACAGTCTATTTTCCTTTAGTAAATTCACCCCATAGTGTTGGAAGTATACTCTGAAAATTCAGTCTCCTCTTCTCTTCAGTGTTAACTCCCCACTCCCAGTTCTTCTTGCACACTTGAAGGTAAGCTCCAAGTGAAAAAAAAAACCTTTAATTGAAATATATTCCTTAAAAGTCACAAAGTATATAAATCCTATTTGGGTGCACCAAATGCCTTTCCAAACACAGTTTTTACCTTGTAAAAGTAATAATGACATCATCACTGTGCAGAGAGCTGCAGGAGGGACCCAGGAGGCCCAACCACTACAGGCTGCTTAAAGAAAACTACAGGGGGTGGCAGATACAAGACCAGTCACCCTGCACAAAGAGAGAGAGCAGCAGTGACCAGTCTTTAATACAAGACGCCAACGCTGTATCCTGGCCTAGGCCGACAAGGCCCAGGCCTAGGGCAGCACCTTGCATGGGGGGCAGCACGGAAAGAGTCCCTGCCAGCTTCCACTACACTGTTAGTGTAGCGCAAGTCTTTTGGGGTGGACTGAGAGGCAAATTAGTCTAGCGCCCCTGTGGGGGGCGCCACTTCTAATTTTGACTGTCCTATCATCCTGGGCCACAAACCTTCCTCGCTGTGCTATGTTTTCTCCTGAACCATTGGCATGGTTATATCTTCTTAGTCCTCTCCATAAAATGATCATACATTTGTGCTTAAAGTAGAACTATAGGCAACACTTTTTTTTTTCATTTTGGATAGAATAAGGGAGGGTTATAACCCCTGTGAGTTTATTTTTTTACCATCCTTGTCCCATTGCAGAGATTTCCCTTCACTTCCTGCCCCATAGCCAAACTGGAAGTGAGAGGAAATCTATGTAAATTAAGGGAATCTATGCCCCCCCAGGCCATCAGAACTAGTGTCCCCACTCGAAAATTTCAGGGCAGGTCTTAAACAGCAAGGGGTGTGGCCTTGACAGGAAGGGGTGGGTCATATTTAAATTAGGGGGTACATGAGTTTAGTCAGGCATAGGGCAGCACAAAACCTAAATACACTACTGCAAGACGCTCCTGTACAGATCCAAAGATTTAGGCTCAGTTCACACCGGTGCGATGAGAGAACCCGTGCAAATCCAACACAGGTTCCCGCATCGCACCCGACTCACAGACAGTTCACACTACCATATGCAAACCACTGGGGGATGTCAATACAAACTTAATGACATCCCCAGATTTGTTCGCATATTGCAGTGCAAACTGTCAGTTTGGACATGAATTGGATCGCATGGGTGTGAACACCCTTGCGATCCGATTCTGGTGCGGACCAAAAAAAGGGTCCTGCACGACTTTGGTCCAAATGCAATGCAAATTCAGCCATCGCACAGACATCGCATGTGATTTGCACAGCAGTGCGGTGCGAATTACATGCGATATCGCACAGCGCACCACTGTGAACCGGGACTTGGATTGCTGCTCAGATTTGGTAGAAATACACACAATACACCAAAATTTAAGTAAAAAAACACTTCTTCTATTAAGAATATATTTGTTTATCCTGGAGTCCAGCTTTAAAGTGGTATTAAAGTGGAGTTCCACCCAAAAAATGGAATTTCCGCTTTTCCAGTCCCCCCCCCTCCAGTGTCACATTTGGCACCTTTCAGAGGGGAGCAGATACCTGTCTAATACAGGTATTTTGCTCCCACTTAAAGGAATAGATACCCGAGCCATCCGCGGGTATCTACGCCACTCCCAGCGCCTTCTCCCCCCCCCATCTCCCTTTTGGGAGACACACTGGTCCCAGAAGACAGCAGGGACCAGTGGGATAGTGCAGCGAGATTCGCACATGCCCAGTAGGGAACCAGGCTATGCAGCCGCAAGGCTTCACTTCCTGATTCCCATACCGAAGATGGCGGCGGCAGCACCCAACAGCCGAGGGACAGAACGGCTTCGGGTACCAACATCGCGGGCGCCCTGGACAGGTAAGTGTCCATATTTAAAAAATCAGCAGCTGCAGTATTTGTAGCTGCTGACTTTAAAAAAATAAATCAGCGGACCTCTGCTTTAAACCCAAAAGCAAACATTTATTTTATTGCAGCTTACCAATTCTTAGATGCTTTTGTTTTATTTTTTATTTTCAGCTGGTGATCTGAAGCAAATGAAGCAGTTGAGAATTGAGACAAACCATTTACCACTGACAGGGGTGCTTACAGTGGTCAGCTTTTATTTATTCATGTAAAACCTTTATCCAAAAAGGTAAAAAAAAACTGTTTTTGTAATTGCTTGTGTAACTGCAGTGTGAGCTACCTTCAATTTGTTAGTGTATCTAAATCTGCTAGTCCTTTTAACACTTCCTTCCACCCCTGACTGACAGTGCTTCTGTCCAAAGTGTCTCTGTTGCTCCTTCATCCAGAGTGGGGGGCACTCTAATACAAGAGGAGTGTAATGCCACGTACACACGAGCGGACTTTTTGACCGGACTGGTGCGACGGTCTATCCAGCGGACGTTCGGCGGACTTCCGATGGACTTTCCTAATGAACGGACTTGCCTACATACGATCACGGATTTGTACGTGATGACGTACGACCGGACTAAAATAAGGAAGTTGATAGCCAGTAGCCAATAGCTGCCCTAGCGTCGGTTTTAGTCCGTTGGACTAGCATACAGACGAGCGGATTTTTCGACTGGATTTGAGTCCGTCGGAAAGATTTGAAACATGTTTTATTTCTAGGTCCATCGGACTTTTGGGAAAAAGCCCACACACGATCGAATTGTCCGACAGAGTCCCGTCCAAGACCAGACCAAGTCTGCCGGAAAGTCCGCTCGTGTGTACGTGGCATTACTTGCCAGATCACCAGGTGAAAACAGAAGAGAAAAAAGCCTAAAAAAAAAAAAAAAAAAAGAAAACAAATGCAGTCACTGCTTCTAAGGATTGGTAAGCTGCAATATATTACATTTTGGGCTTATTACTGCTTTAAATACAACACACCATGCCAAATAAGCCATTCAAGGAACTGGTACACTTTGCTAGTTTTGATAAAGAAGATGTACTTTTTCCATAAAACTTTTCAAAGACATATTACCTGTTTGATAGGCAGAGCTCGGCCGCCAGTGATGGGGTCACCTCGACTATCAAAACTCCTCTTCTCCATATCACTGCCCCTTCGGGTCTGCAAAGAGACAGTCGTTTCTCATTTAATATTCTCTTCCTTGAACAGGAATGCCAAATAGGAGACAAATAGCAGATTTCCAGTGCTTGGTACAATAGCAGTGCTCAGTCACATGGCACCAATTTTTATTTCAGCTGTGACTGATTTGACAAGGCGACTTTTCAATCACGTTTTGTATTCAATATAAGCAGCAGAGCGATGGAGCTGAACTCTTACCCAACGCAAGGCACATCACTCATGCAGCTCCAAATGACATGGGCAGGATGGTTCATAGTGTCCTTAGCAGCAACTGTCTTTGTGAAAGAGGTAGAATGGCAGTAGGTAAAATGTTGCTGCTTGATTCTAATATGTCGTGGTGTGAATACCAGAAAGTTGAATTATTTATGCGAGTCTGCTGTTCACCTGGAGGTGCATAACAGTTTGGCTCTCTAAGCGGCACTAAAATAAAATAGTCACTTGTCACCACATTTTACTTTGTGGCATATTCATTTTTGATATTCTCCTTTCGTCCCTATAAAACAACGCATCAACTTGTAATTTATTGTTAACTAATTAGTGGGTATTTTTTGCCAACAATGTCCGTGTCTAAAGCTGGCCATACACTATACAATTTTCTTATTCAATTTCCTTTATATTTACCTTCTACTACAGTGCCTTGTATTCACCCCCCTTGGCTTTTTTACTTTTATTTTGTTACATTACAGCCTTTAGTTCAATGTTTTTTTTAATCTGAATTATGTGTGATGGATCAGAGCACAATAGACTAAGTTGGTGAAGAAAAATTAGAAAAATATATACATAAAACTATTTTTCAGAAATAAAAAACTGATAATTGGCATGTGCGTATGTATTCACCCCCTTTGTTATGAAGCCCATAAAAAGCTCTGGTGCAACCAATTACCTTCATAAGTCACATAATTAGTGAAATGATGTCCACCTGTGTGCAATATAAGTGTCACATGATCTGTCATTACATATACACACCTTTTTGAAAGGCCCCAGAGGCTGCAACACCTAAGCAAGAGGCACCACTAATCAAACACTGCCATGAAGACCAAGGAACTCTCCAAACAAGTAAGGGACAATGTTGTTGAGAAGTACAAGTCAGGGTTAAGTTATAAAAAAATATCCAAATCTTTGATGATCCCTAGGAGCACCATCAAAGCGATCTAACCAAATGGAAAGAACATGGCACAACAGCAAACCTGCCAAGAGACGGCCGCACACCAAAACTCATGGACCGGGCAAGGAGGGCATTAATCAGAGAGGCAGCACAGAGACCTAAGGTAAACCTGGAGGAGCTGCAGAGTTCCACAGCAGAGACTGGAGTATCTGTACAGAGGACGTCAATAATCTGTACGCTCCATAGAGTTGGGCTTTATGGCAGAGTGGCCAGAAGAAAGCCATTACTTTCAGCAAAAAACAAAATGGCACGATTTGAGTTTGCTAAAAGGAATGTGGGAGACTCCCAAAATGTATGGAGGAAGGTGCTCTGGTCTGATGAGACTAAAATTGAACTTTTTGGCCATCAAAGAAAATGCTATGTCTGGCGCAAACCCAACACATCACATCACTCAAAGAACACCATCCATGGTAGTGGCAGCATCATGCTGTGGGGATGTTTTTCAGCAGTCGGGATTAGGAAACTGGTCAGAGTTGAGGGAAAGATGGATGGTGCTAAATACAGGGATATTCTTGAGCAAAACCTGTACCACTCTGTGTGTGATTTGAGGCTAGGACAGAGGTTCACCTTCCAGCAGGACAATGACCCCAAACACACTGCTAAAGCAACACTTGAGTGGTTTAATGGGAAACATATAAATGTGTTGGAATGACCTAGTCAAAGCCCAGACCTCAATCCAATAGAAAATCTGTGGTCAAACTTAAAGATTGCTGTTCACAAGCGCAAACCATCAAACTTGAAGAAGCTGGAGCAGTTTTGCAATGAGGAATGGGCAAACATCCCAGTTGTAAGCTCATAGAGACTTATCCAAAGCAACTTGGAGCTGTGATAGCTGCAAAAGGTGGCTCTACAAAGTATTGACTTTAGGGGATGAATAGTTATGCACATTGACTTTTTCTGTTATTTTATCCTATTTGTTGCTTGCTTCACAATTAAAAAAAAAAAAACCTCTTCAAAGTTGTGAGCATGTTCTGTAAATTAAATGATGCAAATCCTCAAACAATCCATGTTAATTCCAGGTTGTGAGGCAACAAAACACGAAAAATGCCAAGGGGGTGAATACTTTTGCAAGGCACTGTATGTAGTATAAGGGCCTGCCTGACTGCATACTATAATTAAAAGTGTTTAGGTTTGACCTCATATTATATGGTTTTGATAAATCTAAAGAAAAATTTACAAGAAAATTGTATAATGTATGGCCAGCCTTAGTTTGTTTAGCCCTGGTTCACATTGGAGCGATTTGGCATGCGATTTGACATGTCAAATCGCATGCCAAATGAGCGGCAATTGCCGGCAATGGCACCGTCCAAATTGGTGCAATGCCGCATTTGCGGTGCCATACCAGTTCCCAAAAGTAGTTTCTGTACCTGCACAGATGTCTCTGAAATCACCCCCCAACTCGGGACTGACATGCGGGAATGAAATAGTGCAAGTTCAGCTGAACTCGCACGTTTTCATTCCCCCTGTCAGTGTGAACCTGGGCTCTAAGTCTGATTCCAACACTGACATACTGTAGGTAGAAGTTTACTAAAACAGGAGCACTCACAATCTGATGCAGCTGTGCATGGTAGCCACTAACTTCAGCTTGTTCAATTAAGCTTTGACAATAAAACCTGGAAGCTGCATCAGATTTTGCACTCTCCAGTTTTAGTAAATCCCCCCCCCCCCAATAGTGATATCAGTGCTACTCTCGGCAGCATTCTTCTAGAAGCCTTGAGCAGCTCGATGATGGATCCTCGGAGGTATTCAACACACCAGCACCTGGTGTGTTGAATAACAGGAAAAGTAGACTCTGATCAAATTATTCTACAAGACTAAAGTCATTTTATAAGGAAAAAATGTTGGGTGTATGTATCTACTTCCCAGAGCACTGGAGAAATTGCACCAAGAAGGCCCAGTTAAAGTGGTTTTAAACCCTTACCTATAGCCAGACAAGCCTCAGGTGATACACAGAGATAAAAAAAAATCCTCGTACATAAGTTGTACCTGTTTATTTGCAGCTATTTGTCCTGTACATCCTTGTAAAACACAGAGATGGAAAGGATTTCTCACAGACTCACAAAGCAGGGGGTGGGGAGGAGCTGTACTTACACATTATACATGAGCTCTGAGAGCTGATTGGAGGGAAGGGACACATCCCCTTGACAGAGCTCACAGAAACAGAAGCGAGGCTGTCAACCAGCAGCAGCTCCCTCCCCTGTCACCTTTTTAGCTCTTGGTGTCAGGAAAACTTAGATAGCAGAGGAATTAAACAGCTTTGGAGAGAGGCAAGTAAACACTATAGAAATGTGTGCTTTGCTCAGATTTCATTTCTGAGGTTTAAAACCACTTTAATGATATTTATATGAGAACACATTATAATTGCACATGCAATTCATTCTTTTATAGTATTGGGCAACAAAAAAGCATACTGGGACCTTAAATTAATATCATAAGAGAAATATGAAACTGACATTGCTGATCTTTTTTCGACAAGGCTAGCTGCCTGTTATGCCTTTGTTTTTTCTGAGTAAGTGACCAACAACAAGTACACAAATCAGGAAAGTCAGATATATTTATCTGCATACTTGCTCTGGGTCAGTGATCCCAGAGAAGCCAGAGAGGTCAGCATGACAGCTAGGCAACCAGCATTTTTAGAAGGGGAGGTCAGCAATACCAGACTTCGTATGTCTCTCAGATTTACTTTACCAATGGCACATGCTAAAACAGAGTTAAACTACCCATTTCAGTGCTTAGTTGGTTGGATGCTGTATATCAGCCTTTCCTAACATTTTTAACCCTGGGGGAACAATTATAAAAATGATATCCTCAGCTCACTCTACATTAGGAAGATCAAGACAAAGGGTAAAGGTAACCTATTTGGCCTCCATGTTCCTGATATTCAGGCCTTAAATATCACTTATAGTTAATAATGCAGCGGTTGATTTGCTCCCACTGTATATGCTGAAAATTTGGGTTGATCACACTTATTGTACAAATTCCAATGTCAATAGTTGTTCAAGAAACACACATTATTGCACTAATGTGAATCCAAACAATTCCTTTCTTCACACTGCCTAAGCAATTTCTGATTGAGTAGTTTAGAAGTATGATCATAAAACAGCAGAAACCAGTACATATGTTTATACCTAAAAAATAAGCACATTTATTGTATGGCAATAATTTACTTACTGGGAAAAGGCTTGTACGTCGCTTAGCTCCACGATGGAGTGGCCCTGGTGTGCTAACTGCGATGGACACCTCGCTGCGCAGCTCTCTGTGGCTGATGTTCGGGGTAGAAGGCAATGATGAAGAGTAGTCGTTTCCTGGTCCTCCATTACTAGTCTGCAGAGCATATACAGATATATGATAATACTGTATATCCCAATGGACAAAACCTATAGCTATAATTTTACTTTTATGACAGAAACATGAGTTTTAAAGGGGGACCCCTACGCCATTTTTAAAAAAAAATTTGGAGCAGGGTTCCCCTTAATATCCATACCGGACCTGAAGGGCCTGGTATGGAAATTGGGGGGACCCCCACACATTTTTTTAAAAATTTTGGTTCGGGGATCCCCTTTATATTCATACCAGACCCAAAGGACCTGGTAATGGACTGGGATCGATCCCATGCCGTTTTTTTCAATGACTTTTATCTGTATTGCCGGGACCCGACAATTCATTATAGCCGTGAGTAGTTTTAAATTACTTATTTTTCCTTTAGAAATGTCATTTTGTGCAGGGACTGTTCTAAACACGGGAAAAATGCGACACTTTACAGGCATACTATAGACACCCCCCAGGTACGAGATTTAAAGGAATATTTCGCTTTTATTGTTTCACTTTAATCATTATAAAAATCACTGCTCCCGAAAAAACAGACATTTTTAAAACTTTTTTGCATTGATACATGTCCCCTGGGGCAGGACCCGGGTCCCCTAACATTTTTTTATGACAATAACATGCATATTAACCCTTAAAATTAGCACTTTTGATTTTTCACATTCGTGTCCCATAGGCGTTAACAGTGTTCGTGTGTTCGAAAAAATGTTTTGCCTGTTCGCATATTCTGCTGCCAACCGAACCGGGGGTGTTCTGCTCATCCCTAGTTTCTATGATAACATTTTGCAAATAAGTAATTTTTGTTCATAAATGTGGGCCAAAATTTATACTGCTACATCTCTTTGGTAAAAAAAAGGCCCCATGCACACGAGACGCTGTTAAACGCGCATTCAGAGGCAGTTGGACACTTTTTTCAACTGCCCCTGAACTCATTCAATGTTATCCTATGTGTCCATGTACACAGTCTCATTTTTTGACGTTTTTAGGCAGTTGCGTTTAAAGTCGGTTTTCCAGAAGCAAAAAAATGGGTTCAGACTCAAAAATTTTCCACGTTTCAGACGCTAAACGTGGCTAAACGCCAGTACCAAGTTTAGCCGTGTTTGCTTTTATAAGCGTTTTTAAAGGTGCCCTATTGTTTTTACATTAACAATCTCAAAAATGATGGCAAATGATGAAAAACTATTAAAAAATATTTTAAACAATTGTAATTGCTTGCAATGATTCTTAGACCATTTATAAACCATAATGAGCCCTTGATCCAATCCAATACACCACTAGCATTGCTGTTATCCAAAGTATAATTGGAATTTGACCCATATGTTGTTAGATTTGAACAAGCAACTTGTGGCAGGTGACGTGGCAAGTGGACAATACACAACTTGTGGCAGGTGACGTGGCAAATGACAATCCAACTTGTGGCAGGTGACGTGGCAAGTGGACAATCCGCAACTTGTGGCAAGTGATGTGGCAAGTGGACAATCCACAACTTGTAGCAAGTGATGTGGCAGGTGACGTGGCAAGTGATGTGGCAAGTGGACAATCCACAACTTGTGGCAGGTGACATGGCAAGTGACAATTTAACTTGTGGCAGGTGATGTGGCAAGTGATGTGGCAACTTGTGGCAAGTGACGTGGCAGGTGACGTGGCAAGTGGACAATCCACAACTTGTGGCAGGTGACATGGCAAGTAACGTGGCAGGTGACGTGGCAGGTGACGTTGCAAGTGGAAAATCCACAACTTGTGGCAGGTGACGTGGCAAGTGACGTGGCAGGTGATGTGGCAAGTGGACAATCCACAACTTGTGGCAGGTGACGTGGCAAGTGACGTGGCAGGTGACGTGGCAAGTGGACAATCCACAACTTGTGGCAGATGATGTGGCAAATGACAATCCACAACTTGTGGCAGGTGAATTGGCAAATGACAATCTGCAACTTGTGGCAGGTGACATGGCAAATGACAATCCCCAACTTGTGGCAGGTGACGTGGCAAGTGACGTGGCAGGTGACATGGCAAGTGGACAATCCACAACTTGTGGCAGGTGACGTGGCAAATGACAATCCCCAACTTGTGGCAGGTGACGTGGCAAATGACAATCCCCAACTTGTGGCAGGTGACGTGGCAAGTGACATGCTAAATACAAGTACACTGCTACTCTTTCAGCTGCTGCTACTCACTCTGGTCTCACAAAATGGGTGAAAGAGTTAAATAATACTGTTTTTTGAGCTTGGTGAGGGTCTTATGATTTTATCCTAACTAAACGCTTCTAGACGCAAACGCGGTAAAACGCGACTAAACGCAGCAAAACGGGCATTTCTAAACGCCGGTTTCAGCTTTTAAAAACATATGTTCAACAGAGTTTGCACCGGTATCTCGTGTGCATGGGGCCTAACCCAAATTAATTAGTGGATATTATTTAGTCTCTGTGAAAGTTATATAGTCTACAAGCTATGGTGCAAATCATTGAAAATTGATCACACCTGATGCACTGATGGCTCATTTCTCGAGGCCCTGAAATGTCAGGAAAGTATAAATACCCCCCAAATTACCCTTTTTTGAAAAGTAGTTAGTCAAAGGTATTAAGTAAGAGGCATGGTGAGTGTTTTGAAGTTGTAATTTTTCCCACAATTCTTGGGAAAATTAAGAATTTTTTTTTCCCCAAAATTGTCATAATAACAAGTTATTTCTCACACACAGCATATGCATACTTCCAGTTACACCCCAAAATACATTCTGCTACTCCTCCTGAGTATGGCGATACCACATGTGTGTGACTTTTACACAGCCTGGCCACACAGAGAGGTCCAACATGCAGGGAGCATAAAATTACACTTCTAATTTCCTAAAGACCTATTACATTATTGAAGGCCCTGGAGCACCAGGACAATGGAATTACCCACAAACTGACCCCATTTTGGAAAGCGAAACACCCCAATGTCTATTATATGAGGCATAATGAGTCTTCGGAAAACGTAGAAAGAAAATTAAAATGTATTTTTTTTTTTTACACAAAGCGGTCAGTTTATAAGATATTTCTAACTCAAAGCATGTACATAGCAAAAATGACACTCCAAAATACATTCTGCTACTCCTCCTGAGTATGGCGATACCACATGTGTGATACTTTTACACAGCCTGGCCACATACAGAGGTCAGACATACAGACGTTCTAGGAGCATAAACTACACCTCGAAATGACCCCATTTTGGAAAACAAACATCTCAACGTATATTCTATGAAGCATTATGAGTCTTTTGAATGGTTAATTTTTTACACAAGTCTTCAGAAAACTTGGAAAGAAAATGAAAACCTATTTTTTTTACACAATTTATAAGATATTTCTAACTCATAGCATGTATATAGCAAAATTACACCCCAAACACATTCTGCTACTCCTCCTGAGTATTGTGATACCACATGTGTGAGACTTTTACACAGCCAGTCCACATACAGAGGCCCAACATTGAAGTAGTACTTTCAGGCGTGCTAGGAGCATACATTACACATCTCATATCATTCCTACCTATCACACTTTGGAAGGTCCTTGAGCACCAGGACAGTGGAATTACCCACAAAATGACCCCATTTTGGAAAGCAAACACCCCAACGTATATTCTATGAGGCATGGGCTGCAGATAGGCACTTGGTTACTCTGATAGGCTGGAGACAGGTACTCGAGTACTCTGATGGCCTGGTGATGGGTACTCGGGTACTCTGATGGCCTGATGACAGGTACTCGTGTACTCTGATGGCCTGGTGACAGGTAATCGGGTACTCTGATGGGCTACAGATAGGTACTCGGGTACTCTGATGGGCTGGTGACTGGTACTCGGGTACTCTGATGGGCTGGTGACTGGTACTCAGGTACTCTGATGGGCTGGTGACTGGTACTCGGGTACTCTGGGCGGTGACTGGTACTCGGGTACTCTGATGGGCTGGTGACTGGTACTCAGGTACTCTGATGGGCAGTGACAGGTACTCTGAAGGGCGGTGACAGGTACTCAGATGGGCTGTGACAGGTACTCAGATGGACTGTGACAGGTACTCAGGTACTCAGATGGGCTGTGACAGGTACTCAGATGGACTGTGACATGTACTCAGATGGACTGTGACAGGTACTCAGGTACTCATATGGGCTGTGACAGGTACTCAGGTACTCAGATGGGCTGTGACAGGTACTCAGGTACTCAAATGAACTGTGACAGATACTCAGATGGGCTGTGACAGGTAGTCAGATGGGCTGTGACAGGTGCTCAGGTACTCTGGTACTCAGATGAACTGTGACAGGTACTCGGGTACTCAGATGGACTGTGACAGGTACTCAGATGTACTGTGACAGGTACTCGGATACTCAGATGAACTGTGATAGGTACTCAGGTACTTAGATGTACTGTGACAGATACTCAGGTACTCAGATGGACTGTGACAGGTACTCGGGTACTCATATGGACTGTGACAGGTACTCGGGTACTCATATGGACTTTGATGGGTGGTGACAGGTACTTTGATGGGTGGTGACAGGTCCTCTTTATTAGGGGGGCAATCAGTGTGATTGGTGTACACTGTAAGCAGTAATCTCCTTCTCACACACGATCGGTGTGTGAGGAGGAGAACCCCTTTAACATCTCGTTACCGCGGTTTGTTGATATGCTGTGACCGGCTGTGATTGGACACAGTCACGTGGTAAAGAGCCAATTTCATTGGCTCTTTACTACGATCGGGGTTGAGCTGTGTCAGGGTGACAAGCCTCGTCCCCGATCGCTGTTCTGCGAGTGCCCTAGGGGTGCGCACGAGCGCAGTGCTCGTAGACAGTACATGTGCCATTTTTTATGGGCTCTTTACACAGTTCTGGGATGGCCTGTGTCCGAGGGACACTTCTCATCCTCGATCACCATGCTGCGGGCCCCCGGGGGGCCCACAGAAGCGGCAAAGAACAGAGGACGTCAAATGACGCCCGCCCAGGATGGGAGATCCCATCTGCGGACGTCATTTGACTATGGCCCGGTATTGAAGTGGTTAAAGCGATCCCTAAAAACCAATCTCTTCAGAGAGGCCTGTCCCACCTTTAACCTCCCTGGAGGTAATCCCGACTGTGGCTCGGGGTGAATTTTCATTACCAAAAGCGGTAACCCTGAGCCACACTGAGGATCGCATCGCAGGATCCAGGCAAAGTTACTTACCTTGTCCCCAGGATCCTGCGATGTCTCCCCGCTGTGTTATCACAGTGCCAGGCTCCGTTCCCTGCGGCCGTCGCAACGCACAGGGACGGAGCCCGGCGGCAAATTCAAAAAGTTAAAAACACATTACACATACAGTACACTGTAATCTTACAGATTACATTACTGTATCAAAATATTTTGCATCCCTTTTGTCTCTAATGCTTTGTCCAGTGCCCTGCATGCAGTTTTATATTATATATACTGTTCTTTCTGCCTGGAAACTTGAGAATGTCCATAGCAATCAAAAAATGTCCCTTTACGTCAAAAGCGGTTTTGCGATAATAAATTAGAATCACTTGCAGAATTGAGCGATAGTGATTTGTGGGGATATTAGTCATCAAACACTGAAAGTAACGACAGCGACAATTCTGCAACTGAGCAAATTTCAGTGTTTTTGATTTGATTACATTATTGAATAAATGTTATTATTATTATTATATTATTATTAATTATTTATAGTTATTTATTATATTATAATTTATGATTTTGTGTTTCAAACTTTATCATACCCGGGATGTCTACTAGACTCTTGTTTGGACAGATTTAAGTGTGTTATTACTAAGAATTACAAATATAAAACGCCAAATTTCTATGCAAAACAATGTCCTGCTTTCAGCATCAAAAATCTGACATAATCATACCGCCAGGGTGGTTAACTAATAAATTATACTTTTACATTCCCCATCAGCTTATCCCCCACAGCTATTAACTTCTGTATGATTTGTGCTTTCCTTTAAGATTGTAATCGCTAACAAACAGTGCAATCTGATTCCTCTTGTATTAAATTTGTTACTGTACTGTCTTCCTCCATTTTGTAAAGTGCTGCACAAACTGTTGGCACTATATAAATCATTTTTTATTAGGGCAGGTAGTCTCATTCGTTTGGTGGCAGGTTATTTAGGGCAGAACTTCCACATAGTTTTTTGGCATGATGCCCTTTGCACAATGCTTACTTGTTAACCCTAATAAATCTCTAAAAGCTAAAGGGTCATATCAAAGTTTAGTTATGGGGCCTATGATTTCCAGGTATGCCCCTGAAATAAATAATAAGTGTAAAATAAGCGCCCTAACTGATCACAGAATGGTATATCAATGTACAAACATCTGGCTTTTTATGCAGAATTTGTATATGCCTCAAGACTTGTAGCATTGAACAATTATATATAATCAAATGATGGTCACCTTTGGCTCTACTGTTTTCAATTGTTGCAACTAATCTTACAATAGTGTGATGAAAACGATTCAAGTATCATTTTATAAGCTTGGCTATCAAGCTGTTTAACTTAGAGTAGTACATAGTGTATAGAGTGTCACTGACCTTTTATTATTTGTACATTAATGGCATAATATGCATGACTATACAGTTTATTAAGGCTTTGCTGTGCTATATTCCACTTTTTTAACTTTTATATGGCTGATTATCTACACCAGAATCATCAAAAAGGCTGTGAATATATAAATACCTGCACTGATAATGGAGTGGAACCACCGGAATGACTTGGAGAACTGGGTAATGACTTGCATGATAGTAGCTGTTGCTGTCTCTTCAGCGATAAGACCTTCTGAGCAACTGAAAATATCAAGCAAATATACAACAAATATAAAGTACCGTATGAAGAAGAGCAATTTAAATTAATAGCAATTAAGTGTATGTATTTGTGTACACTTGAGTTTAATGCTTTAGAAGAAACAACATCCTCAGTGAGCAAACACTTCATGCGTATTCTGTTTAGTGGATGTTTTTAAAAATGTGCTATGTAACATTAAAGTATTAAAGTTTTGAGTGTACTAATATGAATGCTGTAATGGTATTTAGTGTTTGTAATAAGATCAGCAATTATTTTTTGTAATTTTCTGCCTATTTTTATGAAAGATTTGCTACATAAAATAAACTGGGCAGATTACAAACTTTAAAGCTGAACTGCAAACAAACAGCCCATATATGTCAATTGTGATTCACATACCCCTGCCACACTACATAACTAGGTTGGTGATGACCATTTGCCCCGCTACAGTTAAGAAATAGAGCCAGGTCATAGATCCATCCCCCGTATGCAGACTGAGCCATGAATGAACTTCACCACACTGATGAGGTCATCACTCGTTTCTTCTATCGCCTAGCTCCCAATATTAAGCAGGTGTACTTTGAAACCCCTACATTCTTAGGCCTATATAACACTATCTTGTTGCTGGCAACAACTTACTTGTTCTAGAGCCGCTTTATAAATATCAATCCTTAACCCTCTCCTCCTTCCTTTTAATTGATGCTATCAAACAATCACAAGACAACAGAGTAATAATAAGGAACTATGCAGGTAACATTAATTAAAGGGGGAGGAGGGGGTTGGGACTCCTAGTTTATAAAGCTGTCATAGAACATCTAAACAATATAGGCACCCATATATCACATGTTAGGCTGCTATGATAAATCTATTTTTTTTAGCTTCACTGCAGTCAGTGGATCAGCAATTTATTGTTTTTGTCTGTTCAAAGTTTATTAAACTGGTTGTTTGATTCCTTCCACCTGCTTCTGAAAGAAGTTTCCAGAATATAGGGTAAGGAGAGTCAAATAACCAGTATGAATATTTATCATGCCCAAGCCAATCCATGGAAGGAGGTGTCCAAGTGATAAGTTTTCCTTTCTCTTCAGGGAAGATTCCAGCTCTCCTAGGGCTGCTGCCTGTGGGAGATAGCTACTGAGATGAAAATTCCTGTCTGGGCCTCAGCAGGAGCTGGGCTGGTAGTCTGCGGAGGATTGCTAAAAGAATATTTCCTGGAGGGCATTGTCCTGAAGTATTGGACTGGAGAAGGATCTTTTATTTCCCTCACTGAGGATCTACCTGTAGGTGCTCAGTGGCAGACAGCTTCTGGGACATTGTGACCAAAGACAGTGCTGTAGACTCTTGGGTGTATAAATGTTAGGGGGGAACTAAGTGCCAGAGGATGCTATGTGGACAGGAACTGCACTTATAGAGTCCTGGATATACTAGCCATTTCCTGCTAATTGCAGGAAAAGCTGCTTAGAGAAGAGTATTGAGAAGTTCCTTCCTGTTGTCTCTGCAATTGTTTGGAGTATCGTATGACCCTAAACCCCTCTCCTGTTCAAGTTTAACAGTAATAACTAGTAAAAAAGACCACCCCTAGGCTGAGCCTGAATTGTCGTTGTGCATAGAACTGTGCTTGTGTCTGGCAGCCTCTGTACTAGTAAGGGAGACTTGGGTATATTCTCAGCTCATCCTTTGGGGGTGAGAGCTACACACAAACAAAATTTCCATGCTCAAATACTTTACTCTGTAAGTAATAAAATACACAGATACAAAATTCACCCACATCACCATATAAATATTGCAAACTATAAAACTTTCTAACTTGAATGTTTCCATTGCCTCCATATACGAGGGACGTTCAAGCCAAACCCATACTTTTCATTTTACAGGTATACAAAGGAATGCTAGTGTGGCGGTACTACATGCAGTAGTAAGTGGCAAATGTGTCCTATTACTGATAGGTGGTGCACATGTCGTGGGCCAGTCCAGAGACTGTTAATCAAGATGGCAAACAACAGTGCCAGTGCGTGCATGAAACAGCGTGTGGTGATGAAGTTTCTTGTGAACTAAGGCATAAAACCCGTGGATATCTACAGAAGACTTCAAGCACAGTACAGTGATGAGTCGCTCAGCTGCAGTAAGACATTTGAATGATGTAAATGTTTAAAAAATAGCTGTACGTCCTTCAGTGATGACCCCGGCCGTGGTGGTTCCCAGCCCACAATAGTCATTCCTGTGAACATTCAGCGAGTGGATTGCTGGATTGCACAAGAGACTAATCTTTCTGTGGGAACAGTGAACACAAGTAAAGAAGACCGTCCTAGGATGGTTCAAGCGTACTGACAAATCTTTCTATGCCAAAGCTTTACAGGCATAAGTTAAACGCTGGGATAAGTGCATAAGTGTAGCAGGGGGAGTGTGTCATAAATAAATGCAGTTTCCACTGCTTGAAATTTGTTCTTTTAGTATATAAACTCAAAAGTCCCGGTCGACTTGAACAGCCCTCGTACAAAAATGTCCATGTAATCTTCAGGGTTCCCAGGCTAACCCAGGTATCTATTTTATACATTTTTTTATCATTGTGCTTATTATAGATTTTGGGAGGTAGAATCTGGATTTGAGGTGGCATACATACAGCCTGTTTCTTGTTATACAGTGGGGACGGAAAGTATTCAGACCCCCTTAAATTTTTCGCTCTTTGTTATATTGAAGCCATTTGCTAAAATCATTTAAGCTCTTTTTTTTTTTCTCATTAATGTACACACAGCACCCCATATTAACAGAAAAAAACAGAATTGTTGACATTTTTGCAGATTTATTAAAAAAGAAAAACTGAAATATCACATGGTCCTAAGTATTCAGACCATTTGCTGTGACACTCATATTTAACTCAGGTGCTGTCCATTTCATCTGATCATCCTTGAGATGGTTCTACACCTTCATTTGAGTCCAGCTGTGTTTGATTATACTGATTGGACTTGATTAGGAAAGCCACACACCTGTCTATATAAGACCTTACAGCTCACAGTGCATGTCAGAGCAAATGAGAATCATGAGATCAAAGGAACTGCCTGAAGAGCTCAGAGACAGAATTGTGGCAAGGCACAGATCTGGCCAAGGTTACAAAAAAATTTCTGCTGCACTTAATGTTCCTAAGAGCACAGTGGCCTCCATAATCCTTAAATGGAAGACGTTTGGGACGACCAGAACCCTTCCTAGAGCTGGCCGTCCGGCCAAACTGAGCTGTCGAGGGAGACAAGCCTTGGTGAGAGAGGTAAAGAAGAACCCAAAGATCACTGTGGCTGAGCTCCAGAGATGCAGTCGGGAGATGGGAGAAAGTTGTAGAAAGTCAACAATCACTGCAGCCCTCCACCAGTCGGGGCTTTATGGCAGAGTGGCCATATATATGTTTTTCCCATATTTGTTTTTTTCTTAGGATTGGAATATGTGATAATAAGCAATAAAGAGACTAAAGCTGGCCATAGATGGACCGGTGAGCTGGCTGATAAAAAAGAAAAAAAAAAAAAAAAATGGATTCCCCAGCCACACATTTGAGGTGGCTGGAGGAATCCTTCTTTCTGAACTATTGTATTCTGACAGCAGGACTCTTCCATTGTCAGAATACACTGATCAGCTCTGCAGCTGTTTTACAGCATCTAATTACTACATCATCACAGAATGTTGGGACCCATTGATTATTATTTGTCTATTATCTAATCAGATATCTAATAATGGAAATGAGTTGGATGTTGTATATATGGTCACAATTGTCACTGGATGGCTGCACAGGTTTATAGGTATTTTGAATTACTTTTTTGTGCCGAGTCAATTCAGTTTTCGTTTTTTTTTTATATCATTTGTATGCTATTATAATAAGCAAGGTCATGTGTGTGTACTGAGAACAGGCCGCCCCAGGCATAATGAACCAGACTAAACAGGAGGCCTGGGGTGCATATTGGTAACACTATCTATCTAATGTGCAGTGCATTTGTTATCTCTCCTTATGCTGCGAACACACAATCGGAATTTCCGTCAGACAAAACTTGGATTGTTTTTCCAACGGAATTCCGCTCAAGCTTGCCTTGCATACACACGGTCACACAAAAGTTCTCTGAACTTTGGACCGTCAAAAAAGTGACGTACAACACTATGACGAGCCGAGAAAATGAAGTTCAATGCTTCCAAGCATGCGTCGAATTGTTTCCGAGCATGCGTCGTTTTTTGCCCGTCCGAATTGCATACAGACGATCGCATTTTTGGATAGGAACTTTTCCCGACCTAAAAATAGAGAACATCCTCCCAATCTTTTGCTGGCTGGAATTCCGCCAGCAAAAGACCGATGGAGCATACACACAGTCGCATTTTCCGACAAAAAGCTCTCATCGGAAATTTGCTGGCGGCATTTCCGATTGTGTGTACACGGCATTAGAGTAATCAAAAATTTGCAATCAGAGTCTAGCTTACCTTCGCTGAAGACTCGATCCACATTTAACCCATAGGTGGCGCATGTCTCATAGTACATACATCGCCTCATGTCATTGCACAGACCTCTGGCTCGCACATCTTCAATCACCCTGGGGTTGTTGGAGCTGATTTTATCTGCAAAGAGTAACACTTAGATAAGTGAAATGGCATGTGATACAGCAAATTAGATAAATATCAGTTATTTGCCTGCCCTGTAACCTGTCACCGTGCTGCTGTCATTTCACACGTATACTTTATGGAGAAAACAAGGAGCGACACAAAACTGTGATTTTTTTTTTTTTTTTTAAGACGGTTACAGTGATACATTTCTTTACAGACAGTGACCAAATAGTAGCACACATGAGATGGTGATTCTTCTGGCCTGTGTGTAATAATCCCCGTGTTTACGGGCAGCAGTAGACTGCACCCTGCAGCCAAGGCTGGGGCAATATCAATGAGCCATGTCAGATATTTTCCAACTTTATCATTATTATTAAAGCACATATAAAACCAAAACCTTTACAGACAGCATATGTATACAGCAGGGATACATACAGCAATAAATATATGAATTAAGATTCTAGAACTTCCCCATTCTATTCAACATTAAAGAAAAAAGTTTTGAATTTACATACAGACAGGTCCGGTGCATGGATTTTTATCTACACAGGCATTATTTTAGATCCAGTGGCATCATCAGTGGGTCTTTGTGCATCTCTATGCAATACAAGCAGATCATGACTAGTGGGAGGAGCCAGCAGGGTGCTGCACACAGCTACTTAAAGCTGAACTCCATCCTTACTTTCATTCCTGCACAGTTGTACAGGTTCTTCTACGGTAATGAAATTGATTGCTCTGATTTCACTGCAAACTGTAAGCATTTCACAGTGTGTATTAGTAATGACAGTAGGTCATAGAGCCCACCTTATTTCTAGCTGGAGGACATGCAGCATGATCCATACCTCCAGATATTTTGAGATGAGAACTAGGGACACCTATTTGCAAAAGTATGTAGGCAAAGGACACACCCTGCCACGCCCCCTTAAAGGAGACTTTAAAAAAAAAAAAAAAGGTTTAAACCCACAAGTGCTTATTTTACCACTACTATTCCTTTATACTGGCTTGTAAAATTTACAAATGCATCAATTTAGAAATTGGATGAAAGGTTTAGCGTTGGGAAACACTTTTGGATAGATAAATAGTGAATTTTATATACAACTATATAGATCAGACCAAAATGAGGGACAAGTGAGGAGGAAAGAGGGACAGAGGGACATTGTTCCAAATAAGGGACAGTCCCTCCAAATCAGGGACAGTTGGGAGTTATGCATGATCTAGCCCTGTTCTCCCCTGCCTTACTGTCCCTGGCCTGTCCCATTTATTCATTAATTCAATATCAATTTCTTAAATGCAAGATGTAGTCTTACATGTTGCCTGGTTCTGCATGCAAATACAGCCTGCCTAGGAACACCAGGGACGTGCGGTGAGGTCAGTGGCTGGTGAGACACTGGCTAGTATCAGAGCCAGAAACACACAGGTTACATACGCCGCGATCATTAGAGCGAGAACAATAATTCTAGCACTAGACCTCTTCTGTAAGCGTCACCTAGAAAGATTTTTAAGTACTGAAGTTTGGCACCATTCCACGAGTGTGCGCAATTTTAAAGTGTGACGTGTTAGGTAACTATTTACTTGGTGTAGCATCATCTTTCACATTATACAAAAGAATTGGGTTATCTTTAGTGTTTTTTTAATTTTTTTTTTTTATATATTCATGAAACAGTTTTTTTTTTTTTTTAAACACGTTTGAAAAATTGCTGCGCAAATACTGGGTAACATAAAAAGTTACAACGACCACCATTTTATTCCCTAGGGTGTCTGCTATAACAATATATATAATGTTTGGGGGCTCTGAGTAATTTTCTAGCAAACAAATTATGACTATTACATGTAGGAGAGAAGTGTCAGAATTGGCCTGGGTGGCAAGGAGTTAATTACCATAAGTAAAATACAAATAATTATTATAAATTGTTTTTAAGGTAATTTACTATATTTTCAAAAACTGTACTCAAGCAGGTGGCTTAACGGACAAATTACTGAAGTTTGAAGTTCAAACTTCAAACCAGTATTTTCCCAGTAAATAGATAAATAATAAATGATTATCTTATAACATATAGCATAATAATATATGATTTAGCTTGATTATAACAGTACCTTTTCAACAGTAGCAGATTCTCATTCTCCCTCCTAACTGTGTGAGAAAAACATGGGATTGTGGGTAAATCTTATACACATAAACACATGTTTTTTCCTTGTAGTTAAGAGGGCTGGGCTGGAAAGGAGCATTTGTTTTTTAGACACATGCCCCTTCTATGACACTGCAGTGAGAGGCGTGCCTCCACTGCAGCGTTTTTATTGGACAGCTGGGCCTAATGGTACTTTACCATTGGTCCAACACTCCAAGCTGTCCATTGAGCTCAGTGCCTCTGACAAGAAGTGAGGAGAGGCACTGTGAGCTCAACCTCTCAGTCTGCTGCAAACAGTGTGCCAGCTTGTATTTAAACTGGCCGCTCTGTAGGAAGCTTCTGACAGGCTGTGCAAGGAGCTCCATATCTCCGGAACCATAGGTCCTAGGAGCCCCATTTTTACCAGTGGTGGGGTAGGACTTAGGCTACCCACCCCCCCAAATTTGGGGTCTCTGTGCTACGACCCTCGAAGCCCGATTTTTTTTTTTTTAATGTTCATGGCAGGTGACCAGACCCACATCCACCCATCAAGGCAATTTGATATCTGCATAACTCTTCCTAAGAGCCAGCCTACCACTTGCATCATGGTTAGGAACCAGAGTACAGTGCTCTGCTGGCCCCTCCCACCAGCCACAATCTGCCTACATTGCTTAAAGAAGCACAGAGACAAAGCAAGTTATGTAATGAACATGTAAATGGAATGTATTTCAATAAGCCTAGTTTACACCACTACAGTGCTTCTATAAGTGTATAAAAAGAATACAGCATGCAGCATTTTTTCCACTTGAAGGCTTGTGAATCCTCCACAAATGCATGCAATTAAGTTAAAAAAGAAAAATCTTAAATAATTCCCCAAAAAACGTTACACAACACACTGTAAAAAACAAAACACATGCATGTTAACACGCATGAAGAAATGAACACGGACCGCAAGGGTTGTGTTGTGAGCAAGCTCTTCGGCTAGGTTCACATTTGTGTGTTGTAGGAAATAGCACACAATTGCATGCGTTCCCGCAATGCACAAAAATGCGCATCTCTATTTGCAGGTGCGTGCTAGTGCCATTAGTTCTGAATGGCACTCTAATGCACCTTGCTAACGTGTGTTTTCTTGTGCATTAAAACACATGGTAACAAAGTACCATGCGTTTTGATGCAGTACAAATAAACAAAAAAGACCAATGTAATCATGAATGGGCTGCCCTAAATGTGACGTGTGAAATTGCTACATAGGTGTGAATGGAGCCGTAGGCAGCCCATGGATGATTTTCTTTCCTTCCAATCGCTCGATTCCCTCCCGCAGCACTATTGTGTTCCGCCAGTGGCTGGGGGGGGGGGGGGGTGCAGAGATCCTTCCCAGGTGCAGAGAGCCTTCCCAGCAGAAAGCTATGATTACTGCTGGCAGAAATCCCATGTAGAAAAATCAGGCTGGTCGTACCTAAATTAATCGATGGATCGACTTGAATATATTCAGCCTGCCCACACATGGTTTGAATCTTGGCCTGTCCCTACTGAACCGGCTGAATTTCGATCCATGTATGGCCGGCTTTTGCCAATTTGAAGTGTCAGTAACATTGGTCGAAAGGCCACTATATGCAAAACTAAAAAAAAAAAGAAAAAAGCTTTGCTTTATAATTAAAGTGGTTCTAAAGGCAGAAGGTATTTTATCTTAATGCATTCTATTGCATTAAGATAAAAAAAACTTCTGTGTGCAACAGCCCCCCTCAGTCCCCTAACACTTACCTGAGCCCCATCTCAATCCAGCGACATTGCATGAGAGTCTTGGCTGTTCGGGACTCTCCCTCCTCATTGGCTGAAACAGCAATGGGCGCCATTGGCTCCTGCTGCTGTCAATCAAGGTCAGTGAGCCAATGAGGAGAGAGAAGGGGAGGGGCTGAGCCACAGCTCCATGTCTGAATGGACACACAGACCAGCGGCTCGGCTCGGGTGCCCCATAGCAAGCTGCTTGCTGTGGGGGCACTCGGCAGAAGGGAGGGGCCAGGAACGCCGAGGAGGATGATCTGGGCTGCTCTATGCAAAACCATTGGACAGAGCAGGTAAGTATAACATGTTTGTTATTTTTAAACAAAAAAAAAAAAAAACAAGACTTTAATACCACTTTAACTTTAAGAACATAATCTATAAGAATGAGAGATGCAAGTATGTGTGCTTTGTTGAATGCATGTACATTCTTAAATTATTTTCTAAAGTACCAATAAAGTATACAGTGAGGAATGATTAGAGTACAGGTCATAAAATGGTGATAATGATTAGCATTAGGATTATAAAATGATAAAATTAGTGGTACAGCTAGTAAAATTGCCCCGTCTGTTAGCAAATGCATGTCAAAGTATTATAAAACCATCTAGATAAATGACACCCCATTAAGAAAGATGAATATTTTCATGGTACATTGTGCTGTTGAAAAAATGATTGGCTGAAGGCTATGTATTTACATAATCTACTGGTTCTTGACAATCATTTGGAGAAGTGGTATTTAAACTTCTATTGTTAAAAGATCATCCTGTATATCAACAATCAGAACTTGTTAAGTAATATTACATGTAATTTTAGAATATAAAGAAGGCTTACCTTGAGTCCCCACCAATGCCACAGCAATGTCAGACACGTTACGATAGTTTGCCAGGAGAGCATAATACTGGAATATGTCCTGAAAACTTGCCTCATTCTCCAGGCTGAACACAAAGATGACGCCATCCACCCAGTTAGAAAACTAAAAGGCAAGAGGAGGTCCAATCAATACACAATCTGTCACTGGGAATTATTGGTTCAGGTTTAAACCATCCTCACCTTCTCTAGGGAATCATATGGATGTTTTCTCAGTCTGACCTCTACTAAGTTGAAACCAGATTGTCAGACGGAGGAAGCAAGGATCGCTTTTCCTCATTGGCAAAATAATGTTAGCTTGATCTTGAATCCTTCTGTACATGTACACTGTGCTCCGAACTTTGGGTTGAGGCACTGGGGTTGATTTACTAAACACAAATAGACTCTATGCAAGAGCAGTTGCTCCAGAGCTTAGTAAATGAGCAGAAGCTCTGCTGACTTCCATCATCCAATCATGTGCAAGCAAAATTATGTTTTTTTTTATTCTCCTTGCACGTGATTGGGTATTCTTTGCAAATGAAGCTCATTTACTAGGTTCTAGAGCACTTTGCACTTTGCAAAGTGAACAGTCTGTTTGCCTTTAGTAAATCAAGCCCTTTGTATTTTCTACTGCTAAAGTGAATAAAGAAGAATACAGAGACAAAAACAAAAAACAAAACCAGTGGCGTTTTAGTTTCCCCTTTAGTTTTCGCCTGATATAAGAAGTGATAAATAGTGAAGTTGTATTTCAAATAAAATGCCTACCATAAAAGTAAAAGAAATAAAGAATTAATTTGGATGTATGACTTCCATGATTGCTGCCAAATTGGAAGGGTTTTGTACTAATGGAGGTGGTGGGTTTATAATAACATCTCAATGTTTGGCTTCCTGCTAGTGCTACCTCTCAGTCCAGAACTGTGCACCCACTTCTCCTTCACCGGGGAACACAATGTGCACAGCATTTCCAGAAGCCAAAAGGCTGACTCCTTGATCATAAAGGCATAGGTGTGGATTTATTGCAGGCAAATAGACTGTGCACGTTTCAGGTGCAGTTGATCCAGAGCTTATTAAATGAGGGGAAGCTCAGCGGACTTCCATCATCAAATCAAGTGAAAGCAAAAATTAATTTTATTTTTATTTTCCTTGTATGTGATTGGGTAGTCTTTGCAAAGTGAAGCTTCATTCCATTTACTAGGTTCTGGAGTAACTGCACTAGCTACATACAGTATCTCACAAAAGTGAGCACACCCCTCACGTTTTTGTAAATATTTTATTATATCTTTTCATGTGACAACACTGAAGAAATGACACTCTGCTACAATGTAAAGTAGTGAGTGTACAGCTTGTATAACAGTGTAAATTTGCTGTCCCCTCAAAATAACTCAACACACAGCCATTAATGTCTAAACCGCTGGCCACAAAAGTGAGTAAACCCCTAAGTGAAAATGTCCAAATTGGGCCCATGTGACTCGTTAGTGTTACAAGATCTCAGGTGTGAATGGGGAGGCGGTGTGTTAAATTTGGTGTTATCACTCTCACTCTCTCATACTGGTCACTGGAAGTTCAACATGGCACCTCATGGCAAATAACTCTCTGAGGATCTGAATAAAAGAATCGTTGCTCTACATAAAGATGGCTTGGGCTATAGGAAGATTGCCAGGACCCTGAAACTGAGCTGTAGCACGGTTGCCAAGACCATACAGCAGTTTAACAAGACAGGTTCCACTCAGAAGAGGCCTTGCCATGGTCGACCAAAAAAGTTGAGTGCACGTGCTCAGCATCATATCCAGAGGTTGTCTTTGGGAAATAGACGTATGAGTGCTGCCAGTATTGCTGCAGAGGTTGAAGGGGTGGGGAGGTCAGCTTGTCAGTGCTCAGACCATTTGCCGCACACTGCATAAAATTGGTCTGCATTGGTTAAGCAACAGTTTGCTGAAGACAAGCAGACTAAGGACATGGATTACTGGAACCATGTCCTGTGGTCTAATGAGACCAAGATAAACCTATTTGGTTCAGATGTTGTCAAGCGTGTGTGGCGGCAACCAGGTGAGGAGTACAAAGATAAGTGTGTCTTGCCTACAGTCAAGCATGGTGGTGGCAGTGTCTTGGTCTGGGGCTGCATGAGTGCTGCTGGCACTGGGGAGCTACAGAATATTGAGGGAACCATGAATGCCTACATATACTGTTACATGCTGAAGCAGAGCATGATCCCCTCCTTTCAGAGACTAGGCCGCAGGGCAGTATTGCAACATGATAATGACTCCAAACACACCTCCAAGACGACCACTGCCTTGCTAAAGAAGCTGAGGGCAAAGGTGATGGACTGGCCAAGCATGTCTCCAGACCTAAACCCTATTGAGCATCTCTGGGGCATCCTCAAATGGAAGGTGGAAGAGCACAAGGTCTCTAACATCCACCAGCTCTGTGATTTTGTCATGGAGGAGTGGAAAAGGAATCCAGTGGCAACCTGTGAAGCTCTGGTGAGACATCCATTTTTGAGGTTCTGCTTCCAGCTCTCCCAGTGGTTGAAGCAGATCTTTTGAGTCTCTGATAGATAACCATCATCTACAGGTGGCACTGCGAAGGGGGTGATGTCACCAGAGAGAGAGCCAAACATTGAGTGGGCAGAGAGCCCAGAAACTCTAAGCTCCCCCTCTCCTCCTTTCTGCATGTTCCTGCAAAGGTGACCAGAGGGAGCAGCGGTGGAGTAAGCAGTGGAAGAGTTGCTGGGTGGTTGGAGGATGAAGGCGCTTGGTGGCAGAAAGGTGCAGTGTCTGGGGGGTGGTGGGAAGCAAAACGTTTCAGTCAATGGTTCAGTGTTAAGGGTGCTGCTTGACTGGTAGATAAAATTTTAGGGTGCGGGGTACTGGATTCTTCTTAGGCCTATATGCAAGAGCTGTTGTAAAACTTGTACAGTAAGTCAGCAGAGAGGCTTCACTGAATGAGCACCACCTGATATGATGTAGGCTCCTGGACCACGTCACTCGCTGATTAAAAGGTGTAAAGTGCAAGGTGGTTTAGTTGACATGGGGAAGGGGTGTTTACTGTGCATTACCTCAATACATGGTAACACACAGCACTCTGTGTCGTGTGGTGTGTTGTGGTGCAGTTTTATTTAGAATGGCACACTAGTGCACAAGTAGGTGCCAATGGGCCTACACTGCAGCGCAGTTGGAAAAAGAAGTGCAGGTCTGGTTTTTGCTTATAGGAGCCTTGTGGAATTAGAGGACATCCATGTATACTAAGATTATTCTATGGTCTGATTTATACAACTATGGAGGTGGTTATGGTTTTTATCATTGTATATGTCTTTTACATGTAGTTTTCTTCATCCTTTTTGACATTCATAAATTTTGCTATTTTGATATGACGGTTGAGCTATGTCAGGTTTTTTAATTCTGAGTTACACATATATGATTTTTGCCGAGAGCTCCTGCTCCATTCTTTTTCCCCTCTCTACCCTATTGTGAGGATTTATGATTTTTTCTATTTATATTCATACTTGGTGGGTCCATACCTTGAGGGTCCTTTATCTTTAGTGTTACATCTGGTTTTTCTTACATTGTTGTGAGTTGGCAGCCCATTGACAATGAACAAGCTTACTAAATTGAACACACGTTAACGTGCAAAATACCATCACACATTAATGTGTATGCAATAACACACCACAATGGAATGACATAGTTGGAACAGGATCTTAATAGTTTGATCAACACTGCTGATCATGTGATGTATTAACTATAAGGACTAAGGATGAGTTAAGGTTTGTGTTGAACACAGTATGGGCCGAAGCTGCAGGAAACTGACACATTATATCAGGCTGCTGGCCCAATCAGCTGCAGCCGTGGAATTCCCTGCTGCGCAACCGCACATAACAAAGGAGCAGAGATGCTGGGGACATCATTGTCCAAATATGGCCATGTTAGGTCAATGATGTTACCAGCATCTCCATCCCTTTGTTATATGCAGATGTGAGGCGGAATATTCCACAGTTGCAACTGTTTGAGCTGGCAGCCTGATATCTTGTGACAGTTCTCAGCAGGTTTCGGGCCGGACAAAGATTATCCCCAATGAGGACTTAAGAGGGGGCTTCTCAAAATGGCAGACAGTGGGGGGTGATTTAATAAAACTGGTGCACACAGAATCTAGTGCAGCTGTGCATAGTAACCAATCAACTGCTAGGTTTTAGTGCCGGTTCACGCTGGGGTGGCTTCAAAGTCCCCCGACTCTGAAGCTGCCCCGTACAGTGCGACTTTAGCACGGCTTGCAAACAATTTCTGTAATAAAAGTCAATGCAAATAACTCTGAAGTTGCCCCCAAAAGGTACAGGAACCCTTTTCTAAGTCGGAGCGTCTTGAGTCGCTCCAATTAGAACGGTTCCATTGCACTGCATTGAGTGCAACTTTCCAGGTGGCTAAGTCGCCTGACATGTCGCCCTAAGTGTGGACCGAGCCTGATTGTCAAAGCTTAATTGAAGATGCTGAAGTTAGAAGCTGATTGATTACTATGCACAGTTGCACTAGATTCTGTGTTCCATTCCAGTTTCAGTAAATCACTCCAGTATGTGTTTACCATATGTTTACAGAAATTTCTAGTTTAATAAACCTAGCTGCTCCAAATTCCCACTTTCCAGTGGGGGATATCTTGTTCTTTTTATATAATTGCGATGTTGGCAACAGACATCTGGTTCTGGAAACGTCTTCTTTCAAGTGTCCTTCTATAGTGATAAAAGGTTTTTGGCAGATGTTTGGCAATGCAGAACCTTAATTACATTTATTTTTTAAAAGTGTAAGTATCTGAATTTGATCTGGCTTCAGCCTATTGCAGTCTCTGTGCAGCAGGGTTGGATTGTGAGAGGAAGAAGCAGCATAAGGATCAGTACATGTGATGTCAAGGATCATGTGGATTAGATAAGAAAGCAGATTGACAGAGAGATGATCTCATCATTGTGCTTCTTCTTCTTTCACTGTGCAGTCACAGGCTGGGAGGGTCAAGGATGACCTGGGCTCAACAGAAGTGGGCTGACTTATTCTGACCATCAGACTGAAGACATCTAGTGGCAGAAAAAAGTACTACTACGGAAAATCTATGGTTTAATAATGAATATTTATTTTATCTTTTAACCCATTCGGTGCCAGGTCCGTATGTCGTACGGACCTAACAATGGGGGGTTTACACACATTCCGTCTATCTATCTATCTATCTATCTATCTATCTATCTATCTATCTATCTATCTATCTATCTATCTATCTATCTATCTATCTATCTATCTATCTATCTATCTATCTATTTATCTATCTATCTATCTATCTATCTATCTATCTATCTATCTATCTATCTATCTATCTATCTATCTATCTATCTATCTATCTATATGTATATACTTAATACAAAAGTATGCTAATGCAAGTTTTTATAATAAAAATACTCACAATTTAGATAAAATTAAATATGCGCTCACTAAAAATACACTATACTTTCCTTTTATTTGAAACCACTGCAACATTATTATTATGTTTGATTTAAGGACATTTTAGCTTGGGTTTTTTTTTTTTTGGAAACAGATACATTGTTGGATTTAGTTCACTTTAAAGCAGGAAAAGCATTTTTTTTAAAATAAAGTAAGGAAGGGTTTTAAGTTAACCCCTATCAGTTTTGTTTTTGTCACCTGTGTTCCATTGGGGAGATTTCTATTCACATCCTGCCCCAAAACAGGAAGTGAGAGGAAGTCCCTCCAAAATGTTCTCACCAGGATCACCACAAATAATGTCCCCATTGAAAGATTTCCCCTCTATTCCTCTTCTGGTGACAACCCACAATTTGGAATTTCCTTTTACTTTCAGTGATAATGGTGAACATTAAAAATAAGGAGTGTGAATCTCCCTAATGGGGGGCAAAGACAGCAATAAAAACCTGACAAATGTTCTAATCCCTCTCCACTCTATCCAAAACTAAAAAGAAAGTTTATAAAGGTATACTTTAAGGTGGAGTTTCAATAAAAGCCTTATTTGTTTTGAATAGAGTGGGGAAAGATTAGAAGTAGCTCCATCGGGCTTTTATTGCAGGCTGCAAGAGAAAGTAAATGGAAATTTCCTAAGCCAGGACAAAGAGCAATATAAAATGCATCGTTTTAAACAAAAACATGCATTGCTGGAACTTCACTTTTGTGATCACCCAGTCTACGAAGTTGTGCAATGTACCTAAAATCAACACTGCAAGTAATAAAGCTTGGTTCACACCTCTGCGTGCAGTGAAAACGCACAGGGCTACAATTCATTCTAAATGGCACCCCATGCATGTAAAATCGCAGTGCGTGTGCGGGTGCAGGAACCGCAGTGAAATTGCAGGCACAGCAGCCCATTAAAATGAACGGGCTGCCATCCACGCGCAAACGGGTCCCACAGAATCACACAGATGTGAACCTAGGGTCAAAGCTCGGAGTAGGTAATTTGAGATTTACATTAGGATAATATGGAGTCAAATTACCAAAAATTAATGGTTTAGCCAAATGTCATAGTTAACCCAACCATATGCCATATGTTGTATAGCAAGACTTTGAGAGAACAGAAAGAGAGTAGGAATATACTGTACATGTAAACCTCTTTTTATTTTAGTACTAAATCCAAAGAAATTGATTTAATTACTGTCATAAATATAAATAATTATTTGCAAAAATTAACACTAACTTGCCTGAGCTCTCACATCTAAGGTCTCATGCATATAGGATTTTTTAAAAATTTTTAACGCCCCTGGACATTTTGCTTCTGGTGGGAAAAAACAGCTTAAAAAAACAGTCCAAAGCCAAGTACGCACACGCGTTTAGGTGTGTTTAGGCGTTCATTAATGCAATTGGCCACAATATTAAAGGGATATTAAAGGCAACTTAAAAAAACAAAAAACAAACATGCTATACTTACCTGCTCTGTGCAATGGTTCTCCTCCATTGCAATCCTCCTCTTCTTGGGTTCACTGCTGGCATTCCTAGCCCCACCCCCCTGTCGAGTGCCCCCAGAGCAAGCAGCTTGCTATGGGGCACCCAAGCAGACTTGCTCCCGAGTCCCTGCTCTGTTTGTCCAATCACTCACAGAGCCGCGACTTAGGCTGCCCCCTCTCTCCTCAGTGGCTCATTGGCTGTGATTGACAGCAGCGGGAGTCAATAGCTCCAGCTGCTGTCTCAGCCAATGAGGAGGGAGAGTAGCTGGAAGAGCCGAGGTTCTCATGCACATAGCTGGATCACGATGAAGTTCAGGTAAGTATTAGGGGGGACTGGGGGGCAGCTGCACAGCAAATGTTTTTTACCTTCATGTCTTGAGCCTTTGGAACCACTTTAATTTATTTAGACTATTAGAATGAGCAAACGCGCAAGCGCTGAAGAGGTCTACTGTTTAGACATGTTTACACGCATTTTCATGCTACCAAAAGTATTGTGACCCCTGTCTTTAAATGCATATGAACTTTAATGGCATCTCAGTCTTAGTCCGTAGGGTTCAATATTGAGTTGGCCCACCCTTTGCAGCTATAACAACTTCAACACTACTGGAAAGGCTGTCCACAAGGTTTAGGCGCGTGTCTATGGGAATGTTTGGCCATTCTTCCAGAAGCGCATTTGTGAGGTCAGGAACTGATGTGGACAAGAAAGCCTGGCTTGCAGTCTCCACTCTAATTGAATCCCAAAGGTGTTCTATTGGTTGAGGTCAGGACTCTGTGCAGGCCAGTCAAATTCCTCCACCCCAAACTCGCTCATCCATGTCTTTATGGACCTTGCTTTGTGCACTGGTGCACAGTCATGTTAGAACAGGAAGGGGCCATCCCCAAACTGTTCCCACAAAGTTGGGAGCATGAAATTGTCCAAAATTTCTTGGTATGCTGATGTCTTAAGAGTTCCCTTCACTGGAACTAAGGGGCCAAGCCCAACCCCTGAAAAACAACTCCACACCATACTCCCCCCTCCACCAAACGATTTGGACCAGTGCACAAAACAAGGTTCATAAGGACATGGATGAGCGAGTTTGGGGGGAAAGAACTTGACTGGCCTACACAGAGTCCTGACCTCAACCTGATAGAACACCTTTGGGATGAATTAAAGCGGAGACTGTTATGAAGCTGTTATAGCTGCAAAGGATGGCCCAACTTAATATTGAACCCTATAGACTAAGACTGGGATGCCATTAAAGTTCATGTGTGTGTAAAGGCAAGCATTTCAATACTTTTGGTAATTTACTAAACAGCAGGACTCTAATTATTACTTCATAAATGCAATCTCACATTGGGTGCCTCAGTTACCATTAGTAGGTGACAAGAAGCCTTGTAGGGAACTATAAGCAGGAAGTAGTAGTAGGCACCAAGAAACCTTGTAGTTTTTGTGTGAGTTACCCTGTGTCTATTAGGGGCACAGGGTGACAGAGAAAAGGATGGACAACTACTTAACGGACACGAAGAATGTGGTTTGGATTACTTCAGATGGGACAGTAATATTTATCAACAATATCCCTCAAGAAATACATGCAGACTATTCCTGGTTTGTTTGATTCTGAACTATACATGTCATTGATAGAGCTGGTCACATTGATCCCTGTTCCACGGTCTTCAATGTAGGAGCTGGACAGTCTGCTACAGAGGGCTCCTGCTATAGTCTGTTGCCTACTAGGCTGAGGAGGGGGGAGATCACTGCTTGTATTGTTAAAAAAGTATAAAAAAAAATTTAATAGTAAAAAATGAAAGTTACACCCCCTAAAAAAATTTTTAGGCCCCTCCACCCCCACATATTAGCTCGTATGAATGTAAACTCACGCACCGTGGCGCCTATGCATGAAACCGTTGTTTGCAATACACATGTTACATATCGCCACGCACACCACAGTGAGAACAATATTTCCAACACCAGACCTCCTCTATAACACTAAACTGATGACTTATAAGAGGCTTTTAAAGTGTTGCTTATGGAAAATATAGGGCACTGAAGATTGTCGCCATTTCACAGGCGCATGCAAATTTAAGGTTGTACATGTTAGGTATCCGTTTACTCGGTGCAACCTCATCTTTTAGATATTACCAAGAAATTGGGCAACTTATTATGTTTGTGTGCCCTAAAATTAGCTTTATTTATTTATTTTTTTTTTTACTGAAACTTAGATTTTTCTAGACATTTGCGGTAATATTGTGTGACATAAAAAATTGGTATTTCCACTATTTTATTCTCTAGGGTGTCTGCTTTCAGAAAATGTATAATGTTTTGGGGTTCATATAATCTTCAGGGCTAAAATTATTTTTTAAGCATTTGTGCAAAAACACTCAAAAACGTCTCTGGCAGCAAGGTATTCATTTTTATTGTGTTGTTTTTGCCTCCAGTTCTGCACTACATACAGTGAGGAATGATGCAAACATACTGAGAAACAAATTGCATACACTTTAAAGATAGCTAAATCATTAGGATTTTTTGGTATGGCTGTATTTAATCAGGTTCATCCATGTAATTTTCAGAGACCAGCAGTCATAAAGTTTAATTCCTAAAGCACTTCATCTTTTGCAATCCATTTTTTGACATACGCAACATGTATATCTGAAAAGCGGTGTCACAATAACCCACACCCTTAAAGACAACACCCACCTGTCACTCCTCCCACCAATCACTGCATGGCATGCGTTCCCAGTCCTCCCCTGTAACAATCATAGTTACCTTTGCATCTGGTGCCCCCGCTTCTTCTCTGATCAGTAGTAGGTAGCTTTGGCCCTCCACACTGATCTCTTTCTTGAACTGATCACCTGAATAAAGATAAAAGAAAATATAAATGAGATGTTAAAGACACAACAGATTCTAAACTTCATGTAAGCAGACTGATTACACTTAAGGGTCGTACACACTATAAGAGAATCGGGCGAACATTTTTATACGATTCTCGTATAGTGTGTACACAACTTTCGACAGCCGATTTCGAATTTTCGCATGAAAATTCCCGAAGGGACCAACTACAAAATTTTTCTCGTACGGGAACAGAACGAACAATTTTCGTTTAACATGTACTGTTTTCGGATGATTTTCATACAAGAAAAATCAGAAAAGAAAGACTGCATTATCAGAAACAATAAACATCATTGCTGTGAAACATCGAGAAAAATCGGATGAACGTTCGCCCAATTTTCCTATAGTGTGTACCCCACTTTATGCATTTTCCTGAAAACTATTGGGAAAACCACCTCATTTACATTTTATTTTATAGCTCAGCTTTTCACAGAGCTCAGGCAGAAAGAAGTGAAAGGATGTTGCACACCTCTAAAGAGCTAATAAACAGAACTCACTTCACTGCACATGGAGAGCAAAACTGCTCATTACTAGCCACTAGTCAGACTCAGCCTTTTGTTCTCCAACTGCCACTTTCCAGTGCAACTTTAAATTGCACCGGTGTCCAAACTGTGGATGTTGAAGCTTTTGTATATTCTTAGCAAGCAATAAAAGAGCTTTAAAACTCTCCAATCTGTTGCAGCCAAGGAAGCTGCCATCTTAGCCTCAGTTTAATCTGTAGTTGTCATGATGCTGCACATGTGATCAGTTATGACGGCAGCTATTTGATGGCTTGACAGGTCGATTGAGCAGCTGCAAGAGTTATAGTTCACTGCATGCCCTAAAAGTAACTGTTTCTGGAAACAATTAAATCGATGGCTTAAGTTCTGTTTTAACTACTTGCTACCCAGGCCAATTCTGACACTTCGCTTCTACATGAAAAATCATCATTTTTTTTGCTAGAAAATTACTCAGAACCCCCAAACATTATATATGTTTTTCTAGCAGAGACCCTAGGGAATAAAATGATGGTCATTGCAACTTTTTATCTTGCACTGTATTTGCGCAGTCATTTTTTAAACGCTTTTAAAAAAAAAAAAAAAGTTTCATGAATTTAAAAAAAAGAGTAAAGTTTTTTTGCATAATATGAAAGATGATGTTACGCCCGAGTAAATAGATACCCAATATGTCACACTTTAAAATTGCGTACACTCGTGGAATGGCGTCAAACTTCGGTACTTAAACAGCCCCGTAGGCGATGCTTTAAAAAATATTACAGGTTACCTGTTTAGAGTTACAGAGGAGGTCTAGCACTAGAATTATTGCTCTCACTCTAACTTTCACGGTGATACCTCACATGTGTGATTTGAACATCGTTTACATATGTGGACAAGACCTATGTATGCGAGCACGCGGGGACGGGGGCACTTTCAATTATTTATTTATTTTTATTGTTTATTTTACTTTTATTTTTCTATTTTGACACTTTCTTTTTATTTTTTTTGATCACTTTTATTCTATTACAAGAAATGTAAACATCCCTTGTAACAGGAATAGTGTGTCGCAGGTCCTCTTTACAGCGAGATCTGGGGTCAGTAAGTCCCCACATCTCGCCTCTAGGCTGGGAAGCCTGAAAAAAAACAAAAAAAACGATACTGGATTCCCAGCCAAGGCGGCGTCACTTTTTCAAATGCAGAGGCCGTGCGTGACGTCATAACATTGTACCAAGCCTCCGAAAGATCATAGAGACATCTGGGGGCTATCTGGCCTGTCGGATTCTCTATGGTCAACTTCCGGCATGGACTGATTCCTTCTCTCTCTCACCAATCGTACAGGCGAGCCGGGAGAAGCACCGGGGTGGGGGCCTCCTCCCCCGCTGCCTGTAAGAACAATCAAGCAGCTAAACAGCCGCTATTATTGTTCCTACAGTGCAGGTAATCGCCGTCTCTAAAAGAAGATATCTAAATGATGCCTGTAGCTACAGGCATCATTCAGATATCCCCACTCAAAGTCAACGACGTCATATGACTTTGTTGGGCGGGAAGTGGTTAAACACTCCATCACTGACCTCTCTGGCTGCTTAGATTATAATATAATCTATCCACAAAGATCACAACAGAGACTATAAAGTTGTGTTTCAGTTGGTCTCTAACTATTTACAAGCACCTGCTTTTTGTTTACTTTAGAAGCTTGACAGATATTGCTCTCAAACAGTAAGATGGAGAGGAGCTACAATAAAAATTATTCTGTTGTAAATTTTTAAGACAAACGTGTCCACAATGTCTATAGCCACAGAGGTGAATGGGAGCTTTTAATGTTTGTTCAGAATTTGTTAATACTTCAATGTGCATAGTCACAGGTAACTTTAACTCTAACCAGTTATTCTGGCACCCAAACTATACTGTATGTGTAGGCAAACTAAATACACAGTTAAAGTGGAAGTAAAGTTACAAATTATAAAAAAGATGTCTGACAGGTAGGATTTTTATGACAGAAGATACCCTATTGGTCATAATTGCTTCTACCTGCCTGTCAGTATTTGTGAACATGGAGCTTCCTCATGTGCAGATTAGTGTACATTCATGTCACTCCTCTATGTAGAGACAAATTAATTCTCATGCGCATGCCCAGGAGTTACATCATCCAACCAGGCCAATCAAGCAGCCAAAGAATCTCAACACACGAAATTCTTCTAGCACATTGTGGCTAAAAAAATTGTAGCACATTTTCGCTAACAGCTTCTGGTGGCCTTTTTTGTGTGAAGGTTTAGTTATGCTTTAGACTTTTTTCCTGCCAAAACATTTTTAATTCTGTTCATGATCGCTAATTCAGACACCTATATCAGGCACAGTCTGGTCCCGACAATATACTTTTCTCCCCTGCAGTCAAAGAGATACAGATTGGTTCACGAGGAAACCTTATGAGCAATGAAAACTTAAAAGCTGATATATTCATTAATGTAGAAATATTTATCTCTTCTTGTCAAAAGAAACGCTGAATGATTGTGCAGATCTTTATCTTTGCCATTCCTGCCTGTCAGCTCCTCCCCTGCAAAAGCCCAATTTGCAGGTGCCCCTATTGTGGAGCTCAGCTGCTATCACCCCCTCTGCTTTAAGCACACCTAAGCTTGCTGGCATGCCCCTTTCTCTCTGCTTGAGTTGTGATGGTGCTGGTCCCAGGCAAGCGTCTGGTGTCCGAGAGCAGTGCTGCCAATCAGCATTCAATAAATGTTCATCTCCTACAGAGCAGCATGCTCCTCATTTACCACACCAATCTTAAAGGAGTTGTTTTTTTTAATCTTAATGCATTCTATGCATTAAAATAAAAAGCCTTTTGTGTGCAGCAGCTGACCTTAGCCCCCCTAATACTTATCTGAGGTCCCTCTTTGAGGTCCCTCTCTGTCCAGCGATGTCTACAGCCGCCCAAATTGACTGAGACACAGCAGTGGTGTCATTGGCTGCCGTTGCTATCAATCAAAGTCAGCTAGCCATCAGGAGAGAGAGGGCCGAGGGCGGGGCCGGGTTGGGGCTCCGTGACTGAATGGACACAGGGAGCTATGACTCGGCTCAGGTGCCCCATAGTAAGCTGCTTGCTGTGGGGGCACTGAACATGAGGGAGGGGCCAGGATCACAGAAGAGGGACCTGAGAAGAGGAGGATCCAGGCTGCTTTGTGCAAAACCACAGCAACAGAGCAGGTAAGTATAACATGTTTATTATTTTTATGGGGAAAAAAAATGATACTTTGCAATCACTTTAAGAGGACAAAGTGCTACATACACGTTTTCCCCTGGGGGGCAGGATAAATAAAAATATGTTCAGTGAGACTTCTTTTTTAAGGCGATGATTGGACAATGAAGAACCAGCAGCTACAGCACACTAAGCAGATCACCTCAATGCTCTCTCTTGCAATCATCAAACACTCTTTTTTAGATTCACTGTCCATCCTATCTAATACTGTAAAAAGACTGACGGGGTTACAGTTCTACCTCTTTGATTTCTGATGTATGAGAGGCTACAGGGGGCTAGTACAAAGGCCTTCAAATTAACACATAACCAGATTAAATGGCAGTCTTCTATATCTGCCAACACTTTAAATAAATGAGGCCAATTTGTTCTGAAATTCTGGTTGACCAATCCCGTATTATAGCACATCCAAAGTACAACAATCAATGTATAACTGTCCAAGTGTTCCCAAGTTAAAATGAAAATGACTGCATGGTACAAGTTAGTGTGAAGATATTTCCTATGAACTAAGGGATAATGACAAAGACCAGAGCCAGGCTGGCAACCATGGTATTGTTGAGAAGTATGTTTTGTCTAAACAATCTCTATGAGCTCTTCAGCCGAATGTCACACCCATTTACAAACATTCAGCTAAAGTCACCAATACCGAAGCATGCTTAGAGTAGAAAAGGTAAAACTATGTTATGAATTAAGAACTTAAATTGTAGCTGATGTCTTATTTCAGATAAAAGCATTTTAGAGCTTTCAACTCCCCTATGTGATGCAGTGCAGTGGAGCTGGTGTACAGTATATAACTAAGGTTAAGTTTAGATGTGCAGTTGGGGGGGGGTTAAAATGCTCAATTGAGCCTTGAAGCGTTCGTGATTAACTATGGATCTGCACCAGCAGATTTTTTATTATTTTTTTAAAAGGACATGTCAAAAACTGTGCGTGTGTGTGCACATGTTTTTATTTATTTTTGACACTTTTTTGGTGAATGAGTAGGGGTACAATGTACCCTGTACTCATTCACATAGGGGGATCTAGGAGGCCCCTTGTGAAAGGGGGCTTCTAGATTTTGATAATTTACCACCTGTACCCCCACAACCACCGGTCCAGGGTTGTGGGGAAGAGGCCCTTGTCCCCATTAACATGGGGATAAGGTGCTTTGGGGGGAAACCCCTCTACCCCAAAGCACCCCCCCATGTATGTTGAGGGCATGTGGCCTGGTATGGTTCAGGAGGAGCGGGGCACTCGTTTGCCCCCCCTTTTTCCTAGCCTGCCAGGCTGCATGCTCAGATAAGGGTCTGGTATGGATTTGGGAGGACCCCACCTACATTCTGGTGTGTGGTTCCTCTAAAAATCCATACCAGACCTAAGGGTCTGGTATGAATTTAGGGGGGGGACCCCACAATGTTTTCTTTTAAATTTGGCATTGGGCTCACCTTAAAATCTGTACCAGACCCAAATGGCTAGTATGGATTTGGGGGGGGACCCCCAAGCTGTTTTTTGTCAGAATTTTTCATTGCTGCCATTCTTTAGTTTACATTTCAGCTTTCAGCGGGTAAACCCACTGACAGCTGATGGGTTATAAGTCGTTAAAAACGTGGTGGCCCCTCTGCTTAACAACCAGCTTGTGCACAGCTGCGATCTCTACAGTTTTGCATTGGAACCACACCCGGCAAACAGAAATCGTGCTATAAAATTGCCACCTAAATCACACTCAAAACGGATGCAATTTGCACTGCAGCAATGTGAACAGGGCTTAAAACTAGCATAATAGGACATAGGTGCATATCAAATCTAGAGTCACATCTGCTCTTCTATGTAAAAAAAAAATCATCAGATGTCAAAAGATTTTGGATGGATACGGCAACATTAGATTTAAGGAGTCCAACCCACTTCTTTCAGGCATAGTTTAAATGATGACGGGAAGTTGCTCAGAATTCAGAATGAAATTAACGGAATTCCTAATCTGTTCCTTTCCTTCCTTCATGTAAGCCTATATGTACAGGGTGACTTCATTCCTTTGTGTCACTCTCCATCCATGGCTGGTTACCTCCCAACTTCAGAGGACTTCCTAATCTCCATGGCAACTGAAACTAGAGACTAAGAAAGGATGTTGTCATAGCGCGTCCACTGTTCAGTAACCATGGAAACTAACAAGAAAAGAAGCTACAGAGGAATAAAGCAAGACGTGGATGAGTACAGGCCATCATATGTAGCTATTTTGAGTGAGGACTGGTGTTGTACAACAATTATTCTTTTAAAATGCTTTTAAGCTTTACTTCCGCATTTAGATCCATAAAAAAAAACCCTAATATTTTCACTCTGTTGAAGCTGCAGGCCAAAGTATTATTTAGTGGTTATTTATCAGTTACAGCATACTGTAGTTGTAATCCACTTTTACTGATCCACAAAACTCTGAACAATCAAAGTTGCCACATGCTAGCTGAAAGACGAAATCAGCCTTGCAATGGCAGTGTCTTATCTGGCAGTGTCTATACCTGACGTGCATGAAAGTGATGTTACAGGAATAAGAGACAACAAACAGACCCCTGATGTCTCACTTTTGAGACAGAGAAAGGGACTGAGGACAGATTAGTCAGTCCCTTTCTGTGCAGCCTCAGCTCCACAAAAATGAATAAACCGGAATAGCTCTGTACAGAGCTTCCCGTTCATTCATAAACTGAGGAATAGTAAACACAGTTTACTATGCTTGAGCTATGACAAACTGACAGATCCCCTGCAGCAGCCAGCGGGAGGGAAAATCCCATCAGCGCTGCGGGGGGCGAGTGGAGGGGCCAGGAGAGAGCACACAGCAGCAGGACAGTGATAGGGAGACAGTGGGAGCGGCATGTGGAGGAACTGATGTCCATTTCCACCTCCTTTTCCCCCCTACATCCGCTGAATGTCTATGGGAGGGAGAGGAGGAGAAGCAGGCATTCAGCGGCTGCATGGAGGGATCAGTTTCTCTACATGCCACCGCACCTGCCACCCTCCTATCCAGGTGTACAGGGAGACCGCACGGGCCCCCAGGAGCATGGGACCGGGTGGCGATGGCGACCCCTGTACGTATGTCCCTAATAACAAACTTAACCGCTTGCTGACCAGCCGCCATTTTTATATTGCAAAAGGTTGGCCCGTTCCCACGAGCCGTCGTAGCTGTACGTCAGACCTTTAAGCAGGGATAGCAGGCGCTGCACTGCGGGAAGCCGATGCGTGTGGTAGGCGGTCGCGATTACCCCCGGTCACTCGCGATTGCGGGCACGAGAGCCAGAACAGGAACATGTGTGTGTAAAAACACAAATCCCTGTTCTGTGAGAAGAGGAGAGACAGATCGTGTGTTCCTACTAGCTAGGGACAATGATCTGTCTACTCCTCTAGTCAGTTGATTCCCCCTACAGTTAGAACACACACTAGGTAACACAGTTAAACCCTTGATTGTTAACCCCTTCCCTGCCAGTGACATTTACACAATGATCCGTGCATTTTTTTAGCACTGATCGCTGTATAAATGTCAATGGTCCCAAAAATGTGTCAAAAGTGTCCGATCTGTCCACCACAATGTCACAGTCCTGATAAAAATCGCAGTAACCGCCATTACTAGTAAAAAAAAAATAATAACAAAAATGCCATAAAAATGCCATAAATCTTTCCCATAGTTTGTAGACGCTATAACTTTTGCGTAAACCAATCAATATACACTTATTGCAATTTTTATTACCAAAAATATGTAGAAGAATATATATTGACCAAAACTGATGAAGAAATGTGATTTTTAAAAACATTTTTGGGGATATTTGTTATAGCAAAAAGTAAAAAAAAATTTTTGTTTTTCAAAATTGTTGCTCTTTTTTTGTTTATAGTGCAAAAAATAAAAACAGCAGAGGTGATCAAATACCACCAAAAGACAGCTCTATTTGTGGAAAAAAAGGGACGTCAATTTTCTTTGGGTACAGCATTGCACGACTGCACAATTGTCAGTTAAAGCAACGCAGTGCCCTATTGCAAAAAATGCCCCGTCAGGAAGGTGGTAAAGTCTTCCGGGGCTGAAGTGGTTAAATAAAAAAATGCTACTTACCTTTTTATTTTGCTTTTTTAAATCCTACTTAGCTTCTCACTTCTATTTAAAGTGGATGTAAACCCGAATTTTTTTTTTTTATATATACTGTAGAGTATAATATTTCCTATCATTTGAGCCCAGTCTTGCCACATAGAGTTAATCCATCTCTGAGCAATCCTCCTTTATTGTTCAGTGAGATAAATCTTGACAAACTGAGAAAAACTTTGTCAAATCCTCCCTCTTGCTGTGAGTGACAGGTGATTTAAATATCTCATGCACTAGCCTAAGAGACATGCAGTATTGAATTCCCTCCCACTCCTTTCTTCAGCAGCTCTGCAAGGATTGGCTGTTCCACACCTCAGCATGATTTGGCATGCTGAAGTCATGTGGTTACTTTCCTGTCTTTTCACTGGATGTTAGAGATCATAGCAGAAGTTCAGTGTTAGAAATACACAGGAGAAAATGCATATTGACAAGGAGTGTAGAGGTGGGCGGGGAGTCTACTGACATCATGACTCCACCCACTGAGCTCCAGACAACAGACCCACCCACATAATCTGCAGTTTTTCGGGTCTAATAACAGGCAGAGGGGAGACATTTGACAGGTAAAGATACATGCAGGAGGCGTGTATATCCTTATAGATAACCACTATGGCAGTAGTTTAGAAAGGATGACATTGGGTTTACATCCACTTTAATGTGGAGCAGGGAGGGGAGTTATGTTTACCACAGTTAACCCTGTCTATACTGCACTGGGCCCACTGCAGCTTCCCTTTATGGCATCTGGCAATGTCAGATGGGACAATATTGGATTGGATTGGATCCTAACATAAAGTATGGCCATATGGACAGGCTTCTAAAAATACTCAGTACTAGGGACCAGTACTGTGGAAAGAAGCTTCCCATAAAGCCTCCCACAGAAGAGTAGCAGTGCAGGGGATTAACTTGTTACTATGAAGCTCACTATCATTTTTAAGCATCAACGGATTTAGGTCAAAGTATAAAATCTTCAGGTCTTGGTGTAAATTGTAAACCTCCCATTCCTTTTACCAATCAAACTAGGAAGTGCTGAACATAATTGTTAAAGTGGAGCTACACTGCATCTGAGCACCACAAACCAAAAACGCTATTTAATTCATTTTTAAAGTGGTTGCACACCCTGTACAACCACTTTTACCTACAGGTAAGCCTATATTATAATAATATTATATTATATTATATAATATAGCCCCCCTCCCTCAGTACAGACCCCCTTCCATCAATATAGACCCCCCCACTAAGTACAGACTCCCCTCCCTCAGTACAGACCCCCTCCATCAGTACAGACCCCCGCTCAGTGCAGACCCCCTTCCTCAGTATGGACCCCCCACTAAGTACTGACCCCCTCCCTCAGTACAGACTCCTCCCTTATTGCAGACCCTCCATCAGTACAGACACCCTCCCTCAGTGCAGAGTCTGCAGACCCCCCTACATCAGTATCAACCTCCCACCTCAGTGCAGACCCCCCCATCAGTACATAAACCCCCCCTCAGTGCTGACCCCCATCAGTATGGAATACCCCTCTCAGTGCAGACCCCCCCCATTAGTATAGAATCCCCCCTCAGTGCAGACTCCCCCATCAGTATAAAATCCCCCCCTCAGTGCCAACCCCCATTAGTATAGAACCCCTCTCAGTGCAGACCCCCCATTAGTATAGAATCCCCCCTCAGTGCAGATCCCCATCAGTATAAACCCCCCCCTTCAGTGCCAACCCCCATTAGTATAGAATCCCCCCCTCAGTGCAGACCCCCCCATTAGTATAGAATCCCCCCTCAGTGCAGACTCCCATCAGTATAAAATCCCCCCCCCTCAGTGCCAACCCCCATTAGTATAGAATTGCCCCTCATTGCAGACCCCCCATTAGTATAGAATCCCCCCTCAGTGCAGACCCCTGATTAGTATAGAATGCCCCCTTAGTGCAGACCCCCCAGTAGTATAGAATCCCCCCTCAGTGCAGACCCCCCATTAGTATAGACACCCCCTGCACATGTCCACCCACATATACATAAAGTTTACACACCTCAGAACAGCGCAGACAGATACACACAGCCGTGTGTGTCCCTTGGGCTCCTCTTGTGTGGATGTAAACAGAGAGGAGGGGGAGGCAGATTCAGTCCTCTGCGCTGACACAGGGACACATCTGCGCCTGATCTGAGGCGCAGATCAGGCGCAGATTAGGGCAGCGGGCAGTGTTAGCAGTGCGTGCCGCTACCCACGGGTGTCACCCCTCTGGCGGGTGTCAACCGGGTGCGGCCCGCACCCCCCGCACCCACCTAACAATGCCACTGCCTGTAGGTGCTTGAAATATCTCCTAAACCTCAAGATATTTAGAAAAAAGCGATGACTACAGCGCATGCACCAATGTTTATGGTGCACGCGCACTTTAGAAAGGGCACATCGTGCCGTTTCTAACAGGGGTCATGCCGTGACTGGCGGCTCTCACGCGCATGCGCGGGAGTAACGTCACGCGACTCTGGCCAGTCACAGAGCCGGAGTTCGCGGCCCTGGAAAGAAGAGGGGTTGAAGATGGACGCTCGCTGCTAGTGGGGACAGCAGTGACATCGCTGGCTTCCGTTTCAAGTAAGTGACACATAATGGGCTACTATGATGCATAGTTGCCCATTATGATTTATCTTTGCAGGGAAAGAGGAAGTAAAACCCTGGCAAACGCGTCCCTCCATGTCTCCATGGATTATTTTGCTGAATAATCACTTGAAAAATCCCCCCCCCCCTGGCAAAATTGAGCACCAGCCGTATCGCAAAAAATGGCCTGGTCATGAAGGGGGTTAAATCTTCCAGAGGTCAAGTGGTTAAAGGGAACTTTTCTATTTTCCAAGCATGTAAACATAGTGGTACCCTATGATTCACTCTATCAGCTGCTTTAAATGCACTCTTCCACCCAAATGTGCAGACTAGACAATACTATTACTCAGGGCTTTTTTTCTCAGAGAATAGGTGCAGGAACTCACCCCTTATGAATCACCCTTCGTCTCTGCCCTCCTACCCACCTCCGAGCACTGTCTCTTGGCTCCACCCCCTACCCACCTCCCAGTACCACCCCTTTTTAGAGAATACAGAACCAAGTATCATTTTGTGCTACTAAATTGTATGGAATTTGATAGACTCCACCCAGGTAACAACAGACCTCACCACAGCAACAATAGATCCCCCCACACACAATGACAGACCTCCCCCCAGCAACAATGGATCCCCCGCAACAAAATACCACCCCAGCAACAATAGACCCCCACAAAAAAATAGATCTCCAGCAGTCAGCATCAATTGACTCTCCAGCACACTTTGCCATAGAATACATTCAGTGCTGGAGGTGCCGGAAATGCGTTCCCCCGCGTTCACGCTGAAAAAAAGCCCTGCTACTACTGATATGCAAATCTGATTGTCAAAAGCCAACAGCTAAGCCTTCATCTCTAACCACTCCCTCTGGCTGCTGATTCTTATGTAGAGAGCAGTGACACATAACTGCCATTAGAAGACCAGAGCTATTTGGACATGCAGTATTATTTTGAGGTGTCTTTGACATGCAGGCTGTGATTGACAGCCTGGCTTCACCTTCTTTATCACTGGAGAAGAGTTTTTATTCCCCGATGACTTGTTTAGAAGCGGAATAGTTTGTTTTTGGCAGCAGTACATTACCTTTCATTTGCATTTAGTAAATCTAGGAAAAAGCCTCAGGATCTGATAATGCCTGAGGTGCAAAATGAAAATGAAAAACAAACAAAACTTTTTAGGCTTGCTTCTATTTGAGTGGGAAGATACATTTTCAGAGCAAATGTCTGCAAAGAATTTTTGGAGCAAACTATCTTTATTGACTTGTAGTAGTAAAATTGTATTGTATTTGTTTTAATCCCAAGCATAAGAAGCACCTCAACCACCCAGTTTGAACTCATAAAGCAGGGAATGTTCCATATTCCTGTACTTATGTTCCGCCTACAGCATTTGCAAACATTTACAAATCATCGTTAAATGCTTCTTTTCTCTTTAGCTTTCTTTTCCATTTATTAAATCTGAACAAAATCTCTGGGCCTGGTGTTACACTGGTCAATAATGCAACCAAACAATCTGTTGCATTTCAATTGTGAAGATAAATTCTCAATGTGACATAAGTCATTGTTGAATTTTTGGAGCAAAGATAATTTATTGACTGAAACAGAAGTTTAATGGTTATGTCAAAAACATGAATAGTGACATGGTTTTTTTCTGAGAATAGTACACTTTCATAATAAAGGGTCAGAAAACTGTATTGCCCACAGGAAGCTGCCTGAGTCCAACTTCCATATATTTTTCACAGGTTAGAAAAGACTATTCTTAAAAACTTAATACTAATGAATTTATCACAAAAATGAAGGAAATGCAAAAGTGATAGGGCAGCCCAGCCCTCGAAGAATTCCTGGATTGGTTATGGGACGTGAAATGTCAGCAATCTCAGTCATTCTGGGCTTTACAAAATTCTCTGTCAGAAATCTCACAATATTTAAAAGGTACAGAGGAAGAAAGCTCACAATCGTCTCTTTGAACACTTCAAATTCAGAATGCAATTTACAAAGATGTATGACAAGACAGGGTCCAGAGAAGACTAAAGCAAAATTGGTCCCTAGGCAAAGTAGCAGCTCTGTCCTCTCCCAACCCTTCTGTTGACACTGATAAGGAATCCAATAGACACAAAGAATGACTGCAGTGGCAATAACTATCCTGTCAGTCAGGTAGAAGTGGCAGGTAAGTGTACAGTTTTAACCTATTGTGCTATGCCCCTGGCTTATTGCAGGAGTATAAACATTGTAGCATGGTAGCATCGCCCCCAGGATTTCCATCAAACCCTGGGCTCCAGCCTAGGCTGCCTTGTGGATAATCCAGCACTGGCAATTTTTATATAAAAATATCGTAATGCAATGTAATCATCAAAACTGTATTAGATAACTTACCCACAGTCAGTCATCCCCCCACCCTCATCCTAATGTTGTGGTCATTGCTACAGTAGACCGTGGTATAGCATCAGACACAATACAGGCAATCCCCGAGTTACAAACACCCGCGTTACGAACAACTTCTGCTTACGAACGGTCTCAAATGTCGACCACTTGTGCTCCACGCTGGTCCTGGATACCTCCGGACACATCCCATACTGCAGGACTATATGTACTGCATGGCCAGAAGACCCCCAGATAACATAACAAATGCCCAGAACATCCCACATCCATGCACAGGCGGACATTACACTTACAAATGCAGTGTCTTGGCCCAAAGTTACACTTACAAATGTAGTTTTCCGACCGGAAGTTACACTTACAAATGCAGTGTCTTGGCCCGAAGTTACACTTACAAATGCAGTGTTCCGACCGGAAGTTACACTTACAAATGCAGTGTTGCAACTTAGAAACAACTTCGACTTACAAACAAACCTACAGTCCCTATTGTGTTTGTAACTCGGGGACTTCCTGTGTGGTAGCTACAGGAACAGGTGAGCGCCCCCGTTACAGTGGTAGGCTACAGCCTTGGGACCTGGTGATTGCCTGTTTGGGGGTAAGTATTGTAAGATACAAGGATGTTGAAGAGCAAAAGGAAAGGTCCTTTGAGCAACAGGTACACCTGTCCTTTAAAGGACTACTAGTGCAAAAAATATTGTATTCTAGTTACTGTATATTATTATTGGACATAGAGAATAAATACAGGTATGTCTACCAAAAAAAATAAAATGGAAATCATGTTCTGAAAAGTATCATTACAGGTTTGCAATACATTTGTTTCCTTTAAAGCAGGGTTCACACAAACGCTAAATAATCTTTTGTGTGTTGTTTTAAGCTAAACTCTGAGCACAATTACTTTTAGTTAAATATAATCTTTAAGGGCTCATTTACATTTGCTTCCAAACATGGCTTTGGACACGCTTTGTTAAAGACTCATTTACACTTGCTTCGAATTCAACACACATTAAAGCGCCTACTGCTTCAACATGCTTTTTTTTATGTATTTTTGATGCTTGGGCGGTGCTCCGATGATGCTTTGGTGGCGCGGTTTAAAACTTTAATGAAGCTTGGCATATGCCCTGTGTCTGTGTTGATATCTCATACCTGCAATATCACCAAAACAAAGTGAAGCTAAAGCTGAATTAAAGCCTCTCAAAAGCTGAAGGTGCTTCAAGCAAGCTTTGACACAGACTTCTATGGAGGCTGTGAAGATGCTTGGAAGCACCACTAAAGCGACATGGGTATAATTTTTGAAGCAAAGCCAAAGCAAAGCAAAATCAAAGTGTAAACAGGACTGTACGCTAACCATTTTATTTAGTGACAGAAGCTTTGACTGGTGTTCAGAGAGATTTAAAAAAGTGTGTCCTAAGCCAAGTTTCAAAGCAAGTGTAAACAAGCCCTAAAGCTCTCCGAACGCCAGTTCATCATAGGGCCTCTGTTGATGCCCTATTGGACGAAACGCATTCGGCGGGTCCCTGGAGACACAGGCGCGTTATGAGTCGCGGCATTTCATGTTTTGGAATTATTGATGCTCGTTTTTATCTACTTTTGTAAGTACAATCTTAATAAATTGTTTTATGTTCCTTTGCGGGCTTCACTATGTGCTGCTTTATTTTTATGGTGGTTTCGCCCCTATGAAGGGGTGATTGAACATAGTAAACCTGAGAATTGGATGTATCTAATTAGAGTCCTGTCTGGTGAAAAGTGATTGATGCAAGCCTTCTATTGGTGTTGTCACGGCGTGGAGTCGTCCACTTGGTGATTAATGCTGGTGTTACCTTATAGATTCTGGTCACATGCCTGTTTTATTCTTCTTCTGGTAAGGAGATTGGATTTGACACTGTGGTGAGGTGTGCTGTAATCTTACACTGAAGCTGGTGCATCTCTTCCTTTCTTCATACTTTATGGATTGCCAATTATTTTTTTCTAGTGCTGCATATGAACTCTTTATTTTTATTTGTAAATCAAGCAAATTTATACTGGCTGTTCTATTTTTAGCATTTGTGACCACATTACTCTGCAGCGCAAATACCGCCATATATTTACCTTTGATTGTAACAGTTATGCTCACATTATAAGCAATCATTTTTATGAATGGCATCCTGTCATAGCCATTATGTACTATTGGGATAGCTATGATTGGCCACAGCTATCACATGGTACAGTGCGCTGTGATTGGCTCTGTCTATACCAAGTAATCACTGTGACCAATCACAGAGATCACGATACTACACAATGAATGGCTATGAATTAACCCCTTCCCGACCGGCGCATGCCGATGTACGTCGGCAGAATGGCACGGCTGGGCAAATGGGCTTACAGGTACGTCCATTTGAATTCCCCGTCATGCCATTGTGTGCGCGCCGCCGGCGGGGAGCTCCGTGAGTCGGGTCGCGGGTCCCGTGGACTCGATCTCCGCGGGGATACCCAAGATCGCCTCACGTAGAGGACAAACGGGGAGATGCTGATGTAAACAGCATCTCCCCGTTCTGCCTAGTGACAAGTATCACTGATCACAGCTCCCTGTCATCGGGAGCTGTGATCAGAGTAATGACACACACAGCCCACCCCCCTACAGTTATTAATCACTACCCTAGGACATACTTAACCCCTCCCCGCCCCCTAGTGGTTAACCCCTTCACTGCCAGTGTCATTTACACAGTAATCAGTGCATTTTTAATCGCACTGATCGCTGTATAAATGACAGTGGTCCCAAAAATGTGTCAAAAATGTCTGACATGTCTGCCATAACGTCGCAGTCACAATAAAAATCGCTGATCGCCGCCATTACTAGTAAAAAAAAAAATTATTAATAAAAATGCCATAAAACTATCCCCTATTTTGTAAATGCTATAACTTTTGCGCAAACCAATCAATAAACGCTTATTGTGATTTTTTTAACCAAAAATATGTAGAAGAATACTATCGGCCTAAACTGAGAAAAAAAAATGTTTTTTTATATATTTTTGGGGGATATTTATTATAGCAAAATGTAAAAAATAATGCGTTTTTTTCAAAACTGTCACTCTTATTTTGTTTATAGCAGAGGCGATCAAATACCACCAAAAGAAAGCTCTATTTGTGGGGAAAAAAGGACGTCAATTTTGTTTGGGAGACACGTCGCACGATCGCGCAATTGTCAGTTAAAGTGGCGCAGTGCCGAATCGCAAAAAACGCTCTGGTCAGGAAGGGGGTAAAATCTTCCGGGGCTGAAGCGGTTAAAGCCATTCATTGTACTGTCATGTGATCGTTATGATTGGTCAGAGCGATCACATGATAGCCAGCCCGGTATACACTGTGGTGGATAGAGTGGGTTACACATTGAGCTGTAGCGTGGCTGCCAGAGCATGCAGGAGGTGCATCTGTCTAAAAAAAAATTATAGGAATTTAATTTGGGTAAAGTGTTTAAAAAGTGAGCGCAGTCCATTAACAATCCCTCACAATACTTTATTTTGTAAAACATATGAATCTGGGACAGCCAAACAAACCCAGCAGAAAGTGTTTTAGCCAAAGCGTACACACGGTCGGACTTTTCAGCTACAAAAGTCCGACAGCTCGTCCGACAGACTTTCGACGGACTTTTGGCGGACTTTCAACAGACTTTCTAACGACCGGACTTGCCTACACACGATCACACCAAAGTCCGACGGATTTGTACGTGATGACGTACGACCGGACTAAAATAAGGAAGTTGATAGCCAGTAGCCAATAGCTGCCCTAGCATCGGTTTTTGTCCGTCGGACTAGCATACAGACGAGCGGATTTCTGGGTCCGGAGGAGTTACGACGTAAAGATTTGAAGCATGTTCCAAATCTAAAGTCCGTCAGATTGTCCGGTGAAGGTCTGGTGAAGCCCACACACGATCAGATTGTCCGCCGGATTTGGTCCGTTGGCATCCGTCGGACAAGTCTGGTCGGAAAGTCCGACCCTGTGTACGCAGCATTAGTCATAGCTACAGACTAATGCCTTGTACACATGATAGGATTTTCCGACAACAAAATCCATGAGATTTTTTCCGACGGATGTTGGCTCAAATTTGTCTTGCATACACATGGTCACACAAAGTTGGTTGGAAATTCCGAATGTCAAGAACGCGGTGACGTACAACGCGTACGATGAGCCAAGAAAAATGAAATTCAATAGCCAGTGCGGCTCTTCTGCTTGATTCCGAGCATGCGTGGCACTTTGTGCATCGGAATTGTGTACACACGATCAGAATTTCTGACAACGGATTTTGTTGTCGTAAAGTTTTCGAACCAGCTCTCAAATTTTGTGTGACGGACATTCCTATGGAAAATGTGTTATGGAGCCCACACACGGTCGGAATTTTCGACAACAAGGTCCTATCACACATTTTCCATCGGAAAATCCTATCGTGTGTACGGGGCATAATACTGAAGTGATTAGATGGATAAAACATGGGAAATTTGCATGTATTGCAGAGATGTACTGCATACTTTTTTGCCCTGATATGCCTTTTAATGTGTTGGACTATAAAAAGTCATCTGACTCCACTTAAACACAGATGGCCATCACATTTTGTTCAATAAATATATAAATATAGACAAAAACCAATGTAAGTGAGTTGCCTTGCTTTTTATAGATAAAACTATAATTTGTTTACCATCTGTTTATTTTCTTTGGAGCAAAGCCCAAACTATTTGTTCTTTTGTAACACAGACCACGTATTTAAAAATCAAATATAAATGCTGAACCTATAAAATGAACATAATCCTATAGCATTTCTTGCATATACTGTATACAGAGAATTTGCAATAGCTTCACGTGAAACAGCACTGAATCCATGTGAGCGCTCAGAGATTTCAGCACTAAGCTGAGGGGACAGCTCTCATTGGAGGCGTTAGAAAAAATGACATTCTCTGTTCTGCATTACAGTGTGGGGAAAAGCAACTGAGGATTTAAGACAGATTCTTATACCAGGCTTCTGGAAGCTGCTGTGTTTAGCTGTGATTGTGCTATGAGGTTTTATAGCTCCCAGCGCGTTTTGGTGCCACTGGGTGCTTCAAATTAGGAATGGCTGTCACGAGCTCTATTAGAGAAAAAATGTGTATATAATGTCTGTTAGGGCAAATGTGCTGTTTGGAGATTCATCAAACATCATTAATGATGTATTAAAGGGACTTTCTACTTCACCAATACATTTATCCAATATTCTCTGGAAACTCTTGATAGTTAAAAGATAAGGGTTTTAATTCCTGCAGACATGGGATTTCATTCTATTGTTCACCCTACATCAGCCCTCTCCTTTTTTTGTGATTTCCTTGTCAGACATCCATGGATAACTTGGGGGCCAGTATGTCATGGGTTATGACCATTCAGAGACTTGATTCTCAAGAACTTTTTAAAATTACACGAACATGATTTTTTATTTTTTATTTTATTGCAGAACAGGAATTGAGAACAGGAAGTTTTTTTATTGCAGTTGTGTGTGGTGTCTGACATACAATAGTAAGATACGGTAGTTAAACAAGATCTAAAACATTTAGTTTCCTAAAATATTGTGGGGTTGATTTACCAAAAACGGAGAGTGCAAATTCTGGTGCAGCTGTGCATGGTAGCCAATCAGCTTCTAACTTTTGTAAATTTTTGTTCAATTAGGCTTTGACAATAAAACCTGGAAGCTGATTGGTTTCTATGCAGAGCTGCACCAGATTTTGCACTCTCCAGTTTTAGTAAATCAACCCCACAGTATTTTAGATAATTACTTTTTTTTAACCAAATACTGTTTTTATTTAATTTTTTTCTTTTATCCTTTTGTGCATCTCGTCAGTGGTAATCTCCTCTAACATCTTTCAGCCATTTATTGTCTATATGCAATTACTCCAGTGTCAGCTGTGCATCATTGCTCAGGAATGGCTTTATTATAATTGACACCAGTGGACCATGCCTAAGCAATATGTGCCAGCAAGGCCTCTTTTACTCTCAACTTCAAAAACACATGCTGGTAGGTTAATTAGCTCTTGTCCCAATTGCCTTTGTATGTACTTGTAGGCACCTTAGGCCTCTTTCACAGTACTGCAACTTCAAAGTCACGTGATTTAGCCAGGATTTTACGGCGCTTTTGTGGCAACGATTTTGACGTGATTAAGATGCAATTTCAGGTAATGCCTGTGTAACTCGCATTAAAGTCGGACCAAAGTAGAAGTCGCACAGATATGAATGGTACTCATTGGAAATCATGGGGTACGACTTGTCATGCGACTTTGCAGTCCCAAGTCACAGGACAAGTCACACAAATGTGAAAGGGGCCTTAGATTGTAAACCCCTTGAGGGCAGGGACTTATGTGAATGTACAGTGTATAAAGCTCTGTCTAAATTGTTGATGCTATATAAATATGTGTAAGCAAAAAAAAAAAAAAGAAAGGGTGACAAAGCAGAAGCACATTAATTGCTTGCCAACCCCATAATTTAGTTATACAGCGGCTGAGTGGCTCTCCTGCGGCGGATCACGTACCAATAAAATGCTAATGCTGCTAAGAGCTCCTAAAAGCTATTAAAAACTCCTAAAAGCTAGATAGCAGAAAAAGAAACTCTCCTGCACACAAGTGGATTACCAGACAGCCTATATAGTGTCACAAGGCCTTGCTGCCCTCAAAGATAGGGGTATCCTAACAATCAAAGGTAAAAAAGGAAAAGAAGGGCGCACCAGCCTTGTGCATTATCCTTTGGATATGTTTTTATTAAAAGTGACAAAAAAGAAAACTACGACGCGTCAGATGGCAGTGGCCTCTGTGATTTCCTCCGTGACCTCTGGAGTGCATTGTTCGTTTCAGACTGATTGCTGCTATTTGGCGATTATTCATATTGCAAGAATTCTACAGCTGTTTGTGTGTAGTTTTCTTTGTTATCACTTTTAATAAAAACATACCCAAATGCACAAGGCTGGTGCGCCCTTCTTTTCCTTTTTAACTCCTAAAAGCTACTACCTGGGGGTCCTAGTAGATGATAGGCTCAGCAATGGCATGCAATGCCTATCTGCTGCTAACAAAGCAAACAGAATATTGGCATGCATTAAAAAGGGGATCAACTCCACAGATAAAACGATAATTCTCCCACTCTACAAGACTCTGGTCCGGCCGCACCTAGAGTATGCTGTCCAGTTCTGGGCACCAGTCCTCAGGAAGGATGTACTGGAAATGGAACGAGTACAAAGAAGGGCAACAAAGCTAATAAAGGGAACTTTTTCGCAGAAGAGAGTTTAACAAGACACGTGGCCACTCATTAAAATTAGAAGAAAAGAGGTTTAACCTTAAACTACGTAGAGGGTTCTTTACTGTAAGATAGCCAAGGATGTGGAATTCCCTTCCACAGGCAGTGGTCTCAGCGGGGAGCATCGATAGCTTCAAGAAACTATTAGATAAGCACCTGAATAACTGCAACATACAGGGATATACAATGTAATACTGACACATAATCACACATAGGTTGGACTTGATGGACTTGTGTCTTTTTTCAACCTCACCTACTATGTAACTATGTACTAAAACGCTACTACAAGCCAGCGCAAAAATGCTATTATCAGCATTTTTTATCTGGCAGTTTTTTTCTAGCATTTTTTGAGCTTATAAAAAATGGTAGTGTGCATGGAGCCTAAAAAGGTTCCTGACCCTTTCCAAAATTGATTTGGCTGAAAAAAGTATAGATGTGAACGTGTCCTATAGAAAACCATGTTAAATGCAATTCTGCAGAAAGCAAAAAGCACAAAAAAAATGCATGTGTGTGCATAGGTGTGAACCAGGCCCGGCTTCTGTATATTTAAAAGAGATTCTACAGATATTTTTCTAACAGATTTTAATGTGTATGGTTACCCCAATGGGCAAATCTGGAGAGTAGCAGTGAGCGTACAGTTTCAATGCTAAGGATAAAATTTGAGATGGTTACCTGGTGAAATATATCTCCTATCTTATTTAAAGCTTAATTTAGGCAAAAACATATGCATTCCATTATGATGGTTTTACAATTCAGTGATATCGTTTTTGGCACATTTGGCAAGCATTTAGAGTGGACTAAATACATTTTTAAATGAACTAAAAAAAAAAAAAAAAAACCTACACACATGCACCTGTACAGCGACACCACATGCTCCGCTAAAGAGCAAATTGCAGCTTGGTATGGCCATGCCAAAAATGTGGGAGGAAGTTCTTGGAATCAAATCCTATCATATGTGTGGAATTCTGCTTTAAAACTGATCCACGGCTACTCCAATAAAGTTATATTTATATTCCTGGTGTCTGGTTATGTTCTGAAATGTATTTTTTACATTTGAAATTCCAAGGCTTTGTATAGTAGCAAGTCTTAGTTGCAATCTTGAAACGCCCAATACGAGGACAATATGCGACTGGTCTAAACTATGTGGCATGTTCACCAATGCCAGGAGCATGGCGGACAAAATGGGTGAACTAGAGATACTGTTGTACAAGGAGGATTTGGATTTTGTGAGAATTTCAGAGACCTGGTTCAACAGCTCTCATGATTGGCTGGCAAACATTCAAGGGTATACCCTATACCGCAAGGATAGAGAGGGTAAAAAAGGGGGAGGGGTATGCCTATATATCAAGAATAATGTACAAGCGAATGTGAGAGATGACATCACTGAGGGAGCTAGAGAGGAGGTGGAATCCTTATGAGTAGAGCTCCAAAGGGATGAAGCTAAGGGGAAAATATTACTGCGAGTATGCTATAGGCCCCCTAACCTGAGGGAGGAAGTGGAGACGGATCTCCTATCACAAATTGGATTAGCAGCAAGGATGGGAAGTGTTATCATAATGGGGGATTTTAATTATCCAGACATAGACTGGGCGGAGGGAACCGCGCATTCATTTAAGGCTTGCCAGTTCCTTAATGTCTTGCAGGACAATTTTATGGGTCAGATGGTAAACGCACCAACTAGAAATAAAACATTACTAGATCTACTGATTACCAACAATACAGACCTGATCACGGATGTGGAAATACGGGGCAATTTAGGTAACAGCGATCACAGGTCAATTAGTTTCAGTATAAATCACACAAATAGGAAACATGAAGGGAACACAAAGACACTGAATTTCAAAAGAGCCAACTTCCCTAAACTACAAACCTTGCTAAAAGGCATAAATTGGGATAAAATATTACGAACAAAGAATACGGAGGAGAGATGGGTTTGCTTTAAGAGCATATTAAATAAGGGCATTAGCCAATGTATCCCATTGGGTAATAAATTTTAAAGAGCAAACAAAAATCCTGGATGGCTTAACTCCAATGTAAAAATGCATATAAAAGCAAAGGAGAAGGCCTTCAAAAAATACAAGGTTGAGGGATCATCCTCAGCATTCAGACTTTATAAAGAATGCAATAAGAAATGTAAGGGTGCAATTAAGACGGCTAAGATAGAACATGAAAGACACATAGCGGAGGAGAGCAAAAAAAATCCCAAGAAATTCTTTAAGTATGTAAACAGTAAAAAAGGGAGGACAGACCATATTGGCCCCATAAAGAATGAGGAAGGACATCTGGTTACAAAGGATGGGGAGATGGCGAAGGTATTGAATTTATTCTTCTCCTCAGTCTTCACGAGTGAATCGGGGGGCTTCAGTAACCAAAACTGCAGTGTTTATCCTCATGACACAACACAGGAAGCACTTCCATGGTTAACAGAGGACAGAATTAAAATTAGACTTGAGAAACTTAACATTAATAAATCACCGGGACCAGATGGCTTGCATCCGAGGGTACTTAGGGAACTTAGTCAAGTGATTGCCAGACTGTTGTTCCTAATTTTTACAGACAGTCTATTGACTGGAATGGTACCAGCTGATTGGAGAAAAGCCAATGTAGCACCAATATTTAAAAAGGGCCCAAAATACATCCCTGGGAATTACAGACCAGTTAGCCTAACATCAATAGTATGTAAACTCTTGGAGGGAATGATACGGGACTATATACAAGATTTTAGTAATAAGAAAGATATCATTAGCAGCAATCAGCATGGATTCATGAAGAATCGTTCTTGCCAAACCAATCTATTAACCTTCTATGAGGAGGTGAGTTGCCATCTAGATAAAGGAAGGCCCGTAGACATGGTGTATCTGGATTTTGCAAAAGCATTTGACACAGTTCCCCATAAACGTTTACTGTACAAAATAAGGTCCGTTGGCATGGACCATATGGTGAGTACATGGATTGAAAACTGGCTACAAGGGCGAGTTCAGAGGGTGGTGATAAATGGGGAGTACTCGGAATGGTCAGGGGTGGGTAGTGGGGTTCCCCAGGGTTCTGTGCTGGGACCAATCCTATTTAATTTGTTTATAAACGACCTGGAGGATGGGATAAACAGTTCAATCTCTGTATTTGCAGACAATACTAAGGTAAGCAGGGCAATAACTTCTCCGCAGGATGTGGAAACCTTGCAAAAAGACCTGAACAAATTAATGGGGTGGGCGACTACATGGCAAATGAGATTCAATGTAGAAAAATTTAAAATAATGCATTTGGGTGGCAAAAATATGAATGCAATCTATACACTGGGGGGAGAACCTCTGGGGGAATCTAGGATGGAAAAGGACCTGGGGGTCCTAGTAGATGATAGGCTCAGCAATGGCATGCAATGCCAAGCTGCTGCTAATAAAGCAAACAGAATATTGGCATGCATTAAAAGGGGGATCAACGCAAGAGATAAAACGATAATTCTCCCACTCTACAAGACTCTGGTCCGGCCGCATCTGGAGTATGCTGTCCAGTTCTGGGCACCAGTCCTCATGAAGGATGTACTGGAAATGGAGCGAGTACAAAGAAGGCCAACAAAGCTAATAAAGGGTCTGGAGGATCTTAGTTATGAGGAAAGGTTGCAAGCACTGAACTTATTCTCTCTGGAGAAGAGACGCTTGAGAGGGGATATGATTTCAATTTACAAATACTGTACTGGTGACTCCACAATAGGGATAAAACTTTTTCGCAGAAGAGAGTTTAATAAGACTCATGGCCACACATTACAATTAGAAGAAAAGAGGTTTAACCTTAAACTACGTAGAGGGTTCTTTACTGTAAGAGTGGCAAGGATGTGGAATTCCCTTCCACAGGCGGTGGTCTCAGCGGGGAGCATTGATAGCTTCAAGAAACTATTAGATAATCACCTGAATGACCGCAACATACAGGGATATATAATGTAATACTGACACATAATCACACACATAGATTGGACTTGATGGACTTGTGTCTTTTTTCAACCTCACCTACTATGTAACTATGTAACTATGTAACTATTTGAAATCCCACAGCTCTGAAAGGAGGCTGTTCTTAAATGGGAAATGAAGCCAGAAAAAAAGTCACTCGATTGGCCGAGAGGAGAAGTGATCCTATTGGCCGCGGAGGAGAGAAGAGATGCAGGGGAAGCCACCGTAAAGCCCCAGGAGAAGGAGACGCCGCTTGCCACCCGGAGGAAGTGCTGCCTGCAACCTAGATGAGGTAAATGCAGGGCTGGTGACTGACCGTCATCCGATCTTCCCATAGAAAACAGCGGGGCTCTGACAGGTCCGTCCCCGCACAGTGAGCAGTGATCAGTGTTAAAAATATGCACTGTCACCGTAGTAATGACACTAGCTGGGAAGGGGTTAAACATCTAGGGAAATCAAAGGGTTAAATGTGTGCATAACCAGTGTTTTGCAGTGACACGAAATCCATCACTTTCCCCATGTCAGAATGGAGCTCTGCCTTGTTTACATAGGCAGAGCTCCGTTACATAGGCAGATCTCCTTGTCGATCAGTGGGTGTCGGCGGACATCTATTGGCTGGCACCCGCTGATTGGCTTGTGCTGTGTCAAATCGGCTCCAGGGGTGGGTGAGCCCCCCTACCTGGAAGTGCCGGCTCACGTACAAGGTACGTAATCTGGCACAGGAGACCTGCTCTGCCACTGTATTATTAGGTTATACGGTCGGCAAGCAGATGATATTGTATCTGGTATAGGGGAATTTTAACTAAATGTTGCATACTGCGAAAGGCAAACTATTGCAGTTTAATTAATGTGTCGCATATTAAAAGTACTATGTTCTTCGTGACCTGATTGACCTTGAACAAGTTATTTCAAACCTGTGGCTGTTTGTGGAATACAGAGTCATGGGGGAAAAGGATTCAAGTTAAATCTGTTTCTCAGTAGCTGTTCCATTCACATCAGAGCATACATTGAAGTATAAACGGCAAATACAGTACATGATTGCTAAAGCAACAGTCAAAGCCAGCAAAATGTTCAATACATCAAAGTTTACCATGTCTCCAGGTATATTAAACCTGCAGATTTACATTTCACAAAACTTAGACCAAAGACCAAAAGGGCTTAATTTTAATTAACAAAGCAGCAGTCCTGAGGTAACCCTTCAATTTTATTAGTTATCACACCTAGATCAGACCTAAAAACTAGACAGCAATTCTAAGCCCTCCCGATTTTTCAAAAATTAATAAATGTTTTTGCTATACATACCATTTAATACTCATCTGCTACATTTCACTAATATTACTATATAGACAGATAGGACACAGGGACCCTAGTGCAAGCATCAGCAGAAGGAATGAATCTTTCACCAGTCGGACAATTTCCTAGAGATTTACTAAAACTGGAGCACTTGGAATCTGGTGCAGCTGTGTATGGTAGCCAATCAGCTTCTAACTTCAGCTTGTTCAATAAAGCTTTGGCAATAAAACCTGGAAGCTGATTGTTTTTTTTGCAGAGCTGCACCAGATTTTGCACGCTCCAGTTTTAGTAAATAACCCCCTACTAGTGTCCAACTGCCTTATTAATAATATTCTTCTTCCAGAGCTTTGTTAGATAACCCAGTCTACTGAGTGAAAAAGTAAGGTCCAGGCAAGACCATGTATAGATACCATCCTGTTGGTTTAGTCTCCTCATCTACATGCACTGTCAGAGATTTTCTGAGCTCTCTATAGAGCACTGGAAGCTTCGATAAACTGCTCTTACTTGACTTTGTAACTACATTATATCAAGTTGAGAGTTAGGCTATGACTACGTTAGTGGGTGTCACTGCTGCGCCTCTGAAATTTGAACCGTGGCTGATTTTCTGGAGGCATTTGTCAGACGGTCATAAATGCTGCACCACCAACGCACACATATGCAGCGTTGTCCCATTTGCTTGCATTCGACGGGCAGCAGGGGGCTAATTTTTGCCACTTCTGCAAAGCATAGCATCACAGGTAAAGCATGTGTACAACACTGCCTTTGCAGCTTAAAAGGTGGGGGTGTCAGTAAAAAGCAGGACTAAACCATGTGTTTCTACCACGCCTCAACCACAAGTGTAAACAGGCCCTAAGGGCCATTTTACACAACCACATTTTTATCAGTGATTCTGAATTGTTCTTCTTAGGCCCCTTTCACACGATCGGCCTGAAAAGATCCGCCTGTCCATTTTTCAGGAGGATCTGAGCAGGCCACTCATTGACTTGTATGGACAGGCAGATGTCAGCGGAGGCCGACAAGATCCGCTGAAAACAGGCGGATGGCGATACGTTTGCCATCTGTCCAGCAGATCGGATGAAAACAGACATGCTGTCTGTTTTCATCCGATCTTCCCATAGAAAACAGCAGGGCTCTGACAGGTCCGTCCCCGCACAGTGAGCAGGGACGGACTGGTCATCTGCTTGCTCAGCGGGGACCAACGGAGCGATCCCCCACTGAGCTAGCGGAGTACACTTAGCGGATCCACCCCATGTCAAAGGGGCCTTAGTATTTGGTAGCTAGGAACAGTTGAATTGGCAGGAAACACATTTTGAATGGTTTAGTCTCTGGAGCCAAGTCAGGAAATATGAAGATGGGCTTCTGGCCACCACTCCTTGCTGGGTTTTCCTCCGAGTTTGACAGAGCTAGCTAAAAGCCTATCAGGTGATTTATTTTTTCTGTACTTATTTATCTTCTTTTGAGGGAAAACCTTTGTAATGCTTTGTGGACCAATAAAAGGACACTAAACAGCCCTGAAACAGACAAATGTGGCCTGGCCTACCTATGTGTAGGGCTATCAGTTTATTAGTAAACTTAGGCCCCTTTCACACGGGAGGACCGATCTGGTCAGTTTTTTGACAGTTTGCCTGTTGGTTTTTTAGTAGACCCAATCGGACCATCCATTGCCCCCTACGGAGTGGCGGATGTAGAGGGACATGTGTCCATTTACACCCACCGACATCCGATCCTATCCCCCAAAAACAGATGGATGGGAGTTCCATTCCAGCGGATTGGATGACAGTCGGATGTAAATGGACAGGCAGGGCAAATTCCATTCTACCGCCCTAAAAGGAGAGCGGGCTGTGTCTATGTCCGATCTGCATAAGCGGAGCAGACACGGACGTGTTATCAATGGCTGTTTGATATTAGTGTAAGGACTCTTTCACACAGGTGGACTCCACCAGTGGATCTGCCTGCTCAGCGGGAATCAGTGAACAGATCCCCCCGAGCAGGTGGATCAGCTGGCGGAGTCCACCTGTGTGAAAGAGCCCTTACACTAATATCAACCAGCCAGAGAAAAATGTGTTGCTGCTACAAATTTCTGCTTCAAAGTTGCTGGAGTGACACTGGCCTAAGAGCTGGTTCACGCCAATAATCGCACAGGAACGTGCTGTTAGTTCCTGCACAATTCACATGCGATCCAGGTGCAGTTCGACTTACTGTTGCACCAACAGTAGTGCATGCACTGCTTAACAAAATGCACAGCACACAGCAAGCGATCCGGTGCAGGCAAATACACTGCGTCTGCGACCTGCGTCTGGGGTGTCATTAACACCGACACCTGCTGCAGATCGCAAGTGCAGTACAATGCAAGCAAGTCAACCCACAGGTCTACCAAATAAATGTAAGCTAGCAATCAGAATATATGCTTAGAAAACCTCTGCTTATATAAATGCCACACTAAAGAGAAACTGTGATATCTATCAAACCTTTTTAATTACTAGCCCATTTGGTAATTGTTAATCCAATATATTAAAAGACACTTTGGTTAAAAGTGTATCTGCAAGACCACAGAGAACCTAGCTGCACTGTAAATACAAAGTGTCACTGCCTTCCTTCCTGAAGAAATTCTTTGTCAAAAAGAATGTTTAGTAATCACCTTCAAATCTTCTAATTAAGTATTTTTCACAACTGTAATCACAAAGACAATTTAGCACCGCAGAGGAAACTATGTGAAGCTCAACTGGGATATGCTTAAAGCCCACTGCTGATGCTCTGCTTCTATGTGAGCAACCATTTGATTAATCTGCTCTGATTTCTGTCACAATAGCATTCATGGTAATGGTAAAATGCAGAAAAGACATTGGTTATACAAGCGCGATGATAGATTTTGTTTCAAAAAAGTTCCAGTGCTCCCAACTTTTATCTGGTGCGATAAAATACATGTGACATATTTTTTTTATTGAAAATAAGGTTAAAAATACAAATGGCAACTGGACAATGCACAGAATGTTCTACATATTCTACATAAAGAAGAATTTAAGGTGTGTCTTATGTAGATAAAATAAAATAAAACTAGATTTCCTTTACAATACAAGGGGGTTGATTTACTAAAGGGAAAAAGACTGTGTACTTTGCAATTGCATTTTGCAAGTACAGTTACTCCAGAGCTTAGTAAATGAGGAGGAGCTCTGCTGACTCCATTATCCAATCATGCGCAAGCAAAAATGCAGTTTTTTTAAATGTCCTTGCACGTGATTGGTTGTTCTTTGTAAAGTGAAGAACTACCTCATTTTCTAAGCTCTGGAGCAATTAGACTTGCAGAGTGCAACTGCACATTCAAATGTGCACAGTCTATTTGTCTTTAGTAAATCAACCCCAAGGTATTAACATCTGCAAACCTCCATAACAAATCTGGGAACTAAAAGTGTAATGCTCATTTTCGGATAGCAGACATAGCCATATAAATCATTCTCTTATGTTATTATTGTCAAATGTGAATGCAGATCTCATGGTTTAAAAGCACAAATACGCTAAACAAAACAGAGCAATATATTTCAGCTCGTGTACAGAGGTTTCTGGCTATGTGCCTATAATTTGTGCAAGATAGTATAAAACTCAACTAAACTTTTAGTTTAAAGTAAAAGTCCAGGCTAACTCTAACTAAGCTTAAAACTGCTCCAACCTTCTTCTAACTCCAATTCTAACAACCCTGTAGGAGGAAGATGCTTATGCTTACCCTTTTCTCTGGAAGCTCCAGTCTGGTCACATGTTCGGCTCCCAGCAGCCGGGTTCAGGGATAAGGAGAACAGCCAACAACTGATGCCCAACAGTAAACCTATGGGTGATGTCTACAGCCAGGCTTTACATAAATTCTCAGCCTCTCCCCTGGACCAGGCCACTGGAGAGATCACGTGACTGGACCAGAGCACCCTGAGAAAAGTATAAGGTAAGGTAGGCAAGTATAATCATATTCCTTCTACATGGTAGTTAGAACAAGCGTTAGAAGAGGGAAGGGGGGGTGGGAGCAGTTTTAAACTTAAGCTAAGTTAGGTCTAGCATTAAATTCCACTTTGAATTCCAACCAACTATGTACTGTAAATTAGCTAAATGCATTCCAGGTGCATAAAAAGTCAAGTACAGGCAGTCCCTGGGTTACATACAAGATACATACAAGGTTCTGTAGGTTTGTTCTTAAGTTTAATTTGTATGTAAGTTGGAACAGGTACATCAGGTACATTTTTAAGTGTAACTCCAGCCCAAAAATATATATATTTTTTTTTTTACTTTTTTGGATAGCATAGGGAAGGGTCTGTGGCCCTGTTCAGAAGATTTCACCTCACTTTATGTCCCTGTGACAATTGGATTTTGAAAAATTTTGGGTTGTTGTGGAAACAAGGATTGGTGATAAAGCCTCAGTGGAGACATCTTTTTCCCATGATAACTCTTACTGTATATGTAAAAAAATACTACCAATAGCCACATCTATATTGTTATAGATAGAAGAAAAACGCAGTGTATGGTGGAAAAGACCCTCTCTACCCTACAAAAAAGGTCAGACTATCAGCTCAGCATAGGAGACACAACAGCATAAATATGTATAAAAAGATTATATCTTTATTACAAAATTGTTAAAAAGCACATCACAATATGGATCAGATGATTAAAAATAACAGAAATGCCCATCAATAATGTAAGGGATAAACAAGTCCCAAGTATGCACCTACACATGACTGGAAGTATATGTAATACTGATACATTAATCGGCAGATATGAAGTAATGCTTATATTTTTGCTTTACTAGTCATCTAGGTTCGAGGTCAACACGTTTCTCAACTTTTGGCTTCTTAAGGACCCGATATATTGAGAAAGCATCAACAGGCATGGCAGGCACATAGGGCCCAAGGAACACTCCCGGGAGCGGGCATAGGAGCATTAGGAACATGTCCACCAATGTAAAACCAAGATACAAATGCTCTATCTAGGCAACAGACCTAGGGCTGCTAAGCTAACAGCGTGGATATTAATGGGTCAGTAGCCAATAAGGTATGCCAGGCAACAACAATCAGTACTAAAAGTATAAGATCCAGATAGTAGTATGGACTTGTATGGAGTAGTCAGGACTCGAGATGTCAGCGTAGCAAAACAGATGATAATAATTGGAGGAACTCAGAGGGCAGGCCGAACATCAGTGGTCCATAGGTAGAGTATAGGATTCAAATACAAACCATGAAACCTGCGGACCAATACTATATAGTTGATGGTTAAGCCTAAGGTAGCCTTAAGGTGGTACAGCAATCATTAGGCTCATGCTGTATCAAAACGCCTCTCAGGATGTAGCTGCTCTGTTTTGATGCACTTGGAATGTATTTAGGCGGTTTAATTTTAAAGTTCAATTGAACTTTAGTTATGTTTTGCAAGAATAGGGTGATTTTGCGTAAGTGGTATTTTCACGTAAGTGAGCATGCATCTTTAAGCGAGAACATGATATACGCTGATGCCTGAAGAACTTTCTGATGCCCTGTACACACGATAGGATTTTCCGACAACAAAACCGTGGATTTTTTTCCGACGGATGTTGGCTCAAACTTGTCTTACATACACACGGTCACACAAATGTTGTCGGAAATTCCGAACATCAAGAACGCGGTGACGTACAACACGTATGACAAGACGAGAAAAATTAAGTTCAATAGCCGGTGTGGGCCTTCTGCTTGATTCCGAGCATGCGTGGACTTTTGTGCGTCGGAATTGTAAAACTTGTACAAAATTTGAGAACCTGCTCTCAAAAGTTTGTTGGCGGAAATTCCGACAACAAATGTTCTTTGGAGCATACACACAGTTGGACTTTCCGACAACAAGCTCACATCCAACATTTGTTGTCGGAAAATCCTATCGTGTGTACAGGGCATAAGTCAACTTTCTTAACAATGAATTAGCATAGTTAATGAGATGATTATTGGAGCCAATGATTCTACCTTTTCTCTTTTTATGGATCAAGGATATGGAATAAAGTATAATTTCATTGGACAACCAGTGCAAGACTTTACCTGTTCCTTTGACGGTGCTTTAAAATAGCATATGCTGAATTGGGCTAAAGAGAACCTTTATTCCACTGAAGCACTTTAAGGTGAACTATTACCATTTTAAAACAAGTAAAATGTCTTCAGATGACTTTATTGGATGAATTTGTTTTTTGTCTACTGCTACTATGGCCAAGCTGTGAAATGTACATTTTTCATATAGCTGGCAGTTTATGAAAAAAAAAATTAAAATTGCAAGCATTTTCCTCTAATGTTTTATTGACAGAGTAGATGGGAACATTAATAGCACAATGTGTTCTGATTTTGAAAGACTTGCAGAGACTTCGGGTGCTAGATACACATTGAATATATTCGGAAACCTAAGTTAAAACTTTCCTTTTCTGAAACTCAGATGAGTCATCTGTCGGAGAGACAACAGAGACTACATCTCTTCTATGTCTCTTCAAGAGCATTGCAGTCTATACAATTAATGCTGTCAAATGTCTTCTTTTAATAATTATTCTTTAATTAGACCAATATGTGAGGGTATTGTAGCAACAGTTGACAAGTCTGACAGCCTAACATCTTGACATTGAAATTGTTTTATACTTCCACAGACTCTTGTTCTAGGCTGTTTATTAAAATGAACCTTTGCTTTGCCCAGGCAGGGCAAACCAAACGTTTTTACTTAAATGCCACTCTTCCCTTCACGCCACCATTGCTCTATTTGGCCTTGGGAAATTAAGTGAGGAAGTCCTGTGTCAGCTGCAAGTCGAATATTGAAACTAACATAGGTCTAAAGACTCTCTTTCCACATACATGGCAGTGCCTGGGGTCCTGAACAGCCACTCTGGCCAGATTTGGTGAAAAGTATAATTATACTTTCAATTGAACTGGTACTTTCCCCAGCATGGGTAAAGTAGAACTTTACTTTAAATACTAGCTTGATAGTAAATGGTTTAAAGTACTAATAAACACAAAAGCAAACATTTATTATATTGCAGTACCAATTCTTAGATATGATGGCTACATTTATTTTTTTGTTTAGGCTTTCTTACTTTTATTTTCACTTTATGATCTGGCCAGTAAGTCTGGTCTTTTTCAACAGACCGCACTGTCCTGAAGATGTAGCAGTTGAAGGGTTGAGACAAGCCACTTACCACTGACAGGGGTGCTTGCAATGATCAGCTTTTATCCATTTATGTAAAATCTTTATCCCAAAAGGAAAAAACTGTTGCTGTAAAACTGCTTACAAAGTGTTAGCTGATGTTTGGCTTCGATTAGTTAGTGTATCTAAATCTGCTAGTTCATTGAACACACCCCCGCCCCCAGACTGACATGCTGCTGTTCAGAGGTGACTTTCTTGCTTCCTCATCCAGAGTGTAGGCACTTTAATAAAGGAAGTGTGTTACCGGCCATATCACTGAAGAAAAGCCTAAAAAAGGAAAAGAAAGCAGCTACCACAACTAATGATTGGTAAGCTGTAATATATTACATTTTTGGTTTTGAGTTTAATACCACTTTAATATGTCAGCATTTTTTTGTCAATTTCTCTTAGAGTGTACTCAAACTAGGCGTGGTTGTATTATGTCCCAGTATGCTTGTCCCTGTCCCCAACTCCCAATTGCACTGTGCTCACATTTTGAAGGGCCCATGCACCCTTACGTCATCTTCTCAGCCAGACTACATGCTTCCATGTTCCGTGAGTGCCCAATGATCTGTAAATGTTCTGTGCTTGGGTACAGTCAGCAATCACACGTATGCATCCCATGGCAGAGTCCAACTGAACTATTCCCTAGACCAGTGGTTCTCAACCCAGTCCTCAAGTACCCCCAACAGGCCATGTTTGCAGGTTTTCCTTTATCTTGCACAGGTGCTTTAAATCAGAGTCAATGGCTTGGTATTTTGGACAGCTATTTTATCTAACAGAAATTCCCAAAACATGGCCTATTGGGGGTAAATGAGGACTGACTACCTCTTTCAAGTGATCCGGGGAGTGATATGTCAAACAATGCCCGAGCAAGGTATGGAGCAGTTACACAAACTGAACTTTAGGAGTCAAACATGCTCAGCCGCATCACATACACCCTAGTGTGAGTAAATGAATAAATAGAAAATATAGATCATTTTCTGCAATGCATTGTTTTACATACATGTAAGTATGTCAGTGATTATAGTGTCTGTATTCATTAATTATCCACATTAAAATGTCTTTTTCTTTCATTGTTTGACCTGCCACACAAAAAGCATAGCTGGATTCTAATTAATTTCTATGGGAAATACAGGAACTTTGAAACACATTTTCACGAGAAGCTAATTATTCTGTAAAATGTATACGCTCCTAGTCAAAAGCAGATATTTTGTAATATTCTGCTCGCTCCTACTCTTACAGCAAAAAACTCTCACAAACCTGAATAATTCCAACTAGTAATATGATGAAAACGTGGATAGGCAGAGGTCAACCTCAGTAAATACTGTGTGACAAAACAATCATTAGATCCAGAGATGAAGGCAGTTGAAATGATAAGCAAACCAACCCTGACTTTTCCAAGTCAAAAGTTAAAGTGGAACTAAACTCTCTTAAATAACATTAAATATTTTTAATCATTACGCTGCTAGCATTAGTAAATAGATAGAAAGGTATATTATATTTACTTAGTTTAAACTTTTTTTTACATTTCTTCAGTTGCTTCCTGGTTTCTGGCCTAGGTCAAAATGATGTCATGCATCAAGGAAGTCTTCATGTGCATTTTTGTTTCTTTCATCTGGACTATATGAGGAAGGGTTTTCTCAGTTAACCACTTGACCTCCAGGAGATTTACCACCCTTCACGACCAGGCCATTTTTTTTTGCGATACAGCACTGCATTACTTTAACTGACAATTGTGTGGTTGTGCGACACTGTACCCAAATAAAATTGATGTTGTTTTTTCCCACAAATAGAGCTTTCTTTTGGTGGTATTTGATTACCTCTGCTGTTTTTTTGTTTGTTTTTTTTTGGGGTTTTTTTGCGCTATAAACAAAGAATGACTGACAATTTTGAAAAAATATATATATATTTATTCTGTATATATAAATTTATATATATATATATATATATATATATATATATATATATATATATATATATATGTTCTGCTCTAAAACACATCCAATAAAAAAAATGTAAAAAATCAAATTTCTTTAACAATTTAGGCCAATATGAATTCTGCTACATATTTTTGGTAAAACAATCCCAATAAGCGCATATGGATTGGTTTGCGCAAAAGTTATAGCGTCTACAAACTATGGGATATTTTTACTGCAATATTGTCGCGGACAAATCGGACACTAACTGACACTTTTGACACTTTTTTGGGGACCAGTGACATTATTACAGTGATCAGTGCTAAAAATATTCACTGTCAGTGTACTAATGACATTAACAGGGAAGGCGGTTAACATCAGGGGCGATCAAAGAATTAACTGTGTGCCTGGCTAATGTCTCAGTGTAGTGGGGAGGTGCTTTTACTAGTGGAAGGCATAGATTGGTGTTTCTGCTTTATAAGAACACAGGATTCATGCCTTCTTTACTGACAGAACGGCAATCTGCCTTGTTTACATGAGCAGATTGGCATTCTGTCAGTGTACCGAACGATCAGCGGGTGCCGACGGACATCTGGTCCGTGGGATACGCTGATCAGCTCCTGCTGTATAAAATCACTCATTCCGAATATCCGGAAGTGCAGGATCACATATATACGCGATCCTGCGCAGCGCGGCAGCCCTTTTGCAGTAAATCTGCTATGGGACGGTCGGCAAGTGGCTTGGCACACCTTCCCTGCATACCTGAGCTAAGGTCAGATGAATTTCAGGAAGTAAATGCTACATGAATCGTCTGCCCTTACTCAAGATAGCCACAGCTAGAAATGCTAGTGATATAACAACAATATAAAGCATGGAGATATGGCTGGATGGGTAAGTTTGCTTTAAATATTAAAAATGAATTAAATAGCATTTTCAATTTGTGGTGCTCAGTTAAGTTCAGCTTTAAGCTTTGACTTGCCTCTCTACCTCCTGTGCCCCCTTATTGTTCCTGTAATGATATGGACAACCTAAATGAGAAAATGGAAGACTTTTGTAGCGTTAATCATTTTTACTTGGTCTCTTCTAAATATGATATAAATACCATTTTTGTATTCTAATACAGAGTACATTGCCTAGGTATAGTCTTTCCTCTATGAGACTAAAATTTGGTTCACTAAGCAAAAGAAAAGACTGTTACAAGAGATGTTATTGACATAATGACATGAACTGAAGCTTATTTGGAAGTGCTTTCTCAGCCCTTTCACTCTATGCCTTAAGCAGATACATTACTTTACAGCTTGACACAATACTGTTATAACATTCACATTTACATAATTTACTACAAATCATGTAATATAAAAATATGCTTATTTGTCAAGTGACACCAAGCTGAAATTTAAAGCCTAAGTTTAGTCAAAACATTTTTTTACAAAATCAGCATAAGGGACAGTACCGGCACTTACAATCAATGGGCAATTTCCCTTGTGTTAATGGCTGCAGTTTTAGTTGAAATCCTCTGTCCTTTGATCTCCCCGCAAGCTAATCATCTGGTGCCGCAGGAGTTAATGCGAGCTGAGGGATCTGTCATATGCACTTGTGAAGAGTGCTAACTATGCCCATCCTTTCCGTTCCACCACCACCACGTCCTCCATTGACAGAAGCTGTACTGCAACTCCCATGAATAAAAAGCGCCCAATGAATGAAGGACAAGTGGATGAATAAAAAGGTACACCTCCTTTATTCATAGACTGGTTTGCATTTATGAAAGCTAAAGTACAACTTCTATTAATTGAGGGTCTGGGAGAAAATGGTGGGCATAGTCGGTATTCTGGATGAGTGCATATGACAGGTTCCTGGACTCATATTAACCCCTACAGCAATGGAAGATTATGGCTCCATATGGGTGGAGGGGATCAGAGAACAGAGGTTTACAACTAAAAGTGCATCCAGCAGCACAGGAGAAACTTTCCAAAGATCTTATGTACTGCCCCTCGTGCTTGTATTTTTCTTTGACTAAACATAGGCACCTACACTGTAAAGAAGAAAACAAAAACAAAAAAACAAAAAAACAAACTTAAGTTGGAGGAATAGTTTGTGTGCTACCATTTTAATTCATTGCATCAGGTTGGCAGTGGGCTTCAGGATATTGTAGAGAGGTTGCTGTAAGTTCTTTTGCATCACCAATTTCCATTAGCTTTCCCAAAACTGGTCTATAGATGGGTATGCTCTAACTTTGATCCAGAAACAAAAGGTTTTAAGTATGTCTGTCAGACCTTTGACCCGTCTCCATGGTCACAGCGATCCCTTGGGCCTTGTGAGGAAAGCTTCAACAACAGGCTGGTCGTTTACTGTTGCCCCACCTATAGGATTGGGAGAAAACTTTCTTCTAGGAAAAGACTGTGGAGACCGGACAAAAGCTGCAGTGATCCCTTGAAAGCTGTGAGGAAAGCTTCAACAACAGGCTGGTCTTTCACTGTTGCCCCATTAGACCCGTTGGGGTCTATCTATAAGGTGAGAGGCTAGCACTACTGGGGGAGGATTGCAGAAAGACATGTTTACCATCTTACATTTTTTATTTGGACTCTTTCACCTGTCCTTATCCCCCTTATCTACTCTGATTTATATTTTTAACTTTGGAACTGATCATCTCTCTGAATCACCTGAATTTTTTTTGGATGCTGATTACTCCTGCATTATTGCTCAGATATATATTATGGGATGCACCTTTTAGGACTTTGAATACTTTTATATGAGTTTATATTTGCCATGAGCATTTGAGAAATTCATATATATATATATATATATATATATATATATATATATATATATATATATACATATACATTAAAAAAAATGTTTTTTTTTGATGTGCTATATTAGCGCTACTTCACTACACGATATACATAATTACAGCCTGCTGACTGGCTAAATGGAATAGCGATATGGGCATCACTACTCTCAGTTGGAGCAGACTAAGTAGAAGAGTGTTGGCAACTCTGGTGAAGGACATGCTACCACAGGTGTCAAACTGGCGGCCCTCCAGCTGTTGCGAAACTACAAATTCCATGAGGCATTGCAAGGCTGACAGTTACAAGCATGACTCCCACAGGCAAAGGCATGATGAGACTTGTAGTTCTGCAACAGCTGGAGGGCCACCAGTTTGACACCCCTGTGCTAGGCTTTCTCCACCTCAACTATAACTCTTTGGCTATTGAAAACACACATGGCAGATGGAGAAGGGGTCTAACAGTACTGCTGCTATGCCCTGGTCAGAATAGAAGTGGAAAGAAGACAGTGCTGCCTTCAATTTTCCATTGATATTGCCTGTGTATTGGCCATGGTTGCCTGTGTATTGGTGGTGATGTAAGAGGATGTTAGGGTCCTCGTTAAAGCATATGCCTAAGAGGGTGGACTTTCATAAGATCCTGTCCCTCTGGCTGAATGATGGCTTGCAGCAGACATGACACAGAGTTCACTTAAAGTAAACCCTTAATTTTTTCTTCCCCTTTTTGCACCCCTACTCCCCTCCGCTGTTCAAATAGCACTTTTTTTTACCTTTTCTTTTTAATTGAAAAACTTCTGGCCTGCCCCCATGCACGTCAATTGCCTAGGTGAATGCTGTGCACTTTGCCTGCTGTTCCTCCTGGGATATGCACATCATATATCCCAGAAGGCATAGTCATTCACTGAAAAAAGGAAGAGGAAGGTGGGCCTAGTGGCACATATTTGGGAGTTCTGTCGGCTTCCAATGCCAATGGCAGTGCAGGGCCAAGCGGGGGGGCAGAAGAGAAGAGGAAAGAGGATCTTAGGAGGACAATGCTGGATCTGTTGGGTGGGTGATCATCTTAACTATGCAGGATCCGAACGAGGTAGGCAGGATAAAAAAAAATAAAAAATGGAGTGGGGAGGAGAAAGATCTGCTTTAAAGAGGCTGTCTGGGGGGTGGCTAGGGCATAGAGGGAAAATGTGGAGAGATGGGAAGCAGTGCGAAAATTTAGTCCTAGGAGGATATATATTATGCAGACAGTGGGAGCCACAAAATCTGAGGGCACATACACTTATTTTACTGTCCTAAGCTGCTTGCTTACAAGCCGAAATTAACACGACAGTCAGTAGATGGAAGTGACTCAGGAGGGAAAATTATTACTGTCTCACCTCTGTCAAATTATATTTCACAGTTTACAGAAGATACAAAATATGGTTGTGCCACAGATTTATGGGAAAAGAGTTGCTGCCCACATCCCAAAATTCAATATACAATTGAACAATTTCCTCTATGGGACTTTAGAAGGCAGAAACTCCTTGACAATCAAAATATATTTGAAAGTGTATTCATGTTTTATTAGAAAAAGTTAAAATGGAGATTATAACTTTAAAAGTCAAAATTGGATGCATATATACAAGTGAGATATAAAAAAACCACATGAAACAAAATGAAACAAAATAACCACTTGACTCTGTCCAGTGTGTGGAACTAGGACAGAGGATGCCTTCTAAAGTCCCATAGAGGAAATTGTTCAGTTTACAATAGAAAGTTACTGCAACATGGGGGACAATCAGTTAAGAAAAGAAACATAGTGTACATGTAATTGGAGGGTTCATGCAGACTGCAGGCATGCCCTGAGGAAGGGGCACCCACTACACAGCCATGCCAGCACATCTCTATGCAGTGTAGCAGCTGATTAAGCTGAAGAAAGAAGTGTGTGCATCCCCCTCCTTCCAAAATGAATCGTAGCAAGCAATATCAGTGAGTAATGTGCACAACTGGAGGAGAATAATAAAGACAATTTCCGACAATGATGTGTTATAAGTGCCCCACAAAGGTCTGGCTTAGATTAGTAAGCAGTACTAGAGCAGTTAGATCTTGAAATAGGTTAACAGCAAGTGTTAAGAGCTGCTTGTGTCCTGTTTGCTCCTACTTGAGAAAGCCATATTTGCTGTCATTCTATGTGGAGTGCCCAGGTAAAGGAGGCACTGATTGTCAATACTTAGTAGGCAGAGGCTGAGCTATAACCTGATTTCCTGAATGAACTTTGTCATAATTGTCCCCTAAATTCTTACAAAATAGAAAAAACAAAGGTAGACTAAAATGTATGTTAAAACTAATTCTCATAATCTCTCTACAATATACAATTTTATACTATGTAAATATATATTTTATGTTATGTAATGTAAAGGGGTACTATAGTCTTTTTTTAATACACATGTCAATTAGAACAGCTTAATGAAAATAATTTTTTCAACATTTTGAAAACCTTCTTTCATTGTTTAGTTTGCAATTATTCAATACAGCCTTTATGACCTTTCATATCACTGCTGATTGAAAACGACTCAACAAAACTTGTGGCAAGAAAGAGGTATTTTTCTTTAACTAAAATGAAAACTGATTTGGTAATGCTACATGTCTCCTACTGATGTAGGTTAATGGTGAAGTTTCCTGATAGATCCACTTTAAGTCACTGCTTTCTCTCCACTGGGTTTAGAAGCTTTCCAAATACACTTTTTGGTGTGCAGAGCATGAGAAGGCCATATAATGAAATGTAGGTTCTACAAGGTTTTTTTAATTAATGTTTAAGGTTTTTTAATTCATGAGTATTAAAGTAGATATATATTCACGGGAACATAAGGAGCATGCTTTTCACATATTTCTGAAGATATCTTTGCCAGGATCACAGGCCGCAAAAAAAAAGTCGTATGAATAGCCCACACATGATCTATAATACAGTATCACTGCTGGCCATGCACCCCCTCAAGGGCGGAAAGAAGCCTTTTAAGGAATCAAAGTCTGCTTCACTCTGTTTTGGGGAGATTTTCCCTTTAATTAATACTTATTATGAGCAACATCCAATGTACTTCAGAACAAAATGATTAAGACTCTGTGCATTTCCTGAAATAAAGTACAGATATTTATCATCAAAAGGCACAAGCCCTATTCTTTATGAAGGTCTGTGCAGAAAGTGTAACATTTTTCATGCTGAGAGCCTACACAGTTGTAATTAATTCACTTTTAGAATTCCTTGCTTCTAAATGTTTGGAGAAAGAGATGTTCTTTTGTGGTTTCTAAAACAAAGTACCTTTTCCCTGCTGACAATATACAATGCTTTCTGCCACTTTAAGCATCAGCATATAAAGAACACAGTGGAGTGAATGAGTGGGTGGCTTAAGTAGAAATGGAAAAATGACTGAACTAGACAGCAAAGAATTCTGTTTCTTAAGTACAGTAAGCTAGATTTTTCTGCATAAATCTGTATGTACAGCATATCTAAAGGAGGACCACACTCACCAGATCTGAGTGGAAGAAGGTTTGGTGCCTGGTGGGTCTTATAGATTAAGCTCCACATTGTGTGCTTGTGTGATACATACTGGGCTTCTCTTTTTCTGTTATTTTCCTTCTACTTCTGGTTAGGTGTATCTAAAGCTAAGCAAACATTTTTGAGGCAGTAGGGAATGGTTAAAATTGGACTGACTTTCCCTTTCACTTTCTGAAGGGGAAGGGAATGCGAATATCTCTAAAATTTGGGGAGACCCCTTCTATAAGCCAATTGTCAATGCATCAAGTCTATTCCACAATATTCAGTACACCTAAACTTTCTAACACGGACAGCTCGAGCATACTTAACCACAGCTAACAGAAGCAATAAACCACTTAAACTTAGGCACGTTCAGAAGTGAGGGAGCCCTCAGGCTGCTTGTAGCGTAAATGTTCCCTGTAGATTACAATATACTAAAACACTAAATGCAGTCCCTACAATAGTAAAAATGTGTAGGTGAGATCCGACATCACTGTATGGCAACCTATAACTGTGAACAATGAAATGATCTGGAAAACAACACTGAGAATTTAACTAATCAATGCTGAGTAATTTAGTAAAAAGAAAGAAATCTGCTGCGCTTATATAAGGAAATAAATTGGGAGCAGCTAACACAATATTGCTGGGTACAATAACATGAATATAAATAAAGGTGTAGCTCTGATGAAAAATTTATGAAAAACATGTGGATATAATCAGAGCGGAAAAAACTTGCAGTCCATCCTAAAATTCCAAAGGAAGGGAAGAAGGCAGAAGCACCACCACCGACACCCAACACAACTGACTCTTACCGTCAGTGTATAGAACATACACATTGAGCAATTGCAGGTAATTTCACCGCTCGTTTTAAATGAATAGTCCACCAAGAGAATCCCCTCACATAGATCCACCAGAGACAGATGGCTGCTGCATGGTAACCTCAGCTGGGAGATGGACTCCGCAAAATCAGACATATGTAAAGGATGAAAGAACAAACTCATTGCGCAGACATCTGAAATTTCAACCATTTATTCAAAGAGATAAAAATATAAACTCACATTTGAACACTAAAAAGCGAGCATAAAACAAAAGGAAAGCGTCCAGCGTTTCCTACCATCAAGGCGGCGGCCACTCCTCTATAAACACCACATTTTTATCTCTTTGAATAAATAGTTGAAATTTCGGATGTCTGCGCAATGAGTTTGTTCTTTCATCCTTTACATATGTCTGATTGAGCTGCTTTTGCGGAGTCCATCTCCCAGCTGAGGTTACTACACAGCAGCCATCTGTCTCCGGTGGATCTATGTGAGGGGATTATCTTGGTGGACTATTCGTTTAAAACGAGCGCTGAAATTACCTGCAATTGCTCAATGTGTATGTTCTATACACTGATGGTAAGAGTCAGTTGTGTTGGGTGTCGGTGGTGGTGCTTCTGCCTTCTTCCCTTCCATTGGAATTTTAGGATGGACTGCAAGTTTTTTCCGCACTGATTATATCCACATGTTTTTCATCAATTTTTCATCAGCACTACACCTTTATTTATATTCTGAGTAATTTAGTAGCCTATCTCTTACTTGAACTGGCTTATTCATTAATAAATTGGCAACATTTTAATCTGATTTAGCATCACTTGCCCCATTGTTTAAGGCAAGTTGTCCGTAACCTGTCTGTAACATTTTTCTACACATTTGGCACTATTTCTCTTTACATTCGTAACATTTTTACTGATAGACATCTTAGAAATGTGCATCATCTCCTACTACTAATGTGTATTTTAAAGTCAAAACTTTTCTTTTAGCTTTAGATAGAATAGGGCAGGATTATCACCCTTGCAACACAGACAGAAAAATATTATTCCTCAGAACTCCCCACATACTTCTTGATTTTACTATCACCCAACTGTTTATATCCTAACTGGTACATGGATGCTCCAGGGGTGGCGTTGGGCTCTGGGTTTGGGGGCCGCCTTTACACCCCCCCCTTTTTTTTCCTTTCTCTCTCTTCTTTTTCTTCTCTGTTTTCTTCCTTTCTCTTCTTTTATTTGTATCCATTGTTTGCTTGCTTACCATTGTCTGGTCATTGAGGATGTGATTGGCCTTATATTGCAGTTGCAGCTGATCTGTCACAAAAAACTATATATCATAATTCCTTTGGAGGCCTTTCAATTATCTTAAGTTTGGTTCTTCATTATTCTCCCTTATGAGTTAGGGTTTAATAACCCCTGATGTTCAGGATATGCCACTACTCACCTTTACTGTTTGTATTACTATGTTTCTAATTTTGTGGCATTGTATTTGTTATCTATTTCAAAAGTCATTTATACTTTGTGTTCACTTTCCTTGATTTGGATACATAATGTTGTCTAGAAATGTTGTTACATACCACATGTAATCCATGTTTTAAATGGATATGTTCTATTTTGTACTGTTTGTATGTGCAATAACTTTTAATAAATACAGATTAAACATCAAAAATTCTTGACAGGTGATATAACTATATCCAAAGCTAAAAGTGAAATATAGACTATATGACACAATAACCAAACAGAAAAAAAAATACAGTTACTGTAGTTTACAAGATAGTTATAAATGCTTTCTGCCTTCTACTTCTCTCATGTGTATGTCAGGTGAAATCACAAGAGTCGATAGATACTGAGTCATTCATTATACCAGAAGACATATTGCAAAATTAACCAAAGTCTACTCTAGAAAGTACATAATTACTTTTTGTATTTGACAGTTTCTGTATACCGTATTACAAATGCTATGATGTATTAAAAGTATTAAAGAACAAAGCTAGCGTTAAAGTAATATATACTGCCACCCTAAACCAATATGGGCCTGTCGCTCAGCCCCAAAGCATATAGAAAAAGATATTCCCCAATGGAAGGGGAAGGAAGGAGGCTACAGGAGTGACAGAAGGTGCAGGCTGCTATAGTAATATAGTAAAAAATGGTTTATTAAAACAGTAATCTACAGGGCTTTTTTTCTCGGAGAATAGGTGCAGGAAATCCCCCCGTCTGAGTCACCCCTTGTCTCTGCCCCTTACTCACCTCTGACCACCGTCCCTTGATTCCACCCCCCTACCCACCTACCAGTACTGCCCCTTTTAGAGAATACAGAACCAAGTATCATTTTGTGGTGCTAAATCATTTCTATGGAACATGTTCATGATAAAAAGAAAAGCAGTAAAATAGATCCCCTGCAGTCAGGAATAGAATCCCAGCAATAGATCCCCACACAACAATAGACTCCCCCAGCAACAATGGACTCCACCCAAACAACAATAGATTTCCTGCAGCAACAGTGAACCACCCACAACAAAATATAACACCCAGTAACAAAATATCCACCCAAGCAACATTAGACCCCCCCCAGCAGCAACAACAGATCTCCCAGCAGCCAGCATCAATTGATCCTCCAGCAGCCAGTAAAAATAGACCTCTCCCTCAACAGTAGATCCCTTCCAAGAACATAAGACCCCCCCAGCAGCAATAGATTCCCCATCAGCAACAATAGACCCTCACACAAAATCAGATCCCCACCAGTGACAATAGATCCCCCAGCAGCCAACATCAATAGACCCTCCAGCACACGCACGCCCCATGCTATTACATACATTCAGTGCTGGAGGTGCCGGAACTGCGTTCCCCCGCGTTCCTGCTGAAAAAAAGCCCTGGTAATCTAAAATCATGATACTGTATCCACAGCCATGACAGTGAGAGACATAAGTTGTTGCTGGGTGAGCAAGCCGGCTTGTGCAAAAAACCAAACAGACAATACATATAACAAAACGTCTGGTGTAATATAATCCCTCACAGTGGCCAAGCAAATGGAAATTCATTGAAAATGCAAGAAGAAAATAGTATCTATTTGACTATATGGCAATGGAAAACATAACTTGCCAGTTACTCATGTGCAGAAAAATATGTCAGCCCCCTTTTACACTCCATTCATGTGCATGCTCTCTTGCTATGTTTATCTCTGGCTGTTGGCCTTATGTCTTTTGATGTTACCACAATGAATCAACCATATCATAGTTACACATCTTTATTGAGATTACGTCAGTCTATGGAGAATTACTGTACTCAGAAGGGAAAGAAGGGGAAGAAAAGACTTTCTGATCACCTAATAATCACATGGCTCCCCCTGAACCCCCTAGTGGGCTGGCTTGTTCTTTTAAGCCTGTCACGGGCATGGCCAGAGCGGAGGCTGTTGGAGAGGACTGTGTGCAAGCCTGTTGCCCACCGATTATGGGCCCTAGCATTTGAGGTGAATGAGAAATCCAGTCTGAACTGTATTAATCGGACTCAGTCATGTATATATTGTATGGGGACTCCTTACTGTATATTTGTGTCCCTGAAGAGGGAGGGGGGATTCCTCCAGCAGCCCCCTGCTGATAAGACTGATTCATTCTGCTGGGACACATCCTGTGAGGAGATGCTGGTGTTATCAACATGTGTTTATGTTAATTGAGAGAGCTGATCACATTAGCCACCAGCCCTGGCTAATAGACGAATGGTCTAGGCTGAGGAGGGGGGAGATTGTTGTTTGTATTGTTAATTGTATTAATGTGTGAAGCCCGGTGCCCACAAGACTGTCATCTGGTCTGGGTACATTTTGTAGTAAATTAGGTCATGTTAATTAGGTTAGCTTTGAGTCATCCCTGATATAAAAAGGTCTGTGAGATCTCAAAATAGAGGCAGTTCTGATGTACTCCAAGACTGGTGTTGTCTAGTTCTTGGGGTTCCTATAGCCAGATCCATTGGACTCGTGTTCCAGAACTTAGGAAGCGGTATATGACGGAAGCACTCAAGCGGAGTGTGGGGCGTTCCGTGACATTGGTGGCAGCGGTGGGATAGCTTCCTGAAGTCTGAAGTCTGGGACATCCAAACCTCCAACTGGATCCAAGATCAGCATAGCAGACTTCAGTCACCCCAGCGGAGATATGGACCTGGCATCAGAATTCCCGGGGCTGCTGCGGATCATCCTTTCAACGTACACCAGGACTGTGTCTGAGGATGAATACCTGGAGCTCAGGCAGCTGATTCGGGTGGAGCTCTGGATTGCAGCCCTCCGTCTCGCTGGTATAAAACAGGGCAAGTGCTTTCCAACCCAAGAGCAACGGGCCAGTGACCAACGGGCATTGCGGATGGCATTCCTGGGAGAGCAGCCCCAGGAGCAATGGGTGACTGAGTTGGACAGGTTGGTCCAGCAGGAGATAGAGCTGGACAATCGATATCGGGCTCTGCAATGGCACGCAGAGGAGGGATATTTAGGGGAGACAACAGAATGCTCTCCGGAGGGATATGACTTTGGCGGCCCTGGATTGCTGTGGGAGAACCTTACAGATCTTTTTATGTTTGGCGATGAAGGGGAACCTGACCTTGAGGACATGAGAGACTATAGAGAGTCTATGCTCGGTCTTGCAGGGGTCTCAGAGCTCAAACCTGATCTGGACCATTTGCTAAGGAAGGAGCAGCATCTGGAAAGGGCATACAGGAAACTGCTAGAACAAGTTCAGCAGCATGCCAGAGAATCGGCAGTGGAAAATCCGGAGATTGCCGTCCCCAAACCTGAAGTGCTGACAACAGGGCAGAGCTCTGCTAACCTCTGTCCAGAAATGATAACATCTTCTGGGTTCCATGGACAGGAGATGGTGAACCCCTATTCCCCGACATCAGTTGCAGAGACATGGGATTTGATAGACTTTTCTGCTGAGGAAGAACAACCTGATGAGCCTCCAGCAGAAGAGCTGCTATCAGGGCCAAAGTTCACTGTGTTCTGCCCAGCACCAACAGTGGCTTCGGCCTTCCTGAGAGAAGAGGTAGTCGGCCTTTCTCCCACAACACTGACAGGGACATGTGATTTTCTGCCAGCAGCATCTATGGAGTTAAAACAAACTTCTCCAGCTGAAGATCTGGTAACTGAACAGAGGGTCCAAGACCTCTGTCCCACACTTTTACCACTTCCAGAGACTGGGGATTTAATAGACATTTCTGTAGAGGAGGAACCACCTAGCAAACCCCCAGCAGAAGTGCTGCCAACCGGACAGAGGGTCCAAGACCTCTGCCCCACACCTGCAGCAATTGTGGAGGCTCAGGGTGAGAAGATGGCAATCCCTTCCCAGCAGCAGATACAGGGGGAGAAGGGAGAGGAGGTGTGTGTTGTCCCTCCCCAACAGTTGGCCAGGGTGGAGGAAGTGGGCTTTCCTCCCCAGCAAAGATCCGTGTACCTGGGAGACAGTACCATCGACATGTCGTCCCAGCAGCCAGATGAGGGAATGGAAAAGGAAGCAGCCGGCTCACCTCCCCAATGGCAGCTACACAGTTTGGGAGTGGAGGAAGCCAGCTGCCTGCCCCAACAGTTAGCCGGAGCAGAGGATGCGGAGTCCCCAGCAGAAGTGCTGGCAACAGGGCAGAGTGCTACCAACCTCTGCCCAGCACCGGCAACAACTACAGAGTTCCAGGGAGGCGGGGCAGTCGGCCTCCCTCTCCAACAGTTAGCCGGAACAGATGGTGTGGGGTTTCCAGCAGAAGGGCTGGCAACAGGGCCGAGGACTGCTGGACTCTGCCCTCAACTAACAGAGGATGGATTTCCTGTGAAGGTGGATGGAACTTCAGTCTCCACCTGTATACCCCAGGGATGCTGGGCAGTGGGCCCAGATCCCCAACAGCATGACAGAGTGAGCCCAGTCACCCTGTCTTCTCTCCAGCGGCAGATATGTTCTCTGAGAGAGGCAGAGGATGGCTGGGTGAGTAATGCACTGTTTGGGATAATTTGTTTGGGGTACTGTGTGGGTACAGGCAGTAGAGGACTGGAGCTGTTTACTAACTTCGGAGTCAACCCGTCTGGGGTCTCCTCCTGTGTTAGTCTCCTGCCGAAAGGGGAGAAATGTCACGGGCATGGCCAGAGCGGAGGCTGTTGGAGAGGACTGTGTGCAAGCCTGTTGCCCACCGATTATGGGCCCTAGCATTTGAGGTGAATGAGAAATCCAGTCTGAACTGTATTAATCGGACTCAGTCATGTATATATTGTATGGGGACTCCTTACTGTATATTTGTGTCCCTGAAGAGGGAGGGGGGATTCCTCCAGCAGCCCCCTGCTGATAAGACCGATTCATTCTGCTGGGACACATCCTGTGAGGAGATGCTGGTGTTATCAACATGTGTTTATGTTAATTGAGAGAGCTGATCACATTAGCCACCAGCCCTGGCTAATAGACGAATGGTCTAGGCTGAGGAGGGGGGAGATTGTTGTTTGTATTGTTAATTGTATTAATGTGTGAAGCCCGGTGCCCACAAGACTGTCATCTGGTCTGGGTACATTTTGTAGTAAATTAGGTCATGTTAATTAGGTTAGCTTTGAGTCATCCCTGATATAAAAAGGTCTGTGAGATCTCAAAATAGAGGCAGTTCTGATGTACTCCAAGACTGGTGTTGTCTAGTTCTTGGGGTTCCTATAGCCAGATCCATTGGACTCGTGTTCCAGAACTTAGGAAGCGGTATATGACGGAAGCACTCAAGCGGAGTGTGGGGCGTTCCGTGACAAAGCCCTTATACAGTAATACAGGCTATGCAATCAACATACCCATGGCTTCAATATGCCTATAAAAATAACAAATACAGTGGAACAATATGCACAGCAAAGGCATTGCTAAGAAAAACTGACACTCCTTTAAGAAAAAAGTAAATCTTAGAGAAAGATAAAGCAATTTGAAAATTAGCATTAGAACCCACAACACACTTGGCAGAAAAGTACATTTTTTAGCAAAGCATGTCCAATTATATTATAAGGTAACCATATACGTGTACTTTAGGAGAACAAATACACTTATTTATTTTCATTGGAATACAATTCATGTTTACAAAAGTTCAAAAGACCAGCAAGCATATACTTGTCTAAACAGCCAACTCAATTTTTATATAAAGTTTTTACTTGATGAAATTCTCTTTTTGCCCTCTTGACTTGTTTTCTGATCTGGAGAACAAAGAGTAAATTATCACTGAAAATGTACAGAGGTGGTTTTTGTAGACTTACTTTCTGGTGCCTCTAATGACAGATAGGATCCAGTAACAAATCGGTGAACCAGAGAAGATTTTGCACTTTTGACATTACCCAGAACTCCCTAAGAGAGAACAAGGGAGATAATAATGAGATTTTTTTTATCAGTTATATTAACAAGAGATCATCTACAATAATTTATTCTATTAAAAAGTATTGCTGTGGATTGAGATAGAAGGACACAGAAGAGGGTTAAACTATTTATTCAAGCATGTCAGCATCTTTTCGACTTAAAGAGGCTCTGTCACAAAAAAAAAAAAAGCTGATAGCATTTATAAAGTGCAAGCACGTGTAGGTGACTGTCATATCTGCTGCAACTCTCATTGTTCTCTGCTACTCTGCTGCGGCCAAATACTAGGCTGTTCTAAATGAGAATAGCTTTGGCGCACCTAATACTGTAGGAACTTGCCCACCCCCTATCATCTCACAGATATTTTTATATAGACACCACTCTGTAAAAGTGCTCCAAATTCAATAATAATTACCTTCAGTTAGTTGATAACGAAACTGGAGGTAATTAGGACCTACTCTTAATTGGCCTACAGAGAAAGGCAGTCCCTGTCCGCAGTGTAGCAGAGTGGCATATTTACCGCCGCTACTCCCTCTCCATCACTGGTTGTTAAGGAAGCTGTGGGCTTCAGAGCCGCCTGATGTGGGCGGAGCATGATGGGGAAGCTGAGACAATAGTTCCTCATCAGTTCTGCATTTGCCTTGTAATTGACAACAGGCTGTGGGCAGACTCTTTAGCCAATAGCAGGCAGTCTAATGGCTAAGAAACTACCCATTTCCTGCTGTCAGTCACAAGGGGAACAGACCTGATGGGGAATTAGTGTCTGTAAATCACCATCAGGCTCCGCCCCCGAGTACAGAACTCTACCACTGCTGCAAAGCCCTTGTGACAGTTTGCTATCAGTGCGCATCCACACTCGGTGCTTGCCCAAGATTTATATGCTTGTGTATAACAGGTACACAAATCTGTTGCCCACACCGTCATCTGTTGAGTGGAGGCATATTGGTATTCTAAAGAGTGTCTTAGACATTAGACATGGAATGACTGATTTCTTGTCATGTAATTAGAAACAAAGAAACATAGAAAAATGACGGCAGTAAAAGACTGAGTAGTCCATCGAGTCTGCCTATTTATTTATTTTTTTCCTTAACCTTGCTGTGTGACTATAGATCTATGTTTATCCCAAGCATGTTTGAAGCCATTTACTGTTGACTGTCTTACTACCTCTGTTGGTAGTTTATCTCCCTCTCCTCTGAAGATGATCCGCGTTCAGATTGCACTTCAGATGCTAATGACAGGTGGTAAGGAAGCGATGCAACACCTCCTCAACACCTGTTTTAACCTTATTTGTGCCAACAAATGTGCGAGGCATTTGTGGCACCTCCCCATTAACTGGAACGTGTAGCGTTTGGCGGGCTTGCAGCCCACTGACTGCTACATGTTGGGTAAACTTTTCCACTGGTATGAAGCATCGCAGCATGTAAACAACCCCGCCTGCTGCCTATTGCAGCCCTAAGTGGATGTAAACCCTCTCCTATACCCATTGAAGTGAGCAGCCTAAGATGATACACAGAGATGAAACAAATCTTCCTACATAAGTTTTACATGTATATATGCTGTCTTCAGCTTTCTATATTCTTTAGAAAGTGAACATTGTATTGGAATTTTTACTGCCTCTGTCAGCAGTGGGAGGAGAGTCTTGGCATACACTGTGTGACAGCTGATTGGAGGAAAGGCACCCCCCCCCCACTCCACATAGGCAGAGGAAGAAAGAAACTTGCAGAGCTGTGCTGTGAATCGATCAGCTCTCTGCTAATCTATTTATAGCACCCTCCCGACATAAATTTTCAGCTGCTTTTAACTCCCTTGTTGGAGAACTTGTCAGAAGTTATAATGCTGATAACAGACGAACGAAGCAGTAGAAAGACACGGGACTCAGAGCTTTTGAGAGAAACGGGAAAGATGTGCTCAGGTCAAATTTCATGAATCGGGTTTACATCCACTTTAAGCTCAACAGCGCATTTTTGCAGCCTCTCAACCACATATCTAAATGAAGCCTAACAATTCTAGAAAATACTTCCAATATTTGTATGTCAATACAAACAAAAAATATTCCCATGCCTCTTTTTTCAAAGCAAAACTGTCATGAGAGAGATTTAAAGGCCATTGCTGACCTCCTTTTAAAATACTAGCTGCTTGACTGTTTGCAGCTCTAATAATGCAGAATAAATGCCCTGGAAAATGAATTTAAATCAGGAAAGTGAGTGAGGAGAAGAACTGTTTGCTGTCTGTTTGCTGGTTTGCATTTTTGGGGCTTTTCCTTTTAGTTTTTAATTTGCCTTTTGCTGTCACTTTTTAAATAGCTTTTTTTTTTTTTTCCTGGTTTCATCAGTCTATCAATTAAGGGGTGTGGTTAATTGCTCACAGGTGCCTATTTAACTGGTTATAGGACTAGCGTGCTCAGTCTGAAGCTGTGGAGCTTGGTGTAAGTGGAGCTGGAATAAGTGGGAGTTAAAAGCAGAGTTTAAAACAGGAGGTTATAACAGGGGTCATAGTACCTGTATAGTGTGAGTATCTGAGTGTTGTCTGAGTAGTGTGTGTGGATCGTTAGTACTTGTGTATTGTGTACTTGTGTATTGCGAGTGCACGTAGGTCTGTGAGTACCTGTGTATTGTGTTGTTTGTACATCTTGCTGCATGTATGCGTTCCTTGATCATCCGATCGAGGGCGAATACTGCTGTGCAAAATGTAAGCACATTGTTTCCCTGGAAGCCCAGGTTCTGAATCTGGGGAAGAAACTGTCAGTACTGAGAAGTCCCTCCATACTAAAGGTGAGCCAGGAACGTACACGGCAGGTGCCGGCAGGGGCCAGCACAGAGGCGGGTGGAGACAAAGAGGTGCAGGCACTAGCAAAGAGTAGATGGGTGACAGTCAGGAGGGGTAGAGGAGGAAGTGCCAGAGAGGCCGATCCAGGACTGGAGCATCCCAATAAGTACGCTCCATTGAGTGACATTGGTGAAACCAGTCAGGGACCAGCACTGCTGGAGATGAGGGACTCTCCTAGCTGCCAGGGGAAGAACTCCTCCAGTGAGAGTGGGGGGGCAGCAAAGGGAAAGGAAAGACAGATTCTGGTGGTAGGGGACTCAATTCTTAGAAGGACAGAGAGGGCAATCTGTATCCAAGACCTGAAGCGCCGAACAGTATGTTGTCTACCGGGCGCTCGGGTTCGGCACATCACAGATCTTGTGGACAGATTACTGGGAGGGGCTGGGGAAGACCCGGCTGTCATTGTGCACGTTGGCACCAATGACAAAAACAGAGGCAGATGGAGTGTCCTAAAGAATGATTTTAGGGACTTGGGAGCTAAATTGAGGAAAAGGACCTCCAAGGTAGTGTTCTCAGGAATACTACCGGTACATCGAGCCACACCAGAAAGGCAGAGGGAGATTAGGGAAGTAAACAAGTGGCTGAAGAGCTGGAGTAGTAAGGAGGGGTTTGGGTTCCTGGAGGACTGGGCCGACTTCTAACCGGTACTATAGAAGGGACGGACTGCACCTAAATGAGGAGGGTGCAGATCTGCTGGGAATGAAGATGGCCAAAAAGTTAGAGGGGTTTTTAAACTAGGCGATGGGGGGGAGGGTCCAGAGACAGTGATAGCCAGCGCGGAAGATATTCCAGAGGGTAGTATTGGGGGCATTAGTGGTAGGTTAACCAAAGCACAAAAACACAAGGTGAGTATAGTAGCAAGTCCTAGTTGCAATCTTGAAACACCCAATACGAGGACAATATGCGACTGATCCACGGCTACTCCAATAAAGTTATATTTATATTCCTGGTGTCTGGTTATGTTCTGAAATGTATTTTCTACATTTGAAATTCCAAGGCTTTGTATAGTAGCAAGTCCTAGTTGCAATCTTGAAACGCCCAATACGAGGACAATATGCGACTGGTCTAAACTATGTGGCATGTTCACCAATGTCAGGAGCATGGCGGACAAGATGGGTGAACTAGAGATACTGTTGTACAAGGAGGATTTGGATTTTGTGGGAATTTCAGAGACCTGGTTCAACAGCTCTCATGATTGGCTGGCAAACATTCAAGGGTATACCCTATACCGCAAGGATAGAGAGGGTAAAAAAGGGGGAGGGGTATGCCTATATATCAAGAATAATGTACAAGTGAATGTGAGAGATGACATCACTGAGGGGGCTAGGGAGGAGATGGAATCTTTATGGGTAGAGCTCCAAAGGGATGAAGCTAAGGGGAAAACAATACTGGGAGTATGCTATAGGCCCCCTAACCTGAGGGAGGAAGTGGAGACGGATCTCCTATCACAAATTGGATTAGCAGCAAGGATGGGAAGTGTTATCATAATGGGGGATTTTAATTATCCAGACATAGACTGGGCGGAGGGAACCACGCATTCATTTAAGGCTCGCTAGTTCCTTAGTGTCTTGCAGGACAATTTTATGGGTCAGATGGTAGACGCACCAACTAGAAATAAAACATTACTAGATCTACTGATTACCAACAATACAGACCTGATAACAGATGTGGAAATATGGGGCAATTTAGGTAACAGCGATCACAGGTCAATTAGTTTCAGTATAAATCACACAAATAGGAAACATGAAGGGAACACAAAGACACTGAATTTCAAAAGAGCCAACTTCCCTAAACTACAAACCTTGCTAAAAGGCATAAATTGGGATAAAATATTACGAACAAAGAATACGGAGGAGAGATGGGTTCGCTTTAAGAGCATATTAAATAAGGGCATTAGCCAATGTATCCCATTGGGTAATAAATTTAAAAGAGCGAACAAACATCCTGGATGGCTTAACTCCAATGTAAAAATGCATATAAAAGCAAAGGAGAAGGCCTTCAAAAAATACAAGGTTGAGGGATCATCCTCAGCATTCAGAATTTATAAAGAATGCAATAAGAAATGTAAGGGTGCAATTAGGATGGCTAAGATAGAACATGAAAGACACATAGCGGAGGAGAGCAAAAAAAATCCCAAGAAATTCTTTAAGTATGTAAACAGTAAAAAAGGGAGGACAGACCATATTGGCCCCATAAAGAATGAGGAAGGACATCTGGTTACAAAGGATGGGGAGATGGCAAAGGTATTGAATTTATTCTTCTCCTCAGTCTTCACGAGTGAATCGGGGGGCTTCAGTAACCAAAACTGCAGTGTTTATCCTCATGACACAACACAGGAAGCACCTACATGGTTAACAGAGGATGGAATTAAAATTAGACTTGAGAAACTTAACATTAATAAATCACCGGGACCAGATGGCTTGCATCCGAGGGTACTTAGGGAACTCAGTCAGGTGATTGCCAGGCCGTTGTTCCTAATTTTTACAGACAGTCTATTGACTGGAATGGTACCAGCTGATTGGAGAAAAGCCAATGTAGCACCAATATTTAAAAAGGGCCCAAAAAACATCCCTGGGAATTACAGACCAGTTAGCCTAACATCAATAGTATGTAAACTCTTGGAGGGGATGATAAGGGACTATATACAAGATTTTAGTAATAAGAATTATATCATTAGCAGTAATCAGCATGGATTCATGTAGAATCGTTCTTGCCAAACCAATCTATTAACCTTCTATGAGGAGGTGAGTTGCCATCTAGATAAAGGAAGGCCCGTAGACGTGGTGTATCTGGATTTTGCAAAAGCATTTGACACAGTTCCCCATAAACGTTTACTGTACAAAATAAGGTGCGTTGGCATGGACCATAGGGTGAGTACATGGATTGAAAACTGGCTACAAGGGCGTGTTCAGAGGGTGGTGATAAATGGGGAGTACTCAGAATGGTCAGGGGTGGGTAGTGGGGTTCCCCAGGGTTCTGTGCTGGGACCAATTCTATTTAATTTGTTCATAAACGACCTGGAGGATGGGATAAACAGTTCAATCTCTGTATTTGCAGATGATACTAAGCTAAGCAGGGCAATAACTTCTCCGCAGGATGTGGAAATCTTGCAAAAAGACCTGAACAAATTAATGGGGTGGGCGACTACATGGCAAATGAGGTTCAATGTAGAAAAATGTAAAATAATGCATTTGGGTGGCAAAAATATGAATGCAATCTATACACTGGGGGGGAGAACCTCTGGGGGAATCTAGGATGGAAAAGGACCTGGGGGTCCTAGTAGATGATAGGCTCAGCAATGGCATGCAATGCCAAGCTGCTGCTAATAAAGCAAACAGAATATTGGCATGCATTAAAAGGGGGATCAAATGCAGAGATAAAACGATAATTCTCCCGCTCTACAAGACTCTGGTCCGGCCGCACCTGGAGTATGCTGTCCAGTTCTGGGCACCAGTCCTCAGGAAGGATGTACTGGAAATGGAGCGAGTACAAAGAAGGGCAACAAAGCTAATAAAGGGTCTGGAGGATCTTAGTTATGAGGAAAGGTTGCGAGCACTGAACTTATTCTCTCTGGAGAAGAGACGCTTGAGAGGGGATTTGATTTCAATTTACAAATACTGTACTGGTGACCCCACAATAGGGATAAAACTTTTTCGCAGAAGAGAGTTTAATAAGACTCGTGGCCACTCATTACAATTAGAAGAAAAGAGGTTTAACCTTAAACTACGTAGAGGGTTCTTTACTGTAAGAGCGGCAAGGATGTGGAATTCCCTTCCACAGGCGGTGGTCTCAGCGGGGAGCATTGATAGCTTCAAGAAACTATTAGATAATCACCTGAATGACCGCAATATACAGGGATATGTAATGTAATACTGACACATAATCACACACATAGGTTGGACTTGATGGACTTGTGTCTTTTTTGAACCTCACCTACTATGTAACTATGTAACTATATGTGTTCCAGGTCACTGACGCAAAAGAGAGACAGTCTACGAGCCAGGCAACTAGACTATTCAAGAAAAAAAGGAAGTCACTCTACATAAGGGATATGCGATTAGCGAACCTCCAGCTTTTGCAAAACTACAAGTCCCATCATGCTCTGCCTCTGGGTGTCATGCTTGTGGCTGTCAGAGTCTTGCTATGCCTCATGGGACTTGTAGTTCTGCAACAGCTGGAGGTTCGCTAATTGCATATCCCTGCTCCACATAGTAAAAGTTTTCTTTAGGCATCCATTTTGGATACATTTTAAGATTAATCTTGACCCTGTCCTGTGTGGTTAGTGCTTATAATGTCTTCTATAAAAATCAAAACTTACAGTAGCCTATTTATTATACAAGACAGTGCACTTCTTACTTTCACTATTTGTTATTTTTTTGTCCTTGTTTTTAGACTCAAATGGATTTGGAGAAGGTTACAATTTATAAGTGGTTCTTATTAGTGTCTCTGTCCATACTGGGGAGATTTCCCTTCATTTTCTGCCCTGAACATGAGAGGAAGTGAGAGAAAATCTCCCCAGAGTGGTGGGAAATTTACTACATTGTTTCAATAGAGCCATTATATTTTGTTTTACACTCTCAATGTGACATTCATGTACATTTCTGCCAACAGAAAATGTAGTTGTAATGGAGAATGAAGGACTCCGCACTGCACTCCCTCTCTCTCTCTAGTTATGATGGCTCTCTTCATCCCTGCCTGACAATGGTCAGTAAAATGTACAAAATGGTGTAGTCTTCCACTAGTTAAAAATATGATGGAGAGTGTAATTAGAATTTGTGTCAATACAAACTAATTATCTCATTATTCTCTTTACAATTGGCATGATTTAATCAATTGTGACAAATTAAAGAAGTTTAATTTGCAAAGTAATTAATTAGCTAGTGGCATGGCCAGTTCAACTATTCTGTTTGAAACTTCATTGAAAATGAGGCACATTTTGTTTGGCAGAGAATTATGTGGTGCTTTTGAAGGAAACTCTGGAAATAATGTTCTACACTTTTAAATAACTGATCAGAACTTTTACAGTTCTTTTAAAAATTTGGATTGCTCCTTTATATATTTGTGAACCTGACATGAAGATATACTATGTTATAGCAGCACCTTGAAAAAAATGATCTTTGTCTGGAATTCCTGGTGTACTTCCTGGTATGTGAGGTTCTGTAGCCTCGTAGCTGTATAGCTGCGATCTAAGACTACTAAATTCAGAAGATTTGCAGTAAAATGTGGGGGGTTATCACTACTTTCTGCTCATTGTTTTTTGCTCACAGGGCTCTGGCGTGAGGAAGTAAAATACCGTTTACAGCTGAGGAAGAACTCTAATGCCGCGTACACACGGTCGGACTTTTCGTCTACAAAAGTCCGACAGCCTGTCCGACAGACTTCCGACGTACCTTCGGCGGACTTGCGGCAGACTTTCTTACGAACGGACTTGCCTACACACGACCACACAAAAGTCCGACGGATTCGTACGTGATGACGTACACCGGACTAAAATAAGGAAGTTCATAGCCAGTAGCCAATAGCTGCCCTAGCATGGGTTTTTGTCCGTCGGACTAGCACACAGACGAGCGGATTTCGGGGTCCGTCGTACTTACGACGTAAAGATTTGAAGCATGTTTCAAATCTAAAGTCCGTCGGATTTGAGGCTAAAAAAGTCCGTTGAAAGTCCGGAGAAGCCCACACACGATCGGATTACCAGCCAGCTTTAGTCCGTCAGCGTCCGTTGGACTTTTGTAGACGAAAAGTCCGACCGTGTGTACGCGGCATAAGAGTATATAAACTAGTGCTAAGATGGCCACCACAGCACAGAGACATGCAGGGCAAGGCATAGTAAGTTAGTACAGGCAGTACGGGGGTTACAAACAAGATTTCTGCAGGTTTGTTCTGTTGTGGAAATTTTGCAGAGTGGGGACATGTCCACCAGCGAAGGGCCCCTGTGCGAAGCACAGTACGATCGTCTGGGGAGGATGTGTTCGCTCTGCAACGACATTATCGGTTTAGCGGATGTGCCCTCATGTCACCCCTGTATGCCTGATCAACATATTTGTGGTGCCATGAGCATACACCTGCAGATAATCTCTCGTCCACAGAGACAGTAGTATAGTCCGGGTATGCTTTGTTCTCTGAACAACGCAGAATAAGGATTCACAAACAAATGATAAGAATGGGATTCTTTGAATTGTTGTGGTCGGGAGAAGTGTTCATGATCTCAGGCTTCCTGTGATCATGCTGAGGATAGCTTACAGAGACAGGAGGCTGGAGATTGTACACGCTGCCCCCGCGCAGACACACCCATAAAACTCCCCTAGTCATTGTTGTATTGGTTGTTGTATAAATTCATTTTTCCTGTGTTGAAAGTCACATCCTGTGTTGTCACATCCTGTGTTGTCATATCCTTATTTGGTCATATCCTGTGATGTCACATCCTGTGTAGGAAGCGATTGGCTGTTGGAGGCAGGGTTTTCCTGTTTGTGTGTGAAAAGCAAGAGTCGCTGCCCAGGATGGGCAGTCGTGCTGAGATGAGGACGTAAGAATGTGGAAATGTCTGTTTACTGGAGAAAGGGGGAGACATGAGTTACCGTATTTATCGGCGTATAACACGCACTTTTTTCCCCTTAAAATCAGGGGAAAATCGCGGGTGCGTGTTATACGCCGATCCCCTGCGATCCTGACCTGTCAGAATTAAAAAATCGCTGACCGCGATTTGAAAATGGCGCCGCCGGCGCCGAAATACACAGTGCCGGTCCTCGGCTCTTCTCGGCGGCTTTCGGTTTCACTCGAGCGCCGCCCGAACCTAGCCGAGTATACTCGGCTAGTTTCGGATAGCTCCGCTCACCGTCCGAGTGGAACCGAAAGTAAACGAGAGCCGCCGAGAAGAGCCGAGGACCGGCTCTGTGTATTTCGGCGCCGGCGGCGCCATTTTCAAATCGCGGTCGGCGATTTTGAAGCTCACAGGCTTCAGCAAGACTGCACTGGGGCAAGGCTGGACTGGGGCAAGGCTGGACTGGACACTGGGGAAGGCTGCACTGACATGGCTGCACTGACATGGCTGCACTAGCAAGGCTGCACTGACATGGCTGCACTGACATGGCTGCACTAGCAAGGCTGCACTGACATGGCTGCACTGACATGGCTGCACTAGCAAGGCTGCACTGACATGGCTGCACTGGCAAGGCTGCACTGGCAAGGCTGCACTGACATGGCTGCACTGGCAAGGCTGCACTGACATGGCTGCACTGACAAGGCTGGACTGGGGCAAGGCTGCACTGAGAAGGCTGCAATGATGGGCATTTAAATGTAAGTTTTTTTCCCTTCAACTTCCCTCCTAAAAGTTTTTTTTCCTTAAAATTCCCTCCTAAATTGAGGTGCGTGTTATACGCCGGTGCGTGTTATACGCCGATAAATACGGTATTTAAGGATGCATTATACCATTATGGTGAAAGAGCGCGTGTTAATGGAATATCCATGACAGTTTTTTTGGCGAGCCAGGTAGGAGTGAACAAAACCTCCTTCACAATCAGATCATTAGGCTGTGTGATGTGTTAGGTAGGTTCTGCTTTTCAAAAGAACACATTTTTCAACTTTTGGTATAATGCTGGAATTTTTATTGTATGTTTGTTATGTGTAAGTAACTGTATGTTGTACAGTGGCGTAGCATGCCGGTGGGGCAGTGGCACCGGGCGCAACATTTAGGGAGGCGAAATCTGTGCCAGGCAGTGTGTGTCACTGCTGGCTCCGTCCCCCTAATGTTTACTTCCTGTGTCCCTGCGGCTGTCGCCCTGTGATTCAGCGAATAGGGTCATGTGCGGCGGTCACGGCGGGGCTGGCCTATCAGAGATCACAGCAGCGCTGGCCTATCCGCGATCATGGCGGCGCTGGCCTATCCGCGATCACGGTTTTTCCTGGAGTCCCACCTCCGCCTAGCCTCCAGGCTGCTGTAAAGTCTTCTCCTCCTCCAGGCTCCTCCTCTCATCCGGACAGTTTTGCTGTCTTTACCTCCCCCAGACTGATGGAAGACACAAGCTGCAGGTGAGGTCATAAGAGTCGGATAGTGTTGCTGGCCCCGGGGGTTGTTGATACGTTCTGGGGAGAGGGAGCAGCCAGCCAGAGAGAGATTAGACAAGCAGTTTAAGTTAGTATTGGTCAGTATAGGAATACTGTAGTGGTCAGTGTAGTGGACAGAGCAGTGGTCAGTGTAGTGATCAGTGTAGTGTAGAGGCCAGAGCAGTGGTCAGTGTAGTGTAGTGTAGTGGTCAGTGTAGTGTAGTGTAGTGGTCAGTGCAGTGGACAGTGTAGTGGACAGAGCAGTGGTCAGTGTAGTGGTCAGTGTAGTGGTCAGTGTAGGGTAGTGATCATTGTACTGTAGGGGTCAGTGTAGTGGACAGTGCAGTGGTCAGTGCAGTGGACAGAGCAGTGGTCAGTGTAGTGTTAGTGTAGTGTAGTGGATAGTGTAGTGATCAGTGGAGTGTAGTGGAAAGAGCAGTGGTCAGTGTAGTGTAGTGGTCAGTGTAGTGTAGTGGACAAAGCAGTGGACAGAGCAGTGGTCAGTGTAGTTTAATGGTCAGTGTAGTGGACAGTGTAATGATCAGTGGAGTGTCATGGACAGAGCAGTGGTCAGTGTAGTGTAGTGGTCAGTGTAGTGTAGTGGTCAGTGCAGTGGACAGTGTAGTGAACAGAGCAGTGGTCAGTGTAGTGGTCAGTGTAGTGGTCAGTGTAGGGTAGTGATCATTGTACTGTAGTGGTCAGTGTAGTGGACAGAGCAGTGGTCAGTGTAGTGGACAGAGCAGTGGTCAGTGTAGTGTTAGTGTAGTGTAGTGGATAGTGTAGTGATCAGTGGAGTGTAGTGGAAAGAGCAGTGGTCAGTGTAGTGGTCAGTGTAGTGTAGTGGACAAAGCAGTGGACAGAGCAGTGGTCAGTGTAGTTTAATGGTCAGTGTAGTGGACAGTGTAATGATCAGTGGAGTGTCATGGACAGAGCAGTGGTCAGTGTAGTGTAGTGGTCAGTGTAGTGTAGTGGTCAGTGCAGTGGACAGTGTAGTGAACAGAGCAGTGGTCAGTGTAGTGGTCAGTGTAGTGGTCAGTGTAGGGTAGTGATCATTGTACTGTAGTGGTCAGTGTAGTGGACAGAGCAGTGGTCAGTGTAGTGGACAGAGCAGTGGTCAGTGTAGTGTTAGTGTAGTGTAGTGGATAGTGTAGTGATCAGTGGAGTGTAGTGGAAAGAGCAGTGGTCAGTGTAGTGTAGTGGTCAGTGCAGTGGACAGTGTAGTGGACAGTGTAGTGGACAGAGCAGTGGTCAGTGTAGTGGTCAGTGTAGTGGTCAGTGTAGGGTAGTGATCATTGTACTGTAGTGGTCAGTGTAGTGGACAGAGCAGTGGTCAGTGTAGTGGACAGAGCAGTGGTCAGTGTAGTGTTAGTGTAGTGTAGTGGATAGTGTAATGATCAGTGGAGCAGTGGAGTGTTGTGGACAGAGCAGTGGTCAGTGTAGTGATCAGTGTAGTGTAGAGGCCAGAGCAGTGGTCAGTGTAGTGTAGTGGTCAGTGTAGTGTAGTGGTCAGTGCAGTGGACAGTGTAGTGGACAGAGCAGTGGTCAGTGTAGTGGTCAGTGTAGTGGTCAGTGTAGGGTAGTGATCATTGTACTGTAGTGGTCAGTGTAGTGGACAGAGCAGTGGTCAGTGTAGTGGACAGAGCAGTGGTCAGTGTAGTGTTAGTGTAGTGATCAGTGGAGTGTAGTGGAAAGAGCAGTGGTCAGTGTAGTGTAGTGGTCAGTGTAGTGTAGTGGTCAGTGCAGTGGACAGTGTAGTGGTCAGTGTAGTTTAATGGTCAGTGTAGTGGACAGAGCAGTGGTCAGTGTAGTGGACAGTGTAATGATCAGTGGAGTGTCGTGGACAGAGCAGTGGTCAGTGAAGTGTAGTGGTCAGTGTAGTGTAGTGGACAGAGCAGTGGTCAGTGCAGTGTAGTGGACAGTGTAGTGAATAGTGTAGTGGTCAGTGTAGTGTAGTGGTCAGTGTAGTGGACAGAGCAGTGGTCAGTGTAGTGGACAGTGTAGTGATCAATGGAGTGTAGTGGAAAGAGCAGTGGTCAGTGTAGTGTAGTGGTCAGTGTAGCGTAGTGGTCATTGTAGTGGACAGAGCAATGGTCAGTGTAGTGTAGTGGTCAGTGTAGTGTAGTGGACAGTGTAGTGGACAGAGCAGTGGTCAGTGTAGTGTAGTGGACAGAGCAGTGGCCAGTGTAATATAGTGGTCAGTGTAGTGTAGTGGTCAGTGTAGTGGACAGAGCAGTGGTCAGTTTAGTGTAGTGGTCAGTGTAGTGGAAAGAGCAGTGGTCAGTGTAGTATACAGAGCAGTGGTCATTGTAGTGGACAGTGTAGTGGTTAGTGTAGTGTAGTGGATAGTGTAGTTATCAGTGGAGTGGAGTGGACAGAGCAGTGGTCAGTGTAGTGTAGTGGTCAGTGTAGTGTAGTGGACAGTGTAGTGGTCAGTGTAGTGTAGTGGTCAGTGTAGTAGACAGAGCAGTGGACAGAGCAGTGTTCAGTGTAGTAGAGTGGTCAGTGTAGTGGACAGAGCAGTGGTCAGTGTAGTGATCAGTGGAGTGTAGTGGACAGAGCAGTGGTCAGTGTAGTGTAGTGTTCAGTGTAGTGTAGTGGACAGAGCAGTGGTCAGTGCAGTGTAGTGGATAGAGCAGTGGACAGAGCAGTGTTCAGTGTAGTGTACAGAGCAGTGGTCAGTGTAGTGGACAGTGTAGTGATCAGTGGAGGGTAGTGGACAGAGCAGTGGTTAGTGTAGTGTAGTGGTCAGTGTAGTGGACAGAGCAGTGGTCAGTGCAGTGTAGTGTACAGTGTAGTGGATAGTGTAGTGGTCAGTGTAGTGTAGTGGACAGTGGAGAGTATTGGACAGAGCAGTGGTCAGTGTAGTGGACAGAGCAGTGGTCAGTGTAGTGTAGTGGTCAGTGTAGTGGACAGAGCAGTGGTCAGTGTAGTGTAGTGGTCAGTGTAGTGGAAAGAGCAGTGGTCAGTGTAGTGGACAGTGTAGTGATCAGTGGAGTGGATAGTGTAGTGGTCAGTGTAATGTAGTGGACAGTGGAGTGTAGTGGACAGAGCAGTGCTCAGTGTAGTGTAGTGAACAGAGCAGTGGTCAGTGTAGTTTAGCTGACAGTGTAATGTAATGGACATTGTAGTGGACAGAGTAGTGTAGTGGTCAGGTAGGTCAGTGTAGTGTAATGGACAATGTAGTGGACAGTGTAGGAATTAGGTAGTGTAGTGGTCAGGGTAGTGGACAGGTAGGGCAGTGTAGTGGCCAGTATAGGAAGCAGGTAGATTAGTGTAGTGGTCAGGTAAGTCAGTGTTGGAATCGGGTAGGTTAGTGCAGTGGTCAGTGTAGGAATCAGGCTGGTCAGGAGGGGTGCGCATCTTCACTGGTCTCATGATTCAATTTGATTATGACTATCTGGTCAACGATTCGATTTGACTCCGTGATGCATCACGATACATCACGATTACTGACGCGCTCCCACTTCCGCTTGGGCCGCCTAGGCGGCCCTTCCTCCCTGCAGTCTTCTGGGACACATCACAGTTCCCAGAAGATTGCCCGGCTGTGCAGGACAGCGCAGTGAGACATGCGCACCCGGCTGTGAAGCTGCAAGCTGTCACAGCTGGATGCCCACAGTAGTATTGCCAGCGCCATGGACAGGCAGGGGAGAGAATGGAGGGTTTGGGTGGCCACACCGCTGGATTGTGGGAAAGGTGAGTGTCTTTTTATTAAAAGTCAGAAGATACACTTTTCTTGTAGCTGCTGACTTTTAATAAACAAAAAATTTACTAGGCGGCTCTTCCCTGCCAGAGATCTTCTGGGTCCCAGAAGATTGGCTGGCCAATGGCAGAGCGCAGTGCGGCTCGTGCAGTCTGTGCCCGGCTGTGAAGCCATAAGCTGTCACGGCCGGTTGTCACTGCCCACAGTAGATGTGACGGCGCCGAGGAGAGGAGGGGGAGAGGAGCGAGGCTCCGTGCGACCGCATCGATGGACCGTGGGACAGGTGAATGTCTGATTATTAAAAGTCAGCAGCTACACTTTTTGTAGCTGCTGACTTTTAATAAACTAAAAAACGTGTGGAACTCCACTTTACGTAGTGCACTAATGCGGTGCACTACAGGGTACAGGAATTCACACACACGGCTCCTGGGAGGTCAGGAGGGATTATAATCCACAAATGACAAACAGCCCTGTGAAGTTCCTGTACTGTCTCTGTGTTGACATTTCTCTGGGCTCCTCTGTTTGCACCTTCCAGCACACTAGGAGTTAACACAATAGTATGTGCAAACTGGGGAGAAATAATGTCAGCACAGGGCATGTGTAGGAGCCAGTGTAAGTAGAGTACAAACACATTTTTACTCTACAAACTGCTGTTAAAATACCTGTGTGGTAAAAAATGCAGTTATAATTCATTAAGTGCCCACCGCTGTATGTGCATTTTAAAATATATGCAGCTTCATATCTCATTTCTTAGTTTCTTAGTGTATATAACTGTGTTTTTGTCAAAATGGCTTTTGGTAATAAATGCAATTGTAATCCATTAAGTGGTGACCGCTGTATGTGTTTTTTTTTAATATATGCAGCTTCATACCTCGTTTTGTAGTCTGTGTATATAACTGTATAAGCCGCTCATGTGACTGCTCAGTCCGGCCCGCCTCTCTCCTCTCAGTCTCGTGTCTCTCTGTCTCTCCTGACGTCAGTGGGAGTTCTCAGCCCCGCCCACCAACTGTAGCTATCAGATCAGAAGAGAGGCGGGCGGGGCTGACGTCAGGAGATACGTGAGAGGAGAGAGGCGGGCCGGACTGAGCAGTCACATGAGCAGGATATACAGTTATATACACAGACTACAAAACGAGGTATGAAGCTGCATATGTTAAAAAAAAAACACATACAGCGGTCACCACTTAATGGATTACAATTGCATTTATTAACAAAAGCCATTTTGACAAAAACGCTCGGAACACTCTTCCGGGAGGGGCGGGGCAAGTTGGGATGACGTCACACCCAACATGGATTTAGTAAGTCGTCTGCATCGATGCCGCGTCGGGGAACCCCGAAACGCGATGCATCGATGCAGCGATTAAATTCCACACCCCTACTGGTCAGTACTATTGTAGGAAGGGAAGGGACTTAGGGGGTGCTAAAATTCTACAGGTTAGGGGGCGCAAATTACTTGCCTTGCCCCGGGTGCTGACAACCCACGCTATGCCACTGATGTGTATGATTTGTCAGTATGAATTGGGATTATTATCTATGTATGGGTCGTGTAAATTGTTTAACTGACTCAAGACACAGATGGTTTGTATTGAAGTAGTTTTGAAAGCTTGGTTTGAAAATGGCTGCTGCATATTCAAGTGGCCATGTGGCTGAATGGGGGAGGGGCAACCAGTATTATTGATGGTCCTGTGTATCTGTTGACTTTCCAACTTTCAGAACAAAGTTATGTGTAATACATTTGTATGTATATGAGAAATAGAAATGTATGAATTGTGATTTTTACCTTTGTATGGGACCAAGACACATGTCTCCATAAGTGTAAAAATATTTTAAAGCAGGGGCGTTGCTAGGGGGTGGCTATTGGGGCTATAGCCCCGAATCTGGCGCCCATAGCCCTGAGTCTCTTGCCACTGGGTCCCTGCCTAACCAGTGGTTTGTGGCTGCTGCAGCAGGCGAGCTGGCTGCATGAGAGAGGAGAGAAGCGAGTGGGGGGACGAGCAGAGATGACATCTCTCTCCGCCCGCTCCACAGCAGCGCTCTTCACAGCCGGGCCTCTTCAATTTGGGAGTGAGGTGCTGCGAGCAGCAGAGAGATGACATCATCTCTCACTGCCCGCCACACATCAGCGCTCTTCTGCCCTCACAGCACGGTGGAGTGCAGGTCACGTGCTTCCAGTCATCGGTGGAGTTCCACTTTGCAGCCGGACCCCCTTGCTTCAATGTCGGAGGTGCGGCGGGGAGCAGCAAGATGACATCATCTCTCACTGCCCGCCCCGCATCACTGCTCTCCTGCTCTCACTAAATGGACCAGTGCAGCCAGCCTGCCACCAATGCAGCGTCAATGCACATTTGGTGGCATTGGCTGGCATGGGAAGTGACGATCCACTTCAGTTGGCAAGTGACAACCCACATCTGGTGGCCGGTGACGTGGCAAGTGTCAATCTGCAAATGGTGGCAGGAGATGTGGCAATCTGCAAATGGTGCCAGGAGATGTGGAAAGTGACAATCTGCAAATGGTGGCAGGTGACGTAGCAAGTGACAATCTGCAAATGGTGGAAGGAGATGTGGAAAGTGACAATCTGCAAATGGTGGCAGGTGACGTGGCAAGTGACAATCCACATCTGCTGCCATGTGAAAGTGGCAAGTGACAATCCACATCTGGTTCCACAGGCGACATGGCAAATGACAATCAACATCTGGTGGCAGGTGACTGTGGCAAGTAACACACTGCATCTGGTGGCAGGAGATGTGGCAAGTGACACGCCCAGAGCTCCCACTGATTCTGCATTATGGTGAGTTGAACCACTTCATTATATATTGGAATGTAATAATAGAAATAATGCACTTCAAGTACCCTGACACCATATCAACCATGGTGCCACAATGATTGAAGTGCCAACACCAGCCATCGCCCGCAAAAAATTGCTTAGCACAGGTCCCCCCCCCCACGCGGCATGCAAAAAGGTTAGTGACCGCTGCTATGGGCTCTAGCCCCAGATCTTTTGCAGACCTAGCAACGCCCCTGTTTTAAAGTAAAGGGTTTGGTTTTAAGTTGAAAATGCCTGCCACATATTCAAGTGGCTATGCATTGCTGGAAGCTAGACAATAGCATGGGGGGAGCACTTTTTGTTTTGAGATGAAAAGATCATGATGCAAGCATCGCTGTGGGTTTGATGGTCTCAGGTTTCTAGGATCACTGTTTGTGGTCTCAATGTCTTGTGCAAGCTGATGCCAGAGTAAGTATATGAACTTTTTTGGGAACAAGAGTGTAAGTTTGAAGCCGTGTTATTGTGTGTTTTATGTAACGTTGTTGTGTGGAAAGGTCCCTAGTGGTATGTAGAATAAAATGTTTGTAAGCGTTCATTTGGTGTCTCAAATGTGTAATTTTGTGGGGAGAAGTTTGTGTAACTAGTGAAGAAATCTTGTTTTGGCGGAATCAACAACTGCATTTCATGTGTTAATGGTGCCATTTTGTTGTGGCCTGGCTTTCGGCGGCCATTTTCCATTCTTGTAGTCACCATGTGGCCATGTCTTGATTTTCGTTTGTTCCGGCTGCCATTTTGTGTTCGCTGTGTTTTGGGTGGAATTGCTATTTTGGTTTGTAAAGGCGCAGTTTAAGGCACTGTTTCCTTTTAAGTGAATTCAATCTGTTCTGTTTTTGTACTTTTTATATACTTTTTATGAAATCTCTACTTTGCACTGAATTTACTAGCTTTAACTGAGTTTTTGTACTTTTAGCGGTGTGTGTTATTTTTATTTTTAAATGTTTGGGAGTTTTTCAGAGGGCAATTCATGCTCCCGCCCACCTATTGTTTTGGGTTTTTAGAGCTGAGGTTTGTATTGTATAGCCTGCAATTTTTAATGTCTTGATAGACATAATATGAAGCTATTCAAGGCTTCCCCTCCCCCTCCCTCTTCCTGTTCAGGAGTACAACAGGAAGTTGGTGGGAGGAGCTTGGAGTCTTTTGACTTGTGTTTGGAAGGACGAAATAATTTTGATTTTTAAATTCAATCAAGTTTTATACTGTAGTACAGTTTTGGGTAGAGAGCAAACAGGAGGCATCCAAGTTATTGTTGTAACATCTAGGTACAGCTAGGAGCCACATTTTTAATGTTTGAATAGTGGAGGATCTTCATGGTGCTTTGTAGTTTGTCTGGCAACACATTTATAGGGCTGCCTATAACCAGTTGTAGAGCATATAAATGTGAGGAGTAGTATGCTAGCATACTGGGAGGCCGTGTATAATAATCGGAATACGCCGGGTGCCAGTACTGTAAAGATAGTAACTAGGTAGTATTGCTCCAAAAGTTAGTGCAAGGGTGCACTGGACACAGGGACCGGCATAAGCGATTCGAATCGTCATGGGTAATGTTGACCGTCCATGCGTTGGAGAAAAAAAAAATAAGGCTCCACACCAGTCAGACAGCTGCATAGTACATGAGGTCTGGGTTTGGGCTCCAGACATGAGACCCCTTAAAGATTGTCAGATATGGTCAGAGGGTAAAGTAAGGTGTATTCCTTTGGAAGGTACTTTTGATGTCTGGAGGTACAAGACCCCAGAATAAAAATACCTTTAGTAGTTCAGCTGTGGCTTTAGAAATCTGTAATGATGAATGAGTTGATGGATGTGTAGTACACGTTTGTGTGATTAAAAATTCTCAGGCCTGTTTTTGAACTTTGTGTGGCTGGTCCATGCAAAGATTTCGAGCTGCTCTCGTGTTTTTCCCATTGTATTTTTTTTCTATCGCTAAAAGAGTGAAGGCAGCATTCCATATGGTCGTTTTGTTTTTTTCATTTTTGTTTTGGGAACTATGAAATATGCCCCCCACATTTGTATTTAAATGTTTGTCTCATGTTTGTATGTGGTAACAAGAATATGTTTGAACCTACCGCGACAGACCTCTTACGTGTCGCGGGTGTTGTATTTTAGTAAGAACATGAAATTAAGGGTTACAGAGGGTTTAGTTATTGTCAGTTTTGAGGAATGTCAGTGACAATTTACCAATGTACACGCATGTTGTATTGTTTACCATTCTTTGCAGGTTAAATATGAAGGATAGAGTAATAACTTTTGTTTATAAGTATCTTTTCAGGTCCAAGGAGTTTCTGAAAGTGTATGTACATAGAAAGCAGGTGTATAAGAAGGTAAAAGTATCATAGGCTATTTCACTGTCTTCATTGTTTTTTTCTGCACCATTCTAAACCCTGCGTGTCTTCCTCCAGTTTGTAATGAGGAGGAAAAGGGGGAGATGATAGTGGTGAGAATGACAAATTTTCAAACCAATAATACTAACCGCTCTAATTCTAGCCAAGTTTGTGACCTAGTAAGAATGACAGGTTCCACAACTTTCTTCCTTTGATGGAATTTGAATCAGCAGTCTGATGAAGGATGCTCCCATAGGAACCTTTTTGTCAATGGTTCCAGGTATTACACCCCAGATGGTAAGATGCAGTGACCACAGTCATTAAGTTCCCACATGTCTGGGTTATTGCCATATGAGGTTTGTTTGGAGGTCAACCAAAACCAGAGTTGTACTTTCCTCAGCAGCTGTCACCTACGTTCTCAGCTGATGGGGTGGGTGCAGTCACTGTAACATGAACTTCAAAAGGTCCACCACATGGTTCATGAGTCCCTCCTGGACCCTGACACAATAACCAGTTTACATTCTTTCTAACCAGGTGACTGGGTCATTGTAAAGAAGCTTGAGGGACGAGACCAGGCCAGCCACTGCAAGACGTTGCTCAACTACACCAAAGGATGAGGAGTATCTTTGTTTATTTATATTTTTAAAGTGTATTTTCCAGCTAGCCAAGAAAGCGTACAGGACACATGGTTGGGTCTACTCAGTCTCCCCCGAGCTCTAGTGCCCCAGCGATGACAGCGGTACATGATATATAGGATGTTCATATTGGTATGAGGAGTTTTGACAAACTAGTAAAATCCAAACCGACACTTGTCAATAGAATTTCACGATACATTTCTAGAGGGTAAAATTGATTATACATTTAACAATAGCTCTGGTTCTTGCCAGCTTTGGTATCAGGACAACTAGGTAGCCCACAAGTGTGCTTCACCTTTAGTTTGGTATTAATGTGGATCTACAGCTTATAAGGTAATTCCCCCTAATGCAAGAGGGTCATGTGTGCTGGTGAAACTCGAACAAGCATCTTATGTCGCGGCTGATTGTGAGGATCTGATGGCGTGAGAGAAGGTAAGAATGGCAGGGACAGCTGGAAGGTAATTGCTTGTACACGGTGGGGGCTTGAGCTTATGAAACGATTGAACAATTTCTCATCCATTGAGGATGGGTTGTTTCATGTAACTGTTGAAGCTACAAGGAAGATCCCACAGTCCAAGGGGGGTTTCTGTGAATTCATAGGAAAAGATTGTTATACCTGGATCGGGGATACTAGTGACAAAGTTCAGGCCCATATGGATAAGGTTTAGATCCCTGCAAGGCAAAGCCAGAGCTATAGCTAGTGAAGGTTGAAGTCCTTTTAAGGGTCTGGGAATCTTTGATAATGAGGTGCTACTGTTGCCTGATTGGACGAGTGAACAGAGCCTGAGCAGATGACAACGCCCTGAAGCCCAACCCAAGTACAAGACACAGAGGATCCCAGACCGACCAGCCTTCATGTCCTACTCCAAGTCATCCCTCCTGAAGAACAAGAGTCTACATGTCAAGTCATGTTTTCCTTTTTATGGACTCATATGGACTGTAAGGACTGATTCATTTCCAGGTGTAAGAAGAAGATCAAGACTCATCGAGGGACACATGGGAGCATATGACAAGAAGAGGGACTGTTGTGGAAATTTTATGAAGATGTATTTTAATATGTATTGTCATAAGTGTCTCCAAGTGTTAGTACACCCACAACCCGCTCTAAAGAGCTGACTGGGGCAGACTGATGCTGGTTGAGATCTGTTTGGTAGTGGAAAGCCCCTTGGGGATGTAGAGAAGCGTTTGCGGACTGGGGACATGTCCACCAGCGAAGGTCCCCTGTGTGATGCACAGAACGATCATCTGGGGGGGATGTGTTCGCTCTGCAAAGACATTATCGGTTTAGCGGATGTGCGCTCATGTCACCCCTGTATGCCTGATCAACATTTTTGTGGTGCCATGAGCATACACCTGCAGATATTCTCTTGTCCACAGAGACAGTAGTCTAGTCCGGGTATGCTTTGTTCTCTGAACAACGCAGAATAAGGATTCACGAACAAACGATAAGAATGGGATTCTTTGAATCGTTGTAGTCGGGTGAAGTGTTTATGATCTCAGGCTTCCTGTGATCATGCTGAGGATAGCTTACAGAGACAGGGGGCTGGAGATTGTACACACTGCCCCCGCCCAGACACACCCATAAAACTCCCCTAGTCATTGTTGTATTGGTAGTTGTATAAATAAATTTTTTCTGTGTTGAAAGTCACATCCTGTGTTGTCATATCCTTATTTGGTCATATCCTTTGAGGTCACATCCTGTGTAGGAGGCGATTGGCTGTTGGAGGCAGGGTTTTCCTGTTTGTGGCTTCCTGTTTGTGTGTGAATAAAAGCAAGAGCCGCTGCCCAGGATGGGCAGTCGTGCTGAGATGAGGACGTAAAAATGTGGTAATGTCTGTTTACTGTGGAAAGGGGGAGACATGGGTTATTTAAAGATGCATTATACCATTATGGTGAAAGGGCGCGTGTTAGCGCAAGAGTATAGTGGAATATCCACAACAGTTTTTGAGTTGAATTTGTATATATTTGTAAGTTGGTGTAACTCCAGCCAAAAAAATGACGTTTATGTTTTTTTGATAGAATCGGGAAGGGTTAACACCCATGTAACATTTGTTTTGCTGTCTGTGCCCCTGTTCAGAAGATTTCACTTACCCTGTGACAATTGGATTTTGAAAATTTTGGGTTGTTGTAGAAACAAGGATTGGTGATAAACCTTCAATGGAGACACCGTTTTCCCATGATAATGCTTACAGGAGTGAATTTCCCTTCCTAGGGGTAGATTTCCTTTCACTTCCTGTTTCTCCCTCCGTTTGTAAGCACGAGTCATTTGTAACTCAAATGTTCATAACTTGGGGACTGCCTGTATTAGGGAAAATCAGCTGTAGGAAGATCACAGGCAATGCAGGTGACTGGTTCTTTGCCCTCTGCCTGTCTTTTTTGGGCTCAGTTTCCAGGGTTCAGTTCCTCTTTTTAAAAAATTACATTTAACCACTTGCCGACCAGCTGCCGTCAATATACAGCGGCAGGTCGGCTCGTTCCCGCAAATCGCCGTAGGTGTACGTCGGCTCCTTTAAGAGCCATAGCAGGCATGTGCGCCGTCGGAGGGGGACCCGATGAGCGTGGCTGGCGGCCATGATGTCCGCCGGCCACCCTCGATCGCAGGAAAGAGAGCCAGAACGGGGATCTGTCAATGTAAACAGACAGATCCCCATTCTGACAGGGGAGGAGAGAGAGATCTGCTGTTACTAGTGATTAGGAACAGCGATCTCTCTCCTCCTCCAGTCAGTCTCATCCCCCCACAGTTAGAAACACCTCCCAGGGAACACGATTAACCCCTTGATTGTCCCCTAGTGTTAACCCCTTCCCTGCCAGTGACATTACACAGTAATCAGTACATTTTGATAGCACTGATCACTGTATAAATGTCAATGGTCCCAAATAAGTGTCAAAAGTACCTGATCTGTCCGCTGCAATGTCGCAGTCCTGCTAAAAATCGCAGATCGCCGCCATTACTAGTAAAAATAATGTAAATAAAAATGCCATAAATCTTTCCCCTATTTTGTAGACGCTATAACTTTTGTGCAAACCAATTAATATACGCTTATTTCGATTTTTTTTTACCAAAAATATGTAGAAGAATACATATTGGCCTAAACTGATGAAGAAATGTGTTTTTTTTTTATATATATATATTTATTATAGCAAAAAGTAAAAAAATATTGTTTTTTTTTTCAAAATTGTCACTTTTTTTTTTTTTATAGCGCAAAAAATAAAAATCGCAGAGGTGATCTAATGCCACCAAAAAAAAGCTCTATTTGTGGGGAAAAAAGGAGTCAATTTTCAATTTTGTTTGGGTACAGCGTTGCACGACCACGCAATTGTCAGTTAAGGGGACGCAGTGCCGTATCGCAAAAAAATGGCCTGGTCATTAAGGAGGAAAATCTTCCGGTCTGTGGTTAATCGAGTAAAAACTGTACTAGTAGCCTCCATATTTCTAGTATATATATATATATATATATATATATATATATATATATATATATATATAAGTAGAGATGGATTAAAACCTCTGTCTGATGTTATTGCTGTCTATGCCCCCATTAGGGGGATTTACCCTCTCTATTTGTCCTGTTTACTGTTATCATTAAAAGTGAGAGTAAAAGAAAATCTCACATTTTGGGTTGACATCAGAATAGTAATAGTGGGGAAATCTTCCAATTTGGACATTAGTTCTGATGACCCTGCTGACACCCCAGGATTCACTCACTTTGGAGCAATTTCCTTTCACTTCCTGTTTTGGCTATGAGATAGGACGTGAAGGAAAATCTTCCCAATGGAACAAAAAACTGACATGGACTATAACTCTCCGTTACTCTATCCAAAAATGAAAAAAAAAAAGGTTTGCCTTTAGTGACACTTTAAAGGGCAGAATCTCATTGGTGAGATTATTAATCTGATTTTTCTTAAAGCATGTTATAATTATAAAGTGACAGCACTTTACAAAGAAGTAGAGCCCTGAATTGTTCTGCCCCTCACCTTTCTAGCTGTGCAGAACATTACAGGGGGGTAATATGAGGAAAAATTAAGATATTTATACTTCTTTCAAATAACTGTTTGGATCCCTATATCACCTGGCATCCCAGAGTGTTTTTTTTTTTTTTTTTAATTTTGTTGATGTCCCATTTGCACACATTATATTTTTAGTCTACCCCAACATATTATACATTGTTTTTTTGTTTTGTTTTTTGACAGAGAAGGCTGACAGATAATTTTCAAATTAACACAAATTCCTCACAGGTTTGGGATTGCTTAAAATGTGAACATTGTTGCATTTACTTATGTGAGGGAATATTTTTATTAAATTTTGGAGACTTTGCAGTGATCAATTGCTGCAGGGAGAGTCTGGACAGAGATGCAACAGCTCTATCCAAGCCTCCATACTGCCAGGAAGTGTTGTGATGTCACATCCTTGCCACAGTTTTTGTGATTCCTCCAGTAATATTTTATTATCCAGTCTCTTCACAGGTATCATACTGTGCCTTCTCTCTGAAATATCATATGCAGCTGCAGAAAGTAACAACAAAGTAAAAGTGCCCACAAACAATGCATCTTCTTTAACCACCTCAATACTGGCCACTTACACCCCCTTCCTGCCCAGGCCATTTTTCAGCTTTCAGGGCTGTCACACTTTTAATGACAATTGCGCAGTCATGCCACACTGTACCCATGTAAAATTTTTAACATTTTTTTTCACACAAATAGAACTTTCCTTTGGTGGTATTTAATCACTGCTGGGGTTTTTACTTTTTTGCTAAAAAAAAAAAAAAAAAAAGGCCGGTGTCAGTAAATTTTGTAAATAAGTAATTTTTATCCTTCACTGATGTGCGCTGATGAGGCTGCACTGATGGGTACTGATGAGGTGGCATGGTGGCACTGGTGGGCACTGATAGGTGGCACTGATGGGCGGCACTAATGGGCGGCACTAATGGGCATTGATGGGTGGCACTGATGGGTGACACTGATGCGTAGCATTGATGGGCACTGAAAGCCAGCACTGACTGGCATCACTAATGGGCACTCATTGCTGGCTCTGGTGGGCACTGATTGCTGGCACTGGTGGGCACTGTTTGCTGGCTCTGGTGGGGCTTTATTATAATCAGGGCACTGGTGATCAGTGCCCTGATTACCTGTCTTGCTGTCCCCTGTGAGGAGATGCCGCTGATCGTATCTCCTCGCCACACACTCTGTCAGTGTGAGGCGATGAGAGACGATTACCGGAACTTCCGTGTTTACATGTGACCGCCTGTGATTGGACATCGGCTCTTTACAAAGATCGGGGTCGCGCCATGTCCTAGCAACACGGCGCGGCCTTGATCGCCGAACTGCGCTCCCCCGCAGGCACGTGAAAGGGGGCGTTCTGCAACGTCCACCCAGAATGAGAGCCACACCGCCCTGCCGTCATTTGAAGGTGGGTGGGCGGCAAAAGTAGTTGAAGTTAACCTGTTTCAAGATCATGCACATTTTAAAAGGATATTAAAGGCAGATTTCTTTTTTGTTTAAAAATAACAAACGTGTCATACCTACCTGCTCCGTGCAGTGGTTTTGCATAGAGCAGCACAGATCCTCCTCTTCTTGGGTCCCCCACCAGCGCTCCTGGCTCCTTCTTCCTGTGCACACCCCCTAAGCATGCAGCTTGCTATGGGGGCACCCGAGCAGGCTCGCTTCCGAGCTGCTGCTCTGTGTCCATACACACAGAGACCATGGCTCAGCCCCACCCCTGGTCTCTCCTCATTGGCTCACTGGCTGTGATTGACAGCAGAGGGAGCCAATGGCTACTGCTGCTGTCTCAGCCAATAAGCAGGGAGAGCTGCTGCTCTTGTGCATATTGCTGGATCAGGATAGGGCTCAGGTAAGTATTGGGGGGGCTGCTGCACACAGAAGGTTTTTTTACCTTCATACATACAGCTTTTACAACCACTTTAAGCCTAGGTTCACACTAATGCGGTGCACATCCCCGCTTACAGGATGGAGCTCTGCATTGTTTACATATGCAGAGCTCTGTCCAGTGTGTCTGCTCACCGATCAGCGGGCGCCGGCAGTCATCTATTGACCGACACCCGCTGATTGGCTGCTATGACTAATCACGCCCCTACCTGGAAGTGCAGAATCATGTATCTATATGTGATTCTACACAGAGCGGCCGCCCTGTACCAGTAAAGCTGCTATATGGTGGTCGGCAACTGGTTATATACAGGAAAAACAAACTGAAGCCTTAAGCCTAGTTCAAACGATCAGAAAATCAGGCAAAAAATACAATTTCAGGATACAACTGATTCAGGATACAACCCTTTTGGTGCAACTGGTGGTGTGACATAATTTATAGGCAATATTTACATTGCTATTTTTAAGAGCCCATTCACACAGGGGCAACACGACTTCCAGCACGACTTTGGGAGGCAACTTGGACACGACTTGAGTATGAATCACAGCACGACTTGGGGCAACTTACAACACAACTTGAAGTCGCCTCCAGGACAGGGAACTTTACAAGTGGCCAATCAGAGCTTATCAGCTGTGTGTGAGAAGGAGGGGGCTGGCTGTTTAGTGGAGGAAATTACTTTCTGTTTCTTTTCTGCTTCCTGTAAAGTTGCCTCAGTATGAACAGTGATCAGACTTGGAGGCAACTTCCATTGAAATCAATGGGTACAAGTTGCCTTCAAGTCGGATTGAAGTAGTACAGGAACCTTTTCTGAAGTCGGAGCGACTGCAGTAGTGTGTATTAAGACAGATCCATTCACTTACATTGATTTTTTCGTGTAGCGCGACTTGAGGCGACTAGGGGCGACTTGGGGCGACTTGAAGTCGGATCCAAAGTTGCCCCTGTGTGAATGGGCTCTAACAATGTCTGTTTCTTTTGTTTTTAATTATTTTTTGTAATAAAGATAATTTAATTTTAAGCCATATGTATCTCAGTGCCTATAAAGTCCAATATACATTTTCCACAACATCCTGGTGCACATAAAAACTAAAAAAGAAAAGTGTGTGTGGGAAATGCATTTCTTTGTGAGAAGGCAACTAGGCAAAGGAAGTATGTACTGTTAGCATTGTATTCAAACCCGTTTAATTGTTGGATATAATGCTGACTATGATTAGAATTTTGATCTAGAATTAAAAAGACATTGCAACAGAAGTATCACAAATCCTGAAAAGGACTGCCATATTTGCCATCGGACTTGTCTTGTAAGTACATTTATAGACAAACATAACCTGAAACTCACCACACGTATTTCTGGTATTGTGCGACTGAGGGTCCATTCTTGGCTATTGATTACACATTCTGAAAAAAAATGAAAAAAAAAAATGAAAAAATGAAATTAGTAAAACTGCATCTATGTCGTTCACAAAGCATAGTTGTAAATGCTCAGTGTGGTTCCAGTTCCTTGAACCACAATGAAGAACGGGTTCTAGCAGATGCGTGGAAAATATACTGTGATAGATACAAATATTAAAGAAATGCCCTAACAGCATCGCAACTTGTAAAAATGAGGCATGTGCATATAATACCAAGCCAGAGGCTCAAAAATATATACCTAGATCACACATTAAACATACAGTGTTAAGAGAATTCGTATAATAATCAGTCTTTGATGTGTGTGAAATTACAAGCATCACATAACAAGCATTAAAAGCAGCTTAACTGCCATACAAAAAAAAACAACCTGTACTGCCAAATGCCATTACTGATCTCTTTATGAAAATGCTAGTTATATGGCTGTCTCTGGCTTTAAACCTCCTTAGGTCACTGGCCCACTGCAAACATGAGAGAAGCAAAAATCAGAGGAAGTCATGTGTTTGTTTTGAGTCAGTAACTCAAAACCATTTAATCTAGAAGAAAATCATGATAGCCAGGTAAATAGCAATTTCAGAAGGAGAGGTCTGTAAAGGCAAATGTCAAGCTTCATCAGTACAGGTTTCCTTTAAGTGTAACTGCACCTTTAGGGAAAAGATGATGGGGCTAAGGAACAGCCCGAGCCACATCCTTCCTAATTCGTACAATTTTGTTTGAATTTTTAACATCATCTGAAAATTTGTGATCAACTCCCCTTGCAAAAATCAAGCATAGCAGAATATTTACTAAATTATAGTATTTATAATTAATATACTGCTTGTCAATTTTTATCACATAAGGCTGAAACTGCAAACAAGCTGGTTTATTGAATAATCACTATCAATGCCAGAATAGGACAAAAACCTAATTTTGCTAAAAATCAGCTGAAGAATAATACTGATGTATTCTGGCACCTCTATCCATCCATGTTAGTACAGTAAAACCTTGGATTGCGAGCATAATTCGTTTAGGAAACATGCTTGTAATCCAAAGCACTTGTATATCAAAGTGAATTTTCCCATAAGAAATAATGGAAACTCAGATGATTCGTTCCACAACCATTTATTCATAAGTCCTTCAGTTTATAGTCCATATAAAAAAGATTATAGCAATGTGACCAGGTTGTGTAACCATAAAATGTCCATTCACAAATGGAAGCCTCCACAAGGGGATTGATTAGAAACAAAATCCAGCAGAAGCTACAGAGTATAAAAGAGAAGAGAAGCATCTCTAAGTGTAGCAATATGGTTACTTTTAATGAAGGTCCAACATTTAGCAGCTCAGATGGTTGATTAAAAGAGGCACATCTAAGTATGCAAGCACCTGAGGTAAAGATGTCCACATAGACCATCCTCCGGACTACCGGCTCTCATTGCTGTCAATCTACAATGATGACCGGGAGTAATACCCAGAAGGAGAGCGATCTGAAAGTGCGGCTTGAAGCACTTGTGGAGCTCAGCGTTGAAGGGATGACGTTGATGGCGGTGCGGAGGATGGTCTATGTGGACAGCTTTACCCCGGATGCCTGCATACTTAGATGTGCCTCTTTTAATCATCAACCATGTGAGATGCTAAATGTTGTACCTTCATTAAATGTAACCATATTGCTACACTTAGAGGCATCTCTCCTCTTTTATACTCAGTTGTGACTTGACGCTACTTGTACATCAAGACATCACTGGTATATCAAGTCAAAATTTATGAAAAAAGTTTGCTTGTTTTGCAAAACGCTCTCAAACCAAGTTACAGTACTCTCAAACCAAGGTTTTACTGTATTGGCTTTCAAAAAGAATGTGGTCTGGCTGCACTTCATTTTGCACTTAGCCACACATGCTCTCAGACTTACCAGCTCTTCTGGTAAATGCCATTCCCATGCAATTTGGCACCTTAAAATTAAGTTGGTCTGAGGATATGTGCTTTTGCTACATAATAAAAGATAGGAGATCATTCATAAAAAAAAGGTAAGACCTAATTTACTAAAGGGTGAGCATAGGTCATATAGTATTCTGTGCATAATTTATCATGCTCCCCTACCACCTGCAATCACTGGCACTGATAACATCCAAAAAAGGTACTGGGCCAAGAAAACAGGTAGCATAGAAACTTCGGATGAATTCATCACAGTGCAGTATATGTACTGTATATGCAGGCCATGGGTAACTACAGGAACAGAGCATAAAAATATTTTATTACAAAATTTCTGTGCTTGTGGTGGTCATGGAGTAAGAGAATGCTGGGGAAAAATGATAAGCTGTACGCACAAAATATCTGATCTCCCACTCCCGATTATATCAGAGCAGTAGCAGCTCCACATTACATGGAAATAGTGCAACATTACCAGAGTGATTAAATGGTAACAGAATTATAATGTGTTGCCTTAGTCAAGAAATGGTACTTCCAGCTAAGTCCCATTTTCCAGGAGAGAAGAACTGGAAATCAGTAATTATGAACTACTTGGCTTGTATTGGAGCAGGTCTATATGGCAATGGTCTAGAATCATGGCACCATTCTGAGTTCAACCACATGGGATCCCTGCCTGTGATACCACTGATGAATGGTCACACAGGATGTCAACGCCTTTCTCAACGCAGAGGAACCCTTTAAATACCATTGCAATTTTATTGAACCCTTGCTAACCATTACTGTATCTATAGCTCACGGTACATTAGTGTGATGGTCATTGAGAAGAACGCTCCTTACATTCGTGGGTCATTGAGAAGAATCCCTCCTTACAGATAGCTAAAAAGATCATTGGTCTCACTGGTTATTTATGCAAGAGACAGACATTTCTTATTGCTCAAGGAACCCCTATCAACCACTCGAAGAATCCTAGGCCTCCATGGAACCAAGGTTTTAGTTTTACAGAATTGTATTGTTTAGCCCTTGCAACAAGATGCATTCTACCAATATTAAAAGTGCAAAGCTATTAGTACAATACTCCTGCACATGGGGACCACAGGTTTTTTTTTTTTTTTTTGGTACAGGGCTTCTTTTAAGCCAAAACCAACCTTATATATGTCATTAAAACCAGTAACCATTTTGAATCCAAACTAATCATTCATGTACTTATTTGCTCATTCATTCAATACCATAACTAACCATATTACTCTAGGCTAAAAACACTGAATAGGTTTAATTTCAAACACACTTTTAGATTTAAACAACACATAGGCACATCTAAGCCTAGCCATGAGATTTGATGGAGAACGTGTTATATGTGACCCTAGCTCTTATTATCGTCCTTTTCATTTGATGCAATAATAGTAGAGAGAAACAGCAGTAGGGTGTTTCGCTTTTCAATAAAAGTCTAGCTTTCCAGCTGAACGTGAAATGATATTTTGCCAGAAGACAAATTTTATTTTCACTTTTTATGGAAAATGCCTTCCCTACATCTCTTTGTGTTCTGCCATCACAGGGTTTACTAAAAGGGAAAGAATAAAGGACCTTTATTTTCCTTTTGGCAACTAGCATGGAGGTCAGCAGCCTCATAATACAGAAAACACGAGTGATAAGAGATCTGTCTGCAGGAAGGCCCTCATTAAGCCTAAAGCCTTTAGGGTGACTTGTAACCTTTATTAAATCACACAGAATAAGGAATTCTACGAGAGACCTGCTTTAGCAGCAACAGCATTCTCCCATTACCTAAGCATTTTCAGACAAAACGATGTACATAAACATTTATGTATTCTAAATGCATCTAATTCAATTCAAGCAAACCAAAAGTTTGACATGTCACTCGTACCATACAACAGAACTTTAAATTTGGTCACCCCTATGGTACAATAATGTACAATAGTTTGTTTGTTGTTTAATTGAAATGTAAAACTCAACTGAATAACATTTTGCTAAACAATTGCCATGTTTTTTTTTTGTATAAAATACTTGTTATCACCTTTTCAACCCTTGTTGCATCTCAGTGTGGCTGATCTCCAACAGTATCCTTGTAGCCACTTCCTGTCTACATGCATACAGCGATGGCTGCATACCATTTCTCAGGATGGCTTTCTTAGGCTCGATTCACATCTATGTATGTTGCTTTTGAACGTTTCTGCAGTGCTTTTGCTGCCGCGTTTTTGCCACGTTTTGCGGTTTTTTTTTTTACACTGTTTTTTTTTTTTTTTTTTTTTACACTGTGGTTGCTTAGCAACCAGCTATATACAGTGTAAAAAAAAAGAAATAAAAAAAACGCAAATTACAGCAAAAACCAGCTAAAAAGCGGTACTTACGTTTTGGATGCGGGTCCGTTGAATTCTATTACATGCAAAACCCTGCATTTTGCATGAAAAAAAGTCCCCGACCCTTTCCAAAAACGCAGAGGCATAAAAATGCCTTGATGTGAACATGTTCCATAGGAACCCATGTTAAAAAATTTCCATGCATTTCTGCAAAATGCATCTAAAAACGCATTAGTGTGAATCAAGCCTTAGGCCTGATTCATACCTATGCAGGTTGCAGTTTGCATATTCTGGGTGCATTTTGCATTTTAAATTACATGTTTTTTGATCCATTGAAGTCAATGGAATCAAAAACCAAAAAAAAGTCTTTGGCCCTTTCCATAAAACCCACAGGTGTGAACTACATCCATAGGAAACCATGTTAAATGGACTGTAGTGTGTTTCTGCAAAATTGAAAATGCACTAAAAAATGCATAGCTGTGAACTAGACCTAAACGGTGATTACAGTGGACCATGGATGTGTAATGTGTGTTGAAAGAACCATTTGAAGTATTTATTGGATGTCAGTGTAAGGCTCCATTCACACTAGCGCGTTTTTTGATGCATTTTGCATTTTTGCAGAATTGCATGGGAATTTTTTAACATGGGTTCCTATGGAACATGTTCACATCAATGCCTTTTTGTATCTCTGCATTTTTGGAAAGGGTCAGGGACTTTTTTTCATGCAAAATGCAGCGTTTTGCATGTAATAGAATTCAATGGACAAGCATCAAAAACGCAAGTGCACCGTTTTTGCAGCGTTTTTACAGCGGTTTTGATGCGTTTTTGATGCCTTTTTGCCGTTTTATTTATTTATTTAAAAACTGTAAAAAAAAAAAAAAACGCAAAACGCGGCAAAAACGCCACAAAAACGCTGTAAAAATGCTACAAAAACGCTGCTCAAAAACGTGGCAAGCATGACAAAAAAAACTCCAAAAACGCTCAAAAGCAACATGCATAGGTGTGAATCCAGCCTTATTTGGTGACACTGCAGGAGCACACTTGGGAGACAGGGGGGTTGATTTACTAAAGGCAAATAGACTGTGCACTTGCAGTGCAAGTTGCAGTTGCTCCAGGGCTTAGTAAATGAGGTAAGGCTTCACTTTGCAAAGAGTACCAAAACACGTACAAGGAAAATAAAAAAAACAGCATTTTTGCTCGCACATGATTGGATGATGGAAGTCAGCAGAGTTTCTGCTTATTTACTAAGCTCTGGAGCAACTGCACTTTTCAAAGTGCACACTCCCTTTAACCACTTGCTGACCAGCTGCCGCTGGCCACCCGCGCTCATGGGCACGAGAGCCAGAACGGGGATGTGTGTGTAAACACACACATCCCCGTTCTGGCAGGAGAGGAGAGATGGATCGTCTGTTCCTACTAATCAGGAACGGCGATCGGTCTCCTCCCCCAGTGATCCCACCCCCCCACAGTTAGAAAAACACACGAGGGAATACATTTAACCCCTTGATCGCCCCCTAGTGTTAACCCCTTCCCTGCCAGTGACATTTATAAAGTAACCAGGGCCTTTTTTTTAGCACTGATCGCTGTATAAATGAAAATTCTAAAGTAGATATATTTTGTATTGTATCAAAACTTTGTTCAATCCAATTGACTTCTGACTCTAAATTTGCCCTGACTCTGCCGATAGTGATGCTGTTCTATGATGGGTCATAGAGCAATTTGCCATTCCTTAGGGATAATTGCTATATACCAGAACAAATTATTGTTATATTTATTCATTTATATATTTTTTTCTTTTTTAATTGTCTTGTTTTGTATGTACATTTTGTATATGTTTTGTCTGCATATGTGTAAAAATGTAAACTTAATAAAATATATTTGATAAAAAAAAATGTCCCTTACAGTAAAGCAACCCCTTAAACCTTAAATGAAACTTTACCCATAAACTTTGCCAATTCTGACATTCAATTCCCAATTCTGACATTCCTCCTTGGCATGTAAAAATCAGCTTTTTTTTGCCAGAAAACTATTTGGAACCCCAAACATTATATGTTTTTATGTAGAGGCCCTAAAGAACAAAATGGGGGGTGTTGCATATTTTTATGTTACACAATTTTGGCTAAGCGTTTTTTCAAATGCAAACTTTTTGGACGAAATACGTTTTAAATAATTTGAATGCACAAAAACACATTATAATACCCAATTTTTGGTAAAATATAAAAGATGATGTTACACAGAGTAAATAAATACCAAACATGTCATGCTTTAATATTGAGTACGCTCATGGAACGGGGCCAAACTACATTGTCTAAAATTTTCCATAGGTAACACTTTAAAAGCCTTTGCAGGTTACCAGTTTAAAGTTACACAGGAGGTCTGGCAAGAAAATGATTTCTCTCACTCTGGTGCTCGCAGCGATACCTCACTGTTTGCCTATACGTGTGGGACTGATGTGCGTGTTCGCATTTGCACATGAGCATGGGGGAATGGGGTGATTTCAAACTTTTTAAAATTATTTAATTATTGTATTTAAAAAATTAAAAAATACACTGTCCCTTTCACTTTTAATATATGTGTGTGTGTTTAAAAAGAATTTCGTAAGATTGTATGTATATTATTCTTTGGTTTGTAAGAACATTTTTGTAACTATGTACAATTTTTTCTTAACAATCACGCGGTCATGTCCCATTGCAGAGGTATGGCGCTACCATCGCCGTCTTCCGTCCATTTGGCACATTGTCTGTGTGACAACCCTGTCCTTACACTATGTTCAATTGTTTATTTCCAACAGCATGACTCTCCAATGGCGTCAGCAGCTTGAGGAGTTTATTCTCTCCCCCCGGTGGCGGACCTGCGCCTCTCCAGATTGGGGTGGACTCTCTTGTATAGTCTGGTCCTCCCCCTTCTTCCCTCTTATGACGCTGTTTGCGTCATTCTTTTGAATACTCTGTGCACATGCATATCGATACTTGCCCGTGTGCACTGGTTGAGACGGACTCAGTGACGTCAGTGCTCAACGTAGCCATAGCACCTGCACGTATTTCCGGGTTGGTAGCTTTTAAAGCGGAGTTCCACACAAAAATGGAACTTCCGCTTTTCGGAACCCTCCCCCCCTCCGGTGTCACATTTGGCACCTTTCAGGGGGGAGGGGGGTGCAGATAACTGTCTAAAACAGGTATTTGCACCCACTTCCGGCATAGACTTCCATGGGAGTCTATGCCTCTTCCTGTCCCTTCGCGCTGTCTCCTGGGAAACACACAGCTCTCAGGAGATAGGGGGGACCACTTACGATGCGCAGCGCGACTCGCGCATGCGCAGTAGGGAACCGGGAAGTGAAGCCGCAACGCTTCACTTCCTGATTCCCTCACCTATCAACTAGTGATATCTTTTCCATACATTTCCAGTCCGTCCCACTAGCCCCCAGCGTCCGCCCCCGGGGAGATCACCCATCAGCGGGTGTCTCAATTTGTGCCGGCTGTTTCCCAATTGGGCCTCCATTGGTGAGTCATGCTGGATTCCTTTTAATACTCCAATACAAATGCTTTAATGGCAGTATAGCCATACTGCAGGTTTCTATGATACTGTAACCATGCAATTATACTTTCTATAGATGTTTTGTTTTGACGCCTCCTGAAGAAGTGGCATTGGCCGTGAAACTTAATGAGGACCACGTCTAAACCTACATCATTGTACCTCTTCATATCTGTGGGGGCCCTCAAAATAATATTTTTTAAATGTTATTGTCATATGGAATCTTTGCAACAACTACCTATCTGTCTTTGTTGTAACTCGTGTATATATATTTTTTGTATATTTTGTAATAAATGCTATTTTTATAAATTTTCCATTGTATATTTGGGTACCGAGATAGTCCTAACCACCATTGGCAATCGAGGGAGTACCCCTTGACTAATCTTCCTTTCCTTTACTATATAATTATAGGATGATGGTACCCACCCCTACCAACCCTATTAACCCATTGAGGCAATATCTTTCACTCTTTGTATATTATAGTATAGCACTGAGATTATAGGTATATTACGAATATCAATACTTATGTTAATTTTCGTGTGCATTGTTTGTTTAATGTTTACTGAAATTCATGCATTAGCCCATAGTACTTTATAAAGTATATGGCATATTCACACAGGAGGCACTTTTATTGCGTTGTTTGCACCAATTTTTTTCACATTAATGGATTATCTGTTACACATACCTCCCAACTTTCTGAAATGGGAATGAGGGACACCTGCTAGTACATGTATGTAGGCATAGGACACCCCCCCCCGCCACGCCCCCCTTAAAGGAGAATTGTAAAAAAAAAAATGATTGGGTAAACCCACAAGTGCTTTTTTTACCACTACTATTTCTTTATATTGGCTGTTGGAATTTACAAATGCGGCAGTTTAGATATTGGATGAAAGGTTTAGCACTGGGAAACACTTTTTGATAGATAAGTAGTGTATTATATATACAACTATATGGATCAGACCAAAATGAGGGACAAATGAGGGGGAAAGAGGGACAGAGGGACTTTGCTCCAAATGAGGGACAGTCCCTCAAAATCAGGGACAGTTGGGAGGTATACCTTACAAATTGTTACAATTGTTAGGGAAAGCAATTACATACTGTTTAAAAATGTACACACCTAACCTCACAGAATGGATCATTCGGAGAATCAAAGACAATACATGAGGATAAAACATGTGTTTGCTAACTCTAAAGAGCTGAAATGATGCCTCTTCTTGCTCCTTCTTTCTTTAAAAGAGAGTGTCTTGTTCTATTCCACTTAAATGTCTTTATTAGCATTGGGTTATTGTTGTTCTGTGTATCCTGACATCTAGTATTAAATTTGGGCTTCTACGACGTGTTTACTTATGTGAATTGGTATCTTCCTTTATCCACCCCTCCAGTTTAGTGCTAGTTAATACATTCCTAGCTAGACCCTCCCTTTTTCTTCCATGTTCCCTCATTCAGTGTTAGTAGTTTGCAGACAGGGCTTTGAAAACTCACTGTTTCTTACACTTCTAAAGACTGAAAAAACATCCTCTGTACTGCAATTAGCTGAAGTAAATGTTGCATTGGATTCAATTTGTGTGTCCTATTGAAGAGTTAAGCTGCCTGTGGATGGTGGCAATTCATCAGGTAATCGAACTGCATACTTCACAACTTTTTAAGGTTCGGAATGAGTGACACATAATATGTAGGCTAGGACACACCCCCTGCCACGCCTTCTTAAAGGAGAATTATACAAAAAGAAAAGGATTAGTTAAACCCACAAGTGCTTTTTTACCACTACTATTCCTTTATATTGGCTTTTGGAATTTACAAATGCAACAATTTAGAAATTGGATGAAAGGTTTAGCACTGGAAAACACTTTTTGAAAGCTAAAAAGTGCATTTTATATACATCTATATAGATCAGACCAAAATGAGGGACAAATGAGGAAGAAAGAGGAACAGAGGGACTTTGTTACAGTTACAGATCAGGGACAGTTCCTTGAAATCTGGGACAGTTTGGAGCTATGATACTGTCCATGAGATATGTCAATGCATTAAGTGGCATTTGAATCAGAAAGCCTTTAATTGGTAAACATGGATGGCATTGACCCATGCAGGGTTTGATAAGTGGGTATCCTTGTGTTCACCGCCAACAGTAATGCTAGTAACTTGGGACTGGAAGGTTTCATTCATTTCCTTTGCAAAACTCACTGAAGACAGCACTGAGGCCACTAGCAATTATGATAACTGTTTTTGGCATGAGGTTTATTAATGTCTATGCCTGTGCATAAGGGGGCTTGAATGGTTTGCAGCAAGGCTCTTCTAGAGTGCATTTATCTCACTAAAAAACTCTTTCATATAACTTCAGACAGGTTGCTGGGAAGAGCCTGACTGAACGCTGCCTGTCCTCAACATTGGCGAGGGACAAAGACCTGAACGATGGGACAAAGATAACTGCTGACAGCATTGTACAGCACAGAAAAATAGCAAGCTGCTCGTTTTAGAAATGCTGATAGCTGAAGGTATATTTTGTGTGCCCTACTACTAACGCATCCCAAGAGACACCGCTAAGCTAATATGTACACTTAATAACGGAATAGCTGGAGTGGAAAAACTGGATGAATGAACTCTGTTTCCTAAAGAGGGCGGATCACATGTTTCGGTGTCAGTTTATATTTTAAGCCTACCGTGTCTTTCTTTGTTAGTATTATGAGCCTGCATCTATCAGGTATAAAGGTCCCAATTAGAACTAATTGTCACTGATTAGAGATCACGTAACCTGTGCCAAAGGGCACCCAATGGGGTTGGTTTATTAAAACTGGAGCACTCAGAATCTGGTGCAGCTGTGCATGCGAGCCAATCAGCTTCTAATTTCAGCTTGTTCAATTAAGCTTTGAAAATGAAACCTGGTAGCTGATTGGATTCTGTGCAGAGCTGCACCAGATTTTGCACGCTCCAATTTTAGTAACTCTTCCCCACTGACACATTTTAAGTGGATAAAAATGTCCATGCTTCTGTTCATCCTCCACCTGCTTCAAAGGTGCAGCTGATAGTGCTCCCTCTCCATATGCATAGCTCCCAACTGTCCCTGATTTCGAGGGACTGTCCCTGATTTGGAGCAATGTCCCTCTGTCCCTCTTTCCTCCTCATTTGTCCCTCATTTTGGTCTGATCTATATAGTTGTATATAAAATGCACTTTTTATCTCTCAAAAAGTGTTTCTCAGTGCTAAACCTTTCATCTAAATTCTAAATTGCTGCATTTGTACATTTTAGAAGCCAATATAAAGGAATAGTAGTGGTAAAAAAAAGCCCTTGTGGATTTAATTAACCTTTTGTTTGTGGTTAATTCTCCTTTAAGGGGGTGTGGCAGGGGGGGTGTCATACATTTGCTAGTAGGTGTCCCTCATTCCTATCTCAAAATGTTGGGAGGTATGTATATGTGATATATGCAACATTCTATAATCGTTATTTCATTGTGATATTTTGTTAATCTCAATTTTTATGAGTTTGCTGAAAAAGGGCAGCGTGGTGCTGTGTAGTGATTAGTTAGGATCCAAAAACATAATAGATCTGTTTCACTGATAGTTCACTGGAGGGGGTCCCTGTTGCTTACTTAACTGGGCCACATTATAACATCTCAGCATTAAAGCAGAACTAAGGCCTGGTTCACACCTTTACATTTTTATGTGCATTCACTACATGTACAAAAATACATGTGTCACAAAAATAGATTGATTCCAATGAGGCCATTCACCTCTGCACACTGCACTGGGCTATTAACCACTTGCTTACTGGGCACATATATTCCCTTCCTGCCCAGGCCGATTTTTAGCTTTTAGCGCTCTCAAACTTCGAATGACAATTGTGCGGTCATGCTACACTGTACCCATATGAAATTTTTATAATTTTTTTCACACAAATAGAGATTTTTTTCACACAAATAGAGATTTATTTTGGTGGTATTTAATCACCACTGTGTTTTTTATTCTTTGCTAAACAAAAAGAGACCAAAAATGTAAAAAACAAACAAAAAAAAAACAGTTTTCATAGTTTGTTATAAAATTTTGCAAACAGGTAATTTTTCTCCTTCATTGATGTGCGCTCATGAGGCTGCACCAATGGGCACTGATAGGCTGCACTGATAGCCACTGATAAGGTGGCACTGATGGGCACTGATAGGTGGCACTGATGGACACTGATGGGAACTGATGAGGCAGCACTGGTGGGCAATGATCAGGAGGTACTGATGAGGCTGTACTGATAGATGGCACTGAGGGGCACTGATAGGTGGCACTGAAGGACACTGATAGGTGGCACTGAAGGGTACTGAGAGGTGGCACCGATATCTGGCACTGATAGGTGGCACTGATGGGCACTTATAGGCACTTGTAGATGGCACTAATAGGCAGCAGTAATAGGTGGCACTGATGACGAAGCACTGGTATGCACTAATTGGCAGCATTGATGAGCAATGATAGATGGCACTGGTTAGCAGTACTGATGGGCACTGGTAGGCACTGGTTAGGAGCAGTGGTGGGCACTGGTTAGCAGTACTGTGTGGGACCGATGTCCCTTTTACAGAAGCTGGCAATCGGCTTTATTTTTTTCTCCTCACGCTGTCAGCATGACAGGGAAAAAAAGCAGATTACCAGCTTCTGTTTAGATCATGTGATCAGCTGTCATTGGCTGACAGGCTGACAGCTGATCACGTGGTAAAGAGCCGTGATCAGACCTTTACTCTGATCTGTGATCAGCCGAGTCCCAAGGAAGGACGTGCGGGTAGCGCGAGCATGGGAGGACGTCCACGTTCGCCCCCCTGGCAATTAAAGCCCACGCTGTAGCCATCTTTCAGCTATAGTGTGGGTATCGAGTGGTTAAAATTGTGGCATGTAAAAAATTTCAGATGCATTTATATGCGTTTTCTGTCCCACTGAAGTCTATGGAAGCGCATAAAAATGCACAATATTCATGCACATTCAAAATGTTGTGGGTGAGCACATAGCAGCTTGTCATCCCATGGTTACAAGTATCTTCATACACAGAAAACCAGGAAACACATTCCCTCATGATGTCATTACAGAAAAAGCAACCTCATTGGTAAAAAATAAAAATGCACAATGAGTGAAAATTAATTAAACGCACAAAGATAAACACTTAAAAAACACAAGCAGAAAGAGATGTGAACAGGGCCTAAAGTAAAAATTAAACAGCTTACAAACAAGCAGGCTATTTGTGGGAAAGAAGACCCTCAGTGTCTCTTCTGGAATAGAAAACGCTACCTGTCTGCTTGCTATGCTCTCACTTTGCAGGGATTTCCTCTCACTTCTTGTTTGGCTATTGGACAGGAAGTGAAGGGAAATCTCCACGAGGGGGAACAGATGGCACAAAAAACTGACAAGGGTTATAACCCTCCCTTACTCTATCCAAAATAAAAAAAATTAAAAGTCTTTGCCTTTAGTTCTATTCACAGTCAAGTAAAAGCAAAAAGTATGTTTTTTTTGGTTTTTTTTTGTACATGATTGGGTATTATTTTCAAAACAATTTTAACTTAAAGTATAATTCTAGATTGTCCACTGGGCAGGGGCAGCATTCAGAGAATTCATGGATTTTTTTTTTTAGGGCTGGGGAAATTAACAATTAATTCCTCGATTAATCGTTAATTTTTTTGATTGATCAAAATTATTTTGATCGGTACTCATCTCTCCGCCGGCTTCCGGGTCTTCAGGGAGTTCCGTCGGAGATCCGGTGATGTCACAGACATCGATGTCACCGGACACCTCCCCCCTTCCCCAAGTGCCTCCGTCTGCTAACGAAGGGAAGGGGGAGGAGTCCAGTGACGTCGATTTGCATAAAATCATAAATTGAGGAAGACAGATCCTAATGATTTGACTGATCTCACTGGTCAAAGTATTCAGATAAACATCTATGTAAATCCTGGACTTGGCTATCAAAATCAATATATCTGAGGGCTTTCCTGGCTGTAAGTTAGTTTGACGATGAACTGACATTGATTGGTTATCCAGCAATCAAGAAATATTTATGATGAGGGCTCTTTTTTTCCAAAGAGCTGACACTTTGTCTCAGCAGGTGATGGATGTCTCTGGCTTTCCATCGGTCCCCCTGATGCACAATGGTGCTATTTAAATAGACTGTAGGGTGACGCCATAGCCCCGCTCCGCTGAGGAAGTTCTGAGGAAGTTCTGATTGAACGTAACGCGTACGGGGGAGGAGCTACGCATGACGTCAGCTAAAAGTAGTTGGATCTGTATGTGCGTTATAATTAATCAAAATTAATCGATTAAAAAAAATCGATTAATTGAACACGAAAATTTTAATCAGTAACAGCCCTAATTTTTTTGAATGAATGCAAAGTGTTCTCTGATTGGATGAGGTGGAGAGGCAAGGCAATGATGTCACTCTCTCCACCTCATCTAATCAGAGAACACTTTGCATTTATTCAGAACAAAGTATTCTTTAAATGGCACCCATGCTGAGCAGCTGACCTCCTGTATTCAGAATGCAGCAGGGCAGCCTCTCTGGAAGGCTGGAAGGAAGTGGAGATCACTGGAGTAGCGGTGTCAACGTCAGTGATTTCCAGCTTCCAGGGGGATCGACCAGGTATGGTACATACAGCACATAGTACATTCATCTATGATGTATGATTTAACTATGTAAAAATATTGATATCCTCCTTAAAGTGACAATAAAGAATACCCATATCCTCCTTAAAGCGATACTAAAGATGGAAATAAAAAAGGCGTTTTATTGCACAGAGTGGTCCCTTACCTCTTCTGATCCCACACTGGTGCTCTCTACCCCTTCTAATTACGAGTGCCCCCATAGCAAGCCGTGTGCTATGGGGGCACCTGTGTGGGCACATACCCAAGCCAGGCTGTGTGCTTCCATAGATATACAAAGCCTGGCTCAGCAACCATGCCCCCCCCCCCCACAGCATTTGACTGACAGCAGCAGAAGGGATGTCAAGGGAGAACAACTGCAATCAGACACGGCACTAGACTGATCAGAAGAGACAAGTACATGTTTATGGGTACGGAGGGAGGTAGCTAGATGTCGTTTACCTTAATGCAGGCTATGGATTAAGGAAAAAACATTTATACTTTAGAACCACTTTAAATGTGTCTCATTCGCTAAGCTAAGGCATAATTCGATTTGCAAAGTGAACATGCGCTACTCCTTTAGTAAATTTACCTCAATATATAAAAGTTCTCTTTTTTCCCACAGTGTCCTTTATATAAAGGACACTTTGTGACAACTGACTAAAATTGAATACATTTATTTGAACAATTCACGCTGCTTGTAAAAGCTGGAAATTAATTTTAAGATGAATAAGTATTATCTCTGCTGGTGTGCAACACTCTTTCAAGAACCATTGTAAAGGGTAGAACACCATGAAAAATGGCTGTCCCTATGGAAGCAGACTCATTATGTTACTGTACAAGGACAGACCTCTGGGTAGACTAATGATGCACATTATATATCACTGGAAAACGCAGCTTCTGTCTAATGGAATAATGTTGCATGGGGTAATTAAAATAGGTAATTTGTTAAAAGGCCTACATTTTATGTTACTAAATTAACAACTGATAAATTGACAATATTTTAATAGTGTAAAGCTATTTTATTCTACATATACATTAGGTAGAATCCTGCCAAACAAAACTACCGGTATGTACAAAGAAACCAAAAAATTGAAATATTAAAGTTTAACTCTACAAACAGCTACAGACAATTTCATTTTTAGTAGGAAGGGGCCCAGTGTTAGAGCCTTTCTTGGATTGTTATTGCCATATGTGTCTTTCCGAGGTTATTTTCTCTTACTTCCTTTTAGGACAGAAATGAATGGGAAACGTCTCCAGTGGGGACACAGACAACATTGAAATAACCCTCTTTCTCAACATGTATGGACTAAGCTGACAATGTTGACAATGTTGCAGTGAATTCACTACAGGGTATTAAAAGTTGTCACCCTATTTTTTTTTTTTTTTTGAACAATACATTTTTATTGAAACTAAGCATCCAATTTTTACAAGGCACGGCAAAATGCACAAATAGAAGAAGGACATTTTGCATAGATTTTGGTACAAATCAGGTACAGGTATTAAAACAAGTACAGCTTGTAATTCACCAAAAACAAACAATGCCGGCCACCCCATAAAGTTGTCATCCTATTAAAGGAAGACCCTTTGACAGTGGTCTGTTAAAGAAACAAGGACATTGGAGTGTAAGCTAAATATGAACTTGAAGTTAAAGTGGTCTGTAACCCTCTGGCATGAAAAATGTATAAAGTATACCCTTCTGTAGTGTGTGCTTGCCTCAGGCTTGGTTGTCAGTAGGAGTAAGAAGATTACATGCCTGGATCAATAGGAAAAGGAATAGCGCCCCATCATTAGTATTGTTGTGAGGAATAGTGCCAATTGTTGTTATCTGTGGAAAGACTAGTGCCCCATCGTTGGTGTCAGTGGGAAGAATAGTGCCCTATCATTGGTGTGGGTGAGTGGAGTGACCCATGCCCCATATGAGAGGAATAGTGTCCCATTGTTAGCTTCGGTGGGAGGAATAGTGCCTTGCATCAGTGGGAGGAACAGCACAGAAATGGCACCAATTTCCAGCACATATTTTTTTATTTGTTTGTCCAGCCAAAATGTATTATTCTTTTGGAGAGCCCTTGTTAGGTTTTACTGCTATCCAAAACTCCATTAGAGAGATGCATACGGGCATGGTTGTGCAGTAGCGCTAGTGTGAACCTAGGCATAGAGTGTCATTAAACCCACATCATTAAAAACTGTCAGTGACTATAGGATTTGTTTTCTTCATTCTGCAAGAAACCTGGTTGATCCTGATGTCCCTTCCTCCTTGACTATGTCCCTGCTGCAGCCTGAGATTGTGTAAACTAGCCGTTGCCACATCTACTGAGCATGCTCCAGTTTCACTTCCATTCTAAGCTGTTTATTTTCTAATTTTTCTTATCTGTGCAGCCCAGGTCACACACGTGGGTGTATATACTCCAAATAAATGACAGCCCATTCCCTCCCTCCTCCTCCATGTTCACTAAACAGCTCTACACGATGGGGTTGATTGATGGAGACAGCACCTCTCTATAATTCTAAGCACATACAAACAACAGACCCAGGCTGGAGGGGCATTAAACAGGTTGTGATTGGCAGAATCTCTTCCCTAGATAGCCCACACCATGTTTTTGCCCAAAAATAATAAATATCTTAGTTCAAATACATATTGGTGTGACAATTTAAAACATTTATTTGACATTAATTATGTATTTTTCCTTTGTTTTTCAAAGACTTTTTTTTAAACATGTGACCGGCAGCAGAGGACTAGAAGCTCCTCCTGCAGATATTTTTCCTTGCAGATGGGCTGAGAAAGAGATGGGTCACATAACAGCTGTATGTTGATTATGGTAAAAGGCACTTATGCCTCGTTTCCACTGAGCGGATCGGTTCAGTTCGGTTCGGTACGGTGCGATATTTTGGGTGTTTCCATTATGAAAGCGGCCCATACAACCGAACCGAACCGCTCCATTCAGGGTCCTGCTTCAGATGTGGGGCCATAGAAAATGGAACGGTTCGGTTAGGGCGGCGCTACGATACATTCCACTGATTGGCTGACAGAAAACCCTCTGCTGTGCTATGCTGAGGCATTTTTTCTAAACCCTGTATGGCCCCTTGTGGTCCCACTTGCAGTGGAAACGCTCACCAGAATAGACCGGACCATTCTAGGCCATTCAAACTGTACCGACCCGAACCGATCCGCTCAGTGGAAACGAGGCATTAGATATCTTTTTACTAACATAAATCAAGAGCCATCATCCATATACATAAAAAGAAGAGATAATGTAAATTAACCTTTTCAGCCCTGGAAGATTTTACCCCCTTCCTGACCAGAGCACTTTTTGCGATTCGGCACTGCATCGCTTTAACTGACAATTGCGCGGCCGTTTGACGTTACACCAAAACAAAATTGACGTCCTTTTTTTTCCCACAAATAGAGCTCTCTTTTGGTGGTATTTGATCACCTCTGTGGTTTTTATTTTTTACTTTTTGCGATAATAAATACCCCAAAAAAATATATAAAAAAACAAATTTTTTCCTTAGTTTAGGCCGATATGTATTCTTCTACATATTTTTGGTAAAAAAAAATCACAATATACGTATATTGATTGGTTTGCGCAAAGGTTATAGCGTCTACAAAATAGGGGATTGTTTTATGACATTTTTATTATACATTTTTTTTATTAGTAATGGCGGTGATCAGCGATTTTTATCATAACTGCAACATTATGGCGAACACATCGGACACTTTTGACACTATTTTGGGACCATTGTTATTTATACAGCGATCAGTGCTATAAAAATGCACTGATTACTGTGTAAATGACACTGGCAGGGAAGGGGTTAAACACTAGAGGGCGATCAAGGGGTTAAGTGTGTCCTAGGGAGTGATTCCAACTTTGGGGGGGGGGGGGGGCTACCACTGACATGACAGCGATCACTGCTCCCGATGACAGGGAGCAGTAGATCCCTGTCATGTCACAAGGCAGAACGGGGAACTGCCTTGTTTACATCTCCCCGTTCTGTGGCTCTGTGACATGATCGCAGTACATCGAGTCCGCAGGACCCGCGGCACGGTCGCGCTGTACGCGGCAGGCCAATTAAAGGGGACATACAGGTACGTCCATTTGCCCATCACTGCCATTGTGCCGACATATATCGGCGCGCAGCAGTTGGCAAGTAGTTAAGCAGTGAGGCTAATTTATTAAAACTAGAGAGTGCAAAATCTGGTGCAGCTCTGCATAGAAACCAGTCAATTTCCAGGTTTCATTGTCAAAGCTGAAAAAAACTGAAAATGCAATTTAATAACACACATGAAGTGCAACATATAAGCCCAGTGTATCAAAGGGTAGTGTCAATTGACTCCACTAATAAATTAGAGAGGCCACTGGCTATACAATTGGCATCTACAGTGCAAACCAATCATTAAATCATTATAACATGAACCAGTCACAAAAAAATACAAATATAAAGTGCAGAGTGCGGCCAAAGTGCATCCAAAGGAAGTGCCCAAAGAGTCCATCAAACTTCACTGTATCATACATGGGACTTCGGATGAGTGGTCACCATAAATGTCCATGCATCGCACTTCTAATGTGTCAAAAAGTGCAAGGATTCACCACCAAGGAAATTGTGAATGTGCTTACCAGAGATAAGAGAACAACCTATTAGGCAGAGAGTTAAAGAAGCCAGTGTGATGATAAATCACTTGGGAAATCTTGCATCCACCAAGGCATTGGCAGGTCACAGGGTCCCCTAGAAACTCGGTATGGAGAGGCTCGGTTTATACAGTTCATTTTCCAATTCCATGGATCCATGTAAAAACACACTGAATACCCACACATAGTATGAATCCGTAATATACAATTTATTAAGCCGCACTCAGAAATACTGCCAGGGAGGTTAAAAAGTGGTAAAAACAATGTAGAAATGTAGAAAAACTGTGCTGTAAATAAGAATAAGCTCACAGAAGATGATCACCAAACGCAATGACCTAGATAGGGTCTAGTCCCTGCAAATAAAGTGCCATTTTTTCAATTAAGGGGCAATGGATAAACCACTTTAAAGATAACCTGTCACTACAAATGATAAAGCTATTTGTGGGTTAAAGCTGAACCCTGGGATAAGCAAATATTGTCTATATACAAGAGACACATGCATTTTTACTTGAATCTTGGTGTGCTCTGTGCAGTAATCCAGTGTGAATTTCACCTCTGTGCAAGGAGCTTCCTATAATAAAGACCAGTCACTGTTGCTCTCTCTCATTATGTAGGGTGACTGGTCTTGTCTCCGCCTCTGTAGTTTTCTGTAGGCAGCCTGTAGTAGGCTGAAGCTTCTGGACCCCTCCCACAATTCTGCTCATTGCACAGGCTATGTATTGCGTAGTATTTCTTATACTAAAGCAGGCCATACAGGATTCATTTTCTTGTGTTCAACCTGCTGGTTGAACACAACAAAATAAATCAATTTCCCCATCCACACATTTGATGTGATTAGGGGAATCCCTCCTGTGGAGTTATTGTATTCTGACAGCAGCAATGCTCTGTCCTCCTCTCCCCTCCCTGCCTTTCTGCTCTGTGTCCCCCCACTCCTGCTGCCATTATAACTAAGATAAATCCCCTCTGTAACATAAAATTACGTGCACCTGTGCCTGTGTTATATAAAAAATATGCCGATCTGTGCCTATATCAGAGCATCTCCCGGCACTCACGTGACTCCAAGGGTCTCTCTTCTCTCTCCTCCCCGGCTGACATCAGCGGCAGTGTTCGGCCCCGCCCACTGGAGCTGTCAGCCAGGCAGAGGAGAGAGCCGAGGAGTCATGTGAGTGCCAGGAGACGCTCTGATATAGGTACAGATCAGCATCTTTTTTATATAACACAGGCACATACATTATGTTACAGAGGGGATGGGAGGTTTTTATTGTTGGCTTAACAACCACTTTAAGCGAAAATTGTCCAACAAGCTGGTTGTACAGCAGTCGATTGAGAGATCAACCAGTCTGCCCATAGATGGATCGAAATTCAGTCAGTTCCTGCTGAACTGGCCAGTTATTTTAACTAGTGAGCTGGTTGGTATAATGAGTATTTGTTCTTCCTGCAAAACTAGCTAAAAAGAAAAGCAAAAGCCGGAATTTTTGCAGCCATTGTTGCTTGCCTACATTATGTCCTCAATTTAAATGCACATGCTTTGTGTCCAGAGCTACAATTAAATACAATAGCTGCCCGGTCTTTGTCTGACTTGATAACAGGTACAAATACAATTTATTTTTGGCACCTCCACTCCTTTACTGTGTTTTGAGGAGACTTGGAGAGCGGTTGCCTGGCAACTAGAAGATCATGCCGTTGACTCAGACACATAGAACAAACCTCGCCTTGCACCTCAGGTAATACAGACAGGGGACAAGGAACGTCACTCCTGACACTCAGCAAAAAGCAATTAGTCGTATACCTCTTGTACCCGACCTTTGCACAAACACTATCCCTATTTAACCGGTTAAAATTAGATATTTTTCACAATCTCCACAGATTACGTGTATTCTTCTAGCCAAGTTAATGCAATGGTAATTATATAATCAGCCTATTTACACATTTCCATGGGATGTCATTATACAAATGTATTTTCCTGGGAAATAAGGGTCACTTTTCACATATACAAAGCATCCAGTAAAGTATTACAATGAGCAAAAAACAAAATATTCCACAAAGAAGTAAATGTGAGTACGTTGTAGTTCGAAGTTGTTGGTGCTGGGCAGAATATCTGCTGGTTCAGGTATAATTATATCGATGATATCCTTTTGATTTGGACAGGAACTGTCAAATCATTATAGGAATTCATGTATCAGCTCAATACCAATCGGTTCAACCTGAAATTTACAGTGAATTGGCATAAGGAGACTATATCACTCTTGGATTTATTGATATACAAAGATGTATCCAATAATCTAGCCACAAAACTATATCGGAAAAGCACCGCAACATGCTGCTGCATGCACAGAGTGGACACCCTACCTCTCTCATTCACAGCATACCATTAGCTCAGTACATCCGCCTTTGACGGGACTGTACACGCGAATCATATTTTAGGACTCAAGCAGCAGAGCTTCGTTTACGCTTGCGACAGCGGGGATACAATAAAAGCCTGCTTAGGAAGGCATACAAAAAAGCTCTAAATAGAGATAGAAATTCATTGCTTTATTCCAATTTGAAGTCTAATTCCAAAGATCAGACTACTAAATTCATAACCAGATATTCTGCCCAGCACCAACAACTTTGAATATGCATGCAAAAACATTGGCATCTTCTAAGTGAAGATGCCATTCTCCATAAATATGTCAGAGACACCCCAGAAAGAGTATTCCGCAAAAGCCCTTCAATGGGCAACAAAATAACAACCAGTCAATATATACAAATAACAATACTACACCGACAAGACGAGGAATCTCCACTTGCGGACAATGTACTTTTTTCCCCTGGGTACAAGATTCTGTCTGCCCAATGGGGAAATGTTTTACCCACGTTTCCATGCAACTTGCAACACGCAGGGAGTTATTTATTGTATGGTGTGTAGATGCGGAGCATTCTATGTAGGCAAGACAATTCGCCAGCTTAAACAACGCATATATGATCATATTTACTATTATCAATATGCTAAAATGTTTACGCCGGTTAGCCGCCACTTGGGCCTGTACCATAAATTTGATACCAACCTTGTTCACTTTATTGTTCTGGAAGTGATACCTGAGGACCCACGTGGCGGCAACTGGGATAAACGCATTCTCCATAAGGAGACATTCTGGATTGAGCGTCTTGAAGCGACCAAGCCACTGGGTATCAATGAGGTGCTATCATACCGACCCCTCCTTTGAGGGGCCTGTGTGGTGGCTTCATTGACCCCTGGCTGAGCATTAATATTATATGATATATGCCGCCTAAGCTGGCATTGCGTTAAATTACAGAGACCATAGATGTATATATACTGCTGGCTCTGGTAACTCTCAAACATACATGAGTTTTTTCTTGCCTGGTAATCGTCCAAATAGATCCAAACAAGAAATGCCTTTCAAAGTTAATTATCAATAAATAAGTATGTGTTAGTATAGCATTGATCCAATTTGTATTGGACTGCTAGATTTGAACCAATTTATCTACCAAGAATCTCGTCGTCTGGCACTATGTTACATTATGTGGTATATATATTAGTTTCCTCTCACGTGTGACCTGGATTTCTTACTGCAGTTCCTTTCTTGGCCACCGGGGGGCAATAGCTGTGTGATGCCATGGTTGGCATAGCTGGGATGTGTGGCCGCCCAAGCCGCTGGCGTTGCGGCCTACTCTCCCAGGTCATACTGACTGGGGTTAGTCAGGGCACACATCCACCCCGTGGAACAGCAAATAGGCAGCCCCACACTCGGGGCCCGGAACCACCGCAATTCCAGGTACTTTACTATGCACCACGCTTTGGTACTAGCTAAGCAGCCACTTTAGCTCCTATGTATATACATTTTCCTTGTTCTCATGGCATCCCTGTCTCCTCTGCCTTCTAGGAAAGTGGATGTAAAAGCTTGCCGGTGTAGTATGTATGCACACTTTATGTGTATGTGCACACACTACTGTGACTGAATCCCTCTATCCCGGATCAGTAAACCAAGGTACTTTGGGCTTTGTTATTTACTCTCTTACTTTATCAGTCAAAGTTATTTGTTAATGTGGGTCATCACATGGTTAAAGACCCTGGAAGATAGGCAAGTACCTGGCTTAAGGTGATGTGAACAGTAGTGGCTATATATCAACCGAAATGTGAGTATGGGACCTAGTATTGTAGCTTATCTAAATTCTAGGTGAAGTATTTTCTAGTACTTATTTAAATATATTTTTTACATCTAGTTACCTTGTGCATCCACACATCCCGACACATGTGCCTACTTTTTTGGCTGTTGCCCAGCATTAGTGTCCTCGGTTATTACCTCCCTTTGGAGGGGGCCTTTTTGCGGTCACAATCTCTTTGGCGTAGGTGAGCGTTAAAACTCTTTGCTCAAGCACTATATTATTGATCAGTTCATATATATTTTTGTATACACATGCACACTTGTACCTTAATACTTATAATTTGTATTGTATTCTAAAGTATGTCTTTCTAACTAGAAACATTGAAGCTCCTGAAGAAGCGACAGTTCAGGTCGTGAAACATGTAGAGCAATTCTTTTTAATCTATGAGGATTGTGGGAACAACCAAGAGGAATACATACACCTCAGTGTGGGCATTTTCTTAGCATTGCCCCACAGGAATTATATGACTCAAGTATATCCTGGAAAAACCACTGTGTCCCATATCTTTTTATAATCAATGTGTTGTATATGTATTCATTTTATGTGAACTATTAAAATGTGTTATTATTTTTATACCGTGCCTACAAAGTCCATTATTCCCAATTTCAGCATTTATAGATTATGTAGGCTGTGGCACATTTATACCAAAGGTGTTTGATTGCCACCTGAGGGCAATACAATCAATTGAATTTCGCAGAGCTAAAAATAGCCACTGATTACTGTATAAACGTCACTGGCAGGGAAGGGGTTAACACTAGGGGGCGATCAAGGGGTTAAGTGTTCCCTAGGGAGGTGTTTCTAACTGTGGTGGGAGTGAACTGACTGGGAGTAGAGAGAGATCAGTGTTCCTGATCACTAGGAACAGCAGACCTCTCTCTACTTTCCTGACAGAACGGGGATCTGTCTATTTACATTGACAGATCCCCATTCTGGCTCTCCGAGGAGCGATTGCGGGCTGCCGGTCGACATCACAACCGCCAGCCACACACATTGGCTCCAGCGTCATGCCACGTGTGAGCACACCTCTTATAACTCTTAAAGTGACTGACGTACACCTATGACGATTCGCGCAGCCGTGCCAACCTTCCGCAGTATAATGACGGTGGCTGGTCGGCAAGCAGTTAAATGCATTAGCAAAATAAAATACATAGATGACCAGAATCAGTATACTGTTCAGTATAGTTAGGGCCCTTTCATACCGCTCCACTGAAGAAATCTAGTAAAAATGCACATGCATTTTTTTTATGCATTTATTATGAATTTTTGTGAGTTTTCTGGTTGCCTCACTCCCAGAATGCACCTGTAAAACATGGTGCATTTTTTTAATGCATTTTAGGTGTGTTTTTAATGCGTTTTCTATTGATTTCAATGGGAAGTGAGTTTTTGGTTGAGTTTTTTAAACAGAGCATCAGTATGCAGCATGCAGGACTTTTTAAAATACACCGCGCCCGCAGTGCACAAGAGTTCCATAGGATTTAAAGTGGTTGTAAACCTCAGTCATGAAATCTGAACAAAGCACATATATCTGTAGTGTTTACTTATCTCTCTCCAAAGCTCAAATGTCTGGTACGTACAATGAGGTTATCGGACGAATGATCATCCGATTATTTTCCATGCTAGTCTCTACATTGAAAATAAAGATGTTACAAAAGTAACATCTTCATGTTAAAGTTTCAAGTTAAAGTTTACGAAGTTGTGAAAATTCTTGTATGACAGAATAAAAATTCGGAAGGGATGTAATGTGTTGTGGTGTTTTTGTATTGTATTTTTGAATGAAACTGTACTGATTGAACGAAAATCGTATGATCTGTTATATTATGGGGACATTTTTGGAGCCTATCGTATTGGATAATTGATGAAGCTGTGTACTAACGATCAGATTATTGTACCATTGCTTCGAAATCAGTATTTTTCATACATTTTTTTTTCGATCGTTTGTACAGGCCTTAAGTGTCGTTTCTCTCTGGTGCTTCGTTCCTTTTGTATCAGCATGAGATAAATTTGTGATGGGGAAGGGAGCTCAGCACACAGCTTGTCTATTCAGAAAACAGCTCTGTATCCTTCTTTCGCTCCTGTTAGCTGTATTGAGCGGGTGTGTGCCTTTCCTCCAATCAGATCTCACACAGTGTAACTGCAGCTCTCCGCCCCCTCCTCTGTGATACTGACAGATGGAGAAGGATTTTAACACGATTCTGCCCTTCGGAAGGGGTGTAGAGAAGAGAAGACAGCAGATTAACAAGTGTAGGAGGATATGTTTCATCTTTGTGTATCACCTGAGACCAGTCACTTCACTGGGTATATGTGAGGGTTTACAACCACTTTAAAGAGAAATATTTTTTATTACATTTTTCTTGCGATTTTGAGCAGGGTAAAAGTGCAGCAAAAACACATCAGTGTGAAAGGGCCCTTATATAATAAAAGCGATAAATTCATTGCTACGGGTAGAAGGCATGGGAGAATCTGTGGGCTCTATGGAATAATAGGACTTCATTGTGGCATCCAGAGGATATCAGGAGAACAGTTATGATGTACAGTACCAAGGAACTGACAGGTAGAAACACTATACAATCATCATTATTATCAAGAAGGACCCATAGACACAAATAAATCTACATTAAATTAGTACACCAGAAGTCTGCATCAGGACGGCAGAACATGTTAACCATTGGCAAAGAGTAAAAGGTCAAAAGGATCGCAGAGGTCCTGGAAAATATTCTGTTAATATTGCAGTCTGAGTAAAAATGCAAATCCTGGGTCTCATTACTGTCACATATCTATAAATGTATAACTTGCGCTGTCATTCCTGTGCCTCCAGCATTATATCAATTAGGTGTTGGTATGATGGAGAAGGTACCATGCCAGTAACGTCATAGGATAATTTGGAGTCCTCATAAAGATCCAAGAAAAAAAAAAAAAAAAAAAATATATATATATATATATACTGTACAGTATACAATAATAGAATATACATGTAGATGGGGGAAAATAAATTCTAGTTTGTAAAACTTTGTGTAATAAAACTATAGTCTAGCAGCACTAGGGTCAACAGTACAAATCCCAAACACGACACTACCTGCCTGGATTTTGCATGTTCTCCCTGTGCCTCTGAGTACATCACATGGAAAAGGTCACAAGGGACAGCACTGGCTCCAGCTTCTGTCAATCTACAGTACTTGCTTGGAGGAAGAAGAAAAGAGTAGTAGAGTGGCTCTTGCCCTAGGCTTTGGGGTTATTGTTTTGTGTGGACGCGTGCAACATAGGGACACATAGGGGTTGATTTACTAAAGGCAAATAGACTATGCACTTTGCAAAGTGCAGTTGTTCCAGAGCTTAGTAAATGAGGTAAAGCTTCACTTTGCAAAGAACACCTAATCACATGCAAGGAACTTTTTTTTTTTAAAAACAACATTTTTGCTTGCACATGATTGGATGATGGAAGTCAGCAGAGCTTCTGCTCATTTATTAAGCTCTGGAGCAACTGTTCTTGCAGAGTGCACAGTCTATTTGTCTTTAGTAAATCAACCCCATTGTCCCAGCTGGAAGCAGGGTGGCTCCACAGGTCCCTGCAAGGTAATGCAAGGTAATATGCATCCCCTAAAAAACAGGAACTTTTGACAGTAAGAACAAAACAACAGCAGGCTGGGAAAGAGAAGCACACAGCAAATATGGTAAGTGCCAAGATCTGCAGCACTATATACTTTTCACATGTGAAACTTTAACTTGAGACAATACATTACTTGTAGCTTAGCTCCAGCTCTGCCTGCTTGCTTCATATTGGCACTTTGGGGTTAATTTACTAAAGACAAATAGACTGTGCACTTTGCAAAGTGCAGATGTACTCTGCATGTGCAGTTGCTCCAGAGCTTAGTAAATGAACAGAAGTTCTACTTACTTTCATCGCTCAATCATGTGCAAGCAAACATGCAGTTTTTTTTAATTTTTTTTGCATGTGATTGGGTACTCATTGCAAAGTGAAGCTTTACCACATTCTCTAAGCTCTGGAGCAACTGCACTTGCAGAGTGCACATTCTATTTACTTTTAGTAAATGAACCCCTATATGTCCACATGCCTAAGAATATGCTATTTAGCAAGTAAGTGTTTGCAATCTGTAAGTAGGAATAGAGACTAAGTCTGGCCATACATTATACAATTTACTTGTACAAATTTCCTTTAGATTGATCAAAATCATATAATATGAGATCAAACATAAACACTTTTCATTTTTATGCAGAAAGATAGGCCCTTGCACTAAATGATTGATGGTAAATCTAAAGGGAACGTGTTTTGCAATATAGGCAAAGTAAAAATCCCTGTTTTTAAGCAAACCTTTGCTATGAATATGTAAGGGTTAACATGCTTTTACATCTCAACGGGAGCTGGCCAAGTTAACTTTGAAGTTAACTGGCAAATGATTGGTTGCCATAACATGGGACAGCGCTAGCAACTAATCACCAGCTTGGTATTATAGAAAGTTAACACCGGCAGCTCATGGTCCTGCCCCATGTCCAGAGATGTGCAGGCTCCTCTGTACACCTATGTAGGTAGGAGAAGCAAGCTGTTTTTTTTACTACTGTATGTATGTATGTGACACCAACCACTTCCCTACTCACTGACACCATCCACTGCCCTACTGACACCATCCATTGCCCAACTGACACCCACCTCTGCCCTACTGACACCAACCACTTCCCTACTGACTGACACCAACCATTGCCCTACTGACACCAACCACTTCCCTACTGACTGACACCATCCACTGCTCTATTGACACTGTCCACTGTTAAGATAGGCTAAGTTTATATTTAGATAGTGAAATTAGTTTTATTATTATTATTATTATTATTATTATTGTTTCTAAGTTTTCCCTACTATTTAGTTAGGCCTTGCTAGTTAATTCCTTTTTTTAAAAATAAGGGCACCGAAACCTGGTGATCTTTGATGTTTTATGTTGTTCAGGTAGATCTCCACCTCTGAAAGGTGGCCTACCCCTGATCTAAGACATATCCCCATTTCTACTGCATAGAGCAAGTCAGTGAATAAAAGGGCAGGCATGTCAGAAGCTATTAAAAGGGCAGGGATGCCTTCAGTTACTTGATTATTCCTTAAATAATAATGCTTTATGTTCCGTAACCCCTTTCTATATTTTGTGTAATTATCTTGGTGATTTTGAATAAACACCTGGTTAAGTGCATAGATTGCTATCTTTATCTGTTGCTGTGGTCCACCCTCTGAAACATTATATACATATCTAACATATGGCACAGTAGGCTTGTGCCTTTAGTGTGGCCAATCAGGTGGCTTTCCTCTCTAAAATTGTTGAAATTTTTTTGCATAATGAGTAGAAATAATCATCTCATATAAGTTTATTTAAACATAATCACAATATTCTCCAGGTTAGGACCTAGGAAATGTTATCCTCTAAAGAGGAGCCAACAGATGTGTGCCTATGGGCTCTATTGATAAAAATCCAGCATGGTAACAGTTATAAGCCACTGGTACTGGATGCAGAATTCTGAAGCACCGAGCTGCTGCACAGTGAAAATTTACATAATAAGAATTTGTAGTGAAGGCAAACTTTGATTAGGTTGCTGTGGCAGCTGTCCGGTTAGATTATGCCTTCACAGCTAGAGTCTGACAAGTCTTCCTAGCATCTTCAAGAAATAGCATCAAAATAACTTTCTAACATGCTTGGTATAGCAGGTGAAGCGGGTATTGGAAGCCTGTGGCATTTTGCCAGTTAGCAGCATGTGATTCAGAAGATCTTATCACCAAGCTTGTACCAGGCCTAAATTCCAGCAGAACCAGAGGTTGGCAACCTATGACAACTACACATCTCACTTAGCATGGCAAGTCATATTCCAATCCAGAGAATGACGTTACAGCATTGCAGACCTATTTCATACCTACAGAAGCCTTGAAGAAAAGACATTTCTGCAGAAATAGCTTTTAAACAGTAAAGTATTTGTTTTTTTAAAGCCTACCTTAGGAACTCTGCAATTGGACAAAAGACAGAATCACAGAAATTCAGGTAATGACGGTGTAAATTTTTAGCTTCACCAAGCTGTGTATGGGTAATATGTAGTCCAGTTCCTTGAGAAAGTCACCAAAGGGATGAGAGAACTGATGTGCCAGGCATACAAGCTGATATCACCATAGCAAGAGGGTCACAAGTGTATGGACCTACTGCTATAGAAAGTGAAGGCAAATCTTCCCAGTGTTACACAGACAGCAAAAAAAAATACCTCACAGGGGTTATAACCCTCTCTTACTCCATACAATATGAAAACAAAGTCTTGCTTTTAGTTCTACTTAAGAAAATTAAAATGGCTTATCAGCAGATGTTCATAAATCCTGAAACAAACTACTTAAAGTGAGATTTATGGAGGTTGCCATTACTGAACTCTCCAGGGAATGCTAATTCCCTGGTTGCCATTCTGATGATTTAACTTCAAATCTGTCTATCATCCAAAACAGACATAGAGATATGGAGGCTGACACTGAAGACCCTCATTTTGAAAATGTTACCTGTCTGGCTGTCATACTTTCCCAGTGAATTTCTTATCTACATGCTTATATAGATTTACTTACAAAGGAATGAAGTCAGAGACCTCCAGGCAACTAGTATTCTTAGAAGGAGGTGGACAATGATAACATCCATATTTCACAAAATAGTATTTGTTTTATAAAATTACATTTCTTACTTATAGTGGCTCTAAAGTGCACTTGTCATCCCTAAAGGGCCATACACAGGGGCCGAATATTGGGCTAAGTTCAATAGAAATTGTCCGACATTCGGCCTGTGTGTACAGTAGCAGGTCATGGGGGCATGACCGAAAAAGGTCTTCCTTTGGCACCCGATCAGCGCTCTCAACCAATGGCTGAGAGTGCTGACTGGTGTGTTCTGGTAGGGGGGTCATCGCCTTGTCAGAACACAATTGCTCAGCGGGGGGAGATTGCTGTACTAACAACGGATTGTTAGTACAGGATCTCCTCCCAAGCGCTTCAACTTTTTTTCACTCAGACTGCTGGATTGAAGGAAAGAAAACTTGTTAGTGTGTACTAGGCTTAAAAAAGAATACAATTAATTGCTGAATTGTCACCCTGCTTAAGGCATTTTATATCAAATCTGTTTACATTTTAAATCAAATTTAAGGCAGGCCATAGACGATGTGAATTTGTTTCCTGCAAGCACAGTCTGCAGGAAAGAAAGCAGCTTGATTACCCAATCAACACAGTCAGTGTTTATTACTAGCTGCTATAGCCTCTGGCAATAAACAAATGTAAAAATCTGACATGCTCGCTGCACCCAACTCGATCAATTAATTGACTTGGGTACAATCAGCCTGCCCATAGATGGTTCAGATCTCAGTCGGTTCAGTAGGGACTCAAACCATTGAGAGAGATTCGAACCATTTATGGCCAACTTTAGAGAGCTACCATTGTTGACTTGTTTTTAAAGGTATAAAGCTGCAAGGCCCTTATCCTTACTCCATAATTAATGGGACCTGGTACAAACGTATATACAGTAGCAGGTATTGGAACTCCAGATATACAAAAGTTTGTTCCAGATCAGTAACTGGCCATGTAGATAGAAAGCAGAATAAGGAAGACAGCCCTACAACCTGAAAAAAGTCAGCATCACAGCTGCCATATTTTCATCCTGAAAGAATCTTTTGCCACTGAGCAATTGAAAGAGGAACTGCAGCCTACTCACATAATTTGTAATAAAAACATCTTTGCCATTCTGAAGCTTCCCTCCAACCACTTTGAATATTATTTTATATATACTGTGATTCTGTACTTGCCAAATATGCTGCAGAAATCTCCCTCCACTAAGTCTGGCTGCAACCATTTTAACTGTGGGCAGCTGAAGCTACTGCCTGTTCACTTCTTGGATTAACACAAACACACAGAGGCACACCTCCAGCTCCGCTGCTCTCATTGGCCCTTTTATGACTCATCCCCCCCTCCCTTAATGGCAAACTCTCACAAGAGTGAGAGAGAGAACTGTGCATGATGCCAGCCTAGGCTAATGACCAGTCAAGAAACAGGAAGTGGGCTGTATAAGGAATTTTCTGGCAGAAAAAAATGTTTTACTATCCAAAGTTAAAACAACAAGAGCAGAAAATGTAATAGATGGAAAGATGAAAAAATGACTGAAGTTCCACTTTAATGCCTAAAGCACCTCATCTGCAACTCACTAATGTGCTGAAAATGATTTTTTATTTCATTTGCCAGTTTTGTTATTGACATATTAAGTGTTCTGTTCCTAGTACAAGAATGGAAACACAAATGTCACTGTAACATCTATTATAAAAAAAAAAAAAAATAACTACAAAGAACTCAGCTTGATATGACAATGTGTCCAACTTGTCATTCTTCTTTGTACTTTAACTTTGTACTTGGTAATTTAAAGCATAATTGGTAATACTTCTTTATCCTACAGAGCAGTGGTTCTCAACCCTGTCCTCAAGTACCCCCAACAGGCCATGTTTTGGGAATTTCTCTTAGACCCTTTTCACACTGGGGCGGTTTGCAGGCGGTATTGCGCTAAAAATACCGCCTGCAAACCGCCCCTAAACAGCCTCCGCTGTTTGTTCAGTGTGAAAGCCCGAGGGCTTTCACACTGAAGCGGTGCGCAGGCAGGACAGTGAAAAAAGTCCTGCGAACCGCTTTTTTGGAGCGGTGAAGGAGCGGTGTATTCACCGCTCCTTCACATTGAAATCAATGGGACAGTGCGGCTATACCGCGGCAATACCGCGGCTATAGCCGCGCTGTACGAGGGATTTTAACCCTTTTTCGGCCACCAGCGGGGGTTAAAACCGCACCGCTAGCGGCTGAATACCGCTGCAAGAACGACAGTACAGCAGCGCTAAAAATAGCGCTGTTGTACCGCTGACGCCCCCACCGCACCAGTGTGAAAGGGGCCTTAGATGAAATAGCTGTCCAAAATACCAAGTCATTAACTCTGATTTAAAGCACCTGTGTAAGATAAAGGAAAACCTGCAAACATGGCCTGTTGTGGATACTTGAGGACTGGGTTGAGAACCACTGCTACAGAATATATAAAATGAAAATTGTGATCACTCGCACTATGTTGGCCTAGATATGGACCAGGGCATAAAATGGGGAAGGCGTGGGGGCTGGGGGTGTGGTAGTGGGAAAAATATTAAAGACAGAGCAGAACATTTACTTAATAAAGAGTATCTGATGGGAAAAATGAACTAGTATAGAATGTTACTATAATGTATGGACAATTCTACTGGTCTTTTTTCTCCTCTGTTTGCTACAAGTGTAGCTGAAAAGTTTCAATCTTGCAACAGTTTAAAACCTCCCTGGCGGTATGATTATTTCGGATTTTAGGTGCTGAAAGCGGTACAATTATTTTGCATGGAAATTTGGCATTTTATATTGTAGGTCTGTAAATCTTAACAATAACACACTTAAATCTGTCCAAACCAGAGTCTAGTAGACATCCCGGGTATGATAAAGTTTGAAACACAAAAACATAAATTATAATATAATAAATAAAAATAAATAATTAAAAAAAAAAAAAAAATAGTAATAAAATAAATTTCCCCACAATTCACTATCGCTCAATTCTGCAAGTGTTCTAATTTACTATCGCTGTTTTCTAGCTGGTCTAAAGCCACTTTTGACGTAAAGGGACACTTTTTGGTTGCTATGGACAATCTCCAGTTTCCAGGCAGAAAGAACAGTATATATCATGTAAAACTGCATGCAGGGCATGGGCCAAAGCACTGGGGACAAAAGGGATGTGAAATCATTTCATACAGTACTGTAATCTGTAAGATTACAGTACTGTATGTGTTATGATTTTTACTTTTTTTTTTAATTTGCCGCCAGGCTCCGCCCCCGTGCGTCGCGCCGCTCGCAGGGAACGGAGCCTGGCACGGAGAGGCTTCAGAGGAGGACGGAGTCCTCGGACACTGCGGGTGACATCGCAGGATCCCGGGGACAAGGTAAGTAAAGCCGCCCCAGGATCCTGCAATGCGATCCTGAGTGTGGCTCGGGGTTACCGCTAATGGTCCTGAATTTTAACCCCGAGCCACACTCGGGAATACCGCCAGGGAGGCTACAAAAAACGATAAAAACGTTAAAAAGAACAAACATGATAAATATTACCAAAAGCCACTACAGGTTCCATGTTATAGACAGAACTAGCATACTTTAGTAATTCTACCTTCTTCAGCGAATAGACACAACTACATCCAAACTTCAGGACTGGAGAGTCCTAGTCTGTTTTACCTGCTGAAATCTACCTTATATAATACTTTGCCTCTTTAAAGTGAAATTAAAATCTAACACTAACTATTCTTAAAAATGTACCCTATCCCCTCCTCCTACCTATCCTGCCCACTCTTGACTACTTACCTTTTTTAGTTTGCTCTGGTCCAGTAACAGGATCCTGCTGCAGGGGAGAAGAAGGAGTGCCGACAACAGCTGGACAATGGGAGCCTGAAGGTGACATCATGGCTACCAGAATTCCAAGCCATTATCAAGTGCTCCATGACAAAGGGGAGCCGGAGCTGCAGGATCACAAGACCGGACCGGACTAAAAAAAAGGTAAGTATACAGATTTTTTTACACGGGGTAAGCAAGATAGGTAGGAAGAGGGGGGAGGGAATGTTTAAGAATACTTAGGCTTTAATTCCACTTTAAGGGCTGATTCACAAGTGAATTATAAAGGAACGCTATCCGCGTTCCTGTGCGATTCCTGTATGACTTAGTGTGGTGCGATTTTCAGACCAATCATTTGAATAGGTTGAAATAACACTGGATCACACAAAAAGTAGTGCATACAATACTTTGCAAAAAGACACCGCACCAACACACTGAGTTTGCGATCTGCATTTAGGGTAACGTTAAGAAAATATTGACACCCAAAGCAGATCACACACCCAGGGCGTTTTGAACGCAGTGCAGGAAAAGCACACAAAGCACAGGTTTCCTGCACCTCATTCTGGTGTGAATGAGCTCTAACTGTTGTTTTTTTCTCCTCACCACATATAGTGCAATGAACAGTGGCGGCCCGTCCATAGGGGGCGCATGGGCGCGCCCCCCCCATCCATGCGTCCAGCCCCCTAAAGCACATGCAGGGCGCTGGGTGCATGGATTTCAATGGGGAGATTTTCTTTTAAGCACGTGATTAGAGCCAGAAGCTCTGATAGGCTCTAATAGGCTTCAAAAAAGAGTGGACTCGGGGCACACAGCACTGCACCCAAAGCCTACCCAGTTGTGTGACAATAGCGAATGAATATTCGCTATTGTCACACTGATTCTGCCTCCCGGCCAATCAGGAAGTGGGTCCTGAGACCCATTTTCCGATTGGTCGAAAGGAGAAGTTGCCCTATTGGCCGAGGGAGGAAGAGGGAGGAGACGCATGGCGAGGACACCACTGTGATGCTGAGGAGGAGACGCACAGTGAGGACATGATTCCGAGGAAGGAAGCACTGTCCGGGGTAAGTGTTGCAGGGGGGGTAGGGTAGTGTGAGTGACCTGATCGGGGGGGTGGCTGTGCACTGTTTGCCCCCCCCCAAAAAAAATATACCACTGGCCACCACTGGCAATGAATGGTATATATTTAGGCTTGTGGACATCTGTGCAAAATTTCTGTGTAACCATTGCTCATAATTTATCTAACGAGTAGCAATGTTAGGGTTCCTTTAGGCCCTGGAGTGTATATTACAAGGTGAAATAATTTTGCAATTTGCAATGTTTACCTTTAAAAATGTTTTATATTTAAATTGTGCACTACACTTCCATTACTGTATATACAGGTTATCACTTTCTATTTACCTGGCAAGTTGCAGTATCTCTCTTACTAAATAATTAGCATCAAATTTATCATATAGGGTGGTTGATGTTTTTCATCAGGTCAGACCTTAAAGAGGTATTTCATCCTTATCTTAAAAGTATATCTTAAATTTATAACAAAGGCACTTTGGAAATGTTTAGTAATGGCAATCTACACTTAAACATAATTGCAGGCTTTTTCCTCTCCATTCTTCTCCCGGTGGCCATTTTCACTAAGGGCAGATGAATCCATCCCCCTTTATTTCCTGGAACTCTGCATAGAACTCTGGGTCTGCCTCCTGGAACATGTGACAGTGCATATCATCTGAATGGGAAGGCACTGGTGTTGTAGCCTTCCCAGGATGCATCTGTGAGGCCTGGGTTACATCAGCAGTGTCTCACTCAACCAAGTCGTGGATAAACAGTAACTGGAATTAAAAGTCAAAAATGTTTGTTCCACTAATGAATGTAAGAAAAATTCAGATTCGTACTCAAGGACATGTGGCGCCTGTTTATCCAACCCATCTCTTTCCTATGGTCTTATGTTTGTGAGGCAACTGCAGAACAAAAAGCAATCAGATAGTTCAAAAGACAGCGTTTAACTAATATTATTCTACCACGATAACCTGGCACAAGTCCACACAGTTGGGTATGGAGATTGCACAGGTTTCCTAGGAGAATTTTAAGTTGGAGCAGCCAGAATCTGAAGCAGCTGTGCATGGCAACCAATCAGCTTCTATCATTTTCACAGCTCTATTGAACAAGCTGAAGATAGAAACTGATTGGATACTATACCCTACTGCTCCAGATTCTGACTACTTCAGTTTTGATAGATTTCCCAAGTGTTTATGAATTTCCAACTTTAACCACCTCAATACTACACCATAGCCAAAAGATGGTTACAGTGCGGCTCTCTTGTTCTGGGAGGACATCCATGGACATCCTCCCAGAACATTTACGCTGATAATCAAGGCACTGATCATCAGTACCTGGTTATCAGTGCAGCTGCATCAGTGTCAATCAGTGCCCATCAGTGCATCTTATAAGTGACCATCAGTGCTCATCAGCACTACCTATCAGTGCCTATCAGTGCCGCCTAATCAATGCCTCCTCATCAGTGCGACTGAAAGCTGAAAATTGGCCTGGGCAGGAAGGGGTGAAAATGCCCAATATTGAAGCAATTATAGGTCTATATGCATCAGCAGTCCTACGACTCTATGCATATAGCCACAAACTATAAACATAAAGGTTTTAAAAAACATAGACTCACACTATTACGTACAGCATTAGGCTAATTTTTCTTTAAACTATAGTTTTCCTTTAAAATAAATTATTCATTTTTGAATTAATCAAGTTTATGAATTTTATTAAAATTTCATAGAACTTTTTCTGAATATTTTTGGAACTCCCAGCTTCTCTCTTGAGTTAACCATGCAGGTTAATGGTGATTATAGCTACTCCAGCTTATACTCAGACTGGAAGAACTCAAAAGGCTTAGGGGGGACCATTTCACAGATGAATGAGCCCTAAGTCAGCACCAGCAGACTATCTACTGTATGAACTCATGTCCTCACTCTTTCTGTAGTTTTGCCTTGTAATTCTCTGATGCTTGGCAGTGCGCCCGAGGTGTATCATAACAAATTAGATATCCTTTTGTAGGCACAGCATCTATTCTAAAGCGTTGTTATAATTACCAGAATAACATTGTCGAGAAACCACAATGGCATCTATAAATGTTGAAAGATCATTTTTTCTAAATAACTTTGCACTTCTTCTTGGTATAACTTGCACATCTAAAATACAACAATGCCTGGAAAATGCAGAAAATAAAGTGTGATGTGAAACATTGCTACTAAATTCATGTTTCTGTGACCTTGATTTCAGAATGATTGATACACCCCTCCCTACCGCATCAATGGAGTCATTCTCACCACCAGCCTCATTTAAATATATATATATATATATATATATATATATACACACACACATATATGTATACAGTATCTCAACTTGTTTGAAGACCAGGCCTTTTTCTGACATTTTTGTTGACATGTAAAAATCAATATTTTTTGCTAGAAAATTAGTTAGAACCCCAAAACATTATATATATATTTGTTTTAAAGCAGAGGCCCTAGAGAATAGAAGGGGGGGTTGCAATTTTTTATGTCACACAGTGTTTGCGCAGCGATTTTCAAACCAAATTCTTTTGGAAAAAATGCACTTTTTTAAATTTAAGTAGGGCGGCACAGTTGTGTAGTGGATAGCACTCTCGCCTAACAGTAAAAAGTGTTGTCAGTTCGTATCCCAACCACAACACTACCTACCTGGAGTTTGCATGTTCTCCCTGTGCCTGTGTGGGTTTCCTCCGGGTACTCCTGTTTCCTCCCACCCTCCAAAGACATGCTGGTAGGTTAATTGGCTTCTGTCCAAAAAAAATTGACCCTAGTATATGAATGTGATTGGGGACCTTGGATTGTGGGCTCATTAAGGGCAGGGACCAATGTGAGTGTGCGATGTATGTGTGGAGCACTGCGTAAAATTGACAGCGCTATATGGGTCCCTTAAATGAATAATAATAATAGATGATCATCTTAATGAGACACAATGTATAGGGATAGGGACAATTGTAGACACGCACCCACACTCACTTAGGGTGGACTAGTGTCTTTTTTCTTGTCAAAAGAAGTTTATTGAGTATACAATGTTATAAAGATACATAAAGTAAGTTTACAAGGATCTATAAAGTAAGCTCATTGTTTTACAGTAGGGTTTATATAGGTAAATATCATGAAATTTCAAATATTAAACATTGGGTTCACGTAAACCTAAATTAAAGATATATATCATTTCCTTAGTTACTTTTGTAGGTATTTAAATGATTTATACCTACTATACATATTGTTTACAAGTAGAGTGTATATAGGTCAAATAAATTCTGATAATGAGCTTTAATCGTAAGGTGGAGAAAAGGAAAGAGAAAGAAGAAAAAGGGTTGAAAGGTAGAGGTATGGTCCACAAGGTTGTCCCGCTCGTCAGTTTATTATTCTTTTTAGTTCTCTTTGAAGCCAGGACTAGTGTCTTTTTTCAAGGTAACTATGTAAATTAATGGAAAAAAAAAAAACACAATATAATACCCATGTTTTTGATAAAATATAAAAGATGATGTTACGCCAATTAAACAGATACCAAACATGTCACGCTTTAAATTTGCACACACCCATGCAATAGTTACAAACTACATACATTTTACTATCCATAGGCAACGCTTTAAAAGCCTTTACAGGTTACCACTTTAGATTTACAGAGGAGATTTGGTGCTAGAATCACTGCCGTCGATCTGACATGATCTGGCGCTGAGATTGGCCAAAGCATACAGGTCAGGTGCATGCTTTGGCCAATCATCCTACAGCAATTGGGGCGTTCCGTGGCACTCAAATTTGCTGCAAACGCCCCATAATGTTCACTCTTCAGTGAACGGGCGAACACTCGATCTTCGACCTGAACATCAAGCTCATCCCTAGTCTCCACATCTAGTGGGCTTTGAGCCCTGCATTGTACATCATTACATCAGAGGGCATATGACTGCCAGTGCACATGGGGAGAAGAGGCTACATGCGCCAATCTCACTGCCAGGAGGGAGCCTACAGGAGTGGGTGAGAAGGGACAGTGCTTTTTTTCATTACCTTAGACATAAAACAAGAATTCAACCTCTGCATTGCAGTGGCAACCCCACTGCAAGGGCGGATATTTGTTTTTTGCATAGTTTAGCTCTAAGTTTTGGTCTCTGAACTTTAAACAGAATCCAATCCCCCTCATTGAACCCATTCCTGCTGCCTGTTGCTTTAACCACTTCCATACAGGACATTTTCACCCCCTTCCTGCCCAAGCCAATTTTCAGCTTTCAGCGCTGTCGCACTTTGAATAACAATTGCGCGGTCATACAACACTGTACCCAAATGAAATTTTTATCATTTTTTCCCCACTAATAGAGATTTCTTTTGGTGGTATTTGATCACCTCTGTGGTTTTTATTTCTTGCGCTATAAACAAAACAAGAGTGACAAGTTTGAAAAAAACACATTATTTATTTTATTTATTTTTTACTTTTTGCTATAATAAATATGCAAATTTTTTTTTTTTTTAAACAAATTTTTTCCTCAGTTTAGGCCGATATGTATTCTTCTACATATTTTTGGTAAAAAATATCGCAATAAGCGTATATTTATTGGTTTGCGCAAAAGTTATAGCGTCTACAAAATAAGGGGATAGATTTATAGCATTTTTATTACTATTTTTTTTTTACTAGTAATGGCGGCGATCTGCGATTTTTATCGTGACTGCGATATTGCGGAGGACACATCGAACAATTTTGACACATTTTTGGGACCATTCACATTTATACAGTGATCCGTGCTATAAAAATGCATTGATTACTGTATAAATGTGACTGGCAATGAAGGGGTTAACCAGGAGGGGGCGCTGTAGGGTTAAATGTGTTCCTAAGGAGTGATTCTAACTGTGGGGGGAGGGGATTCACAAGGGGAGGAGACCGATCGGTGTTCCTCTGTACAAGGAACACACCATCGGTCTCCTCCCATCTGACAGGACGTGGATCTGTGTGTTTACACACACAGATCCACGGTCCTGCTCGGTTACCAGGCAATCGCGGGTGCCCGGCGGACCTCGCGGGCGCCGGGCATGCACACTGGGACCCGAGTTGCCCCCTATGGATTCTGGAAGGCAGCGCTGTCATATGACGGAGGCCCAGGATAACAGCTGCACCGTCCCGCCGTCATATGACGGTGGGCGGGCAGCAAGTGGTTAAAAATGGTCCAAACCGTGAAAAAAAAAGGTTAAGGGGTTGATTTACTAAAGGCAAAAAGACTGTGCACTTTGCAGTTGGCCTCTGCAGGAGCGGTTGCTCCAAAGCTTGGTAAATTAGCAGAAGCTCTGCTGATTTCCATTATCCAATTATGTGCAAGGAAAAATGCTGTTTTTTTTAAAATGTTCCTTGCATGCAATTGGGTACTCTTTGAAAAGTGAAGCCTAACCTCATCTTCTAAGCTCTGGAGCAACTGCACTTGCAGAGGGCAACTACAAAGTGCACAGTCTATTTGCCTTTAGTAGATTAACCCCTAAGAACCATTGGTACAGTGGGAGCAAGAGCACTGGAACCAGAAGATAATATTACCAGATGTATGATGAAAAAACAGCTTGGTCACAGGTTCTGCATAGCAGTGAACTCTCTGGTTAATCTGGAGGGCATACTATTACAACATGTTACAGAATAACAGTTCTAAATGTGTAACACAAAAGTCACATTAATATTTAAAAGCAAAACATGCTCCTTTTCATTATCTTTCATCATCTCCCGTTGCTGGCAAGTAAATAATTTAAACATGTAGCATGATAAATGGTTAGGTTTCTGCATTTAAACCATTCATGTGGTAATAGTTTTCCATTAGCTCTGTAAAACATATGGCTAGAAATTGTGTGGCATTGAATACATTTATCAAGACATCAAAGTTACTTTTTTTTTTTTTTTTTCTTAAAATGTCCTCAACAGGGAATAAACACTGGGGCTGTAGTGTCCGGGCCTACTACCATCCAACCTCCATAAATGAAGTTGGGCCCATAGAAATCTATGGCCAGGTACAGGATTCCTGCCTGCTGTCTGCTTGAGTCTGCACCTTTCCATGAAACAACACTGCTTTCTTGGTGTTCCAAGCATTCTTTGGGAAATGCAGTTTCACGAGTTGCTGCATGTGGCACCTCTTATTAATCTGTTGGGAGCACAATCAACAGTTTTTCCATTCTATGGGTTTCATTTGAACACAAAGTTTAATATTGTTCACTAATTTTGCACTAGGCACATTGTTAGCACTGTTTAAAGTTTACATATATCCTAATACCAACTCTCTTCCTTGCACCCTGCCTCCCCTCCCCTGTGCATTGAAGTATTAAACAAAAATAAACTGTTAATTGCTCATCTGTCCCTTGCCACCAATTCTTCTAAAAGGCCAGCACTGCAATCTGTGCCCACTGACTGGTCCTTCATTGTGACATCATCACACTGCTACTGTCTTCTGGATCCTGAGAGCACCCCACTTCATGACATCCAATAGGAAGATTCCAGTGGTACTGTACTTGTGACATTAGAGTGCAGGATGAAGTTTTGTGGAGTACAAAAAGACAGCATTGGCTAAATGCCTTTGAAAGACTAGTAACCAGTGGTGACCCATCCATTGGGGTGCCCGGGCACCACCCCCTCTATCCACGTCACACCCGATATGTATAATAGATAGATTCATGCATAGCATTCATCTATCCACGGCCACCGCTGGCACCCCCTATTCATGCATCTGGCCCCTTTCAGGATGCCGGGCACCTGAATTATAGAATTTTTTTTTAAGCACCTGATTAGAGCCATAGCTCTAATCAGGTTAATTCAAGCAATTGCCTGTACCTACTGAGCTGTCCCTTGCTAACTTTGGTAAGCAGCACTGTGTTAATTCTCTTCCAGGAGACATTCAATTTTAAAAGCTGTTGTCTCCAACTGAAAATCAGCTTTACTGATGTTCTACAAAGCAAAGATTGCAAAGCAATTTCACAGTCATTTCAGCAGCCTCACTGCTGGATACTGCCACTGGATTGTAGGTCACTCCAGCTGTGAAAAGCTTAAAGCGCTCTTCTCTTCCAGAAAAAAACATGCATTAGTGGAAAGGAGCGCTGATAAACTTGAACTAGGGTTATCCTTTTATATTAGAAATCGTTTTCTGCGAAAGCATAACCTGTCAGCCAAATGGCTCCATTTCTGACATCTTTATTTAGGGTATCATTTTAAAAATAAGTAGCTAAAGGCCATTTCATCTGGCAGGTTATAGTTTTTACCTTATTGTCCTGGTTATATTATTTGTTTTGGATGGGCATGTCCTTTATAATCTTTTATAAAGATACCTTTTAGGACAGGTCTATAGTAGCTGTCATTGCTGACATGTTTTAAAGTTAAATCCAACCAAAAATGTTTATTTTTTTTTTAGTTTGAAAATGTATAGAGCTTTGGACAATCTGGGATTGATTTACTAAAACTGGAGAGTGTAGAATCTGGTGCAGCTCTGCAGAGAAACCAATCGGCTTCCAGATTTTTTTTTTTTTTGTCAAAGCTTAATTGAACAAGCTGTAGTTAGAATCTACTTGGCTATCATGCACAGCTGCACCAGATTTTGCACTCTCCAGTTTTAGTAAATCGATCCCATTGTGTCCCTAATGGGAAATGTATGTTTATTTCCTATCTCAGTGACCTCATTTGGGGGAACTGGGAGTAAAGGGTAATCATTCCAAGAGGAGCATAGAGAGCAGCAAAAACTTGACAACGTTCTAAAGCAGGCCATAGACGGGAACTATTTTTTTCCTGCAACCAAAGGCTGCAGAAAAAAAAATCACTAGATTCCCCCATCAACACCATCAGGATTGATGGGGAATCCCTCTCACGGAGCCATTGTGTTCTCCTGGTGGGGGGGGGGAGCACACATTGATTATTGCTAGCTGCTATAATAGCTGCTGGCAATAATCGCACGTAAAATCTGACAGGCTGGTTGTACCCAAGTTGATGGATTAATTAACTTGGGTACATTCAGCCCTCCCATACATGGTTTGACTCTTGGCCGGTTCCAGCTGAACTGGGCAAAATTTGACCCATCTATGGCCAGCTTAACACTTTCCCTTTAACCAGGACTGCATATGCCCCACCGGAGCCTTGAAACAAGAACTTCAGCTAAAAAGAGCAAGGTAAAAATAAATGGCTCATGGCCTCTTTAAAACTGAATTCCAGGTGTGCATATTTTTACCTATTTAACATGGTCCAGATTGGACCAATGTAAGTGATATGAGCCATAGCTGGAAGATCCTCGTGGAAGCTGGAAATCACTGTTCTAGGCACTACTACAGTGATCACCGCTAGCTTCCAGGTCCTATGCTGAGCTGCTGCCCTGCTTCTTAGTGAACACAGGAGGCCGCTTCCTCAGCATGAGCGCCATTCAGAGAATACTTTGCATTTTCTCAGTGAATGCAAAGTAGATTGGACAGGGTGAACAACCACGCCTTTCCACCTCCAATCGAAGAACACTTTGTAGTCATTGAAAAAAATCAAAAATATGCATACAAGAAATTCAGCTTTACGTCTTTGAGAATAAACAAAAAAAAAAAAAACACCTTCTCCAGACACTATAGGAGACTCCAAATAAATAAGCCTGTAGGAACACTGAGCAGCCCAACCAGGGATGACATCCTGCAGTGTAATAACACAGTGGACCTGAACTTCTGAAGTAAACTGTTGAGAACTGCAAGGCGTTTGTATGAAACAATTTTGGCAGGGTTCTTTTTAAAGAGTGAAATCCAAGTGAAGGAGCAGTATGCAGTCCCCATAAAGAACTAGCCATTGTTGTTTCCTGTAGATCTGACATGCTATAGGCTGTCATAAGACATTTTTCATATGCTTTTGTGAGGCATGAAGTACAGAAGAGCTCTCGTTCTCCCACCACAAAAGGACAGCTGCCTCTGGGATTAAGCTTTCTAAATAGATCAACACCAAGGGAAGCACCAGCATTGCGCATAGACTATTTTCACCACAAGCCATCTAGCACTTTAACATGACACATTTTTACACTCTGTGAAGATTTATTTACAGCAAAGGTTAGTGATGTACAGTAACCGATATCAACCAATCATCACATCTCATTAGCCTGCCCGCTAAAAGCTGCTAAAGCCTATCTCTAGGAGGCTAGTATGTGTCAGTACACAGCAAAGCGTTTTCTGCAGTAAATCAGCCAACATGCCTTCACCATATACTTGTTCTTTTCCACAGTTTATTAATAAGAGCGGGGTGCAATTTATTCCAACCTAGCGAGGATGTTCAAGGGAATGTGTAAGGGATTTGTATATATGATCTTTCTTTCTTCTAGTCAGGACTAAAAAAGTTAAGTAAATATGACATTTTTATATTATTTTATTTTATAATATTATATCCAGCCCACAAGTGAAGCTCAAGGCTTCTTTTCACATTTTTTTATCTCCTTACCTGATGTAGTATGCAGAGCTCAATAGCTCAAGCTGATACATACACAAGTCAATTAGAGTTGTGACCAGTGGCGGGCACTCCATTAGGGGTGCAGGTGTGCCGGCCCCTAATCTACATGCAGGGCACCAGACACATGGATTTCAATGGTTTTTTCTTTTTTTTTTTTTGGAAGCACATAATTAGAGCCTGAGAGGAGTGGGCTCGGGGCACACAGCACTGCGCCCTGAGCCCACCCAGTTGTGTGAAAATAGTGAATTAATATTCCCTATTGTCTTCCTGATTGTTCTCCCAGCCAATCAGGAAGCAATTGGCCGAGAAGAGAAGTGACCGTATTGGCCGCCGAGGAGGAGATGCAGTGGGAAGCCGCCGAGGAGGAAACGCAGGGGAAAGCCGCTGAAGCTCCCCGTGACCTGGATGGGGAAAGTGCAGGGCTGGTGAACGGACAGGCAAGTGGCGGGGGGGGGGATCTTGACTGATGGACCACCCGACCAACACCAAACGGGAGGGGTCTCGTTGGGTTTTTTGCCTGATGTACCGACCTTAAAAAATGGAGCACCAGCCACCACTGGTTGTGATTTACTTCATTTATAGGCCTATTTCTTCCGTTTCAGAGACAGCATGTCCGGAGAAAGATAGTTTCTGCTGTGCAATCTCTTCAGAAAATTCACAGTGCACCAGGAATTACCTGTCATGGTGTACCCTATATTAAAATGTTTTTAAATCCAAAAAAAAAAATGTAATATACAGCTTACTAGTCCTTAGATGCAATGGCTACATTCGTTTTTTTTTTCAGGTTTTTTGCTTTATAAACCAGTAGCACACTTCCTGTACTAGGGTGACAACACTCACTGTACTGTATCTATGGAAGGGCAGCGTTGTCAGAAAGTTTTAGGACAACAGAGGACTTATCTCCTCTCCTTTTCTCCATAACATGGGGTCATAGAAAATTGCATTCAACCTATCTGTAATAGAGAAACACGTGTTCAGAAGAGGGCTGAGAATAACAAGGAAAGCATCTGTTTTACATGCCCTTTTGATCCAATGTCTTCAGTATCAGTAGCAAAAAACTATTTGCTGCACTCATGTATCCAATGGAGGAAAAGAGCACAAACTGCTATAAGTGGGTAGGTCAACAATATTTTGTATAGACACACACCTCAAGACAAGAAAAGAAAATAACATCTCCCCTTCATCATGAACCTAATTACACGTGCATTCTGCTTTTTACATTTGACTGGCTGGAACCCCATCAAAAGAGGAATGTGTGGAGTGATTCTAAACAAAAGTTTAAAAAAAAAAAAAAAACATAACAGGAATGTTATACTTACCTGCTCTGTGCAATGGCTTCTTTTTTGGGTCCTCCCACCTGCAGTCCTGGCTCCTCCCCCCTGCTGAATGTCCCCAATAGCAAGCTGCTATGAGGGCACTCTAGCAGGCCTGCTCCGGAGCAGCGCTCTTTGTGTCCATTCACACACAGAGTGTGGCTTGGCCCTGCCATTGATCTCTCCTCATTGGCTCACTGGCTGTGATTCACAGCAGCCAGAGCCAATGGCTCCTGCTGCTGTGTGAGCCATTGAGAAGGGAGAGACTATGGCAGAGCCGCTGCTCTCATGCACATTGCTGGATCGCGATGGAGCTCAGGTAAGTATAAGGGGGGGGGGCTGAGGGGGGGGGGGAGCTGCACACAGTAGAATGCATGGTAAAAAAAAAAAAAAAAAACGTTGAGCCTTTAGAACCACTTTAAACTAATGCAGGGGCTGCTTGATTGGTGCAGTTTGTGATCTGTTGGTCAAGTGATTATAGAATAGCAGTACAAAGATAAAATATTGTGCAAACAGATTACATGTACAGAAAGCAATATTTGCACTGATATGGTTCTGTGATCACAACTTCAAAGGTCCTGGAAATAAAGGACACATGTAAGAGGTTATATTAGCAACTTTTCTTGGTTTCCTTAAACAGAGATAACATATCTGAAGATAAAGTACTGTTTAAATAGTGTGCACTGAAGGCAGTGAAAGTAGGTTCCAAGTGGGAACAAGGCAATGAGATAGCTTAGAATTCATTGACGTTAATGGGATCACTAGTGTGCAGCGAAGGGGAAAGTCCCCAATTACTGAGAGTGGAAGAACATATCCCTTAGTGCATATGAATAGTTGATTTCTGGGATTCACGCACAATGCTTACAAGCCTTCAACATCTATGCAGACAAATCACTTGGGAGTATAACGCTTAACTGATAACAAGTAATTCCAAATCTTTACAAAGCAAAGAGTCATATGACAGCAGAATAACTTAGCGTAACACCTGAAGTACAAAGGTACAAAGATTCTGTAATCAGAAAACCCAGCGAGAATGATCTCACATCTCAGACACAGCCTGAAATAAAAATAAGATCGAAGGTTCCGAGTAAATCTGCGTGTGAAGAAGCTGCCATGGATATGGTAGAGAGGATTGCCATAAGCCAGTCATATAAGTGTAATGACTGCGATACGCTTAGAACTACTTATAAAAAGGATCAAAGAAAATGCTCGGGGAACAGATGTGCTGAAATCGGCAGTGTTTCCACTCAGCCAACTTTCACAAACGGCTAGAAATAAAGAAACACTGCCAATAGATATTGCTTCTCCAGCCAAATCAGCACCATAGATGCCAACCAGTGTAAATATCCAGGCATACCGCACTTTTAAGTACGCAATGGGGTTTATTTACTAAAGCTGGAAGGTGCAAAATCAGGCTCACTTCTGCATAGAAACCAATGAGTTTACAGGTTTTGTTACAAAAGCTTAATTGAACAAGCTGGGGTTAGAAGCTCTTTGGTTTCTATGCAGAAGGGAGCCTGATTTTTCACTTTCCAGCTTTAGTAAATAAACCCCATTGTGTACTTAAAAGTGGGGTATGCCTGTACTTAACTGTTACATTCCAATTCCACATCAAGTACACATAAACTATAATGCAAAATACATAAGATTTTAATAAGTTAATATTTTAGTTGTGGATGGCCCTGTCAGAACCAGCAAGTTTGACAAAAGTTGATTTTTCAATCTACTTTTAACGAAAAAGCCAGAAGAAAAACTGTTGACCAAACAGTGACTGCATCCATTTCGGTATTCTGACAGCTGAGGGTGCTGGCTGTCAGAATACAATAGCCGGCAGGAAAGATTCTTTCATCCACGCTGCTTAGGAATCTTTATGTGTATGTCTAAATTTAGGCCTATCCAAATTTAATAGCACTCATACAGTTGGTATAGTAGTCTTAAATCTAATATCACATGATGTGTGGACCAGACTGATGTGTAACAACGTGTCTCTGTTATATATACAGTATCTCACAAAAGTTAGTACACCCCTCACATTTTTGTAAATATTTTGTTATAATCTTTTCATGTGACAACACTGAAGAAATGACACTTTGCTACAATGTAGAGTAGTGAGTGTACAGCTTGTATAACAGTGTAAATTTGCTGTCCCCTCAAAATAACACAACACACAGCCATTAATGTCTTAACCACTGGCAACAAAAGTGAGCACACCCCTAAGTAAAAATGCCCAAATTGGGCCCAAAGTGTAAATATTTTGTGTGGCCACCATTATTTTCCAGCACTGCCTTAACCCTCTTGGGCATGGAGTTCACCAGAGCTTCACAGGTTGCTACTGGAGTCCTCTTCCACTCCTCCATGATGACATCACGGAGCTGGTGGATGTTAGAGACCTTGCGCTCCTCCACCTTCCATTTCAGGATGCCCCACAGATACTCAATAGGGTTTAGGTCTGAAGACATGCTTGGCCAGTCCATCACCTTTACCCTCAGCTTCTTTATCAAGGCAGTGGTTGTCTTGGAGGTGTGTTTGGGGTCGTTATCATGTTGAAATACTGCCCTGCGGCCTAGTCTCCGAAGGGAAGGTATCATGTTCTGCTTCAGTATGTCACAGTACATGTTGGCATTCATGGTCCCCCCAATGAACTGTAGCTCCCCAGTGCCGTTGTTCTGCCGAGAAAGTTCCCCTCAGCGGATAAGGACCCCCCTCTGCAGCTCTTGCACAGTAGGAACAAGAAGGGGCCGCCGAAAACAGCCAAAGCTGAACACTTGAGTCAGCTGTACACGGCGCCTGAGTGTGAAGACAATTTTAATAAAAAAGAGTTTGTAACAGGCTCCTCGCAGGCTTGCTACGCTCGCCACGCTTCGGGCACAGCCTCGCTGCGCTCTGCATATTATTATTCTAACTCTATGTCCACTTGGATAGTGGGGCTTTAACGTGGACATAGGGTAGAATGTAGTGCGCAGGCGTCGTGTACAGCTGACTCAGGTGTTCAGCTTCGACTCTTTTCGGCGGCCCCCTTGTTGTTCCTACTGTGCAAGTGCTGAGCCTACGCAGTAGAGGGGAGTCCTTATGCGCCGAGGGAACTTTCTCGGCAAGACACCGGCAACATTAATTCAGCCCCAGACCATGACACTCCCACCACCATACTTGACTGTAGGCAAGACACTTGTCTTTGTACTCCTCACCTGGTTGCCGCCACACACACTTGACACCATCTGAACCAAATAGGTTTATCTTGGTCTCATCAGACCACAGGACATGATTCCAGTAATCCATGTCCTTAGTCTGCTTGTCTTCAGCAAACTGTGGGCTTTCTTGTGCGTCATCTTTAGAAGAGGCTTCCTTCTGGTATGACACCTATGCAGACCAATTTGATGCAGTGCGTGGCGCATGGTCTGAACACTGACAGGCTGACCCCCCCACCCCTTCAACCTCTGCAGCAATGCTGGCAGAATTCATACATCTATTTCCCAAAGACAACCCCTGGATATGATGCTGAGCATGTGCACTCAACTTATTTGGTCGACCATGGCGAGGCCTGTTCTGAGTGGAACCTGTCCTGTTAAACCACTGTATGGTTTTGGCCACCATGCTGCAGGTCAGTTAAAGGATCTTGGCAATCTTCTTATAGCCTAGGCCATCTTTACGTAGAGCAACAATTCTTTTTTTCAGATCCTCAGAGAGTTCTTTGCCATGAAGTGCCATGTTGAACTTCCAGTATGACAGCGTGAGAGCGATAACACAAAATTTAACACACCTGCTCCCCATTCACACCTGAGACCTTGTAACACTAATAAGTCACATGACACCGGGGAGGGAAAATGGCTAATTGGACCCAATTTGGACATTTTCACTTAGGGGTGTACTCACTTTTGTTGCCAGCGGTTTAGACATTAATGGCTGTGTGTTGAGTTATTTTGAGGGGACAGCACATTTACACTGTTATACAAGCTGTACACTCACTACTTTACATTGTAGCAAAGTGTCAGTTCTTCAGTGTTGTCACATGAAAAGATAGAATAAAATATTTACAAAAATGTGAGGGGTGTACTCACTTTTGTGAGATACTGTGTATATATATATATATATATATATATATATATATATATATATATATATATATATTCGGAGTCCCTCAACCAAGATGGACATGGAACCACACAAAGATGCCACAAGACTAATAACATAACACAGACCTGAGGTGTGCTCTGGTCAGCTGGTCTTTATGCCAAAAAAGGGGGTATACCCAATGACAAGTAATGGGTGATTGTAAAAGAGGGATGTGCAAAAAAAGTGCCCCAAAAAGGGGAATGGGTGGGAGGGTATCGCTCACTGGAACCAACAAGAAACATAAGTGAGTGGGCTGAATATATCCCCCCCCTCGGGCTCCTCCCATAAATTCAGGCCATCATACTGGCCTTCTTATATATATATATATATATATATATATATATATATATATATATATATATATATACATACCCCACTTTTAAGTACACAATGGGGTTTATTTACTAAATATCTCTTCTTATAATGCTGCAGCATTGTATGAAGAGATATCTTCCCTCTTCCATCCTCCTAGAGCACAGGACTGCCTTCTCCCCCTAGGACGTACACAGGCTGCAGCCTCTCCTCCATCCAGCCCGTGAGACAGGTCCACCCCACAGTCTCACATCAACAATTCAAAGGAGAACACACATACCGTTAACAGACCACATAGAACGTTTGAACGTGGACTGGTATGGAGCTCAGAATAACTAACTATTCATCACAGGCTACACCTCCCAACTAGCCATTCCTTTCTATGTACACACCGGCCTATACAGACTGTGCCCTGGTACTCAAGGCTCTAATGAAGAGGTTATCCTCGAAACGCGTCAGCCGATTCTAAACACTCACCTTAACATGGGCTTGTGTTACTTTTAACCTATTTTTTCCTTTTTTTGCATATTTTGTTACCTGTTTGCATGAAATGTAGTATTGTTATTATTTATTTGTTTTTATTTCATTATATATGAATAAATTATACACACTTTGATGTGAGCAATTGATCATGCGCCCTCCATCCACCCTTCTCCATTCAGTATTGAGTTGGCCTACCCTTTGCAGCTATAACAGTTTCAACTCTTCTGGGAAGGCAGTCCACAAGGTTTAGGAGTGTGTCTATGGGAATGTTTGACCATTCTTCCAGAAGCGCATTTGTGAGGTCAGGTACTTATGTGGAGGAGGAGGCTCACAGTCTCCACCCTAATTCATCCCAAAGATGTTTTATCCAGTTGAGGTCAGGACTCTGTGCGGGCCAGTCACGTTCCTCCACCCCAAACTCATTCATCTATGTCTTTATGGACTTTGCTTTGTGTAGAGCGGAGACTGCAAGCCAGGTCTTCTCGTCCAACATCGGTGCCTGACCTTACAAATGCGCTTCTGGAAGAATGGTCAAACATTTCCATGGTGTGACCACCCTTTGCCTTCAAAACGGCATTAAATCTTCTAGGTACACTTGCACATAGTTTTTGAAGGAACTCAGCAGGTAGGGTGTTCCAAACATCTTGGAGAGCTAACCACAGATCTTATGTGGATGTAGGCTGCCTCAAATCCTTCTGTCTCTTAATGCAATCCCAGACAAACTTGATGATATTGAGATCAGGGCTCTGAGGGGCCAAATCATCACTTCCAGGACTTGTTTTTCTTTATTGCTGAAGATAGTTCTTAATGGCTTTGGCTGTATGTTGGGGTCATTGTCCTGCTACAGAATACATTTGGGGCCAATTACATGGCTCGCTGATGGTATTACATGCTGTATAAGTATCTGCCTGTATTTCTCAGCATTGAGGACACCATTAATCCTGACCAAATCTCCAACTCCATTTGAAGAAATGCAGCCCCAAACTTGCAAGGAACCTCCACTATTCTTCACTGTTGCTTGCAGACACTATTTTACCACTTTCTAGGGCTTTGGCGAACAAGCTGCCTCCTGATACAGCCAAATATTTCAAATTATGACTCATCAGTCCAGAGCACCTGCTGCCATTTTCTGGAACTTAGTTCCTATGTTTTCATAAATCGTTGAGTCGCTTTTCCACATTGGCGGTATGGCTTTTTGGCTGCAATTCTTCCATGAAGACCACTTCTGGCCACACTTCTCCGGACAGTAAATGGGGGTGTACCTGGGTCCCACTGGTTTCCATCAGCTCTGTGTCTATGGCACTGCTGGACATCTTCCGATGTTGAAGGGAAGTAAGCATGAACTGTCTCTTTCATCTGCTGCATTAAGTTTCCTTGGCTGGCCACTCCATCTACAGTCCTCAACAATGCCGTTTCTTTGTGCTTCTTCAAAGGAACTTGAATAGCACATCTTGAAACCCCAGTCTGCTTTGAAATCTTTGCTGATGCAGTATAACTACCTTGTGTCTTATTGCTGTGCCCAGTCTTGCCATGGTGTATTACCTGTGACATCAGACTGTCTTCCACATCTTCACCTTAGTAGCAGTTTGGCTGTTCATTGTCCAATTTTAAGCCTCCTACACAGCTGTCTCTGTTTCAGTTAATGACTGAGTTTTAACATACATATTAAATTGATGATCATTATCACCCGCCTGGTATATTTGGTTCATCACACTTTGTGCAAGTGTAGAAAGTGTGCAAGTGTAAAAATTGATGCTGTTTTAAAGCCAAAGGGTAGTCACACCAAATCTTGATTTGATTTAGAGTTCTCTTCTGTTCGCTCATTTTCCATTTTATGAATTGATAAAAATAGACAATAAAATATATGTTTTGGAAAGCATTCTTACTTTACACCATTTCTGCCTAAAAGTTTCACACAGCACATACATCTCAGCTGTGTGAAATGTTTGTCGATTTGTACAGATAAAAACCATACAGACTGAAAAAGGAAATTAGCAGCATTTGAAACAGTTCTTAGTCAAGCCACTTCATGGGGAAGCACACCTACCAGTGCTCATTTTATTTGATTAGAATTCCTGCTGGCAGTGCTGATTCACTGACCTAGAACAAGCCTCTCTTATAAGTAAGTCTAACAGAAAGTTTACTGGCGACACACATAATTGCTCTCTACTATTAAATCCCTGCAATACACAATGCAGAAATGTACAGCATGTTCTCTTTTTACATAATCTAAAAAAGAGGTTGATTTAAAAGTAGTGGACAACCAGTCATAAGCTGCCATGTTGCATCAGTTGTCTGATTGAAATTCTGGCTGGTTGTTAATGTAGCTGCTCAAACTTTGCTTTAGTTTTTCAAAATCAGACCCTTAATGTAGATATAAACACTAACTGATCTACATTTAGTTTTATAAAGTAGACATGTGCGCCGTCAATAAATTTGTTTCGTTTCGTTCCGTTTCGTACGAAAATTAATTCGTATTTCATAATTCGTGTTCAAAGTTCAATTCGGATTCATACGAAATATGAATTTTCGTTAGATTCGTAAACTTTTCGCAAAATAATGAAAGTTCGTTATGATGAACTTATCATTATGAGGGGCTCCCACCATCCCTGTGCTGTGCTGACTTCCTGGGTTTTTAACCTTTAGGTTTCATAAAAATAACGAATTTTCGTTATGATGAATTTATCATTATGAGGGGCTCCCACCATCCCTGTGCTATGCTGACTTCCTGGGTTTTTAACCTTTAGGTTTCATAAAAATAACGAATTTTCGTTATGATGAATTTATCATTATGAGGGGCTCCCACCATCCCTGTGCTATGCTGACTTCCTGGGTTTTTAACTTTTAGGTTCGTTAACTTTTCGTAATAATTACGAATGTTCGTTATGAATTTGGATACGAAATTCGTAAACAAAATTTCATATTTCGTACAGAATTCGTATGCATAAAAATTCTTATTTCGGATTCGTACGAATGTACGAATTTCCGGAAATTCATACGAATTTTCAATTCGTACGAAACTAATCTCACATGTCTATTATAAAGCTGTTCTGTTTCAAGCACCACTTTATGCATTGACATACCTCCTTTAGATTTCGGTCTGTCCGGCCAGTATGCTCACATGCTGAATAAGCATCCTTTACAGACAGCTTAACCTCCATGGCGGTAATCCCGAGTGTGGCCAGGGGGTTAATTTTCATTACCATTAGTAGTAACCCCCGAGCCACACTTGGGGTTGCATTGCAGAATCCCGGAACAGTCACTTACCTTGTCACCAGGATCCTGCAATGTCCCCCCGCTGTGTGCCCCACCGGATCATCCGCCCAAAGTCTTACTGTCCTGGGCTCTGATCCCTGCTAGCGTCACAACAGATGGGGCGGAGCCCGGCGGCAAATTCAAAAAGTACAAAAAACATAACACATAAAGTACACTGTAATCTGTAAGATTACATTACTGTATCAAATCATTTCACCTCCCTTTTGTCCCTAGTGCTTTTTCCAGTGCCCTGTATGTAGTTTTATATTATATATATTGTTCTTTCTGCCTGGAACTTGTGAATGTCCATGGCATCCGAAAAGTGTCCCTTTACATCAAAATTGGTTTTAGACCAGCTCGAAAACAGTGATAGTGAATTAGAACACTTGCAGAATTGAGCGATAGTGATTCGTGGGAAAATTAATTTTTATTATTATTATATTATTTTTTTTATAATTATTTATAGTTATTTATTATATTATAATTTATGATTTTGTGTTTCAAACTTTATCATACCCGGGATGTCTACTGGACTCTTGTTTGGACAGATTTAAGTGAGTTATTCCTAAGAATTACCGGCTTACAATATAAAACGCCAAATATCCATGCAAAACAATGTACTGCTTTGCGATTCAAAAATCAGACATACTCATACCGCCAGGGAGGCTACAGTAGAACTATAGGCAAAGCTTTTTTTTTTTGGATAGAGTAAGGGAGGGTTATAACCCCTCACAGATTTTATTTTTTTTTTTTTTTGCCTTCTTTGCCCGATTTGGGGAGATTTCCCTTCCAAAACAGGAGGAATCAGAGGAAAGCCCTGAAAATTAAGGGAATTTCTTTTAGCCCCCTAGGTCACCAGAACTAGTGTCCTGATCAGAAGATTTACCCTCTATTACCTTTCTGGGGATAACCCAAAATTTGTGATTTTCTCTTACTTGCACTTTGAATGATAACGGTAAACAGGACAAATAGAGAGGGTGAATCTCTCAAATGGAGGCACAGACAGCAATAAAAACCTAATAGGTGTTCTAATACATCTCCACTCTATGCAAAACTAGAAAAACAAGGTTAGCCTTTAGTTACACTTTAACTTTCCAGTAAGACATGGAAGTTTAATCCAATAATCCTAATCACAATCAGCGCAATCTATATGTGATATTTTACAAAATATTCTTGTATGTTGCCAGCTAAAGCACTGTATAGTGATTCCATAACACCATTCATTTTAAAGGATAAGTTCACCTTTTATAAAAAAAAATTATAAATGCACATTTTTTGAAGTAGGTAAAAAAATGTGCATGTATTTTTTTTTTTTTGAGCCTGTAAAACATTGTACTAGTGATCAGCAGATCACTGGTGCCATGCAGGGCTCCTTCAGATTTCAGATCTGTCAGTGTATATCGGCAAGACAGTGGCGTGACATCACAGGCTCAGCTCCTCCCTCCTAGACGCATTGCGCTCCGTGATTTTGCTCCCTCAGTAGGCGGGGATGATGTTAATTTATGAGGAATCGTTAGTCATGGTGAATATGGAAACAACTTGACTGCCAGCAGTCTTCCTGGTACACCTCACCAAAACATCCAGAAATGATGTCACGGGACCTGGGATCTCCACTTCCTCTCAGGTTGGTTGGTATTGGTGTCCCGTGACCTCAGTAGCCATGTGTCGCTGTGACATCACTTCTGAATGTTCTGGCAAGGTGTACCAGGAAGACTGCTGGCAGCCAAGTTGTGTCCATATTCCCAATGACTAGCGATTCCTCATCCATTAACATCATCCCCGCCTATTGGGGAAGCTCAATCATGGGGTGCATCGCGTCTGGCAGGGAGGAGCTAAGCCCATGACGTCACGCCGCTGTCTTGCCGATATACGGTGGTGAGCAGGCTGATGACAGTACTTGTATAGTATTTGAATAGCGCTTTATCATCAGGTGGTGGAGGTGCACAAATGCATGACGAAGGAGTGAAGACACTTGGTGTTTTTTCTTTTCATTTATGAACACTGGACTATATTTTATATTTCTTATTTCACTATTTGAATTTTTTTTTCCAATTTTGGGGATTTTTGCAACAGATATATTTAGAGTTAGATATTTTGGTTTGGATTTTTGGCATATGAAGTTATGAAAAAGTGTCGAGCTACACTGTTTTTGTTATAATGGACCTTTAACTTGGTTCACTGGTCATTTGACGTGTAAGGAGATACTATTCTCCTCAGCCTATGCCTTCTATGAAAGCTAGAAGCTCATTGAGGGAACATGGAGAAGTGGGGAGTAGTCTATCTAAAGGACTAAACTGACTAGTTCCAACAAACAGGGGTGCGGGGTATACCATGAACAAGTATAAAAATAACAAGTTGTAGTTACACCAAATTGGCACTAGATGTCAGCATCGGAGACAATACATACATAATGAAATCCAATGCAACAGTAATGGACACGTAGTAAGTGACCCAAAATAAAAGCACTGTGGGGTTTATTTACTAAAACTGGAGAATGCAAAATCTGGTGGGGCTGTGCATGGTAGCCAACCAGCTTCTAACTTCAGCTTGTTCAATTGAGCTTTGACAAAACCTGGAAGCTGATTGGTTTCTACGCAGAGCTGCACCAAATGTTGTGATCTCTAGTTTTAGTAAATCAATCCCTGTGCATCCTAAATGATTGCCACTGGAGCACAACTGGGGGACAGGGAGAGAGTACAGAATGTGCCTGAACAAAGAATTTCATAGAAGGATCACCAGGTATTTTTTTAAATGCACATTTAAAAATATTGAAAATGCCTTTTAAAATTACATTAACATGTAAAGTTTGTATGAGATTTTAGTAACTGGGTTTAAAGCCACATTAAACCCAAAGCCAAAAATGTATTATATTGCAGCTTACCAATCCTTAGATATGATGGCTGCATTCGTTTTTTTTTTTTTTTTGTTGCCTTTTTGCCCTCTGTTTTCCCCTGGTGATCTGGCCAGTAACACACCTTCTGTATTAGAGCGCCTCCACACTGGACGAAGGAGCACAGGGGCACAGCAGCGTTGTCACTCTGGGGGGAGGGTAATGTTAGATGTACGAGCAGATTTAGATACACTAACAAATTCAAGCCAAACTCCATCTCACACTGCAGTTACACAAGCAGTTACAGCAACAGTTTTTCCTTTTGGGATAAAGGTTTAACATAAATAAATAAATGCTGATCATTTTAAGCACCCCTCTCAGTGGTAAATGTTTTGTCTCAACACTCTAACTAATGCATTTGCAGGGCAGCTTGTTCTTTTGAAAAACAATACATTTACTGGCTGGATAACTAGATGAAAAAAAAGAGGAAAAAAACATAAAAAATAAAACTGTCACCACATCTAAGAATTGGCTACCTGCAATAAAATAAATGTTTGCTTTTGGATGAAATACTGCTTTAAATTTTTTATGTAAAAGGGAAAATAAAGTGTATTTTCAGGGAACGTATATATTTTTTTGTTTTTTTTAGTGTTTATCTTCAAGTAGTTTTCATTGGGGCAATTTTTTTAAATGTTTGCCCTTTCATACTTCTATTATTTTATTAATTGTAGAGATCTGAGGTATATCACTGCACCTCTGTCATCTCGTCTTCAAAGTAATGGGAGTAAATAGTAAAACACAGTACTTACAGCAGACTAGCAGTTTTTTTAAAGTGAGGTTGTGCTTAAGAACTGAATGGAGTGATTGAATGGACACTTCATGGCACGGCCTCAAGTCTACAGGTCATCAACAATTGTATGCATGATGTTGTGTCGGCTCCAGAGACACTAGGATTGGTTGTCTGGTAATAATGGTATTAGAAAAAAAGGACTCGGGTGTCTATGAAAAATTGGTTGGCTCTGGTGGGCTGCTCACCTTAATTATGCTCACCTTCATAAACCAACATTTGACTGTAGCATTTGTCACCGGGTCCCTCACTGCACCTTGTTAAGCAATGTCTGATAATTGTACAGTGCAACACCGGGGTTCCACTTTGTTGTAAACAACTGATGCCAATATATCTATGCCAACAAAAGATGTATAAGAAAAGTAAATATCAACAGAAAAGGCAGAGGAGCAACTGAATATTGTGGGTTTTTTTAAGCAATATATATTTAATGTAAGATTAAATTCAATTTAAAATATAAAATCGCAACACAACCATTAAATAAATACCCAAATCATAGGCAACACTAAGGTGGAATATATTGCAGTACACATTGAATAACTTGTCTATGTAAAGGTGGGTTTTTTTTGGGAACTCCTTCAGTATTTTGTAGGGCAGAACCAGCATTGGACTGATGAACTACCTATTTTGGCATTAGCCAGAAGTTCCTACATGTATAGCAGTATAAATAGGCTGATTAACCTCAGTTTAGTTTAAAGGGGAATGAAACCCTGCTCCCCTTTACAGTCAAGGAAGCTGCCACCTTGGTCTCTATTTGATCTGCTATTGCCACGGTCCTACACATGCGATCAGCTATGACACCAGCCATTTGATGGCTAAGCAATTTGGTTAAGAGCACAAGTAAATGTGACTATTATCATTCAAGGTATGCCTTGAATCTACAGAAACTGTTTTGGGAAACAATTAAAATGGTGGGTTTAATTCCACTTTCATAAAACATGGTTATACATATTCCACAACATTGGCTTTGAAATTGTCAGCAATGCCAACAATATTTTTCCCTTATCGCCCACCATACTTAGCAGAGTGTGGTATTTCACAAATATGAGCTCCTTTGTCTTAAAGGGGTTGTAAAGGTTCATGTTTTTTCACCTTAATGCATCTTATGCATTAAGGTGAAAAAACACTTTGCAGTCACCGGCCCCCAGCCCCCCCCCCCCCCCCCCGTTTTACTTACCTGAACCTCTTCATTCAATCGGTGGGGACGCGCTGTCTTTCTCTCCACTGGCTCACGGTTCTTGATTGGATAGATTGATAGCAGCACAGCCATTGGCTTCTGCTGCTGTCAATCAAATCCAATGACGCAGGCCAGGAGGGGCGGGCCGAGTCCGGCATTCTGTGTCTATAGACGCAAATGCTGGACTCGGGAGCGCGCCCGCAAGGTAGCGCTTCTCCGAGGGGATTATCAGATGTGGGGAGGAGCAGCAAGAGCCGCTGGGGGACCCCAGAAGAGCAGGTTCGGGGCCACTCTGTGTAAAACGAGCTGCACAGTGATGGTAAGTATGACATGTTTGTTATTTTTTTTAAAAAAAGGCCTTTACATTCACTTTAAATCCCTAGGTTATTGTTTACTAACAGTTCATCCTTTTCAAACATGGAATGGGTTCAACTGATCATTTTATGTCAGAAAAGACTTTAACCGCTTGCCGTGCAAGCCAATTCTGACATTTCTCTCATACATGTTAATGTCAGCATTTTTTGCTTTACAAAATAAAAGCAGACTCTACAGTTACAATACGATTTAATACAAGAGGAATCAGAGGGCCCTGCTCATTAGAGCTTACAATCTAAAAGGGATGAGCTGATGGAGAAAATAAAAGTTCAGTTCTGAAGAGATGAGTCTTCAGAGATTACCTAAAGGTGGATAGAGTAGGAAATAGTCAGACAGATTGGGGTAGGGAGTTCCATAGGATGGGAGAGCCTCTGGAGAACTCAGGTGAGCATGGGAGGAGGTGACAAGGGAGCTAGAGAGCAGGGGATCTTGGGAGGAGTGGCGAGATAGGTTTGGTTGGTATTTTGAGACAAGGTTAGTGAATTGGGGGCAGATTTGTGAATATCTTTGTAGGTCGTTGTTAGTATTTTGAATTGTATTACTTGGGTGAACATTTGTTGGGTGCAGTCAATTCCTCTAGAGGTTTAGCACAAAAAGAGAGAGGTGCCTCTGGGTGTAGGCGTAAGAACAGTTTATTCATAAATCACATGTCAAATTAACTCACATTTTGGAAGTCATCAAAACATCATGTAAATGTGGGACATCCATCAAAAGGGTAAACATCAGATCGGTCATGGAACTCTTTCCTGCCTGTTGGATGCTCAGCCTACGTGTGGAGGACACCGCTAGAATAGTGCTTGACGAAGGAGCGCGGCTGTCACGTCATTGCAGCCCGTATGCTCATGAAGCGCGTCGCTTGACAGTGACGTCATCTCTCCCCACCCGCTATCCATCTGCGCTCCAGGCCTCGTTCTGGTTTTCGTCTTCACCGCGGCCTGCTCACTTATCTAGCAGTGTCCTTCACATGTAGGCTGAGCATCCAGCAGGCAGGAAAGAGTTCCATGACCGATCTGATGTCTACCCTTTTGATGGATGTCCCACATTTACATGCTGTTTTGATGACTTCCAAAATGTGAGTTAATTTGACATGTGATTTATGAATAAACTGTTCTTTCGTCTACACCCAGAGGTGCCTCTCTCTTTTTGTGCTTCTACTGAGAAGGAGAATTTTGGAACCTGGTTTCAGTTCCCTTTGAAGGCAGGCCTGCATGTGGACTTTCCTCCCTGTTTTGGATCTCTGGATTTTTATATTTTTCAGCATATATAAACATATATCTATTACCATGGACTTTTAATCATGTGTTTTTTATATGTTTTTAATATCTTTATTCAGATATACATATGAATTTTCCATATACACATTTGTTTATGGGCTGTGTTTTTTTCATTCATTTTTTCCAGTTAACTGCGCCTATACTTGTATCCTTTAGAGGTTTCCTGGGGTTTGTTGAGCAATGAGCAATGTCTGCCTCTCAGATAAGTAACCACTCACACTATTGATCGTTTTAGTTGTCTGTAAGGGGGATTCTTCCCAATGAATACATTCTTCCTAGTGACCATCATGCTTATGTACTGTGGACTGTAGATATAGTAATTATTAGCAGGGGTTCCCTGAGACCAGAAAGTTATTTCAAGGGTAAAAATGTTAAAAAAGGCTGCAATTGAGAGACTGGCAGAGAGAAGTGGCAGACACTGAAGAGTTGGTAAGGTAGTCAGCTCTGGCAGCAGCACTCATGATGGACTGAAGGGAGGATAGCCTATGTAAAGGTAATCCAATGATGAGGGAGTTGCAATAGACGAGATGAGAGATAAAAAGGGAGTGAATTAGAAGTCGGTGTTATTGGTTAAGAAGGGGCGTATTTGAAAGATGTTACGAAGGTTGAAGTGGCAAGATTTGGACAGTGATTGTATGTGGGGCTGAAAAATACATTTAATGATGTATTAATGTTTACAGAGCTAGATGAATGTGTGTCCTCTATATGTGCCTAGAATTTAAAGGTCCATCTTCCAGTTGCACTCCTAAACATATTGCACTATATTGCAACAAGCCTGCTTTTACCCATAAGTAACCCTACTATGTATGAGTGAATAACAAGGCTGAGAACCGGTTTAGCTCATAAAATGGCTGCTTCCTTGTAGTAAAGCAATGGAGATGTGTTTATTAACAGTCTGAAATAGGCATGTTCTACACCAGTAATATCCCTAGGTTCTTGCCCAGCACTGAGCTGCTAATAAGCAATGATAAAACCTACTGCTTTATTTTCCATACCAGCATGCTTGGTTATGATAATATTCTGAAAGACTCTCTGATTTATTTTTCCAGACACTGACATCCCCAGCAGCTTGCCTGCCAATGATATGTTAATGTGGGTTACTACAAGTAAATAGGTAATTACCACCTTCTTGTCTTCTTGTGTGAGTCTTAGTGTTATTTTTCTTTCATGTTAGGATAAATGGAAATGATTGCGGGATGAAATGTTGAGCAATCTTGTGTTATTATCTGTGCTGGCACTCACAGCTACTATCCTCCAGCAAGGCGATGTGGATGGCTGATCATGGGAATTTACATTGTAAATCTGTTGGTGCAGCAGATTTCCTCTCTCTTATGGGTGCGAGAGTGATGAAATACAATTTAAGCTCTGAGACACTGATATCCTGCATCTGTCTATTTCCGACACTGAATTCATTTATGGAAAGGGATACCTTCTCACCCAGAGTCAAAGCAGGATAAATACAAATATAGGTATGTGGGGTAAATGCGGCGGTCTTAGAATATTTTTTTCTTTTATATTGTTATTTTGTGCCTTAGTTCACCAAGGATGTTATAGTTCAAATGCCCAAAAACACATAAAAAATCTGGGTTGTCTTAAAGCGTTTGTTACCCTAACACTTCATATTCCTGATATGTGCCTGCTGTTCCATGTAAGTCTATGAGAAAGTATCCTGTTCTCTTTGTATTGCTTCCTTTATGTGAAATCTCTGGTATTCCTGCCAGTCCCTCTGCTTTCGTATTAGAAACTGACCACACTAAGCAGGAAAAAGCACACCGTGGTCAGTTCTCTAGCTATGCTGAGAACTCAGTATGTTCTCCTCCAATGATCAGACTTGTCTTAGCACAGTCATTCACTGGAAGCTTAGTGTGCTGCTGCTTCTCCTCCCCCAGCTCTTATGCAGCTGAGAACAAAGGGATGTTTTTTATATCTATACAAAAATATTTTGCATTTCATTTCGATTGTAAACTGAATGGGTTGTTTTGCAAGGCAATCGTTTACAATCACTTTAAGCCCCACCTACTTAGTGAGCATGCTTAAAAACACATTTCTGTTATGATGATTACCACGCATGGCTCAGTTCATAAAGCAAACGCACCAGGATAAGGACCCTTACATCCGAAAATTACAGTTATTTTTAGGTGAGGGCCAATAGGATTTGAAACTTGCAGTCACTTGACTGAAATACAAGATTCTTATTTTTGCATTAACTTTGTGAATTGAGCTTAAAAAATGATAACACAATGCTACTCACACCTGGATCCAGACAGGTGGTTTTATCAGTTACATCAGTCCAATGTGAATCAGCACTCAAGGTACAATATTTCAAAATGGCAAATAACACAACAATTAAATATGAATGAAAAACAATGTGAGTGGGATGCCTGCTAACCAACCAACACCACCCCCACACTTTATACAATCTCTTCCATATTCCATAATTCACTCACTCTTACTATACAGTGGGGCAAAAAAGTATTTAGTCAGCCACCAATTGTGCAAGTTCTCCCACTTAAAAAGATGAGAGAGGCCTGTAATTGTCGTCATAGGTATACCTCAACTATGAGAGACAAAATGTGGAAACAAATCCAGACAATCACATTGTCTGATTTTTGAAAGAATTTATTTGCAAATTATGATGGAAAATAAGTATTTTGTCAATATCAAAAGTTCAACTTGCACAATTGGTGGCTGACTAAATACTTTTTTGCCCCACTGTATATTGAGTTTATCAACAGGCTGCATGTCAGTGTTCTTACTGTTCCTTACATGGTCACACAATCTGTATTAAAAAATGCAAGGAGGGTGTAGCATGGTGCTGGGCACCCCCAAAGTTGGAACCCAGGGAATGCTGAGTAAAAAGTGCAAAGCAGAATGGTAGGCATGGTTAGGCCAAACATAGTTACCAAGAAGGAAAATGCCTGGAGTGAGGTATTATGACTACGAAAATAAAGGAAAAGTAAGGTGCTCTCTTCAGCAGGATATGAAATTTGGAATGATACAAATGTAGCACCCCCTAAGTAGGTGCCAGGATTAGTGTAATATAGTTTTGTTTCCCTGCTTAACAGGAGACTTGCTAGGGAAATTTATTAGCTCTCTGCTTAACAGAGAGCTGGGATTGATTAGTGTAGCCTGCCCAGTGTGCTCAGCTGCTGGATGGGTCTGGCCTCCTCTGTATCCAAGTAACCTAGGAAGGTTCTGGATCAGGGGTCCTCAAACTACGGCCCGCGGGCCACATGCGGCCCGCCGAGGACATTTATCCGGCCCAACAGACCCAGGGCCGGATTCCTGACAATCCAGGCTCGGGCCGGGGCCAGGTCGGCTCAGCTTCGGCAGGGAGCATATCCGCTCCGCTCCGCCCAAGCCGCCTCCCCCACACCAGTAATGGAGGGCTCCGTGTGCTGCGCTGCATGCTGGGAAGTGTAGTTCCCAGCACAGTCCCGCACACCGCACGGAGACAGGAGGCGCGAAGAGTGACATTGAGCGGAGGCTTCAAGCAACAGCCTACGAACAGGTGAGCACCCCTCTGTCCCCCTGTCCACCCCACTGTCCCCCTGTCCACCCCACTGTCCACCCCACTGTCCCCCTGTCCACCCCACTGTCCCCCTGTCCACCCCACTGTCCCCCTGTCCACCCCACTGTCCACCCCTCTGTCCACCCCACTGTCCCCCTGTCCACCCCACTGTCCCCCTGTCCACCCCACTGTCCCCCTGTCCACCCCACTGTCCCCCTGTCCCCCCTCTGTCCCCCCACTGTCCACCCCACTGTCCCTCTGTCCACCCCTCTGTCCCCCTGTCCCCCCCTCTGTCCACCCCTCTGTCCCCCTGTCCACCCCTCTGTCCCCCTGTCCACCCCTCTGTCCACCCCACTGTCCCCCCTCTGTCCACCCCACTGTCCCCCCTCTGTCCACCCCACTGTCCCCCCCCTGTCCACCCCACTGTCCCCCCTCTGTCCCCCTGTCCTCCCCCTGTCCCCCCTCTGTCCCCCTGTCCACCCCACTGTCCCCCTGTCCACCCCCCCGTCCACCCCTCTGTCCCCCTGTCCACCCCTCTGTCCACCCCACTGTCCCCCTGTCCACCCCACTGTCCCCCCTCTGTCCCCCTGTCCTCCCCCTGTCCCCCCTCTGTCCCCCTGTCCACCCCACTGTCCACCCCTCTGTCCCCCTGTCCACCCCACTGTCCCCCTGTCCACCCCTCTGTCCACCCCACTGTCCCCCTGTCCACCCCACTGTCCCCCTGTCCACCCCACTGTCCCCCTGTCCCCCCTACTGTCCACCCCTCTGTCCATCCCTCTGTCCCCCTGTCCACCTCACTGTCCCCCTGTCCACCCCACTGTCCCCCTGTCCCCCCTCTGTCCACCCCACTGTCCCCCTGTCCACCCCTCTGTCCCCCTGTCCACCCCACTGTCCACCCCTCTGTCCCCCTGTCCACCCCTCTGTCCCCCTGTCCCCCCTCTGTCCACCCCACTGTCCCCCTGTCCCCCCTCTGTCCCCCTGTCCACCCCACTGTCCCCCTGTCTACCCCACTGTCCCCCTGTCCACCCCACTGTCCCCCTGTCCCCCCTCTGTCCACCCCTCTGTCCCCCCTCTGTCCACCCCACTGTCCCCCTGTCCACCCCTCTGTCCACCCCTCTGTCCCCCTGTCCACCCCTCTGTCCCCCTGTCCCCCCCCTCTGTCCACCCCTCTGTCCCCCTGTCCACCCCACTGTCCACCCCACTGTCCCCCCTCTGTCCACCCCACTGTCCCCCCTCTGTCCACCCCACTGTCCCCCCTCTGTCCACCCCACTGTCCCCCCTCTGTCCACCCCTCTGTCCCCCTGTCCACCCCACTGTCCCCCTGTCCACCCCACTGTCCCCCTGTCCCCCTGTCCCCCTGTCCACCCCCCCGTCCACCCCTCTGTCCACCCCACTGTCCCCCTGTCCACCCCACTGTCCCCCCTCTGTCCCCCTGTCCTCCCCCTGTCCCCCCTCTGTCCCCCTGTCCACCCCACTGTCCACCCCTCTGTCCCCCTGTCCACCCCACTGTCCCCCTGTCCACCCCACTGTCCCCCTGTCCACCCCACTGTCCCCCTGTCCCCCCTACTGTCCCCCTGTCCACCCCTCTGTCCACCCCTCTGTCCATCCCTCTGTCCCCCTGTCCACCCCACTGTCCACCCCACTGTCCCCCTGTCCACCCCTCTGTCCCCCTGTCCACCCCACTGTCCCCCTGTCCACCCCTCTGTCCCCCTGTCCACCCCACTGTCCCCCTGTCCACCCCACTGTCCCCCTGTCCACCCCACTGCCCCCCTGTCCACCTCTATCCCCCTGTCCACCCCACTGTCCCTCTGTCCCCCTGTCCACCCCTCTGTCCATCCCTCTGTCCCCCTGTCCATCCCCTATATATATATTATTATTTATTATTCATTCTTTTATTCTTTTGCACTACAAAAAAGATGTGTGCATAGGAATTTAGGAATTAGTTCATATTTTTTTTAAACTATAGTGCGGCCCCCCAACAGTCTGAGGGACCGTGAACTGGCCCCCTGTCTAAAAAGTTTGAGGACCCCTGTTCTGGATGAATAGGTGGACGATATGCAGAACACAGCATGAATATTAATGCCACTCCAGCTAATCCCAGGAAGGGTGGCCCTGAGGGATGCTGGGAGAGGGTATGTATTCTTTGGATTCACTGAGCATGAGATCTTTCCTGGAAAGGAGAGTTCCAGTCTGGGATAGGGCACTCTGCCTCTCCCAGGCACCTGCTGCCATGCGACCTCAGGTGGGCGACCTGAGTGCCCGAAGGCAGAGAGTGACCCTGGTGCTACAGAGAGTTGGCTGAGGGGGCTGTCTTTTGAACATCTAGTCTGGTATCACTGGTGCAGAATGTCGCTTGGAAGTTGGAAGGAGGCTACCAGCTGTCCCTGGACATTTTGTTAGTACAGACAACATAAAGGATCCATAAACTTGTGCTCTTAACCCCTTTTGGTGTGCTATATAGTCAGCTAAGTGTCCAGATAAGGGAACACCGGCTGATGTTCTGAAGAGCTTTGTCCAGCTACTGTTACTGCATAGGACTTTTCTCAGTTTCTGCTGCTTTTGGACTGCCTAATAGTGGAGCAATCTGCCATAACTGGCTTGTGTTCTAAAGAGCTTTACCCAGCTACTACTGCTACTAAGAGACCTTACTCAGTCTTGAAACTACTTTGTTGCTACTGCCAAGTAGAAGTCTTCTATCTGCTATCAGCAATGACTTCACCAGAGCTTAACCAAGAGATCAGTTAGATGTCCTCAGTTGTAAATAGTTCTATTTCTTGGAGTATCCCTCTAAATCTTCTTCCCTATCCAAGTTCTCCAAAAATAAAACAACAAAACCAACACCCCCTAGACTGATCATTGAAGACAACAAGTGTAAGTGTGTGCAACTGGCTGTGTGAATCTACCTTATGCCTGGCTGTGTGGCAAAAGTGGCGAAGACCTTGGCAAAAATCCAGTGGTGCTTACGGGGGTAGCGCTACACAAAGAATGGCACAAAAGGTCAAGGCAGGTGGCACTCGGGCAAAACTCAAGGATGGGCAGAAAAAAAATGATTGTCATCAGTGATTAAATAGGAAAACAGAGACATATTGTAATATGTACCTTGTAAGTGAGAGGCCTTTTGAAGACAACATTGCCAATTGCAGTTATAGAGCACACATATAGCATTGATGCATACTGCCAAGCAGAGTATGTGCATATGTGCTTGCGGGTGCTTTGGAAGCAACCAGAAACAAGTTAATCTCTAAAAAACAAAGTTTGTTTCTAAGCTTAATTTGTTAGGATTGCAGAGTGTATGTTATCACTGAATACTATGGGACAGAGATAGTGTGCATAGATGTTTGGGAGAAGTGTTGTTGTGGATTAACAGAATAGAGGCAATCATTTTTTTCTTTTGGTAGAGTAAATGTGGGAAATGAAAAGTTGCTGGTGGGGCCTAAAGAGCTGCAGATTGGACTTATATGGGGAGCAGACCAAAAACGAAACCAGTGTTTTCAGGGAAAAAATCTGGGATTGGATGACAACTGCTATGTGCAGAAAGGCAGTGAAAGTATGGGCTTGAAGTTATAGGGAACAGTGTTGACTTTAGGTTGTAGGTGAAAGTGGGGCCTAAGTTTATGTCAGAGATAACTCATGGCAAAAATGGTGGAGAATAATGCAGGCATAGAAACAGCGGTTAGTGGAGTCACACAAGAACTAGGAATATCTGAAGTCTAACCAAGAGCCAGAAGTTAAGCTTTAATATTAGCCTATCACTTGTCAACATCAAGGACAAGGAGGTGGAGGGGGGCAGTCTGGCCGTAGACTCAAAGTGAATCATACCAAAGCTCCACACAAGGTAAAATAGAGTGACATACCTAAACAAGGGCAACTTCATTGGCTCTTAAAGTTTGTCATTTTTCTTTAACAATGTCTTTGCCATTTACTTCTTATTTACCAATGCTATAACCAGTGGCGTACCCTGTCCATAGAGGGCGCATGGGCGCCGCTTCCCCAATCCATGCATCCGGCCCCCTGATCTACATACCAGTGGTGCCAGACCATGGATTTCAATGCAGAGTGGGTGTTTTTTTGAAGCACCTGATTAGAACCAGGTGCTTCAAAAAAGGGTGGCCATCCCACCCTGTTGCGTGATCATAGCAAATAAATTTTTGCTATTTTCACACTAAAGTTCCTCCACGCCAATCAGGAGGCAGGTCTGTGAGACCTGTTTCCTGACTGCCTAAAGCGTCAGGCGATCCTATTGGATGCCTAGCGCTTTGGCAGAAGAGGAGACACAGCGGAGGAAGCTGGAAGAGCGGACCTGTCAGTGCCTGCACTCCAGGAGAGGACACCACAGCCCTGCGCATAAGTGCCAGACTGCCCGGGGTGAGGTTTCAGTGCCATGCCATGCTGCCGGGGGGTGTTCTTTGTTTTCTGCCTTCTCAAAAGAAGAACCCACCAGCCTCCATGGGCCATAACCTTAGATCAGAACACGTCAATGCTGAGCTGAAACGTAAGAGAGCAATAGATTTACGTGAGCCAACTCCATAAGTGGATTCAGTCGGTTGATTTACTAAAGGCAAAAAGACAGTGCACTTTGCAAAGTGCAATTGCACTCTTCAAGTGCAGCTGCTCCAGAGCTTAGTAAGGCTTAGTTTTGCAAAGAATACCCAATGACCAGCAAGGAAATAAAAAAAAACAGCATTTTTGCTTGCACATGATTGGATGATGGCCAGCTTCTACTCATTTACTGTCAGCTTCTATTCATTTACTAAGCTCTGAAGCAACTGCTCTCGCAACTTTGCAAAGTGCACAGTCTATTTGCCTTTGGTAAATCCACCCCAGTGTGTTCTTAGGGATCTTGAGAAGGATTACCAATGGGAAAATTCCACATGATGATTACAGTGGTAGCATGCATTGTGGGAAGGGGGTTCCAGCACAAGTTCTAAGTTGGGCTCTGTAGTGTAGTGTAGAACAGAGGTGACAGCTTGTAAGTCAAAGCGGAGTGTAACGGCTTCAACTTTTATATCAGCATAATTCATTCTATAATTTAGTAAAGTTTTTTTATTAAAATTGGAATTCTTTATTTGCAAATTGGGCAGATTTGTTTTAGAATTTGTTAAAACAAGATTTTCATTAGTACAGCTGTAATAAAAAAATCCAATGTAAGTGGAATTATAGTTCTGCACTCATTTTGCTCCTCTTGTTATGCACCTGACAGCCCTGTCTAAAAAGCCCTGGATTTCTATACATTCTGTATAACTAAGTTTCTTAAAATAACTGCCTTTCCCTTTTATCTATTTACATATTTCACAGAAATAATTATACTGATTGCAAACTTGGCTATAATATGCAACTGTTTCTGAGCTGAGACAGAACATAAAACCAATAAATTCAAGTCAATTCTGTTACTACAGAATGCAGTGCATGCAACATTTGAAACCCAATGAGCCAGCACATTCAGTACTCTAGTGCCAAACTTGGAATACAAAAAAAGCCCTGGCATATAAAGCATGCTGATCAGATTTATGAAAATGGCTAAACTTCCAAAGCTCAATAGAGCAAGGATATTTATGTACTGGCAGCAATAGCTGAGATGAACATTGGTATTTAATAAGCACAAATCTAGGAGGGTGATGCTAGGCCGCTAGAAGACTAGAAAAACTAATGATAGCTTAGAATTTGATTGGACATTACTTGTTTGCCACCAATGTTGGAGGGATTTACTAAGATCACAAATATCTAACAATGAGCTGGCCAATTGTAAAAAAATAGGAACTCTTGCATTTGACTGGAAACAGGCGATTCACTAAGGCAGTGGTTCTCAACTCCTGTCCTCAGGACCCACTAACAGGCCAGATTTTAAGTATTACTTTGGGGAGATGCAGACTAGAATACGGCAATCACTGAGCAGCAAACGATATCACCTGTGATGTATTTCAGTTAGCTTACAAACCTGGCCTGTTAGTGGTTCCCGAGGACAGGAGTTGAGAACCACTGCATTAAGGTGATTAGTTCAATTCAAATGTCCAGATTTGTATTGGAGATTTAAAGCAGAAACCTCTTGACAGGGTTAGATGTTTAAAGCAAACACAGTTTCACTTTATTGCACATTTGTAAACTGCCCTTTTATTGTCTCATGTCTCTTACAATGAATGGTCATGGGTCTAAAAATGGTATAGCCTACAAAATGTCTGCAACAGCTGTCTACAGGAAGTGTGTTCTACTCCATACTTGTACACCATTGAGACAATTGCTGAAAAGTCCCTAGAAAATGTTTGTACAGAAATGTATGCAGTAAAATGTTTGATAGTGTAACCAACAGCTCTCTGCCAGTTTCCTCTTTGATAAAGGTTTTAAAAACAGAATAAATTAATAGAAGTGGTTTGAAAAAGAACATTCTTACCCACAGAGGAACAAATTGAGGAGGGGTTAAGTGGTTAGGAGTTTTATTAATTTTATTCAAACTCGTAATCCTTTAAGTGGCTAAATAGTCCCTGCTGAAAGCAACACAGCGCTAAGGCAACATTTACAGCCCGCAACCAGGGTGCCATCCATTTCAGGAACATCATGTAGCCTGAATTACTGTACCTTATGTGGGTTTGTGGGTTATTTTTCTATCCCGATAAGAAATTAAAGTAAACACACTTATTGTGCTACAGCCTAAAGCAAATTCGTCACACTGCAAAACCTACCTCAAACACCCTACATTAAAAGTACATGCCTTCTTGTAGCCATCAGCAAAGTTGTGAACACTCTAATGCCCTGTACACACAGTCGGATTTTCCGATGGAAAATGTGTGATAGGACCTTGTTGTCGGAAATTCCGACCGTGTGTGGGCTCCATCACACATTTTCCATAGGAATTTCCGACACACAAAGTTTGAGAGCTTGCTATGAAATTTTCCGACAACAAAATCCGTTGTCGGAAATTCCGATCGTGTATACACAAATCCGACGCACAAAGTGCCACGCATGCTCAGAATAATTTAAGAGACGAAAGCTATTGGCTATTGCCCCGTTTATAGTCCCGACGTACGTGTTTTACGTCACCGCGTTTAGAACGATCGGATTTTCCGACAACTTTGTGTGACTGTGTGTATGCAAGACAAGTTTGAGCCAACATCCGTCGGAAAAAATTCATGGATTTTGTTGTTGGAATGTCCGATCAATGTCCGACCATGAGTACGGGGCATTACTGTACACTGCCTTGCACTGGCAATTCTGACTCCAAGTCAACACGCCAGCATGTATCCCACAATGCAGTGCAAGTATCTCTCTGGTACATGTAGACACACACTTTCTCTGGCTGTAGTTTTTCAGCTAATACACTTCATATCATTATAGCAATCACCACCATTCATCATTTTACTCACTCACAGGTATAGGCTTATCTCATTAATCAATACTTTTATTTCACATGGTTTTATTTTTATACTTCTGCAGAGCAGTGTGACTGTTAAACATACACTAGATTCACATGGTCATGACATGGTCGCCTGGTCTTCACCTGTTTGCTGTCTCTGGCTTGGATGGGACTCCCCACCTCAGCCCCGGGAGAGATGATCATCCTTGTTCCCTGTCTTTCCTTTGATTTAAGGTTGGGTACCACCATTGGGCCATATTGTAAGTTACAAACCTTTATTTTGAGAGATAGTTCTCTGTTTAAAGGATATCCTATATTTATAGATATTATTGATTTAATTTCAGAGCATTTTACTCCTAATGATTGGCATGAACCATGAAACATGCGTTGAGTTACATCGAACTGATGCCTAGACAAGTTTGGCTCACCATGAGCAATCGATTATATTCATTGAATTTTTATGAATGGATGAGTGTTTTTATGTAACTGTAATGCTGATTATGTTTTACCTTACACTGTATAACAATTATATATTCTTACAAGTGTATCATAGTACATTGTGTCCTAGAGCTGCACGATTCTGGCCAAAATGAGAATCACAATTTTTTTGCTTAGAATAAAAAGATCACGATTCTCTCACGATTCTCGTGATGTAAAATCTTTCACATTATACAAAAAAAAAAAAATGGGCTAACTTTAATGGTTAGATTTTTTTTTTTTAATTCATTAAAGTAATTTTTTCCAAAAAATTGCATTTGAAAGACAAATACAGTGTGACATAAAATATTGCAACAACCACCATTTTATTCTCTAGGGCGGTGATGGTGAACCTTGGCACTCCAGATGTTTTGAAACTACATTTCCCATGATGCTCAACTACACTTCAGAGTGCAAGAGCATCATGGGAAATGTAGTTCCAAAACATCTGGGGTGCCAAGGTTCGCCATCACTGCTCTAGGGTGTCTACTAAAAAAATATATATGTTTGGGGGTTCTAAGTAATTTTCTAGCAAAAAAAATGATTTTAACTTGAAACCAACAAATGTCAGAAAAAGGTTTAGTGTTTAAGTGGTTAAACTTTTTTCACTTACACAGGAAGTCTATTCCATTGACAAATTGTTACAATGTTTATATGTAAGTTCAAGTGATATAGAATGTTTTGTTTCTTGGCAGACTCTTCCTTTCTTTTGAGGGCTGTGGCTTCAGAAGAGCAGAGAGAATTCTTTGCATAGAAAGAATTGTGAAACACTTTAGTCAAGATCGCAATAACGATTCTTGATGATTAATCATGATAACGATTCTTGACGATTAATTGTGCAGCTCTATTGTGTCCTATATTTACTGATTGACACTCTCTATAACGTGATTTGTTATTAATAAATAATTTTATAAATTATTTGAATGAGGTATCCATTCAGTGACCTGCCTCACTCAAAGTCCCATTCCTTTCTTTTTTACTGCTGTTTAACCTCCCTGGCGGTATGATTATTTCGGATTTTAGGTGCTGAAAGCGGTACAATTATTTTGCATGGAAATTTGGCGTTTTATATTGTAGGTCTGTAATTCTTAACAATAACACACTTAAATCTGTCCAAACAAGAGTCTAGTAGATATCCCGGGTATGATAAAGTTTGAAACACAAAAACATAAATTATAATATAATAAATAAAAATAAATAATTAAAAAAAATAAAATAAAATAAATTTCCCCACGATTCACTATCGCTCAATTCTGCAAGTGTTCTAATTTACTATCGCTGTTTTCTAGCTGATCTAAAGCCACTTTTGACATAAAGGGACACTTTTTGGTTGCTATGGACAATCTCCAGTTTCCAGGCAGAAAGAACAGTATATATAACATAAAACTGCATACAGGGCATTGGACAAAGCACTGGGGACAAAAGGGATGTGAAATAATTTCATACAGTACTGTAATCTGTAAGATTACAGTACTGTATGTGTTATGTTTTTACAATTTTTTGAATTTGCCGCCAGGCTCCGCCCCTGTGCGTTGCGCCGCTCGCAGGGAACGGAGCCTGGCACAGAGAGGCTTCAGAGGAGGACGGAGCCCGCAGATACACAAGGGACATCGCAGGATCCCGGGGACAAGGTAAGTATACCGCACCAGGATCCTGCGATGTAATCCCGAGTGTGGCTCGGGGTTACCGCTAATGGTCCTGAATTTTAACCCCGAGCCACACTCGGGAAAACCGCCAGGGAGGTTAAGGCATACAGGCTGGTTTATGGGGCTCATTAAGAACATAATGTATATACATACAGGAAGGAAGATGGAATAAATCAGACCAACTTTTAGAATGGTCAATGATTAGAGCCATACAAATGTGAAAGCATGCCACATGCTGCTCCAGGTGAGAATAGGCTTCACACTCCCTAGTTAAATCGCAGACACTGGCTCGGTTCTTCTTCACCAAAGCAATCAATTGTACTAGCAACAGGGACACACACACCGAGATGCTAAATAATACCCTTTCTTCATTAAAATAACCAACAGGAGCAAGTTCTTCTGGTGCATTTCCTGCAAGGCATGATGCTGTATCAGTGAATAACCTGTGCCTAGTGAGAACTTGCTAGCGAGACCTTGCCAAATAGTGAATATTTTTCATCTTTTATATGCAGAGAAACAAGGAATCTGATTGGTTGGCTATTTCTTTTTTCATTATTTATTTTCTTCTGCAACCCCAACATTGAAATAATCATATTTTCTCCCACACACAAATATAAGGCAGATACTGTTAAATCTTTATTCATGTTGCTAATTACTGAACATTGTATTTGCATGAACTTTACATTACAGGCAGTCCCCAAGTTACATACATCCGACTTACATACGACTCCTACTTACAAACAGAGGGAGACAACAGGAAGTGAGAGGAAATCTACCCCTAGGAAGGGAAATTCACTCCTGTAAGCGTTATCATTGGAAAATGGTGTCCCCACTGAATCTTTATCACCAATCCTTGTTTCCATGACAACCCAAATTTTTCAAAGTCCAATTGTCACAGGGACAGAATGAGGTGAAATCTTCTGAATAGGGGCACAGACAGCAAAACAAATGTTACAGGGGTGTGTTAACAGGGGTGTTAACCCTTCCTATGTTATCCAAAAAAACGTAAAAATTATCTTTTTTGGCTGGAGATACACTTAAAAATTATACCTGTTCCAACCTACATACAAATTCAACTTAACAACAAACCTACAGAATCTTGTTTGTAACCCAGGAATTACCTGTATTGTAGATAGCCATTTGTTTTTAGACATATGAGCAGCATTTTGGAAAAATACATGTCAATGCACCAGAAATGCAGCATTTAGAACTTTTTGAAGTCCATCTTTCAAGTGCCCGACATAACACAAGAAAACATATACAACAAGACCAAGATCAGATCAACTAGAAAGTAGCGTATCTTGCACCAATGTATAACCCCATTAGAGACGCCAACTACATTCCTAAAGGCATCTGATACACAAAAGTGATTGGACTTAAATATAGTTTATTTGTTGTTTATGTATTTCATTTTGGACATGATTGGGTATTCAAAGAGAACAGGAATTTGATTCTTACATCATTGGATAATCAAGTGAATCACGTTTTGAGTAATCCTCAACTCATATAGTAAATCAGCCTCATTCTGTTCATATTCAAACTTTGTAGCTGAGCTTGTAGTTTACCTATTCTACTTTTATTCTATTAATTTATAAGGGAACATTTTGCTATTCCAAACACACTTCAGTGATGCACAGGCTACTTCATTTGTTATAAAACTTTTAACCTTCTCAAAGATAAAGTTCTGTGTTCAAACAACAAAGGATTACCACAGTTAGCTTCTTGTTTTACATTTTGCATGCTACGTGTTTTTATGTTGATTTGTATACTGTCATTACTTTTCTCAGATGGAGTGCAGTACACTTTACATGTAAATGCATCTTATTATACCTCACGCGCAGCATGTTAACTGCGGTTCAAATCCAGCAGCCACCTGCAGTAACCCTTTGATAAGGGTTTTAATAGAATAGAACCAATTAGTATTTTTTAGATTAGGGTTTCTCAACCAACATGGAACCTAAGCATTCCTTCAGAGGTTGCTAGGAGTTTCTTGAGCAATGAACAATTCCTACCTCTCAGATAAGTTCCCACTGACATCATCTATCTTTTTAGCTTTCTGCAAGGGGGTAATTCTTCCCAATGACCACAAGTGTTAGGAGTATTCTTCCCACTGACCATCACAGTAATGTATCATGGCTTGTAGACATTTTTTTAGCAGGGGTTCCCTGAGACTGGAAATTATTTCAAGGGTTCCTCTGTGTTGAAAAGGTTGAGAAAGGCTGTTTTAGATCATTCCTTTACATTTACTAGAAATGTCTGGCATCACTGAGGCATGTGACATTGCCCTTCCTAAATGCCTTGCATTTCAATAAGCAAAAATACTATCTGCTGCAGACCTAGAGAGGCCTGTGAGGTTGTGGCTAATGTTGTTCTTCACCCATTGCTGCGGCACAGAACTTAGGTGTGTTTAGGGGTATAAAAAGAGATCACAATGCTGTAAATACTGCCTTTTTAACACTGATTACCAGTAGCCTTTTGTATACTATCAGGAACCATGAATCAGACCGAGACAGAAGTATAGTTAAATCACACTTGTTTAATAATAATAATAATAATAAGGTAAACAGAGTAAATGTAGTCAAAACAAGCCAGAGTTCAGTAACCGGATCGGCTAGTCAGCCAAGCAAATGTCAGAGAGCCAGAGATAAACGTAGTAGTACAGCAAGCAGGATCAGGTGCCAGAAGGAACGTCAGCAGAGCAAGTCTTCAACAGGAGCGCAGGAGAAAGCCTCTGTGATGTTGACAAAGGCGAAGGCAGAGATCAAGTGAGCTGGATGGCTTTAAGTAGGCAGGACTGACAAGCAGAATCAACAACAGCTGGGTAACTGTGGAGAGAGATGGGAGCTGGCAATTAGCCGACAGCTGAGCGGCCAGCTCAGAGAAGGAAGGGCTGAGCCCAGCCCTGACATATACCTGGTGTACCATTAACACCAATGGCCCGCAATCAAATGTGTTCATTTTGCATTGGTGACCTATAACTTTCTTGCTTTAAAAAAAGTAGCCAGTTAATTGTCAATTAAAAAGAAGATGAATAGTTACAAATCATAACGGAATAAAATTACAAGTGAATGCCAGCCCCACATATCACCAAGAACATTATTAACCAAAACCTTTCCTCCAAACTCAATCTTCTGGAACAAAATGTAAGCCTTGACCCATGAACTGTGATGAGAGAGATGGAGGGTGAAATGATGTACAGAGACCCAGCAGTTATGCATGTCCTTAAATTCTCAACTAACAAAAGAAAGAGCTCACCTGAGACCCAGTGTCTGCCTTTCAGTAGCAGGTTTAAGCATCTACCATAGCGATGCCAACTACTGAGTCATAACATAAAGTATTCTGCTCCATCAAACAGCACTGTTTTTTTCCCCAAAACTTTCATGCCACTTAAATAAGCCAATATAAAAACATGAACGACATTTAACAGACGTTAAACAACTAAAGAGAATACACTTTAAAGATTCCACCCACTCAAGTGCCATAGATTTTGTTTAAGAAGAACTATATAACAATACATTTTAGCTTATGATTCATTGGTCTGCAAGAACAACAAAAGTAAATGTAAGCTTAAGAAACTGCCCCAGTGTGCGTTAAAATAACACGTTCTGGGAGAATGTGATAGCGGTAAAAGAAAGGGCATAATTTTGCACATGGTGTCAGTAGTTAATTGTTACCTTCAATACCACCCACTTGGCCAAAGTCTGTGATTTAATTCAGTGCTGCTCCACAGAATTGCTCCAGTTTCCTTTTATGCTGCTAGAGGAGCCTCCTTGATGAACTCTTTTTGTCAGCTATATGACGGGCAAGGCACTCGTGGGTTGTGCTGCATCTGACTCACACAATCTGTTTCTACATGGGCCAGGGGAACATAGGCAAGTTCACAAAGAGATGTAATAGGTTCCTGTCATTCCCGACACTGCAAGTTTCTCTGCTGTGTTATTACTCAATGTGAAATGTTCTCAAACCTAACAGCGCATCCAAAACAAAACGATATATATACAGGAAAACAACACTAGCAAGTGCTAATCATTTTAGCTTGGCTGTGAAATACTTTGTAGGAAATCAGGCTGCCTTTAGCACTGGTGGGCACAGATTGTATAAGGATCCTCTGCAGAGAACTAGCATCGGCCCCACTTTATGGGGTATCATCTTCATCCAGCTTCTCTACTAATATATGCTTACCCTCTTAGGGACTCTACTGTATATGGTGGCAGCTAGCTCACGTGTCAGTCTTGCATTGTTCTTTGCCACGTCATACTATTCCCTACCATATTCACTATTCACTTCATCTTAACCTGCACCAGGCCCCAAATGAACATCATTCCAGAACCTAAACCTGAACCAGCATTATAAGAACCACTTACATCTCTAGCAAGAATGGAACCAATGGAATGCCACTTTGCTTAAAATAAAGCAAATCTACAGAGACCTAAATATTCAAGATAAAAAAAAGGCTTTCCTCCATCCTCACCTGATGGTTTACATGTGTTTGTCCTGATATTTAAGACCCCTGTGCAGGTGACAAGCTGCCCAGGAAATATCAGCAGTCATGATAGGAGAACTGCATCTTTTGCACCTATACTGAGCACATACTAAAATCCTAAATGCAATTTCAAAAACAACCTATTTTATTTTAAAAAAAAAGGCTTTGTAGGGTACAGTTAAACATATCTAGACAATGTTTACAAAATAGAGCCTGTATAAAACCTCTTCTGCTTTTTAGCAGGACATTGCAAAGTTTTCAATGAGAGATAACAGATGTCTTTCCTTATCAGAAGAAAGGTAAAATACTTTATCTGCACAACAATATTTAGCAGCCGTAAGGCTTTGGGTTTGAAGGTTTTAAAGTTTGCTGGACAGTTGTCACTGTGGTGTGCTACAAGCTGGATATGTATACGATATATATATATATATATATATATATATATATATATATATAATGGAGCTTGTTGGCCCACTTTTATTGCAGTGAGAGAAAAGAAAATGTCCAACAAAATGCTCAGTTGCTCACACAGGGGTTTCCACCGTCAATGCAAAAATAAAGTACGGTTCAGCCTCCTGGCTCTCTTTAGCAGCACCGCTGCTCAGGCTTTGTGCCTTGGTCCTCCTGACCTTGTAACAGTGTCCATGGTTTCATGTACAAATGCCGTACCTCGGTTAGTACTCTCTCTTTCGTAGCCTTCCTGCTGCTCCAGCCCACAGGCTTGGGTCCTCTATCTGCTCTGTCAGACTGCACCATGCAGACATGCATGCTTGTGGCTGCTCTCTTACACCCACATGGATTTCTCGGGAGGGTGGAGCCCAGAACTCTGGTCCTAACTCTACAAAAAGCCCAGAACCCACCTGCTCAGTGTCCTGGCTATTCTTAATACTTGGTCCCAGGATTGGAGATTTCTCCCCACCTAGATCACTGCTAAATCTCTGGGCTCTAGATCCCAAAAAGAGTTTTAACAACCACTGAGATAACAGAAAAGACAGTTTTACTCCATAAACATGCATCCTCAACCTGCTTAGTTCAGAATCCTGGGTGGCATACACCATGACAGGGAACCATACTATCACAATGTATATTCAAGATTAATTTGCTTATGACACCATGAAGCTGCCTGGGTTTAATTTGTGGAGGGTTTGTTAAATCGTGTGTAAAGTCTGTTGAACCCCATTGAAGTCCATAGGAGAGTGAAATTTTGATACAACATTTTGAAGGCTTTTCATTTTCAAGGCTGATATGCGAGCTATTGCCAAAAAAGGCCACAGAGAGCTGGGAAAAGGGTATTTTTATGTGACTTTAAGAGCAACACTGAACATGCCCAAATCCTTTGAAAAAAAAAAAAAACATGCTGCCTTAAATCTGCACCTGTGAATGAGCGTACACTAGCAATGTGTTTTACCCTTAGGTGCGAAGGGACTAAAAATTGTGTATTTAAACAAAGACATAAATATAACTGTTAAGTAGACCATATTTTTCAGTAATGATTAGATTATTGTCTTAAAACATGATGCCCAGACAAACTACTACAATACAAACAATTCCGCACTGTTACCGTGGAAAAGGTCAAAGCAGCATAACCAGCAGTGCTGATTGACAGGACACATCTAACACCCTTGAAGGTTACTCTTAATTTTCTTCACTTTCTAATAATCAATTATTTGTCACATAACCAAGCCATTCTACTTTTGTTTGAGGTATATATATTGTCACAATAACCTAGCTATTCATTTTCTTGTGCGTTATGTCACATTCCATCATCAGAGAGGCTCCAAAAAGCAGCCATATTGACTGATGTTATGTCTTAATTATTAATCCAAGTTTACAGACCATAATTCAAAAAGATAGAACAAACAACAATAATGATATGCAATATGTAATAACCTTTAGAAACCAATCAGACTAAAGTGTCTATCAACTATACCCTCTACAATATGATTGTACAATCGCTGTTCAATTTCCTTTAGATTTACGAAAATTATGGACTAGGAGGACCCACCTATCTATCCATTCACTTTGTATCCAATCAGGCAGGCCCTTGCACTACAGAGGTGTCCAACCTGTGGCCCTAGTGAGTTTAGCATGTCGCCCAGGCCTGTCTAGAGGAACGTGGGGATGCTGTACAAACATAGCAGCTGTGGCAGTCTACATTGACAAGCCAGGCAAATGCACGCCTGGAGAGATGTCAGGGATGCCGTGCAAATATAGTTGATGGGTTCAGGATGTGTCTGCATGAGGTTAGCTGGTGAGCCACTTCCTGTGTCTTACTGGTTTTCATGTCCCAAATCTACGTACCAGGAAGTCTTGATCTTTTCTATAGCACACACGGGCTAAGGTAAAGCCTTGTTCTAAAAATCAAAGAAAGCTTTTATTTTTCTGCAACAGAGGTACATTAATGGTATATTGTTACATAGAGGAGATGAAATTAAAAAAAAATTAAAAAAACAAAGTGAACCTAGCCTACAAACTGTTATGTTACATACAGTATATCTCAGTACGGCGTGCTGCATGTATTGCTATTAACCTAGTTTGCCATCTTTGCCCTGGGCATTGTATGGCCTTGCTGCTGAGGAGGTACACGACAACCTGGGTGTGGATTAATTATTGATGGTAATCAGGGCTTTTTTTTCTCAGAGAATAGATGCAGGAACCCACTCTCCCCAGTCAACTCCCTGCCCCCCTGCCCCATCCCATCCCGCCACCAATTCCACCCCTACTGCCCCCAATCTCGCCATTCCTTGGGGAAGAGAAGTAAAATGATGCCAAATAATAGATGTGGTCAAGGCTCAGAACTGTGTTTCGCACACAATTAAAGGTTCAGGAAAGTGTAACACACAGAGTTGTGCAGTGTTGATGAGAGTGTATCACAAAGTGTGCAGAAAAAAAATTAGCATCCCCATTCACAGCTCAATTCCCCACCCCCCCATCCACAGCTTGCCTTCTCTCACCTCCCCCCCCCATCTGAAGCTCACCGTCTCCCACCTGTCTATAGGTCACCCTCTCTCCCATCCACAGCCCACCTTCCCTCCCCATCTGAAGCTCACCACCCCCCCCCATCCACAACTCACCTCCCCTCCCCATCCACAGCTCACCCTCTCCCCCTTGTGTACAGGTCACCTTCTCTTCCCCCCTGTCCACAGGTCACCCTCTCCCCCATACACAGCTCAAGCTCACCCTCTCCCTCCCTATCCACAGCTAAGCCTCTCCCTCACTATCCACAGTTCATCCTCTTCCTCTCTATCCACAGCTTACCCTCTACCTCCCTATCTACAGTTCACCCTCTCCCTCCCTATCCACAGCTTACTTTCTCCCCCTTGTGTACAGGTCACCTTCTCTTCCCCCCTGTCCACAGGTCACCCTCTCCCCCTTGTGTACAGGTCACCTTCTCTTCCCCCTTGTCCACAGGTCACCCTCTACCCCATCCACAGCTCACCCTCTCCCTCCCTATCCACAGCTCACCCTCTCCCTCCCTGTCCACAGTTCACCCTCTCCCTCCCTATCCACAGCTTAACCTCTACTCCTTGTGTTCAGGTCACCTTCTCTTCCCCCCTGTCCACAGGTCACTCTCTCGCCCATCCACAGCTTACCCTCTCCCTCCCTATCCAGAGCTCACCCTCTGCCTTCCTATCCACAGATCACCTTCTCCCCCCCGACGTGTCCACAGGTCACCCTCTCAACCCCCCCAGTCCACAGCTCCCGCCCTTACAGCTCACCCTCTCCCTACCCATCCACAGCTCATCTCGCCCCCTCTCAATCCCCCTTCTCTCCCCCACATTCCACAGTTTACCTTAGCGTGCACCCTCCCCCATCCACAACTCACTTTTGTACCCTCTGTCGACATGTCACCTCTGCACACAAATCCACAGATTATCTATCTGCCCCTCCACATTTTACTTCTGCACCTCTGACTACAGCTTCTCTTTAATCCATAGCTCTCAACCTCCAATATTGCACCTTTGCACCCCCAGCTCCCCACACAGCTCTCACTGTGCACAATACCCCCCCCAGCTCTGACCTCTGCAGAACAACCTCATCATTTCCAAAGCTGTCTCTCTGCACAGCCCCCCCCCCCCCCAGCTTTTCCCTTTGCAGCTCTCACCTCTTCAAAGTTTACAGCTCTGTTTATCTTCACAGGTTTGGAATGGTGTAGTTGGCTCCGTTCTTTAAGGAGGAAAAGGCTTTTTTTCCCCCCTCAGCCTACTGTGCAGTCTCCTCTGTGCAGCGTCATGTTTCAGATCATCAGTGTACACAGAGCCGGGGAGGACTGCTACACAGATCTGATAGGCAGCAGGAGTTGACAGAAGATACCTCTGGGAGCCTCCGATTAAAAAACTCCTTACAGTTGCAGCGTCTGGATCCAGAGCACCTATCATCTGGTGTGGGGAAGGTGCCCTGGGTGCCGGTGCTAGCACACAGCCGGTGGAGGAAGTATAATAGAGAACTTCCTCCACTGGCTTCAGTGTTGACTGACAGCCTGGAAAGGATAGGGCTGCCATAGGTGGTAGAACACCTCATCATTTCCAAAGCTGTCTCTCTGCACAGCCCCCCCCCCCCCCCCCCAGCTTTTCCCTTTGCAGCTCTCACCTCTTCAAAGTTTACAGCTCTGTTTATCTTCACAGGTTTGGAATGGTGTAGTTGGCTCCGTTCTTTAAGGAGGAAAAGGCTTTTTTTCCCCCCTCAGCCTACTGTGCAGTCTCCTCTGTGCAGCGTCATGTTTCAGATCATCAGTGTACACAGAGCCGGGGAGGACTGCTACACAGATCTGATAGGCAGCAGGAGTTGACAGAAGATACCTCTGGGAGCCTCCGATTAAAAAACTCCTTACAGTTGCAGCGTCTGGATCCAGAGCACCTATCATCTGGTGTGGGGAAGGTGCCCTGGGTGCCGGTGCTAGCACACAGCCGGTGGAGGAAGTATAATAGAGAACTTCCTCCACTGGCTTCAGTGTTGACTGACAGCCTGGAAAGGATAGGGCTGCCATAGGTGGTAGAACACCGTTCTGCCGAGTTCCAGCTGAAAAAAGTCCCGATGGTAATAATGGTGCACATGGAACAGTGTAAATCCAGTTAAAACTGTGTCCACATTTTGCTTTGCGGATTGTTGTGGTAAACTGCTAGTGATCAAAGCTTCCCAATGAACTGACCAACATTCCCTTGGTGGGTGGCCCTGTCAGCATCCTCCTGCCCCATTTTCTATTAAAAAATAAACATTGAAGCAGTGTGGAAATTTGCAGGACGAAATCTGGCTACATCCAATTAGATGCAGAGGCTGTTCAAGTATAAAAGAGATGGATTTACAGCTTTACCCATCTGTACTGTTCTATCCTGGATCGAGGAACCTGTTCGTTTTTTATCGTTCAGCCTACAGGCTCAACAAAATCATTTATAGTGTGGCCAGCTTAGGAATACAAAGCAGTATGTATATACAAAGAATAAGGTAAAAATGGAGAGCTAGGTAGGTGACTAGTAGGTAGATAATTAATAAGAGAGTTCCAACAGTGTGAAATGTCTATTAAGGAGCAAAAGTCCATATACTACGGAAGCCAGAACTGTAAAGGATTCTGGCCAATGTCAGTGTCGGTAGCTAGCTGTATGATGTGGGATCCTCCGCTCAAAGAGGGGCTTAAACCAGAGTGCTTGTGTCTCATTACCTCCAGGAAGAGAAGAGCCCCAGGTGCTGGCTAAATGCTGATGCAAGTAAAAGAGAACAAGAAGGCCTGGACAGCCGCACACTGGAATGGATAAATACGTCTTATTTATTCAAAATACAGGATCATGGGGTACACAAAACACGACTGTGGGGTGGTACAAAAATACTGACGCGTTTCGCACTTACACCAAGTGCTTACGTAAGGCCTTCTTGTTCTCTTCTACTTGAGCCAGCTGTATAGAGTAGAAGACGAATCTGTAAACAATTGAGAGAGAAAGAGAGAGCAGCGCCACTCTGGGTGTAGTATTGTAGTTTAAAGTATCAAGTTTAATGAATAAAATTCAACTAACATTGAGTAGAAGTATACAGGCATGTGTGTATGGTAATCAATCTTTAGGGCTCCCTTACATTCAGCTGGTCAGGGGTGATCATCAGTCCCGGCCATTCCGGTGGACTCTGAGGCTCTGAGGCTGGATGTGATCAGTGCAGCAAGCATGTCAGCCGTGATGGACAGGAGGCATGGTAGAGCTCACGTTCAGAGCATGCATGCTCCTTCATCAGGCAACTAATGCCTGATGAAGGTGCATGCATGTTCCGAACGCAAGCTCTACCATGCCCCCTGTACATCTGATGCCTGATGAAGGAGCATGCATGCTCCGAACGCGAGCTCTACCACGTCCTCTGCACATCACGGCTAATGTGCTTGCTGTGCTGATCAGATCCAGCCTCGGAGACTCGGAGTCCACTGGAGCGGCCTGAACTAACGATCACCCCGGTCCAGCTGAATGGAAGTGAGCCCTAAGGACTGATTACCATACACACATGCCTGTATATTTCTATTCAATGTGAGTTGAATGTTATTCATTAAACTTGGTACTTTTAACCCCAATACTACACCCAGAGTGGCGCTGCTCACTCTTCCTCTCTCAGTATGTATATACATCAGACCAGGGCATAAGAAAATGCACAAATTGCAAATATAATATAAAACAATTAACATAAATCAGTTTATTAAACTGAATCCACACAAATACTAGAAGTTCATCAAGATCTATGCAATATATCTTTAGGATACTTCTATTTAAAAAAAAAAATGCTTGCTGTCTTGAAGTACATTCCGTAAATATGTCCTCAAATAATGGCTTTTCCTACATAATTGACTGTCTTATTTTCTGTTGTGATGAGATGCTGATATGTGTTATTGTGGCCACTGTGTTTTCTCTGGGCTGAAGAAATTACTGCTGATGTGCAAGCTGTGACCAGCCATCAACACCCTCTTCATTCATATACAATGTGTGGTGTTTTCTCATCCAAGGCTTTGCATTTGGATGATGATATAAGGAAGAACCAAGGACAGCTGCAGCATTCAGGCCCAACCTGTCAGCATGTGACAACAGTAATCAGTGACCTCGCCTGTGATTCAATCAAGATGCAGCTTTCTGTTACAGAACGGAAAAGAGCAGTCCCAAGCTGGTAAATTAAGTCACTCAAGGTTCCTATTAAAATCTGCTTTTATTATTGCATCTAGAGGCATATCAGGGGCTGACTTAGTAAAACCAGAGGAAATAAATAACACAACATTCATTTTACGGAGACAAGAATTCTTACTGGTCACTATAGGCCATAAGTCCACTTTGGAGCTCATTTGCTTTCTATTCCCTTTTACGCTAAGTTCACATGTATGCGTGCGGCTGCGGGAATCACATCTGTTCCCGCAGCCAGATTGTGCTGCTCTTAGGAGAAGTGCGGGGCTTTCATTCATGCTGAATGGCACCGCCTGCGCATCTCGGCATGCATCGCATTTGCTGCTGCATTTTTGAAAAGCAGCATGCACTTTTTTTTTTGTGGAAACGAAGGCACAGCAACCCATTGCAAACATGAGCCGTAAAAACACTAAGGTGTGAACCTATCGTAAAAGTGGAACTTCGCTCTTTATTTCTGTTTCTGATAAAAGTTCTCAGTCATGATTTGAAGCAGTTCATGAATTCAATAATGATTCAGCCCTTGGCCCTAAGTGAGGAACACATGGCGCATCGCAAAGGACACTTTTTTTTTGCAGACTGCTAGTGGTTTTACAGGCAAAATCTGCCCTAGTATTATCTTACCACCAAAGTCTTTTGGTCAGCTAAGAACTCTGCATGCCACTGCCTAAAGATCCCCTCTTTTCTCACTCATTTAGCCCACCCGCACCTGCAGAGGACTGTACCATGGCTAAGTCCTATATTGCATGTTATTTCATGATATTGTTAGGGGAGTAGTTATCCAGTCTAGTCTAGATGGACATCACACTTTGTGGAATTGGTTATTTGGTGGTTTAATACCTATAAGACTGGGATTTAACTTGGTTATTTGTGGTTTGTTAAATGTTGTGGCCAAAAGATATTGACCATGACTTAAATTGAGCGCATGTCTCTTTGTTTATTGTTATTGCTCCCTATTTAACATGTTTCTGCCAAGTCTACTAGTGTCTAAAGTAATATTAAAATATAAAGCCAAAATTTACTCTAGGCAGCCATTCTGTATAATTATCTGTAATGACTGGGTTTTCAGAAATCATCAGAGCTTCCAAAGTGTACAGCTTTTTAGAAGCATACCCCACATATAAATAAACCTCAAATAAAAATAAAAAACTTACAGTCTAATTAAACTTTCAGTTTAAATCAGCTAAATACCTATTATGGTGCATCAAAGCTATAAAAGTCTTATGCCGTGTACACACGGTCAGACTTTCCGATGGGAAATGTTGGATGTCAGCTTGTTGGCTGAAATGTGTATGCTCCAATGCTCCATTGAACATTTGCTGTCGGACTTTCTGCCAACAAATGTTGGCGAGCAGGTTCTCGAATTTTCCACCAACAAGTCTGTCGCACAAACGTTCACACATGCTCAGAATCAAGTACAAGCCGGAAGTACTCGGTTTTGTAAAATTAGTGTTCGTAATGGAGATATCACATGACTATTGAACTTCCTTTTTATTGGCTCTTCATACGTCTCACGTTACCACGTTCATAATTGTTGGCCAACATTTGTGTGACCGTGTGTATGCAAGACAAGTTGGAGCCAACAACCTTCAAACAAAAATCCACAGTTTTGTTCTCGGAAAGTCCAATTGTGTGTATACGGGGCATTAGAGTTTGTTTTCTTTTTTCTGTCTTCTGCCAGAAAGGAGTGGTCTCTCTATAAAGGACTGACATAGTGCCTGTTAATTCAGAGCTAGAACTCTACAATTTGCTCAGGGAGTGTCATCTACTGACTGTAGAGCTATAGGTCTGACTATGGTGGGTAGGATGTGCATTGGACTTCTGCAGAGAAACCACTGGTTCTGCACAGAGAGCAAGGGTCCCACTCTGCAGCATGCTGATAGAGAACAGGCTTTTCTATCCAGATCACCTTCTATTGAAAACAAACTATCAGACTTTGTACAGATTCTGTTTTGCACTTGGAATGTATATAGCGAATCTGAACTGAAGGCTTAGCTGGGCTTTAAAGCCCAATTCTATTTTTATCATACTCAATAGCGTACAATCCTAAAATCTTCATTTCTAGAGTATAGAACTTCATTGGAAAAGAAGTGTTGCAGAAAAATGGTTAAATAAAGGAAATCCCAGGAGGAAGAGGGGTAGCGGAGCAGCCAACGGTCCCTCTGCTGTGAGGGTTTTGCAGCATTCACCTAGATTTGTGTTAATTTCACCCCTTCTAGACGTGTTAAAATGCACTTTTCCTTTATATCACAGTTTCTTTTGCAGATGACAGCAAATGTATGTTCACATACATTGACTCAAGATCTATCGGCCTAATTGTGTTGTAATGAAATGCAGATATACCTTGTTTCTATGTTTTAAAGCGAAATTAAAGGGAGGAATATTCACTTTCACAATGCTCTCTCTAGCGCTGGCATCTTCTCCTGTGTGCTGGGTTTTGGCCATCTTCATTGGCTGGTGCAGGATGACAGCACTCCTGCGTATGCACAGGAGCTAGTCATCCCAGCACACAGGATCAGCCCAGCTTACTGACAATAATGTTGGGATCAACCCAGATTACTGACTGGCAGCTGGCTCAGCCTCATAGCATGCAGTTGAAAGCTTGACTTAGCTGCTCCCGCCCCCTCCACAGCCCGGCACTCCAGTAAACATTGGAGGTACAAGAGCACAGAGTGGTGACTGACAGTCACCGCTGTGTGCTCAAAGCAGACCCGAGAACTGAACGATCAGTGGTCTTTGATCGCTCAGCTCTTGGTGTAGAGCTGGCGGGGGTATATATGTTTGTTGTTTTTCATTCCTGCACTTCTCTTTTAATACTGTCTGAAGATGAGGAGTTGCTGCATCAACCAAACACACAAAGCTTACTGCACTTAAATCTGAGCTCCAGGCTAAATACTCACATCATTGGTTTTACCTGCCAAAGCATTTGTAATTATGTCCAAACACTTTTGAGATTCATTACATCTTCCAGTCATTCAAAACTGTGACACTTCTTTTTTTAATTAAAGAATGCAATGGTGTCAAATCCCCACCCAGACTACTGATTGGACAATAAAAGAGCAGAAAAATACAGATGAGTCACCATTTCTACTCTCTCCTCCTGTCCTCCTTCCAGTTTTAGCATGTTCAGTATTTAATAAAGAAATACTCTCACTTTGCCCATTCACTGTGTCAAACAAGCCCCCCAACCCACGGACACCCACAAACTGCTCTCCAGCTGCTCCTTCTGCTCACTTCCTGTTGAGTCTACAGCATAGGAATGGAAGAGAAGTCTACCTTTTGAGACAAGAATGGCAAAAAAAAGAGAGAGGTTTTAACTTTCCCCTACTCTATTCAAAATGAAAAAATTACTTTAGATATACTTTAAGATTTTTGCATACATACCTGAAATTTAAAGGCATGGTGTGTTCTTACTCAAAGTGTGGTAAATTGTGAAAAGAAGATAGCATTAAAGTGTTACTAAACCTAGGACCCTGCATTCTCTATATCTGGTCTCCCACAGTACACAGAACATAGAAATGCTAATAGTTTAATAGTTTTTTTAAATATAAACTGCTTTTCTCATCAGCAGTTAGAGCAGACTTCTGACTTCTATCAGTGTCTGGTTAAAGCTTGCAGGAGGAGTTTTCATTCTCCCCTGATTGTCCTATTAAGCTGCAGAACCCCTGACAATCTGCCTGGACAGTGCTGATTGGCCCTGTGCTAATAACATGCACTCCCCCAAGAAAAAAAGCTCTCTAGCAATACACACCAAACTGAGCATGTGCAGCTTGCCCCAAAGCTCTGTTCAATCAGCAGATAGATTGGGGACTGTAGAAGAAGGGGAGGATCAGAGAAGACAGCATCAATCAGCCTTTTTTACACAAGTCAGAGGATTAACTCCTTAGGTTCCACAGTGAGTATAACAAGCATGCTTTACTGCATATATAGACTGATTTTACTGTTGTGGGTTTAGTAACACTTTAACCACTTCGCGCCCGTGCTATAGCCGAAAGACGGCTGAAACGCGGACGCTATCTGCTGGGTGGCCGTCCCTGGACGTTCTGCTGTTTACTTCTGTGATGCGCGCTCCCGCGGGCGCGCATCGGGGAAGTTTTGTGCTGGCCGTGTCCCTTGGACACAGCCAGTCACAGATCGCTGAAAACAGGCAATCATAGCGGCCGTTTTCAGCGCGATCGGCGGTGCCAGTGAGAGATGATCTCAAATGTAAACATATGAGATCATCTCTCATTGCCAGCTCTCAGTGCCATCTGCCAGTGCCAGTGCCATCTGCCAGTGCCATCTGCCAGTGTCTCTGTCAGTTCAATCTGTCAGTCCCATCTGTCAGTCCCATCTGCCAGTGCCATCTTCCAGTGCCAGTCCCATCTGCCAGTGCCATCTGCCAGTGCCTCTGCCAGTGCCATCTGCCAGTCCCATCTGCCATCAGTGCCACCTGCCATCAGTTCCACCTGCCATCAGTTCCACCTGCCATTAGTGCCACCTGCCATCAGTGCTATCTGTCAGTGCAACCTGTTAGTGCAACCTGTCAGTACCATCTGTCAGTACCACCTGTCAGTGCCACGTTCCATCTGTTATCAGTGTCACCAGTGCCACGTATCAGTGTCATCAGTGTCACGTAAGTGTCACGTGTCATCGGTGCCATGTAAGAGTGCCAGCTATCATCAGTGTCACTTGTCATCAGTGCCTTCTGTCATCACCAACAATGGCTAGAAGATTATATTCGGCTGAGGAGGTGTACAATTTTCTTGTGGGAGACGAGAGCAACAGGGAGCTCTCCGCTTCGGATTTCTCCTCATTTTCAGATTCTGAGTCTGACGTGGACTACGAGCCTGTCCTAACCAGTGGTACACTGACAGCCTCAGAGGAGGAGGATGAGAGTCCGCCCGCCAGAGGAAGGCGTACTGGTGAGGAGGCAGTGCCATCCACCAGCACCGCAGTGCCATCCACCAGCACCGCAGTACCTCGGCAAAGGCCACGTACCAGTGGGGTGTCACCTCAGTACCAAAGGGTTAGGTCCCATGCCAGCCTTCCCTATTCCCTTCAAAACCCCTTGTGGCTGCCTCCTAATTCAGGAGAAGCTAACGTTCCCCCTTTCACTGCCCAGCCAGGAGTCCAGGAGGACACAGAAAATTTTTCCCGATAGACTTTTTCCACCTTATTTTTACTGAGGACATGCTTGCATCAATTGTGGCCCAGTGCAACTTATATGCCCAAAAATTTATAGCAAGTAACCCATTATTAACCCTATTATGCCCGTCCCTACGAGTGGAGAGCCCTAACAGTGGAGGAGTTTAAAATTTTTTGGGGCCTCACATTCTGTATGGGACTAAACAGAAAAAATGAATTACGTTCGTATTGGTCTACCCTCCCCATCTACCACATGCCCATCTTTTCCTCAATAATGCCCAGGACCAGATATCTCATAATTATGAGATTCCTACACTATAACGACAATACCCAGTGCCCTCCCCGAAATCACCCAAATTTTGACAAGCTTTTTAAAATTCGGCCCCTAATAAATTATTTTTCTGAAATCTTCCCCCAGTTGTTTACCCCAGACCAACACATATGTGTGGATGAGTCCCTTATCAAATTTTCTGGCAGGCTGGGCTTAAAACAATTTATTCCCACCAAAAGGGCCCGCTATGGGGTGAAGATGTACAAATTGTGTGATCGTGCTACAGGGTATACCTATGCCTTCATGGTATATGAAGGGAAGAACACCCAGCTACATCCCCCTAATTGCCCAGAATACATTGGATCGAGTGGAAAAGTCGTTTAAGAACTCATAAACCCACTCCTGGAGAAAGGCTACCATCTGTATGTGGACAATTTTTATTCTAGTTTGCCCCTGTTCCGAAACCTTCACAGAAAGAAGACTCCAGCATGCAGCACCGTAAGGACGAATCGGAAGGGCTTTCCTCAAAGCCTCGTCAACAAGGAGTTAAGAAGAGGAGAGGCGGCGAGCTTATGGAATGAGGAAATTCTGGCTGTGAAGTGGAGGGACGGAAGGGACGTCTACATGCTTTCGTCGATCCACAACAATACATTTGTTGAGATCACCAGGAGGAATGGCCCAATTTAAAAGCCAACAATGTATCCATGAATACAACATGTATATGGGGGGTGTCGGCTTCAAAGACCAGATGCTCGAACCCTACCTTTCCACTAGAAGAACATACCAGTGGTATAAAAAAGTTTTGATTTATTTATTTAATTTGGCCATATACAACACCTATGTAATTTATCACAACTCCACTGACAGACCCAAACCCTTCCTTGGCTACCAGGAGGAAATCACCACTGCCCTTATATACCCGAATGGCCCACCAGAAAAAATTAGATCTGATGTAATTAGCAGACTCTCTGAACGCCACTTTCCCGATAAAATCCCTCCCAGACCAACAGGCCAAAAACGTCAGAAAAAATGCCGGGTGTGCTCCAAACGAGGGGTGAGAAGAGACACCACTTATCATTGTCCCCAATGTCCTTCCCAACCAGGCCTCTGCATAGTTGACTGTTTCCGCCGTTACCATACTTCACTAAATTATTAGTGAAGTATGGTAAACATAACCCTCACTTCCTGCCATTTACCTTCACACCCCTTATGCCTCTGCTTGCTCTGTAACTGACCCTGGCTTGTTATTCGACCGTGCTTCTGCCTACCGATTCTGTTTATATCTCTGCCTGATCTGGAACTGATCCTGGACTGTTATTCGACCACACTTCTGCCTACCGATTCTGTTTATACCTCTGCCTGATCTGGAACTGACCCTGGACTGTTATTCGACCACGCTTCTGCCTACCGATTCTGTACATACATCTGCCTGATCTGGAACTGACCCTAGACTGTTTGACCATGCCTCTTGCCTGCCTCTTGGACTGATCTTGTACCCTGCCAGTGGACTAGTGGGATTCAGAACACAGGGGTCTCACATATGTAAGGGGCTCCAGAATTGTTTTTCTGGATGAAGAAAACAATTTCAATTGTTTTCTCATTCCTAGATTAGGGTCTGGAGACTCGGAGACTTCAAAGAGATTTGGGTGGGAGAAGCCTCTACCCCTGTCCCCATTCTGTCCTGAACGAGGCCCTACTTCTGCCTGCTGCCTGTAGGACCTATGCCATCATGCCTCTGCCTGTCGCATGAACTGACCACACCACATGGACCTGACTACTACCAGGACCAATATATTGGCACTGCTGACAATCTCTGCCTGCACTGACCCTGGACTGTATATGGACAGTATCCCTGCCTGCTGCCTGTACTGACTATGGACAGTATTCCTGTCTGTTGCCTGGAAAATTGCGTTTGCTTTTGCTGACCAAGTCCCTGCCTGCTGCCTGGACCAGTGCTATCCTCCTGTGTACAACTGCGCTACTACAACCACAGGTAATCTTTTGTTTACTCTTTACTCAGTATAATGTATTTTGGGGTGTAATTCTTGGTATGTGAATGCTATGTATCCCTAGAACACCTGATGGTGTTCCTTGCATGTTGGGCCTGTGTATGTGGCCAGACTGTGTAAAAGTCTCACACATGTGGTATCGCCGTACTCAGGAGGCGTAGCAGAATGTATTTTGGGGTGTCATTTTTGCTATGTACATGCTATGTGTTGGAAATATCTTATAAATGCACAACTTTGCGTTAAAAAAATGAGTTTTCATTTTTTTTCCACATTTTCCAAAAACTTCTGGAAAAAAATGAACCATTCAAAAGACTCATTATGCCTCATAGATTATACGTTGGGGTGTTAGCTTTCCAAAATGGGGTCACTTTGTGGGCGTTTCCATTGTCCTGGTGCTTCAGGGCCTTCAAAAGTGTAATAGTTGGTTGAGAAATGAGATATGTAATTTATGCTCCTAGAACGCCTGATGGTGCTATTTCAATGTTGGGCCTCTGTATGTGGCCAGGCTGTGTAAAAGTCTCACACATGTGGTATCGCCATACTCAGGAGGAGTAGCAGAATGTATTTTGGGGAGTCATTTGTGGTATACACATGCCATGTGAGAGAAATAACCTATTACAATGACAATTTTGTGGAAAAAAAAAAAAAAATCTTCATTTTGGGTCATTTGGGGGTATTTGTACTTTCCTGGCTTGTTCGGGTCGCAAGAAATGAGATAGGCCACCAGTACATCAGGTGTGATTATTTTTTTATGATTTGCACCACAGCTTGTAGACTCTCTAACTTTCACACAGACACAAATAATATCCACTAATTTTGGTTATTTTTACCAAAGATAAGTAGCAGTATAAATTGTGGCCAAAATTTCTGAAGAAAATTAATAATTTGCAAAATTTTATCACATAAACTAAGAAAAATGCATTTTTTCAAAATCTTCGGTCTTTTTTCATTTATAGCGCAAAAAATAAAAAACCCAGAGGTGATCAAATACCACCAAAAGAGAAAAAGCTCTATTTGTATGAAAAAAAGGACAAAAAATTAATTTGGGTACAGTATTACATGACTGAGTAATTGTCATTCAAAGTGTGACAGCGCTGAAAGCTGAAAATTGGTCTGGGCAGGAGGGGGGTTTAAGTGTCCAGTTGTCAAGTGGTTAAAAAAACATAAAAAACCCCAAACAAACAGCAACAACTTATCAACTTATAGATTTATCATTTAGATATATCAGGCACTTCCTTTTGGACACTGACTGTGCAATGTTCACACCCCAGTTGTCACTCTCTGCTGCTTTGCAGGAAGCCTGTGTCAAGTGGACAAAGGGTCCTCATTCACTGCTGGCTTTGCCACAATTAAGGCGTTTTCTAATCAGACCTGTTCATACTTCTCTGCACAAAATGCCATCATGTCCCCATTTCAACTTTCCAAAAATCATTGGGTTCCGTGTTTACATTACAGGCCAATGATACAGAAGTTCCATTGATAAAACACTGGGATTTAGTAATAGATATTCCTTAATAATGGCCTGTAACATATGGACCACTGATTTATCATTGAGAAGGTGAAATGGGGACATGTTGTTATTTCCCATAGAGAAGAATAAATGGGTTCATTTCTTTTTCCTTTTTTTTTTTTATGCATATTTTTGGGTTTATTTGATTGTTTGAGTTTTTTTTTTAGACAATAGTAAATAAATAAATACAAATTTTCATAATCAGTGATCATTATCATATGTGCCGGGATAAATTTTAAAAAAATGAATAAAAAATTGTATCAAAACCATGTTTGGGCCTTTTTCTAATGTTTTTCAAAATTTTTGCTGTATTTTGTTTATATATTTTGGCAATAGGACAATTCAATAGCAACTTGAAAAACTTAGATGGAACACAATTTTTTTTCCATATTGTTTTAGTGTATATTATTGTTATATATTGAGAGACTTCAAATAACAGTAAAATAAAATGCTTATTTACATTTCTCAAGGTGCTTCTTGCTTTCTCTTTTCATACCTGTTGTCTGAAAAACCTTAACTAACAAAAAAACAACTTCCTAACAAAAAACACACCTATAATATAAGCTAAAGACGTTCAGGAACAATTGAAAACCCTTTAAAGTCACAAAAACAACATTAGCCACTGCAGCTCTCACGCCTTACATTCTTTTCAATAAAAAGACTTGTTTTATTTTTATTTTTTTAATGTAATTAAAGAAACAAATGAAGAAGAAGAGAACAGAAAGAGACAGTCAGCTCCTGACAATGTATGGAAGGAAGATGGTGGTGCAGGAGTAGGTGTGCAGCAGCAGCAGGGTGGCAGATTGCAGCAGAACAACACAGGGTTTGTTGGGCATGTATGTTTATTGAGGATAACAATGTACAAGGGAATTAAAAAAACAATGAATTGGGGGGGGGGGGGGGGGGTTGGGGGGGATCAATTTCTCTTTAAATAAGAACACACATGGTGGGTATGGTTTCCAAGGTGGGTATGGTTTTATATTTATGTATTTGCAAGGTTGCTTAAACTTACATCATATGCAGATCAAAGGCCACACCATTAATCTGTTATTAATGAACCACAGTATTTAACATGTAGCAAAATAACATTGCTACATTGTTATTTCCCTCAACACTGCTGACACTTTTCTGCTAGTGTCATGTATCAATCTAGTATCTAATATCAAGTACACAATTTGCAAGAGCAGCTTCTGAGATACTAAAGAAGTCATTGAAATAAAATCAGATAACTTTGCTTATCCCTATTTAACACTTTTCTTATCAAGTGTGTATCCTATAAAAACCATCTGGATAGAAACACATGAAATTCGTTTTGAGGGGTCACTTGCCTAAAAGTAGATTTAATGTTCCAAGGTGGGTATGGTTTTATAAGAACAACAAGGAATAATATACCTAGCTTCAACCCTTGTACATTTACCCTTTAGTGTTTGCCACCATTAGTAATCATTTGTTACCATCCATCAATGTCTGTCAGTCTGTGTCCTTCAGTGACTGTAAATACCAGTTTTGTGTCTCATTAAGTTTATTAGGATTGACCTTGTGTTAAACACAGGCATCGTGCATTTATACATTCATTGAATGTGGCGAATCCTAATATTCTTCTAATTATAGCAGGAGCTACATTATCTCATATATTATACGGCCGACTGGCTATTCCTCAGGTAACAAATAACCCATTTATTTATGTAACTGGGAAATGAATGATAAAGAACAATAAATTAGTTATCTAGGGAAATTCCTTTTCTACATTTGAACAAAGGATGCATTATATTTATACAATGGTGTCATTAGCTAGGATAGTAATAGACAAGAGTTGTGAAAACAAATTAATGTGGGATGACTGGGTTAGAATTGAAGGTCACTGTCAATAACATCGGAAATATGTAGGAAGCAGATCATGAAATCAAATTCATGCATGACCTTAAAAAGAAACTGAACTCTGGAAGCTGTGCCCACTGAACTGACCAAATTTGGTTCCATGTATGGCAGGCTTTACTTTTGTTGTCATTGGGAAGAATGGCAGCCTTACGGACAGCTAAAGAGATCACTGGTCTCAGTGGTTACTTATCCAAAAGATTACAGATGCTCCACTGATGCCACACCTCTGGCTCTGCCAAGTGAAGTTGGCCCTGGAACTATGTAGGCACCATCAAATGGGAGGTCCATTTCCACCTGTTCAAGGAACCCCTAGCAACCTCTGGAGGAAACCTAGGGTTTCACAGACACGTGACTGATAATGGGTGGTCTAAAGTAAAAGTACCACACTGTGGGATTCACATTGCAGGATAACAATCATGAAACATGAATACTGTGTTAGAAAAAAACAAAAAAAACAACACTAGATATCCCAAGGATTATACGGTAAAATGTCTACGTTTTGGATAGAATACGGAATGACTAATCCAGCATCTCAGTCCAGGAGCTGAATGCTGATCTTTCCTAATTCCTAAAAAAAGATGGTGCCATCCTTGATATTGTCAGGTGTAGTACGGTGAATTCTGTGTTACTTATCATGCCTACTCTTAGTATGCATGCACCTAAAATTAAAAATATATATTTAATCCTAGGTTCACGATAAAGCCCAGCTCCAGGCTGCGTGCTCAGACTCCATTGTCTGTATGTTTTGCTGTTTGTTTTAAATACTTACCTTTTTCATAAGTCCTCAGGCTGGTCACATAACACCACAGGATCCTCTTCTCCAGACTGGGTGATCCTTACTGATGCAGAAAGTAACACTGAAGTAAAGACGTTAATGCCATCTCTGCTCCATTCCAATGTAAATGAAAGGCACCTCTGTAAAACCATCTTATGGGGTGTGGTAATGATGCCCTGCACTCACAGTATGCTCTCATTCTTTTGGGTTAAGCAACACTGGACATCATTCAACTTAGAAGATTGAGGACATCTTGTAGTGGAAATGGGGTACAGCAGGGGTCAGTTGCAGACTGATGTTGTGTATTGAGTTTTTATTTACCACTACCCAGGTGGGACCTTTTTAGGAAAAAAGGCAGACATTGCTGACCTTCTGAAAATTGCATTTTGCTTGGTTGTCTCTGACCACAATATATTCAGAGTCACTGATGCAATAAACATAATCATTAGGAAAGCAATACCTCCTGGTTTGCATACTTGTTACATGGTAGTGGCCCAGAAAGTACCGAAGCCACTAAGCATGTTAGCCAGTCAACTTGAATTCTCAGAAAGAGTGATGAGTAAATGCAATCTTCATACAGCCTTATTAAAGGCCTCCTTTAGACCCACTGAAAATGGACTCCTTACGTCACCAATGTTCTGGTTATCAGATTCTTATAACGTTTAAGGCCTTTTAAGGCCTTTTCAAACCTATGATCTTGTCCTTGGTTCCCTACAACTATCCCATTTAGACCACATTCAGAGCAATATGGTCAAACAACTTCTACTGGATTGTTAGTGAGATTAAACTAAAGTTTCATCAACAGGAAGTGATTTTAAGCATGCTTGGGATAAATATAGATTTCTACCCAGACATTATACCTAGACTTCATAAGAAAAAAAAAGGGAAAGTCTTGATGGATTTTTTGGTCTTTTTCAGCCACCAATCTTCCATGTTTCTAGGTTTCTAACATTCATGCCAATAAAGTAAAACCACATTTTTTCATCCATTTGAGTTCAGTTTGTTATGCATTACTTTATGTTACAAAACCAGGTCAAAGGAAAGCAGAATGCCTAAGAGCACAAGGGTGTCCTATGTGAATCAATTATTTATCTAGTTTAAACCAATCTGTTATGTTATCCTTTCTTTATTTCATTTCCTTGCTAATTTGATTCTGGCATGAAAACTGTGAGCTGCAAATAAGCATAGAAAGTTAATGGTGACCTTGGAAATGTTACATTGCCTTGGGTGCTGCCAGAAGTTAGAGCATGTCATTCTTATGCATTTTTTTACTGGTACATTTTCCAAGCACTCAACTCAATTGCTTCAGTGAAAGCATAGCCTTAAATAAATATTGTAAATGTTTTTAAGGAAGTCTTTAAACCAATCAATTAAAAAATCATATGACCTTGCCAAAATTTATTAAAAGGTCAGTCTACAGGAAACTGGTATATCATTTTTTGGTTGATGCTGGAGAGTTAAATTATATATACTGTCACTTTTTTGTGTTGAGTAGGTAAGGTGAAGGGCTCCTGTGAGGTTTTCATTTGCTGTCTGTGTCTCCACTGGGGAGATTCGCCTTCACTATTTATCCTGGTGACCATTGTCACCAAGGCAAAAAGTGATAGAAAATCCAAACGTTACAATTTTCACTGAAAGATAATGTGAGACTAAATCTTACAACAGGGACACCTGTTCCAGCGGCAACTGTCTAAGGCTGGCCATACATTATACAATGTTCTTGTACAATTTTCCTTTAGAGTTTAGATTTTAGAATTTTCCTTTAGATTTACCAAAATCATGTAATATGAGGCCAAACCTAAAAACTTTCCATTTGTATGCAATCAGGCAGGCCCTTGCACTACATAGTTGAAGGCAAATCTAAAGGAAATTAAATAAAAAAAATTGTATAATGTATGTGTAACGTGAGTCACTTTGGGTGGGGGGCTTGTGGAACCCAGCTTACCTTGTAGAGCACTGGAACCAGAGGGGGGACAGCACAATTACAGTGCAGTTTAATACAGAAGGGACAGGAGGGCCCTGCTCGTAGAGCTTACATTCTAAAGGGAGGGGGTGGCGTTACAAAAGGTAATAGATGCGGGGAATGATTTGATGGGTGTTTGTTAGGTGGGTGTGGGATAGGCTTCCCTGAAAAAGTGAGTTTTCAGGGATCTCCTAAAGGTAGACAGGTTAGGGGCTGATCGAATATATCGGGGCAGGGAGTTCCAGATGATGGGAGAGGCTCTGGAGAAGTCCTGGAGGCAAGCATGGGAGGAGGTAACAAGGGAGCTAGAGAGCAGGAGGTCCTGGGAGGAGCGGGGGGCGGGGGGCAATTTGGGTGATATCTGCAGATGAGGTTGGTGATGTAGCTGGGGGTGATGTTGTGAATGGCCTTGTATGTTGTGGTTAGCATTTTGAATTTTATACGGTGGGGTAGGGAAAGCCAGTGAAGGGATTGGCAGAGAGGAGCAGCAGTCATGAATCAGTTAGTGAGGTGTATTAGTTTAGCAGCAGCATTCATAATAGACTGAAGAGGGGATAGCCTACGTAAGGGTAGGCCATTAAGGAGAGAGTTGCAGTAGTCAAGGCAGGAAATAATCAAGGAGTGAATAAGTTGCTTTGTGGTGTCATTAGTCAGGAAGGGTTGAATATTGGAGATGTTGCAGGGGTTAAGGCAGCAGGATTTAGCCAGTGATTGGATGTGGGGGCTAAAGGAGAGGTCAGAGCCAAGGATTACACCCAGCACCCTGGCATGTGTGGAGGGACCAATGGTTGTGCTGTTGTTCTTAATGGTAAAGTCATGGGGGGGGGGGGCGGGAAGGAGGAAATATAACATGCTCAGTTTTAGAAAGATTGAGTTTGAGAAAGTGGTGTGACATCCATACCGATATGTCATTCAGTAAGTTTGAGATCCATGAGGAGATCGAGCAGTGGAGAGATAGATCTGGGTGTTGTTGGCGTAGAGGTGGTATTGGAAGCCATGGGAGGTTATCAACTGGCCCAGGGAAGAGGTAATTATGGGATGGATATTTATATTTGTGTTCCTTATTGCTGATTGGACAGTTTACCCCGCCATGAATCCAAGGGAGGGGGCATTGTCCCTGAGTGGATATCTGTTGTTACATGTGTTTCAATAAACAGTTCATGGCCAGCTTTGTAACTGAGCTAGTCTCGTCTGTTTTTTTAGTTACCATATTCGGCTATAAAATCTGATATCTGAAGGTCCAGATTGGAGGAAGCAATGTACTGATGAAAGCACTCAAGCGGAGTGTGACGGGGATCCATTACAGTATGACCAGCTCAAGAAAGGATTTCCCATCACTTGGTAAAGATTCCTTACTACTTCCTGTTGCATCTCCTCTGGAACAGGAACTGAAGGGAAACCTCCCAGTGAGAGATAGGCCGCAATGATAAACTGATAGGGGTCCAAAACTTAAGATAAATATTTTGGCTATACGTACACATTAAAACAGAAGGAGTTCTTAGTGGTGGCAAAATTTGGAATTTGAGTGGACTGGACCTTTCATTTTAAACTCATTTAGATGTTTGATCACTTCTGTGTTGCTGTGTGAAGCTATACCTAACTTCTAGCATGTCAACCGGACATGCAGTAGAAGCTTACAATGCTTTGGGATAATGTAGTAAGGACACAAAATATATGAAGGTATCAGGTGCTGGACTGCTGTTCTTAGATTCTAAAATCATTAGATAAAAGTGATATTTAGCACTAATTTCTCTGTATTTAAACAAGACATTTTCATTGAACAAAATTATATTATGATGGCAATAACATATAGCAGCTCATCAAGGATTAACCATTAGTGGATTGCCTGAGCAGATGTCTCCTTCATCCCATTCCAAGGCACATGTATTAAAGTTGTGTGTGTTGACCAACATAACATGTATGTGTATGTAAACCCTAAATATGAACTTGTCTTACTTGCTCATTTTTGTCTGTCAAATTAGCATTTTCTGATATCTGCTTGATAAAAACCTGTTGATCCCGACAAAAATAAAAAATAAATCATTTAGCTGATAACTTTATGTTATCTTTGCCACTGTTAATTGTTATCAGCTTTATTCACAGTTCTCCCTGTGAACTATAGAACACCTCTCCTTTGTTATGAAGATGAGGTGATGTGACGGAGTCATGTTGTCCTAACACATTTCTTGTCCTAGAATGACAATACCACTCCTCCATAGATACAATATTGTGAGTGGGCAATGTCATACTAGGACAACAGGCAAATCGTGCAATGAATCATTCTAAAAAACGGATCTAGTATCACAAAGAAGAGCCCTAAGAGGTAGCAGCATGATATTTAAAAGGACCTTGTATTAAATAAATGGCATTGTATCAACATACCCTTCATAATCCACTCAGTGAGCAAAGTAATTGAAATTTGTACAATATGCTTTGGCTTCAATTGTTTTGCCGTGCAGATGATCTAGCTCAGAATTTAGAGAATGCCAAACTTTAACCCATTTCCATGGTCTTTTGGTCACATGAAGACGTAATCACATTGACATAATCAATCTCAGCACTTCCTGCCCAGAACTGGAGCACAGATGAAAGTCCTCTATAAGCCTTGCAATAATGAACAAAAACGAAAGAAGGGTGAATAACATATAGTTCTCTGCCCCGAAGGGATTCAGGGTACTCAAAAACAATATCAGGTATCAACAGGAGGACAAACAGGAGTGCAAATCCTATAGCAGCAGGCACACATGAAAGTCCCAAACTAGTTCCCAGGAGCTGTCTGCCACCCAGCTTCCACATGACACTCTTTTGTGAGGGAGACAAAAGATCCTTCTCCAGACCAGAACTCCAGGTTAGTGCATAGTGCTATCCAACTAAAATCCTTCAGCAAATCTTCTATAGGTCCTCAGTGCAGCAAATACTGAGGCCCAAACTGCAAATCTTACCTCATACTAGCTAACTCCCAGCAGCCCCATAAGAACTGGAACCCTCCATGAAGAGAAAAGAACACTCTGGAGCAGGCCCGGACTGGGACAAAAAATAGGCCCGGGCATTTTAGACTGAGCAGCCAACTTCTCCAGGGATCGGGGGGGGGGACGGTTGGTAGACATTCGCGGGGGTGGCTGGTGCGGGTCCTCCACACTGTAATGTGCAGGGACACGGTGATATAAAGGGAACTGTGCTGTAAAGGGGCACTGCAATGATTACAGTGCCCCTTTACAGTGCAGCCCCCTTTATATTACAGTGTCCTAGTCCTATTGTGGCCATACAATGCTAGTACTGTCTGTCTCCTATTGTGCCCACACTGCCCAGTGACACTGTCCTGCTCTCTTTTTGGTGGTGCAGTACAGCGTGGCTCTCTCTCTGGTGGTGCGGTACAGCGTGGCTCTCTCTGGTGGTGCGGGTACAGTGTTGCTCTCTGGTGGTGCGGTAGAGTATGGCTCTCTCTCTGGTGGTGCGGGTACAGCTTAGCTCTTTCTGGTGATGTAGGTACAGCGTGGCTCTCTCTCTGGTGGTGCGGGTACAGCATGGCTCTCTCTCTGGTGGTGCGGGTACAGCGTGGCTCTCTCTCTGGTGGTGCGGGTACAGCGTGGCTCTCTCTCTGGTGGTGCGGGTACAGCGTGGCTCTCTCTGGTGGTGCTGGGGCTATTAGTTCCCCCAGCACAGTCCTCTCTTTCATTTTTTTATGTCTCCTGTAGTAGCTGCTACAGGCACTTCTCAGCTTTTTTCCAGGTTTTCTCCCCCCCAGCAGAGTGCATGCTGGAGAGTGTAGTCAGCTCCATGCTGAAAACAATTGGGCTACCTATCTCTGGGACTACATTTCCCATGATGCTCCTCTAGTTCTCTGATTGGCCCTCTGTTGTGGCCAATGGTGAGGGAGGAACAATAGGCAGGAAGCTTTCCCCTTACATGTGTTGCCTACAAGAGAAGGGGAGGGGGGAAAACATCCTGACAGCAGCCCTCCCCCTTACCCACCATGTGGAAACACCTTGGCTGGAGGAGGAGGAGCAGTCCCTGGGAGCAGAGAGCGGAACTATCAGCTTGGCTCTGAGGCTGCACTGTGTGTGAGAGAGACACACAGCTCAGCCCATGCAGCCGAAAGTTCAGCCGGAGAAGGCACGGCCGCATAGCGGTAGCAGCGAGCGACGGCCATGGCCTGTGTTAACCATGTTCAGGCTGCATTCGCCGCTTACCTCCCGCTGTGCGGCCTGAACAGCAACATGCTACAGAGCGGACGGCCCCAGCCCACCGGGCAAATGCCCGGTCTGCCCTATAGCCAGTCTGGGCCTGCTCTGGAGGCCTCCCAAATATGTATCACCCCTCCCAGGGATTGGTTGAGGTCTGATAAATATTCATAACTGGGTGATTGACCCTCTCTACTCTATTTTCTGGAAACTTCCTCCAGAAACAGACAGGAGCAATCAATCATCCAGCCTAGGAAAGCCTGACCAGACCAAAAGAACAGATCCCTGCTCCACAACAGTGAAGCAAAAGCCTTTAGGCTAACAGAGGAAGGCTAACAGAGGCAGAGCACTACAAATATGTTTGGCAGCTCCCTAATACTATTCACAATGGGAAGCCAACAAATGTGTATTTATATGAATTAAGTGGGATATTATTATAGTTATGTTTTTTTTAAATGGGTTATTTATTTACAGATATGCTAATAATGCAAGGTAGACTTTAAAAAGTATGCTTTAATTCAAATATGTAGCCATGGCAGAAACATAATTATCCACTGTGTAAATTTTATGTAATATTTCTTACCTTTTTAATTAAAATCCAGATACTATGCCGAAATGTGTCAAAAACTGCTATTTAGTTTATCACTGTAAGCAGAATGTGTGGAGCCTGCAATGCACTCCACAAGCCCTAATTAAATGTGCTAGGAAATCTACATACATGGATGCATGGCATTTTAACTAAAGGCTTTTGAGGTAGTAGAAAGCTGTTGCTTAAAAAGGGAAAATGCTAGACTTAAGGCCCGTACACACGATCGGATTTTCCGATGGGAAATGTTCGATGTCAGGCTGGGTTTTCCGATCGTGTGTACACAAGTCCATCGGACAAAAGTCTAAAGTGCAAACACGCATGCTCGGAAGCAAGGACGAGCCAAAAGCGTTTGTAATGGAGAATTAACATTTGTGACGTGGCAAATTATGAAATCTCGAAATGCAGCGCACATTCTCTTCTTCTTTAATGGGATAATAATGAAGCTGCTTTTCTGGTGATACTGATGGAGTTATTGCAAACAAATTTTCAAAGGTTTTTTTTTCCTAGTGATATCAAGAATAATATTATTATGCTTTTTTTTTGGGGGCAAGTTACCACAACATCATTATCCCGTAGTTTTTAAGATCAAAGATACAACTATGTTGGTGTCCCTTGTCAATTTTACATTGTATTTTTTTAAATGTAACTCCCTACTCCCAAACTGTCATTTGAAGTAAAACACATAGCCAAGTATTATTCTACACATTTTTTTTATTGTGCATTAAAAAAAGAAAACAAATACAATTATACATGCTATCTGCCAATAGAACTTAACCAAAAAGTGCATTCTATGCATCCAAAAATATAGAAAATATACCAAATCAAATCATTATTCAACTAAAAAAATAATGTCAAAGCAATAACTCCAATAATAATAATAATAATAATAATAATAATAATAAATAATAATAAATAACAAGTTATCTCCTCCGATTCCGCAACGTGGCTGGTTGACGAACGGCTGTTCAGAAACAAACTGAATAGCGTGAAATGAAAAGCGCGAATCAACACTCACCAAACTTCTACTAACATGTAATTAGCAGAACGAGCCCAAAGGGTGGCGCTAAAGAGCTGAAAAACCACGTAGTACGTCTAGTACATCACTACGTTCGTAATTGTTGGCCAACAATTGTGTGGCCGTGTGTATGCAAGACAAGTTTGGGCCAATGCTCTTCAAACAAAATTCCACGGTTTTGTTGGCCAACAATCCGATCGTGTCTACGGGTTTTTAGAGTGGCCATACAAACTTCACACTGATGTTTGAATTGGTCCAGCCTAATGAGAATTGGTGGATGTGTAGTGTGGAACGAATACCCTCTGCTAATGTCAGAGAGAGTTCTGGCTGCAATACAACCCCTTAACGTCCAACTTTCTGATATGGGAGAAGGAGCACATTATAGCACATGAGCCGTGAGCTCTGTGAGTCCGACCGCGTGTCCAACGATCTTCTCACGGAGAGGAACAACGGGGAAACGCTAATATAAACAAGCATTTCTCCGGTCTGCCTAGTGACAGGACACTGATCACAGCTCCCTGTAATTAGGAGCGGTGATCAGTGTCGTGTCACACATAGCCCATCCCCCCCACAGTTAGAATCACTCCCTAGGACACACTTAACCCCTGCAGCGCCACCTAGTGTTAACCCCTTCACTGCCAGTCACATTTACACAGTAATCAGTGCATTTTTAATCGCACTGATCGCTGTATAAATGTGAATGGTCCCAAAATAGCGCCAAAAGTATCCGATCTGTCTGCCATAATGTCGCAGTCATGATAAAAATTGCTGATCGCTGCTATTACAAGTAAAAAAAAAAAATTATTAATAAAAATGCCATAAAACTATCCCCTATTTTGTAGACGCTATAACTTTTGCACAAACCAATCAATAAACGCTTATTGCGATTTTTTTACCAAAAACATGTAGAAGACTACATATCGGCCTAAACTGAGGAAAAAAAATGTTTTTTTTATATATTTTTGGAGGATATTTATTATAGCAAAAAGTAAAAAATATTGCTTTTTTTTCAAAATTGTGCTTTTTTTGTTTATAGAGCAAAAAATAAAAAACGCAGAGGTGATCAATTACCACCAAAAGAAAGCTCTATTTGTGGGGAAAAAAGGACGTCAATTTTGTTTGGGAGCCACATCGCATGACCGCGCAATTGTCAGTTAAAGCGACGCAGTGCTGAATCGCAAAAAGTGCTCTGGTCAGGAAGGGGGCAAATCCTTCCGGGGCTGAAGTGGTTAAAGCAGAATTAAAGACTTACTTTTTTTTTTTTCATTTTGGATAAAGTAAGGGAGGGTTATAACCCCTTTCAGATATTTTTTGCCATTGGGGAGATTTACCTTCACTTCCTGTCCCATAGCCAAAACAGAAGGAATGAGAGGAAATACCTACAAATTATGGGAATTCCTTGGAGCCACCCAGGTCACCAGAACTAGCGTCCCCATTGGAAGGTTTCCCCTCTATTACTTTTCTTGGAACAACCCAAAATTTGTGATTTTCTTTTACTTTCACTTTCAATGATAATGGTAAACAGGACAAATAGAGAGGGTGATTCTCCCTAATGGAGACACAGACAGCAATAAAAATAAAATAGTTATTCTAATCCATTGCCCCTCTATCCAAAACAAAAACAAAAAAACAAAAAAAACAAAAAAAACAAACCTTTTGCCTTTAGTTATGCTTTAACCGGTACCTATCTAAATGAGCCCTAGTATTTGTGTGTATGCATGTGAGTTAGCGACCTTAGATTGTATGCTCCATGAGGGCAGGGTCTGATGTGAATGTACAATATATATGTAAAGGGATGTGTAAATTAGAAAGATAAAAATACTAACTTGTTAAAGACGAAGTTCACCTTTTACAAAAACATAAATTGCACATGTTTTTGCAGATAAAAAAAAGTGCATTTATTTATTTTTTCTCAGGAGCTTGGAGAGCATTAGCCTTTCTGCCAGGCTGCAGGATAACTATAGAGGATTAGATCTAGGCACTCTAAAATGTTAGATAGAAATGCAGTAAGGTCTAGATGGGCCTTTCTCAACCTTTCAGACACTGAGGAACTCTTGAAATAACTTTCTGGTCTCAAGGAACCCTTGTTAATAATTACTATATTTACAGCTCACTGATTATTAGCATGATCGTCAGTGGGAAGATAGCTCCCTCCATTTGTGGTCAGTTAGAAGAATTCCCCTCCTTACAGTTTTAAACCCCTATTACATATTACAGTAGGCTGGGTGGGAGCACCATTATCGTGGGAGGACGTCATGTGATCACTGGACATGGTTAATGACAGGACACTGTACTGGCCCGCTGCCGGCACCATGTGATCGCTGTGGCCAATCACAGCGGATCATATGACAATTGTACACAATGAATGGCTTTGTTACATGCCATGGGTACTATTGTGATGAGCTCTGTGATTGGTCACAGTGATCACATGGTACACATAGGGCCAGTCATAGCCCATCCACAGGACATGGATTACTGGAACCATGTCCTGTGGTCTGATGAGACCAAGATAAACTTATTTGGTTCAGATGGTGTCAAGCATGTGTGGCGGCAACCAGGTGAGGAGTACAAAAACAAGTGTGTCTTGCCTACATTCAAGCAGAGCATGATCCCCTCCCTTTGGAGATTGGGCCCCAGGACAGTATTCCAACATGATAACTACCCCAAACAGACCTCCAAGATGACTACTGCCTTGCTAAAGAAGCTGAGGGTAAAGTGATGGACTGACCAAGCATGTCTCCAGACTTCAACCCTATTGAGCATCTGTGGGGCATCTTTAAACAGAAGGTGGAGTAGCGCAAGGTCTCTAACATCCACCAGCTCCATGATGTCATCATGGAGGAGTGGAAGAGGACTCCAGTGGCAACATGTGAAGCTCTGGTGAACACCATGCCCAAGAGGGTTAAGGCAGTGCTGGAAAATGATGGTGGTCACACAAAATATTGACACTTTGGGCCCAATTTGGACATTTTCACTTAGGGGTGTACTCACTTTTGTTTCCAGCAGCTTAGACATTAATGGCTGTGTGTTGAGTTACTTAGTTTTAGTTTTACAAACTGTACACTCACTACTTTACATTGTAGCAAAGTGTCATTTCTTCACCGTTGTCATGTGAAAAGATAGAATAAAATATTTACAAAAATGTGAGGGGTGTACTCACTTTTATATACCATTGTTTCTGGACTCTATAACTTTCCTACAGGCTAAATAATATACACTGATTTGGGTTATTTTACCAAATAAATGTAGCAGAATACATTTTGGCCCAAATGCATGAAGAAAGATTTTTTATTTGCAAAATATCATAACAGAAACGAAGAAAAAAATGTTTTGTTTTGTTTTTTTCAAAAATGTGAGTCTTTTTTTTTCATTTATTAAGCAAATATTAAAAGTAGTGATTAAATACCACCAAACGAAGGCTCTGTTTGTGTGAAAAAAAATCATAACAATTTCATATGGGTACAGTGTTGAATGACTGTGCAATTGTCATTCAAAGTGTGACAGCGCTGAAAGCTGAAAATTGGACTGGGCAGGAAGGGGGGTAAAAGTGTTCGGTACTGAAACGGTTAAAGGTCATCAGTGCCATTTGTTGCTCATAGCAACCTCCAGAGGAACCCCAGTTGAGTAAAGCAGATCTAGATGATTTAACCAAAACAGATAGACAGCATTGAATTTATTGAATAATCAGAGTCAGTGCAAGGATACGCACAAATTCCCTCTTTACAATATTCAGGTGATGATCATTAGAATAAAGCCTAAAATGATAAAAGACAAACTATTTTATCCTTAAATGCCTCTCTTCACAGCATGCAGCCAAACAAGACATAAACCCAAAGCTGCATAATGCTTAACTGACTGCTGTGAACGGTGAGACAGGACAAGAGGATTAAATAATAGCTTGGGTAAAGCTACTCTTATGCCCTAGAGGCCTAGAAGCACTGTTTGTGGATGAGCATAATATCCATGAGCCATATCCAGGTTCTTCCTACCAAATAATGCTTTCTGAATACAATACCAGAAACAGCCTTTAATGTATGCATGGTACTGTAAGGCTCTTCATCATCTACAGTAACTACATATTTCAGCATACCTGCCAGCCAATGGGCAAGAATATCCTTGACAGTTGCTAAACAATAGGTTTACAACTGCACCCTCTAAATAAATAAAACACTTGAACCTAGGGACAGTGTCTGTATTTCTTATCGCTGTTTAAAAGCAGTGCCAAGTCTCAGTGACTCCTGTGGTTCTCCCCCTTACCCTCCCGACTAGTGCTAGAACCAACGGTCTGGCCCCAAGAAGTATCTGAAGCCCAGGAGCTGATTGTTTCAGCTCCTGGCCTTCAGATACTTTTGCAAATCACTCCATAACACAGAAGCAATGTAAACACAATGGGGTTGATTTACTAAAGCTGGAGAGTGCAAAATCGGGTGCAGCTCTGCAGGGTAGCCAATCAGTTTCTAACTTCAGCTTGCTTTAAAAAAAACTGGAAGCTGATTGGTTTTTATGCAGAGCTGCACCAGATTTTGATCTCTCCATTTTTAGTAAATCAACCCCACTGTGTTCCAATAGAGTAGGAGGGGGTTAGACCCTCTGTTATGTCTTTATTTAGGTCTATGGCCTTGTTCACCTCTCTATGTACTGGTGACCATTGTTATTGAGAACAAAAGTAAGGGGTAATCCAACATTTTGGAGTTGTGCTCAGAACAAGAGCTGAGGGGATATCTTCCACTGGGGGACGCCTGTTTTAGAAAGAGGAGAATTCCTCTCACTTTGGTAAATTTCCTCGACCTTCATGTTGCATCTCTGGGACAGAAAGTCAAGGAATATTAGGATGAACTTCCTGACCTGTTAGACACCAGTACATCATATGTGAAAAACTGTAATCTCTGGTCAACACAACATTGGCATTTCAATCAGGCACAGATTTTAAAAGACAGGACTTTAATAAAACTAAAATATATAAAGTTGGACAAATTGCAGAACTGCATAATAAGCGGTCACCTGTATCATGTTCAGGCATCCCCTTGAAACCCTCAGACCTAGCCAATTAGAGGCTAGGTCTGAGGCTGAATTTAATTAGGAAAATCCTGTTACTTAAAAGCATCTTCAAGGCATTTGTTGGCCTTATTGGCCAAAAGGAAAGTGTGGGAGGGTGTAGGTAAGTTCACAACAGAAGCAGAATGTCCATCCGGGAGCTTTCTGGGCTCTCAGAGATCATTCATGTTGTCAATTTAGCATATGCGTATGAAAAACTGATGCCCGTTCTATTAGATTACAGAAAGAGAAATGTTGACTGGTAGCTAGAGATAAATGCACAATGCATTTGGATTTTTTTTTTAAAGTACTGTTGTGATTTAGACAACAATCTGCTTACGAAAAGTTTGGTTCTAGATTCTAGCTAGAGGATATAGTGATTTGTTTTAAAAAATCGGATGCATTACATAAAGTAGCACAGGGACCTGGTTCTGAAGTAAGGTAATTAATGGAAGTTAAACGTTTTATTTTTATTTTATTTTTATTATTTCACTAGCATGCTAATGAGAGGGGAGAAAAGAACCAGTGAATGCAAACTTTAGGTTTGCAGGTTAAGCTTTAAGATCCATTGTTTCAACAAACGTACACATAATACATACATGACAATGAGAAGACTAAAGCCTGGTACACACTATCCGTTTTTTGGGGGTTTTTTTCGTTCGATCCAGCTGAATTAATAATAAAAAAACTGAGGAGCTTGTTGTACTAACTATCCAATGTTAGTACAGCGATCTCCCTGCTGTGCTATTGCGTTCTGATAGGGGGACTGACCTCCCACCCCCACTAGGACACTAGGTCTGCGTTCTCAGCCATTGGCTGCCAGCTCTGATCAGTGGTCTGTTTTCCAGCATGCCTGTTCAACAGAAGCCGGCCCATGTGTACCAGGCTTAATGGAAAGAAACCTTTTAAGCAAACCTATCAGGAAAGAGATACAGGTGCTGCAATTGCTGCCCTCTTTTAGAAAATGGTAATTGTCTATTGTCACACTCAACAATTGTGTAGACAGTGAAGGTAATACTCCTGATTTACATAGGTCTAGGTTAGTGATTCTCAAAGTGCTAAAGTTTTTTTCCACTTTTGACAGGAAAGGAGAGATCTCTGGACTTGTTTACCATTAAAGCGGGGGTCCACCTATCTATCGTTTTTTTTTTTTATGGAGTTCATTCACAAATGATTATTCTCATGATCATTCTCATGATTATCTACTCACATGTTCTGTGTAATAAGTCCGCCTGTGTCTGATTTCGTTGTAAAGAATAACTTATAAAATTCACTGAAGGCGGTTTCCATCTTCATTGTGGGCATTTGAAGCCCACAAGCATGTATTTCCTGGATGCGGTGAATGCTGTGCTCCCAGCATTCACCGAGATGTTGTGATGACGCTGTTGCACAATGCATGCTGGGAAGCCTGAGACTAGCTCCCAGGGGACTGTGGGAGGTCTGGGAGAGGCTAGAAACACGCCTACTCCCATGGGAGGAAAACCAGGAAGTGCTAAGAAGATTAGAAAAAAAAGGTAATTACGGCGATTTAAATTTTTTTACACAGCAAGTCAGCATCTAGGCAAGGAAGAGAATGCATAGAGATAATGTTCAAAATTTGGGTGGAACCCCGCTTTAAGGATGTATACATCATCCAAGCAACTGATCCGCAGCAATTCAGAGCAGCAATGGGACAATAGTGAGCAGCAAATCCTTAATTAGGATAATTAAGATCAATATGACCATTGCTCCTTCTCAGCATGTTAGCATGACTTCTGTACAAATCTAAATCATGAACTAATAGAAGAAGGCATAGACATAGCCAGCAGCAGACAAAGTCAGCAAGGGGCCCCTATACACAAATGATATTTGGGTCTATTAATAATATTGTAATGACAAGTAACTTAAACAGTACATTATGGTTCACTGAATTGTGAGCTGTAATGATCTTAAAATAAGTAATTTTAAGCAAAAACTCTGAACAAAAAATTATACGTATGTTTGCAAATTGTACATTTTTGGGAGAAAATTATGATGAGATAAAATAGCAATTGGAGTAAAAATAACTCAGCCATCTTAGTGACTTGACCCTAATATGTCACTGTCACAAATCACTGTACTGTAACAGCACATTATATTGCATAATGCCATTACAGCAAATTGCGTAAATTGCACTGTAATACCAAATTAGAGCAACTACTACTACAAGCAAGAATCTACAAACTAGAAGAGAACATCATATCTTCTGTGAGGACAGAGACTGTGATAACACATTATATTATCCAGCAGAAACATATTATGTTGCAAAAGCTGTTTATAATAAAATGATCAGTATTCAGCTCCCACCACCCCTTCTAAAATGGTGCCCCCAAATTCTGCCACCATCAGACCCCTCCCCCCTAAGTTTCTCTCAAATTCATTCATCAAATTTATACTCCTCCCTAATAAAGGCCCCTTGATACACTTGTGTTCAGTGGGGGGGTATAATTTTAATGACCACCAATGTAATGGGAACATTTACACTGGCTCCCAATGTAAAGGTGGCATTTACACTAGCTATGTATGTAATAGGGGCATTTATACTGCCCACCAATTTAACAGGGGCATTTACTTTCACCACCATTATATTGGGGGCATAGGCGTGTGCACAGGGTGTGCGGGATGTGCCTGGGCACAAATTAACCTCTGGTCCCACTACACCTGGAGTATCCTGTCCAGTTCTAGGCACCAGTCCTCAGGAAGGATGTACTGGAAATGGAGCGAGTACAAAGAAGGGCAGCAAAGCTAATAAAGGGTCTGGAGGACATTAGTTATGAGGAAAGGTTGCGAGCACTGAACTTATTCTCTCTGGAGAAGAGACGCTTGAGAGGGGATATGATTTCAATTTACAAATACTGTACTGGTGACCCCACAATAGGGATAAAACTTTTTCGTAGAAGGGAGTTTAACAAGACACGTGGCCAGTCGTTAAAATTAGAAGAAAAGAGGTTTAACCTTAAACTACGTAGAGGGTTCTTTACTGTAAGAGCAGCAAGGATGTGGAATTCCCTTCCATAGGCGGTGGTCTCAGTGGGGGGGGGGGGGGCATCAATATGTTGTTTTCCGGGGCCATATATATGTAAACACACATGCATGTGTTTTTGCATGCATGTGTTAATGCAATAGGCTGCACACACTTTTGATTGGGGGCCTGGTGCTCAGTGTAAATTCCCCTATTACATTGATGGTCAGTGTAAATTCCCCTGTTACAGTGGTGATCTGTATTCATTTTTTCACCCTCTTATTGGTTGGCGTAAATGTCATTACATTTGTGTTCAGCCTGAATATATTGCAGCTTACCAGTCCTTAAATGTAGTGGCTGCATTTTTTTTCCTTAAATAATACTGTCACGGGCCCGGGAGCAGCGACACCAGGGAAAAGTTCTCCTCTCCATCGAGGAAAGGTACTGGTCGCAGTACGGACTGCGGGTGCGGTTTTTGGGAGAAAAACCACACAAGAAGCAGACAGCTGAATTAAGCAGGCTGGTCTGGGCAGAGATAAAGCTGGATGAGAGCTACAGAGCCCTCCGGCGGCATGTATCCCAAGCATGTCCCTGGATAGCGGATGACAGCCCAACGGAAGGCTTAAGCTACGGCGGCTTGGGACTGTTGTTTGTGAAGCTGACAGGGGACTCTAACTTTGGGAGTGATTTGGAGCGGCGGGTGGACGAAATCATGGATTTCAGAGAAGGGCTACTGAACATTTCGGAAGTGCACTGGGCACAGGAAGATTTGGAGTTTCTGGCCGTTCAGGAATGGGAGCTAGAGATCGCCTACAGACGGCTGCTAGACATTGCTCAGTGCCAGGGCTGGGCTCCCTTTGCCTGGGACTATCAGGAAATACCAGCTGACAACCCTGAAATCCTGGCTGAAGAGTCGGCAATGTGGCAGAGCGATAGTGTGCTTTGCCAACCTGCCCCCACAGCTATGGAGGCGGAGGTCTTATGGCGGATGCAGCAAGTGCTGACTGACCTTGATGATCCTGTTTCTGCATGGGATGATCTTGGATGGAGGAATGTGCCTGTCCAGCAGCATGCCAGAGAATCTGCAGTGGAAAATCTGGAGATTGCCATCCCCAAAACTGAAGTGCTGACAACAGAGCAGAGCTCTGCTAACCTCTGCCCAGCACTGATAACATCTTCTGGGTTCCATGGACAGGAGATGGTGAACCTCCATCCCCAGACACCAGTTGCAGAGACAGGGGATTTGATAGACTTTTCTGCTGAGGAAGAACCATCGGGTGAGCCCCCAGCAGAAGAGTTGGGATTAGGGCCAAACTTCATTGCGCTCTGCTCAGCACTGATGGCATCTTCTGAGTTCCACGGACAGGAGATGGTGAACCTCTATCCACAGACACCAGTTATAGAGGTAGAGGATTTAATAGACTTTTCTGCTGAGGAAGAACAACCTGATGAGCCTCCAGCAGAAGAGCTGCTATCATTGCCAAAGTTCTGCCCAGCACCAACAGTGGCTTCGGCCTTCCTGAGAGAAGAGGTAGTCGGCCTTTCTCCCACAACACTGACAGGGACATGTGATTTTCTGCCAGCAGCATCTATGGAGTTAAAACAAACTTCTCCAGCTGAAGATCTGGTAACTGAACAGAGGGTCCAAGACCTCTGTCCCACACTTTTACCAATTCCAGAGACTGGGGATTTAATAGACGTTTCTGTAGAGGAGGAACCACCTGGCAAACCCCCAGCAGAAGTGCTGGCAACCGGACAGAGGGTCCAAGACCTCTGCCCCACACCTGCAGCAATTGTGGAGGCCCAAGGTGAGGAGGTGGCAGTCTATCGCGAGCTGCAGATCAGGATCCAAGGAGAGAATGCAGTCATCACCTCACAACTGCAGCTTGATCTGGTGTCAGTTGATGGGGCTTCAGTCCCCACCTGTATACCCCAGGGATGCTGGGCAGTCGGCCCAGATCCCCAACAGCAGGATGGAGTGAGCCCAGTCCCCCTGTCTTCTCTCCAGCGGCAGAAAGGATTCCAGGGAGAAGGGTCAGTCCGGGCCTCTCCCCAGCGGCAGATATGTTCTCTGAGAGAGGCAGAGGATGGCTGGGTGAGTAATACACTGTTTGGAATGATTTGTTTGGGGTACTGTGTGGGTACAGGCAGTAGAGGACTGGAGCTGTGGACTAACTTCGGAGTCAACCCGTCTGGGTTCTCCTCCTATGTTAGTCTCCTGCCGAAAGGGGAGAAATGTCACGGGCATGGCCAGAGCAGAGGCTGTTGGAGAGGACTGTGTGCAAGCCTGTTGCCCACCGATTATGGGCCCTAGCATTTGAGGTGAATGAGAAATCCAGTCTGAACTGTATTAATCGGACTCAGTCATGTATATATTGTATGGGGACTCCTTACTGTATATTTGTGTCCCTGAAGAGGGAGGGGGGATTCCTCAAGCAGCCCCCTGCTGATAAGACTGATTCATTCTGCTGGGACACATCCTGTGAGGAGATGCTGGTGTTATCAACATGTGTTTATGTTAATTGAGAGAGCTGATCACATTAGCCACCAGCCCTGGCTAATAGACGAATGGTCTAGGCTGAGGAGGGGGGAGATTGTTGTTTGTATTGTTAATTGTATTAATGTGTGAAGCTCGGTGCCCACAAGACTGTCATCTGGTCTGGGTACATTTTGTAGTAAATTAGGTCATGTTAATTAGGTTAGCTTTGAGTCATCCCTGCTGTATAAAGGTCTGTGAGATCTCAAAATAAAGAGTGTTCTGATGTACTCCAAGACTGGTGTTGTCTAGTTCTTGGGGTTCCTATAGCCAGATCCATTGGACTCGTGTTCCAGAACTTAGGAAGCGGTATATGACGGAAGCACTCAAGCGGAGTGTGGGGCGTTCCGTGACAAATACCTAAAGGCAAAATTTTTTTTTTGTTTTGGATAGAGTGGAGGAATTAGAACACTTGTCGGTTTTTATTGCTGTCTGTGGCCCTCTCTATTTTTCCCGTTTACCATTGTCATTGAAAGTGAAAGTAAAAGAAAATCCCAAATGTTAGTTTGCCCCCAGAACAGTAATAGAGGGGAAATCTTCCAATGGGGGTCCCCAAGGAATTATCTTAATTTGCAGGGATTTGCTTTCACTTCCTGTTTGTCTATAGGACAGGAAGTGAAGGGGAATCTCCACAACGGGATACAAATGGCGAAAAAAAAATCTGACAGGGGTTATAACCCTCACTTTCTATCTAAAATGAAAAATAAAATGTTTTCCTATAGTTCTACTTTAACTTTCACCTGCTGATTCTGTGAATACTACAATTCCTTTACTTTCAGGTCTATGGTTTTTTTTCTCTACTAAATCTAAGGAGCAGTCACGGTTTTCACACAGGCTGGACTCAGTTCTGACTTTGTCTGCCTTTGTTCATCACCTCCATATGGTAGATTGATGGGACTTGTAGTTTACACAAAAATGATAAGGTGCTTTGTTTTTTTTATTTCTATCTCACAGTAAATGACAAGGACACTGCATTTCTGGCAAGATCTATGGGTAATGTCTGTACTTCTGAAAATGTTCTTGGCCTGAAAAATGAAAAATAATGCAGCCACCACTTCTAAGAACCAGTTAACTGGTAAACTGTTTTTGAGTTTAGATATGCTTTAAGTGACTGCTAACCTTCTAGGAGTATCTAAAACATTACGCAATTGTTGCAGTTAGAGTGTCCCAAAATATAACAACCTTGCTATGATGTTAGATTTAAATACGCCTGCACATAGCTGACAAATTCCCAAGTAATAATAAATGATGACTTTCAGTGCTATTCATACTCAATAATGACCCTTACAAACATAAGTTCCCAAGAATATATATTTCCATAATTAAAAAATAAAACTTTTAGATATGCTAGCTTAATATTACAAGATTACCTGGCTTGAACAGGAAACACCCCTTCCAAAAAGATACAGAATAGGACATTAGTAGTGCAGAAAGAGATGGTAACGATAATTAAGAATTTACATAAATTTTCTAAATCCAAAACTTCTTTTTTTAGTGTTGATTAGAAAAGGGAATAATTAGGGCTGGGGTCACACTGCTGCGATTCAATTTTGATCCGACTTTTAGCGTGATTATGTAGTGAAACTTCAATTTCACTTTGATGCTGCTTTGAAGTCATTTGCATATTCTATGGAGCCAAAATCGCGCTCCAATCACACCAAAGTAGTACAGGAAACGTTTACAAATTTGCGCTATGCTGAGTTGCATTGATGTGAACAGGCACCATTGAAAACAATGTGATTTCAAGTGTCATGCGATTCTGTGTGACTTAAGTCACATTTGAAATTGCACTAGTGTGAACAGAGCCTGAAATTTGAATTTATTTTTCTGCGGTCTATGTTCCACTGGAGAGATTTCCCTTCACTTCCTGTCCCATAGACACAACAGGAAATCTCTCAAAAGCTCTCTTTAAAAAAAAATATCTTTTCAAAAAACTTGCCATGCCTCTTACTAAATACCTTGGACTGCCTACTTTCCAAAAAGGGAATATTTGTACTGTCTCAAGAAATGAGATATGCCATCAGGATTGATTGATTTTTCTCTCTCTCTCTCTTTTTCATTCTCTCTCTCTCTCTCTCTCTCTCTCTCTATACAGTGGGGACGGAGAGTATTCAGACCCCCTTAAATTTTTCACTCTTTGTTATATTGCAGCCATTTGCTAAAATCATTTAAGTTCATTTTTTTCCTCATTAATGTACACACAGCACCCCATATTGACAGAAAAATACAGAATTGTTGACATTTTTGCAGATTTATTAAAAAAGAAAAACTGAAATATCACATGGTCCTAAATATTCAGACCCTTTGCTCAGTATTTAGTAGAAGCACCCTTTTGAATTAATACAGCCATGAGGCTTTTTGGGAAAGATGCAACAAGTTTTTCACACCTGGATTTGGGGATCCTCTGCCATTCCTCCTTGCAGATCCTCTCCAGTTCTGTCAGGTTGGATGGTAAACGTTGGTGGACAGCCATTTTTAGGTCTCTCCAGAGATGCTCAATTGGGTTTGAGTCAGGGCTCTGGCTGGGTCATTCAAGAACAGTCACGGAGTTGTTGTGAAGCCACTCCTTCATTATTTTAACTGTGTGCTTAGGGTCATTGTCTTGTTGGAAGGTAAACCTTCGGCCCAGTCTGAGGTCCTGAGCACTCTGGAGAAGGTTTTCGTCCAGGATATCCCTGTACATGGCCGCATTCATCTTTCCCTCGATTGCAACCAGTCATCCTGTCCCTGCAACTGAAAAACACCCTCACAGCATGATGCTGCCACCACCATGCTTCACTGTTGGGACTGTATTGGACAGGTGATGAGTAGTGCCTGGCTTTCTCCACACATACCGCTTAGAATTAAGGCCAAAAAGTTCTATCTTGGTCTCATCAGACTAGAGAATCTTATTTCTCACCATCTTGGAGTCCTTCAGGTGTTTTTTAGCAAACTTCATGTGGGCTTTCATGTGTCTTGCACTAAGGAGAGGCTTCCGTCGGGCCACTCTGCCATAAAGCCCTGACTGGTGAAGGGCTGCAGTGGTGGTTGATTTTCTACAACTTTCTCCCATCTCCCGACTGCATCTCTGGAGCTCAGCCACAGTGATCTTTGGGTTCTTCTTTACCTCTCTCACCAAGGCTCTTCTCCCCCGATATCTGAGTTTGGTCAGATTGACAGCTCTAGGAAGGTTCCTGGTCGTCCCAAACGTCTTCCATTTAAGGATTGTGGAGGCCACTCTGCTCTTAGGAACCTTAAGTGCAGCAGAAATTGTTTTGTATCCTTGGCCAGATCTGTGCCTTGCCACAATTCTGTCTCTGAGCTCTTCAGGCAGTTCCTTTGACCTCATGATTCTCATTTGCTCTGACATGCACTGTGAGCTATAAGGTCTTATATAGACAGGTGTGTGGCTTTCCTAATCAAGTCCAATCAGTATAATCAAACACAGCTGGACTCAAATGAAGGTGTAGAACCATCTCAAGGATGATCAGAAGAAATGGACAGCACCTGAGTTAAATATATGAGTGTCACAGCAAAGGATCTGAATACTTAGGACCATGTGATATTTCAGTTTTTCCTTTTTAATAAAACTGCAGAAATGTCAACAATTCTGTATTTTTCTGTCAATATGGGGTGCTGTGTGTACATTAATGAGGAAAAAAATAAACTTAAATGATTTTAGCAAATGGCTGCAATATAACAAAGAGTGAAAAATTTAAGGGGGTCTGAATACTTTCCGTCCCCACTGTATATATATATATATATATATATAAATATATATATATATATATATATATATATATATATATATATATATATATATATATATAAAGAGAGAGAGAGAGAGAGAGAGAGAGAGAGAGATCGCTATACATATATGTGTATAGATAGATAGATAGATAGATAGATAGATAGATAGATAGATAGATAGATAGATAGATAGATAGATAGATAGATAGATAGATAGAGATCTATATATAGATATATCATAGTTTGTGAACTCTATAACTTTCAAAGTGGTTAACTGGCAATTGCTCAGTCATGCAACACTGTGTGCAAATTCAATTTCTTTTGGTGGTATTTAATCACTACTGGGTTTTTTATTTTTTGTTATATAAACAAGTTTCTGTTCTAAAATTTTGCAAACAGATTTCTTTCTTCATAAATTTAAGCCAAAATGTAGTCTGCTACCTTTCTTTGATAAAAAAAATAATCCAAATCAGTGTATATTATTTTGTTTGTGTGAAAGTTATTGAGTCTACAAACTATAGTATATATATTTGAAAACTGGTTAGTCCTGATGTACTGACAGCTCATTTCTTGAGAGTAGATATTTCTACATTTTTTTTTGCAATAAGAGTATAATCTCATGCTCATGCAATTGAAAACCCAATGTATGGTACAGCCCTATTTCTGAAAAAAAAAGATATACCTGTTTTAGCATTTAAAGCTGAACTCCAGACAAACTCCAGACAAACAGATAAATACACACATGAGATACACATGTGAGCGCTGTTTTACCTGCCAAAAGATTTCAATTTCTGTCTATCCAGTGCTAAAATTTACATAGTTCTACCCTTATCCCTAACTAGTTGTAGACCTGATCTTTATCTGCGGTGGTTTCACTTTCACTCACAGGCCTCCCCACCATCCTTCGATTGGACAGTGAAAGGAGAAGCAGCGCACTGAGGAGTTCATCTGTGCTATCTCCTCCTATCAGTATGCCCTGCAGCATATGTGATTGGCTCCTTGTGCTGATCCCACCACTCCCCGCCCCCTGAGCTTAACTGTACAGACTGCAAGAGACCGATACTAAGTCAAATACAGGCGCTGCTTGCATATAAAAATACATTTAATGACGTATTAATGATATCAGAGCTGCATTAATTTATGCCTTTTATATCTGCCAGGAGTTCAGCTTTAACATACATGATGGAACACTTGTACATGACAACAGGAGAAAATAATTGTGGATTTATTTAGTTTTTTTAATTTCCTATGTATGGTGAGGTTATGCTTATTGTATGCCTGGAAAAAATTGTTAATGTATAAGAAGATTTAGAAGGTCACAGCGATAAACCGCTTTTATAAAGTGTGCCCCTGGGTAAATTTTGTAAAACTTTAAGAAGATTAAATCAATACAATAAACACTAAATACAATATAATAAATATCAAAACAATAAACAGCTTATATCACTTATAGAGGATGCAGCTCCAAGAGAAATTGATTTGCATAAAAAGTAATTTTTTACAAACCTTTTGTAAAATATATATATAATGAATATATAGATTGTTGGCAGTGTACATGACTTTTAACCAAACATAAAAATTTTAAAGCAAAGGATTATAGGAAAAAAAGATACTTACTTTCAAAATCTCTCTCATCTCCAGGACTTAATCCACTAGGGGAGACGGAAGAGGCCGCAGTAGACTTGGTGAAGATACCACTAATGAACTTCAGCATCTTCCTGTCCCTAGCTGCAGATGACTTGGCCTTGTCCCCAGTAGGAGATGCTCCCTCCTTCCCTAGTTTCTTCAAATCTTCAGGTAGTAGGTCTAGGTCACTGTTGTCCACTGTCCTACTTTTTCCCTTTCTAAATGCTTTTGGGTCACATGAGGATGGAGACAACAGGTTTTTTCCACCCCCAGAAAGTTTTGGAGTCTCTGCTCTTGGGCTGCTTTTTGTGGAGGACTTTGAACGACTTTTACTTCCTTCATTTTCAGGCCAGGACAATCGGTTGGAGCCACTTTTTTGGCTTAGACTTTTTTCACGGGGCTCAGATTTTTCCACTTGACTTTTAGAGGCCTTGGTGAGTTTGAGAATTCTACTCCCTTTTTCTTTAGATGGTGTTAATAGAACAGGAGTTATCTTTACTTGCTCAGGAGGCCCAGACAATCCTGTTAATCCTATTATTGGAGTACCTGGAGCTTTGGTCTTGCTATCCACTTGGGAGTTGTTCTTCTGAGATTCTCCAGACCTGTCTGGGCTGATTAAGAGGGACACAGTCACTGGTGCTTCACGATATGGTGTCCCAGGTTGACAGGGTACAGGCAGAAGTGGGCTGGATGGAGAGCTGAAGGAATATCTGGGCCCTGAAAAAAAAGTAGGACTTGAATGCTGCCGAGGGCTTCCGCTAAGCCGATTAGGAGAATTCTGAAGAAAGTAGTCAGAGGTGACACTAGTACTGATCCACATAGCATTCTGCCTGTGAAACAATCTTTCATGACGCTTACTCTTTCCAGGATCGTCACTGTCTGGGGTGAGATCTTCCTCCTCACCATGCAAAGAGGTGGATACATCACCACAGGGTGAAACGGACACGACAAGCGTAGATTCTCTAGTCTTTTGTGTGGTTGATGTTAGCTTACTGGGGCTTGAAGTTTTGTTTTCTATCAAGGTAACGGGCCTATCACTAGTTGCTTTGCCACCTGGAGATTTAGTCCCAATATTCTGTGCTCTGGCTCCTGGATATGTCCCTGTGCCAGTCACTGGAGCTTTTGTAGTAGATGAAGGTTTATTTCTAGGGGCTGGTGTTGGTACCATGTCACAAGATAAAGTCACTGGTTTAGTAATAATACTTGGGGCTTTAACTGGTGTGACAGTTGTTGCTCCAGTAGGTACAGTTTTGGATGCTGTAACAGGTGGTTTTGCTCCAGGATATGTGCCAGTATCTCCACTTTTTGTTGCTTTGCTTCCTGTAGACTCTTCGCTACCTGCCCCTGCAGTTGCTGTCTTAGCTCCTCTTGCAGCAGTTCTCGCAGCAATTATTTTGGCCTCACTAGGCTTTGCAGCAATTACAGGGGCTCCTCCAGATCGGGATGCAGAAAACAATGCTGATGCAGTGCGGGCAGCACTTATTGGAGGAGCTGTAACACGGGGTATGCTGGATGACACTACACATGGTTTGTCAATATTTTCAGAAACTTTGTTAGGCTTCTCCGTAGAAACTGGTAAAGCACTTGAGTGTGGTGGCGAGTCAGATGATACAGCTGGCACCTTTATTGCCTTTAAACTGCGACGGGTAATTCTAGATTCAGTAACTGGTTTCTCGGGGCTGACACCCTCAGTGATTCTGGCACCAGACACTGGTGTTAAAGGACTGCATATTAAATCCCTGGACACATCAGTATCCAGTGCTGGTCTTCTGATGAGAGATCCTCGAATTACCCGCACTTCTCCAAAGCGAAATTCCCTTTGACTAAATGGCACTGGAGCACTAGCTGTTCTGTTGTCTTTCATTGCTGGTGCTGGAGCTCCTGAAGATTTGGTGTTTTGCACAGAAGGGTCTCCACTGCTTGGTGCACCTGTGCGATTGTATCCCTGTACTGAAGCTGCATTACTTGCTGTGTTAGAACTCTTTTGATCCTGTTTCTGAGTTGTAGCACTTGATGACCCTGTGTCCTTATCAGTTGGTGCTGGTACTGGAATACTAGATGCCATAGTATTACTCTTTACCTCTTTGGGGATTGAAGGTTGAGATTTCCCAGTGGCTCCCGATGTTTCAGTTGCTAATGGCATTGGTTTCTTTGTTGTACATTCTGCACTGGCAACTGTACTAGAGCAAACTTCTTGAGGCGAGTGACTCATAATACTTGATGTCTCAGGGGTCGTTGCTGTTTCTATTGTAGTGCCATTAATATTAGCTGAAGCATTTCCTTCTCCCGGTAGTGTAGAAGATGTATCGCTTTTGTGTTTGGCTCCCATTTCCAAACCTGCGGAACTGGCAATTCCTGTGGCCTTCTCTTTAAGCACCGTAGCAGTGCTATTTGCACATTCTGCTTGCTTTGGAACCAATGTTTCAGCTTCAGATGGGACAGATTTTGAAGGAACTGGTGGTGGTGCATTGTTAGTACCTGAAGTCACCTTTGCTGTAACACCTGTCTCCACGCTGCTGTTAATCACAGGTAAACTGGCTTCTGTGGTGGACCTTTCTTTTCCTCCACTCACCCCGGAACCAGAAGAGGGCCCTCCCCATGCCCAGACATCAGAAAATTCCCTATCCAGAGATAGGCAATGGGCCAATCCAGGGGTGCTTCCAAGAGAGGGGGTGTCATGTCTTCGGTATACTTCAGTGCTCTCTGATTTTTTGTCCTCTCCTACAGCCTCTAATTTGACTAGGGTCAATGAGATGTGGTAGGTGGTCCTGCGCTGAAGGGTGGCTCCTCTGCTCATGGGTCCCCTGAGTGAGCAGCTTGCAAGGATAGCACGGTCTGCAGAATAGTCTGCCTGATGAAAGACGGTGCTGGTCTAAAATCAGCTCAACATATCCATCATCTGATGAACCACCTCCTCTCCACACAGGTGTCCCCACAACATATATCCGATGTACTGACAGAAAGCACACACCCAGAAATGACAGCAACCGGCTATCTGCAAATAATGCACAGCAACAGAGGGAGACAGCAACCGTTCAGAGGTGAGACCTCATTGTTAAAAAGCATCACTGCACTGGCTCAGTACTGCATAAGGCACTGATGCTGCTGCTTCCGAGAGCTCCTTTGTAATTCAGTCCCATTGTTTTCCAGGTGAAATGTTAGGTGGCCAGGTGACACCATAATCTTCTGTGTCCTCCACAAGAACAAGATGCTTGCAGTTTCTTCAATGCAGCAGCAGTCCCTGAATTACATGCAGGTTACAGTGATTGGAGACAGGCTTGTCACAGATATCCATTCACAGAGACACAGCCAGCTATTCTTCTGCCTCCTCCAGCGTTCGAGCTGCCGTTTAAAACGAGCACTTCAATTTTGCATCTCATAGGAAGAGTTTGTAAAGGAGGGGGCTAGGAAGTGGTGTAATCGCAGAATAATATGCCACCCAAGCGTGTTATAAAGACTAGCAGGACTCACTATTCATGGTATAGGAATAGGAGGAGCTGTGATTGCTGCTTGTTACACCCACACCAAAACCTGGGTCCTCAGGATTGTCTGATTTATAGATCAGCATTTCAGCTTATTATAAAAAATGGAGGAAGTACATTTTCAGACCATTTTTAATACATTCTGTCATTTTAATTCAATTAAAATTTTAATTCATTAATTGGTTTGAAAACGAATTTGAAAATATATCAGCCTAATCCCACCCTCCGTTCAGTCATATTGCTATTACTCAAAGCAAATCTTTTGTAGGACTACAGAAGCCAACACTTCCCCATCTGCTAGTGGCTGCAGCACTACATGTCCCTGCAAGCTCAGACAGTTAGCACCTCAAAGATCATGAAAACCATTAGATTATTTTAAAACAAAAGATTTAAAGCTAAATAGAACTTTCAGAATTTTTTTAGGCTCCATCAGCACCTATGCAGGTGTGACATTGCACGTGCATTTTTGCGCCTTGCGTTTAGGGCAGTCCATTAATTTTAGTAAGCTGCCCTATGCGTGAAAATTGCATGAAAGAAGTGCAAGCACCTTTTTAAACTTGCGTTGCACCAAAATGCATGATATTTTGATGTGTTTTGGAGTGCGAAACCACATGCACATTAGCAAGGTGCGATAGGGTGCTATTAAGAATGAAAAGGTATGGGTTTTTTTGGGTATTGTGGGAATGCCTGCCTGCATTTTGCCTGCATCGCACAAATGTGAACCTAGCCTAAGAGGCTTAATTAACTAAATTAACAGTTGTAATCAGCCTAAAGTGATTCTAAACCTTAAAGTAAAAAACAAAAAAACAAACGTGTCATACTTACATGCTCTGTACAACGGTTTTGCGCAAGCAGTCCTTATCTTCCTCTTCTGGTTTGCGCCACAGGCGCTCCTGGCCAGGGCCGCGACAAGGAGGGAGGCTGACCTGGGCACTATAGTATCATGTGGGATGGGGGGGCACCATAAGGAGATTGAGGGGGAGGGTATTTGTGTTGTGAGGGGGAATTTGGGGGGGGGGGCTGCAGGGGGTAAGAGTTGTTCTAGGAGGGGAAATGGGGAGGGTGAGGGTGCTAGGAGTAATGATTCAGGGGGTTTGTGTTGGGGGGGGGTGTTGGAATAGGATTTGTGCTGGGTGGGAATATTTGGGGGTTTGTGCTAGAAGAGGTGATATGGTAGAGGGGGGAAGGGGATTTGTGCTTGAAGGAGAGCATTTTTTTTCAGGGGGTTGTGCAAGTAGGGGCAATTGGGGGATATTCGTGCTAGGAGGGGGATGTGGAGTAGGGGGAGGAGAGGATGTGTACTTGGAGGGGAAATTTGAGGTGGACTTGTGCTAGGAGGGTTGATTTTTTTTTCAGGAATGGGGGGGAAATGTGTGCTGGGGGGATTTGGGGGATGGAGGGGACATTTCAGCAGGGGGGGATTTATGCTTAGGGGGTAAGCATGCAGATTAGTGCCCAATTTTCTGGGGGGGGGGTTCTGACACATAATGCTCATACACCTGGGGGAGAGAGGGGGGTGGTGGCAGTTTGTCATGTTCTCCTTGGGCTCTAGGTGACCTTGTCCTGACACTGCTCCTGGCTTTTGTGTCCCCCACTCAGCAAGCCGCTTGCTAAAGGGGGATACTCATGCAGGCTCACTACTGAGCCCCGCTGTGTGTGCTCACAGACACACACAGTGGGGCTTTGCCCCACCCCTCGCTCCATCGTCATAGGATTTGATTGACAGCAGCAGGAGTCAATGGCTCCCCCTGCTATCAATCTGCCTGGTGAGGAGGGAGAGCACAGAGAGTGTGGCTCAGTCCCGCCAACTCCCTCCTCACTGGCTGTGATTGACAGCAGCGAGAGCCAAACGCTCGCTCCCTCATCATAGGATTTGATTGACAACAATGGCTCCAGCTGCTTTATCTCAGCCATTCAGGAGTCCTGGGAGAGTCGCTGCTGTCTGCACAGAACTGAATCGAGATCGGGCTCAGGTAAATATAAGAGGGGTCTGGACAGGAATCCTGGATACAGAAGGATTTTCTTACCTTAATGCAGAGAATGAATTAAAATGGTTGGCTGAATGTTTTTTATCATCATGCATTCTATGCATGAAGGTGAAAACCCTTCAGTGTGCAGCTCCCCCCGCTAATACTTACCTGAGCCCGATCCCCATCCAGCAATGTCCACGAGAGCAGAGGCTCTTCCAGGACTCTCTTTCCTGATTGGCTTAGATATAGCAGTGGGAGGCATTGGCTCCCGCTGCTGTCAATCACAGCCAGTGAGGAGGGGGCGTGACTGAGCATGCATGAGTGTCCCCAGAGCAAACAGCTTGCTCTGGGGGCACTCTGCAAAAGGGAGAAGGCATAAGCACTGGCAGGGGACCCTTGAGGAGAGGACCATGGCTGCTCTGTGCAAAACTACTGCACAGAGCAGGTAAGTATGATGTGTTTATTATTTTAAAGAAAAAAAAAACAAGGCTTTAGACCACTGTAAAAAAAAACTAGTGTTTGTTAACCCCCCCCCCAAAAGCACAGTGCTTCTGCTTTGTCAATTGACCCCCTGTATTACCTGAAACACCTGGCAGATCCTGCCAGTTTCTACCCTCACCCCTGTAAGCTGACCACGATATATCAGGCCTGACACCGTCGTCAGAGTATGTGCCTTCATCATACGCTGCTATCTGCAGGTCTCCCTGTGTCTCCCTCTGTCCTCCTCTTCCCTCCCCTACCTGCCTGTCAGCTCTCACTAGCGCTGCCCTGCTCCTCTCCCCACTGCTTTAAAACTAACTTTATTTATAAAGCACAGGCACTAGGATACAGGTTTTTATGTGACAGAAGGGATGATCTAATGATCAGTTAGTGGCTTAACAATTACTTTAAGGATTTAGAACTACTTTATTACTTCCATGAAAACAAGTTGTTCAATGCCATACAGTTTGTTTTCTTTCTAAAGTATATACAGCCTGAGTAGACAGGTCTTTCCCAGGTAGACAGGTCTGGCTTGTTCCTTGCTGAAACATATATCATATATATATATATATATATATATATATATATATACCTCTGCAAAAAAGACCACTACCTGCGTTGCGTTAAAATGCACACATGTTGCACAGCTTAAATCTATCTATAAATGTATGTATCCAGTTATAATTTATGCATTTAGGAAATAATTTAGACTTTTTTAAACAATACTACTGAGCTGGCCAGAGCCAGCTCAGTAGTAATCTCTGGAACTGACCATTATCTGGTTGAGCAATGGAGGCCAACGGAAAGGTCAGACAATGGGGGCCAACAGATCTGGGGGGAAAAGGCTATAGGCGGGCTATAAAGCCTCATTTGATCATTACTGTCTTCTTTGTGATAAGACCGCCCTAGGATCCTCTTCGATAGTCATACACAGGAATGCTTGTGCCATCCAGGCATTCCAGTTTATTATTTATTTATTACAGGTACTTATATAGTTTATGACCAAAGCTAGGCTGAAAGTCTTCACAAGATGGTCATGAGTCTTTTTTGCTATTAGAATCAATTCTGTTATGCTGTATGTGGTTGCTGATGGGTGAATCCTGTTTAAAAGTTTGGTACCCCTACACTGTGTGAATCAATAGAAACACACAGCCCACAGCCTAGGATGGTATATCATTCACCTGCTCCAACCTCCTCCTTCTCCCCTCTCTTCTCCAAGCTAACAGATTGGTTGAAAACTGCACTATCTACTGTTAACTCATTTTTGTGAAGACTGGAAGTTCAGGGAAACAGCAATGAAAGAGCAGTAGCCAGAAACATTAAAAACTGTAAACTGCAAGTGCTGGGGTAAGAATTTTAACAAATAACTTACTGGGGAATGTTACATATTATAATGTGCTCAAAATCTTAAGCTATAAAACGATGACGGTTTATTATTACTTTAATTTTTAGTTTTTTTAGTAACGTGTACCTTTACATATTGCATTAATATCCCAAATTTCTAGGATAAAGAACACTGAGTGGGACTTCATCCCAGGCGGCTAACTGAGCTTTGCAACAAGGGATGTTTTCAGTTGGTGTGCTCGGTCTTCATTCACTTTTGCCATAAATTAAGCTTTTGCTGCATTACTTAGTTGCAGATATAAAATGTTTCTATAGGAACCACAGCCAGCCGGCACTGCCCTCGGATGCTAAAGCACTTTGAAATTGGTCATGTACAATACAGCATAATGCTATAGAAAATTAGTATTGCACAATTGCAGGGCTATGTCAAAAAGCAAAACATGTGTGATTGGACTCTGATGGAAGTAGCCATTCAACAGATTATGTCGGTCATACTAGTTATAGAGCAGTGGTCCATTTTCACCACCCAGATCTAGTACGTATACATTGCAAGCCCATTCACACAGGTGTTGTGCTGCTTGTCAGATTCCATTTCTTCTGTACAATGCTAAATGCTGTGTATAGCCAGTTCGGTTCTGCCTATACCTAATACCAACCCATGGCTTCAATACTTACTGCAGTAGGAGCTTCCATTCCAAATAGATCAAGGCTGGGCTTTATAGCCTAGGAATGGGTTAAAACATGCACCTCTCAAAAATTAATGGAAATTGAGGAAGTGATGCTGAAACCTGACAGACTTTTCTGTTTTCTTAATTTTACCTCTTTATTCAGTTGTCATGACAACCAGAGTGCTGAAAGTGTTGCAAACAGCAGGAATAATTAACCATAGGGGTGTTACACACTAATGGAGGAAATGCGTAGTAGTTGGGATTCAGAATGGAGAGGATGTCTCATGCAAACATAAAGAATCCTGATCTGCCATTTGTTAGACTATTAATGGGCTGTGTCACCTGTCTTTTCTGTTCACCAGTCCAAAATAATCTACAGTACTCTATTGGTTAAACAGCCTGACTTCCCAGGAATCTGGGAGTCACATATTATTACTAACATTAGTATTTTTAACCTCTTTCCACCTGCCTTTTTTCAGCCCTTTAAGAGGAACTTGTTGCTGGAGGCATTTCCTGGGCTTCCCGATCATGTGATCACCTTGATTGGCTGTGACAGTAATCACATGATCTTACCGGCATAATTTTTGGTATGTGATTGGGAGCTGTTGGTGACAGCGCAGTCCCCGTGCTGGGGGCTAGCAATTGAGTGCACTGCCAATACAAAATAGGGTATGCTTATATGTGGCAAAACAGATTAAGGCCCACCTCTGTCTTGTCTTTGGAAGGGGTTGGGCATTAAATTAAGACTAGAGGCATAACCTTTTTTTTGGATAGAGTAAGGGAGAGTTGAAGCCCTGTCAGCTTTGTTTTGACATATGGGCCCCATTGGGGAATTCTCTCTTCACTTCCTGTCCCATAGCCAAAACAGGAGGTGGGAGTAAACCTCTGCAGGACAGGCAGTGAATCTCCCTAATGGGGACACAGGCACTCTATCAAAAATGTTTTAAAAAATTGTCTTTAGTTATACTTTAACGCTAATAATATATATAGTCAGGTCTCCCTTGCCAATACAGAGGCTGCCAGTCTCAAGCATAGTTCTATGCACACCGACAACACAGTGTCATTTAGGGCAGCCATTCTAAACCTTTTCAACATAGAGGAACCCTTGAAATAACTTTCTGGTCTCAGGGAACCCTGCTAGAAAATTACCATATCTACAACTCATGATACATTAATGTAATGACCAGTGCTTCTGACACATGTGGAATAATTACCCCCTAACAGATAGCTAAAAAGATCAATGATGTCAAAGATCAATGATGTCAGTAGGAACTTATCTGTCAGGCAAGAATTGCCCTTATTAACCTCTGGAGGAACCCTAGGGTTCCATGAAACATTAGTAGGGGATGTCTTTTTAGAATTTTTTGCTGACTAACTTGAAACAGAAGAGGGGTTCAGGGGTTCAGGGATCGGGATACTTCAAACAATAGCAAAAAATATTAGGAGGACAGCCTCTCATTAATCTTCTCTAAGCAGCCTTTCTTGGGGGTAACAGGGGGTGACCAGTATATCTAGTACTATGTAAGAGCACTCCCAATGCCTCTGGCACTTAGTTCCCTTCTAGCATATGCACACCCAGGAGTCCACAGTAAGGTCTTTACTCACAATATCCCAGGAGCTGTCTGTCACCCAGCATCCACAGGTAGATCTCCAGTGAGGGAAAGAAAAGATCCTTCGCCAAACCTGGACTCCAGGGTGATGCCCTCCAGCAAAAAATCCTTTAGTAGTCTTCTCCAGGTCCTCAGCTCAGCACTTGCTGAGGCCCAGACTGCAATTTCTTGTCTTCCAGGGGCTGCACTTACAGGGGAACTGGAACCCTCTCTGGAGGGGAAAGAACACTCTGAAAACGCCTCCCAAACATTTATCACTTCCTTAGACACATTCTGGACATCTTCTTCCAGGGATGGGCTGAGACATGATAAACCTTCACACTAGCCATTTGACTCACCCTGGCCTATATTCTGGAAACTTCTTACAGAAGCAGGTGAGAGAAATCAAACACCCAGCTTGGAAACCTTCATAAGACTAAAAATAATAGACCACTGCTCCACTCACCGCAGTGAAGCCTAAAAATACTAAACTTAGCCTAGCAATTTAACCAGAGGAGGGTGCTTCATGTTATTTGTAAAAACAATATTTACAGCCAGGTGCCATGTTTTTTCACTCTCATTGGCTTTTCATGCTGAAAATAATATCTGTTAAAGCTGAATTCCAGGAAAACAGCTAAATATACAGATGGCATACATATCTGGTAGCTCTTTTATCAGCCATTGGATTTGCATTTTTGTCCATTTAGTCCTGACATATACACAGCTGTTAAACACAGCACAGTCCTTGCAGGTCTTGTCCTTCCCTCCAGCCTGTGACTCAACAGTAAAAAGTGGAATTGTAGATTGATAAGTTGATCATCTCTCTGTCACTCAGCTCTCTCCTTTTATGAGCATACACATTGTAAGCACATAGGTATGCTACCTCTCCTTCTGCCAATTTAAGTTGTGCTGTACAGTAGACTATAGGAGGGCAATTTATAATGTGTGTACCACCTAATATACATATATCATATGTATGTACATATATATAAGGTGTACAAAACATATACCATATTTATCGGCGTATAACACGCACCGGCGTATAACACGAACATTCATTTTAAAAGGGAAGTTTCAGGAAAAAACTTACATTTTAATTAAGGAACTTTGAAGCAAAATAAGGGTCAGTGCCCATCTGCAGCCTCACCATTGCCATTAGTGCAGCCTGATTAATGCCCATCTGCAGCCTCACAAGTGCCATCAATGCAGCCTCATTAGTCCACATCAATGCAGCCTCGCCATTGCCATCAATGCAGCAGCCCCACCATTGCCATCAGTGCAGCCTGATCGATGCCCATCTGCAGCCTAGAGGTGACATGGAGGGGGGGCGGGACGAGCGCTGACAGATTACATACAGTGAGAATCTCCTATGATAGACAGAACAGTGGTCCAATGGCGGCCCAGGAGACGGGAGTTCCTATTACAGGGGCCGCCAAGTAAACAGGAGATTCTCACGTTATGTAATCTGACGGTGCTCGTCCAGCCCCCCTCCCTGTCCACTCCGAGGCAGCTAAAACTGAAGTATTGGCGTATAACACGCACGCACTATTTGCACCCGATTTTCATGGTGAAAAAGTGAGTGTTATACGCCAATAAATACAGTATATCCAGAAAGGACAAATCCTTCCTATCACGTGGCGATATAAAGTGACATGTGCTTAAAGATTAATATGTGCAAAAAAATAAAAGATAAAATTATATATAATAGGAAGAAGATATATATGTATGTATAGAGATGCAATCAATAAATAACATCAGCTGATGTTAATAATGCCCATCAACCAACATTGACAAGCTGTGTGATAAATATCAAAATATAAACATATAAACTTAATATAACTGCTGTGTGTGATATCCAATAATAAACCAAAAAATTCATTATTAAAAATAAGTGTCCATATAAAGTGACATAGTGCTTCCTTCACTTAGTGAAAGTTTTTTCCGAAGGATAAGCAGAAAACGTGCTGGCAAAAAGTGACTGTGCTCCCCTCTTGTGCTTTCACTCACCAGAGCGCTTCACCCCTGCAGGGGTACAAGCATGAAGTATAAATGATGTGATCCCGATCACAGAGTTGCGATATCCCCCGGGTTCCCAGCTTCAGGGCAAAAGATCATCAACGGGCGGAAGGGAAGGAGACTCCAGTGTCTCCCCTCTGCAACGTAAATCCCGCCCAGGTATCCGCATATATGTGTTATAAAAAAGAGGAAAACACGATCCACATAGCGTGATTCCGTATAGCTACTTTTATTAAAGATTAGATATAAACAAATCCAAGAAAGTTAAAAAAGTTTAAAAAAGCAGGGGAGAGGGAGCTCACTTGCTCACATACTCTCCGAGCGTAATGGGGAAGCAACGGTCTCTTCACTTGGAGCTTGCGTTCCACCGATCGTGTATCAGAAACCAAAAATCCCGGATATGACGTAAGAGCGTATCAAGTTAGTCCCGCCTTACGCGTTTCATCATACGGACATTATCTGAGGCGTTGCCATCTTGATACATCACACGTCTTATATTAAGGGTGTACCTGTCACTGCGGCCGATCATCTTGGTGTGTGCCGCTAACGAGCACTAATCAGATCGAATTAGAATTTTCATATATTCACTACCAGAGATTCTAATCTTAATGGTAATACTCATCTGGTGCCACCTGTCGGTGAAAAGAAAAAACTACTCACACATTACAGACTTAAATCCTCCTTAAGCGCCTCCTGGAGGATGTGCATGTATAAAGCGGCAATGGCAGGGATTTTTGGTTTCTGATACACGATCGATGGAACACAACATCTGGATTTTTGGTTTCTGATACACGATCGGTGGAACGCAAGCTCCGAGTGAGGAGAGCGTTGCTTTCCCCTTACGCTCGGAGAGTATGTGAGCAAGTGAGCTCCCTCTCCCCTGCTTTTTTAAACTTTTTTAACTTTCTTGGATTTGTTTATACCTAATCTTTAATAAAAGTAGCTATACGGAATCACGCTACGTGGATTGTGTTTTCCTCTTTTTATTAACACATATATGCGGATACCTAGGCGGGATTTAGGTTGCAGTGGGGAGACACTGGAGTCTCCTTCCCTTCCGCCCGTTGATGATCTTTTGCCCTGAAGCTGGGAACCCGGGGGATATCGCAACTCTGTGATCGGGATCACATCATTTATACTTCACGCTTGTACCCCTGCAGGGGTGAAGCGCTCTGGTGAGTGAAAGCATAAGAGGGGAGCACAGTCATTTTTTGCCAGCACGTTTTCTGGTTATCCTTCGGAAAAAACTTTCACTAAGTGAAGGAAGCACTATGTCACTTTATATGGACACTTATTTTTAATAATGAATTTTTTGGTTTATTATTGGATATCACCCACAGCAGTTATATTAAGTTTATATGTTTATATTTTGATATTTATCACACAGCTTGTCAATGTTGATTGATGGGTATTATTAACATCAGCTGATGTTATTTATTGATTGCATCTCTATACATACATACATATATATATCTTCTTCCTATTATATATAGTTTTATCTTTTATTTTTTTGCACATATTAATCTTTAAGCACATGTCACTTTATATCGCCACGTGATAGGAAGGATTTGTCCTTTTTGGATATATATGTTTTGTACACCTTATATATATGTACATACATATGATATATGTATATTAGGTGGTACACACATTATAAATAGCTATATATATATATATATATATATATATATATATATATATATATATATATATATATATATATATATATATATATATTTTTTTTTCACATAGTTCCCTATTTTGTTCTCTACACTTTGATTGGGTTTCACCTAGGTGGAACTTTTTTATAGGGAGGCAGCAGTTATACACATCCTAAGCGCGGATTCCTCTGACTATCTTTATAGGAGGGCAATGCTAGACCAAATTCAGGTCCTTACACTGCTCAAATTTAAAAAAAAAACTACATGAAATGATGCATTAATCAATTGTATTGCAATAATAGTGTAGCGCACTACCCCCGTAGGAGCTGCTGGGTAGTTCATTCCTTTTCGCCAGTGTGGTTCTGTTACCCCCCTTCCTTGAACTAATGACACAGCAGACAGTTCAAAACAGTTAAACATGAAACTTTATTCTTTTCCCTTGGTGCCTAGCAGAAAAGAATGTGCAATATGTACAGTCTGCAACCTCAGGAAGTATGAGCTGCCTCTATAATCTTTGGTTCCTGTAATGGTAGTTATAACCTTTTCCCTGGACGAACCAACAACGCCTCTCTGAAAGACATCTTGGGGCTCAGATTTTTAAGAAGTGCTAGGCCTCACCTGCCCATCTTGACTTCCGCAATCCTCCCTGGTCGGTTCAGGAAAATTCAGAGATAGCTCCGATCTACCGCATCCTCTTGACAGTCACTTCCTGCTCCGCATGTTCAGAACCATCCCACACGGTAATGTCTGATCCATGACTCCTGGAGATTTTTAAGTGTCTTTAGCAAATGAACCATCCAGCGCTGAGGTCTCTGAACCCTCAGGCCTTCAGGTTCATGATCTGGGGCCATCCAGCGCTGAGAGCATTACACCCCCAGGACTTCAAGCCTGGACCCCTAAGGGTCACATTCTGGCTGCTTCTCTGGATTACATTCCCATCTCCAGCCACCTCCTTTCCCACATGGCACGTTACTTTCTTCAACCAGAGTGGAAGAGCTCCTGAGCTGCACTAACTCTTTCATGCTGTCTTCTTCTGCAAATCTTTTCCCATCCACCACTTGGAGCATGTGACCCACAGTTTATATGGGCCTGATAGCCCCTGCCCACTCAAATTAATGATTGGTTCAGGGTAGCCCATACAAACTAACTGCATCCTGTTTCCAAACCACCTTCCCTCCAGCACCTCTCACTGGAAGAACAGGGCATCACTCCTAACAGAATACAGGTGGTCACACCCCCAGTTCTACTCTGTCACTTCTCCCAACCAAATCAAATCCAACCAGGCTTAAACCAACAGGGTAATGCACTGTAAATTTCACCTAACACTAACCTTCACCTAGTTAGCACACACCTAAGTAGGTGGGCGCTACAATAGTGATATTGCTAGGCCCACTCTCCCACATCTACTTGGATCTACAGGGATTATAAACCTTCCTACCTGCACCTTGTGTTATTTACCTGCATAAGATGTGCATTGATCATGTAGTTCAATGGTGTCATTTGTTGCCTTGTACGCACAGTGCAAGCTTAGGGGATCCTACACCCAGCAGTCACTCACTTGTTAAAATCACTGTCACTACTCCTGTCAGTCTTGGAACAGAAGGAAGGTGCCCAGATCCCTACAATATACCATTGCAAAAAAAACAGCTGCCCCTCCCATCCACCCCTAGTCCAAGCCCTGCCTAGAGGAATCGATCAGCAATGACACTACAAACTGGGTAAGACTAACCCTAAGGTAAGACAAACAAACAACACAGGGAATATAACTACACTAATACCTAGTTAAAACAATGAAAACATTTGAAAGTGTAAAATACCTTTAAGAAGATCCAAGATTTTACCAACAGTGACACTAATTGGTTAACTCTCACACCATGGTATGGTACAAATCACTGAGCAATGTAAATGGACAATGGTTTCATTCTTGCCTAGGATGGAGTTATGAGAGAGGAAACTCTGTCTATGTCAATACCCTGAAGAGCTGGAAGCAGCTGGAAGATTTATTCTGGAAATTTCCATTAGGTTTAAAAGCAAAATGGAAATCAATATAATACTCATAACATCCAATCAGGTTTTGGTTTGCATTTTCTAACCTTCTCTACAGAAATGAATCCCATTAGTTACTATGGCAATAGTTTCACAATGTCTTCCCTCCAGACATTTTATGTCAGTTCAGATTAAAGCAAAATAGGCTGTTGGCTTCAACTTTTGAAGAATTCCAGGTAAAAATCACAATCACAGGGTTTTAATTATATGCCTTCCAGATGTGCTCAACAGTTTTGCACTAGAAACCATGCTGATAGGGGAATAAGGGGAATACAAAGACACTAAATTTTAAAAAAGCCAACTTCCCTACGCTACGAACCTTGCTAGAAGGCATAAATTGGGATAAAATCTTAGGAACAAAGAACACGGAGGAGAGATGGGTTCGCTTTAAGAGCATATTAAATAAGGGCATTAGCCAGTGCATTCCATTGGGTAATAAATTTAAAAGAGTGAACAAAAGTCCTGGATGGCTTAACTCCAATGTAAAAAAGCATATAAAAGCAAAGGAGAAGGCCTTCAAAAAATACAGGGTTGAGGGATCATCATCAGCATTCAGACTTTATAAAGAATGCAACAAGAAATGTAAGGGTGCAATTAGGGCAGCTAAGATGGAACACGAAGGACACAGCGGAGGAGAGCAAAAAAACCCCAAGAAATTCTTTAAGTATGTAAACAGTAAAAAAGGAAGGACAGACCATATTGGCCCCATAAAGAAGGAGGAAGGACATCTGGTTACAAAGGATGGGGAGATGGCGAAGGGAATCGAGGGGCTTTAGTAACCAAAACTGCAGTGCTTATCCTCATGACACGTCACAGAAAGCACGGGCATGGCTAACAGAGGACAGAATTCAAATTAGACTTGGGAAACTTAACGTTAATAAATCACCGGGATCGGATGGCTTGCACCTGAGGGTACTTAGGGAACTCAGTCAAGTAATTGCAGGCCATTGTTCCTAATTTTTACTGACAGTCTACTGACTGGAATGGTACCAGCGATTGGAGAAAAGCCAATGTAGCACCAATATTTAAAAAGGACCCAAAATACATCCCTTGGAATTACAGACCAGTTAGCCTAACATCAATAGTATGCAAGATCTTAGAGGGGTTGATAAGGCCCTATATACAAGATTTTATTAATGAAAACGGTATCATTAGCAGTAATCAGCATGGATTCATGAAGAATCGTTCTTGCTAAACCAATCCATTAACCTTCTACGAAGAAGTGAGTTGCTATCTAGATAAAGGAAGGCCCGTAGACGTTGTGTATCTGGATTTTACAAAAGCATGTGACAAGGTTCCCCATAAATGTTTACTGTACAAAATAAGGTCTGTTGGCATGGACCATAGGGTGAGTACATGGATTGAAAACTGGCTACAAGGGCGAGTTCAGAGGGTGGTGATAAATGGGGAATACTCGGAATGGTCAGGGGTGGGTAGTGGGGTCCCCCAGGGTTCTGTGCTGGGACCAATCCTATTTAATTTATTCATAAAAGACATGGAGGATGGGGTAAACAGTTCAATCTCTGTATTTGTGGATGGTACTAAGGTAAGCAGAGCAATAACTTCTCCGCAGGATGTGGAAACCTTGCAAGAGGATCTGAACAAATTAATGGGGTGGGCAACTACATGGCAAATGAGGTTTAATGTAGAAAAATGTAAAATAATGCATTTGGGTGGCAAAAATATGAATACAATCTATACACCAGGGGGAGAACCTCTGGGAGAGTCTAGGATGGAAAAGGACCTGGGGGTCCTAGTAGATGATAGGCTCAGCAATGGCATGCAATGCCAAGCTCCTGCTAACAAAGCAAATAGAATATTGGCATGCATTTAAAAAGGGATTATCTCTAGGGATAAAGCGATAATTCTCCCGCTCTACAAGATTTTGGTCCGGCCATACCTAGAGTATGCTGTCCAGTTCTGGGCACCAGTCCTCAGGAAGGATGTACTGGAAATGGAGCGAGTACAAAGAACGGCAAAGCTAAAAAAGGTCTGGAGGATATTAGTTATGAGGAAAGGTTGCCAACACTGAACTTATTCTCTCTGGAGAAGAGATGCTTGAGAGGGGATATGATTTTAATTTACAAATACCGTACCTGTGACCCCACAATAGGGATACAACTTTTTTGTGGAAGAGAGTTTAACAAGACACGTATCCACTCATTAAAATTAAAAGAAAAGAGGTTTAATCTTAAACTACGTAGAGGGTTCTTTACTGTAAGAGCGGCCAGGATGTGGAATTCCCTTCCACAGGCAGTGGTCTCGTCGATAGTTTCAAAAACTGTTAGATAAGCACCTGAAAGACCACAACATACAGGGATATACACTTATAATCACACACATAGGTTGGACTTGATGGACTTGTGTCTTTTTTCAACCTCACCTACTATGTAACTATGTAATAGCCAACATAAACAGTTTGCTAATCCACATCTAGCAACTAATAGCTGACAGTGATCTAATTAACAACCTAGACTAGTGTTTCTCAACTCCACTCCACAAAGCGCCCTAACAGGTAATGTTTTCAGGATTTCCATTATTTTGCACAGGTGATTTTTTCAGGATTTCCATTATTTTGCACAGGTGATTTGATCAGTTTCACTGCCTTATTAAAGTGGAGTCGCCCCCCTCCCCCCCCCAAAAAAAAAAAAAAAATATGAGTAATGTGCTTAAAAAAAAATTTAAAAAAACATTTGGAGAAAATTTTTTTTTTACTCACCTTTAAATGGCTGTTGCTAGGGGGTCCCTCGTAGTCTGCCTCCTTCGGTGCCTGGGCTGTTGACATCACTTCCCTCGGCGCAGGAAGGGAGATCGCCTCTCCCCCCTCCCTCTTGTCAATCATCTGGGACACGTGACCGGTCCCAGATGATTACGAGGCCAGTGACAGCACGCGGCTCGCGCATGCGCAGTGGGTGCCCACAGTTAAAATGCCGGCGCCGCCAAGCAGAGGGGGGGTGAGCAGGGCTTCGATCCCCCGCATCGCTGGACCCTGGGACAGGTAAGTGTCCGATTAAAAGTCAGTAGCTGCAGTATTTGTAGCTGCTGACTTTTATTTATTTATTTTTTTAAATGGGAACCCCACTTTAATTACCACAGCCATTTCATCTGAGGGAAATCCTGAAAACATGACCTGTTGGGGCGCCTTGAGGACTGGAGTTGAGAAACACTGACCTAGACAAGCCTAGTTGACTCAGGTCATTGTCATTGTCCACCGAGACCTTCGGCACCAGTATTCAGGAAGACCCTGGGCTGTCCAAATCTTATTAACCAGCTTTCTTTTCACATACAGTGGGGAGCACAAGTATTTGATACACTGACGATTTTGCAGGTTTTCCTACTTTCCTACATGCTTTCCTACTACAAAGCATGTAGAGGTCTGTAATTTTTATCAAAGGCAATCTTCAATTGTGAGAGACAGAATCTAAAACAAAAATCCAGAAAATCACATTGTATGATTTAAAAAAAAATTAATTTGCATTTTATTGCATGACACCTATTTTATTGCACAATCACCTACCAACCAGTAAGAATTCCGACTCTCACAGACCTGTTATTTTTTCTTTAAGAAGTCCTCCTGTTCTCCACTCATTACCTGTATTAAATGCATCTGTTTGAACTTGTTACCTGTATAAAAGACACCTGTCCACACACTCAAACAAACAGACTCCAACCTCTCCACAATGGCAAAGACCAGAGAGCTGTGTAAGGACATCAGGGATAAAATTGTAGACCTGCACAAGGCTGGGATGGGCTACAGGACAATAGGCAAGCAGCTTGGTGAGAAGGCAACAACTGTTGGCGCAATTATTAGAAAATAGAAGACGTTCAAGATGGCGGTCAGTCTCTCTCGGTCTGGGGCTCCATGCAAGATCTCACCTCGTGGGGCCTCAGTGATTATGAGGAAGGTGAGGAATCAGCCCAGAACTACCCAGTAGGACCTGGTCAATGACCTGAAGAGAGCTGGGACCACAGTCTCAAAGAAAACCATTAGTAACACACTACCCCGTCATGGATTAAAATCCTGCAGCTCACGCAAGTTCCCCCTGCTCAAGCCAGCGCATGTCCAGGCCCGTCTGAAGTTTGGCAATGACCATCTGGATGATCCAGAGGAGGATTGGGAGAAGGTCATGTGGTCTGATGAGACAAAAATAGAGCTTTTTGGTCTAAACTCCACTTGCCGTGTTTGGAGGAAGAAGGATGAGTACAACCCCAAGAACACCATCCCAACCGTGAAGCATGGAGGTGGAAACATCATTCTTTGGGGCTGCTTTTCTGCAAAGGGGACAGGACGACTGCACCGTATTGAGGGGAGGATGGATGCGGCCATGTATCACAAGATCTTGGCCAACAACCTCCTTTCCTCAGTAAGAGCATTGAAGACGGGTCGTGGCTTGGTCTTCCAGCATGACAACGGCCCCAAACACACAGCCAGGGCAACTAAGGAGTGGCTCTGTAATAAGCATCTCAGGGTCCTGGAGTGGCTTAGCCAGTTTCCAGACCTGAACCCAATAGAAAATCTTTGGAGGGAGCTGAAAGTCCATATTGCCCAGCGACAGCCCCGAAACCTGAAGGATCTGGAGAAGGTCTGTATGGAGGAGTAGGCCAAAATCCCTGTTGCAGTGTGTGCAAACCTGGTCAAGAACTACAGGAAAAGTATGATCTCTGTAATTGCAAACAAAGGTTTCTGTACCAAATATTAAGTTCTGCTTTTCTGATGTACCAAATACTTATGTCATGCAATAAAATGCTAATTAATTACTTAAAAATCATACAATGTGATTTTCTGGATTTTTGTTTTAGATTCCGTCTCTCACAGTTGAAGAGTACATATAAAAATTACAGACCTCTACATGTTTTGTAAGTAGGAAAACCTGCAAAATCGGCAGTGTATCAAATACTTGTTCTCCCCACTGTACATCTTCTCTGTATGCTTCAGGTTGGCAGAGACCCTGATGGCTTCCTTGACTGTTAAATGTAATAATGTCCTCTTGCATTATATAACAGGAAATCTTCCTAATTGCTTGTAGCTCCCTCAAATGCCAGGGCCCATAGTCAGTAGGCAAGAGGCTACCCTGCAGTCCCCTCCAAAAGCCTCTGTCCCAGTTGGGTTTGTCACAGTATCATTTTAGTAATGTTCTTAAATGCTGTATAACTGGTATACCTGTCACACTCACTTTTTATATTTGCCATGGCAACATGGAAGCTTCTATGCAATTTCTCACATCTTCGTATCCCTTCCCGACAGCAGCTTTCAATACACTTTGGGCTCTTTTAGACAAGGAGTAAAGCTTACCGCCCTCTGAAAAGTGATCTGCAGTGGATTGATTTTCACAGGATTATATAGCAGCTGTTGCATGCGTTCAGGAGGCATTACTGCAGCCTCCTAAAGCCTGTTTTTAAATTTTTAAAATTACATTTTACACTGTGAATTTGCACCATAACTGTGAGCCAAACATTTGATCTCAATAGGCGAGTTTGAGAGGCAGTGCCGCCTGCAAGACTCTGCAGTCCGAGTTAAAACTGCCATGGTTGCTAAGCAAAGCATCACTGCCAAGACATGTGTAGAGCCCTGTCAGAATTCTGGTGGGGGTTGGTAAAACGGGGTTCCTGCCCCCCTGGCCACCAGTGTAAAAGATCCCTGACACTACGGCTTCTCCATGCCCCCTCCCCTTTTAGAATCTGCCAGCTGACTTATCCAAAAGACCTTTTTACCCATATTAAGCCTGCTGGCTATGGTTTGTAGGCTGTAGAGTGCATTATGATTTTAGGAAAATTCTCCCAGGCAAAACTGCACATAAGTCCTCATGCACATGGACGTTTTTACAGCCGCGTTTTTTAGCGTTTTTTACAGCTTAAAAACGCCTGTCTATGTTAGTCTTTGGATTCATGCCCACCTAGACGTTTTTGAGCTGCAAATGGCCTAGGCGTTTTTAAGCTGTAAAAAAAACCCAGGACCAGTGCGTTCCAAGCCGCGGCGCTAGAGCTGTAAAAACGCGAAACGCGGAAAAACGCGCAAAAACGCTAATGCAAAACGCGGTAAAAATCGCGTTTTTAACGCCGGTTTTTCCAGGCGTCGAACCTAGCTTTACAGCTCGTTTTTTAAAACGTCCATGTGCATGAGGGCTAAATGTGTTGGGACTACAAATCATGAACCAGCAGAATTCACCCAACACTCAGTAGAGGTGAAGCTGAACCTTATCCATATTGAGAATATGTTCTATATAAAAGTTAATACTAATACAGTAATCTGGCAGCAATCTGTTTTTTTTTTTTTTTTTTTTGCATACATCACTCAAAAATACAGTGCTATTTACAATGCTGAAGTTCAAAGAGAATTATGAGAAGCTAAGAAGCCAAAAAGTCAGCCTTTGATCCATAGTTATGAAAAGTATTTCCTTCTGCCTTCATGTTTCTGTTTTATTGCAGATGAACATATGAATGCTTAATTAAAATGGTACAATGCAAAAGAAAAGCTTAACCAAAAAACAATTAGAATGCCAGGATTTTGTTTAGGATAAATAAGGATGGATATTCATCCATCATCACTGATAGTTTTACTGCAAATTAGGTTACCCTGGCAAATACTGAATGAGAATCTATTACTGATTATCCCTCTAATGGTAAAATGTGTGTATGAGATTTAGGCCAAACCATGTCCAGTAAAACATTTTTCTCTAGTTTAATAGAGTGGAGAAGGGATAAATACTCTGTCAGGTTATAACAGCCACCTGGGGCTCCATTAAGGCTCATTTACACTTGCTTCAAAATGTGGCATTGGACACGCTTTTTTGAAGCACTTTGAATGCCAATCAAAGCACCTGTCACTAAATAAAACGGTAAGCTTACAGTCCCGTTTTCATGTTGTGTTTGCTTTGCTTCACAAATTATACCCCATGTTGCATCCCACTGGTGCTTCAAAGCATCTTCAAAGCCTCCATAGAAGTCTATGACAAAGCTTGCTTATAGGGTTTGTAAACCCTCGTTGGTTATTTTTAGTAAAAATAACAAACATTCCTATACTTACCCACTCTGTACAATCGTTTTGCACAGAGCAGCCCTGATCCTCTTCTTGGATTTTCCATCGGCGCTCCAGGCCCCTCTTCTTCATCGGGTGCCCCAATGGAAATCTGCTTTCCATGGGGGCACACATGCGGGCTCGTTCCTGAGTACCAATTCTGCATCCTTTGACAGCGGGGCTCGGCCCCGCCCTCTGCTCCTGTGTCACTGGATTTGATTGACAGCAGCTGGAGCCAATGGCTTCTGCTGCTATCAATCTGTCCAATGAGGAGAAAGACAGTGGTTGGAGCCGCTGCACTCATGCACATCGCTGGATCGGATCTGGCTCAGGTAAGAAAAATGGGGGGTTCTGAGGGGAGCTGCAGCATAGAAGGTTTTTCATATTAATGCATAGAATGCATTAGGGTGAAAAAACCTTGAGGCTTTACAACCACTTTAACCTCCTCCCACCCGCGCTATAGCTGAATGATGGCTACAGCGCGGGCCTTAATTGCCAGGAGGGCAGCATGAGCTGCCTGTGTGCCCCCTGTGGGGTGCACGCGGCGCTCTCTGTGATCAGCAAATCAATGAGACTCGACTGATTACAGATCGGAGTAAGGGGCCAATCCCAGCCCCTTGCCATGTGATCAGCTGTCAGCCAATGACAGCTGATCATGTGATGTAAACAGAAGATCGGTGTCATGAAGCTTGGAATACTTAAGTATTTCTCCTTTGATTCTACTATACAGTGGGGGGGTCTTTTGCCCTGTTTTAAGGCTAACCCCCTCCAGACGGCTCCATGGTCTGGAAGGAATGCATTGTTCTGTGTTTGACTGTTTGTTTATGTACTTTAATTACCCCCTGGGGCTTCTCTGTGTCATTACACATATCAGTCCTCCTATTCAAGCTATCGGACCATACCCTGCTGACCCTGTTTCAAGTCCTCATTTGCATGGCCAAGAGGACCTAATTGAGGACTAAAGTGTACTTTACAATTGACCAATAGGAAAGTGGTTGTTGGGGGCGGGGTGTTCAAACTGCTGTGTATAAAAGTGTGTTGTGTGCATCCAATAAAAGTGAGATTCCTGTTTGAACTTACATACAGCCTGCCTGGTGTTTGTTCTGAGCTATCACAACTGGATTTGAATGGCACATAGCTGTAGTTCGAATCACGGAGCATCAGATGACCGAACCATCAGACATTGCAATGTGCAATCTGATTCAATAGCCGCAGAGGAGTGTCGGGAGAGTGGAATCGAGCGAGCAGGGGCTCGTTACAATCGGTAATCTGCTTTTTTTCCCCCCTCACACTGACAACATGAGGAAAAAAAAATGATCACCGGCTTCTGACAGATGGACATCAGTCCCAAACAGAGAGAGGCACTGCTGCAATGAAGTGCCCTCCAGTGCCACCTGCCAGTGCCCACTAGTGCCACCTACAGGTGCATATCAGTGCCGCCTACCAGTGCCCACTAGTGCCACCTACCAGTGCCACCTATCAATGCCCACCAGTGCCACCTATAAGTGCCCATCAGTGCTGCCAACCAGTGCCCATGAGTGCCTCATCATCAGTGCCACCGAACAGTGCCTACCAGTGCCTATCAGTGCCACCTATCAGTGTCCTTCAGTGCCACCCATCAGTGCCCTTCAGTGCCACCCAACAGTGCCCATCAGTGCCACCTCTCAGTGCCCACCAGTGCCACCTCAAATGTGCCCACCAGTGCCACCTATCAGTGCCCATCAGCACAGCCTATCAGAGTCCATCAGTGCCCATCAGTGCTGCCTCATCAGCGCACATCAATGAAGGAGAAAAATTACCGTTTTCAAAATTTTATAATAAACTGTGAAACTCTTTTTTGTTTTTCAAAATTTTCGGTCTCTTTTCGTTTTTTTAGCAAAAAAATAAAAAACAGCAGTGATTAAATACCATCAAAAGAAAGCTCTATTTGTGGTAAAAAAAATATAAAAATGTCATTTGGGTACAGTGTAACATGACCACGTGATTGTCATTCAAAGTGTGACAGTGCTGAAAGCTTCAAATTGGCCTGGGCAGGAAGGGGGTTTAAGTGCCCAGTAAGCAGGTGGTTAAAGCACCTGCAGCTGTAGAAAGGCTTTTATTCACCTTTAGCTTTGGTTTGTATTGGAGGTATTGATGGTATGAGATATCCTAAGATGCACTGATAAACAACCAACAAGCAAACTGGAAAGACATCATCAGCAGTCATTTCTGGTTCATGTCAAATCTGGTGTGCAGCGTGGAGCAGCGGGAAAGTAAACAGGGGTCCAGATTGGAGTGGAGCAACTAGCAGGCGGCACATCTGATGTGCAACATGAGTACGCTATATCGGAAGGTAAGCGTGGACTGAAGAGAAAGGACCGAGCAGCAGAGGATTAGCAGAACTGAACTTGAACTGGAGAGAGGAAACTAGCAATGTCACATGTGGTGTGCAGCGTGGGAGCAATATAATGGGAGGTGAGTGGGGATCAGAGAGGGAGGAGGATCAGCAAACCAGAGTATCAGCAGAGCTAGGGATTACTACTGAGTGAGGGATCAGCAGAGCTGGAGGTTACTACTGAGTAGGGGATCTGCTAAACTAGGGTACTAATATGCTGGGTATCTGCTGAATGAGGGTATCAATGAGCTGGGGATCTGCTGAGTGGGGGTACTACTGAGCTTGGGTTCTACCAGGCTCCTTTAACACAAATCTAAAATCAACCCACACAGGGCATTTGCCAAGCTTTATTAAAGCCTCAAAAATATATCACGGAAGCATCGTTAAAGCACCAGCAATGCATCACAGAAGCATTGCAGAAGCATCAAAAACACATTAAAAAAAGTATGTTGAAGCAGTAGGCGCTTTAATGTGTGTTAAAGTCAAAGCAAGTGTATATGAGTCCTTAGAGTACTTTACCTTATTTTTCCTCCCTGCTTGACAGCATTTTATCACAGAGGGAGTGAGAATAACCATTCAACAGAAACAGAGGGAAATAAAAAAAATGATTTCCTTTAGCAGAGTATGATTGAATAAAAAGAAAGTAATGCCCAGTGTCCAGGAAATGCAACTTCTAAAATATGGTTCATAGACAATTATTAAAAAAGTAGCAACATGTACATCAAACCAACGCGTTTCGGGGGGAATAGACTTATCCTTCTTCAGGATGCTGCATACTATTTGATGGGAACAATTATCATAAATGGTTATATTGGATCGAGGTTTCAGAAACCAGGATGGCAGGATGTCGGCTTTAGCTGCATAGGCAGTAAACGAATACTGACCAATCCAGTCAGTCCAGTGCAGTCTCCAGCAGTCTAGTAGAGTATAGAAGGGTTAGAACCCCTGTCAGAAAAGCAAGGCCAGCATACTCTTAGCATGCATTAAAAAGGGCATCTACTCAAGAGATAAAACTACAATTCTACCTCTTTACAAAACTCTGGTTCAGCCACATCTTGAGTATGCTGTTCAGATCTGGTCACCAATCCTTAGGAAGGATGTCCTTGAACTAGAGAGAGTCCAGAAATGGGCAACAAAGCTACTAAGGGGGCTGTGAGGCACAGCTACAAGCATTAAACTTATTCTCACTGGAGAAGAGGTGCTTAAAGTGTTACTAAACCCACAATAGTAAAATCAGTCTGTATATGCAGTAGAGCATACTTGTTATACTCACTGTGGAAGAGGTTAATCCTACGCATCGTGGCTTTTTGACCCTGTATTCTCCGATCCTGCCCTTCTTCCACAGTCCCCAATTCATTGCCTGACAGTAAAGAGGCTTAGGGGCACTCTGCACATGCTCAGTTTGGTGTCCATTGCTAGAGAGTTTTTTTTTCTTGGGAGGGTGCATGTGATCAGCACAGGGCCAATCAGCACTGTCCAGACAAAGGGTCAGGTGTCCTACAGCCTCATAGGACAATCAGAGTAGAATGAAAACTTCTCTTACAAGCTTTAATCAGACACTGATAGAAGTCATAAGACTGCTATATACTGCTGATGAGAAAAGGTATTTAGCAGTTTATATTTGCTAAAATAATTGCACTTCCATGTTCTGTGTACTGTGGGAGACCAGATACAGTGAATGCATGGTCCTGGATTTAGCAACACTTTAAGAGGGGATTAAGGGTAGGCCATTAGCAGAGAGGTGCGGGAAATAACCAAGGAGTGAATAAGTTGCTTTGTGGTGTCGTTAGTCAGGAAGGGGCGAATTCTGGAGATGTTATGGAGGTTAAGGCAGCAGGATTTAGCCAGTGATTGGATGTGGGACTGAAGGAGAGGTCAGAGTCAAGGATTACACCCAGTATCCTGGCATGTGTGGAGGGACCAATGGTTGTGTTGTTGATCTTAATGGTAAAGTTACGGGGAGGGGACCGAGATGGAGAAAATAAACAAGCTAAGTTTTAGAAAGATTGAGTTTGAGAAAGTGGCGTGACATGCATACTGATATGTCATTCAGTAAGTTTGTGATCCGTGAGGAGATCGAGGGGGTGGGTTGAGGAGTGGAGAGATAGATCTGGGTGTCGTCAGCATAGAGGTGGTATTGGAAGCCATGGGGGAGTTATCAACTGGCCCAGGGAAGAGGTATAGAGAGAGAATAGGAGGGGCCCAAGGACAGAACCTTGGGGTACCCCAACAGAGAGAGGAAGAGGAGTAGAGGAGATGGAGTTGTACATGACACTGAAAGTGTGCTGAGATAGGTAGGAGGAGAACCAGGATAAAACTATAGCCAGTTTTCATTAGTTTTCAATACTTGTAAACCCACAGCACACAAAACACTTGAGTTATTTTCTTATTTTTACATAAATTATTAACGATATCCTTTTCTTTTCATCACTGATCCTCTTCCAGATTAGAGGGTTCATTTGTCCAAATTTTAAATACCTTACAGAACTACCTTTTGTTATATTATGTGTTTTTTTCCATTATGTGATTGTTCACTTGTATTGTACTATTTTTAAAATATGAATCACAATTTTACATGTTTAAATCCACTTCAATTATAGGCTTCAAATATGTTTTAAATAGGAAAATGCATCTTGGCAAACATAATGAAGTCTTTTCTATTGCGTGTGACAGCAGGTGTTTGTATGCAGCACTGTTACTAAAAATTGCTAGTTTTTCTAAAAAGAATCCAGATAATGGCAGGAAACCCATATCCAAAGTGGTTTTGGTTCATCTTTAAAGTATATGTAAATCTCATATCATCCTTAATATGTGGTTGCACAAAAGTTGTTTTCAATCTTTTTTAATCAGCAACAAATGACACCTTTTGATCCTGTCATGAAGGTTCTTGTTCAGGCACTTCCTGTTATAGGGTAACAACTTTTTGTCCCTGTCTTCTGTGTTGTCACCCTGTTATGTACGCTTCAGGTAAAGACTAGGGCTGCTAATGAGGGTGGACCACCGGTCCTCCTGTAGGGGGCCCGGTCACACAGGGGGGGCCAGACAGCAGGAGGATTAGTGCAGCAGAGACTGAAGGATGACAGAACAATGCCCTCTGCATTTCTCACCCAGTAACTGAAAGCCCGTTTCTCCTCCTCTCCCTCCCGCTGGCTTTTAGCTGCTGGGTGATAGACACAGAGGGCTGGATTTAGGGGGTGCTGGCGTGGGTTGTGCTCAACCAGATTTCAGTTCTGCCCCCCTGGCCGGCCGCCGCAGAGCTCCTTCCCCCGCCCCCACTCCCACCCGCACTCACAGCGAGTGTTCTGACGAGAACTGTCCTCCTATCAGATAGTGTCCGCCCCGTACTGCGCAGGCGCAGCGCCTGCGCAGTACGGAGGAGAAGGAGATGCCGAAAGTGTCCGAAGTTGATCAGCTGACCATCAGCTGTACACGGTGCTTGGGCACTTATTAGTGATGGCTGTGTAAGAGGGCCCCTCGTGGGCTCGCTTTGCTCGCCACGCTTCGGGCACGGCCTCGCTGGGCTCAGCATCTATTTATTCTTACTCTATGTCCACTTGGATAGTAGGGAATGAACCCTGACACAGGGTAAGAATAAAAGCGCAGGCGCCGTGTACAGCTGACGATCAGCTGTTGAACTTCGGAGGCTTTCGGCTCTTGTTTGTCCTCTGTACTGCGCCTGCGCAGTACAGGGCGGACACTATCGGATGGGGGACAGTATTCGACAAGACACCGGGACAAGGAGACAGCAGCCTGGATGATGGAGCGGTGAGAGGAGAGGAGGCAGAGAGGAAAGAGCCAGGAGGAAGTGCACTGTGTTGTGCTTTCCCCTCCTGTCAGAAAAGCGCTGGTCTGCACAGTACATGAGAGAGGATCGCTCTTACTGTAGATCGCATTGCACTGTACACACACACCGCCCCCTATCCACATTTCCTGCTGCTGGGAGTTGAGCAGCCCCTGGAGGAGATAGGGGACGGTGTGTGTGTGTACAGTGCAATGCTATCTACAGTAAGAACAATCCTCTTTCATGTACTGTATAGATAAACGCTCTTCTGACAAGAGGGGAGAGCACAACACAGCACACCTCCTCCTGGCTGTCAGTGGCTTTCCCCTGGAAATTGGGGGAGGGTGATGGGCAGCTATCTGTGTTGGCAAAAGTAATGGGGATTTGGGGAGGTGTGATATGTGCTAGGAGGAAGAATGGGGGTGGGGGATATGTGCTAGGAGGGGGGGAGGGTGATTAGTGCTGGGGGGATTTGGGTAGGGAGGAAGAATTTGTGCTGGCAAGGGTAATTTAGAGGGGGTTGTGCTAGGAGGAGGGATTTGTGGAAATTTGTCCTAGGAGGGGGGGTTGAAGAAAGAAGATTTGTGTTGGGAGGAGAGATGGGGGGATTTTGTGCCAGGAGGGGGTTGGGAAATTTGGGCTAATAGGAGGGATTTGTGCTGGCAGGGGGGATTTGGGGAAGAAGATGTGTGCTAGGGTAGAAAGTTTGAAAAGAAAGAGGATATGTGCTAGGTGGGTGATTTTTTGGGGGTGAGGGACATTTGTGCTAGAAGAGGGGATTTTAATTTTGAAATTTTTGCATGGGGTGAGGTCGTCAGGTAGGCTGTACGGGGCCCCGTGATTTCTTACAGTGGTCCTTATAGTCTAGTGGCCCCGATAGCACTTGTGCAGAAATATTCCACTGTTGTCACCATCAGAAAGCCCACCGTAAAGTGATACTAAACACACACTGTTTAATTTACATTGTCCCTTCTATCTCTGTATATGGATGATGGCACTGTATATTCCTCTAGGGATGTCACCTACGGTGCCCCTACGGAGGAATCCGGATGTCATCTGGCATGAATACATGCAATCAGGGCTCTGATTGCAGTTTCTATACACACTTGCTAACTGTGGAAACCAGACCACAATATTTCCACCCACCACTAGGGGGCCACCTCTGAGAGGTTCCTGCATGGCATGGCCAGTGTGTGCGGCCGCCCGAGTTGCCGGGGGCACGGCCAGGGTTCTGCAGAGTGGCTGTGTCCCCCTGCGGCGCCCATTGTCCCCTAGTTGCACTGCAATGCGCTGTTGTCGGCGGACACTGGGACCGGCTGTTGCCGGATATTCCCAGTGTGCCTGCGCTGATTTCGTGCATGCGCAATGCATTCGGCCGGATTGGGTGACGTCAGACACCCTTCTGACTAGGGATGAGCCGAACACCCCCCTGTACAGTTCGCACCAGAACATGCGAACAGGCAAAAAATTTGTTCGAACACGCGAACACTGTTAAAGTCTATGGGACATGAACATGAATAATCAAAAGTGCTAATTTTAAAGGCTTATATGCAAGTTATTGTCATAAAAAGTGTTTGGGGACCTGGGTCCTGCCCCAGGGGACATGGATCAATGCAAAAAAAAGTATTAAAAGCGGACGTTTTTTCGGGAGCAGTGATTTTAATGATGCTTAAAGTGAAACAATAAAAGTGTAATATTCCTTTAAATTTCGTACCTGGGGGGTGTCTATAGTATGCCTGTAAAGGGGCGCATGTTTCCCGTGTTTAGAACAGTCTGACAGCAAAATGACATTTCAAAGGAAAAAAAGTCATTTAAAACTACTCGCGGCTAATAATGAATTGCCGGTCTGACGATACACATAAAAGTTCATTGATAAAAAGGGCATGGGAATTTCCCACAGGGGAACCCCGAACCAAAATTAAAAAAAAAAATGACATGGGGGGTCCCCCTAAATTCCATACCAGGCCCTTCAGGTCTGGTATGGATATTAAGGGGAACCCCGGCCAAAATAAAAAAAAAAATGGCGTGGGGTCCCCCTCAAAATCTATACCATACCCTTCAGGTCTGGTATGGATTTTAAGGGGAAACCCACCCCAATTTTTTTTTTAAAAATGGCGAGGAGTCCCCCCAAAAATCCATACCAGACCCTTATATGAGCATGCAACCTGGCAGGCTGCAGGAAAAGAGGGGGTTTCTTCCTCCATCTTCTCATCCGGCATCTCCCTCCGCGGCGCCGGCATCTTCTTCCCTTCTTCTTCTTCTTGTTCCCCCCTCTGACGCACGGTGACTTCCCTGTCCGCCCCCCCTCCGACGTCACGGGGAATGCCACAGGGAAGTCCCCGTCAAGACCCTGTACTTCAGAGGGGGTGGGGTCACCGGGTGGCCCCGCCCTCCATTATTTAAGAACCATCAGAAGAGGAGAAGTGTCACACAGCGGGAGCCTCCCATCTTGGTGGATGCAGAACAGCCCGAGAAGATGAAGGGAAGAAGACGCCGGCGCCGTGGAGGAAGATGCCGGACGAGAACACCGGAGGAGGAACCAGAAAAACCAGAAGAACCAGAAGAAGAAGATGGAGGAAGAAACCGAAGGAAGATAGAAGATAAAAGAAAGAAGATAGAAGAGAGAAGAAAGAAGATAGAAGAAAGAAGAATCATTTAAATAAAGGAATTGTCAAAAACTGTCTCTTGTCATTTTTAACATTTTTGACACTTTTTTTGGGAAATGGTAGGGGTACCCCCTTACCATTTCACACAGAGGGGAGGGCCGGGATCTGGGGGTCCCCTTGTTAAAGGGAACTTCCAGATTCTGATAAGCCCCCCTCCCGCAGACCCCCACAACCACCGGGCAAGGGTTGTGGGGATGAGGCCCTTGTCCCCATCAACATGGGGACAAGGTGTTTTGGGGGGCTACCCCAAAGCACCCTCCCAATGTTGAGGGCATGTGGCCTGGTACGGTTCAGGAGGGGGCGCTCCCTCGTCCCCCCTCTTTTCCTGCGGCCTGCCAGGTTGCGTGCTCGGATAAGGGTCTGGTATGGTTTTTTGGGGAGACCCCCATTTTTTTTTTTAATTTTGGCGTGGGGTTCCCCTTAAAATCCATACCAGACCTGAAGGGCCTGGTATGGAATTTAGGGGGACCCCTCACATCATTTTTTTTTTCTAATTTTGGTTCGGGGTTCCCCTGTGGGGGATTCCCATGCCATTTTTATCAATGAACTTTTATGTGTATTGTCGGACTGGCAATTCATTATTAGCCGCGAGTAGTTTTAAATGACTTTTTTTCCATTGAAATGTCATTTTGCTGTCAGATTGTTCTAAACACGGGAAACATGCGCCCCTTTACAGGCATACTATAGACACCCCCAAGTACGAAATTTAAAGGAATATTACACTTTTATTGTTTCACTTTAAGCATTATTAAAATCACTGCTCCTGAAAAAACGGCCGTTTTTAAAACTTTTTTTTGCATTGATCCATGTCCCCTGGGGCAGGACCCGGGTCCCCAAACACTTTTTATGACAATAACTTGCATATAAGCCTTTAAAATGAGCACTTTTAATTCTCCCATAGACTTTTAAAGGGTGTTCCGCGGCTTTCGAATTTGCCGCGAACACCTCAAATTGCTCGCTGTTCAGCGAACTGGCGAACAGCCGATGTTCGAGACGAACATGAGTTCGACTCGAACTCGAAGCTCATCCCTAGTTCTGACGTATGATCCAGGCCGGGACATACAAAACAGAGGCGAGGTCACCTTTCCCCAGCCGCCTCGAGGTAGACGGACGTCCCTCACTCCTCTAACTTCACCCTGGATGTATTTGGGAAGAATTCATCATTCAGGTGGGTCATGCATGTGCCAAATAGTACTTAGTACAGGTGGCCTGAGGTATCCACTCTTCCTCCCCCCCTCTCACTACAGCTTCTCTTTTTCCTCCTTAGGAAATACCAACATTATCAATTTGGCATTGCATTGTCTGTCAGCAGCAGAACTCTCTTTACTCTTTACTAGTAGAGGACTTTGCTTTATAATACCAGCAACGGCTTCCAGGTAAATCCATGCTCCTTGCTGCACTATTTACATTACTAGCACGCCTGTACCTTTTGTTCCGATATTGAGCCTCATTAGAGAACTGTCTCTTTTTTTTCTCTGGCCCTGTTCCTGCCTGTGTCTAGACATGCAAAGCCCTATATAAAACTGCCAAGAAAACCTGCTTTAATCAAACAAGCCAAGTGTGTTTTACATGTGAGTATTGGGAGGGACTACCCTAGTATACCCTAGTTACCCTAGTTATATACCATCATACCCGGGGCTACTTACCCTAATGATATACTACACCTTTTTTTCCTATTATTTTTTTAGTTACTTTGTATGTCCCCAAACCCCGACTCATGTGCTAATTGCGGCTACTTCCTGGTTCTGGAGGCCCTGGTGGTTGTTTGTTCCCCTCTCTTCTTTGGGGGGAGTCTTGCTGTCTGGTACCTACGGCGCAAGTCAGTTTGTTTTTTTCTCACATACATCAAATGTATTTTTTGCAGCAATTCGTTTTTACTTTTATTTATTTTTATAATTGTAAGTTGTTTCGTACACTAAACTGTTACTAAAAATATTTTTCCATATAGAAATATTCAAGCTCCTGAAGAAGCGACGGATATAGTTGCGAAACATGTAGCACAGAATTGTTTTTAATCTATTAATGGAGAAGTGGAACCCCAACTAAGAGGATATCCTCATGTGGATGCATCTTCAGTATTGTCACACAGTAAAACGATATCTAGTCTGTACATTAGGGGAAACACTAGTAGTCCAACTTTTATGTTTGACGCTATATATGTACTGTAATATTGTGATATATATGTGTAATAATAAATATATTTTGTTATAAAATTTATATGCGTGCCTTTAAAGTCCATCTTTTCAAACATTACAAATTCTATACACTTTTATCTGAAAGCACACTGCCCACTGAACAAGTGGATACCGGGGTTATGGCAGCTAGCTGCTGCCATAACAACCATATTCCACTTCAAAGAGCCTCCGTTTAATGATAGCGAGAGGTCTGGAAGTGGTTAACATAATAAAAAGAAAAAGAAGGAGAGTGGTTGGAAGTTACCTTACCAATTACAGAACTTTGGAAGAATTAATGCTAATGATGCAAAACATTTCTGAAAATGTGAAGCTCTAGGATGTGAGATCCACGCTTGCCAAACTGCTAACTGACACTTTTGACACTTTTTTGGGAACCAGTGAGATTATTACAGTGATCAGTGCTAAAAATATGCACTGTCACTTTACTAATGACGCTGGCTGGGAAAGGGTTAACATCAGGGGCAATTAAAGGGTTAACTGTGTGCCTAGCTGGTACTTTACTACTGTGAGGGAGGTGCTTTTAGTAAAGGAAAGCATAGATCCATGTCCTTGCTTTGCAGGAACACAGGATTAATGCCTTCCTTACTGACAGAACGGTGATCTGCCCTGTTTACATAGGCAGATCGCTGTTCTACCTGTGTACAGAATGATAAGCAGGTTCCGGCGGACAACGGGTATGTGGTAACACTGATCAGCTCCCACTGTGTAGCATTACAGCCTGGAGCGAGCTGCCATCGGAGCGCACTCGCACCCGATACCCGGAAGTGCAGGATCACGTATATATACATGATCATGCACAGCGAGGCCACCCTGTAGCAGTAAAACTGCTTTAGGGTGGTCGGCACGTGATTATAAATACCTTTTTTCATTTTTTTCAGCTGCATAAAGGGCTCAGAGAGGTGGGGGTGGAGAAGCAGCAGTACACTGATCTTCCCAGTGAATGGCTGGGACGGTGGGGTGATGTGTCAGCACAAGCCTGATCATTGGAGGACAGGTGGGCTTTCAGAAAAACTGACCTCACTGGGATTGATGTGCTTTTGTGAATAGTGTGGTCAGTTTAAAAAAGGAAATCAGGGGACTGGGAGGATCACCAGGTATCTCACACAAAGGAAGCAATGCACAGAGAACAGAATATTTTTTAACACTAGTACATGGTACAACAGACACATATCATGAATATGAAATGTTGGAGTAACATATTCTTTAAAGCGGAGTTCCAGCCTGGGGGAGAAAAAAACAAAGGCCACAGCTACAAATACTGTAGCTGCTGACTTTTAACCACTTGCCGACCACCTAACGACGATATACGTCAGCAGAATGGCACGGGCAGGAAAAATCACGTACCTGGTACGTGATTGCCTTCCCGCGGGCGGGGGGTCCGATCGGAGGTGGTCGGCTTTGGTCTGGGAGCGTTCAGTGATGAGGGGGAGGCCATCCATTCGTGGCCCCCCCCTCGCGATCGCTCCCAGCCAATCAGAATCTTCCCCTGCCTCTGTATAGTACACAGAGGCAGGGGATGTGACGTCATCTCTCCTCGGCTCTGTATTTTCTGTTCCGGCGCCGAGGAGAGAAGACTGAAATGTGAGTGCACAACACTACACATCCCAGTAGAACATGCCAGGCACACAAAACACCCCCCTTTACCCCCCGATCACCCCCCAATCACCCCTCCCCTCCCCCCCGTCACACTGACACCAAGCAGTTTTTTTTTCCTGATTACTGCATGATGTCAGTTTGTGACAGTTAGTGTGGTAGGGCAGTTAGTGTTAGCCCCCTTTAGGTCTAGGGTACCCCCCTAACCCCCCCTAATAAAGTTTTAACCCCTTGATCACCCCCTGTCGCCATGTCACTAAGCGATCATTTTTCTGATTGCTGTATTAGTGTCACTGGTGACGCTAGTTAGGGAGGTAAATATTTAGGTTCGCCGTCAGCATTTTATAGCGACAGGGACCCCCATATACTACCTAATAAATGTTTTAACCCCTTGATTGTCCCCTAGTTAACCCTTTCACCACTGATCACCGTATAACTGTTACGGGTGACGCTGGTTAGTTTACTTTTTATAGTGTCAGGGCACCCACCGTTACCGAATAAAGGTTTAGCCCCCTGATCGCCTGGCGGTGATATGCGTCGCCCCAGGCAGCGTCAGATTAGCGCCAGTACCGCTAACACCCACGCACGCAGCATACGCCTCCCTTAGTGGTATAGTATCTGAACAGATTAATATCTGATCCGATCAGATCTATACTAGCGTCCCCAGCAGTTTAGGGTTCCCAAAAACGCACTGTTAGCGGGATCAGCCCAGATACCTGCTAGCACCTGCGTTTTGCCCCTCCGCCCGGCCCAGCCCAGCCAAGTGCAGTATCGATCGATCACTGTCACTTATAAAACACTAAACGCATAACTGCAGTGTTCACAGAGTCAGGCCTGATTGCTGCGATCGCTAACAGTTTTTTTGGTAGCGTTTTGGTGAACTGGCAAACACTAGCCCCAAGCAGCGTCAGGTTAGCACCAGTACAGCTAACACCCACACACGCACCGTACACCTCCCTTAGTGGTATAGTATCTGAACGGATCAATATCTGATCAGATCAGATTTATGCTAGCGTTCCCAGCAGTTTAGGGTTCCCAAAAACGCAGTGTTAGCGGGATCAGCCCAGATACCCGCTAGCACCTGCGTTTTGCCCCTCCGCCCGGCCCAGCCCAGCCAAGTGCAGTATCGATCGATCACTGTCACTTATAAAACACTAAACGCATAACTGCAGCGTTCGCAGAGTCAGGCCTGATCCCTGCGATCACTAACAGTTTTTTTGGTAGCGTTTTGGTGAACTGGCAAGCATCAGCGGCCTAGTACACCCCGGTCGTAGTCAAACCAGCACTGCGGTAACACTTGGTGACGTGGCAAGTCCCATAAGTGCAGTTCAAGCTGGTGAGGTGGCAAGCACAAGTAGTGTCCCGCTGCCACCAAGAAGAAGACAAACACAGGCCCGTCGTGCCCATAGTGCCCTTCCTGCTGCATTCGCCAATCCTAATTGGGAACCCACCACTTCTGCAGCGCCCGTACTTCCCCCATTCACATCCCCAACCAAATGCAGTCGGCTGCATGAGAGGCATTTTTATGTCCTCCCGAGTACCCCTACCCAACGAACCCCCCCAAAAAGATGTTGTGTCTGCAGCAAGCGCGGATATAGGCGTGACACCCGCTATTATTGTCCCTCCTGTCCTGACAATCCTGGTCTTTGCATTGGTGAATGTTTTGAACGCTACCATACACTTGTTGAGTATTAGCGTAGGGTACAGCATTGCACAGACTAGGCACACTTTCACAGGGTATCCCAAGATGACATCGCATTTTGAGAGACCCGAACCTGGAACCGGTTACAGTTATAAGAGTTAGTTACAAAAAAAAGTGTAAAAAAAAAAAAACATAAACAAAAATATAAAATAAAAAAAAATAGTTGTCGTTTTATTGTTCTCTCTCTCTCTATTCTCTCTCTATTGTTCTGCTCTTTTTTACTGTATTCTATTCTGCAATGTTTTATTGTTATTATGTTTTATCATGTTTGCTTTTCAGGTATGCAATTTTTTATACTTTACCGTTTACTGTGCTTTATTGTTAACCATTTTTTTGTCTTCAGGTACGCCATTCACGACTTTGAGTGGTTATACCAGAATGATGCCTGCAGGTTTAGGTATCATCTTGGTATCATTCTTTTCAGCCAGCGGTCGGCTTTCATGTAAAAGCAATCCTAGCGGCTAATTAGCCTCTAGACTGCTTTTACAAGCAGTGGGAGGGAATGCCCCCCCTCCCCCACCATCTTCCGTGTTTTTCTCTGGCTCTCCTGTCTCAACAGGGAACCTGAGAATGCAGCCGGTGATTCAGCCAGCTGACCATAGAGCTGATCAGAGACCATAGTGGCTCCAAACATCTCTATGGCCTAAGAAACCAGAAGCTACGAGCATTTTATGACTTAGATTTCGCCAGATGTAAACAGCGCCATTGGGAAATTGGGGAAGCATTTTATCACACCGATCTTGGTGTGGTCAGATGCTTTGAGGGCAGAGGAGAAATCTAATAGACCCCAATTTTTTCAAAAAAGAGTACCTGTCACTACCTAAATTCCCTGAGATAACAATAAAAATGATTTAAAAAAAAAATGAAAGGAACAGTTTAAAAATAAGATAAAAAAGCAAAAAAATAATAAAGAAAAAAAAAACAAAAAACCCCTGTCCCCCCCTGCTCTCGCGCTAAGGCGAACGCAAGCGTTGGTCTGGCGTCATATGTAAACAGCAATTGCACCATGCATGTGAGGTATCACCGCGAAGGTCAGATCGAGGGCAGTAATTTTAGCAGTAGACCTCCTCTGTAAATCTAAAGTGGTAACCTGTAAAGGCTTTTAAAGGCTTTTAAAAATGTATTTTTTTTTTGCCACTGCGCGTTTGTGCGCAATTTTAAAGCATGTCATGTTTGATATCCATGTACTCGGCCTAAGATCATCTTTTTTATTTCTTCAAACATTTGGGCAATATAGTGTGTTTTAGTGCATTAAAATTTAAAAAAGTGTGTTTTTTCCCAAAAAAATGCGTTTGAAAAATCACTGCGCAAATACTGTGTGAAAAAATAAAAATGAAACACCCACCATTTTAATCTGTAGGGCATTTGCTTTAAAAAAATATATAATGTTTGGGGTTCAAAGTAATTTTCTTGCAAAAAAAATAATTTTTTCATGTAAACAAAAAGTGTCAGAAAGGGCTTTGTCTTCAAGTGGTTAGAAGAGTGGGTGATGTGTGACATAAGCTTCTAAATGTTGTGCATAAAATGCCAGGACAGTTCAACCCCCCCCCCAAATGACCCCATTTTGGAAAGTAGACACCCCAAGCTATTTGCTGGGAGGCATGTCGAGTCCATGGAATATTTTATATTGTGACACAAGTTGCCGGAAAAGACAAATTTTTTTTTTTTTTTTTTTTGCACAAAGTTGTCACTAAATGATATATTGCTCAAACATGCTATGGGAATATGTGAAATTACACCCCAAAATACATTTTGTTGCTTCTCCTGAGTATGGGGATACCACGTGTGAGACTTTTTTGGAGCCTAGCCTCGTACAGGACCCCGAAAACCAAGCACCGCCTTCAGGCTTTCTAAGGGCGTAAATGTTTTATTTCACTCTTCACTGCCTATCACAATTTCGGAGACCATGAAATGCCCAGGTGGCACAAACCCCCCCCAAATGACCCCATTTTGGAAAGTAGACACTCTTTTTTTTCTTGTCTTTCTTCATTTTCAAAAACAAATGAGAGCTGAAAAATACTCACCATGCCTCTCAGCAAATAGCTTGGGGTGTCTACTTTCCAAAATGGGGTAATTTGGGGAGGGTTTGTGCCACCTGGGCATTCCATGGCCTCCGAAACTGTGATAGGCAGTGAAGAGTGAAATAAAAAATTTACACCCTTAGAAATCCTGAAGGTGGTGATTGGTTTTCGGGTCCCCGTACGTGGATAGGCTCCTAAAAAGTCCCACACATGTGGTATCCCCATACTCAGGAGAAGCAGCTAAATGTATTTTGGGGAGCAATTCCACATATGCCCATGGCCTGTGTGAGCAATATATCATTTAGTGACAACTTTGTGCAAAAAAAAAAAAAAAGTTTGTCACTTTCCCGCATTTTGTGTCAAAATATAAAATATTCCATGGACTCAACATGCCTCAAAGCAAATAGCTTGGGATGTCTACTTTCCAAAATGGGGTAATTTGGGGGGGTTTTATGCCATCTGGGCATTTTATGGCCTTCAAAACTGTGATAGGTAGTGAGGAGTAAAATCAAAAATTTACGCCCTTAGAAATCCTAAAGGCAGTGATTGGTTTTCGGGGCCCCGTACGCGGCTAGGTTCCCAAAAATTCCCACACATGTGGTATCCCCATACTCAGGAGAAGCAGCTGAATATATTTTGGGGTGCAATTCCACATATGCCCATGGCCTGTGTGAGCAATATATCATTTAGTGACAACTTTTTCCGTTTATAGCGCAAAAAATAAAAATGGCAGAGGTGATCAAATACCATCAAAAGAAAGCTCTATTTGTGGGAAGAAAAGGACGCAAATTTCGTTTGGGTACAGCATTGCATTACCGTGCAATTAGCAGTTAAAGCGACACAGTAGTGCCAAATTGTAAAAAGTGCTCTGGTCATTAAGGGGGTAAATCCTTCCGGGGCTGAAGTGGACATGCAGGCGCCGGCATCCTGACTAAGGGAAACAGGAAGTGAAGCCTTGTTTCCTACTGCGCATGCGCGATTTGCACTGCGCTTTCTGAATGGTCCCGCTGTCTTCTGGGACCTGTTTGTGTTTCCCAGAAGGCGGCGGGGGAAGGAGGAGGGTCTGCAATTGACGTAGATGCCTTACACAGAAGTGGGAGTGGATACCTGTTTTTGACAGGTATCTGCCCCCCCCCCCGAAAGGTGCCAAAGAGATTTCAGCAGAAATATTTTTATTATACTTTCTCTCCCAGTGCCAAAAATCTCCAGGTACTAATCCTTCCCCTGTCTATGCAACTAGAGACTACAACAGTTTGGCTGAAGATACATTTTACTAGACAGCACTAGCTTGCTGCACAAATATATTTTAGGTTTTGCTACAGAGGCTACTTCAGTTGCTTAGTTACATAGACCTGACCCTGGGTCATTTAACTGCCACTAAATCAACTTCACTCATCTCATTTACAGTGCGATGTTTTAGGTGAGTTTATTTTTCTAAAAGAGTTGGTTTCCTGCTACTCACTAGTTAAAGTGGTTGTAAACCCTTACTCTGAGAGCTGATTGGAGGGAAGGGACACACCCCCTTCACACACGAAGCTGTTAATCTGCTGGAGATCCTATTCCTGTCACCTTTTTTCTCTTGGTGTCAGGAAAATTTGTCAGAAGTGACTCATGCTGATAGCAGAGGAACGGGGCAGAAGACAAGGCCTGACGAAGGAGCACGCATGCTCTGAGCGTGCGCTCCTCCCCACTCCTTCTCCAACTGGAAGTGACGTGTATCACCACCCCAGAGCCATTCTGAGAGTCTGGAAGCATTGGGAGCCACCAGTGTCAGCCGGAGTACCAGCTGCCTCGCCACCTGCGAGCCGACCGCCTTCCCATAAGAGTGGATGAACCTCTATAATATTCTAATGCGCTGACAAAGCTATGATCTTGTGAGTTCCCAATTGTCTACATTGAAATAAATGTTTTTAGATTGCTGCACTTAGATTGGCGCGGCTCTCCTTTGTGTCTTGCTTCCAGCAGACAAAAATGACATTTAGTCCTCTTAATTAAGACAAGTACACACTATAGATGCTTTGTTTATATTGCATGTCTGAGGTTTACAACCACTTTAAATTAAAACTTCATCTCAAAACTTTTTTCTGTTTTAGATAAGGGTGGGTAAGAATTGCAGCCTATGCACCTAATAGGGAGTTTTTTGGCCCACTCTCTGTCCCAAAGATCACCTGTCACCAGGACAGACACTAAAGTAAAATCGCACAAAGCAACAAATAACCTGACAGAAGTTCTAATCCCTCCCATTTATAGTATACAATTCTGTTATTGCAGACAGTGTCCATGGTGATCTCCTTTACTTACGTTTTGTAAGTTTTTTTTTCACTGTGGACAAATATCCTAATAGATCATAGACATCCTAGACAATATATCTCTCAATAGGTCATAGACATCCTAGACAACATATCTCCCAACAGTTTATATACAACATAACTCCTAATAGGTTATAGACATCCTAGACAGCATATTTCCCAATAGGTCAAAGACATCATAGGCAGCATACCTCCCAATAGGTCATAGACATTAGAGACAGCATATCTCCCAAGAGGTCATTGACATCATAGACAGCATATCTTCCAATAGGTCATAGACATTATAAACAACATATCTCCCAAGATGTCAAAGACATCATAGACAACAATTCTCCCAATAGATCACAGAGATCATAGACAGCATATCTCCCAATAGGTCATAGACATCATAAACAACATACTGTATCTCCTAACAGGTCATGGACATCATAGACAACATACTGTATCTCCCAATAGTTCATGGGCATCATAGACTACATATCTTCCAATAGGTCATAGACAACATAATTTAGAATTACATAACTGATAGCATATCCCCTAATATGTTACATAGTTACATAGTCAGGTTGAAAAAAGACACAAGTCCATCTAGTTCAACCATAAAAATAAACAAATAAATAATATCCTACAATCCCATGTACCCAAGCCTATACTCACAGTTGATCCAGAGGAAGGCAAAAAACCCCAGCAAAGCATGCTCCAATTTGCTACAGCAGGGAAAAAAATCCTTCCTGATCCCTGAGAGGCAGGTGGATTTTCCCTGGATCAACTTTACCTATAAATGTTAGTACCCAGTTATATTGTGTGCATTTATGAAAGAATCCAGGCCTTTCTTTGAGCAATCTACTGAGCTGGCTAGAATCACCTCTGAAGGGAGTTTATTATACATTTTGACAGCTCTTACTGTGATGAAACCTCTCCGTATTTGGAGCTGAAATCACTTTTCCTCTAGGAGTGCCCCCTTGTCCTGTGTGTTGACCGTAAAGTGAAAAACTCAACACCAAGTTCACTATATGGACCCCTTATACATTTATACATGTTGATTATATCGCCCCTTAATCTCCTCTTCTCAAGAGAGAATAAATTCAGTTCTTCTAATCTTTCCTCATAGCTGAGTTCCTCCATGCCTCTTATCAGTTTGGTTGCCCTTCTCTGCACTTTCTCCAGTTCCCCGATATCCTTTTTGAGAACTGGTGCCCAAAATTGAACTGCATATTCCAGATAAGGTCTTACTAATGATTTGTACAGGGGCAAAATAATATCTCTCTCTCTGGAGCCCATACCTCTCTTAATACAAGAAAGGACTTTGCTCGCTTTGGAAACCTGACATTGCATGCTATTATTGAGCTTATGATCTACCAAAACCCCCAGATCCTTCTCCACTGCGGATCCCCCCAGTTGTACTCCCCCTAGTATAGACAATATATAAAAACAAATAAAATGCTGCGCTATATTAAAGATTACCAATGTGATATGACACATATAAAATACATGAATATCTTAGTGCAAACCGTGCATGATATTAAACATAATAACATATATTACATAAAATGTCCATTGTGCTGGCAAATTAAAACAATAACAAATAAAAAGTGCCGCACTATATTGAAGTAACCAATGTGATATGACACATTGATATGACACATAAATAAAGTGCATGAATTACTTAGTGCAAAACGTGCATAATATCAAACATATTAAATAATAACAATAAAAAATGTCCATTGCGCTGGCAAATTAAAACAATAACAGATAAAAAGGGACACACTATATTGAAGCAACCAAAGTCATATGACACATATAAATAAAGTGTATGAATGACGTATTGTAAAACGATAATATCAAACATATAAAAAAATAATAAAATAAAAAATGTCCATTGTGCTGGCAAAGCAAAATCCTGTGATGGTGCTCCAAAGTTGAGAAGGTGACAACAAACTTGTGCCCCCCCCCCCCCTCTGTAAATCTGCTCACCTCAGGGCATTTGACGGTATACCTGAGTTTGGACTAAAAAACGCCTGTGAACCACCCCTGGGTTCTATGTGAAGCTCTTAGGGATCCTGAGATGTCCAGCAGTAAGTTCCTCCGCCCATATATAAAAATAAAGTTTAAATAGTGTTTTATCGTTTAAAAACGTATTTTATTTACAAGACATCAATCTGGGTACTCACATCTTCCAGGTGCTGAAGCGCACCACTCTATAGCAGATAAAAGAAAAAAACGATGAGATAGCTTGTCCGTTCACAGCGTTCAAACCTGCTGCCTACTGCACTCTCCTGTCCCCTCCCCTATGCCAGTTCGACACAGGGATCAGTCACGTGTTTTCCTCAGGGGAATGTGTTTATAACATAGGTCATAGACAACATAAACAACATATCTTTTTTTTTAGCAATTTTTTTGCAAATTTACAGTATATGTTATATATAACACCACATTATAAAACAAAACAGTAAGTGGAACTCAGTCTGCATGGTGAATCACGTATCTGTAGAAACTGAAACATGGGTCACTTACAGAAAAAACAAAAAACTTATACAGCATATGGGTATAACCGTAAAGAGAACATGGTAGCTAATCCACAAAGAAAACAAAAAATAAAAGAAGGGTAGAAGAAATACACCAGAGGTCAGAGTGGGGAAAGCAGGCACATAGGAAGGAGCCAGGGCCACAAAAGATATGTACGGTATATGTCCCCTCGGACATACAGTATACGGTATATGTCCCCTCGGAGGGGACGACAGGGAGTGGGCGGGATGAGTGCCATCAGATTAAATACAGGAGAATCTCCTGTTTACTCGGCAACGTAATAGGAAGTCCCGTCTCCTGGGCTGACATTTGGACAACTGTTCTGTCCATCATAGGGGGCGGGACTTTGTATTTAAGAGGCAGCCGAGTAAACATGAGATTCTCCTGTATGTAATCTGTTGGCACTCGTCCTGCCCCCCTCCCTGTCCCCTCCAAGGCTGCAGATGGGCATCGATCAGGCTGCACTGATTTCAATGGTGAGGTTGCATTCATGGCAATGGTGAGGTTGCCATGAATGGTGAGGCCCGGTCATGTGACCACAAGCACATGATTCGAGCTTCTAGCTGGAGCGGGTTGTATGCTGGCTGTGCTTATGGCTGTGTTAGTTCGTTACCCAGGTAATGGCTTCACAGGGAGGGTTGGCTCGAAAGGGCGGAGTTTTCCTTCCTGTGCATTCCAGCTAGAAGCTCGAATCGTGTGCTTGTGGTCACATGACCAGGCATCATGCCGTCATCGACGTCACGGCCACTATAGCGATGGACAGATGTAAACAGGAAGTGATCAGGAGTAACCTCCAGGCGGTCTAAGCCGATTGGGCAGCGTTTGCCAGAGGAGGGTAATCACACGGGTGAAGCATATAGGTGGCATATTATATATAGAATAGACGCACGGCCTCCACTACCGCTGAGGATGTCCCGCATTAGGATGATACGGGTGCGGAAGGACCCTGGGACGTCACTGCAGCCACCTTATCCACCTATGTCTGTAAAGACTACATACCATTTATTCCAGCACTGGGGTTATAGTGCTATTTATGCGAGTACCTGTCTTTTAGAATAAAGAAAGTGATTTTAGCCATACAGTGTGCACTATATATTTTTTATTGCATTTCATGGTACTTCGGTTGGAAATTAAGAGTAACAACGTGCGGTTGTTTAAAGTGGCGGGACATCTTATCCCTTTCATCTGTCTACCCAAGTCTCCATCTATGACCACTTTCAGTGGTGAATGCCTGTTTGACCCATCTGTTAGTTCAGGGGTCCAGTGACTGAGGTGAGCGGTTTGGCTAGCTGGTGGTGGAATCACAGATTAAGTTGCACTATATGAATGTCTGCGAGCACCTTTACCACCGCAGAGGAGATTGTTTCTGTCAACTCTTCTTTTCCATTTTCTTCTACATCAAAAGGGGACTTTCAATAATTTTATGCTATGAGCAATATGTTAGCCTGCTTCTCGTAAAATTACTGTTGCACTGTTATTTATTTAGGCTGCATTCTTGGTAATAGTGAGGCTGCAGATGGGCACTGATTAGGCTGCATTGATGGACACTGACCCTTATTTTGCTTCACAGTTCTTTTATTCAAATTTACGTTTTTTTCCTGAAACGTCCCTCTTAAAGTGAAGGTACGTGTTATACGCCGATAAATATAGTATATCCAAATAACACGCCCAAGCTCATCCTTAGTCCTGAGCAGCGCTCAGGGATTCGTTGGGGGGCCACAAAAGATATTTATATTTATATATATATATATATATATATATATATATATATATATATATATATATCCAAATAACACGCCGAAGCTCATCTCTTCACCACACACAGCCACAAAGGCAAGAGAATTTTTGTTGGGCAGTGTATTAGTGCTCAGACGAGCACACTTAGACCAAATTTTAATGGTTCAAAGAATGTCAGGCAAAATGGTCAGCCCTCACGCATGTCCACTTCATCAAATCTGGCCCTCTTTGAAAAAAGTTTGGATACCCCTCTCATAGACAACATATATCCCAATATGTCATGGATATCATAGACAGCATATCTCCCAATAGGTCATAGACATTATATCTTCCAATAGGTCATAGACGTCATAAACAACATATACCCCAAAAGGTTATTGACATTATAGATAGCATATCTTCCAATAGGTTATCAACATTATAGACAGCATATCTCCTAATATGTCATATACATCATAGACAACAAATCTCCTAAGAGGTCATAAAAATCATAGGCAGCATATTTCCCAATAGGTCATAGATATCATAGTACCAATAGGTCTAAGATTTCATAGACAGCAAATCCCTCTATAAGTCACAGACAGATGAACACCCTTCTTTGGAATTATAATCATAAACATTTGACAAAGATTATAACCCAGCCTTACTGTAACAAAACAAAAAGCTCTCATTTAACAATACTTTTAGCTGAGCTTTTAATGTAATGAATTATAAAGTGTAATAAAATGAGGACCTCTTTACTTTTGAAACAAATTAAGAAGGGTCTTAGTTCAACTCAGAAAAGTTTCAATCAAAACATTTCTATTAGGAAAATAAGAAAATTCAGTGAGCCTAGTGGTCCAAATATCCATAGGCTTTGCCTATAATTTATTTATAGTATTTTGGCACAAAACTTTAAAGAAAACACAGACTATTCCCATCAGCCCTAAGTCTATCAGCCTAAAATCCCTCTTCCTCATGCACACTGGACGTTAAAACAATGTTATAAAAATGGCAGTAGCTTTGCAGTGAGTTTTTCAACGTTTTTGCAATAGCGTTTTCAGTGTTTATTAGCATTGTTCCGCGTTGGCATTTTTTATTTATTTATTTTTTTCAATGAATCAAAAACGTCAAAAAGCCAGTTTTTGGAGCGTTTATCGGTGATATCAATGTTTTTTGACATTAGAGCATTTTTTCAGCTGAAAAACTCCTCTCCGAACCTACTAGTTTTGGGGTTTTTTTAAAGCCAAAAAATGCCTATGTGTGCATGGACACATAGGATAACATGCTGGGGAGTTTATTGACTGTAGAAAAAAAAGTCTGAAGCCAAAAACAGCTGCTGTAAAAACGTCCAAAAACGTCCAGTGTGCATGAGGCCTGCACTCTCGACGGTAAAATAATGTTATAAAAACGCCAGGAGCTTTGCAGTGAGCTTTTCAACGTTTTTGCAATAGCATTTTTTGCGTTTATTAGCGCTTTCTTAGCGTTTTTTAGCATTTTTTTTTTCAATGGAAAAAACTTCAAAAACGCTGGTGAGCCACGGAGTTTATTGATTGTAGAAAAAAATGCCTAAAGCCAAAAACAGCTGATGTAAAAATGTCCAAAAATGTCAAACACATTAATAAACAGTGTAAAGTCAGCTTGGGTAAAAGAAAGAACATATTGACTCAATGCAGATAGTTCCACTGCTGTTCATACTCCAACATTACAAGAAAACATGTTACTACTGTTCACTCATGATCTATTTATGTTCATATAAAAGCCCTACAATCTGGGGAAGTCAGTAAAAAATTGTATAATATAATGCCATTGCTCTCAATAGTTGTATTATTTAGAAAAGATCTGTCACATCACAATTATTATTCATTGTGTAGTTCTTTATGTATGAGTCATCCAACTAAATGTATGCATGCATTAAAAGTGCATGAGAAGAGTGGTTGCTTAGATGCCATTATATAAAGCAAACAGGAGGGAGTTATGCCACGTACACACAAGCGGAATTTCCGTCAGAAAAATCTTGGATGGTTTTTCCGACGGAAATTCCGCTCAAGCTTGGCTTGCATACACACGGTCACACAAAAGTTTGCTGAACATACGACCGTCAAGAACGCGGTAACATACAACACTACAACGAAAATGAAGTTCAATGCTTCTGAGCATGCCTCGAATTGTTTCCGAGCATGCGTAGGAATTTTGCGCGCCAGAATTGGTACAGACGATCGGAATTTCAGATCGGAACTTTTTCTGACCGAAAAATTGAGAACATGCTCTCAATCTTTTGCTGGCTGGAATTCCACCAGCAAAAGTTCGATGGAGCATACACACGGTCGCATTTTCAGACCAAAAGCTCTCATCGGACTTTTGCTGGCGGAATTTCCGCTCGTGTGTAGGGGGCATAAGGTTTACTATAGGGCTGTGTCTACAGACTTTTGTTAAGTTCAGAAATGCTTCTTTTCCTTATACAAGTTAGAAGGAGTTCAAAAGCAGTTTGAAGCAAGTCCTATAATGGTCATCTGCAGCTGCAATGAATCCTACATAATCCCAAAAGTGTTGATGCATTTGCCCATCAAAGCCACTGACGCTGATCTTATGTTATGTATGATATGAAAAGCAGTCCCTGTAAAAGTTAAAAGCATGGAACCATTGGCATCACTGGACCTAACCAGTAGCCTCTTGTGTCAGGAAGTCACTGGCTCTATCAGTAGGTAGGGCCTCCTATATTGTCATGAGTTCATTAGAGCTGAACTCTAGGGAAAACAAAAAATCTTCCTTCCAGAGAGGCTTTTCCCAAACTGCCAGGGTTAGATGTTAATTTATGTCTAGGATAACAGAAAAAAACACTTTTACTTACCCAATCCTCCACTGCTACAGGCTTCCTCTGCAGCCTTGTCTCCCCTGCGCTCAAGTAGTCAACTGTACTTTGATATCATCAAGTCCAATCGAGGGTCTATGACATGTGGGCCCCGAGGGACAGTCGTGAAGATGAGAGTGGGAACAGAATCGGGTAGGTAAAAGTGTTTTTTCCAGTACCCTAAACTTATATGAATATTTAACCCTTGCAGTATGGGGGCAGCCCCACTCCAAGGGAGGATTTTAGCCTCTCCCCAGAGATAAATCTGAACTTAATGCTATTTAATGCAGTTATGTATTCCTTTAGAAAAATTAAAAGTATTTTACATACAAATAATAAAACTGTCATCAAATAATCAAGGGCAGCACTAAGAGTCAATCAACCTCTGCTCCTTGAACATGTTTAGTTAATGACATACAAACTTTAAGTGGCCAGACAGAATTACAAATCCTTTGGCAAATAAGACATTTCATATTTATACATCAACAGTGTATTTAACTGTTTGCCTGGAGTTAGGCTATAAGGGTCCAAAATTCAAAAATCATTTGGTTGGCAAGTAAAACAGCCAAAGTATACATACATGTATTATATGGCTGCAGTAAGGATGGATATTGTAAGTACCCATGAGACAGGAATAGATGTACAGTAAATGTTTTTCTAGGAAGCCTTGTATAATATGTCAGTGCTGTATAAATAATCACTTTGTATCTTTGTCATTTAAAATATCGTCTTGCCTTGTTTGAAAAATGCCGGAAAACGCTCGGAAACAATATTTATATAACCATCTGGCAATCAAGAGTTTGAAGCGATGACTAAGTTGCGCGTAATCGGGCAGGTAATTAAAAGCTTGCCGGTGATACTCAGATAATAATTGAATGCATTGATTAATTTACAATGTTTCTGAAGAAAGTCACCTTGCAAATTTTAGACCGAGATGTTCCATACAACAAACCATGATTAGCATGAGCTCATTACAGCTCAGCACTATAGCCTCGTTTCATAGGAATCTCTATAAATGTATTTTGCATAATTATATTTTAATTCTTCCTATGGCAGAAGGAATAAAGTCTGTCTGTGTCAGAGAGGTGGCAGTGCCGCAGTAAATCTCTGACCTAATGCTAGCTAGCCTCAAATCCCTACAAAGGTCTGATCAGCCTTTCATGTCTCAAAAGCAGATGAATGAGGCCTGGGATAAATGGGGAATAATTACTGTAATGATGGATCATTTTTTCCAGTGAAGTGCTTTTATTTGGTTTTCTTCTTAACCCTATTATTAACACAAAACACCAAACAAATGAATAAATAAAATATCTTTTTTTAATTGTACTTCAATACACATTATGGTGTTTTTGTGGTCGTCATTTTGTGTCTAGAACCGGCTATTTCCTTTTTTCGGGTAGCTCTGATACAGTATATAATCACAATATTAATTATTAAATTATTATTATTATATATAAAAAAAATCCTTGATTGAGGCTGCATAATAGTACTCTGACTATATAGTTCGGGCACTTGGTTAGAATTCCACTTGGGCCACTATATGCATATAGTGTGTACAGTGTGTACCTTATTGTTGCATGGAGATTTCTAAAGCTAAAGCTCCAGTTTGTGTATTTTTTTACATAGTGAAGTAGGTTTAGATCCTCTGTCAACCTACTATTATGTAGGGGAAATTTTCCCTCACTTCCTGTTTGGTCACCAAAGAAAAAAAGTTGAATCTCGTCAAAAGGGCACATTCAGAAATAAATCTTTTTTTTTTAAGGTGAATGGTGAAGGATGAGCACTTAACCCTCCTATCCTTTACAGCCAAAGATGCTGCCATCTTAGGCTCTGTTTGATCTGTAGTTGTCCTGGTGCTGGACATCAGTTAATCATTTAGCAAGTCTTGTGATCAGTTAGAGTGGAACTAAACTCTCCTATCAATTTCAGCCAATGAAGCTGCCATCTTGGCCTCCGTTTGATCTTCAACTGCCATGATGCTGCACGTGTAATCAGTTATGACACCAGCCATTTGATGGTTTGACAGTTCGGTTGAGAGCACATGCTGGAATGTAAATGTTTTTTTGAAACTGTTAAGTGAGGGTTTAGTTCTGCTTTAAGACACCAGCTATTTAATGGGGCGACAGTGTGGTTCAGGGCACAAGTAGTGGTTGGTGACAGTTATCATTCATGGAATGCCTTGAATATAATTGTTTTTGGAAACAATTTAATCTACGGGTTTAGTTCTGCTTTAAGTTACCAGTCAGGATACAATTCAGATACCAAAGCTTATGTATGGTTCAGGACAAAATCCAGGCATAGCAAAATTCAGGCATAGCAATGCAGCATAACACATAAAAGGAAACAGTAAACAGAAACTTACAGAATCTTTCAATTAGTTTGGCCAGATGAACCAATTTCAGAGAAAGAACAGAACATTTCAAATGGTTTCATCCAGTTGATAACAGAGGTTGAACTCAAGGTTTCTCATCCCTGTGATGAGCAAGGCACACAGGGGGTGTTGACTTTCCTGCCTTTCCAATGTCCGGGGGGCTAGACACAGGAGCTCCTCAGTCATTAAATCCCAGAAATATCACAGCACCTGTTCCCTTAAACATCAGTGTTCTGTGGGTGTCACTCACATTGAACCTCCACTCTTCCAGCCAACAAGCTGCCTCAGACATTCACCACTGACCCATAATTCTGTACACACAGCTTGTTAAAAACACCCGGCCAGTATGTATTTTGTTCTCCTTGTTCATGTCTGCATTATCTTCAGGACCAATGACAGCTCAAGTTGCCTCCCATACAGTCTCACCATACATTTCTGGAATGCAGAATGAGCACCACTGTTAATCATCCTTATGAAAGTTCCTACTGAATTGTTGTCAAACTCTTAAGTTTCATTTGCTGTTCTATTTGCTAGCTGCAAACATGGTTGCCAGTTGACCACAAAACAAAATTTGCCAAGATACAGAGGAATTCGCTGTCAGAGACTGGCGTGCACTATTTTTGGCAGACCACATTAATGCTTTACCTCCTCTGGGAAGTAGAATTACATTTATAGAATGATATTGGGAGAAATTAGATGAAAACATGCCAGACTGGAAAAGCTGATTTCTAATTGGTTAAATCTGATAATTATATACCATTGCTATTTGTTCAATGAAGTTAATAGACGATGTATACAGATCTGTCATCGCAGAAGAAACCTTCTTCAACTGTGGACCAACTATGCAGAAGCATATCCTGAACTGTAGGTTCTAGAACAAAAAGTCCTTAAAATATGGCTTTACCAGAATTAGATGTTAATGCTTGAGCTTCCATGGTATTTAAGATTACACCTTTGCTGACTCCTATTTCACAATTTGCTGCAGCCTGCAAAATAACAGGGAGCTTTCATTTGTCTTTTGTTATAGAGTTCACATTTATTTCTTCATTAAAAAAATCATACTGATCCGCCTTGAGCCAGTGACGGAGTTAATGTGATAACCCCCTACTTTTCCTTCTTCTCTTTTCCCTTACTTTTTTTCTCTCCTTCTCTTTATTCTCCATGCCATATTTTGTGTGATGTCAGACCTCATGTATCGTCTACTATTGTTCTAATGCAATATCATTACTGACGTTGAAATGTTTAATGCGAACTTTGAAGAAGGCCCCTCCTTTTTCATTGCTATTGCGACCTTTCACACATTGCTTTATCTTTTTGTATTCATGTACTCATGTTCATATTCATGTATTCATGTACTGTTTCTCATCTGAGACAACCAATAAAACTGTTATTTGGAAAAAAATAAAAAATAAGTCATACTGTCGTAGTCTTTAAATGAAAATGGCAGATATATACTATAAACCTTTTTTTAACCTTGCACACTAAGTAGGCAATCCTTCTCAGTAGACTCTATATAGTTCTGTTCTGTTATTAGCTTTCTGTTGATTGTCAAAGACAATGAATATTGTATATTTATAACAGTACTAAAGATTATATTGAATTGGAGCAGACCAACCAGACTCAAATTGCCATATGTTGGTATCTTCATCCTTTCTTATAAAAAATATCATACCAATTTTTTTTTATTGAACGATTAAAAGTTGAAAAAACACTATTGGTGACAAGTCCTTTACAATATGGACATATGGACAAATACGTTTGCAATGTATCAAAATCTTTTACAATCAATTAATAGCTTTTGCTATCCATTGCAGGTCACTGTTTGCATTTCAACTTGTTTCACGGGATCAGCATCTGCATAACTAGTAATAGGGACTACAGTATGTCCAGGATATTAGGTGTGACAAATTGTGGATTAATACAAAAGTCCTCATCTCAATTGCTGCCATGCCTCTCACTCCCAAAGAAAAGACCCCAAACGGCTTCCAGCCAGAACTCAAGGTAGTAGAGGCTGATGAGGCAATTAGCCTCAGTCATTCCCTACCTCGGCTGGCTATCATTAATGGTTCCAGAAATAAAATTAGTATAAGATTGTTAGAAGAAGAGAGTGTGGCAATCAAAAAAGTCCCATACATGTCTTACTTTTTCTGTATTTTTAGCCAAAGCATTACTCTTATAGGTGGTACATGAAAGCAGGTATGCCAACATTGGGAGCTCAGTAAGTGGGAGAAAAGGTAGTGTGTGTATGTCTGTGTTTGGAAGGGGGTTGCACTCTCCAGTTTTAGTAAATCAACCCCATTGTCTATCTAGTACAATGATGGCGAACCATGGCACCCCAGATGTTTTAGAACTATATTTCCCATGATGCTCATGCACTTTGCACTGTAGTTAAGCATCATGGGAAAGTAGTTCCAAAACATCTGGGGTGCCAAAGTTCGCCATCACTGATCTAGTATAACCAAAAGACAAAAAGTAAAATAAAATCCTGCATTCCCAGAACTGCAAACCTGCATTTGATCTAGAAGGAAGACAAGAAACGTTATAAAACATGGTCCAATTTCTTATAACTTCCTCCCAATTCCTAAAAGTAATTGATATGAAATGATATCTCCTGGATTAACAGAATACAGTGTTATTTGTTATAAATATGAATAGCCAAGTATATTATGTACATTTAGTACCATACTTATCTAGCCTGAGTCGGCTAGAATTAGCTCCTATGAATATCTAGTGCTTCACCTCATCACAGCTCTTACTGTAAAGAAGCCTTTACGCATGTAGAGTGTTGGAAGGCAACATGTTTTTTTTTTGTTTTGTTTTAACAGCAAATGTTTCTGGTTGAAACCCGATTACATCTGGCCTGGAATGCCAGCAGAGCAAGTTCACCCAGTAGGGTGTTGATAACAAAGAGTCAAAAATTGGAATTCATCTCCGACAGGATGTTCTCTCAGGCCTCCTGATGTGAGGTATGGGGCTAGAGAAGAAGACCTCCTGGAGGGGTGCAAATTAAAATGTCCGGTTTCAGAACATCAAAAGCCAGCTGTCACTGAAAGATGACCCAGGTCAGAATCAGTGATTCATGGACTATTTGCTGCCCCTAGTGGACACTACAGCATGCTTCCTGGAGAATGGTATATTAAGAAGGACTGCCTCTTATCGATTTTTCATTGGATAGAGGGCTATATGGGTGTTTGTGTGGGTGGTGTCTGAGTGGGCCTTAAAAATAGTGGCCAGATTGGGCTACTTCCTCTCTTGCCATTGAGTCCAGCTGAAGATACTTACCACAGAGGACGACCTTACGTAAAGTATCATTGATGTTCTTTTGTTTCCTATGCTCTGTAATATTTTTTTTGCCATCACCATTAACTTTATCAGAGCCAGAATTTGAAATGAGAAAGGTGGTCTAACCCTTCCTCACTCTATATAAAACTAAACAAAGGTTTAGCCTAAAGATACACACTTTAATACTGTTGTCATGTCTATTAGGATAAAACATCAAGGGATTGATTTACTAGAACTGGAGAGTGAAAACTTTGGTGCAGCTCTGCATAGAAACCAATCAGCTTCCAGTATTTTTTGCAAAGCTTAAAGGAAAAGTACAGCCAAAGCTCATTTTGCTGTACTTCTCCTGTTGATCACAGGACTGCAGTTCAGAGGTGTATCTAGTGTAAATGGCGCCTATGGCAAGCACTGAAGCTGCACCCCTGTCAAAAAAAAAAACAGCTAACAAAACTACTAGTCAAGCTCTTTAATCTTTCAATTAACAAATTATTGCTTGGCACTACATAAAGTGCCCGATGGGTCAGTCCGCCCTTGCTCTTAAACAGTCTACATTCAGTGAAAGTTCATGTACTGCAAAGTTTGCAGTACATGAACTTTCACTGAATGTGGGCTGTTTAATGAGCTTGTTGCACAAATCACTTTATTGCACCTTATTTATTATATCTATTCATATAATAAATATTGAGCACAAAACGTTTAAAGGGGTTGTAAAGGTAAGATTTTTTTTTTTTTTAATAACAAACATGTTATACTTACCTTCACTGTGCAGCTCGTTCTGCACAGAGTGGCCCCGAACCTGGTCTTCTGGGGTCCCTCGGCGGCTGTTTCAGCTCCTCCCCGCAAGCATTCACCACCTTAATGCGAGCTCCCTCGCATGGTGGTGAGTGCTTGCGGGCGCGCTCCCGTGATACAGCCGGCGGCTATAGCCGCTCGCTGTATCACTCGGCCCCGCCCCCCGGCGCGCCGCGTCATCGGATGTGATTGACAGCAGCACGAGCCAATGGCTGCTTTCAATCCATCCACTGCAGCCAATCAACGACCAGGCTGAGCTGCAATGAAGATGACGTAAACGAGCAGCGAAGATTCGAGGCGTCAGGTAAGTAAAACGGGGGGGCTGGGGGCGGCGGTATTGTCAAAAGTTTCTTCACCTTAATGCATAGAATGCATTAAGGTGAAAAAATTTTTACCTTTACAACCCCTTTAAGTCATCATCATGTGCGATTGTGTGTGTGTGCCAAGCAGAAGCAGCCAATCAAATATAGTGCTCAATATGGATTCAATAAATATGCATAACCACAGATATCATAAATAAAGTGTAATAAAGTGATTTGTGTAGTGCAACAGCAGGTACTACTTTTAAGTAGACTGCGGATGCGACTACAGGAGATGACCAGACTGCGAATCCGATAACAGGAGATAACCAGACTGCGAATTCGGCTACAGGAGATGACCAGACTGCGGATGCAACTACAGGAGATGGCCAGACTGCGAATGCGACTACAGGAGATGACCAGAGACTGTGGATGCAACTACAGGAGATGACCAGATTGCAGATGTGACTAAAGGAGATGATCAGAGACTGCGGATGCGACTACAGGAGATGACCAGACTGCGAATGTGGCTACAGGAGATGACCAGAGACTACGGATACAACTACAGGAGATGACCAGACTGCGAATGTGACTATAGGAGATGACCAGACTGCGAATGCGACTACAGGAGATGACCAGAGACTGCGAATGCAACTACAGGAGATGACCAGACTGCAGATGTGACTACAGGAGATGATCAGAGACTGCGGATGTAAATACAGGAGATGACCAGAGACTGCGAATGTGACTACAGGAGATGACCAGACTACAGATGCGACTACAGGAGATGGCCAGAGACTGCAAATGCAACTACAGGAGATGACCGGACTGTGAATGCAACTACAGGAGATGACCAGACTGTGAATGCAACTACAGGTGATGACCAGACTGCGAATCTGACTACAGAAGATGACTAGACTGCGAATATGACTACAGGAGATGACCAGACTGCAGATGGGACTAAATGAGCTGATTACGTAGCCATTTTTTAAATTCTAACTTTCAGCAATGCACAGTTATACAGGGAGGTAAACAACATTGTCAGGGAGGGTTTAGCGTAACAGTGAGTCTACAGGCAGTGTATATTGGCAGAAAGACCTACCTGGCCAGCCGGGCTCACCTCCCGCTCTTAGAGGTCCGGGGGCAGGGCTTTTCGGCGGTAGGAGCAGGGATTTTCGCGGTCCAGGTCGGGGCTCTCAGAAGTCCAGGAGAGGTGATCTCAGCGCTCCCACTCTGCTCCGAGCACATAGACTACATGGGGCGGGGCAGAGCAGAGCAGGGTCAGAGTGTCAGTGGAGCTCCCAGCCCTGCCCCTCCCTGCTGACAGAGCCTCCCTCAGCCTGCCGTAAGCTGAGCCCAACAGCCCGGGCTGGGTAGCGGCTATCCGACAGAACACCGGCGCCCTGCTCCAGCAGGCCGGCCACGGTGCTGGGGGCTATATTGGCCCAGGAGGACAGGTGGGTTTTATTTTACATGCGGGGGGCGGCTTTTTCCCCCCCCCCCCATGGCACTTGCCATGGCTGCCATACCTTAGATATGCCATTGGTGCAGTTCCTTCTGCACTCCTCTGACCCATTTTTCGCAGACAGCGGCTGAAGCCCGCTGTTGGCTGACATCACAGAGCCAGTCCAGGCTGGGGAAAGATTGCGACAAAATGGTCTGGATCCACCCAGGAGTCTGGACCACCAACTGGCTCAGCCTCTTAGCGAGCCCGAGGACCTGAACCAGCCGCTCTCATCCCCTCCACAGCCATGCGCTCCAGTGAGTGCAGGGGGGGCAGAGCAGACAGCGGTGACTGGCAGTCACCAGCTCTATGCTCACGGAGCTCTGAGAACTAAGCGATCAGTAGTGTTTGACTGAGCAGTTCTCAGTCTTAGAGCCAGCGAGGGACAGATGCAGCATCAGACTGATGCTGCATCCACCCAGGTAAGTATGATTTCTAAAAAAAAAACCCTTACATCTCTTTTAATTGAACAAGCTGGAGTTAGAAGCTGATTGGCTACCATGCACAGCTCCACAAGATTTTGCACTCTCCAGTTTTGGCAAATTAACAGTCAGTTTTGCAGATGTGTGATTTGCATTGAAAGTCCATAGCATTTACCAGTCATCTAAATTCCTTGTTTGAAAGTATGCATATGGTCAGGATCGCGCAGCCAAAAGAAGAAAAGAGCAACAAGGTGAAAATGTGGATTTATGTCCTCCTTTTTATATTTTCATCCAGGGTAAATTTATTACATGCAGATTACTGCACTGTATGATCATATCAGCTTATTTATTTTACCAAATGCCATCACTGACAATAATCTGTCTGCATATAATAAGGACGAGGCCTTAGAGGCAAATATTTTTGTGCAGTGGTATGCCTGGGGTTTTAAGCTAAATTAAAGTTGAAGGACCCCTATGGTAGTGTTTTGTCCTTTATCAAGATTCTCCTTGCTATGCACATGTCCTTTAGTGAGCTCTCTGGGAACCCCATGTGAACCGGCATAGGTAGTGACTGTCAAAGGCCTGTTACCAAGCAAATGCAAACCTCTCTGTAGGAGTTTGTTGCTGTAAACCTATAATTATTGTAGATAAAATCTAACATATATATCATCTTTTCCTGGACTCACTGTGATAGCAGCTTAGATTCTGCTTGCCAGAATGTATTCATGTGATCTGAAATAAAACAGATATTTACTACATAGTAATGATTTCTTCTATCTATCTATCTATCTATCTATCTATCTATCTATCTATCTATCTATCTATCTATCTATCTATCTATCTATCTATCTATCTATCTATCTATCTATCTATCTATCTACATTTCTGATCCACATTAGATAAGAATACATTAAAAAATGAATATTATGTATCCTTCACAAGCACCCTATACATACCTACACATTTCATATATATACCAAAATGTAAAGAAAAGTCAACTACGGGGATCATGCACTGCAAACATGTATAGCTGTAAAAAAGCATATCTGTAAAAAAAACAGTAATTCCTTATACATGTTTTACTATATACGCAGACAGTGTAATTAACCTTGAAATACATATAAAATGCACAGCCTGCCTGCTTGGGGTCTCTGTTTTTTATCCGGGTAAAGATGCAGTGCTATGGTCCACCCCACTCACTTTTGTTGTTAAAATGACTACAAAAAAATATTAGTACTGAGATGTTTTTCAAGAGTACCAACCAGACTCGAATTTGTTTTGGATATCTGAAAATGATTGATGATGCAGGGAGCATGGAGAGGAAGTTAAATCGCATAGGCCTTCAATCCCAAAGCCATGTGTTCCTGGGGGTGCAGCATTAAGCCAGATTGAGTTCACAGTACTCCCGAACATAACAGCACTGGTATAATGATGTGTGAATACCGTTCTGTCCAGGATGATGGACATACTCCAAGCCCAGATATAAGGTGGGCTCTATTTGCAGCTTCTAATGCACACTGTTAGAAACTAACTGTGTGCAGTGAAATCAGAGTAATACATTTCAATACAGGACAGGAACATTTGTAACTGTACATAACTGAAGGCAATACCTAGATGGTGCAATATTCAGGAGACATACAATCCTACACACCGATTCAATGATTCATGCAATGTCTGTAAAGCTGCTTTCAGTTTAAGGTATGCAGAGGCCATTAGTGAAATGATTCAGTAGAAGTATAAATAACTGCCTGCACCACCTCCTTTCTGCATATGATAAATATTAAATATCGATATTTAACCAAAAATAACTTATTTTCGTTATGACCTTTACATAAAAGTGTAGAAAATATGTACTAAATGGTATGCATTCCTTTTAATTTCATTATTGTTATTTTAAACATTGCCAAGGTGGTTTGTTCCAGATTGTCAGCAAACAAATGAAAGAATATCCTCTCTGCTTTATATATCCAATAAATCCTGCCAAAGCTGTGCTGCCTACAATTTTTTTAGTTGCGAAATCTGGTGCCCATGTTAGCCCTAAATATTATATTTTAAAGCTGTGGATTTCCATGGATATACATGCTATCGTTATTAGCTCAGAGCCTAATAATGAATTCCATCGCAGAACATCTCGGACAATTACCGTAAGTAGTTTGGCTATGATAATTAGGTAGATGTCACTGTGTGTGTCCCAATACAGAGAGCAGATGCAGTGCTGGGTACTGAACAAATATGGACATTAGTTGGCAGGCATGGTACAGGCACCCTGTCTTCTTGTTTCCTGAAAGCCAGTAAGCCAGATCAGAGAATCATTTCCATAGCAATTCGCCCACACATATTCCGACTGAAAATGTAATCTTTAACTTACATTCTTTTTGTCATTTTAAAACTCAATAACAGGGATTATTCACAAAGGGCATAAGCAGGAGTACTATTCAGTTATTTGTGTAGGTTTTCTAAATGCATATGGCTTGTGTTAGATACAAAAATCAGAACAAATATCTACAGTATATATATATGTGTGTATATATATATATATATATATATATTCAGCATTTCACAAAAGTGAGTACAACCGTTACATTTTTGTAAATATTTTATTTTATCTTTTTATGTAACAACACTGAAGAAATTACACTACAATGTAAAGTAGTGAGTGTACAGCTTGTATACCAGTGTAAATTTGCTGTCCCCTCAAAATAACTCAACACACAGCCATTAATGTCTAAACCACTGGCTACAAAAGTGAGTACACCACTAACTAAAAATGTCTAAATTGGGCCCAAAGTGTCAATATTTTGTGTGGCCACCATTATTTTCCAGCACTGCCTTAACCCTCTTGGGTATGGAGTTCATCAGAGCTTCACAGGTTGCCACTGGTGTCCTCCTCCACTCCTCCATGATGACATCACAGAGCTGGTGGATGTTAGGGACCTTACGCTCCTCCACCTTCCGTTTGAGGATGCCCCATAGAGGCTCATTAGGGTTTAGGCCTGGAGATATGCTTGGCCAGTTCATCACCTTTACCCTCAGCTTCTTTAGCAAGGCAGTGGTCGTCTTGAAGGTGTGTTTGGGGTCGTTATCATGTTGGAATACTGCCCTGTGGCCCAGTCTCCAAAGGGAGGGGATCATGCTCTGCTTCAGTATGTCACAGTACATGTTGGCATTCATGGTTCCCTCAATGAACTGTAGCTCCCCAGTGCCGGCAGCACTCATGCAGCCCCAGACCATGACACTCCCACCATCATGCTTGACTGTAGGCAAAACAAACTTGTCTTTGTACTCCTCACCTGGTTGCCCCAACACACCCTTGACACCATCTGAACCAAATACGTTTATCTTGGTCTCATCAGACCACAGGACATGGTTCCAGTAATCCATGCTTAGTCTGCTTGTCTTCAGCAAACTGCGGTCTTTCTTATGCATCATCTTTAGAAGAGGCTTCCTTCTGGGATGACAGCCATGCAGACCAATTTGATGCAGTGTGTGGCGTATGGTCTCAGCACTGATAGGCTGACCCCCCCACCCCTTCAACCTCTGCAGCAATGCTGGCAGCACTCATACGTCTATTTCCCAAAGTCAACCTCTGGAGATGACGCTGAGCACGTGCACTCAACATCTTTGGTCAACCATGGCGAGGCCTGTTCTGAGTGGAACAGTCCTGTTAAACCGCTGTATGGTCTTGGCCACCTTGCTGCAGCCATGAGGTGCCATGTTGAACTTCCAGTGACCAGTATGAGAGAGTGAGAGCGATAACCAAATTTAACGCACCTGCTCCCCATTCACACCTGAGACCTTTTAACACTAACGAGTCACATGACATCGGTGAGGGAAAATGGCTAATTGGGCCCAATTTGGACATTTTCACTTAGGGTTGTGCTCACTTTTGCTGCCAGTGGTTTAGAAATGAATGGCTGTGTTGAGTTATCTTGAGGGGACTGCAAATATACAAGCTGTACACTCACTGCTTTACATTGTAGCGAAGTGTCATTTCTTCAGTGTTGTCACATGAAATGATATAATAAAATATTTACAAAAATGTGAGGGGTGTACTCACTTTTGTGAGATACTTTATATATATATATTATTATTATTATTATACAGGATTTATATAGCGCCAACAGTTTGCGCAGCGCTTTACAACATGGGGCAGACAGTACACAATCCATATATATATATATATATATATATATATATATATATATATATATATATATATATATATGGATTTGTAGCACAGAGAGCAACTTAAGGCAAATATAGCACTAAGCAAGAGCTTAGTAAGCGAGGTAAGGTTTACTTTGCAAAGAATTCTCAACCACTTGCTCAGACAATAAAAAAATAGCATATAATTAGGACCTTTTTTTTTTTTTTTTTTATCAGAGGTCATCTTATATTAACCTGGTTTAAGTTGGTTTTATCCTCTCTTATACAATGTATGACGCAATCTTTTGAGTAGTTAGAATTATGCTAAAATTGTTTTAGTTAAACTACATTTGGTTTATGTTGGAACTACAACTCAATATTATTACCATATATTTGATATTTTCTTTTGCTGCCACCATATGTACTTATGTATACCAATTGTTAAATTCAATAAACAAATTTGACAAGAAAAAAACAGCATTTTTGCTTGCACTTGATTGGATGATAGGAATCAGTAGAGCTTCCTCTCAGTTGTAGTGCAACTGCACTTACACTGCACAGTATATTTTCAATTAGTAAAGCCTCAGTGTATTGCTAATTAAAACAAGACTTTACCCATAATAATAGTTGATAAAAACTAATGTTCTTAACAAGGTACATACATTCCACATTAATAATCATGCTAACAAAATTAGTGGGTGCTGTAAATTGCCTCCAGCATTGCTCCTGTTTCTTCTTGCTGGAGGCTGCCATTTTGCTGAAGCCCAGAGCCTCTGAACAGCAGTAAATCCTAAACCAAACCCATCGATTTAACAATTTTTAAAAACAGTTACATTCATGGAATGCCACAATTGTTTTTGTCCACAACCAACCTGTCAAACCATCAAATAGCTGGTGTCATAACCGATCACATGTGCAGCACCATGGCAGTTGCAGATCAAACTGAAGCAGCTTCCTTTCCTGTAAAGGATAGTAGGGTTTAAGATCCACTTTAAGGCTGTCAGCAGATCGGCCTCTACAAACTTGGCAGTGCCTAAAAATGCCTAAAATTGGAAAGCACCTGAGCAGGTGCAGAGCAGGATGAGACAGTGTATTACTGGATTATAAACGGTATAGACACTTATTTTTAATGTTTTACATAGCTATACCTCCTAAAGAGGCCAGCCTGAAGTCATCTAGCAGGACATAATTTTCTGACTAAAGTTCCACTTTAAGTAGTATTGTTTCAAAGCAGTAATTTGATCACGGCCTCCTCTAGGTTTAGGTAACTGACCTATAAGATCTGAGTCCTATGACCTGCTTCCGGAATATGAGTTCAGTTTGCCTGGAACATATATTTAGAACACTGCTTATTTTGTTATTCTAATTGGATATGCTGGTAATAATGAACCCTGAAATGTACCTGGTGAGTTTGAATGTTACAAGTTTATGTGCTTCTATCACTCATACTGGTGGTATTAGTGCTTGCAGAATTACAGGAATTTGGCCACAACTCTGAAACAGGAGTTGATCTTCTTTTACAGTTGTTAGGTTTCAACATGGAAAATAATTATTTCTCCTTGTAAGAGCATTTTTTTATGCACAATGCAGAAGCATGGCTATGGAATCCAGTGTAGCGTTTACCACGCACTGTGTGGCATGGTGACGCTACATTGATGATGTATTTGCTGTATGGCTGGGCAACACTGGATCTCTTCTGGAATTTGATTATCATATTAACAAAGTTCACCCACAGATTTACCTTTTTAATGCTAATCGCAAAGAAAGTGTCTTTTTTTGGATATTTTGGTAACACATGATGGTTCCAAGTTACGTGATTAAGCATCATCTTACCTGTCAAAGTACATACACTGTCTATGAAACTGAAATGTCACTTTAACTTGCTATATATAAGAAATTACACAAAAAGTTAGAGAAAGAATGTCATAAGAAAGATATTCCATCAGATTTAGGCAAACTGAGCTTACTGTTCCTATCCAACTTTTGGAAAAAGGCAGCTGATATACATCAGGGACAAGGTAGTAATCATATCACTATTTTGAAATGTATATGTCAGGAAATGTTCCATCCGCTGCTAATATCTCCCTTACTTTAATAAATTATTATATTTTCACCTATATATGTTTTGGTGTCCTCTGTCGCAGATCACACGGTTCTGGTCACACCTGTTCATGACTGTAAACCAAGGCCATCTCTGACCAGAAGTGACTGCGCAGAGGAACCATTGTAGTGCTGTTACTGCTACTAAAATGCAATCAGAAACAGTTGTTCTCCTTACCTCACTGGTGTTGGAGGATAACAATTACTGTCGTCTGGTATTGAAAGAGTGGGCCAGGGATCAGCTCCTGGAGTGTATCCGTCTGGCCCATTCTCTGGTTGATCAGGGTAGATTACTGTTTAAAACGTTCAGCCCCTGATACAGGTGTGTGCTGAGCTAGCCTTGTCTAGCAGTCCTAAAGGAAGTGACGATTTTTCTCCCCCCTTCAGTAGTGATCAGGTGGAGTCTCTGGTATGGCTGATGGAGGATGATGCTGTATACTTTCTGGAGCATTATTCAGCTTGTCCTAAACAGGTGCTAGTGGATTGTATAGATTCAGTGCAGTCCCTGGTTAGACAGGCAGTATGTGAACCCTCGTTTGTTCAACCTGTACTACAGGCGTGGTCAGACTTATTATTTCCAGCCTCAGTCAGCTCTTCACAACCCGGACCTGCTATTAGACACCTGCCTGCCCAAGAGTCTTTTTCCCCTTCACCCATGGCAACCTCCATTTCAGCCCCATATACCCTGCTTCCCATCAAATATCAGTACCCTGTCACTACCCGCTGCACTTATCCTGCCTTTAACCCGCCTGCCTCTTCTCTGCTACCTACAACTTCCCCACAAGAACTTCCTCTGGCCGCTGTTCCCTCTTCCTAGTCATATCCCAGTTCTTCTCTTCAGTACGCCTCACCTCCTACCTACAGTTCTGCAGTCACCTACAGATCTCCAGCAGTTAAGCCAAAGAAGAAACGGAAGTTCTTTCCAACCCAATTGATCCTGCCAGTAACCCAACCTGCCTCCACACCAACCGACCTGCTCCAGTCTGCTTGCATGCCAGCTGAACCTGATAACCCATCTGATTCTGCCAAATCTCTGCCTGCTATCCAGCCAGTGTCTCAGCCTGATGTGTTCCTGTCTGCTGCCCAGCCTGATGTGTTCCTGTCTGCTGCCCAGCCTGATGTGTTCCTGTCTGCTGCCCAGCCTGATGTGTTCCTGTTTGCTGCCCAGCCTGATGTATTCCCGTCTGCTGCCCAGCCTGATGTGTTCCCATCTGCTGCCCAGGCTGATGTGTTCCCATCTGCTGCCCAGCCTGATGTGCCACCATCTGCTGCCCAGCCTGATGTGCCACTGTCTGCTGCCCAGCCTGATGTGTTCCTGTCTGCTGCCCAGCCTGATGTGTTCCCGTCTGCTGCCTAGCCTGATGTGTTCCAGTCTGCTGCCCAGCCTGATGCGCCACCGTCTGCTGCCCAGCCTGATGCGCCACCGTCTGCTGCCCAGCCTGATGTGCCACCGTCTGCTGCCCAGCCTGATGTGCCACCGTCTTCTGCACAGCCTGATGTGCTTCTGTCCGCTGCCCAGCCTGATGTGCTCCTGTCCGCTGCCCAGCCTGAGGTGCTCCTGTCCGCTGCCCGGCCTGAGGTGCTCCTGTCCGCTGCCCAGCCTGATGTGCTCCTGTCCGCTGCCCGGCCTGAGGTGCTCCTGTCCGCTGCCCAGCCTGAGGTGCTCCTGTCCGCTGCCCAGCCTGAGGTGCTCCTGTCCGCTGCCCATCCTGAGGTGCTCCTGTCTGCTGCCCAGCCTGACGTGCCAGTGTCTGCTACTCAGCCTGTTGTACCAATGCTTGTGCCCGCTGTCCAGTCTGAAGGTCCAGTACCTGCTGCCTGGTCTGATGTCTCAGTACCCACTGTCCAGTCCGATGAGCCTGCCTTCCAGTCTGATGTGCCCGCTTCCCAGTCTGATGTGCCCGCTTCCCAGTCTATTGTGCCCACCTTCCAGCCTGATGTCTCGGTGCTTGCTTTCCAGCCTGGTGTCTTGTTGCCTGCCTTCCAGCCTGATGTCTTGAAATTAGTATCTCAGCCTGAAGTTTTGGTGCCCGTGTCTCAGCCTGAAGTTTCGATGCCCATATCTCAGCCTGAAGTTTCGATGCCTGTGTCTCAGCCTGAAGTTTCGGTGCCCGTGTCTCAGCCTGAAGTTTCGGTGCCCATGTCTCAGCCTGAAGTTTCGGTGCCCGTGTCTCAGCCTGAAGTTTCGGTGCCCGTGTCTCAGCCTGAAGTTTCGGTGCCCGTTACACAGTCTGCTGAACCGGTGCGCGTTACCCAGTCTGCTGAACCAGTGCCCGTTACCCAGTCTGCTGAACCGGTGCCTGTTACCCAGTCTGCTGAACCGGTGCCCGTTACCCAGTCTGCTGAACTGTTGCCCGTTACCCAGTCTGCTGAACCAGTGCCCGTTATCCAGTCTGCTAAACCGGAGTCCATCACTTGGCCTATTAAGCCAGTACCTGTTACTCGGCTTGCCGGACCAGTGCCCAGTGTCCAGCCCACTGGGTCGGGGCCCATTACCCAGCTTGCTGAGCCGGTGCCTGTGATCCAGCCTGCCCTTACGGTGCCTGCTGCCCAGCCCGAGGACCCGGTGCCTGCTGCCCAGCCCGAGGACCCGGAGCTTGCTGCCCAGCCCGAGGACCCGGAGCCTGCTGCCCAGCTCGAGGACCCGGAGCCTGCTGCCCAGCTTGAGGACCCGGAGCCCGCTGTCTGCCCTGATGTGCCGCTGTCTGCCCTGAGGTGCCTGATGCCCAGCCTGAAGTGCCTGTTGCCCAGCCTGACGTACCCACATCTGTTGTTCTGTTAGATGCCATAGACTATGGACAATTACAACCAGATGGAGCATCCAGAGGCCGCTCCTTTGAGGGGGGTACTGTTAGGAAATGTTCCATCCGCTGCTAATATCTGTCATTTGGCATGCAGTACTGAGGTCCACCAGCAGGTGTCTCCTGGCAGTTTGGAACTATCAGGAGAGCTTTACCCTGCTGATGTTATGTCATCTTTGGGCCGCAGTACTGGCGTCCACCAGTGGATGCATCCTGGCAGTGTGGAGCAGACAGTACCTCCTACAATCAGGTGTCACTTGAGGCCAATCACAGGCCTATAAATACCCGGCAAGCACTCACATGTTTGCCTTGGTTTCTTCATTGCGCCCTGACGTGCTAGCTTGTGATCTGATCCTGATTCTGAACCTGTTCCTGTGCCCTGAACCTGTGACCCGTGTTTCTGATCCTGTCTCCCTGTCCTGATCCCTATCCTGTCCCCCTGTCCCGATCCCTATCCTGTCCCACCAGTTACCTTGCATCCCTGCCTGCAGTCTGATCCATCCATCCTCTCCCTGTCCTGTGTTCCATACCCCATCTACTGATCTCCCTGTGTATGACCTTGGCCTGGCTTACGTTTATGTCTCTGGAACATCCCCTGTCCATCTGCTGATCTGCTGTGTATGACCCTGGCCTGGCTATTGTTTATGATCTTGGTATTTCCCATTTATTATACTTATCTGTCTGTTGTTATTTGTGGGTCTCTGTCTGTAGTTGGTTATTGCACTGTGTCATATTGGAGTTGGTTATACTATATTATTCACTTACTTTAATAAATTATTATATTTTCACTTATATACGTTTTGGTGTCCTCTGGATCACACGGTTCTGGTCACACCTGTTCATGACAGTATACTTTGTCACCTCAAGGTCTTAACTATGATTTTGATTTATCTCTTTTTCTTTAAGATTTTTTTTTTTGTCACAGATCTCCTCTGGATTACTTGATATTAATCCCAAAACCAAATATGTGGTGGCTGCCTTAATTTTCCTTTTTTTCTCATTTTTCTCTCTGTTTTACCGGGTGGTTTGGCAAGTAAGGCACCTCCTGCATTAGAGTGCCCCCCACTCTGGATGAAGGAGTACAGGGGGCAGATTTGGACAGCAGCATTGTCTGTCTGTCTGGAGGGAAGTGTTAGCTGTACTAGAAGATTTAAATACACTAAACAATCAAAGGCATACTCCAGCTAACACCTTATCCGCTTCAGCCCCGGAAGATTTTACCCCCTTTCTGACCGGAGCACTTTTTGTGATTCGGCACTGCGTCACTTTAACTGACAATTGCGCGGTCGTGCGACGTTGCACCCAAACAAAATTTATGTCCTTTTTTCCCCACAAATAGAGCTTTCTTTTGGTGGTATTTGATCACCTGTACGGTTTTTAATTTTTGCGCTATAAACAAAAAAGAGCAACAATTTTGAAAAAAAATGCAATATTTTTACTTTTTGCTATTAGACCCCTTTCAGACTGGGGCGCTTTGCAGGTGCTACAGCACTAAAAATAGCACCTGCAAAGCACCCTGAAAGAGCCACTGCAGTCTCTCCAATGTGAAAGCCCTGAGGGCTTTCACACTGGAGCGGTGCGCTGGCAGGACGCTAAAAAGTCCTGCTAGCAGCATCTTTGGAGCGGTGAAGGAGCGATGTATACACCGCTCCTGCCCACTGAAATCAATGGGGCAGCGCGGCTATACCGCCGGCATAGCGCTGCTGCAGCGGTGCTTTGGGGGCATTTTTAACCCTTTTTCGGCCGCTACCGGGGGTTAAAACCGCCCTGCTAGTGGCCGAATACTGACGCTAAAATGATGGTAAAGAGGCGCTAAATATAGCGCCGCTTTACCACCGCCGCCGCCCCTGCCCCAGTGTGAAAAGAGCACAATTTTTTCCTCAGTTTAGGACGATATGTATTCTTCTACATATTTTTGGTAAAAAAAAATTGCAATAAGTGTATATTGATTGGTTTACGCAAAAGTTATAGCATCTACAAAATAGGGGATAGTTTTATGGCATTTTTATTATTACTTTTTTTTTTAGTAGTGGCGGCGATCTGCGATTTTTGTCCAGACTGCGACATTATGGCGGACAAGTCGGACACTTTTGACGCTATTTTGGGACCATTATCATTTATACAGCGATCAGTGCTATAAAAATGCACTGATTACTGTGTAAATTACACTGGCAGGGAAGGGATTAACCACTAGGGGGTGATCAAGGGGTTAAGTGTGTCCTAGGGAGTGATTCTAACTGTGGGGGGGGGGGATGGGCTACTATACACATGATGACAGCGATCACTGCTCCCGATGACAGGGAGCAGTGATCTCTGTCATATCACTAGGCAGAACGGGGAAATGCCTTGTTTACAAAGGCACTAAGCAGTTACAGCAAACTGTTTTTTTTTTCCTTTTGAGATAAAGATTTTACACGAGTAAATTAAATCAGATCATTGTAAGCACCCCTGTCAGTGGTAAATAGTTTGTTTCATCCCTGTAACTGCAAGAGACCTTGTTCTTTTGAGAAGCAACAGACTTACTGGCTGGATCACCATATGAAAATAAAAGAAAGCCTAAAAAGAAAATAATAGAAATCATCAAGAATTCATAAGCTTCAATATAATAAATGTTTGCTTTGGGTTTAATTTTGCTTTAAGGGAAACTCTGCTGACTCGAATCTTGCATCAGTGTAACACTTGTTGAATAACATTGTTAGCTTGTATTATTTTTGTTATCCAGTGAACACTTTGTATCATATTTCTGTCATTTCAACTTTAAGTATTTGTATTTTTTGTATTGTGAGATTAGCTTGATAAAGGACAGGGATGCATGAAACATTGGGGTTGATTTACTAAAGGCAAATAGACTGTGCACTCTGCAAGTGCCATTGCTCCAAAGCTTAGTAAATGATGTAAAGCTTGCTTTGCAAAGAACACCCAATCACGTGCAAGGAAATTAAAAAACGTAATATTTGCTTGCAAATGATTGGATGATGAAGGTCAGCAGAGCTCATTTACTAAATTTGGAACAACTGCACTTGCAACTGTACTTTGCAAAGTACAGTTTATTTGCCTTTAGTAAATCAACTCCATTGTGTGTATGTTACCAATAAATACTGTATCTCTCTCTGTACTGAAACACTACAGAGATGTTTTTGTTACAGTATATATTTGGAAGTGACTCTATCAGCAGCATAAAGGAATCCAAATGGAGCTTTCCTGCAATAGAAGAAGTATTAAGCTAACCTGTCTGGCGGACAGTGTCTCCTACCTTCCCTCTTTTCCAGTGCTGTAGCCCTCATCAGACTCTTCTAAATTTGGCACATTGCACTGCGGCTCCTCTATATTTAACCCCTACATCACTGCTGTGACCTGTAGTGTCATAGAAGTATAAGGATTTGCCCTTTGCCATTTTCCATTTGATGTTGCGCATGTGCACCACAGTCCTGTTCAGCCATACTATAAGTGTCCACTGGAGGCCTCCATGAGTTTGACTTACCCATAGCAATGAATGGGGCATAGCACCTCTTTGCAGTTTGAAGAGGAGCAGGTTGGCACCTTGTTATAGGAAAGATCACTGCATTGGGGAGACAGGTAAGCATTGCCCCAGGTTCGCTGCACACAGGGGGTGGGGTATTTTATTAAGGACAACTTCATTAAAAGTGAAGTAGCCCTTTAATGTAATAAGTGTTAACACATGTTTTTATGTGTGTTGAGACACATTGCATTAAGACACGCAAAACTACGAATGACTACAGATAAACCTCACATGTTTCAACCTAATGATAAAAGAAGAAATTATAGTAATTTGAGGTTTTAACCCAGTGACTTCATTGATTTTTGAACACACCTTTCATTACCCAATATTAGCATTTAAATAGAAGGGCAAGTGGAACATTTGAATACAAAGCCCAAAGTTCAAAGGCTGGGTTCATTTAAATGCCTGAAGCATTAATCATGAATGTCTTTTTTTTCAGAATATTTAATGCTGCAGGCTTACTTAATGCTAGTGCAAGAATTGATAAATATTTTGATGTCTGATTTTTTTTTTTAATTAGTGATATTAAATGAGCCTCTGGGCGGAATATGTGCAATCAAGCATTTACCTATCCATATACCCATATCAAGAGATTTCAAACAAGCCCTTACTGACCTCTGCAGCTGCAGGCAATGAGGAGCAATTTTCCTCACTGCAGATCCACTGAAGTCCTTCTCTCAGCAGGTCAGCTGGCCCTTCACCCCCCTGTCCCCAGCAGTGACTTCATAGCCCTCCATCCTTCTAAACTCTAATCTAAACACAGAGCAGGTGCTCTAACAGGGGGGAACAGAGGGAGTCAAGCTGCTCAGATACTTGTAGCACCTCATTTCTTCTGTTTTTTTGCTCCTGACCCCATTGCATGCACCCTGACTAAGTGCAGCCCGGGCCACAGCAGAACCCCCACCACCCAAAGCTCTGCATTCCAGGCTAAGGTGTCCGTTTATGAAGCAGTGAAAAATATCCACTGTTCCATTCCCCGGCATTCACCAGATCTCTCTCCCTGAGTGCCTGTTTATGAAGCGGTGTAGATCGCTTCTCCCTTTATGAAGTGAAGCGATCTACAAACGATTCAAACAGTGGAGAATGCCCCCTGATACTGGAATCTCGTGAGACTTAACGAGATTACAGTACCAGAAATTCACAGAAACACGGTGTTTGTTTATTAACCACTTCAATACAGGGCACTTACCCCCCTTCCTGCCCAGGCCAATTTTCAGCTTTCAGCGCTGTCGCTGTTTAACCTCCCTGGCGGTATGATTATTTCATATTTTTGATGCTGAAAGTGGTTCCATTATTTTGCATGGAAATTTGGCGTTTTATATTGTAGGCCTGTAATTCTTAGAAATAACACACTTAAATCTGTCCAAACAAGATAGTAGACATCTCGGGTATGAGAAAGTTTAAAACACGAAATCATAAATTATAATATAATAAATAACTATAAATAACTATAAATAATTATACCAAATTATAATATAATAATAATAAAAATTATTCAATAATGTAATCAAATCAAAAACACTGAAATTTGCTCAGTTGCAGAATTGTCGCTGTCATTACTTTTCAGTGTTTGATGTGATGTGATCATGATGAATTTCCCCACGATTCACTATCACTCAATTCTGCGAGTGATTATAATTTATTATCGCTGTTTTCTAGCTGGTCTAAAACTCCTTTTGATGTAAAGGGACGGTTTTGGTTGCTATGGACAATCTCCAGTTTCCAGGCAGAAAGAACAGTTTTTATAATATAAAACTGCATGCAGGGCACTGGACAAATCACTAGTGACAAAAGGGAGGTGAAATAATTTCATACAGTAATGTAATCTGTTAGATTACAGTGTACTGTATGTATTGTGTTTCACTTTTTGAATTTGGCGCTGTTCTCCGTCCCCATGCGTCGCAATGCTCGAAGGGAACGGAGCCCGGCTCCGTGATGAATCGAGCGGAGGACGAGCCGCTCACACTGTGGGGAGACATCACAGGATCCGGGGACAAGGTAAGTAAGCTCTTCCTGGATCCTGCGATGCGATCCCGAGTCTGGCTCGGGGTTACCGCTTTTGGTTCTGAAATTCCACCCCGAGCCAGACCCGGGAATACCGCCAGGGAGCTTAAATGACAATTGTGTGGTCATGGTACACTGTACCCAAACAAAATTTGTAAAATTTTGTACCCAAAGATAGAGCTTTCTTTTGGTGGTGTTTGATCACCTCTGCAGTTTTTATTTTTTGCTAAGCAAATAAAAAAAGACCGATAATTTTGAAAAAAAAAACGTTTTTCTTTTGTTTCTGTTATAAAACTTTGTAAAGAAGTAAGTTTGCTCCTTCACTGATGGGCACTGATAAGGCGGCACTAACGGGCACTGATAAGGCGGCACCGATGAGGTGGCACCAATGAGGTGGCACTGATGGGCACTGATGGCCACTGATGATGGGCACTGATGGACACTGATAGGTGGCACTGAAGGATGGCACTGATATGCAGCACTAATGGGCATTGCTAGGCGGCACTGATGGGCACTCATGGGTGGCACAGGTGGGCACTGATAGGCAACACTGATGGGCACTGAAAGGCTGCACTGATGGGTACCTATGGGTGGCACTGGTAGGCGGCACTGCTGGGCAATGATAGGCGGCATTGCTGAGCACTGATACGTGGCACTGATGGGCACTCATACGCAGCACTGATATATGGCACTGATAGGCATCACTGATGGCACTGACACTGGCAGGCTCTGCTGATGGGCTATGATTGCCATCTGCCTGGGCACTGATTGCCATCTCCCTGGTGGTCCGGGGTGGCATACCTTTTTGGGTACCTTTGTGGGCATCCTTGGTGGTCTGGCGGCATCCCTGGTGGTCCTGGGTGGGCATCCGTGGGGGGGATGATAAACAATCAGCACAGACCCCCCTGTCAGGAGAGCCGCCAATCATCAGACGTGAGTGAGCAAAAGCCAATCAATGGCTCTTCCTGTTTACATCATGATCAGCCGTGATTGGACACGGCTGATCACGTGGTAAAGAGCCTCCAGCAGAGGCTCTTTACCGAGATAGGTGAAGTGGTGTGTGTGACTGACACACAGCAACAACGTTCGCCACGATGCGTGCCCCCACGGGTGCACAGTGGCAGTTATCCTGCTGGACGTCATATGACGCCTAGTCAAGATAACAGAACCACCGCCCGGGCGTCATTCTGCTATAGGCCAGGCGGGAAGTGGCTAAGCAGTGACAAATTGACGAAAAGTCCGACCGTGTGTACGCGGCATAAGGCACACCTGTGCAATAATCATGCTGTCTAATCAGGATCTTGATATGCCACACCTGTGAGGTGGATGGATTATCCCGGCAAAGGAGAAGTGCTCACTAACAAAGATTTAGACAGATTTGTGAAAATATTTGAGAGAAATAGGCCTTTTGTGTACATAGAAAAAGTCGTAGATCTTTGCGTTCAGCTCATGATAAATAGGGGCAAACACAGAAGTGTTGCGTTTATAATTTTGTTCAGTGTATATATACAGTATCTCACAAAAGTGAGTACACCCCTCACATTTTTGTAAACATTTTATTATATCTTTTCATGTGACAACACTGAAGAAATGACACTTTGCTACAATGTAAAGTAGTGAGTGTACAGCTTGTATAACAGTGTAAATTTGCTGTGCCCTCAAAATAACTCAACACACAGCCATTAACGTCTAAACCGCTGGCAACAAAAGTGAGTACACCCCTAAGTGAAAATGTCCAAATTGGGCCCAATTAGCCATTTTCCCTCTCCGGTGTCATGTGACTTGTTATTGTTACAAGGTCTCAGGTGTGAATGGGGAGCAGGTGTGTTAAATTTGGTGTTATTGCTCTCACTTTCTCATACTGGTCACTGGAAGTTCAACATGGCACCTCATGACAAAAACTCTCTGAGGATCTGAAAATAAGAACTGTTGCTCTACATAAAGATGGCCTAGGCTATAAGAAGATTGCCAAGACCTTGAAACTTAGCTGCAGCACCGTAACCAAGACCATGCAGCGGTTTAACAGAACAGGTTCCACTCAGAACAGGCCTCACCATGGTCCGACCAAAGAAGTTGAGTGCACATGCTCAGCGTTATATCCAAAGGTTGTCTTTAGGATAGAGATGTATGAGTGCTGCCAGCATTGCTGCAGAGGTTGAGGGGATGGGGGGTCAGTCTGTCAGTGCTCAGACCATACACTGCACACTGCATCAAATTAAAGGATGGATTGATGGAAGTGACCTTGGACCCATGTGTTACCCCGAATGAAAGGGGTTATACGCATCTGACCTATAATGTTTATGGGTCCATAACTGAAGGTGAGGGCACAACTAGCATAGCATGGTTTTATTTAATGTTTTGCTGTGCAGGACAGGAGTTGTGGTGTCACAAGCTAGATAACTTGCAAGTTGGTATTTCCTCCAGTTAACAGTAATCCCCCTACAGTGCTTGGTTTGCTTTTCTCAGGCCCACTTTGTTTAGGCATCATACAGTGTCAGCATCTACTTTTACAGGTCTTGACTGTGTTTACATGTCTGTAGCCTTTCACCATATCTTTTGATGCTGCACTTAGATCACTGGAAGAGAAGACTGAGGAAATGCTTCATCCTCCGTGAAGCAGATTGATGACATCACTTCAGCCTAGGCAAAGTCATCTGCCTGGAGTTCAAAGTTTAAATATACTCTTAAGCCTAGTACACATTATCAGGTTTGCTCCAGTCAGAGCCAATGTACTAACAATCCAACCTTAGTACAGCAATCTTCCCCGCTGAGCTATTGTGTTCTGACAGGAAGATGGCCCCCCCACCAGAACACTCCGGACAGTGCTCTCAGCCATTGGAGCCGGTTGGGTGCTGGTTTTCCAGCATGCTAGTCCAACAGAGGCCATCAAAACGGCCGGCTTCTGTCAGACCAGCTGCCATACACACGGGCCGAATCTCGCCTGACGTCCGGCCCGTGTGTACTAGGCTTTACTGTATATTGTAACAGGTCCAAAATGTACGTGGAATTCATTCAAAGTAAAGTTACTAATGGTGTATTTAACTCCTAGAAAAGAGACCTACGAATAGGATGAATAACTTTCAAATACCGGCGCTTCTATTAGGAAATGAAGCATCTACTCTAGGAATTCCATAAAATGTGCATTTTTTTACTCAGAATTCACTAGTTTGGGAATTCAACAAATAAAATTATTGCTTTAACCACTTGTCTACTGACAGTTTATAAACGGCAGCTTGTAGCATGGGTTTTTAAACACACTATGGGGAAATCATTAGGGGTGTCATAGACACCTTTTACAACTTTTTTGGGGTGCATCACCTAAAGTGACAGTGATTGCTCCTTATTCATGTACCTGTCAGAGATAGGTACGTGAACCTGTCAATGCTGGCAGTGGGGGAGGCTTGACCGTACTGGACACACCTTCCTCAGTGCACTCCCACCTTTCCTCCATGGCCTCTGTTCTGTCACGTTGACAAGCACATGGCTGAGCAGTTTTAACCACCTACAGTCTGGGCCAATTCTGACATTTCTCTCATATATGTAAAAGTCTAATTTTTTTTTTCTAGAAAATTACTTAACCCCCCCCCCCCCCAATATTATATACTTTTTAAGCAGACCCTATGAAGAATAATCTGGGCCAGCACCCCCTGCTTCCCACATTGCTATTTTATGCATTTTTGAGATCACTTTTTATACGGTATTTTACCTTTCAATAAACCTATCCTGTTTGATCTGCGCCATGTGGAGCTCCTTTTTTTCTTGCTTCCCCATGATGGAGTGTTGATAACCATCCTTGGACCACCTTCATTACAGCCTTGGGAACCCCTGTTCCAAAAATCTTCCAACCTTGTACAGATTGGAGTTTGTGGCCTACAGGAGACCATCCAGTTTGCCATCATTACCGGGGATCTAGTATCCCAAAGCCTGAAAGACGCACTGCCGTACGGTAAGTGCGTCCAACAGATCCGGTAAGAGTATTCATTCTTTCACCTGATGTCTTTTCCTGTTCATTGGTGCATTTTCCATCTTGGTTGAAGATCAAGGAGAAGTCCCCTCATTATTGGACACTTTAATTTGTGGACATTACTTTCCTTTTTTATGTTTTATATTTTATTGGGATTTATACATCCTTCATATTCACATTATCACACTCATCCTGTTTTTGTGATTAAGACGGCCTTGATGCTTATGTGTTTTTATTTATCACTTATGCATTTATTTTCACCCTAGCACTACACTTTTTGTTTGCACTTCAATTTGACTTGGTTTGTTTGTGTGTTAGCAGCTGTACAACTTTGTTTATTGGGTTTAGCGCAGTATTTTCATTCTTTTTTCACACCTGTTGCAATTTTTATCCTGCACGGTATTTGCACAGCAATTTATCAAACGCAAATTTTCAGGATAAAATACATTTTAATACATTTTAGTGCACATGCACAATTTAATAACCATTTTTTGGGTAAAATACCAACGATGATGATATGCCAAGTAAATAGATACCTAACATGTCATGCTTTAAAATTGTGTACGCACATGGAACAGTGACAAACTTTAGTACCTAGAAATCACCATAGGCAATGCTTTAAAAGCCTTTACAGGTTACCAGTTTTGAGTTACACAGGAGGTCTGCCAACAGAATTATTGCTCTGACATTCACGACTATCGGAATATACCTCACATGTTTGGAGCGATCACCATTAACATATGCGTGTGGGACCTCTGTATATATTTGCATTTGCGTGTGAGCACAGGGGCACTTTAATTTGATAAGATGGGGTGTGACAGGTCCTTTTTATGGAGAGATCTGGGGTAGATTAGGCTCCAGATATCTACTCCGCCTCCAAAGCATCTGCTCAAATTGAGATCAATTTGATCAGATGTTTTTCAAGCCGGTAAAGGCTTGTAAACAAACAAAGGAAGTGACAAAATCACGTTGCTTCTACTTTCTGACATCACAGAGGGGAGAAACAATGGTAGTTCTTCTCACTCTGTCTAGTGCACCGGATGCAACCAGTTACATCAGTACCGGCCTCCCTGGTGGGACAAGAAAGCCCAGTACAGGTGGCAGGCAGAGGTGGGAGGGTTGACCCCGTTCCAGTGCCTGTAAAAGTGGTCGGGCAGCTGTATAGCTGCGCAGATCACTTTAATATCGTAGGGAGCTGCCAGCTGAACAAAACTATATCTGGATCGTGGCTGCAGCTGTGACCATGACCCAAATATCACTATTTTGATCTGAGGACGTGATGGGTATGTCCCAAGGATGGGAAGCAGTTAAACTAGAGTTGGTCAGAGCCTGATGGGGAATTATAGAGACTAGTTCTCCATCAGGTCTGCTTTACATTTTATTGACAGTGGATGGCATCCAAAGCCACTATTCAGTCCATTGGCGACTTTGGAATCCACCCACTGCCGTGTACTGTCAATCACAGGCAATGCAAACCTGATGGGAAACTGGGATTTACAGTTCCCCATCAGGCTCCGCCTACAAAATCGGATTTGAAATGTCAGGTGGACAGAGCCTGATTGGGAACTCAGAGACTAGTTCCTTATCAGGTCCACCTTGCTTGTGACTGACAGTGGATGGCAATTGGCAGATTCCAAAGCCACTATCGGACTGAATAGTGGCTATGTATCTGCCTACTTCCATCTACTTTCAATCACAGGCAACTTGGGCCTGATGGGAAACTAGTCTCTCCCAGTTCCCCATCAGGACACACCCATTGTAAGTCCAGTGTGATTTGTCGCATTGGTTGCTAGGACACAGGCAGCCTTTGTCCTAGCAACCGATGCTATAAATGTAAAAAACAAACTTATTAATAAAGTAATGAGCACACAACACCCCCTTATTCCTCTACACCAACTTTGAATTGATCTTAATTATCGCCAGTTTGCTTATCTGTAAAATGGTGCCAATTCTTTTGGAATCTGTTGCAGCAATAGTGACAGACTCTGAATGTGGCAGTGGTATAAACTAACTGAATCTGGTCATGTGTCGGTACCTGTACAAAAACCAAAGCAAGGCTTTAATGAATTAGGCACAGACCATATTTACTTCCACACACCCAAGAGGTAACCCTTTCCCACCCAACTACCCCATCATGTATTGCAGGCTGCTCTGCCCCTCTTGCAGGCCCAGGACAGGCATAGGGGGTGTTAGCAGGTGGAGAAGAGGCAGATCAATAATGAACTCAGAAGCAACAAGCATTTTGTCACTTCCAGATTCACAACTGTCATTCCATGGCTGCTGTGGCCAGGGAGGAAGCTGATCAAGTGTGATCTGTATTAGCTCAAAGTTAAAGTGAAAAAAAAAACACACATACATATGTATGCATAAAAAGTTTCATGTTAGTGCATTGTTTAACACATATTAGGTATGACTGTGTGGCAGCAATAATTCTAATGACATCATTCATAGCTAAGTCTAAAATGATAACCTGTAAAGGCTTTTACAGCATTGCCTATGGACAATTTTGGGTACTGAAGTTTGTCACAATTTCATGCATGCAATTTTAAAGCTTTAGTATCTACTGTATTACTCAATGCAGTCTCATTATTTATAATTTACTAAAAATATGGTAATATATTGTGTTTGTATGCACTAAAATTAACTTTTTTTTTAAATTGAAAATATCAGTTTGATTAACATGTGTGCTAATATCATGTGACATAAAAAACTGAAATTAGAACCATTATGTTTTGCAGGGCCTCTGCTTTCATTTATTGTATAATGTTTGGGGGTTTTAGCTAATCTTCAGGCCTAAAATGTGCATTTTAACGTGGGCAAAAATGAAAAAAGGCTCTGGTAGACAAGTGGTTAAAAAAATAACGTAAAAAAAAAGGCAATTTGGGTGTGGGGAATGGTCACAAGTAACCTGGCATTCTTGTAGTTTTGTGATTTGTTTGACATTTACCAGCAATATTAATACAGAGAAAACAAAGGTTAAATCTTAGGAACTGAACTCATGAGTGCTCAACCATATCTTCTGCTTATATAATGTGAATATCTCTCCCGGTTGCAGAGGGAAACATTAAAATACACCTTTGTCTTTTAACAGGCTGTTTGCTTAAGTGCTTGAAAAAAAGATTTTGCGATACACACTTTACAGGAATGTTTAGCATATCATGTAGAAATATGGTCAATCAAAACATGTAATTGGTACTAATGAACCTGTTATAAATATGTGCAAATGCATACTATTTTTATCGATGCATAACAATTTGCAAATGCTTTTCTTTTTTTTCAATTTTCACAAAGCTTTATTTATCATTTGTGTACAAATACAGATCTGCAATAAAAAAAAAAAAAAAAAAAAAAAAAAGCCTAGGTGCCTGTTTCAATTAAACCTAATACATGGATCATAAAAATATAGTATATGATCTGTTTTATAATATAATACTGACAGCCAGTGCTGATTTATAATATCTTTAGTTATGTAATTTTAAGTGGGTAGTTATTTTGATAGCCTGTGTAAATTGTTCTCTTTTTTAGCAGTGAGGAACAGGAGAATGAATTACTGTTTCAGAAGTTGCCAAGGACAAAAAAAAGGAGACAAAATGACAGCAGGATGTAGGAGCCAGCATCATCATTATTATTATTATAACAGGTTGGAGCAGTCTACTTCTTTGGCAAGAGGGGCATGCTGAGATTAAGGAGATTTCAAGGTAAAGACTGAGTATGGCCTCCTCTGCAAACCAGTGTTTCTGTTTCAGAAATGTTCTAGCATACTGTCTTAATGGTACTGTCTATACAAAAAGAATGTTTCATTTACAGGTCTAGTACAGGCATACCCCACTTTTAAGTACACAATGGGGTTTATTTACTAAAGCTATAAAGTGCAAAATCAGGCTCACTTCTGCATAGAAACCAATGAGCTTCCAGGTTTTATTACCAAAGCTTAATTGAACAATCTAGGGTTAGAAGCTCATTGGTTTCTATGCAGAAGTGAGCCTGATTTTGCACTTTCTGGCTTTAGTAAATAAACCCCATTGTGTACTTAAAAGTGGGGTATGCCTGTATTTCCCCCCCCCCCAAACCCTACTCAGTAGAAGACCTGGTTTCCAAAAACTGCACTGATGACGGCCAAACAGCCGTATGCAGTTTGGCTTAAATGGCTCTATAATATATTTGCACTATACACTAGTGGTTCTAGATATGCATATAGCCAAGGGAGTATAAAGCAATGCTGTACATGGCTCTGCCAATTGTCTTAAAATGAAGAATAATCCTCTTAAGCCTTCTACAATATTGGTCAAAATCGTCCAGTTCCTGCAGAACTGGCATTTGGCCCACGTGCACAGCTGTCTGTTCTACAGAAGACACTACTGGCTTCTGTGGAATGGGCATGCTGGAAAACAGGCATCCAACCTGCATCCGATTAGCACTGGCATCCTAAGCCAGCACTGATCAGCGTGTTCGGGGGGAGATCACCGCACTAACATTGCTTGTGTTAGTGTGACGATCTATCAGTTTTTTTTCCCTTCAGCCCGCTAGGTTCAATTAAAAAAAAACTGTGTACCAGGCTTTATTTTTGAGAAATGTGATAGAATGAGACATTCAAATATCTTCTGTTCTTTGAAGGCTTTAATGGGCTATGGACTGATTAGAGTAACGGCTTTTTGATTGCTTTAGTCCCTTTTCAGCATAACTTTTACGGTTAGACTGTCATGTTAAACATATGAAATATTTAGTCATAAGGTTTTACATCTACTAGAAAACATGTAATTGAGTAATTGCTCCTAAGGACCTCTTTTCTAGGTCACTTAAGTGAGTTGTAGCAGATAAACTATCATTCTCAAACCTCTTTTTTGAGGTATATAAAATAGAATTCCATGTTCAGTGCTCAGTCTAGAAAGTTGTTTGAGTTAAATAAAATTACTACCCAGGGCAATAGGACTGGTTTTCACATATATTCTGTAGATGGTTAAAGTATGCCTCCAATATGCTGATGTCAGCTGATTAACATCAAGCTGGTGTTTAAACAGGAAGAGGTCCACCTTCTTAAATTAACCAGCACCATGCTGAAGGCAATAGGTTTTCTCCATCTTTAAGTAAAATTCCATGTTTAGTATAATTTTTTAATCATTATAATTTTGTTCATTTTATTGCCCAAACAAACTATTTCCATTACAGAACGATGCGGTTGCTGGGTGCGCTGTAATATACTGTAGTACATAGCAGTGCGCTATGTTGCGGCAACAGTATGGGCGACTTCATGTCTACTGCCAGATATAAAGAGATTCAGGCTTAGTGCTTCATTAGCAGAAGCATTTTATTTTAATCAATGAATACAAAGCTTCATTTAATTGACCAAGGTGGGGAGATAACGTCACAATCTCCGCCTTCAGCCTTAAAGTTGCACGCACTTCTGTCAGAATACATTGCTGCTTACTGTGTGTAGCTAATGCTACTATAGTATATTAAACACACCCAGCAGCCACATTGTTCTATACTTTGTTTGGGCCTGCGTGGCTCAAATTAACTTTTTAAAGTGAAAATAAACATGGTACAGAAAACCCAGCATGGGGCCGGTTGTTTTAAGAAGGTGGACCTCCTACTCCTGAAACATCAGCTTTATGCTCATCAGCTGATATCAGCATAACAGGGGACTGGTATACTTTAACCATCTATATATGCAGAAACCATGAAAATTGCCATTGGCAATAATTTTTCTTTTAATTCAAACGCCTTTGTAGATGCACTGAGATGAAGAATAGAACATGTGATAGGACAATAAGGATCATTTTAACCCTCTATACACATTTTGTGGCAACCTATGGAAATTACAGCAGTTATTGGACCCATACAGCGGATTGTGGGGGAGAATCTGACAAATCACTGGCAAGGCAGACTTAAAGTTTGCTCATACCTGCTTTTGATAAAGGCTAACAAAGTCTAATCTTGCTAACCTGAAATCCTATACAAAACAAGTAAAAATGACTTCTAAACTGTAATCTTGTGCTGGCAAGGTCTACAGTCAACAATTTATTTTAAACAATATTAAGAACATTAAAAACAGAGAATAAGGATAGTTGTACAGATATATACTACACTACATTATGTGAATCTACCTAAATAGCCATAATTAACTTGCCATCTTAAATTAAAACTGCAGTCATGTGAAACAGATACTCCCGGCAGATTTAATATTTCAGTAATTTTCTGATGATTACTACAAGACTGCCACAGGACATCAAATACAAAGCAGTCAAGAAAAAGGCACATTATTTATATTTATTTAACCTCAATTGTGCTTGTTGTACCTTCCCAGTCTCTGCCTATCATTTGACAAGTGTCCATGCAGCTCAGTTCAACAGAATTTAATGTGAAAATAGTTTTGTTATCACGTGAGCTATTAAGCTTCTTTAGAAGTTTTCTTTATTTAACTTTATTTAACTGCAACTACAAGTTTGAAAGTACCTCTTTAAATGTGTTGTTCCCGAGTTCAGAAAGTAATAAAGCTAATGCTATTGGAACACGAAAGTGTTCGTTTAGAAATTTTAGGTCCAGACTAGAATGATTACCATCATAGGGTTTTGGTACCATGAACGGGTTTGAATAGAATTCTTTGTACCTGTTCTCTAGAGCAGTGGTTACCAAACTGCATCCCAGGGACTGGATGCAGTACTTTGACCCTAGGGGCACTATTCCTCCCACCGTCACCTATGAGGAGGGCACCATTCCTTCCACTGATACGATTGGCCACCATTCCTCCTACAGACACCAACGATAGGGCACTATCCCTCCCACTGTTTCCAACAATGGGGCACTATTACTCCCACTGATGCCAAAAATGGGGCACTATTAATCCCACTGATACCAACAATGGGGCACTATTCCTCCCACCAAAATGACTAATGTGGTCTTGTTAACTCCCACTGATGCTGGGGTTTTTTCTACTCACACTGGCCACAGTCTGCAACACCAAACCACCCAAAACTTGAAGGACAGTAAGCTAGCCTTTTGTTTAAAAAGTTTGAAGAACTCGCTTTAGAGGGCCCAGAACGATCACTACCTTAGACAAAAAAGGTGGTTCAGGGCTGTCTGAAAATCGGACTGTCTTCGGGCATATATTGGCAGCTTTGAGAGAAGAAAACAGTGAAGAGGTAGAGTTTGTGAATGAATAAATTACAAGTACTGTCTGCCACCGTGGCAGAGGGACTTGTAATTTCAATGGGCTTCGGGGGTGCTGATGAGCAATTTTGTATTCCACTGAGATGTCCTCCAGTTTTCAAACAGAAAGCCCATACAGAGGTATGGGCTGAAAGCTGGAGGATGTGTCTGCAGGAGCCCACATTGCATCTGTAATCTGCTGATCGCCGGTGCAATGCTTTCCAGGCTCCCACAGGAAAAATAATAAGTTCACATTATTTTTTCTGCAAAAATATGTGTATTTATTAATTTTTCTGTAAAGGTCAACTTATCCTTCAATATAAAGCCTGTAAGAAATGATTGTGGTTTGATAATTAGAGGTACTCTTATCACATTTTTCCATGTAGATAATAAGGGCTATTTGCACTCATGTTTTGCTTGTACAGCTTTTATTTGCAAAGAGCCTGAGAAATGTCAGTCAATGCTACACATGTGATGGAAGTTGACCTTGATCGAAGATGACAGTTTCACTGGTCGGGAGAGTTAGTAGAGCTTTGCTCACAGTACAGTGACTCAGTCAAGTAATGTTTATTCATGCAAACCTACTCTTATGTATGACAAACACAGATGAAAACAATCCATGTCATAAACCAGATTTAAGATTGACTTCCACAGGAAGAAGCACTGAATTAACTTGTAGATTGCCAATGGAATAAATTCTTGATTACTCTACTTTTACAGCATGACTGACAAAGCTTTTCATGAAACAGCTGCATGTATTGTTACATGTATTTCTGTGACCCCGGGGCGTAATTAGACATATATTGCAAAAACTGGACCGGCAAAGTTATTCAGAAACTGCAATACGTGGTGCAGCTCATTGGCATCGTAACATTGCTTGCAGAAATTGTGTTCCTAGGCAGTTTTCATAATCGTTATATAGCGGTACCCCCATAGGGACTGCTGAGTGTAGTAGTCCATCTGTCACCCTGCCCAGCCAGGCACACACGTTTCAAGTGTACAGAGAAATGAAAGCAGTCCTTGCACTTGTTTTCTGTATTTTATTGAGGGGAATTTAACTTGGATAGGGATAGGAAACTTATGAGATGCCCAGATAATTGAAGTCAAAATTGGGACCAACTATATACACCACGGTATATACAACCTCCTCTTCTCCTCCTGCACTTCCTTGCTCGCAGACTATAACTCCTTACTCCTCCAGCACATCACTTGCTTGCACTTCCTGGACCAGCTAGCACTGTAGGCCTGACACTGGCTCAGCCAAGCCTAAAGCAGATGTCCTTTGCAGGCAGGGACCACGGGCCCCTATGGTGTAGCAAAAAATAAAAAGTCCCAGTGCAAACTGTCCCTGTGGCTACTGCTCCTAGTACCTCCTCTTTGGGCACTTGCGGCCTCCCTGGCTGCAGATGCCCCTCTCCACTGCCCATGCCACCACAATCCTCCAGACTGGCTCTGAACCCATCCCAGACTGCTGCATCTCAGTCCTCTCAGGCATGCCTCCCAGTCCTTCCGACTGTGAACACTCACCAGCCCTCTTGGCTGCCTCTGTGGAACTCCTGGAGACTTGCCCAGCAGTGTTCTCCTGCTGTCCTCAATTGTTCCTCCTGTGCCTCTGGGTCGGGACACCATTGTGGGATGTAAGAGGGTCCCGTCCACATCCAGGCCCAGTCCCAAGGTCACCCCCTACCCAGACTGGGGAGCTTCCTCAAAGGCCCCAACAGCCTAACACTCCATCTCCATCTTCCATCCGATCAACTCCTCCCCAGCTGGGATGACTCTGGGTATTTATGGTGGCCTACCCCCTGCCAATGCAGATTGGGGATTGGTCAGGGCTCCTCAGAACACCCCAGGAAGCCCCACCTCCCCTCTCCACTTCTCTTTCCAGAAAACACCAGAACATTCTGGAAAGAAGTGGGAGGTCCTGGTGATGCTACCTGTGAGTCACCCAGCACTAACCTGAGACACTCCCAACCCAGGTCAAAACACACCCGGGCTTGGCTGCCAGCCAAGCCTGGAAATTTACCTACTCTCACAAACATGTAGGGTCTGAATGAAAGTCAGCGGCTCTCTGCTCACGGAGCTATGAGAACTGAGCGATCGGCAGTGTTCGATCGCTCGGTTCTCAGTGTAGAGGTGCCAGGGGACAGATGCAGCATCAGACCGAAAAAACAAAAACCCCATACTTCACTTTTAATCCTGTGTCCAGGTTTTGCTTGACTCCTACAGCTTATGTAAGGGCACAGGTGTGAAGGATCAATATAAGCCACATTTGAGCTTAGCTCATTGTGGTTTGCTGCCATTTAGAGACAGAACTCTGTCAGGAGATCGGGTTGTTCCTATTAAAGACTGCATCCCTTGTATGGGAGACTTCTGCCCAAAGGACAGGGAGGGTCAGGACAGCTACCTGGGCCTGGGAGATCAAGAGAGGGTCTGGAAAGTTGAGAAAGGTGAGGAGGCTAGCAAGTGCAACGGGGGCTGGAGGAAGTCTAGAAGTCTCTGGAAGAAGGAGCAAAACCAGGGGTGGCTGAAGAACCCTATATGGGGTCCAGGAGTGGGCCTGTGCAGCGAGGTACTACAATCGAGTCGGGTGACTTAGTATTTTCTGTTATTTGTGTTTGTGGTGCAGAACCCCTGCATGGGCAATCCATATGTGTTGGACTTTTATGCTACCTTTCATTTAATAAAAGTGGACTGCTGAGCCCTTAACTATAGCTCCTGTCTGACATAGACTTATGCCCTGTACACACGGTCGGATTTTCAGAGGGAAAATGTGTGATAGGACCTTGTTGTCGGAAATTCCGACCGTGTGTGGGCTCCATCACACATTTTCCATCGGATTTTCCGACATACAAAGTTTGAGAGAAGGCTATAAAATTTTCCGACAACAAAATCCGTTGTCGGAAATTGCAATTGTGTGTACACAAATCCGACGCACAAAGTGCCACGCATGCTCAGAATAAATGAAGAGATGAAAGCTATTGGCTACTGCACCGTTTATAGTCCCGACATACGTGTTTTATGTCACCGCGTTCAGAACGATCGGATTTTCCGACAACTTTGTGTGACCGTGTGTATGCAAGACAAGTTTGAGCCAACATCCGTCGGAAAAAATCCTAGGATTTTGTTGTCGGAATGTCCGATCAATGTCCGACCGTGTGTACAGGGCATTACTGTACATATACAGTGCCTTGCAAACGTATTCACCCCCTTGGCATTTTTCATGTTTTGTTGCCTCACAACCTGGAATTAACATGGATTGTTTGAGGATTTGTATCATTTAATTTACAGAACATGCCCACAACTTTGAAGATGTTTTTTTTTTATTGTGAAGCAAACAACAAATAGGACAAAATAACAAAAAAAGTCAATGTGCATAACTATGCACCCCCCTAAAGTCAATACTTTGTAGAGCCACCTTTTGCGGCTAACACAGCTCCAAGTCACTTTGGCTAAGTCTCTATGAGCTTGCCACATCTTACCACTGGGATTTTTACCAATTCCTCCTTGCAAAACTGCTCCAGCTCCTTCAAGTTGGATGGTTTGCGCTTGTGAACAGCAATCTTTAAGTCTGACCACAGATTTTCTATTGAATTGAGGTCTGGGCTTTGACTAGGCCATTCCAACACATTTACATGTTTTCCCTTAAACCACTTAAGTGTTGCTTTAGCAGTGTGTTTGGGGTCATTGTCCTGCTGGAAGGTGAACCTCTGTCCTAGCCTCAAATCACACACAGAGTGGTACAGGTTTTGCTCAAGAATATCCCTGTATTTAGCACCATCCAACTTTCCCTCAACCCTGACCAGTTTCCCAGTCCCGACTGCTGAAAAACATCTTCACTGCATGATGCTGCCACCACCATGTTTCACTGTGGGGATGGTGTTCTTTGGGTGATGTGATGTGTTGGGTTTGCGCCAGACATAGCGTTTACTTTGATGACCAAAAAGTTAAATTTTAGTCTCATCAGACGAGAGCACCTTCCTCCATACATTTTGGGAGTCTCCCACATGCCTTTTCGCAAACTCCATTTTGTTTTTTGCTGAAAGTAATGGCTTTCTTCTGGCCACTCTGCCATAAAGCCGAACTCTATGGAGGGCATGGCTTATTGTCGTCCTATGTACAGATACTCCAGTCTTTGCTTTGGAACCTTGCAGCTCCTCCAGGTTTACCTTAGGTCTCTGTGCTGCCTCTCTGATTAATGCCCTCCTTGCCCGGTCCATGAGTTTTGGTGTGCGGCCGTCTCTTGGCAGGTTTGCTGTTGTGCCATGTTCTTTTCATTTAGTTATGATAGATTTAATAGTGCTCCTAGGGATCATCAAAGATTTGGATTTTTTTTATAAGCTAACCCTGACTTGTACTTCTCAACAACATTGTCCCTTACTTGTTTGGAGAGTTCCTTGGTCTTCATGGCAGTGTTTGATTAATGATGCCTCTTGCTTAGGTGTTGCAGCCTCTGGGGCCTTTCAAAAAGGTGTGTATATGTAATGACAGATCATGTGACACTTAGATTGCACGCAGGTGGACATCATTTCACTAATTATGTGACTTCTTAAGGTAATTGGTTGCACCAGAACTTTTTATTGGCTTCATAACAAAGGTGGTGAATGCATACGCAAATGCCAATTATCAGTTTTTTATTTCTGAAAAATAGTTTTATGTATATATTTTTCAAATGTTACTTCTCCAACTTAGACTATTGTGTTCTGATCTATCACATATAATTCAGATTAAAAAAACATTGAACTAAAGGCTGTAATGTAACAAAATAGGTAAAAAGCCAAGGGGGTGAATACTTTTGCAAGGCACTGTATATACATGTATATAGTCATGATTATGGCACTAAAGTTTGGAAACAAACTGAAAATACTGGATTTAAAGCAGTAAGCGGACTGAAAATACTGGATTTAAAGCAGGACTCCAACCAAACATAACAAAACCAGTAATATTCACCTTCAACCCTGAGTACATTGTTCTGCAGCTAGATATCCTGTCTGATGGCCAGCATCATTCAACCCACTTCCTCTGAGCCCAGTCCTTCCGGACCTGCCTCCCAGCCTGTTACTGGACATTGAAATGAGAAGCAGGAGAGTAATGAAATATTCTTTCTTTCAATCTGCTATTCCCTCCCATTAACATGCTCCTTGTCAGCACATAAACTGGTTGGCTCCTTGCACTGCTTCTTCTTCTCATGTTCCAGCTCTGCTGTACAGACTACAAAAGACTGGTACCAGGTAAAATTCAGGTACTTACACTGTTTGCACTTAAAAATGCATTTAATATTGTGCTCATGATTACAAAACTCCATTAATTTGTGTCTTTATATCTGGCTCAATTCAGTTTTCGATAATGGCATTGCACACACAATGGCAGGACGCTGTCTTCTACATATTGATACATTGAAAACTACTTAACTTCATGGAAGGTCTGTGACTCAGATCTGTGAATCATAGTAATAACAAAGCTGCAAAGCCAGTAAGTCAAGTTTAAATATGTTCTTGTGTAGTGTCTTCGGGAATTGTTTAATAGCATTATATTCTTCTTATTGAGAATATTACAGCATTATCATTTAAAGCATATAGCAAACATAACAACAATGGTAGCTCATATTCAATTCCATTATTACATTGTGTTATTTATAAGTATCTGAGCAGAAATAATTCTCTTTAATTAAAAATGTAAAAGGCAGCTCCACCCAAAACAGATATTTCCATTCTGTGTTGGCACCAATAGGTAAAGCAAGCCTTATATGAACACCTTTTATTTCTTATAGGTACTTATATAGCCCCGACAAGTTATGCAGCTCTTTACCTACTTACTGTCTATTACTCTCAAGCTCTCTTGTCTCCTCCTCCCATGCTCATCTCCAGGATTTCTCCAGAGCCTCTCCCATCCTCTGGAACTCACTACCTCCACCTGTACGGCTTTCCCCTACTCTTGCTACCTTCAGGCAATCCCTGAAAACTCATCTCTTCAGGAAAGCCTATCACGTCTCCAACTAATCTTTTATCACTTCCATCAGCTCATTCCCCACCTTTTGTACCACCTGCTCCACCCTATTAGATTGTAAGCTCTTCTGAGCAGGGCCCTCTTAATCCTCTTGTATTTTATTGTATTATAACTGTATTGTCTCCTTTTGATATTGTAAAGAGCTGCGTAAACTGTTGACGCTATATAAATCCTGTATAATAATAATAATAATATTATACATTTATATCAGTCTCTGCCCTCAAGGAGCTTACAATCTAAGATCCTTAACTCACATTCACATACACATACGCCTACATACACACAGGAGCCTCCCAATTGGTGTGACGCCGACTTTGCAGCACCGCACCGATTTCCAAAAGTAGTTCCTGCACCACTTTTGGCAACTTGGGGGGCGATTTCAATTGGCATCTGTGCATGAACCCGCACAGATGTCTTTCCAAACCGCCCCCAAAGTCGGACTGAAATGCGGCTTTGAAATCGTGCGAGTTCAGATGAGCGTGCACGATATCAAAGCCGTGTTCAGTGTGAACGAGGGCTAAAGGGATGAGGTGGTAATCCTAGAAGGACCCTTGCTCTATGTGTGGACGCAGTTATCTCTTTGAGCCTAGGTTCACATATGTGATGCAGGAACCAGCGCGATTACAGCTGTTCCCACATCGCATCTCTCCCGCAGGCAGTTCACACTGCCCTCTGCGAACCGCTGCGGGTGTCAATACATTGTTAATGACACCCCCAGAACGGTTAACAGATCACAGTAGGAACTGTGAACTCGCACAGGAATCAGATTGCATGGGTGAGAACACCTATGCGATCCGATTCTAGTGCGGGGAAAAAAAGTCCCTGCACTATTTTAGTGCGAATCCAATGTGAGTTTAGCCATACAACTGTATGGCTGAACTCGCACTGCATAGAAATCACAAGTGATCGGCACCTGCGGTGCGGGTGAAAATCACATGCGATGTCTGAGATCGCACATATGTGAACCTAGGCTGAAGAGGTTCTACACGTCCTCTGCTGAGCCAAAACCAAAGCTGCCCAATCAACATTAAGGAAAAGCTTTGTTCACTGCAGAGATACAGTGTACTGTATGTTAGGGGGTATGTCTGACTCTGCAGAGAGGCCACTGGTTTGCAGAGAGACCACTGGTTCTCCATAAAGAACAAGGGTCCCACTCTGCACTTACTGGCAGGGAACGGCTTTTCTACTGAAGCTGAAAGAAAATGAACTGTGGGATTTTTAACATTTTTTGTTTTAATGCACCTGGAATGTAATAAGCTGATTTAAATTGAAGTTTCAATTGGGCTTTAAGTCCTGGTTCACATTGCAGCAATTTGGCATGCGATTTGACATGTCAAATCACATTCCAAATCAGCGGCTATTGCCGGCAATGGTACTGTCCGAATCAGTGCAACACCGCATTTGCGGCGCCGCAAAAATTCTCAAAAGTAGTCACTGTACTACTTCTGGCGACTTCAGGGTGCGATTTCAAAAGACATCTGTGCAGAAACCCGCGCAGATGTCTCTAAAATCGCCCCTGAAGTCGGGACTGACATGCGGGAATGAAATGGTGTGAGTTCAGCTGAATTTGTGCAATTTCATTCCTGCTGTCAGTGTGAAACTAGGCTAACAAAGCCTTTTTTATGTAATCCTGACATTACCTTTAAAAGTTGAAAGTACAAACACGCATGCTCAGAATCAATGCTCACCAAACATTGACATTAGCAGAAGGTGCCCAAAGGGTGGCGCTCAAGAGCTGAAATTCCTCATAGTACGTCACTATGTTCGTGTTTGTTGGCCGACAGTTGTGTACCGTTTGTATGCAAGACAAGTTCACGGCACACGCCCTTCGGACAAAAGTCTGATGCTTTGTCTGCGAAAAATCAGATCGTGTGTACGAGGCTTAAAGCTCTATAAATTAGCAGCACTCCTCCTCTGATCGTCGGATCATGGTACAGACTACCTCTTTAGCTTCACCAATGCCGGATCTTTGTGGACTCCCACCTCAAACTCTCTCTGGAGCTCCAAGCTCCGATTCACCGCTGTTGGATCTTACGATGCCAGACTGCTAATGGTGATAATAGTGATTGCTAATAGATCCCCAGCTCATCAGCGCTAGTATCAAAAGGGTAGAAAAGCTCTCATTTTAAACGGAATCACACTATGAGAGCTTTTCTCCCCTTTTCCAACAGTCCTGTCCTACAGCAGCTGATTGTTAGATCATTTTCTGTTGCGCAGGATCCAAATTTGCTGAACAGGGCAAATTTTGATCCATATATAGGTCGCATAAGGACAAGATCAGATGTTCAGCTATATACCAGCATAGATCGCCATCAGAAGGAGTTTGACAGGAGATGATGAGGTGATAGGCTACATCCTTACTGCCTGCTTCAGCCATGAAAATTACAACCTGCATCGCAACCCCCATTCATTTCAATTGGTTGCATTCGGCAGTGGCATGCATCACAGCCACAGGTGGGCATCTGGAGGGCAGTAAAACCAAGACTCAATCTCCTGTTTTTACAGCCACCCATTTGAACAAGCCCTTAGAGCCTGGCACTACTTCTGCTCTAAAATAAAGAGAAAACAAGTAAAGTAAACAGTTATCCCTGCGAGAGGTAAGGTTACATTGTCATACCTCCCAACATTTTGAGATGGGAATAAGGAACACCTACCAGCAAACGTATGTAGACATAGGACACGCCCCCTGTCAAAGCCCCTTAAAGGAGAATTAACCAAAAAAAAAAAAAAAGGTTCATTAAATCCACAAGGACTTTTTTACCCAATACTATTCCTTTATATTGGCTTTTAAAATGTACAAATGCAGCAATTTAGAAATTGGATGAAGGGTTTAGCACCGGGAAACACTTTTTGAAAGATAAAAAGTGCATTATATAGATCAGACCAAAATGAGGGACAAATGATGGGGAAAGAGGGACATTGCTCCAAATCAGGGACAGTTGGGAGCTATGCATTGTTATAACAATTCAAGAGAAGAGACTGAAGTTAATACAGGTTCTTTTTAACCTGCTACTAAAAATTGTACCTTTTGTCAGTGGGCTTGATTTTTTTAGGTGGGTGTCAAAGTTGTCTTTTTTAGTAAAGTAAATCCTTTATCATGTCTTATTGAAATGAAATATTGAAAAACAAACATTTACAAAGTATTAAATCTCTTCTTACCCCATACAAAAATGCATCTTAGCTATTGTAGCGCTCTCTGCTCACTTATACATATGCTCCTATCAAAAATAGCCCAGTTTCCATGGTATCCTGGTACTGTACTGTGCACTTGGAATGACTCACACGCACTATTTAGAGTTGAAGTTATAAGGCAGGGTACTCTGATTTCAACGGAACACTTATTTATTGTGTACAAAGCCTTGAACCATAGCCATGCAGATGAACAATCAGCCCTTTGTTTCCCTGTGACGCAAAAAACATGTTGTATAGGAAAATGATCAGCACTTTGTATGATTTCACTAATTAAAGTTATTTTGTCCTAATTTGAATGTATAATTGTTTTATTGTGCTATTTATAATAGTGGTGACATTCCTTCACTTATACTTTTTTGCTTCTCCACTAGAAAATGCTTTTGGTTTTTGCCCCCTGGTGGTCAGAAAGTAAAACATCCTAAAATACATAATATATACAGTAAACAATGCTCTAAGATTAATATATATGTGTATATATATATATATATATATATATATATATATATATATATATATATATATATATATATATATATATATATATTATAAGATTACATTTCTAATATCAATTTCTACTTCTAATTAATAAACATAAAAACTAGAATTTGCATTACAATACATAGATAGATAGATAGATAGATAGATAGATAGATAGATAGATAGATAGATAGATAGATAGATAGATAGATAGATAGATAAACAGTATCTCACAATAGTGAGCACACCCCTCACATTTTTGTAAATATTTCATTATATATTTTTATCTTTAAGTGAAAATGTCCAAATTGGGGCCAAAGTGTCAATATTTTGTGTGGCCATCATTATTTTCCAGCACTGCCTTAACCCCCTTGGGCATGGAGTTCACCAGAGCTTCACAGGTTGTCACTGGAGTCCTCTTCCACTCCTCCATGACGACATCACAGAGCTGGTGGATGTTAGAGACCTTGTGCTCCTCCACCTTCCGTTTGAGGATACCCCACAAATGTTAGCATTCATGGTTCCCTCAATGAACTGTAGCTCCCCAGTGCCGGCAGCACTCATGCAGCCCCAGGCCATGACACTCCCACCATAATTCTTGACTGTAGGCAAGACACACTTGTATTTGTACTCCTCACCTGGTTGCCCCCACACACGCTTGACACTATCTGAACCAAAAAAGTTTATATTGGTCTCATCAGACCACGGGACATGGTTCCAGTAATCCATGTCCTTAGTCTGCTTGTCTTCAGAAAACTGTTTGCAGGCTTTCTTGTGCATCATCTTTAGAAGGGGCTTCCTTCTAGGACTACAGCCATTCAGACCAATTTGATGTATGGTGTATGGTCTGAACATTGACAGGCTGACCCCCCCACCCCTTCAACCTCTGCAGCAAGCAATGTTGGCAGCTCTTATATGTCTATTTCCCAAAGACAACCTCTGGATATGAGGCTGAGCACGTGTACTCGACCTCTTTGGTCGACCGTGGCGAGGCCTGTTCTGAGTGGAACCTGTCCTGTTAAACCGCTGAGAGAAAGTGTTAGGAACACAACGCTCAAAGCCACCTGTGAGGATCTGATGAGCTGCTGAAGAGATCCAGGTGCCTGCCTGATCCGCAGCCAGAGAAATCCAATGGAAACAAAGAAGAATGGCGGCACATCCAGAAGTAAAATCAAAATAATCTATTAGCAGTTCATAAAATCAAGCGAACATGACAAACATCAATCCAAAAAAGGTGTTCAGTGGACGCATTTCACACAGACGTGCTTACTCATCACTGATGCCTTGCGCCCCCCCACCCAAAGCACCTCGTCCCCATGTTGATGAGGACAAGGGCCTCTTCCTGACAACCCTGGCCGTCGGTTGTCATGGTCTGCGGGTGGGGGGCTTATCAGAATCTGGAAGCCCCCTTTAACAAGGGGGCCCCCAGATCCTGGCCCCCCATCTTATATGAATGAGTATGGGGTACATTGTACCCCTACCCATCCACCTGAAAAAAAGTGTCAAAAATAAAACACATTACATATATTTTTAAAGTAATTTATTAAGGCAGCTCCAGCATCTCTTCAGATCTCTTCTCCCCTCTCCGGCTCCTCTGTCTCCTCCACTGACGTCTTCTGCCGGTTCTTCTCCCCTCTCCGGGTCTTCTCCGCTGATGTCTCTGGTTCTTCTCCCTCTGACCGCTGTCTTCTGCCTCTGCTGAGTCTTCTCCTCTATTTTCTCGCTCTTTTTCTGGGTCTTCTCCACTGTGTTCTCCCAATGTTCTTCCGATGTTGACTCGACGCTCTCTCCCGCTCTAATGCTGGGTGCGCGGTGTACCATTACTTATTTTGGCATGGGGCGGGGGCCTGGTATGCCCTTGGAGGGGGAACTCATGCCTTTTTTTTTTTTAATTTGCTGTGGAGTTCCCCTTCAAGATCCACAGAGCACAAGTCGCATGCCAAAGTCAGGTCAGTTAAGACGGCGATCCGACTTTGATCTGACTTCAGTGATATTCAATGGGCTGAAGTAGGATCAAAGTCAGACCAAGTAGTGCAGGGAACATTTTCAAAGTCAGACCGACTTGTGTCGGACCAGTTAAGACGGTATCCCATAGGGAAACATTGATTATCACACGTCATGCGACATGAGCTCCCAATGTCGGAGCTTTTTTCGTAGCCAGTGTGAACCCGGCCTAAGCCTTTAACAAATGATTTTTTGGAGAGTACTTCTTCATGTAATGGTTTGGGGGAAAGGGAGTCTTTTGCTTACATACTTTAGCCGAAAGGTGCCCTTGTTTTCTATCTTAGAAAGTTGGGAAGTATGCAAATACCTTTTACTGACTGATTTTCTTTAAGACACAATGTGGTTGATTTATTAAAACTGGAGAGTGCAAAATCTGGTGCAGCTCTGCATAGAAACCAATCATCTTCCATTGTTTTTTGTCTTAATTGCACAAGATGAAGTTAGAAGCTGATTGGCTACCACGAACAGCTGCACCAGATTTTGCACTCTCCATTTTTAGTAAATCTCCCCCACTATGTCAATTGCCTGATCTAGATATTTTTGTTAACAGTCTCGTATGGCCCAGATGGCTTATAGTCAGCTACTTTTGTGGAAAATATCAACTGGACAATTTAGAAAACCTGTGCCTATGGGTACTGTCTATGTTTTCCTCACAAATAAGTGGAGCTGGCAGTGTCTGCATTCCTTCTCTATAGCAATAAACATAAATGTGGAACAGAGCTTCTGAAGGTTGACAAGACTATGCCTACAAAGTGATGCACTTTCATGTCTTCTAGCACCTTTAAGCAAACCCAACCAAAAATCAAGATTGGCAATAATAAATTACAAGGTTATGGGATTGCCTGTAGAATATGTTGGAAAGCTGCTGTAGATATGTTTTTACCATTTAAGATGCTGGGCACAGGGCTAAGCCCTTCTTGATTTTTAGAAACAACTGGAACATGCTAACAGAGTAAAACCCAAGAGTTAAGCATAAACATAAGACAGTAGATAGTGGTCCAGGATGGTCAAATGCCATTAGCTGAAGTATGGTTTCCTCCTCTGAAAACTGTCTCTGCTTCCCTCTGCCTTCCAGATTATGTCAGATCAAGCAATGATCATGACTATATTTTAGGAAATAGCATTTTTCCCTAATAACTTGACAGATATAAAGGATTCACATACATTTTTTTCACACTATGCTTGCCTTAGTTAAACTGAGTTTTAGAATATGTTATATTCCCACTGGGCCTGGCTTCTATAATTAATCAAAGTTACTCTGTCTTATGGTTTGCACATATTTGTTACAAAGCGTGCTTTGCTAGAACATGGCACTGTGGTGACTAGAATACTACTGTCACGAACATGAAGTAAAAGACCTGAGGCTTTTTTAAAAACCACAGTACAGAAAACATATGGACAACTTGTTGCTATTTGGGTTATTGTATGCTAGTGATACAGGAAGTTTGCTAACAAACACAGTGTCATCTCACCAGGTATACAGCATTTAAACATTTCTCATTAAGTACAGCTTTAGCTAACGGATACATTTTCATATCCTAGGTGGGATCCTTCTTGCTTTGTCATACTAATGCCCCGTACACACGATCAGACATTCCGACAACAAAATCCATGAATTTTTTCTGACGGATGTTGGCTCAAACTTGTCTTGCATACACATGGTCACACAAATCTTGTCGGAAATTCCGAACATCAAGAACGTGGTGACGTACAACACATATGATGAGCCGAGAAAAAGGAAGTTCTGTGTGGCTCTTCTGCTTGATTCCGAGCATGCGTGGAACTCTGTGCGTCGGAATTGTGTACACACGATCAGAATTTACGACAACGGAATTTGATGTCGGAAAATTTGAGATCCAGATCTCAAATTTGTGTGATGGAAATTCCGATGGAAAATGTCTGATGGAGCCTACACACGGTCGGAATTTCCAACAACAAGCTCCCATCGAACATTTTTCATCGGAAAATCTGACCATGTATACGGGGCAAAAGAGTGACATTCCATTTCGTATAATTTATTTTCTTATAAGCCTTCTTATAACCAGCCATTTTAGTAGCATGCCCTGGGTAGCTAGTATAATACAGAACAAAAGTAAACATTAAGCTGTATATTATAGACATTCAATGGCTCCCCACATTTGCCTTGCAGTAACATCAGTGCATGGCTCAAAATGTGGGACCCCAGGTAGACGTGGTATATTAGGTCTAAGGTTTAGATTAATTCTCTCTATGTTATCAGCATCAGCAATACGCAAAAGCATGTTTTTTTTAAAGCCTTGCTGGTTTGGGAACTAAGGTGATTGTTGTCTTGCTCTTAAACTGTATGTCGAGCCAAATGTATTTATTTCTTTTTTTTAGCTTTGGATGGAATGAAGAAGTATTAGAACCCCTGAAAGGTTTTTGGTTGCTATCTGGGGCTCTTTTAGACAAAATTTTCATCAATTAGGCCTCATACGCACTGACTTTTTTAGGCAACCGTACTGAGCAGTGTTGTCATACTAGGACAGGATTGCGTTAGGACTACATAACACCTCTAGGGACACGCTTTCTGTTGTGTCACTTGCGCTGGAGATTCGGATAAATCTCTCGATGGATATGCACTGTTCTGTTAACAGCTGTCAAAGGTAGGATTTCACTACACTTATGGGCGACTTTACTTTACTTTCTGCTGTTTCTTTGGGATAGGAGGCAGGGCCATCTTTTCCATTGAGCATGCTGGGCAATTGCCCGGGGGCCCCACTTGCCTGAGGGGGGCCCACCTGCCCAGCGACCCCAGCCAAGCATCTATGTGTCACCCTCGCTCCAATTTCTTGTGACCCCGTGCTCCAACCCCCGGCGCCCTGTGATTGGGCGAAAGGGGTCATGTGCGGCAGGTGGGGCTGGCCTGTCCTCAATCATGGGAGAACGGGGCTGGCCTTCACTGTGAGCTCTGGCCGCTGTATTCTCCTCCTCCTCTCCGGGTCACGATCATGTCTCTGGGGCAGGCAGTCTGGCAGTGTGACAAGCGGCGGCGCAGAGGCAGGGCAGATCATTAAAGAAAAAAGGTAAGAGACTCACTTGTGAGTTTTGTTGCTGGCCCGGGGGGGGGGGGGGGGGTAGATATGGTCTGGGGAGAGGGAGCAGCCATAAAGTCAATGTATAGAGTAATGTGTTGTGTATAGTGTATTGTGTGTATTGTATTGTGTATTGTGTGTGTGTGTGTATGTGTGTGTGGTGTATCGGTCTGTGGGTAGAGTATTGTGTACCGGTCAGTATGTAGTGTATTCTGTGTGTGTGTGTGTGTGTGTGGTGTATCGGTCTGTGGGTAGAGTATTGTGTAGCGGTCAGTATGTAGTGTATTGTGTGTAGTATAGTGTATTGTGTAGTGGTCTGTGGGTAGTGTATAGTGTATTGTGTAGCGGTCTGGGGAGAGGGAGCAGCCATAAAGTCAGTGTATAGTGTAATGTGTTGTGTATAGTGTATTGTGTGTATTGTATTGTGTGTGTGTGTGTGTGTGGTGTATTGGTCTGTGGGTAGAGTATTGTGTAGCGGTCAGTATGTAGTGTATTGTGTGTAGTATATTGTGTGTAGTGTATTGTGTGTGTATGTGTGGTGTATCGGTCTGTGGGTAGAGTATTGTGTAGCGGTCAGTATGTAGTGTATTGTGTGTAGTATATTGTGTATAGTGTATTGTATGTGTGTGTGGTGTAGTGGTCTGTGGGTAGAGTATTGTGTAGCGGTCAGTATGTAGTGTATTGTATAGTGGTCTGTGGGTAGTGTATAGTGTATTGTGTAGTGGTCTATGGGTAATGTATAGTGTATTGTGTAATGGTGTAGTGGTCAGTGGATAGTGTAGATTGTGTAGTAGTGGTTAGTATAGAAATCAGGTAGGGTGGTGTGGTGTGTAGTGGTCAGTGTGCAGTGTAGTGGTCAGTGTGCAGTGTAGTGGTCAGTATAGGAATCAGGTAGGTTAGTGTGGTGTGTAGTGTAGTGGTCAGTGTGGTGTGGTGTGTAGTGTAGTGGTCAGTGGATATAGTGTAGTGTAGACAGGGCCTCAGTGCACTGTATTGCCCGGGGGACTATAATGCTCTTAAGATGGCCCTGATAGGAGGTGAGGGGAAAATTTTCCAAATTGGGGCACAGATAGCAACAGAAACATAACAAGGGTTATGGCTGAAGCTCCACTGTCCTCCGGGTTCCAAGTTTTCAGCTCGATTGCCCAAACTGAGATGATGTAACTCTGGGTCTGTACACAGGCACGACGTATTGTACACGCAGAAGAAAAAAACACTGATAGAGAAGCCTTTCTGGCATAACATGCCTACTTGTCAGCCTTTTTTTTTTTTTAAAGAATTTACTTCCACGTTAAAGTGGAACTCCCCCTAGTAATTATTTCTGTTTGTGTTGAGTAAGGTACTAAACCATTCATAACTCAATGTAACATAATCAGGTAGATCCTCCCCCACTTCCAGCATGGGAGCTCGCGCGCACCGCCGTTGGCTCGCAAGTGATGGCATGGTGCTAAATTCAAAGGGACCCATTTGCCCAGCCGTGCCATTCTGCCAACATATAAGTACATGCGGCGGTCAGCAAGCGGTTAACAGCAAGTACATTTAAAAAAAAAAAAGTGCCTTGTTTTGTACTGAGGTTTACCTTTACCTTAGTTACACAGGTCCTGTGTCAGCTGCAGTTCATTATATTAATTCATGCAAATATGTTAGGAATTTTTAAATATGTGTACATAATATGTACACCTGAACATTTGCTGAAATTTTAAATGAAAATATGTCCTGCATATAAATATTGTAATGGTATTTTTTCAATTGAAAATTGTTTGCCTTTTCACAATTCTATTCATTTTCTTAAAACAGAAGCTGAAAAAGACTTCAAATACCCCTGTTCAGTACATATTCAATAAGGCTATACAATGGGGAACGGTGGTGGCTGGTGCTCAAAATTTTTGGGGGGGCGCAAACAAACTGAAAAATTCTGAAAATAAACCCCATCAACTGCAGCCTCACTGTACCATGAATCACAGGCACTGTGCCATGAATTGCAGCCACTTTGCCATTAAACGCAGCCACTGTGCCATCAAACGCAGCCACTGTGCCATCAAACGCAGCCACTGTGCTCATCAATTGCCGCCACTGTGCCATCAAACACTGCCACTGTGCCCATCAACTGCAGCCACTGTGCCCATAAAACGCAGCCACTGTGCCATCAAAAGCAGCCACTGTGCCCATCAATTGCCGCCACTGTGCCATCAAATGCAGACACTGTGCCCATCAAAAACAGCCACTGTGCCATTAAATGCTGCCACTGTGCCCCATCAAATACAGCTACTGTGCTCGTCTTATGCAGCCACTGTGCCCATCATATGCAGCCTCACTGTGTCCCATCAAATGCAGCCTCACTGTGCCCCATCATATGCATCCTCACTGTGTCCCATCATATGCAGCCTCACTGTGTCCCATCATATGCAGCCTCACTGTGTCCCATCATATGCAGCCTCACTGTGTCCCATCAAATGCAACCTCACTGTACCTCATCATATGCAGCCTCACTTTGCCCCATGATATGCAGCCCCACTTTGTCCCATCATATGCAGCCTCACTGTGTCCCATCAAATGCAGCCTCACTGTGTCCCATCAAATGCAGCCACACTGTGTCCCATCATATGCAGCCTCACTGTGCCCCATCAAATGCAGCCTCACTGTGTCCCATCATATGCAGCCTCACCTCTTAACCTCTTATCTTGAACAACAAAGCTCCCGCCCGTAGTGATACTACGGGTGGAAGCTGCTTGGCGCATTGGATTGCGCCGAAAAGCAGGTCAAAAGCCTGGAAATGAAGCGCCTTGTCTGCAATCTCGTGATTGCATTGACGTGACGCTTCCCATAGTGCACTGTGTCCCGCGCCCGAACACAAGTGCACTTTAAAAAAAAAAAATGTAAAGTTCTTTAAGGGGCCTTTTTAAAAAAAAAAAAATTTCTTTTTTGTGACTGCTGGGTTGGGGGGGGGGGGGCTTTGCCGCTACTGATGGGCAACCTAGATGTGCTAAATTCATATCAATCAGAAACCATCTCTTAGCCGGTATGACAACAGAAGATTGTCTTTTCACTGTTGCACTCAGTATCAGGGTTTTTTTTCAATGGGAAAGTGGGGGAACGCAGTTCTGTCACCTCCAGCACTGACTGTATGTAATGGCAAGGGGTACTGGGGTGTGCTGCAGGGTCTATTGATGCTTACTGCTGGGGGATCTCTTCTAGCTGGATGGGATCTATTTTTGCAGGGGGGTCTATTGTTGATGAGGAAGTCTGTTGTTGCTGGTGGGGATCCTACTGTTGCTGGGGGTGGGTCTAATAATGCTGGAGGGTCTGTTGTTGCTGGGAGAGATCTACTCTTAAGGGAGGGGTCTATTGTTGCTGTCTGACAGAGTCTATTAATGCTGGCTGCCAGAGGCGGCTCTAGACTTTGTGAGGCCTTAGGCAAAACTTAGACATGAGGCTCCACTAACTCCCATAATGGGAAAAATAATATAGGTGATAAAAATTAACTATATGAATGCATATATTAACAGCCTTAAATCCTACAAACTCACAGTTTCTATAATTTTCTCTGACCAATTATTCTTTATTCAACTATCATTAAACATAGGATATCTCTCATATATATATATACACACACACACACACACACACACACACTTGCTCATTATCCTTGGTGCTGTCTCTTAAATGTGAAATAAATTTGTCAACAAAGTATAAAACAAAAAGAAAATAATTTTACAACATATTCTTGCACATAACCTGTTTAATGTAACAACAAGTATGCAAAAAGTGATTTTACTGCGCCCAATCAAATGCAGCCTCACTGTGCCCAATCAAATGCAGCCTCACTGTGCCCAATCAAATGCAGCCACACTGTGCCCCTCAAATGCCACCACTGTGCCCATCAAATGTTGCCAAGGGACAAATTACGTGCAGCCGGTCTGGAGATTCACTGGCCGCTTATGGTGGCACCAGTCCCCCCGGCCAAGCATGCCCATAATATTTACAAGTGCGGCGCTACATACAGCAAGCCGGCTGCCCGCCCGCCTGCCTGGGCTGTATTTGTGCAGGAGGCGGCCGCGGAAGCTGGGACTCGGGATGATGGGTCAGGGGGGGACTTTTTTTGTGCGGGGCGGCTTTTTTGCCGCCCCTGCAAAGTGCCGCCCTAGGCCTGGGCCTTGTTGGCCTAGGCCAAGACACAGCACTGAGACAGGGTACAGACCATGAGACAGACAGGGCACTGGGGACAGACCGTGAGACAGACAGGGTACTGGGGACAGACCGTGAGACAGACAGGGTACTGGGGACAGACCGTGAGACAGACAGGGTACTGGGGACAGACCGTGAGACAGACTGGGGGCTGGGGACAGACCGTGAGACAGACTGGGGGCTGGGGACAGACCGTGAGACAGACTGGGGGCTGGGGACAGACCGTGAGACAGACGTGGTGCTGGGGACAGACCGTGAGACAGACGGGGTGCTGGGGACAGACCGTGAGACAAACAGGGTGCTGGGGACAGACCGTGAGACAGACAGGGTGCTGGCGACAGACCGGGAGACAGACAGGGTACTGGGGACAGACCGGGAGACAGACAGGGTACTGGGGACAGACCGGGAGACAGACAGGGTACTGGGGACAGACCGTGAGACAGACAGGGTGCTGGGGACAGACCGTGAGACAGACAGGGTGCTGGGGACAGACCGGGAGACAGACAGGGTACTGGGGACAGACCGGGAGACAGACAGGGTGCTGGGGACAGACCGTGAGACAGACAGGGTGCTGGGGACAGACCAGGAGACAGACAGGGTGCTGGGGACAGACAGGGTGCTGGGGACAGACAGGGTACTGGGGACAGACAGGGTACTGGGGACAGACAGGGTACTGGGGAGTGGGGATAGACAAGGTAAAGACCATGACCATGAGACCATAGAAGACAGGGTAATGTACAGACAGCATTTAGTAGAGATGTGACATGTGAGTGTACAATACACTATACCTGCTCCTCGGTCCCCTATCCTTCTAAAGGCAGCATGAGAAGCTGCACACTGGACAGGTGAGTGATGTTTCTTCAAGCTCCCTGCAGGCTGCAGTGCAATCTGGGAGTTGTAGTCTCTGCACAGCACAGGCACCAGAGGGCCAAGTCTGTTCTATGCTGTGAAAAACTACAACTCCTGCCGCCATGCACTAGGGGGGACAGGCTAAAAGGACGGCGCTGCGGCGGTGGAGCATGCTATTGGAGGATGCTGCAGTCTGAGCCGACTGAGCCGAGAGCCGTCTGCGGAGCCAGGCTCAGAGTCATCAGCTCACTCACAGGCGGCGCCAGCGGCGGCGTCATATGTGCAGTGCTCGGCTCGCTCACCCCACACTGCCGGCTTGTCAGAATGTCCCATCCATCTTGTCAGAATGTCAGGCAAATTAGGCAGCCGCGGCCCGCGAGGCCCTTAAGGGGGCGAGGCCTAAGGCAATTGCCTAATTTGCCTAATTAAAGAGCCGCCTCTGCTGGCTGCAAGAAGATCTGTTGTTGTTGCCAGGAGTCTATTGTTGCTAGGGGGGAAAATTTTGTAGTGGATGGTCCATTGTTATTAGGGGGATCTATTGTTGCTGGTGGGGGCCCTATTGTTACTGACTGCAGGGGATCTATTTGCGGCTATTTGCTGCTTTTCTTGTTATCATTACCAAATTCCATACAAATTACTTAGCACCACAAAATGATATGTGGTTCTGTATTCTCTAAAATGGCAGTACTGGGAGGTGTGTAGGGGGTGGAACCAAGGAATGGTGCTCAGAGGTGGTTAGGGGGTGGATCCAAGGAATGGTGCTCAGAGGTGGGTAGGGGGTGGATCCAAGAAATGGTGTTTAGAGGTGGGTAGGGGGTGGAACCAAGGAATGGTGCTCAGAGGTGGGTAGGGGTGGAACCAAGGGATGGTGCTCAGAGGTGGGTAGGGGGTGGAACCAAGGAATGGTGCTCAGTGGTGGGTAGGGTGAGAGAAAAGGGGTGACTTGAAAAGGGAGAGTTCCTGCACCTATTCTCTGAGAAAAAAAAACCTTGCTTAGCATGCATTATAATACAGTGGAACCTCGGATTGCGAGTAACGCAGTTAACGAGCATTTTGCAATACGAGCACTGTATTTTTAAAAATCATAACTCGGTTTGCGAGTGTTGTCTCGCAAAACGAGCATGATTCAGGCCAAAGCGGTGTGCAGTACCGCTTTTGGCCTGAGGTGGGGGGGGCGCTGGAGCCGAGCAGAGCAGAACGTCACATTCGGAAATGCACGGAAAGGCCCGAGTACAGCACGGCTGACCTCGGCAAATCTCGGGTAGGAAGTCTTTTCGAGGTTTGCCGAGGTCAGACGAAGTGTCCTCGGGCCTTTTCGCCCGTTTCCGAGGCTCTCTAGCGCCCCCCGCCTCTGGCCGCATGCGGTATTGCATCCCATTGAAGTCAATGCGGAACAAATTATTTTCATTTCCATTGACTTCATTGGGAAAACTCGCTTTGATATGCGAGTACTTTGGATTACGAGCATACTCCTGGAACGGATTATGCTCATAATCCGAGGTTCCACTTTATAGTAACTTGAACTACAAATGCCATGTAATGCATCCTACCATACATTATGCTATAGATGTCAAGCTGGAAATCATGTGTTAGACAATAATAACTGTATTACAGAAACACAAAATGTGTACAATAGTTTACAATAAATTTGCAATAGTTGTTCTTGAAATTACTAATAGTGAGCGTGTGGTGATGACGTTTCTTGTGAACGAAGGCGTAAAAACCTGCGTGTATCTACAGAAGACTTCAAGCACAGTACAGTGATGAGACGCTCAGCTGCAGTAAGACATTTGAATGATGTAAACGTTTCAAAGATGGCCGTACGTCCACCAGTGACGATCCCAGCCGTAGTGGTTCCCAGACCACAAAAGTCATTCCTGTGAACATTCAGCGAGTGGAATGTCTGAGCCTGGATAATCAATGCATAACCTGTCCTGAAATTGCAGGTTGGTGACCACCGCTCCAGGTAACTGGGTTTGAATTTCCCGTCCTCCGCTGGGTGAATTGTGAGAGCTCCAGGTGCTGGCGATTGCTATTCCAATGGTATAGGTGCAATGAAAAATCTGGACTGCCGCACTCCGGATTGGAATAATAAAGGTTAAATCTTCTTTATTGAAAAAATGACATGGTATAAAATGCATACATTGCTCTGTTGAAGTGATACAGCATAACCGCTGACGCGTTTCACGCTCCCATAGAGCGCATACTCATAGCTATGAGTAAGTGCTCTATGGGAGCGTGAAACGCATCAGCGGTTATGCTGTATCACTTCAACAGAGCAATGTACGCATTTTATACCATGTCATTTTTTCAACAAAGAAGATTTTACCTTTATTATTCCAATCCGGAGTGCGGCAGTCCAGATTTTTCATTGCACCTGTCCTGAAATTGCACAAGAGACTAATCTTTATGTGGTGTACTGATGACGAAGTGAAGCAGGCTGTCCTAGGAAGGTTTAGGCGTACTTACAAATCTTTCTATGCTGAAGCTTTCCAGGCATTAGTTAAACACTGGGATAAGTGTATAAATGTAGCGGGGGAGTATGTTAAAAAATAAATTTGTTCTTTTAGTAAATAAACTCAAAATCTGGCTGTTATTGAACGTAATGAATAAAAATGTATCCAAAGTTACGAATTATCCATAATAACGAATGCCATACCTAAATGAATGGAATGTAACAAATTAATAATAATAAATAACAATAATAATAATAACATATTATTATTATTATTATTTATTATTATTTAGTTTTGTTCCATTTGTTTAGATTTTGGATAATTCGTAACTTCAGGTAAATTTGTATTCGTTACGTTTACTAACAGACAAATTTGAATGGAAATTCCAATACCTATAATTTAATAGTTAGTTATTATTAGTTAGTTTGTTATTATTTTGAAGTTTTGGATTTTTGGATTTTCGTTCTTTTGAATTTACGAATTCCAAATTTTGGAATTTTTGAATTTACGAATCTACGAATTCCGAAATTTCGAGTTTACAAATTTCCGAATTTCAAATTTTCGAATTTACGAATTATCAAATTTACGAATTACAAATTTTTGAATTTCCAAATTTTCGAATTTCCGAATTCCGAAATTTTGAATTTTCAAATTTACGAATTTTCAAATTTATGAATTTTCGAATTTACGAGTTTCCGAATTTTTTTAGAATTTTTCGAATTTCTGAAAAAAAACAAAAAACGAATGAAACGAAAACGAACAAATTTTTCGGCAGTGTACATGTCTATGGGCCGCAAAGTCCAAAGCCAGTAAGAGGGGCTCCAAATTATGTATCACTGTGATTGTGCACATGGTATTGAAGTCATCAGGAGCCCATTCTATGAGCTCTTGATCATTAGTAGTGGATCTTGAGCTGTCCGTGACAGCTCAGTCACAATTCTGGGAACACCAACGAAGCAGGAGTTAAGGACATGTGGAATCTTAGCAGGGTAATAAACTATCATCAGAGCCAGGATGCTGAATGTGATTTTGTTGCTGTATGAAGCTGGAACTAACCCCTCAGAGGGAAAATGTTGTGTATTTTGTTACATGGTTTGCTGAATAAACATGGGCAGGAAGCCCTGAAATGCACTCTGGCACATAGCTTGGCCCATTACAAGCTCTCCATTTGAAGCAAAATCTCAGCACATCTCCAGTCATAACTAGAGCATTTCATCGCTGGCATGATTGATCCGTGAAATTGATACAGTATGACAGGATCAATGAGGACTGTGAAGAGAAATTGGCAATGTCTTCTCTGGAGTTATATTTTGTATTCCTCCAGATAAACAATATTGAAGCAAAATAAGATAACTAAAATAAGTAGATAATAAAATAATTTAAATGTTGTGTTCCTATTTATTTTCTTTATTTATTTTGTTATACTGTGTTCCTTAAATTTACTACCAAGGTATAACTATAGCCATATTAACACACAATTGCTGGCCCCATAGCCTATGGCCAGTGCACAAAGAAAAGAGTCTTTTTAGTTTATTTATTTAGACATTATTGACACAAAGTGGAAAATGTGGCCTCTTAATGAAGATTAATTGTAACTTAGTAAACTCAGGTGTTTTACGTTCTCCATTGTACATTCTGTGCATGAATTAATGAACACCATTATATTTTTTTCATTGCTTCAAATCAATCCAAAGTCATTTGGCCAGTAATTAGGATATTAAATGACAGCAGTCCTGCTAGAGATCCCCAAGGTTCTGCATTGGTAGCAGTATGTCCTTCATCTGATTTCTCTGCAATGATTAGAACTGTCTCTGTACATTACCAGTGTAGAACAAGACAAGCTGGCGCTTATTTGATAGACTTTACAACACTTTAATGAGAAATTAGCATCACGTTTAGCATAAGCATAACTACATTGTTTACTCAAAGGCATGCTCATAGTACATATTTCTTTATTGCATTGCTAACACAGTGTATCGGAGATACTAGTGTACACATACACATACATTTTAAAGCAGCCTTTCTCAACCTATTTGAAGCGGTTGTATACCCGCACATTAAAAAAAAAAAAAAAGAAAAAAAAACCCTGCAAGGCAAAGGCATAATGAGCTAGTATGCAGCGCATACTAGCTCATTATGAAATACTTACCTCAGAACGAAGCCCCAGTATCGGAGCCCGGTCCACGCCAAGGGAGCTGACATCTTGCCCTTGGCGTGTCTTCCGGGTTCGCCGCTTTGGCACTGTGAGTAGCGTCTGCTGGGCATTCAGAGCGCATGCGCTGCTGATGTCAGCAGCTGCATGCAAAGGGAATATCTCCTAAACTGTACAGGTTTAGGAGATATTCATTTTACCTACAGGTAAGCCTTATTATAGGCTTACCTGTAGGTAAAAATGTCAAATTTGGGTATACAACTACTTTAATACAGAGGAACCTGTGAAATAATTTTCATGTCTCAGGGAAACGCTGCTAAATTATTCCATCTGTAACACATAGCAAATTTATGTGGTCAGTAAGTTGTAAGTATAATAATACATAAATGTAATGAATGTATTGTATGCATTGTATTTAGCATTTTTGACAGCCAGAGCAGATTTTTCTTTTACACTTCCCTGCTCTATAAGAAAAAAATTTCAGTACCAATTTTCCAATTTTCAAATGGAACAAATAATATTAATGGTCAGAAAAGAAACACTAACAATGAAAATGTGAGTTAAAAACATTTCATTGCTCAAGGAATCCCTAGCAACCTCTGGGTTCCATGGAACTCTAGTTGGGAAACCCTGCCCCAAATTCATCAATATTAAGAGTTGGAAGCTTGGGTCTACCTAAGTAGGATGAAGAGTGGAATTGTCTTAAGTCCATGATATCAAGGATGTAAGTATTTGCTATTTATTTAGCAGCTGTGCACTTACATGGCATTCTATATAGAATACAGCAGTGTTTCTTTACTGTTAAGATCCATTTTTCCATTCTGCTTTAAGGTTTTCTTTTGAAGCAAGGCACCAAACGCCTGTGAATAAATACTGTTAAGGAAAGTAGAAAAATAGCACTGGATCTGTATGGTTATCTCACTGGTACTACTGCTAGCTTAAAGCATTATTTTTGATGATCTGGTTCCCAGGCAGATGGCCTCTACACCCCAGAGGATCTCCACGGCCTCCTTGACTTGTAGTGTAATGCAGCCTTTTACAACCAGGGTGCCTTCTGGGTTCTTCAAGGGTGCCTTGGCAAAATGCCTAAACATTTCCCCAAATTGGCCAAACATTGTGTACAAGTCAGGGGTATATCAAGCTTGCTTTTCTGTTACACAATGCCACAGGTTTTCATTGTGCACAATAACAACCCTGGGTACTGTTCAGGCCAGCAAACTATCATCCTATCAACCATTGACATCATTGGTTGATGAGGAGGGCATTGGGCACCTGCATAGCATCCTTTTTTGACCCCCATGCTGCTCTGTCAGCACTGGGGTCAGGTTAGCCTTATGGGGGGGTAGAAAAAGAGAAAGAAGAAATGCTGGAATACTAATCAGTGCCAGTGTTTAAAAATGTATTTGCTTTGAAGGAATAAATCAACTCTGTTTGATGTCCTACATGTGTGGATGCTTCTATGTCAAACTATTAGTTTGTTTTATTACATTTTAGAATGAGTGTCTCAAGATCTTCCATAGGTTTAAAGGGTGCCTTGGGTGGAAAAATGTAATGTAACAAAACTAGAAACTGAGGCGCTACACCACTGCTAAGAGGCAAGATACAACTTTATTCCACTAAAAGTCTGAGGGACAATCCAAAAAGTAACAACTTTGTTTTGGGGATCCAAGAGCACCCCCTTTATCAGGACCAGAAAAAAAAACATAAGGATATGGAGATGTCCTTATGTTTTTTCAAGCCCTGAAGAAATGATGCTCTTGGACCCCGGAAACTTGTTGGATACTTTTTAGAGTGTCCCCTTCCTTTTATTGGAATGAAGTTGTATCTGTACTTCTTAGCAGCGGTGTGGTGCTTCAATTTCCATTTTTGTTCTACATAAATACTGATCATTCTCAACAGAATTTCCTCTACGGCAGTTTTAGGAGAAGTAATTTACCCATTTTCTTCCACGGCACAACGCAAAATCAGGTTGGTTGTCAAGGACCTTACTGCATGCTGACGACCAAGACTATGAAAGCAAGCCTCCCTGCTTGCCATGAGTAGATCTGGGTCACTCAGACTGTGAAGGTGCCTCCAGCACTGATCACACTTAGTACCATTGATCACATTTATCAGCGTACAGTCCCCAGTGTAGCATATCAGCCAGGCAAATTGAATTTTCAGAAGGAGGACTGTGATGGCAGCCTCTATATTTATATCATTACAGGTTTACTTTATTTAAATTAAATAGATCACTAATAACTTACAAATGGCAGATTAATCTGAACTAGCAGGGCATGAAAAAATATATTATGAGGCATATATTTAGTTTCTGTATTAGTTCCCTCTGTAAACATTGGCAAAAGCTTTTTCGGTCAAAGAACAAGTATTTTATAGTATAGTATCTCTTAGATTGTAAGCTCTAATGAGCAGGGCCCTCTGATTCCCAATGTATTAAACTGTATTGTAATGTACTGACTGCCTTTATGTTGTAAAGCGCTGCATAAACTGTCTGCGCTATATAAATCCTGTATAATAATAGTAAAAAACATTATATTTTATAAGCAAATTGTACAGAATATATACTAACAAGATTGACTATGGTTACTATATGTAGCCAATCAGCTTTCATTAGATCGGAATAGGCAGGAAAACAAAGAATCGTTTCTGACTGGTTGTTCTCTGTAATGGCATTTTGAATGGCAAGCCTTATTTGAGTAAAAGATAATTTACCTAATGTGTTCTCTTGTAAAAATCAAAGTAAAAGTAGTTTAAGTATTTCCAGAAAACTCTACAGTTAAGTTTGCAAAGTGTTAAATAAAGAATGGCTAATGAAGAGGCTGGCACTGATGGTACAGATCTTACATGCCAGCTGGCAGCTCAGTTATAGTGGAACACAGTGAGCAAACGGATATCTGCAGTATTTGCAGGATTATATATAATAGCTGCTAAATAAAAATCTTCCATAGTTCTGTTCATTGCAGCAATATGCGAATGCAAGACAATTATTAAAGTGGTACTCCAGACAAATACTAAAAGACATCCTTTAGTTCAGTTATGCATTCAATAAATTGTTTTAGTAAACAGAGACCCTGGGGTTGATTTACTAAAGTCCCATAGGCTTGCATGATAACTTTCCCAAGAGCTTAGTGAATGCAGTGAAATCTGACTTTGCAAAGAATACCTGATCATGTGCAAGGAAAAGAACAAAACAGCATTTTGCTCGCACATGATTGGATAGCAGATGTCAGCAGAGCTTTGCCCCATTCACTAAGCTCTAGGAAATATTCCCTTGTAAAGTGCAACTTCTATCACAAAGTGAACCAGTCTATTTCCCTGACTGCTATCAAGTATGTTGTGTTGGTATCTAGAGGTGCCTGCATATAACTTCAGCAGCCTCCCAGACCTTCCTGTATTAGCATATTTAGCTGAGCTGTTCTTTAAATACTGCTAATATAGCTGTGTCAAATCTATTTAAATATCATATTACCACAATCCTCTACACAACAGTACAGACTAAAAGTGAAAGCTTATGTATTTTCAGCCAATGCTCTACTGCACACAAAATACTAACACATTCTTAGTGTTTAAATAGCTTACAGGAGTGCCCAGGGAAGAACTCAGTGGTACAATGATGCTTTGACCTTGTCAAGTCACCAGACTTGTGGCAGGAAGACATAGACATCGCTGAAAATTTTCCAAAACTGGCCCAGAGTACAGCTAATCATATAGATTAGATGGAGTCTCAAGGCCAGTTTAGTAAAGTTCAGCAACTGCATCACTATTCTAGTCACAATGTGAGCCGGAGAAGAGGTTGTCACTGCGATGCAAGAGAGTGCCAAGATGTGGTGAGGGATGTGCTTTTTTTTTTTTTTTTTGGCCTGGCACCAGAAGATTACTGCCTGCAGCTGGAGTCTCGGAGAGGAGTTAAGGCAATTGGGGGCAATGATTGCCCCCAAATTGTAATGTGTACAGTATGTATTGCCCATTAGTTTCCTGTGTATACTTATCATTGTCTATTTTCTTTATTATTGTTACAATTGTACATTTGTTGTCCATGTATTGTCAAGATTGTCCATTTGCTTTCAATGTCATTTCTTGATTTTTGGTTTGTTGCCCATATATTACCACAATTGCCTATTTGGTGCCTATGTATTGTCAGAACTGTTTTCGATGCTAAAAGATTGTCACAATTTCCCATTTGTTTTGCATATTGTAATGACTCTTTGTTCCCCATGCATTGTCACAATTGCCCATTTGGTGCTTATGTATTGTCACAACTCTATTTGATGGTAATAGATTGTCACAATTGCCTATCTTTTGTGCATATTGTCAAAACTGTCTGTTCCCAATGCATTGTCACAATTGTCAATTTTTTGCTTGTTGCTTGTTGAATGTACTTTCATTATAGCCATTTCATCAACTTTTTTCTCACCATTGTCTATTTTTTTACCAATGCATTATCATGATTGCCTGTTGCTTGTACACCTATTGTCACAACAATCCATTTGATACCCACATATTGTAACAGTTGCTGGTGTTTGCTTTTGTATTGTCAGGATTAGCAGTATGTTGACAACATGTTTTCACAATTGCCAGTTTGTTGCTCACCTAATGTTCTATTTTCCAGTGCGTGGACCACACCCTGCAAAATTGCTAGTGTGTTGCCCACATCGATTGCCCACATATTGTCAAGATTGCCAGTGGGTTACCTACATGTTACCACAATAGCCTGTGTGTTGTTTGTAAATTGGCACATTCGCCCATTTATCACCAGGGCCTGGTGTGGACAGCACAGTGATGTAGTGGGTAGCACTCTCGCCTAGCAGTTCACTGATACGAATCCCAACAACGACACTACCTGCCTCGAGTTTGCATGTTCTCCCTGGGCCTGCGTTGGTTTCGTCTGGGTCCTCCGGTTTCCTCCCACACTTCAAAGACATGCTGTTAATTGGCGTCTGTCTAAATTGGCCCTCGTATATGAATGTGAGTTAGGGACCTTAGATTGTAAGCTCCTTGAGGGTAGGGACTGATGTGAATATACAATGTATATGTAAAGCGCTGCGTAAATTGATGGTGCTATATAAGTACCTTAAATAATAATAATGTGTTGCACTCTGTGTACAAATTTGACCTTTGAGCTCTACTTTTTCCCCAATGTACAGTGCTGTTTTCAGAATATACAAACATGCACTTTAGGATAATACATGCATATCTATAGACATGCATATTAAATATTAAAGTGTATGTACAGCCAAAACCTTTTCTTTTAATTTCAGATAGGGTAGGAAATGGTCAAAACCATGTCCAGGTCATTTTTGCTGTGTACCAGTATTATTTTAATACATCACAAAATTAAATTCATCCAAACCTGTAAAGTTACTGAGAAGTACATTTTAATATATAGGAAAGAGATGTCAAAACAGGTTGCAAGTGTATGTAAAGGGAAAACATGTCCCATTAGGGAAATTTCCCTTTACTTCATGTCCCTGAATCTCCCAAAGGTAGGGGCATTCCCCTCTTAGACAATTGGCGGCACAGGAAAAGGTGTCCCCATTGGAAGATTTTCCCCTCACCTCTTCTCTTATCTACTGACAACGCTAAAGGTTTGCATTTCTAGTCACTGACAGTGACAATGGCCACCAGGACAACAGACAGCAATAAAAAAATAAAAAAAAAACAGAATAACCTTTCCCCACTCCATCCAAAAAAAATAAAAAAATTGCCTGGAGATATACTTTGGTTGAACTCAATGGATGAGTCTTTTTTCAACCTGGCGTACTATGTATCTATGTCAGCAATGGTAGCCTTCATGTTAGGCTTATGACAGGTTTTCTTTAAAGCAACTGCAGATCCAGCATCTAAAGATGTGCTGTGTGCCAATCATTACATTCATCTTGTCAGCCTTGTTCTTTTCCTAACTCTAGAATATTATACTGAATGTATTTTTCTCCAATTCCCTGCACTGCCTCCTCCACACTTTCTTTCTTGTCACAGTCAGTCTCATAATTACACAGTGCAGACACTGCTGATTGTGGCTTCTGTGAGCATTGTGTTGCTCTAAGCTAGCCCACGCAAATCTGACTCACTGAGCACACTGGCACTGCAGGAGTTGGGTTGCTATCAAGTGAAGCATGCTAATAGACTGACAGGACTGGAAAATGGTATCTTACCCTTATTCCTATATTACTGGCCTAACAGATTTGCAGAATCTTAACAGGAGGACATTAAACAGATGGAAAAACGCCTAGAAAAATAATTTGACAGCTTCAACCAAGTTCTTAATAGAAGAACTGAAAGTTACTGCACATCTCCAGCAGGAAACACACCAATGAATTGTAAGGCTTCTTATATAATGGTAAACTGGTTACAATAAATAGATATTTTTCGTTTAAAACATCTTGCTAACTTTTTAGTTGTTCAAAAAAAAAAAAAAAATAGTAGGGAAAATAGAGCAACAGTACATGGGTAAGCTACATATGACTAAACAATCAAAAGCAGATTTCATTAGTGCAGGTGATGTTGTTAAAGCAGACCTTCAACCTCCCCACTCACTTGCTGTCAACTCACCCCTACCTTCTTCCGCTCTTAGCATCAGACTTTTTCTTAAGAAAAAAAAGCTGCAAGAACTTGGAAGAAACAGTTGGCTCCTGATGACATCAGAGAAGGAGATGGTGGTGCAGGACCAGGTGTAAAGCAGTAGAGCGTCGGTTTCCTACTGAACACTGCTGAAACCCGTGGTAATGTATGTGTTGTAAGGGTAGGGTTTATGTGCTGGAAATCACGTCCTCCATGTTCCCCTCCTCATTGGGTGCCAAGCAAGGAACTAAAGAGAGACCTACCCCAAAGTAGATTCTCCTGGGCTACGCTAGGCACTTTGGATAGGGTCATTGTCCTACAAACGAGGTACCTTTACTATAACAGACTTCAGAACTTTAGTGAAATCTCTAGATTTATTATACATCACCATGGTCTCTGATGCATTTAGGAGGGACACGCAGAGCCCTTGCCCTTTTCACCTGTCCAACAATATGGAGCCCTGCCATGCACCTAGCACTGACTCCATGCATACACTTCACGTAACTCTTCTGCACCTGTGTACAGGTTGGGGACCTCTGCAGTGCTGAACTGCTCCCATTGCTATGGGAGATAGACCTGCTCATGGAGAGAATGCCGACAACAACTCCTGCAAGAAACTATCCCACCTGTCACATGTACACTCTTACGACAGGCCGCTAGAGAAACCTTTGTTACCCTTTGCTAACCACTGTATCTTCTCACTGTATTAACACTTGAGGCGATTCAGTTCACATTTGCAGCGCTATACAAATCCTTCATTCATTCAACGCTTGTACTGTTATCTTCATATCCCAGCTATAAACTATATGTGCCGGTTACTTACATTACACCCCTTTAATAACTTCAGAGCAGGCATAGGTAAAGTTTCAAAAGCTTTACTGTAGAATAGGTTAACACGACAGTGCAATATAAACTGCAGTCTTTTCCTAACATCTCTATTACCTAACTCAGGCTTGTGCTGCCCCAGTATACCAGCACTGGAAAGAGTTCATTCTTAGCAGAGTGCCTTGGGTATAGACCAGTGGGTTAGATCCAGGAAAACCCATCAAGAAAAGAGCCGTAAAACTCAATTAACACTAGCCTTCCCAGCTGGGGCAGCAGTAAACTCTACCTACCTACATGTGCCCACATTTTTAGCAATGCAGTGTATAACAACACAAGTATTGAATAACCATGCTGCAACATAGGTACATAGTGCCATTAAGAGTGAATGGCACCCCAGCACACAAACATACATAAAGATACCACAACGCAGTAGTGTGAATCCAGCCTTGACCCCTTGAAGACTAAGCCTACCTAACATGTTATGCTTTAAAATTGCACACACTCGTGGAATGGTGACAAACTTCAGTACATAAAAATCTTCATAGGCGACGTTTTAAACATTTTTAATGGTTACCAGTTTAGAGTTACAGAGGAGGTCTAGTGCTAGAACTATTGCTCTAGCTCTAACAATCGTGGCGATACCTCATATGTGTGGTTTGAACACTATTTACATTTTCAGGCGTGACTTACATATATGTTCGCTGCTGCACGCTAGCACAGAGGGATGAGGCTCTTAAAAAAAAAAAAAATCTTCTTTAATTTATTACTTTTTTTTATTTTTAAGCCATCCCTTTAAAAGAATAATTTTATTACTTTTATTGCTGTCACAAGGAATGTAAACACCCTTTGTGACAGCAATAGTCATGTGTCAGGTAATTTTTTGAAGGGATCTGGGATAAGCCCCCAAGTCCCTCCTTTGCACTTAAAAGCTTTCAAAACGCCAAGTTTGGCTGTTTTGAATACTGACATTTTTAAAAAATCTGTTGCTTTTAAGGCCACAGTAAACCAGAAGTGGTTCTGGGTTACTGGATCCAAGACCTGATCAAAGCTGAATCCGGCCTTGTTCACATCTCCGACTAGCCGGTGGATGTGTCGGCTGGTCACTTGGGCCTCCGAGGGGGACAGAAGAGCCTGGGCAAGCTGTGAAAGGCGGCGGGGGACGAAGTGGTTTACAAGTGGCTGGATGGTGATTCCAGACTCCCTATATTACAAACCCTATTACTCATACACTAATAAGAGAGTAAACATGGCAGCCCCAGAATGCACTAATGTCTGCATGTATTGTATGGCCGTTGTAACATGAAAAAGCAGGTGGTGTATGTGGGTGTAAAGACAAATGGAAATCTACTAGATTAAGCACAAAAAAGAGAGGAAACCCAAACCACGGGTGTCACATGAGTCTTTCAGGAAAGCCACACTATGTCACACTGCTTAGTGTGGGACAACCTATTGGGCCTTATACTTGCGTGACTACTGTGAAGTTAGCTATAAATACATACAAAAGTGTAATTAGCAGAAACGTGGGTCCTGTGTGTTGTGTTAAACCCCAACCATACCTTTATTTTACTACTGTAATGCAGTAAGGTTGCATAAACTGTAATAGATAGGTTCATCCTTTGTGTAAATCTCCTACACTATAGCAGAAAGCTGAACAGAACTCTTGACTAGTGATGAGCCGAACATACCTGGATTCAGTTCGAGCCAGGTTTAGTGAACATGACTAAGGTTTAGGTGCTAAATCTGAACCCCATTGGGTTCAGATTTAGGGAATCAAATGTTAAAAAACACAGTTCTGGACATTTTCTGGGAAAATAGGCAAGGGATTGCCAAACACATAGAATGGGGTGGGGGGCACTGCACTGGGGGACATGTACCAAAGCAAAAAAATATTTAACAAAACTCCTTTTTTGCAAGGAGCAGCGATTTTAGTAACGCTCACAGTAAGCCATTAAAAATGCAATACTCCAATAAATAACATGCCTGGGGATGAGTGCACAATCCTGAGGCAGGGACTTTTTGTTTGTGGTTTCTAAAATAAGGTTTAGCAGCCTGTGATTTCATCGGAATGTGACCACTTAAATTGCCTGCAGAATGACAGGTCCTGGTCGCTTTGCTCTGTTTGTAAACGGCTGGGAATTCCATTTATCTATACTAGGCCCTTATCCTAGATGAGTGTCTGCTATAGATGCCAATGGGGTCCCCAGACAAAAAATGGTGAGTGTGGACCCCCCACCTGAACCATACCAGGCCACATGCCATTAAAACATGGCAAAATACTTTCTTCCCAAGTTGATGAGGACAGGGGCCTCTTACCCACTACAAAGGCTCAGTAATAGTGGGTGTTTGCAGGTAGGGGGCTTATTAGAATCTGCATGCTCCTTGATGCCATCCCCCCGCATGTGAATGAATAAGGGGTTATTCATGAGTATTCATTCACAAAAAAAAGTAAAGTGTAAATAAAAACACAAACACAGTTTTCGAAAAAAATGTCCCAAAATGTAGATCACTATGCCCAATGCCTGCTGAAAGAAACTGACTACCCTAACGCAATGACAGACAATCGCTAAATGATATCCCCTTTTCAATAAACTGTCATTCGTAAAATAAGGGGAGGGGCAGGGATAGTTGTCACATCATTACCCAAATATGGCCATGGTCATATTTGGGCAATGTTATTACTCAAATATGTTCATGTGACTATATTTTGGCAATGATGTCACCCCATTATCCCTGTTCCTTTGCTATCATGGTCTGGGATTCCTGGCCAAGTAAGTGAATTGGATGGGTGATTCTTTAAGTACCATTGACAGCAGGAAGCTGTCATGTTAGTCCATGGAGAATGCTTTAAATGTTCAGCATTTGATTGAACACCCAAACAGCAAGTGTTCTGTCCAAACTTATGTTCGTACTGAACACTCAGCTCTTACCTACTCTTGACACTGCTCTGGGCCTTGATATAGCAGATAGTTACTCCAAATAACCACAATACATTAAATTCACAACAAATTCATAGCTAAGTTGTAACTGTAGCATAAGTGAGGCAGCATTTTTTTTAGGGGGGGGGGGGATGAAGTAAAAGAGTTGCATGTTACAGTGTAGAAACATCTGATCTTTATTGTCTGGACAACAACAATGAAGCAGCAAGAGATTTGGACAGAGTACATATAATTTTATGCGGACTTGTTCCTCTACCGCCCTAACTTCCATGCTTATTTTGGTGCCTAGAACAACCAGACACAAAAGGGGCCATTCAAACAAGTGTCACAGTTCAACAACGCAAAGGCGCTTTTGTCTGTCCTCTGCGATCTTTGTTTTCACCATAGGGATAGGCTTTAAGCAGGACAAATACAAACATACAAATGGCTTTTTCATGAAGAAAAGGTGAGTTTTCATTGGAATTCATCTAATTACAAAAGCTTCTTGTCATGAACAATGTAATATAAAAATAACTTATTTCTAACAAAGCACGCAACATGTGGACTTCTGGATTCACAAACACAGTCGGAGATGGAGACTTTACAAAACAGAGCTCCACCCTATCTGTTAAGACGAGGCCATGATGTATTTTTTCCCAGCTCCACCTACTTCATGACACAAAAATCTCAGATGTAAAGTATGGTTTGATGGGGACATATACTTTCTGCAAAATTATACTTGCCCTATTTGTCTAACACCTCTTCCCCCCTTGTCCTCAAATAAACCTACCCTCAGCTGTCCAAGCTACATACCGACTGGGTTCTTGCAGCCATAACCCACTTTAATGTTTAGAAGAACTGGCCTAAATCTTCCTTTTTGAGCATCTCCTGTATTCAGGAATAGACTGTACAAGCACTGACAGCAGGAAAATTATCATATAGCTGGATGTAAACAATGTATTAGACGGCGGCGGGTGCAAGCACCCGGTTAGCATGCAGTTCGGAGGAGGAAGAATGCATAGGTTAAGGTATGTAAAGGAGAGAGTAGGCAAACAGGATAAATATACTTTCTGTGAAAGTATACTGAAACTTTAAGGCCACATTCACACAGGCAAATTGATTCGTACACCTATTGGAGAGGTTGTCTTCACCTGCATGGGATGCACAGATGTTTCATGCTGTCCGGTGCAGGACACCTGCTTAAATCAATGACAGGCAGCTGGCTGCATGGACCTGTACAGATCTCTACGCTTATCCCGCAGTGTATCTGTGTATTTGATGCATGGATCAGGATGCAGGCGGACTGTGTTCTGATCTGTGCATTGGAATCTGATGTTGTCTTGCTGTTTTTGGCCTTAATACTTTGGGTCATTTAGGGCTCAGACGGGTGATTAAACTCGTCCTTCGTGCAGAGCCACTGGTAGATGTGTGTGCACCCACCTTAGCGCTGAAGAGCCTCTGCTTTCGAATCCATGCACCCGCTCCTGCACGCATGTCAAACTTTGACATGCATTGTGTCCATGCAGCTGCTGTGTGTGTATCCACTTCTTTGGGTTGCTTGCACGCAGCTCTGAGGTGGATGCACACACACCTGCCAGCAGCTCTGCACAGAGGAGCCCTTACTTGGAAAAAGCTTGAAGCTTATGAAATCAGAATCTGTCACACAAGTACTGAAATCATTTTACCAACCAGGCACATAGCAGTTTCAAAAGTGAAAGCAGCATTGGCGGCCTACATTTTTCTCAGTACAGGTTTATTTAAAGAGAAACTATAATTTTTTATACTGTTTAAACTATGTTTTATATTAGACGGTTTACGCTACCATATGTACACAATCTTTGTCTCACAACTAAGGCCAATAACAACGTTGATCTGATAGAGACACCTCAAGGCCACTTTTGCTGGTGGCTGACCATTCAACTCTGAGCAACACTGTCTCACCACTACCAACCTCACCTTCAGGACTAGAGACATGCATTGAGCTCTACAGAGACCTCAAAAGAATAATTGACCCCAATCAACCTTCCATCATTTATTGACCACCTATTGACACCTAGGCATTTTGCTGAACCCCCTGGCCATTTTATTGACCCCTTGGATACAGTGGGTATAGAAAAGAATCACCCCCCCCCTTTAAAATAATCCCATTTTGTTGCTTTGCAGCCTGAAATGAAGACAGACACAGTTTTTGTTTTATCCAGCTGTTTTTATCCAACTGCAACTTATAACATCTAAGTGAAAGATATAACACCAACATATCTGGAAAAAAAAAATAAAAAAACAGAATCACTGAGTTGGAAAAATGATCACCCCCTTGTGTCAGTATTTTGTTGAACCACCTTTTGCTTTAATTACAGCCTTTCCCACAGGCTTTCCACCCAACGGACTCTGTTTTGCTCAGCGGTGGATCGATCCGGTGGATGATAGGTCCGTCTCCTTTCACTGTGTGGAGACAGACCTGTCAGAGCCCCACTCTCCTCTACGAGAGATAGGATGAAAATGGACCGCCTGTCCGTTTTCATCCGATCCTATCTGATCTGCCAGACGGATGGATAAAAGGAGTTTTCTATCTGTCTGGATTTCATGGACAGGATTGGATATCAGCGGATGTCAATGGACATGTCCCCACTGACATCCGCAACTACATAAAGGTGCATGGAGCTTCCGATCAGGTCCGCCTGAAAAACTGACAGGAGACCTGATCGGAGCACCCGTGTGAAAGGGGCATTAGTCTGTTGCAATATTTGCTCACTCTTCATTGCAGAACTGCTCAAGTTCAGTTACATGTGATAGTGACCATTTGTGGACTGCAGTCTTCAAGTCATTCCACATAGTTTCGTTTATGTTGCATTGAGTAAATACAGCTTGATAAAAAAAACTGTGTCTGTCTTCATTTACAATTGCAAAGCATCAAAATGTGATTATTTTAAATGGGGTTGATTCTTTTTTTTACCCACTGTAGTTTGTATGACTTAAGCCTTGAACAGAAAGGGTTGAGTCGTATTCTGTTTTTTGGCCTTTACAATGAAATATTTCTTAGTTATCTGACAAACTACTGTACATTGTTGATTTCCCTACTGGTGGTCTCAAACTGATTGGTAAAAGTCATTCATTGGTAAAAGTTCATTCAGATGCCATTCTAGGGCCTGGTTGCCCATAGTGTTTCAGAGTGACATGAGAGGATGCTGGTCAATATTGTACAATATTGTAGAAAAACAACCTTATGTTGGTACTATCTTTGTAAATATGTACACCTATTACTAACACTTTGAATAAAAGTAGTTTGTATATTTAGGTAGCACAATATCATGCAACATAAAGAAGCACTTTAACATCTCCCTTTCTAACGACTTGTACAGAGCTGTCACTTGTTTCCTTCCGGCCGCGCTGTGCACTAAACACAAGCAAGAACATAGTGGCTTTTCTGCTGACGTGCCCCCACTCACTAGCTGTAGCTTCTAGACTCTAGAAATGAATCAAGTCACAGTTTTGATGGCCAGACACAGCACACTTCCTATAACAAATGTTCCATATAACACACCACTAGTTTATGCTGCTGCTACTTTTACCCATTGTGGGCACAGAAGGTTTCTAAAAATCAGTTGCTTTCCTTTCCAGCAGCTATTTATCTGCATTTACTACTACTACTTACCAGGTCATGATTTCCTTAAAGTCCCTAAAAACCCCTTCTCTTCTTTACTGCATTTACTACTACTATTACTACTCTTTAGAAAACTCTAGTAGACTATCAAATCATAGCATATTCTTTTCTCTCTTTCAAAGGATGTGACTGAATTTTGGGGTGTAGAAAATAAACCAAGAAGGAGGCTACTCTATTTAAAGTGTCACTAAACCCACATAATAAACTATCAGTAAATGGTGTATTACATGCTGTTTATACTCACTCAGTCCCTATGAGATTTGTTTTCAGTATTCTGCAAAAAACCTGGTTGATCCTGCTGTTCTCTATTTCTCCCTTCTGTACAAGTCCCCAATTCAGCTAGGGATTTTGCAGAGCAGTGTTGGCAGCTCTGCTCATACTCAGTTTTTAGTGAGTTTCTATGTTGAGCATTTCCTCCCTATCACACCTGAGCAGCCCATGTGACTTCAGAGTCACACATGTGGATGTATACACAGTGGTAAATGACAGCACACTCATCGGCTGTTCGATCGTTCGCCGAATTGCGAACGTTATGGGCCGTTCGCGCTAAATTCGTGTGGCGCGTCACGGCCCATAATTCACTGCGGCATCGCAGTGCATTGCTGGCTGATGATTGGCCAAGCATGCACTATGACCCGCATGCTTGGCCAATCACAGCGCCGTCAGTAGAGAGAGCTGTAATTGGCCAAAGCCAGGGTGGCTTTGGCCAATTATGGCTCAGGGGATTTAGTACACACCCCACACTATATAAGGCCGCCTGCACGGCGGCCCTGTGTAGTGTGTGTTCCGGTGTGCTGAGAGATAGAGAGAGAGAGAGACAGTGTCATTTGATTTGAGTTAGATAGATTAGGCAGAACAGTCAGTCAGTTAGCTGCACTTACAGTGTATTGTGTATATATATGCATCCCAGGTGTTGCATATATATATATATACACTGTATTCAGTTTAGCTAGATCCGTTCCTGTTATCTTCTATCTAGACTATTTACATTTAATGCAGTGCGTCCTGCTCACAGTGTTCAGCTAGATCCGTTCCTGCTATTTACATTTAGTGCAGTGCGTCCTGCTCACAGTGTTCAGCTAGATCCGTTCCTGTTATCTTCTAGACTATTTACATTTAGTGCAGTGCGTCCTGCTCACAGTGTTCAGCTAGATCCGTTCCTGCAATTTACATTTAGTGCAGTGCGTCCTGCTCACAGTGTTCAGCTAGATCCGTTCCTGCTATTTACATTTAGTGCAGTGCGTCCTGCTCACAGTGTTCAGCTAGATCCGTTCCTGCTATTTACATTTAGTGCAGTGCGTCCTGCTCACAGTGTTCAGCTAGATCCGTTCCTGCTATTTACATTTAGTGCAGTGCGTCCTGCTCACAGTGTTCAGCTAGATCCGTTCCTGTTATCTTCTAGACTATTTACATTTAGTGCAGTGCGTCCTGCTCACAGTGTTCAGCTAGATCCGTTCCTGCAATTTACATTTAGTGCAGTGCGTCCTGCTCACAGTGTTCAGCTAGATCCGTTCCTGCTATTTACATTTAGTGCAGTGCGTCCTGCTCACAGTGTTCAGCTAGATCCGTTCCTGCTATTTACATTTAGTGCAGTGCGTCCTGCTCACAGTGTTCAGCTAGATCCGTTCCTGCTATTTACATTTAGTGCAGTGCGTCCTGCTCACAGTGTTCAGCTAGATCCGTTCCTGCTATTTACATTTAGTGCAGTGCGTCCTGCGCACAGTGTTCAGCTAGAGCCGTTCCTGCTATTTACATTTAGTGCAGTGCGTCCTGCTCACAGTGTTCAGCTAGATCCGTTCCTGTTATCTTCTAGACTATTTACATTTAGTGCAGTGCGTCCTGCTCACAGTGTTCAGCTAGATCCGTTCCTGCTATTTACATTTAGTGCAGTGCGTCCTGCTCACAGTGTTCAGCTAGATCCGTTCCTGTTATCTTCTAGACTATTTACATTTAGTGCAGTGCGTCCTGCTCACAGTGTTCAGCTAGATCCGTTCCTGTTATCTTCTAGACTATTTACATTTAGTGCAGTGCGTCCTGCTCACAGTGTTCAGCTAGATCCGTTCCTGCTATTTACATTTAGTGCAGTGCGTCCTGCTCACAGTGTTCAGCTAGATCCGTTCCTGTTAAATTCCTACTGACCGGCAGGCTTGTCTGGTTACAGTATATAAAGCTACCTGAAGAAAATTACAGGTGTTCTATTTGATCCTATTAGTACCACGGTCAGGCAGCTAGACTATTTACATTTAGTACAGTGCGTCCTGCTCACAGTGTTCAGCTAGATCCGTTCCTGTTATCTTCCTACTGACAGGCAGGCTTGTCTGGTTACAGTATATAAAGCTACCTGAAGAAAATTACAGGTGTTCTATTTGATCCTATTAGTACCACGGTCAGGCAGCTAGACTATTTACATTTAGTACAGTGCGTCCTGCTCACAGTGTACAGCTAGATCCGTTCCTGTTATCTTCCTACTGACAGGCAGGCTTGTCTGGTTACAGTATATAAAGCTACCTGAAGAAAATTACAGGTGTTCTATTTGATCCTATTAGTACCACGGTCAGGCAGCTAGACTATTTACATTTAGTACAGTGCGTCCTGCTCACAGTGTTCAGCTAGATCCGTTCCTGTTATCTTCCTACTGACAGGCAGGCTTGTCTGGTTACAGTATATAAAGCTACTTGAAGAAAATTACAGGTGTTCTATCCCAGCTTAGTGCAGCTACAGGCCATTAGTATGTCTGGAAGGCCAAGAAGGAGAGGCAGACAGTCACAAGCCAATAAGAGAGGGCAAGCAGGCTCTGTGTCTAGTGCTGGTCGTGGAGACGGTGCATCCTCATCAGCACGTGGCCATGGGACACGCTTGGCCTTTTTTTCGGCAGCTGGCCATGTTGAGCCGCAACATGCGGAAGACTTGGTCGAGTGGATGACCAAGCCGTCCTCATCCTCCTCATCCTCTCTCACCCATGCCCAGGGTGCTTTGTCTGGCAAAGCAGCGGCCTCTTCCCTCAGCTCAATGTCATCAGTGACTCCTTCCCTAGCTCCACCATGTCCTCATGAGGATTCCCTCGAACTGTTTGACCACAGTGTTGGGTACATGCTCCAGGAGGATGCCCAGCGTTTGGAAGGCTCTGATGACGATACTGAGCTCGATGAAGGCAGTAACATGAGCGCGGACAGAGGGGGTGCCCAAGAAGGACAGCAATCTGGCAGTCATGCTCCCCCTGCTGCAGCATACTGCCAGGTTTGCTCCAGTGATGAGGAGGGAGGGGATGATGAGGTCACTGACTCAACGTGGGTGCCTGATAGGAGAGAGGAGGAGGAGGAGGAGGAGGAGGAGGAGGAGGAGGCGGCAGCACATCACCAACGAGGCAGGATGCCCTCCAGGGGCCAGCCTAAGGGCAGCACATTGACTGCATCACACCCCAAAGCTCCACATGTGCAGGGCGCTGCAGTCTCTGCGCGTTATTCAAAAAGTTCTTTGGTGTGGGCCTTTTTTGAGACGAGTGCATCAGATCGCACCGCTGCTATTTGCAACATATGTCTCAAGCGTATCTCGCGTGGCCAAAATATCTCCCGCTTGGGTACCACATGCTTGACCAGACATATGTTGACCTGCCATGCAGTTCGTTGGCAAGCGTATCTAAAAGACCCACACCAAAGAACAAAGAGGATCTCTCCTTGCTCCTCATCAGCTGAGATTTCCAACCCCACTAGACCTTCAGTCCTCTCTGAGACCTGCAGTGAGAGGAATGAAGGTGTAGAATTAGGTGTGTCACAGCCAAGTACTTGTGGGCAATCTGCTTTTGGTACACCGACGTCAGATTGTACCAGGCAAATTTCCCTGCCCCAGCTTCTGCACCGCCGAAAGAAGTTTGCTCCCAGCCATCCACATGCCCAGCGGTTGAATGCTAGCTTGGCAAAATTGCTAGCACTTCAACTGCTGCCTTTTCAGTTGGTAGACTCTGCCCCCTTCCGTGAGTTTGTGGAATGTGCGGTTCCTCAGTGGCAGGTACCCAAACGCCACTTTTTCTCACGGAAGGCGATTCCGGCTCTCTACCGGCATGTGGAAGGCAATGTCCATGCCTCGCTGGACAGGGCGGTCAGCGGTAAGGTGCATATTACCGCTGACTCATGGTCCAGCAGGCATGGACAGGGACGTTACCTAAGTTTCACGGCGCATTGGGTGACTCTGCTGGCAGCTGGGAAGGATGCAGGACAAGGTGCAGTAGTGTTGGAGGTTGTTCCGCCACCACGCCTCCAAAATGCTGATTGTGACACACCTCTCTCCTCCACCCCCTCCTCTTCTTCTTCCTCCATGGCCTCTTCCTCGGAACCAGCGGTGCTCCGTAGGCGTTCAAGGGGCTACGCAAGTACGCAGGCCAAAAGATGCCATGCGGTGCTTGAGCTGGTGTGCTTGGGGGACAGGAGCCACACTGGGGCAGAGGTTCTGTCAGCTCTGCAGGGGCAGGTTCAGAGGTGGTTGACGCCACGCCAACTTAAGGCAGGAATGGTGGTTTGCGACAATGGCACCAACCTCCTCTCTGCCCTCCGACAGGGACAAATGACCCATGTGCCCTGTTTGGCTCACGTCCTTAACTTGGTGGTGCAGCGGTTCTTGGGCAGGTACCTGGGCTTACAGGATGTCCTGAGGCAGGCCAGGAAATCTGTGTGCATTTCCGCCGGTCATATAATGCCAGTGCTCGGCTGACGGACCTCCAAAAGGAGTTTAACCTGCCCAAGAACCGCCTAATCTGTGACATGCCCACCAGGTGGAACTCAACGTTGGCCATGCTGCAGCGGCTGCACACGCAGCAGAGGGCCATCAATGAGTACCTGTGCGACTATGGCACCAGGACAGGGTCAGGGGAGCTTGGTTTTTTTTCCCCACGCCAGTGGGCCATGATCAGGGATGCATGCACTGTCCTGTCACCATTCGAGGAGGCCACGAGGATGGTGAGCAGTGACAGTGCATGCATCAGTGACACTGTCCCCCTTGTCCACCTGTTGGAGCACACGCTGCGTGGAATAATGGACAGGGCACTTGAGGCAGAACAGAGGCAGGAAGAGGAGGACTTCCTTAGCTCTCAAGGCCCCCTTTATCCAGACAGTGTTCCTGCGTGCCCGCCGATCACACAGGAAGAGGACGAGGAGGAAGAGGAGGAGGAGGAAGATTGTGTCAGTATGGAGGTGGAGCCTGGCACTCAGCATCAGCAGCAGTCTTTAAGGGATCAGTCCCAAGAAACACATGGACTTGTACGTGGCTGGGAGGAGGTGGCTGCGGACCATGTCGTTCTTAGTGACCCAGAGGACTCCGGACCGAATGCCTCAGCAAACCTACGCTGCATGGCCTCCCTGATCCTGCAAAGCCTGCGTAAGGATCCTCGTATTCGTGGTATCAAGGAGAAGGACCAATACTGGCTGGCAACCCTCCTTGATCCACGTTACAAGGGTAAGGTTGCGGACCTTATCTTGCCATCGCAGAGGGAGCAGAGGATGAAACATCTTCGGGAGGCCTTGCAGAAAGGTCTGTGCAACGCGTTCCCAGAGACTGGGAGGTTACAAACTCCTGTTTCTGGACAACGTGTTGCTGAGGCTTCGGTCAGTCAAAGAAGGAGCGGTGGAGAAGGTGGCCGTCTGACCGATGCGTTCAGACAATTTTTTGGTCCGCAGCCCCAAGGTATGATCGGTTCCAGCAACCATCGCCAGCGTCTGTTTTACATGGTGCAGGAATACCTAGGGGCAAGATCAGACTTGGACACCTTTCCCACCGAAAATCCTCTGGGTTACTGGGTCTTGAGGATGGATCACTGGCCAGAGCTTGCACAGTATGCAATTGAGCTACTGGCCTGTCCTGCATCCAGCGTTCTTTCGGAACGCACATTCAGTGCTGCTGGAGGCGTGGTAACCGATCACAGGGTGCGTCTGTCCACCGACTCGGTCGATCGGCTGACCTTCATAAAAATGAATGAGTCTTGGATCACCACCAGCTACCAAGCACCTGATGCTGATGTAACCGAATAATTTTTTTTGAAATCTCAGATCCCTTCAAAGACTGCCTATGCTGATGCTGAGTGACTATCCCTGAGTAATTATCCTCTTCCTCCTCAATCATCACGCTGATAGCTTGTAAGAACATTTTTGGTTCTGGGCGCCACCACCAGTGCCTAAGGCACAATTTTTCAGCCCCTGTTTAACAGGGGCGTGTAATTACAATTTTTGATGTAATACTTTGCAGCAGGGCTCGTTCCTGCATTCCAACTAGAGTGTCTGTGAGGGGTTGCAGTGTTGTGGCACCAGCACCAGTGCCTAGGGCCCAATTTTTCTGCCCCTGTCTAACAGGGGCGTGTAATTACAATTTTTGATGCAATACTTTGCAGCAGGGCTCGTTCCTGCGTTCCAACTAGAGTGTCTGTGAGGGGTTGCAGTGTTGTGGCACCAGCACCAGTGCCTAAGGCCCAATTTTTCTGCCCCTGTCTAACAGGGGCGTGTAATTACAATTTTTGATGCAATACTTTGCAGCAGGGCTCGTTCCTGCGTTCCAACTAGAGTGTCTGTGAGGGGTTGCAGTGTTGTGGCACCAGCACCAGTGCCTAAGGCCCAATTTTTCTGCCCCTGTCTAACAGGGGCGTGTAATTACAATTTTTGAAGCAATAATTTGCAGCAGGGCTCGTTCCTGCGTTCCAACTAGAGTGTCTGTGAGGGGTTGCAGTGTTGTGGCACCAGCACCAGTGCCTAAGGCCTAATTTTTCAGCTCCTGTTCAACAGGGGCATGTAATTACAATTCTTGATCTAATATTTCACAGCAGGGCCCTGTGAGGGCTTACAGTGTTGTGGCCACAGCAACACCTAAGGCCCAAATTTCTGCTGAGTATATAGGGCAGGACCCTACTTTCAAACATCTAACTTACAAACGACTCCTACTTGCAAACGGAAGGAGACAACAGGAAGTGAGATGAAATCTACCCCTAGGAAGGGAAATTCTCTCCTGTAAGAGTTAATATGGGAAAACAATTTCTCCTTTCCACTGATGCTTTCCAATCCTTGTTCCACAAAAAAACCCAAATTTTCAAAAAACATTTTTCATTGGGACAAAAAAGTGAGGTGAAATCTTCTGAAGAGGAGGAAAGACAGCAAAACAAATGTCACAGGGGTGATAACCCTTCCCTATGTTTTCCAAAAAGCTTAGAAAAGATTTTTTGGCTGGAGCTAAACACGTTAAAAATGTTCAAAATTACAAACAGATTCTACTTAACAACAAACCTACAGTCCCTGTCTTGTTTGCACCGCCTGTATACTGCTGTTCAGAGTATATAGGGCCTGGTGGCCCCACACCTTTCCTTATTTTAATTTGGGTGCGGGGTTCCCCTTAATATCCATACAAGACCCAAAGGGCCTGGTAATGGACTGGGGGGTACCCATGCCGTTTGTCTCACTGATTTTCATCCATATTGCCATGACCCGACATGACATTAAACCCGCAAGCAGTTTTAAATGAGATTTTTTCCTTTAAAAATGACATTTGGTGCAGGGACTGTTCTAAACATGGGAAACACGCGTCACTTTACAGGCATACTATAGACACCCCCCAGGTACGATATTTAAAGGAATATTTCACTTTTTTTTTTTTTACTTTAAGCATCATTAAAATCACTGCTCCCGAAAAAACGGCCGTTTTTAAAAGTTTTTTTTGCATTGATACATGTCCCCTGGGGTAGGACCCGGGTCCCCAAACCCTTTTTAGGACAATACCATGCAAATTAGCCTTTAAAATGAGCACTTTTGATTTCGAACGTTCGAGTCCCATAGACGTCAATGGGGTTCTAACGTTCGTGCGAACTTTCGGTCCGTTCGCGGGTTCTGGTGCGAACCGAACCGGGGGGTGTTCGGCTCATCCCTAGTCCTCTTCCATGCCCACTAACCAGCTAAACACAATGGGGCGGGATAGTACATGTAGATTCATGGAGGCTTACCCTCCCTCTTATTCTAAGACACAGGCTAGAGGGGCATGACACAGCCTGTGACTGGCAGAAATCCACATCATGTTATTTCCACAAAATAATAAAGATTTCAAATATATATTTGTATGACAATTTATAACAGTTTATTGATATAAATTATTTATTTTTACTCTGCATTCCAAAGACAATTTTTTAATATGTGACCAGTAGCAGAGGACTAGAATCTCCTCCTGCTTATGTTTCCTTACAGACAGGCTGGGAAAGATCTGGGTCATGTGAGCGCTGTATATCGATTAGGAAAAAGGTACTTTTTAAAAAATATATAAATAATTACAGTGCCATCATTCACATACAGAAAGAGAAGGGATAATGTAAATTAAACAATGTGTGTTTAGTGTCACATTCAATGGTAGTGCAATTTTAAACTGTCGATTTACTACTATATACAAGAAGTTTATTATTAAGTGCAATGTAAAAAAAACATTAAAGCTAAACTTTAATGGCTATTTACACAATTCAAATGTATATATGCAGGGGCTATTTCACCTCCCCAAAGGTTCATAGCTCTGCCCAGAAAATCCTAAGATTTACAAAAACTTGGATGGTGACCTGACTTCTCTCTACTGCAGTTACAGAAATACAGTCAGGTGACATCCTCACCAAATCGATAAAATTATTATTTTTTTCTCCTCCTGTCAGAAGGTTCCTTGTCACCCAATGTTATTCCAGATTTGCCCCAAGCGCTGAACTTCTCTATTGCAGGGTGATTGCTGTCATACAGGGAATTACTCATACAGAGGCTCATATCAAACTAAATTCAGATACATACATTAGTTGCAATTAAAAATATGTGATACTGCTTGTCTGTTTACACCCGACTGCCATTCGATACGATCCACCAGACAAATGTGGAATCCATCTGTTTTTAGTGGACAGGATCAGATTGGATGTTGGTGGGTGTCAATAGACACATGTCCGTTGACACCCACAGCTCCATAGAGGAGAACGGAGGGTCAGATGGGGTCTGCCTAAAAATCTGACAGGCGGACCCGATCAGTCTGCCTGTGTGAAAAGGCCCTTAAAGTTAATAAGTTACTACTCATTAGAGCTAGGTTCACAATGTCACGAGTCCAGGAACGTGTATAAATCGCACGTGTTCCCTGACCCATAGACGAAACATGCTGCTCTTTTGCAGATGCATGCGGATGCCATTAGTTCGTTATGGCACTCCATGCATCGGAAAATGCAGCGTGTTTTTTGTGTGCGAAACCATGCGGATCTGTGCCGCAGCATTTTTAAAAAAGGGTTGGGGATTTTTCCCAATGTTTCCCGCAGCAACAGCAGCCAATTCAAATGAATGGGATTCTGCGCCCATGGAAATGTGCCCAACAGACCCGCTACAGTGGGAATCAAGCATTATTTATTCTCATTATTTATCTGAAATTATTTATCTGAAACAGCTAATAGCTATAGATTCTGAGATTGGTCAGCTGGTGGGGTCTGGAGTGTGCTTCCGTTTTACATAGACATGAGGCTCTTTACCTGGCCACAGTTAGGTGGACCTGGTAATGATCACCTAATGTCTATTGCTACCTAAGGGTTCATCCACTCTGCGCAGTCAGGCATACCGAATTTTCGCAAGCACCCAGAGACAGAGAACAGTCTGTGACTTTGTTTTTTGTTTTTTTATTAGAGGGCAATGTAGTAATGTCACATGACCGTTTTACATTCTGACTGATCAAATCTTTTTAGAACAGTAAATCAATAAACTGGTTACTCTGGTGATTCTGAAAGTTCTGAGGCCAGATGGTCAGCAGTGGTGGCTGGTGCTCCATTTTTTTTTGGGGGGGCGCCAACAAAGCCCAAACCAACCCCATACCCCCCTGCCTTGTCACTCGCCCGCGATAGGGCCTACAGACAGGCAGATCGATAGACAGAGAGATAGATAGGCAGACAGATAAATTAATAGGCAGACGGACAAACAGAGCGATAGATAGATAGATAGATAGATAGATAGATAGATAGATAGATAGATAGATAGATAGATAGATAGATAGATAGATAGACAGATAGATAGACAGATAGATAGATAGATAGATAGATAGATAGATAGATAGATAGATAGATAGATAGATAGATAGATAGATAGATAGATAGATAGATAGATAGATAGATAGATAGATAGATAGATAGATAGATAGATAGATAGATAGACCTGGTGAAAGTGAGGATATACTGTAAACCATGGCTGTAGCAGGACACAGTGCTGGGACCCCTCATGGTATACACAGTATACAGGAGATGTGTAATGAAATGTTCCAGCAGATTGCCGGGTGAATGGCTGGAGGTTGGTTCCTGGGGCAGAGGTGAAGCAGGGCGCCCTCCCCCTTCAGTCCGATCACAGATCACAGGATGAGAAGACTACAGTACAAGGTATATGGGTGGACAGGTACTGACAGAGTGTCAGATCACATTACCTTGCTTCTTCGTTCATGGAGCCAATTTCACACTGGCACAGAAACCGGAAGTGATGCCGCTACCCGGGGAAAGCAAAGCCTATGTCCTACGGCGGTGCCAATCAACAGAAAGACATCAAGAAGAATGACACATAAAGGAGTGTGGAGGTGCTTTGCATTGTGCCACAAAGCATCACAAAACCCGGCAAATGAAGCGTCAAGTGATTGCATTGGCGTCACGTTTCCCATAGTGCACTGTGTCTGGTGCCCAAACACAGTGCATTTAAAGGGCCTTTTTTTTGTTAAAGGGCCTTTTTTTAGTGACTAGCTTTGGGGGGGGTGGCGCCCGTGCACCCCCTATGGACCGCCACTGGTGCTGGCCATCATTCAAACACAGGAGTCCAGCGGTAGCAGCAGAAAGGAAGAGTGAGTCTTCAGGAGATCGTTCTGTAATGGAGGTGAGTACTAAATGAAAGCTGCTTTTTTGTTTTAGGACTTACGTTTGTAAACCCAAAGTTAGCCAAAACCTTTTTTTGTTACAGGTAGTACAGGGAATTTATTTATTTATTACCGTTTTACCATTGGGGGATTCTGCTCACTTCCCATGTGGTCACTAGGACAGGAAGAGGGCGGATCGTTTCTGCTATGGGGACAGAGACAGCAAAAAAAAAATCTGACATATGTTCCGTCCTTTCTGGACCCTACAGTATCTGTAACAAAAAAGTTCCACTTTTTCAGTTTATGAGGTAAACATTTTATGTTTCATTTGACAGTGCTATGGAGCATTATGTTAATGACTGACTTCTGTCCTGTGGCTCTCACCTCTCCTACATAATGCTTATGGTAGACAGTATCTGACTGTCCATCAAAACCCTATTTCCTTATACATTCTTATAAGAGAAAAGCGCATTTATACTATTTCATGAGAATGTTTACAAGAATTGCTTAGACTCCTTTTACATTAGGGGGTCTCCAAAGTGCGACTTTGATGCGACTTTTGGTGTGACTTTGATCTGACTTTAAATTCTTCCGGACCAAAGTCTCATAAAAAGTCGGACCAAGGAAGTGTCAGTAGTAATGGCTCTCATAGAAAAAATCTGAATCTCACATGTCTTGCGACTTGGAGTTTTACAAGTCAGATCCCAAGTCGCACAAGTGTGAAAGGAGCCTTACTGTAGGTTGTCTCATATTAATCTGACTGAGAATCTGATAAAATTTGGTGTTCTCGGGCTAGGATAGAGAAACCAGCTCTTTATACACAGTACATATGCTTGACATTTCCTTTTAACAGAAAGTGACACCTAGTGGTGAAAGCAGTTATTAACAGATATATTTACAATCTGATTCCTCAAATTTACGGAATAGGTCCTTTCATTTGTAACATTTTTATTTATTTTTGTTATAGTACTGGTATTCCATTTAGGGTTCCTTTTCACCAATTCCGGAACACACAGTCTGCTGATTCTTAACGAAACCCTCATGCATCCCTCAAACGTGGGTGCATTTGTGGCCACTAAAACACATGGTACCGCAGTACCATGCGGTTTGCCATGGCATGATTTTAACAGTCATGCCTGCTGTACTTTTTGTGCATTCCTGGGCATTTGGCAGCCCACTGAAATTAATAGGCTGTGAAAAGCATGGAAATGCATGGGAAAGCGCAACAACGCGCATGTGCAAATGCGCCCTTTATAGGGTGAACCGGCCCTGTACAACCACTTTTACCTACAGGTAAGCCTACATTAAGGCTTACCTGTAGGTGCTTGAAATATCTCTTAAACCTCCACAGTTTAGGAGATATTTACGATGTCATCGGCGCATGCACGCTTTAGAAAGGGAACATCGTGCGTTTCTAATAGGGGTCATGCCGTGACTGGCGGCTCCTGTGTGCATGCATGGGAATGACGTCGCATGACTCCGGCCAGCCACAGAGCCGGAGTTCACGGCCCCAGAAGGAAGAGGGGCGAAGATGGACACTCCCTGCTAGTGGGGACAACGGTGACATCAGGTAAGTGACACATTATAGACTACTATGCGATGCATAGTAGCCCATTATGATCTACCTTTGCAGGGAAATAAAGAGGAAGTAAAACCCACCAGGGTTTACTTCCTCTTTAAGGTGGAGTTCCAGTCATTTTTTTGTTCATAAAAAGTCAGCAGCTACAAAAAGTGTAGCTGTTGACTTTTAATAAACAGCCACTCACCTGTGTCCCACGATCCAGGGATGCACTCACCCGTACCGTGTTCTCCCCGTGTCCTCCCTCGACGGCGCCGACATCTCTACTATGGGCACCCAGCTGTGACAGCTTGTGGCTTCACAGCCGGGTGCCCACTGCGCATGTGCGAGCGGCGCTGCGCCCTGTGACTGGTCCCGAAGTCTTCTAGAACCTGCCATGTGTCCCAGAAGACTTCAGGAAGGAGAACTTCCATTTCTGATTGTCTAAGGCGACCGGAACGGAAGTAGGAGCAGGTACCTGTCAAAACCGTTTCACAAACAGGAGGAGGCCTTAAAGCAGAAGTTCAACTTTAGGGTGGAACTCCGCTTTAGAGAAAATCCTAATCAAATTGTTAAAATCTCTTATATATTTTATTACATTCATTTAATTTTACATTTTGCTTACAATCTTATAGAATCTTTAGCATTCATTACACAAATCCATTATGAGGCTGCCTGTTGTAGGGTGACAACTGTTTAGCAATTGTGCTGTGTTGTCACCCTTTCACATGCTCCCCAGGTGGACAGTACAGTTGGCCATGTTGACACACCTTGTAAAGACATGGTTCAAGGGTTGTGATGCATCAGGAGGCCATTCCAAAGCAATGCTGTGCAGCTGACACTAGAACAGTGCTCTGTTACAAAACTGGAGCAGCTCAGAAATATCAATGTAAGCCATACAATTAGACCCCCATATAGGCAGCAGGGCAGATTATCACCTGCATTAACCATCATCTCACTGACACTGCATGCCTCTGCTGATCTTATCACACATGTACAGGAAATCATTACTTATATGTGGTACCATAATGCTTTGTTCAGGCTCAGTGTTCTGTCCTACATTGTTCAAAGATAGAAAATAAGGACTTGATGACAGAACATCGCCTAACAAGTAGATCTTATGGGCACATTGCACTTAGCTAGGAAACACCATCTGTTCCGCCCCTAATTAAGCATGTACAAAAACATTTTTTCATTAGAAGCAAGCATTACACAATGTACCGGCATAAAATAACACTGCATAGATCTAATATGCCTCTTAGTGAACAATAGCAGCCGTGTCATGGAAATCCATTTAATCTTGGCTCATGTTCTTTTTTTTTTTAGGAGAAACACATTATTTATCATTAAATATTTATTCTATGTTCACATTAACTAAATATGGAAGCGTACTTTCAAAGGTGTAAATTATTTGCGTCATTACTTTATTGTTACAAATAGTTTGTTTTATTTCCAAATTGTGTTTCCATTATTTCTAGCCTACTCTTAATAATCTAAATTATCTTGAAGTTGGTAAGTTGGTAAAATTACTTTATGAGGCTCCCCACACGTTTACTTCCTTGAGTCTTGTGTTACAGTTGTGTTCATAAGTTTACATACCCTGGCAGAATTTATGATTTCTTGGCCATTTTTCAGAGAATATGAATGATATAACAAAAACTTTTCTTTCACTCATGGTTAGTGTTTGGCTGAAGCCATTTATTATCAATCAACTGTGTTTACTCTTTTTAAACATAATGACAACAGAAACTACCCAAATGACCCTGATCAAAAGTTGACATACCCTGGTGATTTTACATGCACACAAGTTGACATAAAGAGGTTTGAATTGCTATTAAAGGTAACCATCCTCATCTGTGATATGTTTGCTTGTAATTAGTGTGTGTGTATAAAAGGTCAATGAGATTCTGGACTCCTGACAGACCCTTGCATCTTTCATCCAGTGCTTCACTGACGTTTCTGGATTCTAAGTCATGGAGAAAGCAAAAAAATTGTTAAAAGATCTGCTGGAAAAGGTAGTTGAACTGTAAAAAACAGGAAAGGGATATAAAAAGATATCCAAGGAAATGAGAAAGCCAATCAGCAGTGTTCAAACTCTAATCAAGAAGTGGAAAATTAGGGGTTCTGTTGAAACCAAACCATGGTCAGGTAGACCAACTAAAATTTCAGCCACAACTGCCAGGAAAATTGTTCAGGATGCAAAGAAAAACTCACAAATAACTTCAGGTGAAATACAGGACTCCCTGAAAACATGTGATGTGGCTGTTTCAAGATGCACAATATGGAGGCACTTGAAGAAAGATGGGCTGCATGGTCGAGTCATCAGAAGAAAGCCATTACTATGCAAATGCCACAAAGTATCCCGCTTACAATACGCCAAACAGCACAGAGATAAGCCTCAAACCTTCTGGTACAAAGTCATTTGGAGTGATGAGACCAAAATGTAGCTTTTTGGCCACAACCATAAACGCTACATTTGCAGAGGAGTCAACCAGGCCTATGATAAAAGGTACACCATTCCTACTGTGAAACACAGAGGTGGATCGCTGATGTTTTCAGGATGTGTGAGCTACAAAGGCACAGGAAATTTGGTCAAAATTGATGGCAAGATGAATGCAGTATGTTATCAAAAAATACTGGAGGAACATTTGCATTCATCAGCCAGGAAGCTGCTCATGGGACGTACTTGGACATTCCAAAATGACAATAAACCAAAACACAAGGCCAAGTCGACCTGTCATTGGCTACAGCAGAATAAAGTGAAGGTTCTGGAGTGGCCATCTCAGTCTCCTGACCTCAATATCATTGAGCCACTCTGGGGAGATCTCAAACATGCAGTTCATGCAAGACAGCCCAAGAATTTACAGGAACTGGAGGCTTTTTGCCAAGAGGAATGGGCAGCTTTACCATCTGAGAAGATAAAGAGCCTCATCCACAAATACCACAGAAGACTTCAAGCTGTTATTGATGTTAAAGGGGGCAATACACGGTGTTAAGAACTGGGGTATGTAAGCTTTTGATCAGTGTCAATTGGGTAATTTCTGTTGTCATTATGATTTAAAAAGAGTAAACACAGTTGATTGATAATAAATGGCTTCAGACAAACACTAACCATGAGTAAAAGAAAAGTTTTTGTGTTATCATTCATATTCTCTGAAAAATGGCAAGAAATCATAAATTCTGCCAGGGTATGTAAACTTATGAGCACAACTGTATGTATTCATTATGTTCAATGAGTAAGCACTGCCGTGTCACACATTTCACAGAACACACAGTCACTTCCAGTGCTCAGAAATCTGCCAAAGACACAAAGTACAGTGTGGATAACATCTGTCAGGAATACTCTATGGATGCAGCCCTCCTCAGACGGGGAAATCCAGTGTAAACTACAAAAAAGCACACAAGAGAGCGCAAACACCCAGTGGATCACCTGCTTTTTTTGTGTGAAAGAAGAACATAGCAGATGGGTACTCACAAAAGTAGAAGTAAAGAAGGCATTAAAAACATGAAGCACAATCCAGTGCAGCAATCATATGATAGAACAAGTAATGCCGTGGTGCTGGTTAGCTGACGCGTTTCGGAGGCGCACCCCCTTCCTGAGAGCTAAGCCAACCAGCAAACAACCATACTCGGATATATATATATATACTTGTATATATACTGTCTACTAGAGCTGCACGATTCTGGCCAAAATGAGAATCACAATTTTTTTGCTTAGAATAAACACCACGATTCTCTCACGATTCTCGGGGCGTAAAATATTTCACAGTATACAAAAAAAATTGGGCTAACTTTACTGGTTAGTTATTTTTTTAATTCATTTAAAAAATTGCATTTGGAAGACTGCTGCACAAATACAGAGTGACATAAAATATTGCAACAACCACCATTTAATTCTCTTTGGTCTCTGCAAAAAAAAAAAAATATATATATATATATATATATATATATATATATATATATATATATAATGTTTGGGGGTTCTAAATAATTTTCTAGCAAAAAAAAAAACATGATTTTAACTTGAAACCAACAAATGTCAGAAAAAGGTTTAGTGTTTAAGTGGTTAAACTTCCCTCATTTACACACCAAAGTGTATTCCTTTGATCTAAAGAACAAATCGTTACAATCTTTATACTTAGTTCCACTGCTAAAGAATGCTGTGATACTTGGCAGACTGCCTGTTTTTTTTTTCTTTTCTTTTCTTTTGATGGCTGTCTGATTCAGCAAAGCAGAGAATTCTCTGCATAGAAAGAATAGGCAAAATACTTTGTCAAGATCGCAAGGGGAAAAAAATCGAGATAACGATTCTTAACGATTAATCGTGCAGCTCTACTCTCTACACTCACAAATGCACATCTGTGTGGCCCGTGTGATGGCGGAGCCTGGGTCACAGACTGGGTCAAAGGTTAACCATCCTAGGTGGATCAGAACTGTGCCCTTTGGGTAGTTCTGTCAGCTTAAAAGCACCTTTACTCGTAAAGACCTTATGTTCTTGTTTCCCACAATAAATCTATATATCTAAGTAATGCACTAGATGTTTGCGCCTTCCTGTGTGCTTTATTGTAGTTTACGCATTTCACAGAGCGTGCCTTCTGAACTATAGAGGTGCTGAGAGGAGGAGTTTCTGGAGGCGGAATCAGTACAGGGATTACAGCTTTCAGGCAGGAAGGTACCATGGGATATGTAGTCCTTAAAAATGGAAAGTAAACTGCAGAGGAGAAGCTGAAAAGCATGCAGGGAATGTAGGAAGTTGTGGAAAGAGATGGCCGGCAGACAGGCAGAACTCACAACATGAAAGGAGATTTTTCAAGTAAGCTTATATTGTATTTTCAGAAATAACTGTTGTTTGCATTGTTATTACAATGCTGATGTTATAATATGAAAGTGTATGATGTGACCATAGAAGTCCTTTAAGTATATTAGAGGTAAATTCTGCAAAAGTGAAGCCAAGCGAACTCTTAACAACTTCAATACCGGGCATTTTCACCCCCTTCCTGCCCAGGCCAATTTTCATTTTTCAGTGCTGTAACATTTTTAATGACAATTTCGCGGTCATGCAACACTGTACCCAAATGACATTTTTATCATTTTTTCCCACAAATAGAGATTTCTTTTGGTGGTATTTGATCACCTCTGCGGTTTTTATTTTTTGCGCTATAAACAAAAGAAGAGCGACAAGTTTGAAAAAAACACAATATTTTTTACATTTTGCTATAATAAATATCCAGATTTAAAAAAAAATAAATACATTTCTTCCTCAGTTTAGGCCGATATGTATTCTTCTACATATTTTTGGTAAAAAAATTGCAATAAGCGTATATTGATTGGTCTGCGCAAAAGTTATAGCGCCTACAAAATAGGGGATAGATTTATGGCATTTTTATTATTTTTTTTACTAGTAATGGTGGCGATCTGCGATTTTTATCGTGACTGTGACATTGTGGCGGACATATCAAAAACGTGAAAATATTTTGGGGCCACTGACAGTTATACAGCGATCAGTGCTATAAATATGCACTGATTACTGTATAAATGTCACTGGCAGGGAGGGGTTAACACTAGGGGGCGATCAAGGGGTTAAATTTGTTGCCTAGGGAGTGATTCTAACTGTAGGGGTAGGGGACTGACTAGGGGAGGAGACCAATCGGTATTCCTATATACTAGGAACACACAATCTGTCTCCTCTCCCCTGACAGGACGTGAATCTTTGTGTGTTTGTGGGGGTGCTTAAGCACACCCAAGCACCCACCTGGCACCAGCCCTGCCAGGGATAAAACCAGGGACAGACTTGACCAGGGACAGTTTCCTCAGTGCAGGGACTGTCCCCGGAAACTGGGGACATCTGGTCACACTATGTTAGGGGGATCTATTGTTACTGCCTGCAAATGATCTATTTTACTGCTTTTCTTGTTATCATTACAAAATTCTATACAAATTACTTAGCACCCCAAACTGATACTTGGTTCTGTATTCTCTAAAAGGGCAGTACTGGGAGGTGGGTAGGGGTTGGAACCAAGGGATGGTGCTCGGAGGTGGGTAGGGGCTCAGACATATTGCACAGAGCTAAGTTGTGATGGATCCTGTATTGAGGAAATATGGAGATAATATGGCTATTACTGACCTCCCTAACTGAAACTGCTAGTTGCCTGTCTGTCTTGCTGAATTTATTAGTTCCTGAGAATCAAACCTGGGTCAAATATGAAGGTCAAGCGTCTGGATTCTACTCATACCTGTTCCAGATCAGTGACTCACAAAGTAAGGAAACCACTGGAACACCATACAGGCAGGCAACTAGCATTTTGAGAAGGAGAGTAAGGCCTCATGCACACGAGACGCTGTTAAACGCACATTCAGAGGCAGTTGGACACTTTTTTCAACTGCCCCTGAACTCATTCAATGTTATCCTATGTGTCCATGTACACAGTCTTGTTTTTTGGCGGTTTCAGGCAGTTGCGTTTAACCTCGTTTTTCCAGAAGCAAAAAAATGGGTTCAGACGCAAAAGTTTTCCACGTTTCAGACGCCAAACGCAGCTAAACGCCGGTACAGCGTTTAGCCGTGTTTGCGTTTATAAGCGTTTTTAAAGGTACCCTATTTTTTTTACATTAAAAATCTCAAAAATTATGGCAAATAATGAAAAAGCATTAAAAAAATATTTTAAACAATTGTAATTGCTTGCAATGATTCTTAGACCATTTATATACCCTAATGAGCCCTTGATCCAATACAATACACCACTAGCATTGCTGTTATCCGAAGTATAATTGGAATTTGACCCATATGTTGTGGCAGGTGACGTGGCAAGTGGACAACCCACAACTTGTGGCAGGTGACGTGGCAAGTGTACAATACACAACTTGTGGCAGGTGACATGGCAAATGACAATCCAACTTGTGGCAGGTGACGTGGCAAGTGGACAATCCGCAACTTGTGGCAAGTGACGTGGCAAGTGGACAATCCACAACTTGTGGCAAGTGACGTGGCAGGCGACGTGGCAAGTGACGTGGCAAGTGGACATTCCACAACTTGTGGCAGATGACGTGGCAAATGACAATCCGCAACTTGTGGCAGGTGATGAGGCAAGTAGCATGATAAATACAAGTACACTGCTGCTCTCTCAGCTGCTGCTACTCACTCTGGTCTCACAAAATGGCTAAAAGAGTTAAATAATACTGTTTTTTGAGCTTGGGGAGGGTCTTATGATGTTATCTTAACTAAAAGCTTCTAGACACAAACACGGTAAAATGTGGTAAAACGCGGCTAAATGCGGCATCCAAACGCGGCAAAATGGGTGTTTCTAAGCGCCGGTTTCAGCTTTTAAAAACATGCGTGCAGCAGAGTTTGCACCGGCGTCTCGTGTGCATGGGGCCTTAAGCAGTCAGACTCCATATTCCCTTACATGCCTTTAAAATGTAATAATTCATCCTAATATGCTCACGTACAGTTATTCAGTGAAAAAGTTGTCACAGTAATACTATTAATAGATGCAAAAAAAAACTTAAAGCAAGTGTCTTTTTCTGTCTGCAGAGTGCTTTAAAAAAAAAAAAACATTGCTTTTAAGAAGTAATAAAATGTCTGACAAAGCCTGCATTTGTTTGATCTACAGAATGATGAACTATGTAATTATCATTGAGTTCTTGCTGGATTCAGACAACAGATTTAATGTTTCTGCTTGTCAATGCCTGTCTGCTTTCTGTTCTACCAACACCTACAGCCCTTACAGAACAATTGTGCTGTGGAAGAAGGTAAAAACACAGCATAAGTGTGAATAGAAAGTGATCTGCAGCTGTGTTAAGGAAGAAGACAACCATAGAGCAACAGTAAAGAGTAGGAGCCAGTGATTAGCAGTCATGTTACTGCAACAACTGGGCCATAGAAGAAGGCTACCATAAAGAATCAGTATATAGTTGTAGCGCTGCCCCCTAGAGGGCCGCTGGATTTTGGGTCCCTGTATTCCTGCACAGCCAAGGCAACATGCATTTTTCAACCTTCATTCAGAGACAAAGAATCAGACCATGGGTTTGTTTTTGTTGTTTTATTGGGTAAACAACTTGGATACGTTTCACGCCAACATAAGCGCTTACTCATAGCCAATGACTAAGCACTGATGTTGGCGTGAAACGCGTTAGCTGGCGTGCTATGTTCCCTTGAATGTAGTGTGGAGAGTCTTTCTTCAATATGTCTAAATAAAGGTGATTTTATTGGATGTGCAGCCGACAAGATTCTTCTCTTCCACTACCAGCTTGGATAGGATATAGGGATTTATGGGATGCCCAACTTGACTTGAAAAACAACAATGAGGACAACTTCCTTCTCTATGTACACTGCAAAAAATGACAAATCCTGAACTGTATTCCCTCTCAGACAGCACCAGCCTTTCTGGATTTGGCACTGGGGATTCCCCTTGTAGGAGCTCTGTGTTCCCTGGGTGGAATTTTAGCAAAGTCACAACTTGCAGGAGCTCTATGTCCCATTCCTTGAAAATACCAGCCCTCCTGGCTGCTTGGTGAAAAGTCCCAGAACAAGGGCTAGGGTTTAGCTTGATGGCACAGTCCCAGAAAGCTTGCTGGATATTGCATCAGGCAGCTTTCTCCCTTCCAGGCCCTGGTGGTGTAGAGATACTCACACTGTTCCTGGAAAATCCTGCTGCTCTGGAAGAAACTTCTATTCAGGCCTCCTGTTGTCCAGGTCCCCCCATGCTAGCCAGTGTTTCTTCTAGAAGAGACTGTGGGGCAGTGGAGATCCCTCTGTACTTCCTTCCCTTCTCAGCTCCCAGCCTGGAGGCAGAGCCCCTCTCAGCCTGGGGTCTCCTCCTAGGTCATACGACAAGGCCTCAGCACTCCATCTTTTACCCAAATCCCATGCTGGCCAGGATCCACAATATTTAAGGGCTAACCCAGCCACCCTGCCAGGCCTCCTGCCCGGGGATTGGCCAGATTCCTATAAATATGCAGATCAGGACCTCCTGACCTCCACCCACTAGCTTCTAGAAACTTCTCCAAGCTTCTATAACCGGGGGGGGGGGGGTTATCAGAGGCCTGTCCTGTAGAGCCCTCCAGTCTGGCCTACAGTATCCCTAGCCAATTAACCAGACTCAGGCTACTGTGAGTCAAAAACAAGTTTAGCCACACTAGTTTTCACACTAGGGGGTGATACAAAGTAAAAGCCAGGGATTAGCAATAGTGTTACTACAGTCCATACAGAACAATTTATTCATGTATTAAAGTGATTGTAAAGGCAGAAGGTTTTTTTATCTTAATGCATTCAATGATGATCAATGCCCTGATTATTAGTGTAAGCCATGTACTGACATCCTTGCTGGTTATTGGATTTCCTTTCCTCACACAGACACCGCGCGTGAGGAAACGACTGTTGATAACCGACAAGTCTGTTTACATGTGATCTGCTGTGATTGGACACAGCTGATCACATGGTAAAGGGCTGCTGTGATTGGCCCTTTACCCCGATCTGTAATCACCTGCGTCCAAAGGACACAGCAGTCACAGAGCGTGTCCAATGCACACTCCAGGAGGCGCACGGAGGGCAGGGTTCTGGGAGGACATCCATGTACACCCTCCCAGAACTGGACGACCTCTATGTAGCCATCTTTTGGCTATAGCGTGCTCGGCGAGTGGTTAAACAATTGTATTTAAGCAAACAACCATATGAGGGCTGTGTTTGCCCACAAAGGATGCACAGACGTGCAGGCAGTCCTATTCCGGGTGCAGCGGCTGCACGGACTGCTCCCAATTTGACATCCATGTGGGTGCAGCTGAGTTTTGTCGAATGCAGACAGTGTGAGTTCAGGGACACGCACCTGCACCCATGCGGATATCAAATTGGGAGCAGTCCCAGTTGACATGAATGGGACGGCCTGCACACAAATGCAAACACGGCCCTTAGCATTCAGGGTATGGCCTCCAACCTAAATGGTTATTTCACTTATTGACAAAATTCCTTTTAAAGCTGAAAAGCTTGTTTCATTCATGTCTTTGTCGTAGACTCTGGCCTTTAAGTCATTATCAATCACATGCTTTTGAGGACTATGATTTGCTAATTAGAAGCTGGTGCACAGAAAGGACACACTGCATAGCCCAAGCATAGTATGTTATCTCCTCAGGGAGAGGATTATTTTTCAGTACACCATGTTCACAGAAAGAAGCTTCCTTGTGTGGTATTTCTCAGCTTTGAATGGACAATGCCATTTATAGTATTTTACTCTAAACTTCGGGCAAACAGTTAAATTCAAAGCTGTGAACTGCCCTGTCTGACAAAGGATTTGTAATCCTGCCAATGGGCACTGACATGAGAAAATCTAAAGGTGTACCCTTTACCCTCACTTCTCTCCCTGGTCATGATTCCAACCAAGAGGCAATCAGGGAGTTCTTGCCTTCCCCTACTTTACTAAAAAAACTACTAATATTTTTTATTCCTGCCTGTGTTGTTATGGAGATTTTTCCTTATTTCCTGCATGCTAAAACCCTTGTGACTAAGGTCTCATTCACACTGGCATTCTACAGCATACACCCATGTGAACGCTATGCTTACCCACATGGGGTTCCATGCATCCCTATGCAGGCAGTCTTTTGGCTGGATATACACTTTAAATGCCATGAAGGAAGGAAATATTGTTTTGGTCATTGGTAATTCTTCACATAGTTGTGTTGTTACATTGTGCAATAGCTTTAGGTGCTTGAAATTATTCCAGAACAGTAAATGCTTAAAGCGGAGTTCTGCCAAAAAAAAAAAAATTAAAAGTCAGTAGCTATAAATACTGCAGCTGCTGACTTTTAATAATCGGACACTTACCTGTCCCACGGTCCAGAGATGCGGGGGAACGAAGCCCCGCTCATCTCCTCCTTCTCTCTGCGGCGCCGGCATTGTCACTGTGGGCGCCCGGCTGTGGCTTCACAGCCGAGCACGCACTGTGCATACGCAAGCCGTGCTGTGACTAGCCGGTAATCATCTGGGACCTGTGATGTGTCCCAGATGATTGCCGAGAGGGAGGGGGTAGAGGTGAACTTCCTTCCGGCGCCGCGGTGCCCTGGGAGAAAGTGGGAGCTGGAAGCCTCTAAAAAGGTTTCCACTCCCCCCCCAAAAAATGACATGCCAAATGTGGCATGTCAGAGGGTCACCTTCCCTAAAGCGGAAGTTTGGGTGGAACTCTGCTTTAAGGTTAAATTCTGCTCATAAGTTACAAAATACTATGTACTGTACAGTGTCTGGTTAAAGCTTGTAGAAGGAGTTTTCATTCTACTCTGACTGTCCTATGAGGCTGCAGGACCCCTAACCCTCTGTCTGGACAGTGCTGATTGGCCCTGTCCTGATCACATGCACCCTCCCAAAAAAAAAAAAGCTCTTTAGCAATACACACCAAAAGTCATTTTTGCGCTCAGTTTCACAAGCACCTGATCAAGTCTATCCGAAGTTTCCATAACCATTGTCCAATAAACCCTTGCAACCTAAGAATAGTATTTTCATTATTTACTGGGAGGGTAAACAGGTATCTTATCAAAAAGATACAGTATAACAAAACACTTTTAATGGTATATTACTAATATTCTACCCTTTTTCTTCTGCTTGGGGCCCAACTGTGATGGTGGAGCTCTGATGGTAATGTTTAAGGACAGATGCAAGCAACTCTGTCCCTCTTTTATCAAGGTGTAATGCAGGGGTGGCCAGCGGCCTCTTACCACTCTGTGTCAGCAGCAGATACATTTCTGCTCACTGGCAAAATGTACCCTGGACAGTGTCCTCAGTATCCAGCTCCCCAATTAGACAGCAGGCTCAACCAGCATCCAGGACATCGTCTGATGTTCTGAAATGGCTACCACTATGTCTCTCTTTCACTCAGGTACAGTGGTCCACTCGCAGTCTCAGTTCCTCTGCAAATTGTCCCATCTTCCTCTTAGCCTGTGAAAGCTACAACACTCCCTCTCATCTCCACCACAGTGCTGCTGGGAACTGAAGTATTTTCCTATTATACTCTGCAACAGCTGGAGGTCCACTAATTGCATATCCCTTCAGTCCCCATCCTCAGTGCACCCCCTAGTGCAGGGATATGCAATTAGCGGATCTCCAGCTGTTGCAGAACTACAAGTCCCATGAGGCATAGCAAGACTCTGACAGCCACAAGCATGACACCCAGAGGCAGAGGCATGATGGGACCTGTAGTTTTGCAACAGCTGGAGGTCCGCTATTTGCATATCCCTGCCCTAGTGGATGGAGGGCAGGCTTAACTCTGGCTGCTCTATGTTTTGTAATAACAGCCTCTCCTGCAGCCATCCTGTATAAAAGTTACCTCTGCAGCACAGACAGAGTCCTTTTCCTGCCAGGACTGCAGACTGGGCTACCTACATGTTTAAAAAAATGACATGCTGACATGATATGAAAAGGCGGCAAAGGTCAAATATTTACTTCAGGACAGACACCCCAGCATTTCCATACATGTTCCTGACCATAGGTCTCCTAGACCCCCAGAGCAGCAAAATCCTCCCGGAGGCACACAGCTCAACACTCTACATAGGTTACAAGTGTAGAAGGTAATTTGACCCTAAATAACATGCACACTCTACATCAGCACTTATTATAACAGGTTTCAGGAAAGGGACGCTATTATAAATAATCTGCCTATCCTGAAAAAAGCAGAGTCAGCATTTCATCAAGTTCTCAGCTTTTAAATAGAGGTCAGTTGTATCAGCAGAGACACATTAAGCTCTTAGCATTCAGAAGTATTAGACCATCTCTGAAAAGTCTGAGTTTTGCAAAATATTTTAAATATTCTTGTATAATCCATCAACCGCACTACATTTTGAGCATTAAAAAGAGGAGTAAACACATATCTAGGTTAGTAAATTGGGACAGCTGAACCCTACCTGTGTTACTTCCAATGCCTTTGTATCTTTCTAAAGAAGACAGAACATTCACATCCTATATGAAAATGTCCAGGATTGGTCTATGTTACCTCCCGAGTCCTCCTGTAGACGCATGTGAGCCAGCACAAGTGTTAGGAAATGTACATGCATGCATTAGAATGTATGTGGAGGTGATCTGGGAAGTGAAGCCACATTCACATGAGTAAGCAGCCCACTAGTTCTCAGTCATTGTGAGATTTATGATGTTTCCTTGTTTTATATTAGCAATTACGACTACTGTAATACCTTTTACTTGAATATCTTCCTAGCGATTAATATTTCCAGTACAATTTTGTTTTGCTAACATGAAGCTCAATTGAAGTAACAGAATTAAATAGACATAGATAGATATTGTACTCATAACCTCCAATTTTTTGTCTACCTCCAGTTTCCTGTTACTTAGTTTGTGCAGGAAGTCTAAATATGACTGTACAGTTAAATAGCCACTAGAGTTAGCACCACTACAGTAATCAGAACTTAGAAACAGACCCAGTCAGGAACAGTCTTCCATGTCTCTGTGTATCATTCCACATCTTGGGGTGGTGCGGAATGACCACCAAAATAATGTGGCAGGCTAACATTTCCATCTCAGGATCCGGTTCTTAATATATGGTTTGGTGAAAAATAAGTTAGGGCATCAGTCACTTTAGCCTTTTTATAACTGAACTCTTGGAGAGACAGTTTTGTTGTGTAGAATCCCCAAAAATATTACAAGGTATTTTGTAGCAGCAGTATTGTATTATAATAATATTACTAGTAGTAGATCTTTAAGAGCAGCCTCCTGGTAATTGGTGGCACTTTGATAGCAACCAAACAAGAGTAGACAGTCTTTAGGTTGCAATGGAATTGTATTCAATCCTTTTGGTCCTTGACTCTTTAAGAGCAGCAACAGATATCCTCAAAGCATGCTTCATTCAGAAGATTCTCCATCTAGGCAGCCATCTTTCTGAACATCTCCCTCTAGAATACACCCTTCAGCAGGGTCAGCCGAAAATCCTTGAGCCTGACACAATCCCCAGCTAGGGCAAGGTCCAGGAGAGAAAGAATAATCTGGAAAGGTCACCCAAACCATATCTCTAAACAAGACCTTCAGGACAGATAAATATTCATAGCTCAGTGGTTGTTCTTGCCACTCTTGAACCTCATAGGAGGAAGCAATTAACCCTATGTGCTTATGAGAAACTTACAGAGACCAAAGAAAAGATAACTAGATGCTCAGGCTGGGTACAGCCGAGCAACAACAGACTAAATTTAAAGTGGTTCTAAAGTCTGAAGGTTTTTTTTACCTTGAGGCATTCTCTGCATTAAGGCAAAAACCTTCAATATGCAGCCCCCCTGCCAGCCCCTCTAATACTTATCTGAACTTGATCACAATCCAGCGATGTGCATGAGAGCAGAGGCTCTCATCTCTCTCCTCATTGGCTCAGACACAGCAGTGGGAGCCATTCACAGTCAGTGCGGGGGGGGGGGGGCTGAGCCATGCTCTGTGTGTCTTATGGGCACACACACAGCCGGCCCAGGATCAAGCACACAAGTGCCCCCTTAGTAAGCGGCAATACAAATCTGTGTGAGGTGATTTTTACTATGAATCATGATGGAATAACACACAGGTGAGAAAAAACTATAATACAGTGTCTATAGGTACAGTTACATCACAGATGTAGCCAGTGGCGTTGGCAGGGGGGGTCTCACCGTGGCTGAAGCCCTGAGTGGGTCCCCAAAAAGCCCGTGTCTCGAGTGGGCACCATTCTATTAATAGCCCCGAGCACCGCTGAGCGGGGACCAATCTTATCTCAAACGCCGTCAAATGCTGCCGAGTAACATAGCAGGTTCCGCCTTCTGGAGCCTGCAGCGCTGATGGATGTCCCACTGGTCCAATGGTGGGACGGCGGGACATGTGACGTCCGTCATAAGCGCTGCAGGCTCCAGAAGGCAGGAATTACAATGTGGCCACCGTGTGAGATCCCCGCTCGGCTCTCCCCCAGCTGCCTGCTGTGATGATGGGCGCGCACCACACACCACGGCTGAGCTGCTGCTGCAGGACACATGAAGTCTCCTGGTCAGGTATGTCAGTGTATGTCAGGTAGTTCAGTGTATGTCAGGTAGGTCAGTGCGTGTCAGGTAGGTAGGTCAGTGTATGTATGTCAGGTAGGTCAGTGTATGTCAGGTAGGTAGGTCAGTGTGTCAGGCAGGTAGGTCAGTGTATGTAAGTCAGGTAGGTCAGTGTGTCAGGCAAGGGAGTTTAGCATTGGTGGGCACCGGTAAGCCAGGCAGCAAGTGAGCTTACCCCCCGCCACACAACCCCACCGCCCAGCCAATAAAAACGGCACCACAACCCCCCCCCTGTGCCGGCCTTGAACTGCGGGCTGAAGCCCCTGGTCTTTTTGCCACCTAGCAACTCCCCTGGATGTAGTACACTGATGAGCAGGAAAAAAAAGTGAATTCAGCATAAGTAATTCAATGATGTGATCTAATTGTTAATCTAAGTTGATCAATTTGGGTCTTCTAAAAAATGTCCTACAAGACAGAGGAAGTGGCATAATTTATTTCTGTGGACGAATAAAATCATGTAAGCCAAAAACAGACCGATTTACTGAAATGATACAAGTGCCCTTTACCTGTAGCAGAAAGGTCTGCCAGTATACAGTGGATGACATTTATGAATGACTGATGCACAGAAAAAGGTTTTGTTGTGCATTACAATTAGATTATACTTGTATACAGACTAAAAATTGACTGCTTCATGTAAGTATCTTTTTCTTCTTGTTTTTTTACATTTATTCCAATCCCTTTTCCATTTATAAATTTGTAAAGGATCAAAGGTTCGATCTAATCAAATTTCTTTGCAAATAAAATGACAAATCTCCCAAACTACATAGGTCCATCTACCTTGTGCATGAATCCTAAATCAGATACTTCAGTTTATTTACGTAAAGGCCAGGACCTCATGGTCCTCGTGTACAGTGCAGGGCTATTGGTCCTGCAATGTATGTGATGCCATTAGCGTGTGACCACTGGAGTGCCTTAGTGAAGCGGCTTTTGGGGAAACATCCCACTGTAAAGACCAATGCCGCGTACACACGACCGGACTTTGCGGCATACTTGGTTTGGTGGACTGGAGTCCTTTGGACAATTCGATCGTGTGTGGGCTCCAGCGGACTTTTTTTTCCCCAAAAAAACGACGCTAGGGCAGCTATTGGCTACTGGCTATGAACTTCCTTGTTTTAGTCCGGGCGTACGTCATCACGTACGAATCCGTCTGACTTTGGTTGATCGCGTGTAAGCAAATCCGTTCATTCGGAAAGTCCGTCGGAAAGGCCGCAAGACAAAGTCTGCCGTAATGTCCGCTCGTGTGTAGGTGGGACAAGTCTACCTTAGTGAGGAAGACTAAGGTAAGTATTACACTTTATTTACCCTAGCCCTAGACATAAAGGGCACTTAGCCCTTGCAGTGTGGTGGAGTCGCTCACTGCAAGGTCATTTTTATTTCTTGCCTGAAGTGGGGCTCTAACTCTAACAAAATAAGTGGTGTCACCTAGCTGGCAAAGGTAAAAGCATCATAAAAGTTACTGGAAAGAATTACAAATCTTTTGCCTGTTCTTTAGTTGTATGTATAACTGTTTGCCTTTAAATATAGATTTTGGGTTGGGCTGTTAAAGCGATCTAGTCTCAAAAGAGTTGGATACCTGCGAAGGCCAAGAATCAGCAACAGAATTGAATGGAATAGCATGGAATTTTAACACACCCCAACAGTGTCGCCATAAAGTTTGCACAGACACCTAAGTGTACCTGGTATATATTGCCATCATCAGTTACATTTTTATAAATATAGTAAAGATTTGGAATACTGTAACCATATCGACAGAAGAGTAGGCCTGTTCAGCGCTGTCACAATATTCTGTTATTCTAACATCTTTTCTACAAGTGGCTTGCTCATCAGCACCAGTTCCTGTTTAAATTCAGCCTCTCAGAAAGTTGTGTTTACTTCACGCATATCCCCTTCTGGTTTTTACCTCTTCTGCATCAATACTGTTCACATACAATTACAATTTTAACAGGTTTACATCACTTTACATGAAAAAAGACTTTGCAATGTGATCCACAACAGCAATGCATGAACTACTCCCTGGTAGTACTGTTTTGTAACCAATAAGAGCTTACAGTATGAATGAAGCTGGTAATAAATATAAAGCCATTAAACAAAGCTTTCTGTGGATTAACATATTGGGGTTGATCTACTAAAACTGGAAAGTGCAAAATCTGGTGTAGCTCTGCATATTAACCAATCAGCTTCCAGTTTCTTTTTTATTGTGAAAGGTTAAAGCGTAACTCCACTTTTGTTGAGAAAAAAAGTTCCCCTCTGGGTGATCTAAGTACATTGCAAGGATTTTAACAACCTTTGTTGCAGATTCCCACTTTTTGTTATTCTGAAGAAATCACTGTGTGTTTCTCTGTGCCTCTGTACTGACTGGGTCTAATGGGAGTGGCTTCATAATTAACTGTCAGGTGTGCAGCTGGAAAGCACTAATGAGGAAATCTGCTGGGCCTGCATCCCTTTAGACATGTTCCTATTGAAAGTATCTCCCCAAAAATGACATTTTTGTTGCAGGGGATGCCTGAAATCTGACTTGTATCTTAAGCAGACTTCTGGAAAAATGAGTGAGCCAATCACACAAGCAGGAAATCATGTTTCTGGGGAGTGGTCAGTACACACTCTGTGTACAGAACAACTCCAGGTAGCCATATTGCAATTCATTCTCAGAAAATTACATTGGCTGCAGATTGAAAAGGAAAGCTAATTTTTAATAACATTCAATTTCAATATGATTAATGTCGCAATTACGGTATATGTGCTATATTATTTTTTCTTTATTTGTTATTTTTTTCCCCCATGAAAGTGGAGTTACATTATAAGTGAAAAAGTTGAAGTTAGAAGCTAAATTGCTACCATGCCCAGCTGCACCAGATTTTGCACTCTCTAGTTTTAGTAAATCAACCCCTTTCTGTACATTTTGGATATTAACATGTTACAATATAAAAGGAAGGGGACACCAAGATTAGACACAAGATCGCCTGTCAGATACCATTATCAGGTGATACTAGCAGGCCATGGTGCATTATGATTATATTGTAATTCAGTAATTGGCCAAACTGCTAAGAAGATTGACAGCCTCATATTGTTCTAATGGCATAGCACTAATTTGTTCTGCATCACTGCAAATTTAGCATTTTTTCAAGGGTACTTTTTCTCAACAGGCACACACCACAATTGCTCATAAAGTGCTTACAAATATCTCTTTGGACCATGGGGAAAAAGCCACAATGCTCAGGGAACTCACCCTTTGAATTCACAATGTTCTAGGCCAGAGTCAAGAACACAGCCCCAGGCATGAAACGCTATAATATTATCAATGCAGCAATCTTTTTTACTAAAGGTGCAAATTATATAGCAGTTTTTGTACAAGGTGTCAAAAAAGAACGAAGTCTCTGCACATCAATGATCTATATAGATTATGTTATAATATTAATCCCATATAATCTTAAAACTGGGTTCACTTCTTTGCGAATTGGTTGCGGATTTCCCGGCATCCAAGTCGCATGACAGGAGAGTGTGACCATCTCTCTATGGAGCCGTTTCACACATCTCCGGGGCGGCTGCGGAGCGGATTGCACAAGGGTCCTGTGCATCTTTGGCTACGTTTCAGATCCGAATTCAGGCAAAAATTCAGGCCTGATTTGTCCCTGAAACGGAGCACAGGGATACACCGGTCCCCTGCTGTGAGCCGCATCCGATTTCAGTGTTAACCCAGCCTATAGCTAACCTTGCTTTCTTGTTTTCCTTACTAAATAATGGTGTGGTTATTCACCTCTACATCATATAGTGATATGTTAAAGAAATGATATGCTTGTCTCATGCTTATCGAAGAAGTTCATATATTACAGGAGCCCTATAGTGATAAACATAAGACTACTACCATTTTTGACCTCCTTCTAAAAATGCTAGGTGCCTGGCTGTCTCTGGCTTTGGTATTTACTAAGTTACTGAAATGGAACAAGTAAGCAAGTGAAATTATAGTAGTTTGATCTGCAAACATCTTCCGATTCAGTGATTCAGAAAGTATTAAAACATTTGGATCACTAAGCTAGGCAGGCAACTTGCATTTTCAATAAATAAGGTCAGCAATGGCAGCCTTCATATTTTGTCAAGACATCAGGTTTACATCAACAGGGGTAAGAATAAATTGTGTAAACATATCCATTTGTAATGCTACATCAGAAGAAAAGGTGTTATTAGTTTAATTGCTATAAGCAACACAACCAATTTCCTGGATTTACCAGTAACAAGCTCTTGCCTTTTTTGAATACCTAGAGTCAGACTTCCCAGTATTTATACCAGACAACGAAGTGGTAGGCCACAAGCCAAACCCTGCAACATGCTGCACACCAGTAAAACTTAGACAAATAGGGTTTGTGGCTTTATCGATATCTATTGCCATAAAATACTAAATAGATCTACTTGTGCACAGTTTTATATCTAAGGTATAAAAAAATATATAGATTTTGCAATGATCTTTCTATTGTAACTGACCAAAAGTGGAGTCCCAGGCACCACCTATCTGATGTTAAAACTATCCCCTCTCCTAACACCTATTCTGACTAACATGTGTAAGAAAGGCTAGTAATTCCTGGGAGCGTGACATGCTTCAGTGGCCTTCATAGACTTCAATGGCCCATCCATTGTCGGCACTCCCTCCTCTCCCCTGCAGCCGCGCTGGCTGACACAGGGGAGACGGATAAGACCAGACTGAAACATCCTAAAACTAGGTAAGTATACAGACCTTTCCTACAGAGGTTAGTCAGAATAGGTGTTAGGAGGGTGGTGGTGACAGTTTTAAGGTTAGTTATGTGGTGCCTGGAATTTCACTTTAGGGCCTCCTTCACATGGCAGTTTACATACAGCCAGTGGATTCCAGCAGCAAGAATCAGCGGCTGTTCAGCCTATATAAACTAATGAAAGACTGACATCAGTCGTCGCTTTTCACATGTAGCTGCACACAAAGTAGTTACCTGCCTTTAGGGACAGATGCCTTTGTAATCTGGTGGGTGCATGTAAATGGCCGTGTGAATATGGCCTAATTATAAAGCAATATGTACCTTAAGTTGACCATACACTGTGTGAATTTTGGCTAGTTCCTGATGAACTGGCTAAAATTTGCTTTGTAAGTGGCCCTGTTGCCCACCCCTCATCCCATTCAACAGCCTTTCATCGAAAAATTGGGTGAACTGGGTGGAAAATTGTAAATTAAACTGCAGCTGAACCCAACCAGATATGGCCACTGTTTGAGTATTCTGACAGCCATTGCCAGTGGTTGTCAGAATACAATAACCCAGCACAGGGTTTCATCCATCCATACGAAAAAAAAATTTCGTTCAGCCAACTTCAGTCTGACACTGGGGCTAACTTACATAAGAGGATATGTTGCTCATATCACCAGTGAAATCCTTTGTTTCATTATATTGATGCAGGAAAGGAAATGTAAGTCCAAACTTGAGTAGTCACAAGAATTAAGATATCCTCTTTTGCTCTTTATGTTATTGATAATCACCCCAAATTTAGGACTCGCTTGTAAAGTGTGATATTACAAGGGTTGCCTTCTGCAGAACAGTTGGCACACCGCACACCTGTACTCTTCAGTTCAGGAGTGTCTGAGACTTTCATCCTGAACACAGGACTCTACTTCTACTTCTGGTCACAAAGAGAAGCTCAAGCCCCAGGACCACCAAGTGTCCTCCCGACAAAACCTGCTGGAGCTCCACATGTTTTCAAACAGGGGTCCAAAAACCCAACTCACTTGAAGCCAACATATTGGGCACGAGGATTGTGTCCCACACTGTTGTCCCTGAGAAAGCCACTAGCCTAGAAAAGCCAGGCTAATCTATTTCCATGTTACATGCTTCACCTCCAGCATGATATACAGAAAAGCTATCTTACCTTTCAGGCTGTGCAGAGACACCATCAGGCTGGATCTCAGATGCTGGTCACTCACATTTTCCACCAGCTTCATTAATCGGCCAAGGTGTGTTTTTTCCGCATTATGTCTCTTAACCTCTGTCCGGATAGCCACAGAATTTTGATGCTTTGGTGTACTTGTCCTGAAACTCCCATGTATCCCATCTCTGCTTCTTGTCAGCTCACCACTCATCCCCTGTTATGTGCTTTACATCAATAATAACTCCACCAACAAGACACTTGTAGAATTTCCTCAATGGCAGTAATACATGATTGTTTCTTGAATGTTGATCTTAAACATCCTCCTTTGTAAACTTTCTTAGCTTTGCTTACTTGCTCCAGACTGACTGTTCCTCGGCACTGAAAAATAATATTCAACGTTCAGTACTGCTGCAGTTGGCTTCCTTCACAGTGCCTGTCGCTGCATCTCTACTGCTCACGTGTGCACTTCCTGGATTGACAGGAAAGTTTCAGATGTGTCTCAGAGTTGCTTATAGTGTCCCTCCCAGACAGAAGAGTCACACAGTCTAAACACAAATAATGGCTTTAACTCCATTTACCGCCCTCAAGGCGAGAAACTTAAGTCATAAATTGTAATGTTTTATCTGTTTGTTTTTACAAAAGTTCCAGCTAGGTAATAATATAAGGTATTACGGTAGAGGAAGCATTACCATATGCTATCTGAAACTGTTCTGAAAGATAACACGCAGGAAGTGTCAACCACGGAACAAACCGACCAATCATATTGTAATAGGTCTACAAAAACATTGACATACCAAAAAAAATTACTACTCACTCAATGAACTAGGCCTAGGCACATTATGTTCTGTGTTTCAAATATATTTTAGTAAGAATCTTGTCCAAACTTTTAATAAATTTTAATCAGCAATTGGTGGTTCTGAACACCATAATACTCTTCTATATAAAAAAAGCCATTTTTGTTACACAGTTTAAGTGTAATGAAAACTCTTTTTCATAGAATAAGAAGTAGACAAAACAACCCCCTGACAGGTTTTTCTTGCTGTGCCTTTCTCACTGTCTCTTATCACCTCTACCTATCACAGACCCATTGTCAATAATAGAGGGGGTGTATCTCCCCAGTGGGGACACAGACAGCAAAGTAAGATAAAAAAACATGAGAAAAGTTCTAACTCTTCCGTGGCATTACTAACATCAGGCACCTGGAGACCCGCACCTCCTGCTGGGTGCCCTGGGACCTGATGCCGCTCTGCCACATACTGGCTCTGGCACCAACTCCCGCCTGAAACTGCCACCCACTGGCTCTGGCACTACATCCCGCATGGCTCTGCTACTCACTGCCTCTGGCGCTACTGCTCCACCCTGTGGAGGGAATGCGTGGAAGCTTGTTTGGCATCCAGGCAAGCACCTCCCCATAATTTCCTGAATGGCCAAACTGCTTCAAAGTTTCTGTCTATGACTGGCAGTGGAATTTTGATGACAACAATGGCAAGTCATTATGCTTTCACCCCAGCACAGTTCCAAGTGTTCCTGCTGAATGTAATAGGAGCCAGCAAAACGACTGCTTTTCCCAGCTCTATGGACTTTTTGTTGCTCCTAGAATGTGTAATTAGAACACAATTCAACCTAGGCTGCACTCTTGACCCCTGTGCTCTGTGTGTTACACACTCCTGACCTGTTTTCTGTGCATTATGCACTCCTGACCCCTGTGGTCTGTGCATTATGCAACCTGATCTCTGTGCTCTGTGCGTTATGCACTCCTGATCTCTGTGCTCTGTGATTTACACACTCCTAACCCGCACACTCTGTGCATTACACGCTCCTGACCCATGTGCTCTGTGCGTTACATACTCCTGACCTCTGTGCTCTGTGAGTTACACACTCCTGACCCCCATACTCTGTGCATTACACACTCCTGATTCCTATGCTCTGTGCCTTACACACTCCTGACCCCTGCTCTTGGTGCATTACACTTTTGTACTTTTGACCCCTGTGCAGTATTATGCACCCCTAAACCCTCTAACATGTGTTTCCTATGCAAACATATGCACAAATGAGGCTTTTTAATTATTAGCTCCAGTGCTGTCACACTTTGAATGACAATTGCGCGATCGTGCAACACTGTACCCGAACAAAATTTTTATTATTTTTAAAAGTTTTTCTTCGTTTCTGTTATAAAATGTTGTAAATAAGTAAGTTTTCTCCTTCACTGACGGGCACTGATAAGTGTGCACTGACGGGCACTAATGAGGTGGCACTGATGGGTACTGATGAGGTGGCACTGATGATGAGGCACTAATATGCAGCATTGATGGGCACTGATAGGCGGCACTGTTATGCAGCACTGATGGGCAATGATAGGTGGCACTGATAAGCGGCACTGATGGGCACTGATAGGCAGCACTGATGGGCACTGAGAGATGGCACTGATAGGCAGTTCTGATGAGAGGCACTGACAGGCTTCCCTTATGGGCACCGATTGGCATCCCTGGTGGGCATTGATTGGCATCCCTGGTGGGCTCTAAGGGGGAGTCTTGATGGGTCTGCACTGATAATCAATGTGCTGATTATCAGCACAGACCCCCCCCGTCAGGAGAGCCGGCTCTCCTCTACTCACGCCTTGTCAGCGTGAAAGGAGGAAAAGCCGATAAACGGCACTTCCTGGTTACAATGTTACCAGCTGTGATTGGACACAGCTGATCACATGGTAAAGAGCCTATGTCATAGGCTCCTTACCAAGATCGGACATGCGGTGTGTCAGAGCGTCACACCGCACCACAGATCGCCACGCTGCGCACTCTCGCGGGCGCACGCCAGCGGCTTATCCTGCTGGATGTCATATGACGCCCACTCAGGATAACACAACCACCCTGCAGCTGTCATTTTGCATAGTGGTTAATCATTTATTTATTTTTACACTGCTGCTTTCATTTTTTTTTTTATTATCACTTTTTTTGCTGTCAGAAGGAATGTAAACATCCCTTGTGACAGCAATAGGCATGTGACAGGTACTCTTTAGAAATACATCTGGGGTCTTTAAGACCCCAGATCTCTCCTCTGCCCTTAAAAGCATTTGATCACACCAAGATTTTTAAAAACGGCTCCGTTTACACCAGGGTAAACCAGAAGTGATGTAAGGTCGTCACTTCCAGTTACTATATCACAGAGCCAAACAAAGCAGATCTGGTCTTTGGCTCTGTGATCAGCTGGCGGAAGCGGGACTTCTGGTAGGAGGAGAGATCCTGGTAAAGCCACAGAAGGCAGCAGGAGGGGGGGCATCCTCTAGTTAGCCGCTAGAATTGCTTTTGCAAGAGGTACTTGAACCTCTTGCTGTTGCACTCAGTAGCGCCTATCAAATGTAACCCAGACATCCCAAGTCTCCTGCGAGGTGGGAGAGTCTCCCGCATTTCTGTAGCGGATCCCGCACACCCACCTCCCAATCTCCTGGGAATGATCGGTATGGCGGGGAACAGCTGTGAACACTGATCTCCTTTGTATAGATTTTTAGCTGACTCTGCTCAGTTATCACAGGCCATATCCATACCTCCCAACTTTTTGAGATGGGAATGAGGGACACCTATCAGCAAAAGCATGCAGGCATAGGACACACCTCTTGTCACGCCCCCTTAAAGGAGAATTGTACAAAAAATCAAGATTGGTTAAACCCAGAAGTGCTTTTTTTTTACCACTATTATTCCTTTATATTGGTTTTTGGAATTTACAAATGCAGCAATTTAGAAATCAGATGAAAGGTTTAGTGCTGGAAAACACTTTTTGATAGATAAAAAGTGCATTTTATATACATCTCTATAGATCAGACCAAAATGAGGGACAAATGAGGAGGAAAGAGGGACATTGCTCCAAATCAGGGACAGTCCCTCAAAATCAGGGACAGTTGGGAGCTATGCATATCTCGCTCACTGTGTCCAATTCCTGACAGTCCCCCCCCCCCGAAACCGGCGGGAGAGGCGAGGAGGGGAGCCGGCTTTGGGGAACGAGGGGGAGCAGAGGGGGAGGACAGGAGTGGCAGAGGAGAACACGGGGACCGCAGGAGAACAGGGGGGGACGGAGAAGGACACGAAGGGGGCCAGGGGAGGAGCACACAGAACAGAGGGGGATGATCGGTGCGGCGGGAGGGACAGCTGTGAACACCGATCTCCCTGTATTGCTTTTTAGCTGACAGCCATGGGAGGGAGAGAAGGAGAAGTGTCTGTCAGCTAAAAATCTACAAAGGAGATCAGTGTTCACAGCTGTTCCCCGCCACACCGATCATTCCCGGGAGAACGGGAGGCACTTGTGGGTGTGTGGGATCCACACCCGCTCCCGCACCTCGCAGGAGATTTAGGATGTCTGGGTTACATTTAATAGGCGCTACTGAGTGCAACAGCCTGTATGACTTTTAAAAATGCAGCTCAGCCATGAGCTGAACCCCCCCCCAGAAGAAAAAATATCTACGGCCCTGTTACTGTATATGTGTATTGAACGGCAATGCAGAACCTGTACACACATGCAATAATGCAAATTGGAGTTATCATGAAGTTCTAGTGTGAATGAGCCCCAAATGAAGTTACAGACTTTAAAGTACCGTATTTATCGGCATATAACACGCACAGTCGTATAACACGCACATTCATTTTAAGAGGGAAGTTTCAGGAAAAAACTTAAATTTTAAATAAGGAACTTTGAAGCAAAATAAGGATCAGTGCCCATCTGCAGCCTCACCATTGCCATCAATGCAGCCTCATCAGTCCACATCAATGCAGCCTCACCATTGCCATCAATGCAGCAGCCTCACCATTGCCATCAATGCAGCAGCCTCACCATTGCCATCAGTGCAGCCTGAACGATGCCCATCTGCAGCCCAGAGGGGACAGGGAGGGGGGCGGGACGAGCGCCGACAGATTACATACAAATTACATACGGTGAGAATCTCCTATGATAGACAGAACAGTGGTCCAATGGAGGCCCAGGAGACGGGAGTTCCTATTACAGAGGCCGCCAAGTAAACAGGAGATTCTCACTGCATGTAATCTGACGGTGCTCGTCCTGCCCCCCCCCCCCGTCCCCTCCGAGGCAGCTAAAACTGAAGTATTGGCGTATAACACGCACGCACTATTTGCACCCAATTTTCATGGTGAAAAAGTGAGTGTTATACGCCAATAAATACAGTAAATAAATATATTTTCTCACTGTCTAGGCCAGGGGTAGGCAACCTTTTGAGCACAGTGTGCCGAAAAAAGTTTTCAAAGAAATTGAGTATACTGATTGTACAACAAAAAACTTCACACTCTCAATCACGAAAAGGATTTTCATAAAGTAAATGCTGTAAACTACTTTTGTAGTGAGAAATTAACATCCTGCACTCTCATGTCTCAGATCAGCCCAATTCCTGCACCTCAGATCACTGTCCTCCCTGCACGTCTGCCCCACCACTGTTTCTAGGAGAATTCGTATCACCACAGAGTGGTACTGTGGATACGGTGCATAAATAGTTAATAATCTACAGATTATTCTACAGTAATTATTTACTATTTTAGTAATTAATTAATTATCTACAGTAATCTTCTGCACATTTGCCCCACCACTGTACTACCCTGCACATCTGCCCCACCACTGTAACCCCCTGTAAATCCCACCAGTGTTCCCCTTTCTAATCTGCCCATCACTGAACCTTCATGCACATCTGCTCCACCACTGAACCATCTTCTCATCTGTCCTAACACTAAACTTATCTGCTCATCTGCACCACCACTGTAACCCCCTGCTCATGTGTTCCACCGATGTACCTCCTTTCTCCTCTGCACCCCTCTGCTCCTCTGCCCCACCGCTTTAACCCCCTGCTCATCTGTCCCACCAATGTACCTCCTTTCTCCTCTGTCCCAACACTGAACCCCCCCCCGCTCACTTTTCCCACCACTGCAACCTCCTACTCATCTGCCCCATCAATGTACTCCTTTTCTCATCTGCCCCACCACTGTACCTCCCTGCACATCTGCTCCACCGCCGTATCCCCCATGCTCTTCTGTCTCACTACTGAATCACCTTCTCATCTGTTTTAACACTGAACCCATCTGCTCATCTGCCACACCACTGTAACCCACTTTCTCATCTGCCCCACCAATGTACCTCCTGCACATCTGTCACACCTCTGTACCCCCTTGCTCCTCTGCCCTACCTCTGTTCCCCCTGCGCTCCTGCCCCACCCTGCTCTCCTTTCTCCCCACTGTAAACCCCTTCTCATTTGCCCCACCAATACATCTCCTTTCACATCTGCCTCACTGCTCTACCCCCTGCTTTTCTGCCCCAACAATAAACCCCCCTTGCTCTTCTGTCCCACTGCTAAACCCCCTTCTCATCTCTTCCACCACTGTACATCCCTCCACACCTGCCCCACCGCTGTACCATCCTGCTCTTCTGTTCCGAACCCCTCCTGCTCATTTTCCCCATCGCTGTACCTTCCTGCTCATCTGCTCCACAGCTGTACCCTCTTCTCATCTATGATATGCATGATATGCAGAGTGGTGAAAGGAAGCAGAGATGGGACACATCTACCTGTCCTGGCACACTCATCCTGCTGATTCACCTCTTACATCCAGCCCACGTGCTTGTATGTGATGTACAGTGGGGCAAAAAAGTATTTAGTCAACCACCAATTGTGCAAGTTCTCCCACTTAAAAAGATGAGAGAGGCCTGTAATTGTCATCATAGGTATACCTCAACTATGAGAGACAAAATGTGGAAACAAATCCAGACATTCACATTGTCTGATTTTTGAAAAAATGTATTTGCAAATTATGGTGAAAAATAAGTATTTGGTCAATATCAAAAGTTCATCTCAATACTTTGTTATATATACTTTGTTGGATATGACAGAGGTCAAACGTTTTCTGTAAGTCTTCACAAGGTTGTCACACACTGTTGCTGGTATGTTGACCCATTCCTCCATGCAGATCTCCTCTAGAGCAGTGATGTTTTGGGGCTGTCGCTGGGCAACACGGACTTTCAACTCCCTCCAAAGGTTTTCTATGGGGTTGAGATCTGGAGACTGGCTAGGCCACTCCAGGACCTTGAAATGCTTCTTACGAAGCAACTCCTTCGTTGCCTGGGTGGTGTGTTTGGGATCATTGTCATCTACCTAACAGTTCTACTTTGGTTTCATCTGACCATATGAAATTCTCCCAATCCTCTTCTGGATCATCCAAATGCTCTCTAGCAAACCTCAGACGGGCCCCGACATGTACTGGCTTAAGCAGGGGGGCACGTCTGGCACTGCAGGATCTGAGTCCCTGGCGGCATAGTGTGTTACTGATGGCAGCCTTTGTTACATTGGTCCCAGCTCTCTGCAGGTCATTCACTAGGTCCCCCCGTGTGGTTCTGGGATTTTTGCTCACCGTTCTTGTGATCATTTTGACCCCATGGGGTGAGATCTTGCGTGGAGCCCCAGATCGAGGGAGATTATCAGTGGTCTTCTATGTCTTCCATTTTCTAATTATTGCTCCCACAATTGATTTCTTCACACCAAGCTGCTTGCCTATTGTAGATTCAGTATTCCTAGCCTGGTGCAGGTCTACAATTTTGTTTCTGGTGTCCTTCGACAGCTCTTTGGTCTTCACCATAGTGGTGTTTGGAGTGTGAATGTTTGAGGTTGTGGAAAGGTGTCTTTTATACTGATAACAAGTTCAAACAGGTGCCATTAATACAGGTAATGAGTGGAGGACAGAGGAACCTCTTAAAAAAGAAGATACAGGTCTGTGAGAGCCAGAAATCTTGCTTGTTTGTAGGTGACCAAATACTTACTTTCCATCATAATTTGCAAATAAATTCTTTCAAAAAATCAGACAATGTGATTGTCTGGATATATTTCCACATTTTGTCTCTCATAGTTGAGGTATACCTATGATGACAATTACAGGTCTCTGTTATCTTTTTAAGTGGGAGAACTTTCACAATTGGTGGCTGACTAAATACTTTTTTGCCCCACTGTATGTTCTGTATGTGATGTTTGGGTATGTGCTTGTAGGTGATGTATGTGATGTATGGGATGTATGTGATGTATGTGATGTCACATACAAGCATCTGGAATGGATGTGCAATGATGAGCTCAGGTTAGGAGCATTTTCTGAAAGCAGTGGGCCTGTGTGCAGGATCATAATTTGGGCCCCCGCAGCTGAGAAAAAGTGTGGCACTCTGCACCACAAGAAAAGTTGGGTGTGATTTTCATTGCGCTGAATACTGGCTGTGGCTCAAAGGGACACAGAGTGCAGGGGTTCAGTAGTAAGTGACGCAAAGGTTCAGGAATAATTTCAACAAAGTTCCCAGAAGCTCAACAGTAATTCCACAAACTGTCACCTGATTGTGGTTTTCTCAATCATAGTGAAATCTCTTCTTTCTGAGATTGGTAGTGGCAACCAAATGAGTCATCTTATTCTAGATAATGGACAGGGATAGCAGGACTGTGATTGGCTTTAGCAGTGGCCAAGACATTCCTCCTCCTGGAAACAGGGATCGCCCCCCCTAGCAGAACTGCACCCAATCTCTTCCTCATCACAGAAGTTGATGATCGCAGCAACAGCAAAGTTATAGAACCAAACAATGTTTCCCATCTTTTACAATGTGTTGGGGGCACATTGCCTCCCCCTCAGTGCAGGTGCGGCGTGGGGAATTCTGAAATTGGAATGCATTTAGTGTCTCACTGACACTTCCCTGCGCTGCTCTGCTAATGGGGAGGGAGTCGAGTGCCGGTGTCTTGCCGAGAATGTTCCCTCGGCGGATAAGTTCCCCCCCTGTACTGCGCAGGCGCAGCGCCTGCGCAGTACATACTACTCTCAGCCGCCGGAAATAGCCGAAGCTCAAATGCTTCAATCAGCTGTACATGGCGCCTGCGCTCTGGGTCCAGGTTCCTTCCCCACCATCCAAGTGGACCTAGAGGGGGAATCTAAAAATGCCGAGTGCAGCGAGGCCGTGCCCGAAGCGTGGCGAGCGAAGCGAGCCCGCGAGGGGCCCTCTTACAGGCGCCGTGTACAGCTGATTTTCAGCTGTTCTGCTTCGGCTATTTCCGCCGATACCTACTGCGCAGGCGCAGTAGAGGGGGGAACTTATACGCCGAGTGGAACTTTCTCGGCAGAACCCCGGCAAAAGAGGCTTTGTGTGCCGCTTGCGGCACCAGTGATGGGGGTTGCCTACCCCTGGTCTAGACTGTCCAGGGTCAGGCAGGGTTTACATCATGTAACATCCCTGTTCTCCTGTAGCCCTTCTCCCAGGTTCCTATTTACTATAGTCTGACACAAATACTTGGGAGAAAAATTGCACAGGCACTGCAAGATATAAACACTGCCCAGCCTTAGCGAAACCAGAATTAAGAAGATACTGTTGTTTGCATCTCAGGTCTGCAATTCAATGTGTAATTTTGATCTGAAGGCAATGGAAAGTGGGTCTTTTTTTGTGATTTAACTTCAGTTTCGTTTTTCCAAGCGGAGAGCCCCTTTAAAATGGACCACTGGCCTATAGACTATCTAAAGCTATGGTCTTCTACAAAAAGTTGTAATAAATTTCGAGCTGCAAATCAGGACCTTACATGTTTATTTTTTTGCCTGCTCATAATTTTGAGAATATTTTTCACATTTAATACAATTGGGCATAAATTATTACTTGGGTATAGCCATGACAGTTGTGGTCTCCTGGGAAAAGAAAAGGTTAAGCAGAATCTGGAGGCAAATAAATGTAGTGTTTGTTCCAGCAAACTTTCACAATGCTGTGTAACAGGTGCGCCCACTTCTCTGCCTTGCACATACAAAATCCTAGTAGATGAGCAGGTTTACGCATCTCCGGCTCTCTAAACAGCCCCACCCCATTATTTTTGTCATGTAAATGATTTGCTGAGCTATTCTAGGATTGAATGAATGAAAAACAATGCCTTCAGCATGTCATAGACCTGAGATGATACATGTGACCTAATCACATTCAGGAGTAATCAAGTCTTTTAAGGTTGCATACACTGGCCATATACCAAACAAGATACGCAAGATCCTTTCTGTTGATAATCAGATTGGGTCACCTATGACTTCCAAGTAATATCAAATACCTAGCATAGAAGATGAATGGAATTGAGGAATCCCAAGTTTTGCCATCATCATAGCTGAACAAATCTTTTTGCAAATCATGCCACCAGTAGCCTAGGACCACAAATCTGATTTTTTCCAGTTCAACCTGAAGCTGCTAACCAATGAAATTTGCCAACTATGTAAGTCCGGCCATACATGGAGCGATTCCCCCATCAACACAGACAGTGTTGATGTGGGAATCCCCCTTGCTGGGCCACTGTCTTCTCCCGGCGGGGGGGGGGCGCGAGAGCGAGTGGGGGAAGACAGTGATTATCGCTAGCTGCTATAGCAGCCTCTTGTGATACTCGCAAGAAATTCCGGCAGACTGGTTATACCCAAGTTGATTGATCGATCAACTTGGTACATTGAGCCTGCCCATTAATGGTTCGAATCTCGGCTGGATCCTGCTTGATTTTGTTTAATATTTGCATGGTGATCAGTGACTCAAAATTGTGTGTTTCATGAATTGCATGATTATCCTCAAAAATCTGCATGTATATATTTAGGCAAATATAAACAATTCACTTACTGACCATTTGATTTGATTAGATAATTGATACACTCTTTAATACTGCTGACATTCTAATAAAAAGCAAAGTAAGCAGAGGATGTGGTCTAAAAAAACCACAGTTTCCAGCTCTGCATTTCTATTAAAATCAACATCAGTTTTAAACAAATATAAAATATAATTCTTTCCTTGTTCTAACACAAATTACCCCGTATATTGTTTATAATATCACATGTACTGTATACTATCTATAGCAGCCAAAAGCAATTGATGGAGAGCAATGTCTGTAAGAAGATATACAGTAAAGTATAGTCACTCAACTTCAAAGTACAATCTGCTTTCCTATAAGCGGATTCCACACCCATAAAAATAAATTAGTCTCAATGACCGGTAAAACAAAAACTGTCATCGCACACAACCACAGCCATATGGGGCATAAAAAAGTATATACAGTGCCTTGAAAAAGTATTCATACCATGTCTTGGTAGGTTTTCAGTTGTACCATACTCTTTCCATTTTTGGATGGTGGATTGGACAGTGCTCCGTGTTCAAAGCTTGGGATATTTTTTGGGGGAAAAATTTTGAAAACTTCTACATTTTTGGTTGTAACAAGACAAAATGTGGAAAATGTCAATGGGTATGAATACTTTTTTAAGGCACTGTATAATATGTGGCCCCATGGACAAAGTTTAAGATATTACAAACAATGCTGAAGAAATATTTTAATGGGCAGTATATGCAGGAGAGGAGTGCTGAGGGTATGATGGTGAGCAATATGTGCAAGAGAGAAGATCAGAGGGTATTACGGCTGGGGGACAATATATAGTATGTAGGTAAACATGTAGGCAGGTCTGTACGAGTTTGGGGTTATTGTTTAGTTAGTTTTAGACTGCCCAGTTGGGGAATGGGTTAAGTTGGGATCTGCCGGTTTCCCAGGCTTTTTGTGTTCTGCCCTCCACCCTGGTCTGTTTATAAAAAAGGGGCTCGAGGAGACAATGGGCCCACATGAGAAGCAAATAGATCCAGATCAAAAAGAAGATGTAGCCCGGAGCAATGTCCAACTAAGGGAATTCACCCGCAAGGACTTTATCAAGTATGGATCTCTACCTGCAAATAAATATATGCCTGGGCAGCATAAGATAGTTCAATTTCTGTGAACATTGTTTATGTGACTGTAATGTTTGCACTATGAGAGCTTCAGTAAAGCGTTTAAAACTGTCCTAAGCCTGGTCTGAAGTTATTCAAAGGGGTGCAAGGTGGTACATGGCATATCAGAAGAGCAGGGACTGTAAAGCACATACACGGACTACAGAAGGAAAGCTATCACAAAGGCTTAGAAGAGTCGGAGGAAGAGAGTAATTGCCATGGGTAACCATAAACTGGTGAAAATGTATAGCAGCCGGTCAACAAAGGAAGGTATCTGATTTAGGTGACAGGTCCTCCAGTGGTAGCAATGGGTTCAGTGTTTTGCCTCCCTCCCTAGTGGTCGGTTCCCTAAAAGCAACTGGGACTGAACCTGCAGTACTGGGACCCCATGCACTTAGCCGCATGGTACGGGATAGCCGAAGGAGTGAAGTCCGCATTAGTGCACGGCAGGACCCTATTCTGTCAATGGGAGCGAGGTGGCAGAGTTGCACTGGACTAGTGAAAAGGGCATAGGCTCAGCGGTGTCCCTCCTAAATGCAACACACATCGGGCAAAGATGTGTAGTGACATGGCAGGTAATGCTTTGCAAAGGAACTCTGTCTGTTACACAACTGCACACAGTGTACGGCTAACCTCTAAGCTGGGGTTCTGTCTAAATGTTGACTTTCACATTAACGCGGCCCGCCTAGTCCTGGGCATTGATGAGCAGATACATGAGAGGAGAGGTACCTCCATGTAAACAGGCGTAGTGGCCCCACCAACATGCAGGAGGTGAGTGCAGGGGGGTATGACAGCCAGCACTATGTGCAGGATAGGAGTGTTGAGGTTCTAACAATAGACAGTATGCAGGAGAGGATTGCTGAGGGAAGTATGTAAATCTAAGAACAAAAGTTGTATATTTTGCAGGATATTAGTCCCTAGATGTGGTGGCTGCACTTTTATTTGTATTTTTTTTTTCCATTTATTTTAACCTAGTTACATAATTCCTGTCCTAATGTAGCTATTGTAACTCACTCCACTGTATCTATGGAGGAGCATTGTTGTCATCCTAGGGTATTCTTACTAGGACTACAAATACATCCTTCTTTTTCATCTTGATTAAATTCCATGGGGGACGAATATTGGTAGTTTGACTGAGAAGGACACTGCAATTTTGGCAAATGCAATATTAGGTATTATCTGTAAATGCAGATTTTGTGCTTAACTTAAAAAAAGAAAACTGATGCAGCCACCAAATCTAAGGTCAGGTAAACTACAATTTATTAAAATTTTGTTCTTGGGTTTGCAGGCGGTATACCCGAAAGCCTGTCCTGATAATTTGACTGTGAGTGCAAATAAAAAAAAAGTATCAGGGACAGTATTCATCTGTGTTGTTGCAAGTGCACTAATAAGGCTACAATCACGTTAAGCATGTTCTTGGGTTTAGATATACTTTAATTCATGGGCGAAAAAATTGTACACTAGAAGTATGACTACGCATATTTCATTTAATAATAGCTTTGTGTGTAGGTAGGGATAGAAGTGGCAGTTCCAGGCACTAGAGTCTATACATTTTTGGTCCCTCCAACCCCTTAAGGGAGAAACACCCAAATTTCAAGCAACTGTACAAGGATCATGCTGTCTGCACTTGCATCTAATAGGTATATGTAAGAAATAAATAGATGGATCTGTATATAAGCCCCAATTTTTGAGGTCTGCTGAAATTAAAGTGTATGTATAGCCACAACCTTTTTTAGGCTTATTGTTTGCTGTATGTATCCCGCTGGCGAGATTTCCCTTCCCTCCTTGTCCAAAATATGCAACAGGAAATGAGAGGAAATGTTACCAAAGCGAGTAGAATTAGTGTCAGACAGTTGTAACTAGAACAGGTGTCCCCTTTAAATGATTTCTCCTCACATCTTGTTCTGGTGATAGCTCCACAATATTGGACTTCCGTTGACCTACTGTCTCAGTGACAATGGTCAACAGGACAAATAAAGGGTTAATCTCCCCACCAGTGAGACAAACATCAATAAAATGCTGAAAGAGGTTCTAATTATCAAAAAATAAAAAAAATGTTTTGTATACACTCTAATGCCCCGTACACACGGAGGGATTTCCGATGGAAAATGTCTGATCGGAGTGTGTTGTCGGACATTCCGATCGTGTGGGGGCCACATCGGACATTTTCCATTGGATTTTCCGACACACAAAGTTTGAGAGCAGGCTATAAAATTTTCCGACAACAAAATCCGATCGAGTCGATTCCAGCTGTGTGTGGCCAGTTCCGACGCACAAAGTGCCACGCATGCTCAGAAGAAATTCTGAGACGGAACAGCTCGGTCTGGTAAAATTAGCGTTCGCAATGGATACAGCACTTTCGTCACGCTGCAATGTAAAAAATGGTTTAATACAGCGCACTCTCTTCATCTTTATAATGTGAGAAGAATGAAGTAGTTTTGCTGCTCATATTCACACAGACTTCTCACAAACTTCTTTCTTTATTATTTATTGTGATTCCCTCAATATATTATGATTTGTCACATCTGACCAAATTTTTTTTTGTTGGTTTTTAAATATTTTTTTTTTTTTTTGGTCAAGGCATTTTTTTTTTTGTGTTTTTTATTTTTTCCAAGGCTGATGTTTTTTTTTGTTTTTTTTGTGTTTTACTCCATAATATTTTTGTGTGTGTTTTGTGTGTCAAGTTACCACAACACCATTGATATCTTGTATTATTTAATCTCAAGGTGATTGTTTGGTGTTGGTGTCTCTTGTTAATTTCACATTGTATTTTTGAAATGTACCTGCCTCCTCACAAACAAACTGTCCTTTTTGAAGGGAAACACACATAGGCGAGTATAATTGAAACAAAAATTCCTTTATTAAGGGCTCACAACCAAACAAAGAGGGAGGCAATGCTGAAGAAACAGCTGAAATTGGTGAAGCCTTTGAGCCCCAGGGCACACATCAACTATTTTCAAGCAAAATTGGTGGCCTGAGGAGTCCTTATCTAAGGGAGTGCAGTCTGGTCCGGAAGTCCCAGAGATCCAGAAAGCAGCAGATGACATCTGTGTCCCCAGGCTGTGGTCATACAAGAGACTGCATCTTTGGCCAGACCAGACTGAACACAGGGTCATCACTCTCTGGTCTTCCTTCCACGCTGTGGCTCTGGTGGTGGAGTTGTGGCAGGAGGAGGAGGATGTTCCAACTCAATCACGTCGGTATTGGGTGTGATTTCGCCACTCACCCCCTTAGTTAGGACTTTATAAAGAAGTTTCTCATACATGAGGCGTTGACCCTCCTGCATGCAGTGATGGGAGTAAGTCACACATGTGCAAGTCACAAGCAAGTCTCAAGTCTTAACCTTCAAGTCACAAGCAAGTCCCAAGTTACTGTGGCGAAAAGCAAGCAAGTCAAGTCGAGTCCCTGCTAGAAGTCAAGCAAGTCAAGTCAAGTCATTTACTTTGGTCAAGTCACAAATTAAGTCAAAATACTGATCTACCCCGAAGCCGGGACTCGGGGGGAGCTTTCTTTTGGGGGGGGGGCGGCTTTTGCCTAGGCCAAGACACAGCACTGGTGGTGCCAAGTCATTGCAAGTCAAATAGCCCAAGTCAAAGTCAAGTCGCAAGTCATTAGTGACAAGTCAAAGTCAAGTCGAGTCATTTATTTAATTTTGTAAAGCAAGTCGCAAGTCCTCAAACAGGTGACTCGAGTCTGACTCGAGTCAAGTCATGTGACTCGAGTCCCCCACCTCTGCCTGCATGCCCTTCAGTTTGGTGGCAGCCATGCAGGCAAAGGCCTCTTCAGGAGTGGGTAAGGCTCTGAGGAACGAATAAGCCTCTTGAATGAGCCTGAGCGCTGAATCCTGCATGTGAGTCCCCTTCCTGGGTCTTTTGTATGGAAGGCGGAGGGGCGGAACCTGAGATTCTGTCAGGCTGCGACTGGTCCCAGGCTTCTCCTGGCTGGCACTTAGCCCCGTCTCCTCCTGGCTGCAACTTAGCCCTGCCTCCTCCTGGCTGCCACATTCCACAGCCTCCTCCTGTGTGCCACATTCCACAGCCTCCTCCTGGCTGAGGTCTTCCTGTGTATGAAAAAGGGACATAGTTTTAGTTTTTACTTCATCAATCACACACAATTTTCACCTCATGACTGTTGCAAATTGAATGTTAACAAATATAACAGACTATCATTCCGAGCCCAGCATTTTTCATTCTTGTCCGAATTTTTGGTGCCCACTACTGTCTATTGATATGTAAAACACTTTATTAAATCAGCAATTAGTGATCAATAATAACATCTAGTAAACATCATTTATTTATTGACCAGAAATCAGTAGAACAATGCTATACCTGACTCCATCTGGGCTCCTCCACTTCTTCCTGGCTGGAAGTCCCAGGTTGGACATCGGAAGCCTCAGCTGGGGTGGAAGATAGGGTGGAAGGAAGAGTGGAGAGGGATTCCCTTACTCCAGTGTGGTCTGACAGAAATCGCAGTCTCTCATAGTACCACAGCCTGGGGACATAAATGTTATCTGCTGCAGCTCCGGATCTCTGGGAATCCGTGACCTTCTTGCGCTCCCTAAGGTAAGTGCTCCTCAGGCCACCAATTTTGGTTTTTAAATAGGGGATGGTTACTGTGGGGACCACCGGCGTCACCAACTCCAGCAGTTTCTCCAGCGCTGTCTGCCTCTTTTGTTTATTATTGTAATGTGGATGTCTCACCTGCCACAGACAGGGCAGCTCCCTGTATTTGTCTATGAACAGGGGGAGGAAATTGTGGTCATTGAAGCCATCCATTTTCTCTGCAAGACACAACACAAGACAAACACTAATGTCAGGCGAAACTCTCCTAATATAGTTACAATATAGGCCTTAATTAAGAAGCAGTATAGGCCCAAGTTTAGATCTTACCTTCGTTTTCATGATCGGCGCCTCCGACACTCCTTCCTCCGCTCACAGATCGTACGTACTACGCACGCGTGTTATGCTTTATACACACTGCGCATGCGTGTACTCCGCCCGCCCCTGACGTTCTTTCTAGTCTATTCCCCGCCCCTTCTCGTTCTGTGCAGTGGGGAAGAGCACATGGCGGAGTCAGAGCAGGTGCGTGCTAATTACAGCAACGAGGAGGAGGAAAGCCCGGAGCCTGAAACGTCCCAATCCCGAAAGAGACAATTTAAGGCATCAAATATGTCCTTTGGGGAGATGCTGGAGATGGTCGACATCCTGAAGAAGGCCGACTATGACGGGAAGTATGGGCCTTACCTCCAACCCCAATGTCAGAAAGGCCAAGATCATGGCGAAAGTGGTCAAGAGTCTGCACCTGAATTTCGGGGTATGACGATCGAAAGATCAGGAAGCGGTGGTCGGACCTCAAATTAAGAGAGCACGAGCAGTACAGAAAGATCCGGAGAGTGCTGCAAAAAAGTAAGTAGTTGTGCATTGTTCCTATTCTTTATGTTTAATACGTTCGTGCTGCTCCATGTGCTTTTATTAACTGTTATCCAGTTTCAAAACGCAACTTTCATGTTCATGGGCACATTATTAGTTTGTATCAAACATAGTTCGTTTGGCCATATGCATTTGCCAGCATTTTTTAGGGCCTACTTGTGTGAAAAGAATTGGGTTGTGTAGATGGGTTTGTTACTAGAATGAAATGCCAACTACATTCTGTGTAAGGAGAGGACACTCAGCAGCAGTTTTCACATTTGGACGCTGGAGCACTAGTGTGGGACACAAGAACACCCTTTTTATTAGGGGGGCCACACAGGTGCTCCAGTGTATACTATAGGGGTGTCTCCATCTGTGAAGCTTGTACAAGACAGGTAAGTATTCAAGCTTGACAAAGGACAAGAAAAATGCCACATCTTGGAACTCTGCCAAAACAGACAATTGTACCCCACTTCCAAACAATTTTTCATATTCCTATTTCTGCCATCAAATATCTGTGTGCTAAGTATACCTATTTTTTTTTATGTAGGGGAGAAAAGACTCGGAGGACACCCCTCATCCGAGGAGACCAGAGACCCCCCACCTCTGGAAGAAGGGGAAATACACCGAAAGCCAGCAAAGCAGGAGGAGGAAGGCGTGGTGGAACTAGTCACCACAACAGGTGAGTGTCTGTGACCACAGGCTCAGGTAAGAGATGGGTGCCGCCATATTTATAATACATGGTGTTTTTTTGTTTCTATCTTTTTAGGGGATCGTGATGTTGTGGATCCAGATCCTTTCACCAGTGAAAGTGCCCAGATCCTGATCAGGGAGATCATGGGGTGTAATAGGGACTTGGAAAACATTGTGAAAAGCATCAATGATGTTCAGCAAAAAATGAAGAACATCATTGATGTTTTAGGGAGAGTTTAAAACCCCTCAAAATGCCTTGGGTTTTTGTTGTGCCAAATTTTTTGTATTTTTTATGTCAATTTGTAGCAAAGCCAAATTTGGAAGAGGCACACAGTGTGTCAACATGTGCTATCTGCCATCACGGGAGATCAATGGATGCGTTTTGGGGGTGCAACCCCTTCCTCAATAATAAAGTAGCTGTGAGGAAGGGGTTGCACCCACAAAACACGTCTCTTGATCCCCCGTGATGGCAGCTAGCACATGTTGACATTCGGAAATTTGTGTGCATCTTCCAAATTTGGCTATTCCTGGGGTGACTTCACCCCATCTGAATGCAATATCAAACACAGTTTGTAAATACTCATGTCTGATATTGCCTTCAAGTTCTACCAAATGTGAACTTTGTAAGTTCTAAAATTGTGTATTTCTTGTTGGTTTTACACATGCCTGTTTTATCTTAAATGGACGTTTCTATTTTTTTTAATGTGAATCCAAAAATTGTTAAACAACAAACATGTTGGTTTGTTTTAAAAACCTTTTGGAAATGCACATGTGATTGTGCTGTTATTAAAAAGATTCTTGATCAAGATTGTGTGGATTATTGTCTCAACGCTCCAACACTTTTGTGGTGCTCTAATTGGTGTTTTCTGTGACAATGGGGGTTATTTCCTAAGGGAAAATACACTTTGCACTACAAGTGCAGTTTCAGTGCAGTTTCAAGTGCACTTGTAGTGTAAAGTGCCTTTGCCTTTAGTAAATAACACCCAACAGTGCTTTGTAATTTTACACAATCCCGTCATTTTTAGGACTCACCACGCTCAAAAAAACACAAGCAGTAAAAATGTCACCAAAGATTTGAGTTATTTTTTTTATTATTTTCAAAAGGTTTTACATATTGTCTGGCATATTGATAGCCCCCCTACCCGCAAAGAATTCAAGGTATCTTAGCCGGACATCACGGGCACTCAGGGAGGGCAAGCCAGGACGACCACTTTCAAGCGCCGTCAGGGTTGATTCATGTTGAATTCTGGCCTCAGGCCCAACTGAGCCAGCATAGTTGGCAGAATGTTGTGTAGAACACAGCACGTCAGGATGATGTGATTCAGTTTGTACTCCGCCATATGTATGGGTGTAAGAAATAGGCGGAACCAGCTGGCCATGATTCCAAACGTGTTCTCCACCACTCTTCTGGCTCTGGCCAGCCGGTAATTAAAAACCCTCTGGTCCAGGGTGGGGGTCCTCATAGGGAATGGCCGCATAAGATGGTCCCCCAGCGCAGAAGCTTCATCCGCAACGAAGACGAATGGGAGTCCTTCCACATTGTCTTCTGGAGGTGGCAAGTCCAAGCTGCCATTCTGGAGACGCCTGTAGAACTCGGTCTGGGCGATGACTCCACCATCGGACACCCGGCCATTTTTCCCCACGTCCACATACAGAAATTCATAAGTAGCCGACACCACCGCCAACATCACAATACTATTGAACCCCTTATAATTATAATAGTACGACCCTAAGTTGGGTGGTGGGACGATGTGGACATGTTTCCCATCACTGTGGAGTAAAACAAAAAAAAAATAGTCTTTTTGCACATAAACATGGAAAGCAGATTAGACACAAACATTCTTGGCCAACATCAAGATAACATTTATTTATGGGAATTTTTAAAGACCAAAGTATAAGGTACACCGATCATATACCCCCCCCCCTCATGGGCCATTTCTAACATTATAGGGGGGGGGGGGAACTCTTGGACAGGTAACCCTCTCCACTTCATTGAGAGATGAATGCCTAAATAATGGGTATTACTTTGAACAACCCCTGCTTAGTTACACTATTGGCAGCCCACTGGACAGGTAAGAAGTGTCATAATACAAAGATATAAATACCAGTGATGGTAGTAAGTCACACATGTGCAAGTCACAAGCAAGTCTCAAGTCTTAACCTTCAAGTCACAAGCAAGTCCCAAGTTACTGTGGCGAAAAGCAAGCAAGTCAAGTCGAGTCCCTGCTAGAAGTCAAGCAAGTCAAGTCAAGTAATTTATTTAGTCAAGTCACAAATTAAGTCAAAATACTGATCTACCCCGAAGCCGGGACTTGGGGGGAGCTTTCTTTTGTGGGGGGGCGGCTTTTGCCTAGGCCAAGACACAGCACTGGTGGTGCCAAGTCATTGCAAGTCAAATAGCCCAAGTCAAAGTCAAGTCGCAAATCATTAGTGACAAGTCAAAGTCAAGTCGAGTCATTTATTTAATTTTGTCAAGCAAGTCGCAAGTCCTCAAACAGGTGACTCGAGTCTGACTCGAGTCAAGTCATGTGACTCGAGTCCCCCACCTCTGATAAATACACACTGTACACATTTGAGCACATTTGGACATTCTGCTATTACCTATCAAGATAATAATAGTATACAAAAACTTTAAACAGTACCATTTGAAAGTATTCAGGCAGGCCCATGCACTACATGCTTTGGGGAATTCATCCATAAATATGACCACAAAAGAGATGGGTATAGTGTGTATGGTTTTGGCAAAGTCAGCAGATAGATGATTGAGGATAGATAGCGGATTGGTATCAGCTGACTTAGCAGTTGGGGGGAGGGAGGGTTCCAAATGATTTGGGGACCCCCCAAAAAAGCCTCTGGCACTCTGCCTGAATTTTAAGCACTAATCACATTTCAAAACATTTTAGGGGGTGTTTGGGGTAAAGCACTACTATGGAGCTGATAACATACATTGTTAAGTGACTACATGAGGTGAATATAGGGCCAGGAGAGCATGCTGGGGAGGTAAGTGAAGGCAAATATGTATGAAGGACAACAAAAATAATTACATAAAAATCCAGCATGCATGAGGACAAAGGGGACATTCACAGCATATTCCAATCATGGTAATTAGGGAATGAGGAAAGAAATACAATATATTATCAAACATTAAATACAATAAAATGTGATATTAAAGGATAACAATCTTACCTTAATATACTCCTTCTGCAGGACCTGTATGATGGCAGAACAGGTCTCTGGGATAATGATACCCAGAGCCTGGGGGGAGATGCCTGTCGAGAACTTCAAGTCCTGCAGGCTTCTCCCCGTCGCCAAGTACCGCAGGGTGGCGACTAACCTCTGCTCCGGAGTGATGGCTTGCCTCATGCAGGTATCCTGCCTGCTGATATAGGGGGTCAGCAAAGCCAACAAACGGTGAAATACGGGGTCCGTCATCCGGAGAAAGTTCCTGAAATCATCAGGATTATTCTCACGGATCTCACGGAGAAGAGACATGTGACAGAACTGGTCACGCTGAAGCAACCAATTCTTGGTCCATGAACTTCTCCCCACCCTGTTCATGGACTGGACTTGTGTCAAGGTCAGAACCCCAACACCAAGCCCCCGCACAGCACGAACTCTACGAGGAGTACGTATACGCAACATGGTTAGAAAATGGTCGGCTGCTCAGAACGAAGTAACAGAACGCACTGAAGAACAGCAAGGCCTGTGAAGAGCGACCTGAAAAACAGTAACGAACGAACAAGAACACAATGACAAGTCAATGGTAGTCGCTGCACGCACTGAAGAGCAGATACAAACCCACAAGCACAAACTGAACAGCAGAAAACGATCTGAAAACCACGAGTCATCCCTCACCAAACTTTTACTAACACGAGATTAGCAAAAGGAGCCCAAAGGGTGCCGCGCTTGGTTCTGAACTGGCCTTTTCTAGTCTCGTCGTATGTGGTATACGTCACCGCGTTCTTGGCGATCGGAAATTCCGACAACTTTGTGCGACCGTGTGTATGCAAAACAAGTTTGAGCCAACATCCGTCCTAGGATTTTGTTGTCGGAATGTCCGGTCAATGTCCGACCATGTGTACGGGGCATAACAGTGCCACCATGCATAGTCACAGAGTGGCACAGTAGGTGACATTATGTGTAGTGTCTTATGTAAATAGGATTTTTATAACAGCTTACCTGTAAAATCCTTTTCTTTGAAGTACATCACGGGACACAGAGCCATAGTAGTTACTATGTGGGTTATAGGCCACCTTCAGGTGATGGACACCCTAAGACAAAAAGTGCACTTCCTATATAACCCCTCCCAATACTGGAAGTACCTCAGTTTTTTCGCCAGTGTCTAAGGTGTTGGTCACGAGTAAAGATGTGCTGTGCTGAGCTCCTCTGGAGCAATGCTTGCTGGGGCTAGCCATGCAGCCGGATCAAAGTGTCTCCTTGGCTGAATTGAATGGTACCCGGGCCTCGTATCCGGTTTAACAAACTCCAATGATTAACTCAATGACTCAATGATTAACTTTGAACTACGCACATCTATATGCAGTTCCACCCATAATGCTTCAGACTCATCACACTCTCCATTAACCAGGTCCTCTTTCACACTCGCTTTGAGATCACTTCTCACATAGAGACAGACACCGCCACCTTTCCTTTTTACCCTGTCTCTCCGAAAGAGTGCATAGCCAGGAATATTAATACCCAGTCATGTGAGGAATGACGCCAAGTTTCAGCAATACCAATTACATCATAGCTCTCCTCGTGCACCAGAGCTTCCAACTCACCCATTTTGCTTGGCAGACTTCCGGCATTGGCATAATGCCATAGGGGAGGTATCAGATGGACAGGTGTTCAACCTCCAGGAGGAGAGAACTGGGTCCTCAACCACCTGTAGGTATCATACAACACTGAATTTTTAAAATTAGCAGAATAAGTCAAATAGGATAGCCTTGTTTAACCACTTTTCTACTGGGACATTTTTTTTATTTTTTGCACATGTTAAAAATTTTTATGTCATCCGATTTCTGAGCAGTTGTTTATTAAACACTTATTTTTAGGGAAAAAATACACTAAAATGAGTTTAGCGCAAACACAATATTATACTAAATTTTTTGGTAAATTATATAAAAGATGGGGCTGCTTTAAATAAAAAGATACCAAATATGTCAAATCTTAAAAATGTGCACGTCTTTGGCATCACAAAAAAAACAATGGTACCCGAAATTCTCCATTGGTGATGCTCTAAAAGCCTTTCCCGGTCATCAGTTTAGAGTTAACCGTGAACTATGGCCCTAAAATTATTGCTCTCACATTGACTGTTACTAGGATACCTCACATTTATATCACTATCGATGTATACATATATGTGCTTACCCTATGCTGCGCTTTTTATAAGTGGCGTGTATAGGGGTGATGGGAGTGTAATCATTTTTGTTTCTTTTATACCACTTTTTTTTACCCTTTGAATTTTTTTTTACTTTATTGCCATCACAACGGGGCTACCAAGCCCCCCAATGTGATAGCATGGGCAGGTGACAAGTCCTTCTTTAGGAAGACATTGGGGGTCTATTAGATCCCCAGTGTTTTGTTCTGCCTTCCAATGACACTATTCCAGCACAGGTTATGCTGGAATAGCTAAATCCTCATCTACACTAGCCAAGAAATAACAGCTGTGACCACAGAAGTGATGTAATACACATCCCTTCCATTAGTCAGAGGAGGGATCAGGGTATGGATGTTAGTCTGGGGAAGCTGTTTCCTGTAGTCCTGGGCTTCCTGGTGGAACAGGAGAGTCCGGGAGCCGCACAGGTACCACTGCAGGTGCTGCATCTTCCTTAGGGGCCCCCACAACTGGACTTTGCAGCAACATTCATCTGGAGGTATTAATAATTACATATACCCAGGTACGTATGAATAATTTCACCAGGACTTCTATCGTTTACTGATAATACTTGTTTGTACAGTGAATGTATGTGCTGTTATTAATCTCTTCTTATATAACGCTTGTGTTATTTCTATACTGGTATTCATCTATATTCCTATGGTTAATGTTATATGCCGGTTGCAGTACTTCGTCTGCTCCCAATTACTTTGTTTGGATTACTGATTAATTTCCCAAGAAGAGAAGCCCCCCACCCCCACCCCCCGCCTCCCCCTGGGTAGGGAAGGCACAGACAACTTTTTTTATTAAACCCACTCTTCCACTTATTGAAGGTTCTGGCTCTCTTATTTAGTGTTGACGGGTGCCCGCCTGCTATGCGGATTCTTTATCTTCCCATCTGCTCCCATCTGCTCCCATCTGCCCTTCACCACTGTGAGATGCCGGCTGGACTGTCTTTCCCCCCCTTGTAATTGTCACATTGGAGGTCTTAGCGGTTGTGCTGTACATTATGGAGAAGTGCATCTGCAGGCTCTGTTTAATCCCCCACTCAGCCCCACGTCATCCTGTCAGTAGCACTGAGACTGTGAAAGGGGAAAAGGAATGGAGATTGTCTGCTACTTTTCCCTCCTCCTATCCCGATGATGCGAACAAGCAAAGGACACTGGGACATGTAGTCCCCTCAAGAGAATTACTCAATGGCGACTATGGGCTCTGAATTACAACTCCCACAGAGCTCTGCTTGAATAGGAGGACAAATTCCACTGCAGATCCTCAGTGCAGCTATGGGAGAGCTAGTGAGAGGAACGTGTGGTGCAGTATGATCCCAGAGAGAGAGAGACTGAGCCACGGGAAAGCCATTAAGTGTGTACTGCGTGGGGAACCAGAGTGTCAGAGCTGTAACCCAAGCATGGAGAGATGGAGCCACTGTCGGGATACAGATTTTGCTGTGCTACAGACCGGAGTCACCCCAGGCAACCAGACACCTAATTAAAGGGACCACTACTGCAGTTTTACTAGACCTCCTAAGAGGGCCTTGCAGCCATTACTGTTGCTACTGCTAAAGACTGAGCTCTTAGGAGCTACCTAAACAGCTACCCCATAGCTCTATTACTGCCTGCAGGCCTTGTTGACTGTTTTTAAGTATGCAAACGATTATTGGGCCCCAATGATTAGCTGGCTCAAGAATCAGGACTAAAGACTGTTCTTAACAGTTGCAACTGACCTTTTGCCCCTTTTACTTAAATGAAGAGGTAACTTGTGTCAGGACCTGGGTCACCTGCTGGTGGCACTGTTGTTCCTGGAGCCAAAGGGCGCAGTTCTGATGGCCACCAGCTGGTGTCTCCCAGCAGCCAGTTTAGCCCAGAAATTAGGCTGCACCTGATGCTGGTTTCTAGAAGGTATTAACCACTTGACGACCGCCGCACGACGATGTACGTCAGCAGAGCGGCATGGGAAGGCAAAAGGACTTACAGGTACGTCCTTGCCTGCCCACGGGTGGAGGGTCTGATCGGACCCCCCCGGTGTCTGTGGCGGTCGGCAAATCCTCCCCGGCGATCGGTGGTGAGGGGGAGGCCATCCATTCGTGGCCCCCCCCCCACGATCGCTCCTGGTCAATGGGATCATTTCCCTGCCTCTGTATTGTACACAGAGGCAGAGGAAATGATGTCATCTCTCCTCGGCTCGGCATTTTCCGTTCCGGCGCCGAGGAGAGAAGACTGGAATGTGAGTTACACAAACACACACATACAGTAGAACACGCCAGGCATACATTACACCCCTGATCCCCCCCGATTACCCCCCGATCACCCCCCCCCCCCCCCCGTCACACTGACACCAAGCAGTTTTTTTTTTTTTTTTTCTGATTACTGCATGGTGTCAGTTTGTGACAGTTAGTGTGGTGGGACAGTTACTGTTAGCCCCCTTTAGGTCTAGGATACCCCCCTAACCCCCCCAATAAAGTTTTAACCCCTTGATCACCCCCATCGCCAGTGTCGCTAAGCGATCATTTTTCTGATTGCTGTATTAGTGTCGCTGATGACTCTAGTTAGGGAGGTAAAAATTTAGGTTCGCCGTCAGCGTTTTATAGCAACAGGGACCCACATATACTCCCTAATAAAGGTTTTAACCCCTTGATTGCCCCCTAGTTAACCTTTTCACCACTGATCACAGTATAACTGTTACGGGTGACGCTGGTTAGTTCGTTTATTTTTTATAGTGTCAGGGCACCCGCCGTTTATTACCGAATAAAGGTTTAGCCCCCTGATTGCCCGGCGGTGATATGCGTCGCCCCAGGCAGCCTCAGATTAGCGCCAGTACCGCTAACACCCACGCACGCAGCATACGCCTCCCTTAGTGGTATAGTATCTGAACAGATCAATATCTGATCCGATCAGATCTGTATTAGCGTCCCCAGCAGTTTAGGGTTCCCAAAAACGCAGTGTTAGCGGGATCAGCCCAGATACCTGCTAGCACCTGCGTTTTGCCCCTCCGCCTGGCCCAGCCCAGCCCACCCAAGTGCAGTATCGATCGATCACTGTCACTTACAAAACACTAAATGCATAACTGCAGCGTTCGCAGAGTCAGGCCTGATCCCTGCGATTGCTAACAGTTTTTTTGGTAACGTTTTGGTGAACTGGCAAGCTCCAGCGGCCTAGTACACCCCGGCCGTAGTCAAACCAGCACTGCAGTAACACTTGGTGACTTGGCGAGTCCCATAAGTGCAGTTCAAGCTGGTGAGGTGGCAAGCACAAGTAGTGTCCCGCTGCCACCGAGAAGAAGACATACAGGCCCATCGTGCCCATAATGCCCTTCCTGCTGCATTCGCCAATCCTAATTTGGAACCCACCACTTCTGCAGCGCCCGTACTTCCCCCATTCACATCCCCAACCAAATGCAGTCGGCTGTATGAGAGGCAGTTACAAAAAAAAAGTGTAAAAAAAATATATATATAAAATAAAAATAAAAAATAGTTGTCGTTTTATTGTTCTCTCTCTCTCTATTCTCTCTCTATTGTTCTGCTCTTTTTTACTGTATTCTATTCTGCAATGTTTTATTGTTATTATGTTTTATCATGTTGGCTTTTCAGGTATGCAATTTTTTATACTTTACCGTTTACTGTTTTATTGTTAACCATTTTTATGTCTTCAGGTACGCCATTCATGATGCCTGCAGGTTTAGGTATCATCTTGGTATCATCTTTTCAGCCAGCGGTCGGCTTTCATGTAAAAGCAATCCTAGCGGCTAATTAGCCTCTAGACTGCTTTTACAAGCAGTGGGAGGGAATGCCCCCCCCCCCCACCATCTTCCGTGTTTTTCTCTGGCTCTCCTGTCTCAACAGGGAACCTGAGAATGCAGCCGTTGATTCAGCCAGCTGACCATAGAGCTGATCAGAGACCAGAGTGGCTCCAAACATCTCTATGGCCTAAGAAACTGGAAGCTACGAGCATTTCATGACTTCGCCGGATGTAAACAGCGCCATTGGGAAATTGGGAAAGCATTTTATCACACCGATCTTGGTGTGGTCAGATGCTTTGAGGGCAGAGGAGAGATCTAAGGTCTAATAGACACCAATTTTTTCAAAAAAGAGTACCTGTCACTACCTATTGCTATCATAGGGGATATTTACATTCCCTGAGATAACAATAAAAATGATTAAAAAAAAAAAAAAAATGAAAGGAACAGTTTAAAAATAAGCTAAAAAAGCAAAAAAATAATAAAGAAAAAAAAAAAAAAAAAAAAGCACCCCTGTCCCCCCCTGCTCTCGCGCTAAGGCAAACGCAAGCGTTGGTTTGGCGTCAAATGTAAACAGCAATTGCACCATGCATGTGAGGTATCACCACGAAGGTCAGATCGAGGGCAGTAATTTTAGCAGTAATTTTAGCAGTAGACGTCCTCTGTAAATCTAAAGTGGTAACCTGTAAAGGCTTTTAAAGGCTTTTAAAAATGTATGTATTTTGTTTCCACTGCACGTTTGTGCGCAATTTTAAAGCATGTCATGTTTGTTTTTTTGTGTGAAAAAAAAAAATGAAACACCCACCATTTTAATCTGTAGGGCATTTGCTTTAAAAAAATATATAATGTTTGGGGGTTCAAAGTAATTTTCTTGCAAAAAAAAATAATTTTTTCATGTAAACAAAAAGTGTCAGAAAGGGCTTTGTCTTCAAGTGGTTAGAAGAGTAGGTGATGTGTGACATAAGCTTCTAAATGTTGTGCATAAAATGCCAGGACAGTTCAAAACCCCCCCAAATGACCCCATTTTGGAAAGTAGACACCCCAAGCTATTTGCTGAGAGGCATGTCAAGTCCATGGAATATTTTATATTGTGACACAAGTTGCGGGAAAGAGACAATTTTTTTTTTTTTTTTTTGCACAAAGTTGTCACTAAATGATATTCAATGAGCTCAACATGCCTCTTAGCAATTTCCTTGGGGTGTCTACTTTCCAAAATGGGGTCATTTGGGGGGGGTTTGTACTGCCCTGCCATTTTAGCACCTCAAGAAATGACATAGGCAGTCATACACTAAAAGCTGTGTAAATTCCAGAAAATGTACCCTAGCTTGTAGACGCTATAACTTTTGTGCAAACCAATAAATATACACTTATTGACATTTTTTTTACCAAAGGCATGTGGCGCAATACATTTTGGCCTAAATGTATGACTAAAATTGAGTTTATTGGATTTTTTTTATAACAAAAAGTAGAAAATATGATTTTTTTTCAAAATTTTCGGTCTTTTTCCGTTTATAGCGCAAATAATAAAAACGGCAGAGGTGATCAAATACCATCAAAAGAAAGCTCTATTTGTGGGAAGAAAAGGACGCAAATTTTGTTTGGGTACAGCATTGCATGACCGCGCAATTAGCAGTTAAAGCGATGCAGTGCCAAATTGGAAAAAGTCCTCTGGTCCTTAGGCAGCATAATGGTCCGGGGCTGAAGTGGTTAAATCCTGCCTTTGATTGAAGTTTAGTGCTTCAGTGTTTTTCATGTGAGCCGTGTTCCTGCCTGATCCTGTGCATTGTTCCTGTGTCTTCTTCCTGTGACCTGTTCCCAGTACCCTGCTCCTTGCATTCAGTACTCCGTATACTGCTCTGCTCTCTTTGTTTCTGTCTAAGTCATGCCCCTGCCCTGCTCATGAACGGTCCCTCCATTTTGTACATAGTTAGGTGGTCTTTCTGGGTTGCTGCACGTTTATTTTGTCAATAATTAAATAAGTTAAACGTGCAATACCTCAATCCAATCAAATAATTGCCCTGTGGGTATCTGCCAACAATGATATGTGTCCTCACACCTAAAACCAAATAAATTCAAAGAAAAATTGTAGCGCTACCAAAATGAACATAAATGTGAAAATAAAGATAGAACTATATTTTTTATGGTGAAACAAACTTTACACAGTCATAACCCTTTGTGTATTGGCACCCTCTATTGAGGTGTATTACTATAATTTACCCAAATATGCAGTGATATTCATAAATAAATAATGTAATAAAAAAAAAAAAAATATATATCAAACGGGGATGATGCGACCCTGTGCACTCTATAAAATATATACGTTAAAACAGTTTAGCAAAACAGTCCAAATAAAGGCTTTAATTGTGCATATCTTCACTTTTTGACTTCATGCATAAATATAGATAGCAGTCCAAAACTGTTCAATCTTCCCTTTTAGTGCAGGCAGATACCCTGTGACTCCTCCACCAATATTCCTAGCAGCTCACTGTGACCTGGGAAATGTGTGTGTGCCGCTCAGGCTCGATAGGGAGGGGTTATGTAGACAATGCATCCGCAGCTACTGCTAGAGTGCTGACAGGGGATGGAGCCCGTCCTGGCTCCTGCAAAGGTTCAAGGAAAGAAGGGGTAACTCCCGGAAGTCACACATCTATGGTGTCCTGCTAGGATGAATGGAGTGACACCCTCAGCCTGGATTCCAACCAGGCCATGCCCCCAACACGTTTTACTCCATCCCCCGGAGCTTAACCATGGGGCATTCCTAACAGCGCACCTCTGTCCATAGACCTATATATTCATGTAGCACCCTCTACCAAAAGGTAGCTGCTAGTAAGGGTTATTTTACTAGGTTGTTCAGCACAGGCAAATTTAGGCAGGCCTATGCTGCAAGCTAGGCCTGTCTGTTTTGATCTGGGGGCTGGTTAGAGTAGCAATGGGTGTGACCACCTGTGCTCCAGTTCTGAGGCACCTCCCCTGCTTCCAGGGAGAATGTTCTGGAAGAGGAGGCTGGGCCTAGAGCTGGAGTGGCAGGCAGCACGTGTGGGAGCCCTGACCAATCCCTAACTGCTGTTGGCAGGGGGTAGGCCTCTTATATATGCTGAGGTGACAGGCTGTCAGAGAGGGGTAGTCGACTGGGTGACGTGAGGAATGGAGTGCTAGACAGCCGCAGGAGCACCCCCCCATCTGGGGGGGGGAGTGTAGCAATTGCAGGAGGAGGCCACGGTCATTGGCAATGTCACCACACGGTCGGTGGCAGAGAACTCCTGGAGCAGAGGGGCAGGAGAAGCTGTCGGAACACATGGTCTAGACAAGTTCCTCATCAAGGACTCAGGGCTGGAAGGTTGGTGAGTGTTACCACAGTGGAGGGCTGGAGGTGCCAGGGAATCTGGAAGGGAACTCTGCTTCTACACGGTCACTAGCAGAGTCTTTATCATGCACACGGTGGATGGTGAAGAGTCCTGGATCAGAGAAGAGACTGTGGGGAGCTGTGTTAAATCAGTGTGGCCGGCTGGCACATGGTTTGCAAGTTGGACTGGCTGGGAGCAGTAGTCCATTTCCTAGAACATAGACTTTAACCTACTAGGCCTCCGGGAAGAGGTTCTGCAGGCCTCAGGCCTAGTAGCAGCGAGTCACCAGAGCCAGTAGAAGGGTTAATTCAGAGTGAGTTCTTCTTACCCATTAGAAGAGGATGTGTTATATGTCAAATGCAATTACAAGTTGTGCAGGAGGAAACCAGTTGTGCAAGAGGAAGCAAGTTTTGGGCAGGAGGTGAAGGGATCTAAGACCATTACTTTTACACGGTCGAAAGTGATGTTTCTGTCCCTCACACAGTGAAGGCTGGAGAACTCTTAGGAACAGTAGTCTGCATGGAGATGCAGAGGGAGCAATAGTCTGCATGGAAATGCAGAGGGAGTAACAGTCTGCAGGGAGCTACAGGAGAAGATTTCTACTTAGTCAAGTATGCACATTCAATCTTCAGGCTCTAACTTTGATCAAAGTATATTGAAATCTGTAAATATGATGGCAATGATTAATTCTATGGGCATTCCATATCCCAATCTCTATTCAAGTTGTACCCCTCATTAAACCAACAAAAACAAAGTTTGCAAAAGACTGTTCATTGTCTCTTGAAAGGATGCATGAAGTCTGGCAGTGCGGTGATTTGGCGGATTGTTTGTCAGTAGTGCTAACACCATGGCTACATTCATATGTCATAAGCGCATTTGCCTTTTAATTTGGGATCAACATAAAAAATGTATACCTATATAATGCTGCGCTATCCAAATGTAATCATATGGTAATCGTACTAAATCCTAATTATTACTGACTGCAGTGGTGGTGAGATATTCCATTCCTATGTAAAAAATCTAGTGAACATAATAATACAATCTTATGCGATTAAAAGTTGTGATCGTAAACAATTAAAAATTGCAATCCTATTCGACACTCCCAATGACAACCTGTGTAACATACACTCCTCTATATACACATGTTGCATTCATATGCAATAGAGAAATTTGCAAGCCTGTGCGATAATTGCGATAAATTCGATAATTGCAGTGACAACCTGTAATTTACATAAATCTATATAAAAGTGCATCAATATATAATAATCGATATAGAAATAAAGTGACCCGTGTTTAAAGTGCTCTTGTGCCAAACTAATTCATGCATTAATCTGTGTCCACAGAATCGCAACATTAAGTCCATCCATAACTACTCCATTCTTCTGGTACTCATTGCAGATGATAAAACAGATGGTAAAACAATAAAGTGCTCATGTGAACTCTTGCGCTCCCCTTTGGTGTATGCGCTCACCTTAGAGCGTGTAACCTTGCACCTAAGCTTGGTCAAACCACGCTTTTAAACAACCTCTGGGTTTATGGTCACCATTCAGATCCTTGGATGGTTGCTTGCAACAATATTCATATGGAAAACAGAGGAAGCTGGATAGTGTATTACCGTTCTAAAAGTTTTATTCAAAATGACAATATTCCCTATATTCGGGTACTCACATTTAATAGGTGCTATGAGCACACCACTCTGTATCAAGCCAAACAAATCTAAGGACGCTGTATTGGTGTGTCCTCTCCCGCTCTGAGAACACTCCACTGTCTCACAAACCGTCCTGTCCCCTCCCCAACATGTGTCGATACCGGGAAATAACGTATCTTCCTCAGGGGGAATTCTCCGTAACATAAAAAATGGCTGCAGGTTCCAATGTAGAAAGACTCTCAAAGATGACAACTCAAATGGCCACAACTTTTCATTATTCCGCTCCTCTCATTTGGGATGTACGGTACTCAAAAGAACACAGAAGGAACCATCATCGTGCAACATGCATAAAAACTCTATATTTATTAAATAGCAACTTAAAAAGCACTCACATTGCAGGTGATCCGGGTGGAAGTGGGAGCAGGTACCTGTCGAAACCAGGTACCCCCCCACACACACACACACAAATAAATACATTTAGTGATGTAAAAAGAGGAGGTGTTCACTGGGGTCAAAGGTTAACCAACATCCTCAATATAATTTGTAAATTGACATAATACTACCTTGGGGCTTTAAAGGTAACCATAACATAGTATTCCAGTAAAAATAATTTTGTATTGTATTGGTAACAATTATAAAAGTATAAGAAAGTAAATTATGGATTATTGGCTTATAGTAAGGGTAGAAGGTGACATTCCTGCATAGTATTCATGTATTAATAATACCCAGGCATTGCTTAAATTCTATTTCCACATAACACGGCCTCTTGATTACCTTGTAGATAAAGAAATACCCAATGCATTTTAGTTTTTCCTTTTTTCAGGGGTGTAACAAAAAAGATACATACTATGTCTGCAACAAAATACAATCCATCAGTATATATCAGTAAGTAGCAAGGCATGGTAACATACTGTATACATATATATTTTTCTGTCACTCGTGGTTTGAACAAATGCCTTGTACGAAGCACATACACTCACTGGCCACTTTATTAGGTACACCTGTTCAATTGCTTGGTAACACAAATTGCTAATCAGCCAATCACATGGCAGCAACTCCATGTATTTAGGCATCTAGACCTGGTGAAGACAACTTGCTGAAGTTCAAACCGAACATTAGAATGGGGAAGAAAGGGGATCTAAGTGACTTTGAACATGGCATGGTTGTTGGTGCCAGACTGGTCTGAGTAATTCAAAATCTTCTGATCTACTGGGGTTTTCACCCTCAACCATCTCTAGGGTTTATACAGAGAATGGTCGGAAAAAGAGAAAATATCCAGTGAGTGGGAGTTGTGAGGATGAAAATGCCTTGTTGATGTCAGAGGTCAGAGGAGAATGAGCAGACTGGTTCAAGATGTTGGAAAGGCAACAGTAACTCAAATAACCACTCGTTACAACAAAGGTATGCAGAATACCATCTATGAATGCAGAACATATTGAACCTTAAAGCAGATGGGCTACAGCAGCAGAAGACCACACCAGATGCCACTCCTGTTAGCTAAGAACAGAAAACTGAGGCTACAATTCCCACAGGCTCACCATAATTGGACAATAGAAGACTGGAAAAACGTTGCCTGGTCTGATGATTTTGGATTTCAGTTGCGACATTAAGATGGTAGGGTCAGAATTTGGCATAAACAAGATTAAAGCATGGATCCATCCTGTCTTGTATCCACGGTTCAGGCTGGTGGTGGCGTTATGGTGGATATTTTCTTGGCACACTTTGGGCCCCTAAGTACCAATTGAGCATACCTATGTATTGTTGCTGACCATATCCATCCCTTTATGACTACAGTGTACCATCTTCTGGCTACTTCCAGCAGGATAATGCACCATGTCACAAAGCTCAAATCATCTCAAACTGGTTTCTCGAATGTGACAATGAGCTTGTTGTACTCCAATGGCCTCCACAGTCACTAGATCTCAATCTAATGGAGCACCTTTGGGATGTGGTGGAATGGGAGATTTGCATCATGGATGTGCAGCCGACAAAATCTGCAGCAACTGCGTGATGCTATCATGTCAATATAGACCAAAGTCTCTGAGAAATATTTCCAATACCTTGTTGAATCTATGCCAACAAGAATTAAGGCAGTTCTGAAGGCAAAAGGGGGTCTAACATGGTACTAGCAAGGTGTACCTAATAAAGTGGCCGGTTAGTAAATATCTGTAGTAGTAGTACTACTAGGGCTATATGTGCATTATACAAGGCATATAATTGTTACCAATAAAATACAAAATTAATTTTTTACTGGAATAATATGTTGTGGCTACCTTTAAAGTCCCAAGGGGGTATTATGTCCATATACATAAACAAACTAAGTGCCAAAGTGAAAAGTGAAACTTCATCTTTAGGGTGAAGTTCAGCTTTAAGCAGCCATTCTGCAGGAGGAGGAGCCAGCAGAGCTTAGAGAGTGGCACGTGTCACTGTTTCTCCCTAAGTATTAAAGTGTTACTAAACCCAGTAATATGAAAAAAGTTCCTCTGCACCCCCACAGTGCCCACAGCTTATAAATCTTCTTTTTACATTAAAATACTGCCATTGTATACCTTTTTGACTGATCTCTATACCACAGTCAGTGATAAACTGCACAGTCTCTCCAGTGCTGAGTTTTCAGGTAGGAGGAGATTTCCACTACAGCCTGTATACACGCCCACATGTGTGATGTCAATATCATGCGACCTGAACAGTTCAGCTGAAACAGGAAATGTTCTCTCCAGCAATAGAGACTAAACTGAGCATGTGCAGGATGGCTACCTGTATTATATGGCCTTGCCAAGATAGACAGTGCAGGAGGGAAGGATCTGTCCATATAGTGGGTCATTTACTATAGCGCCGAAAAATGATCCTGCAGTCCCAGGAAATAGCGCCCAATTAAGGCCAATTAAGACTTCAACTCCCAGAAACTGAGCGCTAATGCAAATGGAAAGCAGCGCTATATCCCGCAAAAATGCCTATCAGATCACATATGCGGGAATAGTGGTCAATGGGGCTCAAACCTGCAAAATCCAAAGTTCTCACTGAAGGCTTATATGCAAGTTCTTTGTCATAAAAAGTGTATGGGGACCCAGGTCCTGCCCCAGGGGACATGTATCAATTAGAAATGTTTTTTTAAAATGGCTGTTTTTTCAGTAGCAGTGATTTTAATAATGCCTAAAGTGAAACAATTATCGTGCCTGGGGGGGTGTCCTTAGTATGCCTGTAAAGTAGCGCACCTTTCCCATGTTTATTACTTTACCGCAGCAAAATGACATTTCTAAAGGAAAACATTTCATTCAAAATTGCTTGCGGCTGTAATGATTTGCTGGTTCCCGGCAATATAGAGTTAAAATCAAAGTAAAAACGGTGTAGGTTCCCCCCACTGGTCCATACCAGGTCCTTCGAGTCTGGTATGGATATTAAGGGGAACTCCACGCCAATTTTTTTCAAAAAATGGTGTAGGGGTTCCCCCCCCAAAATCCATACCAGACCCTTATCCGAGCATGCAACCTGGCATGCCTCAGGAAAAGAGGGGGGATGAGAGAGCGCCCCCCCTGGACCATTCCAGGCCACATGCCCTCAACATGGGGAGGTTGCTTTGGGTTCCCCCCCAAAGCACCTTGTCCCCATGTTGATGGGGACAAGGGCCTCATCTCCACAACCCTTGCCTGGTGGTCATGGGGGTCTGCAGGTGGGGGGCTTATCGGAATTTGGAAGCCCCCTTTAATTAGGCGGCCCCAGATCCCGGCCCCCCCCATGTGAATGGGTATTGGGGACATTGTACCCCTACACATTTGCCAAAAAAAGCAGTGAAATGTGACAAAACACAATAGCCTGTTTTTGACAATTCCTTTATTTAAAATGTCTTCTTCTTTCTCTGCTTCTTCCTCCGGTCTTCTCCATCTTCCTCCAGCTTCTTCTTCCCCCCCGCTTCTTCCTCTATCTCCCTCCGCTTCTTTCTCCGGTCTTCTCCATCTTCCTCTGGCTTCTTCTCCCTCTGGTCAGCCCTCCGGCCTTTTTCCTCCACAGCTCTCGCTGAACATTCAAAAAACGAACCTCCTCCAATGCTGCAATGGAGCGGGTGACGTGACTCCGAGACCCCGCCCCTTGTGACTTTACCGCATGGGGCATGATGGGTTAGTGATGTCACAAGGGGGCGGGGTCTCCTGATGACGTCATTCGGCGGCCACGTCCCATAGTTATATATGAAATGTGCGCTATGGAAGCGAAGAGATCGGCTGGCTGCAGCGTTGGAGGAGGGTCGTTGTTTTCATATTCAGCAGGTCGATGGCGGGAGCGGCGGAGGAGAAAGACCGGAGCCAGAGGAATATGGAGAAGACCGGAGGAAGAAGTGGAGGAAGATGGAAGACAAAGCGGGGGAAGAAGAAGCTGGAGGAAGGTGAAAACCGAAGGAAGACTGGAGTAAGGAGCGGGGGGAAGAAGAAGCTGGAGGAAGACCGGAGGAAGGAGCAAGAAAAGAAGAAGACATTTTAAATAAAGGAATTGTCAAAAAACGGCTATTGTCTTTTGGCACATTTCACTGCTTTTTTTGGTGAATGTGTAGGGGTACATTGTACCTGATACCCATTCACATGGGGGGCTGGGATCTGGGGGCCCTCTTGTTAAAGGGGGCTTCCAGATTCCGATAAGCCCCCCACCCGCAGACCCCTACAACCACCGGGCAAGGCTTGTGAGGATGAGGTACTTGTCCCCATCAACATGGGGACAGAGTGCTTTGGGGGGCTACTCCAAAGCACCCTCCCCATGTTGAGGGCACATGGCCTGGTACGGTTCTGGAGGGGGGGGCACTCTCTCATCCACCCCTCTTTTCCTGCGGCCTGCCAGGTTGCATGCTCGGATAAGGGTCTGGTATGGACTTTGGGGGGGGGGGGAACCTACGCTTTTTTTTTACTTTTTGGAGTGGAATTCTTCTTAAAGTCCATACCAGATCCGAAGGGCCTGGTACGCACTGGAGGGGGGGGGTCCCCACGCCGTTTTTTTCTCTTGATTTTTGAATAGCTGATTTCTTGACTTCCACACCATAATATTATTGAATAATTACATATCATTGTATGCATTTGAAGAGTTAAAATGATCGAATAAACCAAACTGATGTGCATTCGCTAATTATGCTGCTGAGTATGATGTACATGTATAGGAGGTGATACCATTGGTGGGATTGAAACTCAGGGCTTGAATCTTTGAAGGTAGCAGGGCATACCACTACGCTATGGAGCTGAGCACAATCATACATAGAAAATACCATTACTAATGTTTGATTCTTTTCATTGTATACAATAATGCTTTCCATTTGAGGCATTAATATTATGATACCAACCATGCTCATGTGCTATTGGGTAGGGATGAGCCGAACGCCCCCGGTTTGGTTCACACCAGAACTTATAATTTGTGTGAACATCGTTAAAGTCTATGGGACACAAACATGAAAAATCAAAAGTGCTCATTTTAAAGGCTTATACAGTTGCAATAAAAAGTATGTGAACCCTTTTGAACTTATTGAACCTAAAAAGTATGTGAACCCTTTTGGAATGATATGGATTTCTGCACAAATTGGTCATAAAATGTGATCTGATCTTCATCTAAGTCACAGCAATAGACAATCACAGCTTAAACTCTGCTTAAACTAATAACACACCAAGAATTAAATGTTACCATGTTTTTATTGAACACACCATGTAAACATTCACGGTGCAGGTGGAAAAAGTATGTGAACCCTTGGATTAAATAACTGGTTGAACCTCCTTTGGCAGCAATAACTTCAACCAAATGTTTCCTGTAGTTGCAGATCAGACGTGCACAAGGGTCAGGATTAATTCTTGATCATTCCTCTTTACAGAACTGTTTCAGTTCAGCAATATTCTTGGGATGTCTGGTGTGAATCGCTTTCTTGAGGTCATGCCACAGCATCTCAGTCGGGTTGAGGTCAGGACTCTGACTGGGCCGCTCCAGAAGGCGTATTTTCTTCTGTTTAAGCCATTCTGTTGTTGAGTTACTTCTATGCTTTGCGTCATTGTCCTGTTGCAACACCCATCTTCTTTTTAACTTTAGCTGGTGGACAGATGGCCTAAGTTCTCCTGCAAAATGTCTTGATAAACTTGGGAATTCATTTTTCCTTCAATGATAGCAATCCGTCCAGGCCCTGACGCAGCAAAGCAGCCACAAACCATGATGCCCCCACCACCATACTTCACGGTTGGGATAAGTTTTAGATGTTGGTGTGCTGTGCCTCTTTTTCTCCACACATAGTGTTGTGTGTTTCTTCCAAACAACTCAACTTTGGTTTCATCTGTCCACAGAATATTTTGCCAGTACTGCTGTGGAACATCCAGGTGCTCTTGTGCAAACTGTAAACGTGCAGCAATGTTTTTTTGTGGACAGCAGTGGCTTCATCTGTGGTATCCTCCCATGAAATCCATTCTTGTTTAGTGTTTTACGTATCGTAGATTCGCTAACAGAGATGTTAGCATATGCCAGAGACTTCTGTAAGTCTTTAGGCTGACACTCTAGGATTCTTCTTCACCTCATTGAGCAGTCTGTGCTGTGCTTTTGCAGTCATCTTTACAGGACGCCCACTCCTAGGGAGAGTAGCAGCAGTGCTGAACTTTCTCCATTTATAGACAATTTGTCTTACCATGGACTGATGAACAGCAAGGCTTTTGGAGATACTTTTATAACCCTTTCCAGCTTTATGCAAGTCAACAATTGTTAATCGTAGGTCTTCTGAAAGCTCTTTTGTGCGAGGCATCATTCACATCAGGCAATGCTTCTTGTGAAAAGCAAACCCAGAACTGGTGTGTGTTTTTTATAGGGCAGGGCAGCTGTAACCAACACCTCCAATCTCATCTCATTGATTGGACTCCAGTTGGCTGGCACCTCACTCCAATTAGCTCTTGAAGATCGCATTAGTCTAGGGGTTCACATACTTTTTCCACCTGCACTGTGAATGTTTACATGGTGTGTTCAATAAAAACATGGTAACATTTAATTCTTTGTGTGTTATTAGTTTAAGCAGACTGTGATTGTCTATTGTTGTGACTTAGATGAAGATCAGATCACATTTTATGACCAATTTGTGCAGAAATTTATATCATTCCAAAACGGTTCACATGCTTTTTATTGCAACTGTATGCAAGTTATTGCCATAAAAAGTGTATGAGGACCTGGGTCTTGCCCCAGGGGACATGTATCAATGCAAAAAAAGTTTTAAAAACTGCAGTTTTTTCAGGAGCAGTGATTTTAATAATGCTTAAAGTACAACAATAAAAATTAAATATTCCCTTAAATTTCATGCGTGGGGGGGTGTACTTAGTATGCCTGTAAAGTAGCGCATCTTTCCCATGTTTAGAACAGTACCACAGCAAAATTACATTTCTAAAGGAAAAAATGTCATTTAAAACTGCTTGTGGCTGTAATGTATTGTCAGATCCTGGCAATATAGATAAAAATCATTGAAAAAAATGGCGTCAGTCGTCCCTCGTGCCCCCCCCCGAGTCCATTACCAGGCCCTAGTATGAATATTAAGGGGGACCCCACATCAAAATTAAATTCAAATCAAAAATTGCGAGGAGGTCCCCCCAAAATCCATACCAGGCCCTTCAGGTATTAAGGGGAACCCTGTGTCAAAATTTTTTTAAAAATTGGCGTGAGGGTCCCCCCTCCCAAAATCCATAGCAGACCCTTATCCGAGCTCGCAACCTGGCAGGCAGCAGGAAAAGAGGGGGGACGAGAGAGTGGCCCCCCTCCTCCTGAACCATACCAGGCCACATGCCCCCAACATGTGGAGGGTGCTTTGGGGTCCCCACAAGGGCCTCATCCCCACAACCCTTGCCCGGTGGTTGTGGGGGTCTGCGGGTGGGGGGCTTATCGGAATCTGGAAGCCCCCTTTAATAAGGGGGCCCCCAGATCCCCCCCTATGTGAATGGGTATCTGGTACATAGTACCCCTACACATTACAAAAAAAAAGCAGTGAAATGTGACAAAAAACAATAGCCGTTTTTTGACAATTCCTTTATTGTAAAATAGCTCTGAGGGGTCTTCTTCCCCGAGCCGTGTCTCCCGCCATCTTCTCCTGGTGCTGTCTCTCTTGCCGTCATCTTCTGTCGCTGTCTTCTGTCGCCATCTCTCCCGCCACCGCCTACTTCTCCCGCTGCTGTGTTCTTCCTCCGTTGTGTTGTCCCCCGCTGTCTGGCATCTCTTACACAACTATCGGGCGTGACCATATCTGTTGACGTCACGCGCAGAGCCCGTCCCTTTATTTTCTGGAAAAAGGGGGCGGGCTTTCTGTGTGACATCAACGGATGGTCATGCCCCATGGCTGTGTAAGAGATGTCAGACAGCGACAACACAACGGAGGAAGATGGCGTGGGAGGAAGAACACGGCAGAGAGGAAGAACACGGCAGTGGGAGAAGTAGGCTGTGGCGGGAGAGACGGCGACAGAAGATGGCAACAGAAGATGGCGGCAAGAGAGACAGCACCATTAGAAGATGACAGCGGGAGAAACAGCTTGGGGGAGAAGACCACTCAGAGCTATTTTACAATAAAGGAATTGTCAAAAACCAGCTATTGTCTTTTGTCACATTTCACTGCTTTTTTTGGTGAATGGGTAGGGGTACAATGTACATATCCTACACTGCAAATCAGCAGCACCTCCTCTTTGCTAAAGAGGGACCTCGCCATGTCCACCTAGATGGAGATCGTGACCAGCACAGGAACTTCCGAGTGATTACAATGACTCATTTCCAGGCCAGAAGGTGAAACCACACTCTTTTGATCGCAGCTGCGAATATTTGATCGCAACCGTGATTAGACTTTTTTATCTTTGTTTATTTGCAGATATGCAAATCTGTATTTCTACATATGATATTTGAAGGTAAACTTAAGGGAGTTTGATAAGAAATGGTGTCCCTGGGATAGCAATAGGTGAATTACAAAGACAAAGGCCCAGTTTGAGCCCTGGTTCACACTGACAGCGGGAGGAAATCGTTCAAGTTCAGCTGAGCTCACACAATTTCATTCCTGCATGTCAGTCCCAACTGCGGGGGGGAATTTCAGAGACATTTGTGCAGGTTTCTGTACTGATGTCAATAAAAATCACACCCCGAAGTCGCCAAAAAGTAGTACAGAAACTACTTTTGGAAATTAGAATGGTGCAGTTGCCACCGATATGACATGTCAAATCGCACCAATGTGAACCAGGGCTGCTATATACATAGGCGTGCGCAAGGGGTGTGCCAGGTGTGCCTGGGCACACCCTAATCCTGTGGTTGGCAACCCGCCAGTGACTGGCAGGTGACAGGTAAACTGCAATCCTTCCTTGCTGACCCTCAGAACCTGGACAGGAGAGGCGGCGGGGGTGGAGTTTAGTGGAATCGATCTGTATTTTCCTCCTGCAGCAGCTGAAAGTAGGCTTCTCCTCCTCTCCCTCTCAACATTCAGCTGCCACAGGAGGAAAATACAGGGGATCTGTACCAATATATGCCACCCCCGCCATCCCTCCTGTCCCTGTTCCTCTTCCTTCTGTTGCCCGGGTCCCTGGCTCCCCCTTTCTCCCATTGTTTCAGGATGGAGAGCGGGGAAGAGGCCGGTAAATATGTCAAACGCATATATGTGTTGGAGCTTTGGGGTGCACACCCTAATGCAATAGGCTGCGCACACCTATGGCTTTATATAAAGATTCCACCTTTATCATTTACTTGCAGGTGTGCTGAAGAGATTTTTTTGTGGTGCACAAATACATATAGAAATTATAAGATATAGAAGATATTGCACTTCCCCAAAACCACCACCCCCAAAACTAATTAAAAAGAAAAAGAGAAAAAAAAACAACAAAAAAAAAACAAACAAGCTCAATAATGTACTTTTATTTTGCCAGCAGAAACACAATTATGTACATTCATTTACTAGCTTCAAAAAAATGTCTACAGGATATATGGTGCTACATTTAGCAAAACAGTTAGCAATTGGGTTTTAAGGGCCCTGCTCATAGGAACTTACAATCTAAAATTTGTCTAAACCTTACAGTGGACACAGCTTTACTTTTAGTGTACAACAGGCAAAACATCACATTTTTATCTGCAAGATTATAGAAATATATAACAGTCATTATTCTTACAAAGCATTTCAACATAATATAAAAAAAGTTCACCATATAACACCCACCACCAGGCCACAATCCACACACATACATACATAGGTGAGTATGTTCTGCTGGAAGCTGCATTTCTGTGTACATGATTAAGCAATGAGATCAAAGAGTAGAAGGTCAGCACATGCTCCCAAACCATGTTTGCATGGTCATACAGGAACAATACACACACAACATTGACAACATGGCCACATAATCCACTTCTGATTGAAAAAATGCACAAGAATTTCAGCAAACAGCCCTAGTTGGGCATTTGTCAATATGCACAATATCAGTCCTTCTCCCCCACAAATCACAGCAAGAAACCTGGCCTTCTCAGACCAAACAACCCCCCCCCCCCCCCACTGCAGCCCTTTATATAAGGTAGGTTGTATTGTTAGCACACTGACACACGTCCAATAGAAGTACACGCCCACGAGTATCTTTCAATCTGTCTCTTCGTGTATGTCTAAAGTGATTGTACCTGATGGGCAGGAACACATAATAGTATAATACTATTTGCAACTGTGTTAGCCCTTGGCTATGTGCATCAAATCTCCAACTAAAGATCCAAGTCCATTTGCATGCACATAAACAAAGCAACAGTTTTCTAAACATATGTACCTGTGCAGTGTAAACCCTACAATTTTAAATGTCCAAGTCCCTGGGCATGATTAGTGCTAACAAACATTAACATCCCTGGCTGTAATGAGCTTCCGATATAAAGTCCAAAACTAACTTTCTTGACAGACTCCATGGCAGACTACGTGTGGGTTAACCCCACCTCCTCTCCAATGTTATAGGACCCCACTCCCATGAATTTGAGCTCACCACTAGAGACTGTGTTCCTTTTTTGTCCTCCTCTGTGGACCTACAAACAATGTACTTACGTTTTTCGGGTGTCCAAATCGATTGAGGTTGTTGCTGGGCATACATCCTAGCGATGTGAAGATAGCCCAGGGCCCAGCCATGGGTGGGTGTTCAGCTCCAGGCCCCTATGTCCAGTGGTGGGGACAGCCTTTCTTATGCCCAGGCAAGGAAGCGGTGGATCGGTTGGCAGGTCTGAAGATTTATCTTTCCTCCATGACAGAAAGATTTTGTATGTGACCATCTGTCTCCCCCTTACGTCCAGTCACTGCATTGTGCATTCCTTTCTCCTAGGACGAGTGAGTGTTGCTACAAAGCTGTAGTAGTCACCTATTCGTCCACCAGGTTGCCATGGACAGGTCACCGCCTCCATGTGGCCAGCCCTCACGCTCTAGGTGTAAGGGGTGTGAGAATGGGGGGCCAGGTCCACACTGGTATGGACATATCCCCTAATGTCATGTTTTGTTTGCCCTTCTCCTTTTAGCCCTTCCAGGTCGGACCATCAGTTTACTGTCCAAAATGACAGGGACCTTGCCAGGCCGCAACATCAACCTTCCTCATTCAGGTCCAGACTTGACTCTCCGTCTAGGACCCACCAGCAGAGGAGATGTTCCCATTCCTCCTCCAGACAGAGGAGATGTTCACATTCCTCCGCCAGTAAACGCACCCACCACCGTGACAGCTGCTCTGATCGCAGAGCCTGCTGGGGATGTGAGACATGAGTCCCGGAGGGCAAGTCACTGTGTGATTAATGTTATGCCCAGGCGGTTGGGGAAAAAGAGATGGAAAACCAACAAATGGAGTCTCTTGTTAAGCGTATGGTGCAGCAATCCCTAAAGGAGTGGGATACAACCTGCACGCAGAACCAGTCCACCACTCTATCTGGCTCCCTGGCTGACAATGCCCAGGAGTATCCAGGCCCATTCCAGCCTTATAATGCCTCCCCTGGCTCTTCAGATAGCAAATTGGAGGGAGATGGTTTTGTTGGTGGCTTCGGCTTCACCCTTGTTTCCCCACTAATTAAGACGGTCAAAGAGGCCCTTAAGTGGGAAGATCCTTCCACTCCTCCGGCTAAGCAAAGAAAGTTCTTTAAGCACCTGGGGAAGGAACGTTCCATCTTCCCAATCCTTTCCGAATTGAAGGATATCATTGACAAGGAGTGGAGTAAGATAGACAAGAAGACTTCTATGTCAAGCAAAACCTCCAGATTATACCCCTTCAAGGCAGAGGAAGTGAAATATCTGGAAAATGCACCTCTTGTAGATGCAGCATTGATGCGACTGGCCAAACACGTCACTCTTCCTTTAGAGGACACTGTATCCTTCAAGGATGACTTGAGAGGAGAATAGACCAAGACCTCAAGAGAATTTACGGAAAATATGAAAAAAAAACAGGGAACGGTGAGAGAGTGGGAAAGGAACCCCGAGGGGCTGGAGAAAGGATTCTTTAAAGAGGAACACCCAAATAATGCAGAAATATTAAATAGAATTTTTTATTAGAAAAAACAAAAATTACGGTATGGCTTGTAAACCCACCTTGGCCCTCGCGGCTACGTCCAAGGCTATGGAAGCCTGGACAGAAAATGTAGTCTCTGTGCTCAAGGGCGTTTCAGAAGATCTGGCCAGGGACTCGGTAGTCCAGGGATTGAAACCAGCAGTGGCCTTCCTGGGGAAGCTTCTATCGATCTGATCCACCTGTTGTTTATAAAATATGAAAGATTTATCTACCATCCAACAACCTGTGCAGCCAGGCGATTGGCTAATCTAAATCGACTTAAAAGATGCCTATTTTCATGTGCCTGTGGCAGAAGAATTCCACAAATACCTCCAGTTCAGAGTCGGTCAAGAATATCTACAGCTCACTTGCCTCCCTTTTGGGTTGACAACCTCACCTCAAGTCTTTTCAAAAAGTTCTTCTGGCCATAGTGGCCCTCATCAGAACAAAAGGGATACGTTTGTACCACTATCTCGAAGACCTCCTGCTACTGTCCCAAGACAAGAAGCAGCTATTGATCCACAGAGAGCTGGTTATCATCACACTGCTCGAGTTTGGTTGGCTCCTAAACTTAGAGAAAAGCCATCTGGAACCAGTTCAGCGCCTGGTATACCTAGGGGCCCATTTCGACACCGTGGAAAGCACCATCTCTCTCCCAGTGGAGAAGATCCCAGTCATCTGAGGGAGAATCTCACAGGCTCCGAGCTCCTCATGCCTAAATGCCTCACAGTGCCTAAAAATTATCGGCACGAGGTTACTTTCCAGACAGGGTTTCACCGTCAGTGGAGCTTAGGGGACGGCAATCAGTTCATTCACATAACCTCAATGATGAGGAACAGCCTCTTCTGGTGGCTTCAGCGCAGAAATCTGCTCACCTGCCACTCCGCTGCCCCCTGCTCATGGGTCACAGTCACAACCGATGCCAGCGGTGCTGGTTGGATAGCCCTTTGCGGGTCAGAACTTGCTCAAGGCAAAGGGGATGCACGTCTTCACAACCCAGGCTCAAACATCCGGGAACTATGGGCAGCCTGTTGTGCAATTCAATTTTTCACTCATTTCCTGAAAGGGGAGTCAGTTTTACTGAAAATGGACAACACCACAGCGATCTCTTATGTGAAGAGGTAAGGGGGCACTCGGAGCTCCACACTGCTCCAAGAAGTTGAGCCCATTGTGTCCTGGGCTCAGAAAAACCTGACCAATATTTCAGCGGTCTTTTTCCCCGGAGTCCAGAACATCCAAGCGGACTTCCTGTTTCGCACACAGTTAGACAACAAGTGGTCTCTTCATATGCAGACGTTTGAATAGATCCTGTCCTCGGGAGTCAATCCCAAAGTAGACCTATTTGCATACCCCTGTAACTTCAAAATCAAGAAGTATTACACTTGGGGCTGTTGCAGCCAGGCCTTTGGAGTGGACGCACTGACAGATCAGTGGAGCTTCAACAGGGCATACACCTTTCCCCCCGCTTCCGATCATTCTCCAGTTCTTACAGAGACTCCAAGCAGAAGCAGTCGAGGTGGTAGTGATTGCACCTTACTGACCGAACATGCCATGGTTTCCCCTCCTGACCCAGCTCAGCTTCTGGGACCTGGTGCCTCTTCCTACCACGCTGGATCTTCTTTTTCAGGGGGCAGTCCTGCACTCGTGTCTGGCGTCACTAAGACTGATGGTCTGGTTCTAGAGAGGGAAAGGCTGCAATTTTTTGGGTGCGCTTCAAGTGTGATTTCTATCCTCATGAGCTTGGGAAAATCGAGCATGGATAAAGTCTATGAGAGGATATGGGCCAAGTTCGTTGAATCCTTATCCACTACGGGCAGATCGTTCAGGGATCCAGGAGTCCAGGATATCCTCGACTTCCTCCAATCTGGCCTAGATCTGTCTCTACTAATCAGCTCTCTCAGAGTTCAAGTCTCAGCTCTGTCAGCCTTCTCCGGAACATCATGGGCGGTTAACCCTTTAATCCGACAGTTCTTCCATGGGATGACAAGACTCAGGCCCCAAGGAAGACCAAGATTCCCCAAATGGGATCTTCCTCTTGTTTTTGACTCGCTGACTGTTCTCAGGATCTGCTCCGCTTTCTATCAAAGATTTTTTTTGCAAAAGTTGCTTACCTAGTCGTCATCACTTTGGCCAAAAGGGTTTCGGAGATCGGGTCCTTGGGTCATGAAGAACCTTTCCTGACTTTCTTTCCAGACCGAGTGGTCCTCATCCCTATGCTCGGCTCAAACCCGAAAGTTACTTCAGTGTTCCATGAGAACCAAGAAATTGTCCTACCTACATTCAGGACCCCGGGGTCCTCTGAAGTTCATCCTCTGGATGTAGGCGAAATACTGAAGGAGTACTTGCAAGTTACTTCCTCCTTTAGACGGTCCCTCTACCTGTTTATCTTGCACTCAGGCAGTAACAGAGGGAAGTGAGCTTTGTCCAGAACGATTGCGTCAAGGATCATGCAGTACATCCAGCAAGCCTATAGGGCCAAGAGCTTGGCTCCTCCAGAGGCGGTGACGGCATATTCCACCAGGGGTATGGTGGCGTTGTGGGCAGCAGCCCGGCATGTGGCTCCAGATGTCATCTGTAAAGCGGCAACATGGGCCTCCATTAATACCTTTATGTCGCATTATTGCATAGAGCCTGCGTCTCTATCTTCTGTGAACTTTGGTTTAAGAGTCCTGTCAGTTGATGGGCTAAATAAAATTTCTTTTGATCAGCATACCCACCCGTGTGGTTTGCTAGTTATTTCCCACATGTAGTCTGCCATGGAGTCTGTCAGGAAAACTGAAAATGTATTATCAATACTTACCGTAATTTTCCTTTCCTGATGGACTCCATGGCAGACGGAGTTCCCACCCATTGATCAAAGAGTTGGCTAGTAACAGAACTCAGTCTCTAGTGGTGAGCTCAAATTTATGGGAGTGGGGTCTTATAGCATTGGAGAGGAGGCCAGGGTAATCCACACATAGTCTGCCATGGAGTCCATCAGGAAAGGAAAATTACGGTAAGTATTGATAATAAATTTTCCGTTTTCTTATATTAGAGACTATTTCGACAGATGACAAATAAGTTGCCAGCACGTCTTTGGATTGTGATGAGAAACCCACACAGGGAGAACATATAAACTTTGACACAAGCATTAGCATGTTGGGGAATTGAACCAGCAACCCCAGTGCTGCTAGATAGAATTACTACCCTCTTAGCCAGCAGGCAGCCTCACACATGTTCTCTGCATCTCTGTGATGTGAACCAGCCCTAAGTCCATAGCCATGCTCAGTGTCACAAGCAATATACAATACAGAGCTCTTTTGCACAGGGGAGGGCGGGCATTAGCGGTAAAGCGGCGCTATTTTTAGCAACGCTTTACCGTCGTTTTAGCGGCGCTATTTGCCGAAAAAGGGTTAGAACCGCCCACAAAGTGCCACTGCAGCGGCGGTTTGCTTTCAATGGACAGGGGCGCTTTAGGAGCAGTGCATACACTGATCCTACAGCGCTGCAAAGATGCGGCTTGCAGGACTTTTTTTACCGTCCTGGAATCGCACCACTCCAGTGTGAAAGCCCTCGGGCTTTCACACTGGAGAGACAGGAGAGGCCCTTTACAGGTGTTATGCAGGTGCTATTTTTAGTGCTGTAGCACCTGTAAAATGCCTCAGTGTGAAAGGGGTCTCAGCATTGGGATGCCTGCCTTTAAACTTACATGAACTGTAATGGCATCCCAGTCTTAGTCCGTAGGGTTCATTATTGAGTTGGCCCACCCTTTGCAGCTATAACAGCTTCAACTCTTCTGGGAAGGCTGTCCACAAGGTTATGGAAAGAAGGGAAGGGGTCAAGGAGAGGCCCCCTAAAAAAGATGGTCCGCTCAAGAACAACCAATTGAACCTAAAAAACTTTAATGTGTCATAATACTAAGTAGAAACATAATCCACAACCATGTGTATTTAAAAAATAGGGCAAAAAGTCCTATTATGTGCTGGTGGCCACCGCAGACATTACACATACATCATACGTTCATGCACTCACACTCATCAATTAAAGTCCCTGGAGACCCGGGTCTATACAATTTCCATGGGATTCCAGAGCCGGATTGGCTATATCAGTGGTAGACTTTGGTCCCTCTTAGATAAAGTGCGAGTGCTAATGAACAACAAAGATCCCTTCGGATGTGCGCCAATAGCTGGTTAAACATATATATGTGTCATACGACAGGAACCAAGGAGGTAAAAATGTCCCGGTTGTGTGGTGAACAATTTCAACTCAAGCAAACTCACATAGAGGGCATTGAAGATAGACGGAAATTGGCCATAAATAAGGTGCCTCATATATGTAAGAGTACATTTTAGCTCACCGTCTGACGTCTTCAATGAAGGAAAAGCAGAGCCCAACAGAGTTGCTGATAGCCTCGTTCGTGTAGGCTGAGGATACGTTCATGCGGCACATAGACTTGCTATGGACATAAGCGGCTACTTCCGGGTATCCTCCGACAGGAGGTATGGTGAGTCACAGGGTTCAAACTATTGATGTTTCATACCCAGTGATATATACAGTCCGAGGAGACGCTCAGCGTCCGTGTTCACCACGGGGGCTTCACCTGATGTCCAAGATCCGATCAAGGTCGTCTAAAGTGTTCACATCCAGTTTGAGGATATCATTGTTGAGGTGTAAGAGTCTGTGTGCCACCTGCACATGGGTCAAAAGCTGAGCGCTTTCGCTTGTTTCCAAGCTTCTTCAGAAGCTCTGAAGAAGCTTGGAAACAAGCGAAAGCGCTCAGCTTTTGACCCATGTGCAGGTGGCACACAGACTCTTACACCTCAACAATGATATCCTCAAACTGGATGTGAACACTTTAGACGACCTTGATCGGATCTTGGACATCAGGTGAAGCCCCCGTGGTGAACACGGACGCTGAGCGTCTCCTCGGACTGTATATATCACTGGGTATGAAACATCAATAGTTTGAACCCTGTGACTCACCATACCTCCTGTCGGAGGATACCCGGAAGTAGCCGCTTATGTCCATAGCAAGTCTATGTGCCGCATGAACGTATCCTCAGCCTACACGAACGAGGCTATCAGCAACTCTGTTGGGCTCTGCTTTTCCTTCATTGAAGACGTTAGACGGTGAGCTAAAATGTACTCTTACATATATGAGGCACCTTATTTATGGCCAATTTCCGTCTATCTTCAATGCCCTCTATGTGAGTTTGCTTGAGTTGAAATTGTTCACCACACAACCGGGACATTTTTACCTCCTTGGTTCCTGTCGTATGACACATATATATGTTTAACCAGCTATTGGCGCACATCCGAAGGGATCTTTGTTGTTCATTAGCACTCGCACTTTATCTAAGAGGGACCAAAGTCTACCACTGATATAGCCAATCCAGCTCTGGAATCCCATGGAAATTGTATAGACCCGGGTCTCCAGGGACTTTAATTGATGAGTGTGAGTGCATGAACGTATGATGTATGTGTAATGTCTGCGGTGGCCACCAGCACATAATAGGACTTTTTGCCCTATTTTTTAAATACACATGGTTGTGGATTATGTTTCTACTTAGTATTATGACACATTAAAGTTTTTTAGGTTCAATTGGTTGTTCTTGAGCGGACCATCTTTTTTAGGGGGCCTCTCCTTGACCCCTTCCCTTCTTTCCTTACATATGTTCTTATGGTCCATTGAACAACTATCTGATAGCTAGCCAGCTACACACCATTGATGTAATTAACCAATGATATGGGTGACACCAAAGATATATTAGTGTGATTAATTACCTCAGTGGGGGGGTAAATCCCTTCCCCCCACCTGTCACCCCAGAACCTATTGCTGGATGACTTTAAGGTGTCCTCCCCTCCCCCTTTTTCTTCATTGTCCACAAGGTTAGAAGTGTGCCTATGGGAATGTTTGACCATTCTTTCAAGTGCATTTGTGAGGTCAGGCACTGATGTTGGATGAGAAGGCCTGGCTTACAGTCTCTGCACTAATTCATCCCCAAGGTGTTCTGTTGTGTTGAGGTCAGGACTCTGTGCAGGCCAGTCGAGTTCCATAAAGACATGGATGAGTGAGTTTGGGGTGGAACTTGACTGGCTGCACAGAGTTCTGACCTCAACCCAATAGAAAACCTTTTGGCTGAATTAGAGCAGAGACTGCGAGCCAGGCCTTCTCAGTGCATTCTCAACATCAGTGCCTGGCCTCACAAATGCACTTCTGGAAGAATGGTCAAACATTCCCATAGACACACTAAACCTTATGGACAGCCTTCCTAGCCTCCCCAGAAGCTGTTCTAGCTGCAAAGGGTGGGCCAAATCAAATTTTAACCCTACAGACTAAGACTGGGCTGCCATTAAAGTTCATGTGTGTGTAAAGGCAGGTGCCACAATACTTTTGACTAGATAGTGTATCTGGCAAGATTTACAATGGTGGTGGAACCCTCCTACACATAAATACTACATTTAGACATAGTCTTAGGACCTGGGAGATGAGACAACATCTCTACATGAAGTGACATGTTTGGGATTCAAACCCAGACGTTCAGGGACGCTAAGTAGAAGTTCTAACCTCTAAGCCACGGAGCTGCCACATGTGAAAACCTCCGACACATAAATACACATAAATACTGCATTTCTTTGGACATACAAGTGATGGAATTACATTACTCAAGAGTTATTTTTCGTGATTTATTCTGTGATATTTGGTGATTCTTTGTGGGTCAGTGTAGAATAGTGATACTACCCTCAAATTTTTGGGAATTACATTTTGATTTCTGATGTTGGTACACAAATCACATTTTTTGGGCTCAAATTATGATTATTTGGAAATAATAAAAAGCAAAAAAAATTGTGACTCATTTTAAATTTGCATCAGCAATGGTATTGTTTGTGGATTGTAAAGACACCTGTGTGAGTTTGGGTAAAGATTGTTATGAGATGGAGAGTAACAAGTGAAAGTTACAGAGATAAATATATTTTACCAAAACATCAACACATTCCACATTCTAGCATTCTTAAAAACAAAATATTTGAAGTAGAAGCAACAATGTTGCAAAGGAAAATTTATTTCAGAGAAAGATACATTTCATTTCAACATTAAAAGGATTTATTTGTGAAAGTTACAATTGTTCCATAAGAATCAATGGCTAAAACTTGCATTGGACTATAATAGCGCCGATTTTCACTTCCAAAAAATGCTCTTTAACACAGCGCTCATTTTCGTATTTACTATAGCGCCATGTAAAAAAAGACACTGGAGCTAAAATGAGAGCTATTTGCAGGTCTGAGCATGCTCAGTTTTGTTGGCACCTAGTTGTATAAAAACGGGGAATTCATCTCTTCTCAGACTTTTAAAGATATTTCAGTGTAGAAATCACTTTTTAACACAGTTTAAAAGCAGATTGTCTTATAATAATATAATGCATATTTCAGTACCATTTAGGCAATTATATCATGTTCTAAACATTATTTCCATATGCAATTCTCCAGGTTTTAGTAGACTAAGGGTTTGGGCGCTATTTGGTTTCAGGGAACTATAGTAAATTAGATTTTGGGAGTATTTTCTCACCAGCACTATAGTGAATACCATTTTAGCACTAATTAGCGCTGCGGCACTATAGTAAATGACCCCCATAGTGTCAAAGAGCCTTTTTACACAATGCAGAGGATTAGCCACTTAAGTTCCACAGTTAGTATAACGAGCATGCTATTCTGCATATACAGACAGATTTTAGTGTTGTGGGTTTAGTAACACTTTAATAGTTACTATGAAAATATTTTACTCATATTTAGCATTGGAAAAAATTTAGAACAGACAAATGTGAGAATCAATGTTTATTTGTAAGGCGTAAATTTGCAGCATTTTGTCTAGGTGGCAGGATAAGAACTTGCTACATATCTTTTTCCATTTCCATAGAATGAATTAGTCCATGTGTAAGTTTGGATTGGCACAGAATGACCATTAAATCGGACGATACACCTTCAAGACAAACAAAAAGTTAAAAGTAATAAGATGCAAACAGTCCTTGGATGAATAAAGGTTGGTATGACTATGCAAAGTTTATACTTGACCGCTAACACAAAGAGCACCATATGTGATGAGGTTAAAAAGTAGATCCTGCTGCAGTTGTTTGTTGGTTTTTTTTTTGGAGTTTTAGATAGAATGGGAAAGGATTAGAACCCCTCTCAAGTTTTTACTTCTATCCCTATTCTATCTTTGGAGTGATTTTCCCTCATGTACATCCCCTGTGACAATGGTACTACTAGACAGGAAGTGAGGGAAAAATCTCCAACAGGGCCATAAAACAAAAATAAAAATCTGTCTGGGGTTCTAGCCTTCTCATAATATATATTTTTTTATTTCTGTCTGTTGCCTTCACTTTTGAAGCAAAGTAAAAAATTGGCAGATTTGAATACCTCCTCACTCTTTTCCAACCCTCCAAAAATTGTTTGGACATACAGTTTAGACCTGTGTCAACATACAAGTCTATGGGAATGTAGAACCCCTTTGAAGCAGGTCAAATGCAGGTCAAAGGATGTCAACTGCAGATCAAACACACCTGTCAGTCAATACTGATTGCAGAAGAATCTCCAATAAATGTTATACTGATGGCACTGACGCAAACACAAAGGGGGTTATTTACGAAAGGCAAATCCACTTTGCACTACAAGTTCACTGCAAGGGCACTTGAAAGTGCACTTGGAAGTGCAGTCGCTTTAAATCTGAGGGGTAGATCTGAAATTAGTGGAAGCTCTGCTGATTTTATCATCCAATTATGTGCAAGCTAAAATGCTGTTTTTTATTTACCTTGCATGTCCCCCTCAGGTCTACAGCGACTTTACTTCCAAGTGCACTTTCAATGCAATTTCAAGTGCACTTGTAGTGCTGCGTGGATTTGCCTTTGATAAATAACCCCCAAAGCTTCTTGACACAGGCTTTTAAAGGTAAATAACCTGCATTAAACATATCCTAGCTGCTTTTGTACTGTAGTAGCAAAGTGCAAATCAGAAACACAAAATACTTACCGCTTGTTAGGACGAGTTACATAACACAGTGTGTACATTGCTATATCAAACTCAGGACTGGATCCCATAAAGAAAGATCCTAGGGGTTTCAAATAGGTGGACCATTTGAACTGGAATGAAAACACATCAGGATAACTTGTCCACTAAAGAAAAAAAAAAAAAAGAAATAAACACAAATGTAACTTATTTTGTCAGTTTTACATAGAACCTTATGCATTCTAATGATTTTGCTAAGTGCTTTAATTCCATAGTTTTCATAATTTTGCATAATCATTCAACAGATCCATTTTACATAAATATATTTCCTAACAACTTCTACTGACATATCTTCTTTTTTTCATGGATCGTTATTTATATTAATCTATGTTGAAATGTCTCCACGTAGTGGATTTTCTGCTAACTACATGCCAAGTTAGTAACTGTCATACTTTGCAAGCAGCAGTAGGATGAGACCATGAGATGGAACTAACAGAAAATATAACAGCTATGATTCTTAAAATGTACACAACATCCAATATAGAGGAAGCTAATGACCCCGCAGGCATGGTCTGAGTTTCCTGTTATATGGGGGTCTATTCTTTTTATACATTTTTTTTCTAACACATTCTTAGCTAGGAAAGGAAAAGAGTCAACTTTGGAAATAATATTCATTATCTGTATGGTTCTATAGTAATACCTAATACTTTTAAGAGTATTTTAAGAGTCTTAAATTTTCTCCTGTCGTCTGTTGAGAATCTTCACATTTTTTTCTTTGTGGCCAGGCAGAAACTATTGTATGGACACAAGGCTCAAGTCACAAAAAAAAAAAAAAAAAAAAAAAAATATAAATAAAAATGTTTATTTGAAGAAAAAAAAGTGACAGCTATTTTCAGTAGAGTCAATGAGAATTGACTCTAGACAAATGTTATAGTTACGTAGCTTACAATCTACTGTAAACTGATGACTGTGGGATAATGATCCCCATAGTACCTGGCAAAAAAGGATATGCACAACTGGGAGTAGTAAAATAAAAAAAATGAAAAACTTGTGTAATTATAATAAAATAATATATATAATGAATAAAATGAATATCATTTAAAATGTTGATTATTTTGCTGCCCTATCTCAGAATATTAGCCTAGCCAAACTCATATCTTCCTATAGGCCTAGTTTGTACAGAAATTTAGGTGTTATGGGGAGGAAGGAGCCTTAATCTAAGGTTGTTTTTTGTTTAAACCATAAAACATTGATAGCGCCCCATTAATACAACCTTGAAATGTATTTGTGTACACAGGCCAATTTACTAAAGCAGTTGAAATTATTAACTTAATAAACTGTGTGAATACTCACTTCAATTATCCAATACTGTGAAAAGCAAATTTGTCTTTACTTTGAATGCCTTTCATGTGCAGCAAAAATAAGTAAACAAGAATTTGCTTTTCAGATAATTGAATTGAAAATTCACACAATTTATTGAGTAAAGATTTTCAACTCCTTAAGTAAATCAGCCTGATTGTGTTTGTGTATTTGTATGATGATGTACTTTAACCATCGCTCTTGGCATTAGTAGATAAGAACATTTGACAAAAAATGACAAGCCCCCCCCCCCAACCCTCAGGCAATAAAGACAAGCATAGGGCAGTTACAATGTACAACATTTATTAACCAATAGCAGATGGATTTTAGTTTACCTACTGTAGGTCACAAAGAAATTTTAAGTTTTTTGCAGAAAACCTCATTAGGGTTGCAACATCGCCCATTTAAAGTCTAACTGAAGCCAAAACGTTTTCTTTGTGCAACTTGAAAAAGAGTTCTTCATTTGCAAATTGTGTCCCCACTTGATGGGAAGTAATTGGAAATCTTTCCAATGGGGACACAGATTGCAAAAAAGCACAGAAGGGTTAGAACATCTGTCAGGTAGATATTACTGTAGGTGTTTTCCTTCCTCATGACAGCCATTCCCCTCATTTCTTGCTCTGCTGTCACAGGGCAACAATTAGGGTGGAATCTCCCCAACAGAGTCACAAACAGCTATAAAGACTTGACAGAAGTATTTACTTTATTTTATTAAGTTTATCCAAAGCTTGATTATCTCATGTCAGTAATGCTGATTATAAAGTAACAACTCTGCTATACTAGAAGAGATGGTTCTATTCATCTGTCACCAGTTAGTCAACTTACTGGTCCATCTGTGGTGTAGCTCAAGTAGTTAATTTCTTCAGCCTTCTCCAAAAGGTAGAGCTGTACCCAACTATGGAATCCAGAAATCTTTCTTTTATGGATTTCACCTGCAAAAACAAACAACTTGGATAAACGATCGTCTGATCTTCCTCGTTGATTCACAGCAAGTTGGAACCGAGGAAGGAAATAATGTATGAAAATTCTCGTACGACAAAGGCTTTTTTTTTAGTTTCTAATTTTTCTTCGTACGAAAATCATACGAAAACGCTACACATGAAACAAAAATTGTTTGTACTATTCCCGTATGAGAACAATTTTGGAGTTTGTCCCTTCAGAAATTTTCATTCAGAATGTCAAAATCGGCTGTGGAGAGTTGTGTACACACTATCAGAAAATCGTACCATCTCTCCTCAGATGAAAATGTTCACCAGATTTTTTTATAGTGTGTACAAGCCTTAACTTTTATTTTATTCTACACAATCTTTGTTTTAAAAATAAATATTTAATACATGGTGCACAATTTTCAGAGTATTCATTTGTAAAGAGATAGCATAGCAGAAGTGTTTTTCTTTCACTCTGTCTCTTATTAAACCCTTGAACATGGGAGAAAGGGAAGGGTAAAGGAGGGAGTCGCTGCTCTAATTCCACCATCGACATATGTAAATTTCAGCTTGAGCTGCTAAGCTCTGTCATATTTCCTTTTTTCTTTTTTTCTTTTTTTTTTTCTTTTTTAACGAACAGACTGTCCCTTTATTGAGACAAAAATGTCAAGGCATGATACAAACTGTGTCCAACACGGACTAAATCAAAAGACATAGTACAGGTAAGTTGTTAAGACAGGGAATCATGAATACAATCACTATGCAACAATTCTCATCTATACAGTTGGGTTCTGTCTTCATTCTACTTTAGCTAAAGCCACAGCTAGCACTGCAACCCTATATATCAAAATTCTTCAGCAAGGAATTACTACGTATGCCGACCATGGCTGCCATATTTTATTACATTTCTTAGGGCAGATCCTATTAATGTATGTCAATTTGTAAAGTGGAAGAACAGCATTTATTGACTTTTCCAAAGAGCCTACCGGGGGGGGGGGGGGGGGCATTCCAATGCAGTACATTTTCCCTCTTTGCGTAAAAGAAAAGGTAGGTCAGTAACAGTTTGGTGCAGCGGGGTCTCTGATCATCGTCCTGAATATCCAGAAGCACTAGTTCCGGGGAGACAGGAAGAGTCAATTGGAGGCGGCCATTTACAGAGTCTACTCCCCCCCCCCCCCCCCCAATATCTTCGGGCAGCTCCAGAACATGTGAAAATATGTTCCTACGCCGTTTCGGCACCTGGGACAGTCCTGCGATCATTGTGGGTATACCTTGTGAAGTCTCTGAGGGGTGAAAAAAACCTTATGTAGGAATTTAACCTGTATCAACTTTTCTTTCGTAGAGATTAATAAACTAGTGCTATCCGCTAAGCAATCCTCCCCAATCCATATTTCCTTTTCTAACAAAAGAACATGTAAAATTACATTTAATAAAATGTCCTACTATAAAACCTTTTCAGAAAGTCTTGGAAACTTCAGCTGGTGTGAGAACAATGATCACATTATTGGTGTATGACATTAAACAAAGGCAACAAAAGATGCAAGGGACACTGCAGATACAAGGGACCCATTCTAAGGACCCTCTATGAGCTGAGCGGCAACTGCCTACCCACCACAGACCAGGTCATGCGCTACCTTGTGCATACACTGCAAAGCTCTATATCAGAGGGTATGCAAGATATTGTTATTCAACAACTGTCTATCATATACCTGTACCTCCAGATAAATCTCTATAATTAAACTCTAATGAGTACTAAGCAAAATCGTTTAAAATTAGAATATTTGCCTTTTTTGGGAATGTTATGAATGCATGAGCAAACATGATTTAAAGTTAATATTCATTTTTTTTTTTTATGAGACAATGACCTCCATCATTCAGTTCACCAAGAAGATGCCATCCTTTAAAATAGGTAGTATTAAGGGCACTGCAAGATCCCTTATGAGTCTACTAGTGATGAATACACTAAAATGGTGAGTTATTTTGCCCCTTTTGTGGCCAGATCACAACATACAGGATATAATGGAATCCATTGTGACTTTACAACTTGTAATGTAAATGGATTATTTTTCTTACCATGGAAAACATGCTCAAAGCCTGAAGAGTCTAAGAAACCCTTTTTACGAGCGTATAGTCCAAACCACATTTCCTCTAAATCATGTGCAAAGCTTTCTATTGAGGTATAAAAGCCTGTTAAAAAGGACAGTGTTACACGTTAAAAACATTTTCATAAAATACAAGTTTGGAAGGTGCAAGAAGATGGTGACAACATTTTATTATTCTAGCATTGATGCCACTCTCTAATAGTTTCACCCATTTTTTTTTCGAAGAAACCCTTAGTTACCAAAGTAGGAAATGTCTGTGTTGCCCCTTAACAACAATCAGGAAGACTGTCAGTTTCCAGTGTGGGCTTGGAGGATACTGCAAAATGTAAAAGCCATTAAAATGATATAAGTGGAATTCTACCATGGAATTAAATGCTAATGTGCTTGTTATTATAAAGGGTGAGAAACCCAATGTAACCACTTCAGCATCGGAAGATTTTACCCCCTTCCTGACCAGAGCACTTTTTGCGATTCGGCACTGCGTTGCTTAACTGACAATTGCGCGGTCGTGCCAAACAAAATTTAGGTCCTTTTTTTCCCACAAAAAGAGCTTTCTTTTGGTGGTATTTGATCGCCTCTGTGTTTTTTATTTTTTGCGCTATAAACAAAAAAGAGCGACGATTTTGAAAAAAACACAATATTTTTTACTTTTGGCTATAATAAATATCCCCCAAAAATATATAAAAAAAAATCTTTTTCCTCAGTTTAGGCAGGTATGTATTCTTCTACATATTTTTGGTAAAAAAAAATCGCAATAAGCATATATTGATTGGTTTGCGCAAAGTTATAGCATCCACAAAATAGGGGATAGTTTTATGGCATTTTTATGTATTAATTTTTTTTTTACTAGTAAAGGCGGCGATCTGCGATTTTTATTGGGACTGCGACATTATGTAGGGACACGTCAGACACTTTTGACACATTTTTGGGACCATTGGCATTAATACAGCAATCAGTGCTATGGAAATGCATTGATTACTATGCATACTACTGGCAGTGAAGGGGTTAACACTAGGGGGCAATCAAGGTGTTAATGTTTTCCCTATTTTTGTTCTAACTGAAGGGGAGAGTGGACTGTGCAGGGGAGTTGACAGATCGTTGTTCATACTGTGTATGAACAGATGATCTGTCTGTTCTCCTCTCAGAGAACCGTAAACTGTTTGTTTACACACACAGATCCCGGTTCTCGGTGTGCCCCGAGCGATCGCGGGAGCCCGGCGGTGATCGCGACCGCCGGGCACTCGAATCGGCTCCGTGGGTGAGCAGGGGGCACGCACCCTAGTGGCCAAATATGTTACCGATGTAACATGACGGCGATTTGCGCAGCCGAGCCATGTTGTCGCAGTACAACTGCGGCGGCTGGTCGGCAAGTGGTTAACATATTAATTCCGTACAGTACATGGTACAATTATCTGTTTGAAATGTAGTATGCTTTCCATTAGTTAAAAAGCACCGAAAAAGAAAAATTGTGTTTACGAACTTATAATCACCTAATCACCTATAATCACCCAATAACATATGCATACATAAAACTATGAAACTTATGGGGAGATGAAAATAAAATAAACCTGTCACCTCTCTCTGTCTCTTCACTTTCTTGAATTACATATTTATAGTTTAATGCACTCATCCTTTAGACACTTTCACTTCTGTACACATCCCTTTTTTTTCATCTCCCCATTTAACACTTCTGAACCATGCATTTCTGAAATCCCTCTTTATTGTTTCATTCCTCCCTGCACTGCTTCTCACTCTGTGTGCGGAGGAGAGAGACACGCGCGCCCACTGATTGGGGCATGTCAGCTCCTCTTGCGCCGTCTCTCTCCCCGCCCCCGGACCGTGTTCCAGATGGGAACTGTAGTCTTCCGAGCTTCGTGTCATCCCCATGACGTTTCACGCATGCGCTGTGCAGTACACCCACCGGCGGCCCTTGCGTGACGTCAGGCGCCAATTGTTTGGCATTTTACTTGCCTATATATAGCGCCTTCACACCACACTATATTGCCAGACATTCCAAGGGTAGCCATTTTAGAAATCTGCTATGTACAAGGTAAAGTTCTATATGAAACTCCTTTCCTTCATTTCTTACCTTCTGGTATATTACCATAGTTCTCTATTACCCTTTACATCCTTGCTTACTTCTTTAATAATTTTTTTACTTGCTGCCACCTGTGTTGGTAACTTTACCTCCCCACATTGGAGGGGGGCAGGTGATCTGCAGCAGGCATTGGTCACCTTCGTATATAAGATGACCTATCTTTCTTTATGCTAGTTAATAATATGAACTATGTTCTTTTTTCATCCTTGCTTTCAAATCTTTCAAATCTTGATTCATATAGCCTTGCCTTTTCAAAAATTCCTCTAAAAATACATTCATTTCACCCTGCAGTTATACATCCCCCCGACAGACTTTGATCTGCAAATCCTGGCACCCTTTGGCTTTTCTTTACTCATTGTCCTTATGAATGTAAGCTTCCCTTTTTCTCGGTATATGTTAATTACCCTACACCAGTTTGTGTATAGTCCATCACCTTTCGCTGATGATTTTTATCTGTTTCTCAGACCCTTATCTTCTTATTCACCACTTTCCACACTCCTCATCACTCCCCACTCACATCTTATCTTCCCACTCATAACACCCACCTTCTTACTCCTTCCCCCCCACCTTAACCCACTTCCCTTTCTTCACTGTACCCACCATTTTTCAAGTAGAATTATTTTTTCATTTGAACGCATTTCTCACTCACTTTTGCATCACTTTCTTGGCTAGATTCCAGCTGACAAGCTCTTCTGGGCCTCATTCAGCACCTTCTATGTGCACTACCCAATGAGGGTTTCCTTTGCTTCGACAATGAGTCACAGGTATAAGATCTTCATATGGGTGAGCGTTTGATGATGGCCTGGTAGTCGACAGTATACCCTACTGTACCATTACTATTTTATTTTACTTTATTATTTTGTATTGTACTCCAAGTCAATGTAATGCCTTTTACTTTGTTCTGTTCTATGCAGTGTTACATCTAATTGTCTTTAAAACATCCCCTGATGAGCCCAGAGTGGCGAAACATGTCGGGACAATCACTCCAACTTTATTACAGAGTGATTATATTTTATTTGTTTTGAATTCCAGATGTATCCTTGTACATGTGCGCATAACCTATACCGAAACTTTTTAATTATGTTTTGTATGTAACAATGTCTTGTAATCTTGTAATTTTACATACTTACTGTGGAGTATTGTAATTACTTTCCTTTTTTGTTGGCACCCTTAAAAATCCCACCAAATAATTTCCCTTGTCTACAGCTTAAAATGTAGCTCTAGACAAAAGAGATACACTCTTCTTACTACAAGTTAAAACTGAAAAAGTTTTAGATACACTCCAACTTTTTAGTTTTGGATATAGTGTATAAGGTTAGACCCTTGTCAAGTTTGTATTGCTGTCTGTATCCCCATTTGGATAAAGGAAAATAGACAACTGTTTCAGTTCTGTAACCTGGCACTATAGAAAATCTCCCTCTAATGTTTGCTGATTATATACAGTAATTGTATTTCTTCATTCCTAAAGATTTCCATTACCTCATTATAGGCCAAAATGGATGTCACGATGATTTAATAAATAGTTTACATGTACCCACAGTTTGTGAACAACTAATGTATCACATCAGACATCATCACCATTATTGGTGACTGTCACTATTCAGGTGTCTGCAATTAGTGCTGCAAGTCAGATTGACTTCTTGTTACATGGTTCATAATCAGTTGTGGGAAAACTGGCATTATTTTCTCATGGCATTGTATAGTAATGAGAACATTGGCTGTGTAATAGACCTAAAGTGTATCTCTAGGCAAAACCTTTTTCTTAGTTTTGGATAGAGCAGTGAAGGGATGGATCCTCTTTCAAGTTTTTATTGCACCCTCTCTCCCCATTGGGGAGATTCATCCCTCCTTTTGTACTGGTGAACTTGTTGATGAGAAAGAAAATAAAGGGAAATCCAAAACTTTAGAGTTGGCCCCTAGAATAAAAGGTGAGAGGAAATCTTTCAATGGGGATAGCCGTTCCAGGGACGACTGTCAAAGAAGAGAATTCCCTTTATTTCGGGAGATTTCCTCTCTGGGACAGGAAGTTAAGGGAAATTTCCCCTATATTACACAGGCAGCGGAAACTAAACTGGCAAGGGTATAATCCTTCCATACTTAGGCAGCCCAGCACATGTATTCTATTGACAGTTGTTACCATTATTCCAATGTACCTTTATCAAGTAAGAATTTGGATAGCTTGCTCATTACAGAAGTTTGGAATATGGCTTCCATGAAAGCAGTTTGCTCTTGGATCTCCTCACTGGTCACCAACTCCACTGTTCCTGTTTCCTTGATGTAATTGTCCAGCAGTGCAATAAGATGGGTGAAAGTTGGGCGAGTGAACAGTTTGCTTTCATTCACATAGCTGAACAGCCTAAGATCGTAATATAGAAATGAATTAATAGGAAAATAATTTGGAAAATCCTATACTGTTGGTACAAAATATATACACATAATATGTATATACATCAAAGTAAATTGATTAGTGTTTCTAAATACAGCAGCAGCGTTTTTATGAAAAAAAATACCAGCAACCTGGAGCTTGTAAAATAATTTAAGATTTTGCAGACTATTGTCATAAATTCCATCCACTGTAAATTTCTGCCACTCATGAATATAACTTATGTGTGGGGCTTGTTCTGTTTCCTGCAAGGCTGCCACTACTGTATGGAGTCATCTAACCATATAGTTAGCGTACCCTGTACTGTATAATGACTCTGAGAGCTTGTGGAGGGCATAAGGACCTACAGTAGCACATGTTCAGGGTTTACATACAATTGTGCACTAAAATGCAAGGTCCACTTATATTGTCCAGGCATATAGTAGGTGAGGCTGAAAAAAAGACACAAGTCCACCAAGTCCAACCTATGTCTGTGCTTATATGACAGTATTACATTGTATATCCCTGTATGTTGTGGTCGTTCAGGTGCTTATCTAATAGTTTTTTGAAACTATCGATGCTCCCCGCTAAAACCACCGCCTGTGGAAAAGAATTCCACATCCTGGCGGCTCTTACTGTAAAGAGCCCTCTACGCAGTCTAAGGTTAAACCTTTTTTCTTCTAATCTTAATGAGTGGCCACGTGTCTTATTAAACTTCCTTCCACGGAAAAGTTTTATCTCTTTTGTGGGGTCACCAGTGTGGTATTTGTAAATTAAAATCATATCCCCTCTAAAGCGTCTCTTCTCCAGAGAGAATAAGTTCAGTGCTTGTAACCTTTCTTCATAACTAATATCTTACAGTTAGCTTTATTGCCTTTCTCTGTGCTCGCTCCATTTCCAGTACATCCTCCCTGAGGACTAGTGCCCAGAACTGGACAGCATACTCCAGGTGAGGTCGGACCAGAGTCTTATAGAGTGGGAGAATTATTGCTTTATCTCTTGAGTTAATCCCCCTTTTAATGCATGTCAATATTCGGTTTGCTTTGTCAGCAGCAACTTGGCATTGCATGTCATGCTGAGCCTATCATCTACTAGGACCCCCAGGTCCTTTTCTATCCTTGATTCCCCCAGAGTTTCTCCCCCCAGTGAGTAGATTGCATTCATATTTTTGCCACCCAGATGCATTATTTTACATTTTTTCCACATTAAACCTCATTTGCCATGTAGTTGCCCACCCCATTAATTTGTTAAGATCTTCTTGTAAGGTTTCCACATCTTGCAGATAAGTTTTTGCCCTGCTTAGCTTAATGTTGTCTGCAAATACAGAGATTGAACTGTTTACCCCATTCTCCATGGCGTTTATGAACAAATTAAATAGGATTGGTCCCAGCACAGAACCCTGGGGGACCCCAATTTACACCCCTGATCATTCCAAGTACTCCCCATTTATCACCACCCTCTGAACTCGCCCTTGTAGCCAGTTTTCAATCCATGTACTCACCCTATAGTCCATGCCAATGGACCTTACTTTGTACAGTAAACATTTATGGGGAACTGTGTCAAATGCTTTTGTAAAATGCAGATACACCACGTCTACGGGCCGCCCTTTATCTAGATGGCAGCTCACCTCCTCAAAGAAGGTTAATATTGGTTTGGCAAGAACGATTCTTCATAAATCTATGCTGATTACTGCTAATGATACTGTTTTCATTACTAAAATCTTGTATATGGTCCCTTATCATCCTCTCCAAGAGCTTACATACTATTGATGTTAGGCTAACTGGTCTGTAATTCCCGGGGATGTATTTTGGCCCTTTTTTAAATATTGGGGCTACATAGGCTTTTCTCCAATCAGCTGGTACCATTCCAATCAGTAGACTGTCAGTGAAAATTAGGAACAATGGTCTGGCAATTACTTGACTGAGCTCCCGAAGGACCCTCGGGTGCAGCCATCTGGTCCCAATGACTTATTAATGTTAAGTTTTCCAAGTTTTTTTCTAATTCTGTCCTTTGTTAGCCACGAGGGTGCTTCCTATGATGTGTCATGAGGTTAAACTCTGTAGTTTTGTTACTGAAGCCCCCCCAATTCCCTTGTGAAGACTGAGGAGAAGAATAAATGCAATACCTTCACCATCTCCCCATCCTTTGTAACCAGATTTCCTTCCTTATTCTTTATGGGGCCAATATGGTCTGTCATTCCCTTTTTACTGTTTATATACCTAATTAATTTTACCTGTAGGTAAAAGTGGTATAACTAGGTTTACAACCACTTTAAGTGTGGCCAAGTTTCACTTTGCAAACTATACCTAGTCACATGCAAGGAAAAAAACAAAACAATTTTGCTTGCACAGAATTTGATGATGGGAGTCAGCAAATCTTCACCTCTTTCACTCAGCTCTAGGAAAAATTCCCTTCCAAAATGAACAGTCTATTTGCCTTTAGTAAATGAACCCCCTTGCAAGAAAAGATTGTTATAGATGTGGCCCTCTCAAGTATGATTCTCAGTGTTAGATACTTAGGAGTTGATTTACTAAAACAGGAGAGTGTAAACTCTGGTGCAGCTGTCCATGGTAGACAGTCAGCTTCTAACTTCAGCTTGTTCAATTTAGCTTTGACAATAAAACCTGGAAGCTAATTGGTTTCCATGCAGAGCTGCCCCAGAGTTTGCATTCTCCAGTTTTAGTAAATCAGTCCACTTATATTCTCAGACACTTCAATTATCAAACAATCCAACAAGGTAAGAAAGACATTCATGTCTCTTCGACAACCCTGAAGAATGTTAATGAACATAGAATAATAAATAAAATATGTTAAGAAATAGTTAAGAAACACAAAGCCTGTCAACTTACTTTTGGCTTGCAAAGTCAGTTCCTGAGCTGGTTTGAGAACTGTTGGCTTTGTATTGTAGATTCAGAATAATGTCATCAGTGTCAGCATTATTGATATCAGCTACATATAGCTCTTCAGCCAGACTCTGAATCTCATCATTGGTGACAACAAACTGTGATTTCAAGTGAGCTTTTACTGCTATTCAAATGTAAAACAAAAATGTTATTTCACACAATTCAAACTTTTGCTATGTTAAAGTTGTCACAATATGTCATGGTCACAAATCGAAGCAAATAGGTATACGTTTGTCCTATGTCAAGGCTATTGGCCAACAAGATTTGAATCAAAATGGAGCCAAAACACCCAACAGGCTGGTCCCATTTTTAGGGCTGTATGGAAGGCCAATGTATATCAATATTTTTATAGGTTGCAACTAGTTTCCAGCACTGTGTGTAAACCTAAAGCCTACGTTTCAGAAAAACAAAACCCTTGGTACACAATACTCAAAATAGGTCCATTTCGTGGAGGAAACTGTTATATTTGATATGAAATTCTCTTTAAAACAGATCTATTTTTATATGTTTAGCACCTTCTACATAGGTAGGTGCTAGATTATTTTTTTTTGTGAATACAGGCAAATATAAGCAGGCCTGTTTGTTTTTGGTTTGTGTGGGCTGGGAATGGCTCAGAGTTGGCAGCTGATTCACAGGCAGCATCACTAAGACCTCCCTCTTCTTTCTAGAGCCTTCTAGAAGGTACTAGAAAGAGAGAAGGAGAGGAGGGGTGGAGCTGCCAGGAGTTTGTTAAGGAGGCCTGACCAATCCCCAACCTGGATTGGCAGGGGGCAGGCCTCCTTAAATATCCAGAGTCAGCCCAGCTGGGGAGGAGTTGTCAGATGTAAGAACTGAAGATGGAGTACTAAGCTGTCGGGGTTACATAGTTAGTAAGGTTGAATAAAGACACCAGTACATCCAGTTCAACCTGAGTGAGTGTCTACAATTGTCCCTATCCCTATACATTGTGTCTCATTAAGATGCTAATCTATTATTATTATTTATTTATGGTACCCATATAGCACTGTCAATTTATGCAGCGCTCCACACATACATTGCACACACACACATCGGTCCCTACCCTCAAGGAGCCCCCAATCCAAGGTCCCCAACTCACATTCATTTACTAGGGCCAATTTATTTTGGAGAGAAGCCAATTAACCTACCAGCATATCTTTGGAGTGTGGGAGGAAACCAGAGTACCCAGAGGAAACCCACGCAGGCACAGGGAGAACATGCAAACTCCAGGCAGGAGTGTCGTGTCTGGGATTCGAATTAGTGACCCTTTTTACTGCTAGCGAGAGTGACATACAATCCGCCAATTGACTGATATACAATACATTGGGCATCCCTTATTTCCCTTATCCCATCCAAGTTAAATTCCCTAATAAAATAACAAAAACAAGCACATGGATTGTTCATTGTCTCAAAGTGACTGGGAAGTGAATGTCGGGCTGGGTGAGGGTGACAGGTGGGCCACATCACTTAGCAGCTCCTACGGGGTTACCGCTACATATGTAACTTGAGCCAGCCTAACATTAAAGATGTATACATGAAAAAAGTACAATACATACAAGGTGTAAGTTTACACAATTGGAGCTTGGTACCCTGTAAAGTTCTACAAAGTGTGCAACAAATGGGAATGGGCCAGTCAGAATTTTCTCACTTCAAAGAACAAAAAAGTTAGCAGGCCTATGTAGAAAATGTTTAACTCCTGTGAGTTGAATTGATTTCCAAACAAGAAAGTCTGAGGGCAATGCTTATTCTTATGTCTTTACACCATGCTACAAAACATTTTACATTGCTTTAGTACTCATGTTTGAAAAATTTTAGGGATATACGTTCAAAAAAGACTTTAGTAAATATTTCTATAGTGAATGAACGATCTTCTTTAAAAGCCTCAGATATTTTAAAAGCAGTCCTTAGTGTCCCTGACCACAAAAGTGGCAAGGATGGCTAAAGCTCAATTTTAGGACCCCAGATAAAAACATTTTTAGAAACTGCAATATGCATGGGGCGTTTTACATTTAATAAACGTGATTTGAACAGCTTGCGTTTTCTCTTTAAATGAAGCCCTGTGATGCAGTGCAACCACTTGATAATTTCTTGGGTGATGGTCAGGGGATAGGTAATTACTGGTGACTATGGAGTGACCACTATTGATGGACATATCAAAACTGCACTACTGAGAAGTCACCGGGTCTACAGAGTTGTTTTTTTTTGGTAGATAAAGATGAACTTCATATTTCATATGTACAAATGTGCTTACAATCCTTAATAAGCAGACAGAGTTCTATGCTCTTCTTAAATGTTTATCAGGCTAATCTTAACTATTTTGCGTTTTTTACAGAGCTGGTGCTCTCTTCTTAAAGAAAACATAATCCCTACCTGATGAAACCAATCTGTTGGATGGACCCGATAGTAAATATTTATTTGTAAAATAAATACTTTAACTATAGAGGCATAACTCAGTTAGATTATTTATTTTACATTGCAGTTGACCTGTCCTTTCCAACAAAAGAACCTGGACTTCAGTTCTTAAGAAGGCTTGTAATTAGAGAGGTGTCTTCTCTTTTTTCAGTTGAAAAATCGGGGCATCATTGGCTTCAGCCGCTGATTGATAAAAGTTCTCCAGTATGTCCCTTTGACAGAAGAGGATCAAAGGATAGACTTCTGTCTAGTAGGGATGGCCACACACTTATAAAACTACAGCCAGCCCCTACTGAACCAACCAAATTTTGTTTCAATGGTTTTTATTAAATGTAAGGAGCAGCAAAGAGCAGCAAACAATCCTTGCTTACTTCAATTATAACAAATGAACAAATACACATATAAACATATGTGAGGATGAGCACCGACTGACAAGAACCAGACACAAATGTCAGGTCTGTTATGTGGTCTCCCCATTATTCCCAACACTATACCCAGGGGTGTCTGAATTCATCATAGTGTAGGGAGACGAAAAAGGAACAAACGAACCAACCAAATTTTGATCAGTATATGGCCAGCTTAAAGTGGTTCAAAAGGCAAAACAATCCACTAGCTCTTCTTCCCCTCCTCCCCACCACCCCTAGACACTTACCTGAGACCTCTGACAATCCAACCCCATCCATGCCAGCAGTCTTTCTCCCCTCTCCTCCTGGATTCAATGGCTTCACCATTGGCTCCCGCTGCTGTCAGTCAAATCCTATGAGGAGGGAGCGGAAGGCATGGTCGAGCCACTCTGTGTGTGTCTATGGATGCAAGGGCGCCAGCACAGCTGTGATCCAGTACCACTCAGATTGCTATTGGGGCACTCACAGGGAGAAGGAGAGGACAGTGCTGGTGGGGGACCATAAAAAAAAAAAAGGTAAGGGACTGACTCTGTGTAATATTGTTGCACAGAGCATGTAATGATAACCTGTTATTTTATTTTGATTAAAAAACTTTGGCTTTAGAATCAATTTGGAAATCTCAGTTGGTCTTATGCCGCGTACACACGGTCGGACTTTTCACCTGCAAAAGTCCGACGGACGCCGCCGGACAAAGTCCGGCGGAAAGTCCGACCGTGTGTGGTCTCCATCGGACTTCCGACGGACCGTTTCGGTCGGATTTTTGCGGAAATCCGACGTACTTTAGATTTGAAGCCTGCTTCAAATCTTTACGTCGTACCTCCGCCGGACTCAGTTCCTGACGGAAAGCCCGTTCGTCTGTATGCTAGTCCGAAGGACCAGATACGACGGAGGAGCAGGTTGCTGCATCTCGCGCTCGCTGCAATAGGAAAAACAAATCTTCCTATTGCGGCGAGCGCGGGGCATACCAGGCCCTTAGGTCTGGTATGGATTATAAAGGGGAACCCCTACGCCGAAAAAACGGCGTGGGGTCCCCCTAAAATCCATACCAGACCCCGATCCGAGCACGCAGCCTGGCCGGTCAGGAAAGGGGGTGGGGACGAGCGAGCGCCCCCCCCCCTCCTGAACCGTACCAGGCCGCATGCCCTCAACATGGGGGGGTGGGTGCTTTGGGGGAGGGGGGCGCCCTGCGCCCCCCCCCCAAAGCACCTTGTCCCCATGTTGATGAGGACAAGGGCCTCTTCCCGACAACCCTGGCCGTTGGTTGTCGGGGTCTGCGGGCGGGGGCTTATCGGAATCTGGGAGCCCCCTTTAATAAGGGGGCCCCCAGATCCCGGCCCCCCACCCTATGTAAATGAGTATGGGGTACATGGTACCCCTACCCATTTACCTAGGTAAAAAGTGTCAGTAATAAAACACAACACAGGTTTTTAAAATAATTTATTAAACAGCTCCGGGGGGTCTTCTTCCGTCTTCGGGGGTCCCTCCGGTTCATCTTCTCCCGGCGTCCGGTTGGTTCTTCTCCGCTCTCCGGCCTCTTCTCCCGGTGTCGCAGGTCTTCGGCCGGCCCCTCCGCTCTCTTCATGTAGCTCTATTGCGAGCGGAGGTCCGGACTTCTGGGCTTCTTGGCTTCTGGGCTTCTTGGCTTCTCTTCTCTTCTCTTCTCCCAGATGTTGACACGACGCTCTCTCCGGCTGGACTGGTCTCTGAGGGCTGCGTTGTGACTTATATAGGCGGAGACCCCGCCCCCATATGATGTCACAGTCCCTGGGCATGCTGGGACTGTGACGTTTTAGGGGGCGTGGTCGACCACGCCCCCTAAAACGTCACAGTCCCAGCATGCCCAGGGACTGTGACATCATATGGGGGCGGGGTCTCCGCCTATATAAGTCACAACGCAGCCCTCAGAGACCAGTCCAGCCGGAGAGAGCGTCGTGTCAACATCTGGGAGAAGAGAAGAGAAGAGAAGAGAAGAGAAGAGAAGAGAAGCCAAGAAGCCCAGAAGCCAAGAAGCCCAGAAGTCCGGACCTCCGCTCGCAATAGAGCTACATGAAGAGAGCGGAGGGGCCGGCCGAAGACCTGCGACACCGGGAGAAGAGGCCGGAGAGCGGAGAAGAACCAACCGGACGCCGGGAGAAGATGAACCGGAGGGACCCCCGAAGACGGAAGAAGACCCCCCCGGAGCTGTTTAATAAATTATTTTAAAAACCTGTGTTGTGTTTTATTACTGACACTTTTTACCTAGGTAAATGGGTAGGGGTACCATGTACCCCATACTCATTTACATAGGGTGGGGGGCCGGGATCTGGGGGCCCCCTTATTAAAGGGGGCGCCCAGATTCCGATAAGCCCCCGCCCGCAGACCCCGACAACCAACGGCCAGGGTTGTCGGGAAGAGGCCCTTGTCCTCATCAACATGGGGACAAGGTGCTTTGGGGGGGGGGCGCAGGGCGCCCCCCTCCCCCAAAGCACCCACCCCCCATGTTGAGGGCATGCGGCCTGGTACGGTTCAGGAGGGGGGGGGCGCTCGCTCGTCCCCACCCCCTTTCCTGACCGGCCAGGCTGCGTGCTCGGATCGGGGTCTGGTATGGATTTTAGGGGGACCCCACGCCGTTTTTTCGGCGTAGGGGTTCCCCTTTATAATCCATACCAGACCTAAGGGCCTGCGACGGGGCTCGCAAGGTTTCAATCTCGCCAAAAAAAGCAGCGAGATTGAATTCCTTTTCTAGTCCCGTCGTACCAAAGTCACGTTCAAAATGAACGGACTTGTCCGTGTGTGGGAAAGTCCGTTCGTTCTGAAAGTCCGGCGGAAGTCCGTCGGGAAGACCGGATTCCGGAAAGTCCGGCCGTGTGTAGGCAAGTCCGGCTGTTCAGAAAGTCCGGCGGTAGTCCGCCGGAAGTCTGGCGGCAAGTACGTCGGACCTAGCTTTCTAGAAAGTCCGACCGTGTGTACGCGGCATGAGAGGTAAATGCACACTTGCTAGGTTGCTGTAAAATTCACACCCTATAGTAAATATTCCCATAATATGTAACATATGTTTAACAATAACATAAGAGATTGCTCTTGGTTTACCACAAGTGTTTGTACAATCATTGGATAGGTTAACACTGTAGCACCTGTGGAATCCAATTACTTCATATACAATCTAGTCTTAGGACATAAAAAAAAAAAATATACATTCTTTAGTGTTTAATCCCATCTATTTGCAACATATCTGAACAGACAATAATTGCATTTAAAAGCAAGACATTGATTTACAAAAGCCAATAATTATAAGAAAACTACGTATCGTACAAAATATGTAGCATTTCCTAAAATCCTATGAAAATAAACATTTTCAGTATCCTATATTTAAAAAAAACACAAGCTATAGCAGAAATAGCAGTATGTAAAAAGTCTCACTAGGTTGTGGTAATGTGGTTCCATAGATCACAGAAGGGAAGATGCAGAGGAGAACAAATGTGTCCTTCATCGTGGATGTGTGACCAACCAGATCCCTTAAAGCAGTAACTGCAAGTCCTTTATAGAGAGTATCAGTGACGTCATGGGGTGGAGCATACACAGACCACCCCTGTATGGCTCATAGTCTTACTTAGATTGAGTATAATGAACAAACTTCATCTTCTTATTTTGTTATTAATGCTGATCTTTCTGATGCCTACAATAAATCATAGTTTTTCTCAAAATAAGAAAAAATAATGAATTGATTTCAATGTGATTGATGCCAGAACGTACAGCCAGACCTATACTTCTGGCACTGCGACAGGACAAATGCAGCTTAAAGCTTTCATACACACAAGCCAGATATGTCATTTGTCTGCCCCACCTCTCCCCTTCACAGAATGCCTTATATCCTGTGAATAATCCAATGCGAGAGGACAAACGAGAGTGGAGCTTAGGTGTTTAAAGCATAACTGAATGCAAAACCTTTTTTTTTTTTTGCACACTAGTACACTAGAAGATTTTTGAATGACCGTTCGAATACGAATATTTGTATCATAATATGTACAAAAATTTGCAGTGCAAAATTTTGTTTTTTTTTAACATTCAATTTTAGATTTAATAAACTTTACCAAAAAAAAGCCACATACACTGTTAGAAATTTGTTTGTTCAAGAAAAAATTTCCATCTTGCTCCTTCAAACGTTCTTGTCACTGCAAATGAAATTGAATATCGATTTCACCCCACTAATGATTGATAATTTGAACGAATGGTCTTAAAACAAGAAATTTTGAACAAAATTCTACTAGTGTATAACCAGCTTTTGTTTTAGACATATTGGAGAGGGATTTGAACACCTGTCTCATTGTTATTGCTGTCTGTGTCCCCCATTATTGAGATTCACCCTTTCTATTTGTCCTGCTTACTGCTATCACTAAAAATGAAAATGGTCACCAGAACAGGAATAGAGAGGAATTCTTCCAATGGGGACACTAGTTCTGGTGACCCTGTTGACACCCTGGATTCCCCAATTTAGAGGGATTTCCTCTAACTTCTAGTTGTGGCTATGGAACAGGAAGTGAGGGAAATCTCCCCAATGGGACACAGATAACAAAAAACCGACAAGGGTTATAACCCTTTGTTACTTTATCCAAAAGGAAAAAAAAAGGTTTTGCCTTTAGTTTTAGAATAAATAGCTGCCAGAAGTATAACATTGGTACTTTGGCATTGATTAATTAGGATTTTTACAGTACACAGGAGTGATGCAAGCCTAGAATAAACATCATTAGAGGTAACTGCTTTGTACATAGCAGTAGTAAAAAAAAAACTTTTTCCTGAAGTTCGACTTTAAATGAAGCATGAATTAAATTGAATTACTCTATCTAGCATCATCTACTTTATTTTTTATATTTTGGCAGTGGACGCTGGGACAGGTCATCCTAAAGTAAGCAGTCCAACTAGCTGAAGGCCATCAGTCCAGCATTTGGTTGAAAGTGACCCTGCAAGTAGTGAGGGCAGAGGATCAACCTAGCAGCAAAGCAACTATCATTTTCAGAAGATGTTTGTGAAGGCAGTTTTTGTAAAGACTATTTTGACGCCAGCTTCTCACCTAGACCTTACGGTAAGGCATTTTGAATGGCATCCCTATGCACTAAGCAAATGCACCTTCAATGTAGGTTTATTGCAATGCCCCACTACATACGGTAAAGTATTACCATGCATTTTGGTGTACTTCATCTGAAAAAATAGCAAACATCTGTTTTTCACTGCATTTGCTGTAAACGCAACGCATGGAATAACATGTTCATTAACACACCGCGGTGCAGCACGGCCATCTACTTAGAGACTACAACCCTCCTAATATCATTGAAATCCATTAAGCATGAACTCTACTCAGACATACAAATAATTTACTGCATGCTATATTTTTAATATTGTTATCCCATGCATTCAAGATCTTGGTTCAGAGAGACAGTGTTTCCCACCTCTGGTTGGCTTGAACTTCCACCTGCAGCTGTCTTTAGTCCCAGGAGGCATCCCACTGGACGTTATGGATTTATTGATATGCCTGTTTCAGTTTCATCTTGTAATTGTTTTTTAACCCTTCCTTATAATTAAAGTGTTTTATTACTGTACTTAGAAGCGCCTTCTTCGCTGCTTTGTTTTTCCTATAGCGCGCTCTTCCCTCTTCTGAAGTGCTGCTGCGATGCATTAATCACATTTCGCCCTATTCTCCACACTCCTTACTTTGCAAAGGGGATCTTCATTGAACATTAGTAAATAAGGCGAAGACACGTTAACTTTAATTATTCAATTATGTGCAAGAAATTTTTTTTTTTTCATTTGCCTTGCACTTGATTAGGTACATATAGAGAACACATGGATAATTCACATTCCCAAGTGAACTGCATCTTCTTTTTTTGTTCACTTCTTATGCAACATGAAGAACCCCTCAGACTAAAGATTTTCCATGGCCCACTAAAAAGAAAATGCATGATTCGTGCATTTTTGTGTATTTTTAATTTAATTCAGTTGGTTTGCTTAATTAACACACAGAAATGCATGCACATGCTAGATTCCCATTATTAAAAAAATATGCGTGAAGACAAGTGAAGTCAAAATGTGTGAACTAACCACAGTAATTGTGAAAGAAATTTTTAATTCTGTATAAAACTGTACCCCATTTTGTATGCTTTGCAAATTGCACTCATATTCTGCACACAGCACTAATAGCATTTTGTACACAATCACCCTATTCTATTACCTATTCACATTCTTTAGACCAGGGGTCTTGAATTCAAATTTATGGAGGTCCAGTCAGCAAAATTTCCTTCCAACAGAGGTCCGAATCTCGTCTTCAGCGAACCTTTCACATCGTAGTCCCCTTTACATCACAGTCCCCTCTTTAAAGCAGTACCACAGTGTCCTTAGTTCCCCCTCACATCACTGTCCCCCTTTACTTTAGCGTGCCCTTTACATCACAGTGCTCCTTTACACAACACAGCTTCCCTTAACGTAACACAGCACCCCTTAACATAACACAGTGCCCCTAACACAACTCAGAGCCCCCTTTAATTCAAGCCTATCCCACACAGCCCTATGATACCTTTGGCAGGGAAGAGGCACTAATCATCCTCCAGCCCGGCCACCAATGTCATCCTTAGAGCGGACAGGGATGGGAGGAGCTGTAGATCGGGACTGAGGATGGAGAGCTGCAAAAGTTATTATGTTAACAAGCAGGTGATTACCCGGTTTGTTAATATGAAAAGACTCCCGCTTTCTGTGCCCATATGTAGCACCAAGGACAGAGAGTGGGAGACTTTTCATATTAACAAGCTGGGTAATCACCTGCTTGTTAACATAATCACTTGGGCAGCTCTAGCCAATCAGTCCTGATCTTCAGCTCCTTCCACACCCCTGCCGCTGTAAGGATGGCATTGGTGGCTGGGCGGGAGGCCCATGAGAGGACCCCCTCCCATGGCAGTGGCACAGCCGCGGTCCAGATAGGACTGTCACTTGGTCCATTTCTGGACCGCGGTCCACCATTTAGTGACCGCTGCTTACTTTGAGTGGCAGCACCCTCATTGATTGGTAGTTAGTATTCAATACATTGCATATCACACAGCAGGGAGATGGGACACAGTAGGTGATTCCTGAGTGCAAATACAAAGAGATGCAGCGCTAAAAATAAACTGTGGTGAAAAGAAAGTGACTAAAAAAGACTAAGGCATAGTCTCATGAATGTCAATATGTGATAATTGAACAAACAAATAATAAATTCACGTGTATGAATCAAGAATAAATATATAATAGTGACTGCATAAGGAAACGGAATAAAGATAAATAAAACAAGATCTAATCGAATAAACAATATGTGATAATTGCTATGTACATAGACCTTGAATCATATAAAGCATATAACAAATGGGTGGTGAATTTGTGAATATAGTATAGTGTTGATAAGATAACCAGAGGATAGGATAATCCCACACAGAGTAACAGTCCAGAAAAAGTGACCAAAAGAAAGCAATCATCAAGGAAAGTGCCAGGAAAAAACAAAAGGTATCTTCTGTGTCTCTTCACACTCAAGATGAGAAATCAAATGCACTTACCAGACGGCGATGACTGCTATTACGGCAGTCTCACCCAGCACAGGGAAATCGGTCTCCCAACAACCATACACGCACAGCAGCAGATTTGGAAGAGTAGAAAAAAGCATGTATATAACAAAGAGCGATGCAAACAGGAGGTCCACCCGACACGTTTCGACTCCACGGTTATCAGATGATGATAGTCACAGTTTATTTTTAGCGCTGCATCTCTTTGTATTTGTATATTGTTGTGAGGTTTGATACTAGACCTTTAGGTGCTGGCAGCTTTTATTTTTTTCTATTTATTTTATTAATCTTTTAATTTGTCTTTATTTCTTTAGTTATTTATTTATGTTGTCCTTTGAGCGCAGCTTTTTTCTTTATTTTCCCGAGTGCAGTATGTGTCCCCTGTAGTGTATTTGTTTAAAACATGTTTTCACATGGACAATATTACTGACTCATATTTTGCTTCTCTTGTATGTGTTTTGTAATGCTGGGTTAAGTGATAATGCTGGGTTAAATTAATGTACTTTGGCTTGGGTTCTATACATTTTAGTCAAGATTTTGTAGCCCATTTCTTGATTGCAGTTACTGTTTGATGCTGAGCAAAGTAAAAGGTTTTCTTTACTTGTTATTTAGTAAATGGCAAACCCAGATAACGCTCCCTTCTCGCCAAGCAGTCTGGCACACCATCCCCTTTTGTATCATAGGAAAGCATACATTGTGAATATTTAGGTCTAGAGGTAGTTTGGGTGTAAAATGTTTAAGCGTCTCAATATTCTCTAAAACCCTAAATTTACTAGCTTAGAATCTGCAGCCATTTTTTTCATGGACATGGCCAACCCAAGGTGCCTGCAGCGTTCCCAGACATCTTGCAATTATAAGGAGCTATGTACATATAGATATGAGCTATGTGTGTATAAATATAAAAGACACGTTCAGTGAGAGAAATATGAAGACTGCCATTGCTGGTGTTTTTCTGAAAAATATAGTTGTCTGGCTAACTTAGAGATTATTGAAGTCATTGAATAAGCAAGCCAGGCCATAGGCTTCATCAGTAGGAGAAGTTAATGGCAGCAGCATATATTGGCTCTGCTTTTTGCCACGTCCCTCTCCATAGTTGTGTCTCCTCTTTTGTTTGCCTGTGACAATATTGAAGCTGAGATATCATCTGAAAGGGAGGCCTGGAGCAGGTGGAATAGAATGAAACTAGCAGAGGGCCGGCATGACAGGGAGATAAGGGTACAGCAGGGGTTAAAATAAAGGTTGTTTTAGATTTGTTAGCAGGGGATTGGGTAAAAGTTAATGTTTTAATGGGAGGGGTTTAGGTTATTTAAGGGTCAGGAGGGGTCTCCCGGGCATCATTGTGGGGAGAATTACAGTGAGGAGGAAGTTTATATCCCTGAGCAATAGGGCAATGGCGGATGTGGACAGTTTATTAGCCCAGCTGCGGGCGGCGGCGACCACACACGGCCCTGGATGGCTGCACAGCCAAGTGGCTAGGCTCCTCGGACCTCAAGCTGGAGAGGAGGTGAGGGGGCAGGATCTTCCACGCGCCCGGAGGTCTCGGCCTCTGGAGCGTTTTTCACCAGAAGCCTCCCCCAGAGCTGCACGCCACGTTAGGAGCCCCCCAGAGCGGGACCCGTTGGGACCACCGGCGAAACGACACCCTGTTTCGGCCGGTGTGGTTCCCGGGCGGAATCCTCGGCAGCGGCGGAGCTCAGTGGGCGGGGTGTCGGCAGGACCCAGCGTTTCCCCCCGCCCACTCGACGTGGGCAACGTGAACGGACGGACGCTCCCTGTGTTGTGGACGCAGCCAGGGGGAGGTCTCAGCGCGGGAGGATGACGTCAACGGCCGCCGGGCTTTCCCCATCCCCGGCTGGCGGCTCGGAAGTCCGGAGCGTTACCCCTTCCAGGAGCAGTGGGCGGCCCAGCAGTCAGGTCTCCAGGACGCCTGTGAGGAAGATAGTGTCAGCGGTGGGAGGAGCCAGCGTCGGGAGGCGTGGTCGCCGAGGTCAGGAGACGGCAGCATTCAGGCCCTCTTCCCCGGGGCTGGATGACTCGGAGCCCCTGCAGGAGCCGGTGACCGGTCCGAGGGAGAACTGAGCAGGTCCGAGGAGGATGAAGTGCAGGTGCGTCCGGCGCCATCGGATTCGGGAGCAGCGGCGGCGGGGACAACCCCTGGTCAGCCCGATAAGTCACGTTCTGTTGCTTCTTACACACTTACAAATGCCTTACAGGGGTTATTGGGGGCGGTTGATGTGGGGGGGACTGGTACCATATCGGGTGGGCCGCAATCTGGGGCGGTTTTGGCAGCCAGTACAATGCCAGTGGGCCCGGGACCTTCTGCTGGGGGCACGGACGGGCAGTTGCAGGCTTTATTAGGGGGTTTGCGGGATTTAATCCAGAAGTTTGGGTCGGGTAGGGAGGGACAGGCGCCGCAGACCGCGGTGTGGGTCCCTCCAAGTGCAGCATTGCAGGTGGTGGGGGAGGTGCCCCCTACGGCTGATGCGGGTGTGACAGCCCCCTCGGGGTCGGTGCCCACGGTGGGGTCCGCGCCGGCCACGACTGTGGTGGCTGCAAGTGAAGGGGAGAAAAGGACGGACGTGGTTCGCATTGCGGATGCCGCAAAATGCGAGGTTTACGTATGCTTCGAAGGGCCGCTTGGGGCACATTTGAAGTCGGAAGTGCGGGAAAAAATTGTGAAAGGGGAGTATGTGGAAATTTTTTCCCTTCTCCCTTTGGAAAAGTTTAACCTGGACAGGGTTAAGCCGGATGACAGTAAGAAGGAGGATGAAGAAAAACGGCGGTATCGGTTAATTCCGCGCACGTTTTCTAATTGGCTGCAAGCATTCGCGATTCTGGCGAGTGTAATCGGTGAAAAGAACCCCGAACATTGTTCGGCGCTCTTTTGCTACTTGGACGCCATTGGGGAGGCATACAGAGTTTATGGGGGTACAGCGTGGCTCAGGTATGACGAGCAGTTCCGGCAACGGAGGGCGGTGCGCCCCTCCCTTCGCTGGGACCACAAGGACATTAGCCTCTGGATGAAGCTTATGTCCTCAGCTCGGGCCCCGAATCAGTTTTTTCCAGGGGGGGCCGGCGGTTCTTCTTCACCCGGACAGCCGGCCGCAAAAAAGTGGGGCGTCTGTTGGCAATTCAATGACGGGACGTGTAAATTTGGGGGTGCCTGTCGTTTTAAGCACGAATGCTCCAGCTGCGGAGGATCTCACCCAGGATCCCGCTGTTTTAAAAAAGGGAAAAGTCGCCCAGGAGAAGTGGGTAACAAAAGGGAAGACACCAGTGAGGGTGGAAAGGATGGAGCCTTTCCTAAGTAGATACCCAGACCAGGTGGCCGCTCGGCTTTTGAGGGAAGGGTTCCTGGAGGGTTTTAGAATCCCTAGTTCATTGACGGTTATCCCGCCGGTGGCGAAGAATTTACGCTCAGCACTGATTCACCCTAGTGTGGTTGAAGAAAAATTGGGGAAAGAAGTGGCATTGGGCCGCATGGCCGGGCCATTTCAGGTGCGGCCGATGCCGAATTTGGTGGTATCTCCGCTCGGGGTGGTCCCCAAGAAAGAACCGAATAAGTTTAGACTTATACATCATCTACCATTCCCCAAGGGCGGATCGGTCAATGATGCGATCGACCCTGATGCATGCACGGTTTCTTACACATCCTTCGATGCAGCGGTGGGTTGGGTGCGCCGTTGTGGGAAGGGAGCGCTTATGGCAAAAGCGGATATCGAATCGGCCTTTCGCCTCCTCCCGGTACATCCAGACAGCTGTTGGTTGTTGGGGTGTTGCTGGCAGGGTAGGTTTTATGTCGATCGCTGCTTGCCTATGGGTTGTTCGATTTCGTGCGCATTGTTTGAAACTTTTAGCTCATTTGTTGAGTGGGCGGTTCGGGATGTTTCAGGTTTGAATTCGGTAATTCATTACCTGGATGATTTCCTATGCGTTGGCCCCCCAGCATCCAAGACGTGTGCTGTGCTGTTAGCCACATTGCAACACATGGCTGGTATTTTTGGTATCCCGTTGGCACAGGATAAAACAGAGGGCCCGACCACAGTGCTTAGCTTCTTGGGTATAGTCATTGACTCCGAGGCAATGGAATGTCGATTGCCGGAGGACAAATTGGTGTCTTTGAGAAGGGAGATTCGGGCGACTGTGGCGTTGCGTAAGATTCAGCTTAGAGGCCTGCAGTCATTGCTGGGCAAGCTTAATTTTGCATGCCGCATAATTCCTATGGGCAGGGTTTTCTGCCGACGGCTGTCGGCAGCTACAGCAGGTATCAGGTCCCCTCATCATTTTATCCGGATGACCCGTGAACATCGGGCCGATCTGAGGGTGTGGGACACCTTTTTGTCCACATACAATGGTAAATCGCTGTGGTTGGCGGGGCCGCTGAGCAATTGCGATTTGCAACTGTTCACGGACGCAGCCGGGTCTTCGGGTTACGGGGCGTTTTACCAGGGGCATTGGAGTGCTGAACCCTGGCCGAAGGAATGGCGGGAAGCGGGATTCTGCAAAAACCTGGTGCTGCTGGAGCTGTTTCCGGTGGTGCTGGCAGTCGAAATTTGGGGTGAGTTGTTCAGGGATTTGAAGATCCGCTTGAACTGCGACAATTTGGGGGTGGTGCAGGTGATTAACCGCATTTCGGCTTCATCGCCACCGGTAGTTCGGCTGTTGCGGCACTTGGTGCTGCGCTGCTTACAGATGAATATCTTTTTGTATGCGGTACATCTTCCGGGGGTGGATAACACGTTGGCTGACGCCTTGTCTCGTTTCCAGTGGGACAAATTCCGGGACTTGGCTCCGTCGGCAGACCAACAAGGGGTTCGGTGTCCCCGAGGGCTGTGGTCGATCGTTTTGGAACCCTCACTCGGTGGATAAAGGGCTCGGTGAGTGTATCCACCTGGGGGGCTTATGAAAAAGTGTGGGCCGAATGGTTTGAGCTTGTCAAACAAGTGGGAGTGGACCCTGGATGTGAAGACGTGAGGTTGCTAGTGGTCTACTTTGTCTCCAGGAATCTGGAGCAAGGGGTGTCGGTTTCGATGATGGACCGCAAGCTCGCCGGTTTGGCATTCTTGTTCAAGTTGCAAGGGGGGACAGATTTCACAAAAGAATTTTGGGTGAGACAAGTGATGAAGGGCTATCGGCGGTCGCAAAAACGCAAGGATACTAGGAGGCCATTGACTTTTAGCAACCTGCGAGTTCTATCTGATCAGTTGGGCAAAGTATGCGCGTCGGCTTACGAGGCATTGCTATTCCGGACAGCTTTTTCGCTGGCCTTTTTTGGTGCCTTTCGGATAAGTGAACTGGTTAGCCCTTCTAGGAAGGTTTCGGGGGGCTTGGGGGTACAGGATGTGAAGGTCACGGGAGTTAGCTTGGAGGTATGGTTGAGACGGTCAAAAACGGATCAGATTGGAAAAGGGGTTAAAGTGCAACTATACCATATGCAGGATCCTTTGGTATGCCCGGTGAGCGTTATGAGGGAATTTTTGGGATGCCGCCCGGTGAGGGAAGGGACTTTGTTGATCCACAATGACGGGTCTCCTTTAACAAAATTTCAGTTTGTGGCTGTTTTCAGGAAATGCTTGAAAGCGGGGGGTTTGGATTCTACGCAGTATGCTTCGCACTCCTTCCGCATTGGAGCGGCCACAGAGGCGGCTCGATGTGGGTTGGACGAAGCGGCTGTTAAGCGCATTGGCCGTTGGGAGTCTAGGAGATTCAGTACATATGTGCGGCCACACTTGGTGGTGGAGTAGAAGGGCGGATCACCGATGTTTTTTGGGGAGGTCGAGAATTTGTTTTGTGGCAGGGGATTGATTATGGTGTGTGTTATTTGATTTTGGTTATCTGTGGTTTTTCTCTTTTCTTTTAGGTGGAATCAAGAGGGGTCTCGTATGGATATTGGGCCATTCCTATGTGTTTTGGGGGGCAAAACGGGCAGATATGAGACCTAAGGGGAGACAGTTGGGGATTCCCAGGGAGGATGCTTGTGTACGTTGGGTGGGCAGGCCAGGGATGCAATGGGCTAGGGTTTTGCCTGAAATACAGCATTTTGCACGCCTGGACAGACCACCCGACGTGTTGGTGCTTCATGTTGGAGGCAACGACCTGGGTGGGCGTCCCAGCCGGGAGCTCATAAAGGACGTTAAGATCGATTTCTTACGTCTGAGAACTTCCTTCCCTGAGATGGTGATTGTTTGGTCCGATATTGTGGCCAGGACAAATTGGAGATTGGCCAGGTCGGTGGACCGGCTAAACAAAACCAGGATTAAAGTGAACAAAAGGGTGGGCCAGTTTGTCATACGAAATGGAGGTTTGGTAGTTCGCCACAGGGAGTTGGAGAAGGATGTGGGGCTATATTTGAGAAGGGACGGAGTGCACCTGTCGGAAGTGGGTATTGACCTTTGGTCCATGGGTGTGGAGGAAGGGATTCGGAGGGCACTGCGTGTGTGGAGGAGCTCCCAAGGGTAAGGGGGGTCACCCTTGTTAGCGTTGGCGGTGGTGGTGGTCTTTGATGGTGGTAACTAACCCAGGAGATGGAAGTGTGGGGGGACTCAACGGTTATGGGCCCCTATTGGTGTGTACAGTTAACACTGATTAGCTGAAGATGGTAATGGTGACACTGCGGGTAACGAGTTGTCTTTGGGCTGATGTTATCACGGCCATAGGCCTTTTATGATAGAAGGCCCGCAGTGTAGATGTGGAACAGAATTTACGTTGGGAAGTGCCGTCATTGACCACCAGGAGGAGAAACTGACAGTTGATATTGTTACGTTTAAAAGGTTACAGATTTATATATATATTTATATATATTTTATATAGTTTTATATTGGTTAATAAAAGGCTGCTATGGCCAGTTTTACTCCAACAAGGTGTTGTGTCATCAATGTAGTTAAGGATAATGGGGACTTAAAGTTGGGGTATGATAGATGGCGGCAGCCATATAAGAGAAAAGGTGTGCATCTTATTTGCACTGGTCAAGGGAGGCCTGGAGCAGGTGGAATAGAATGAAACTAGCAGAGGGCCGGCATGACAGGGAGATAAGGGTACAGCAGGGGTTAAAATAAAGGTTGTTTTAGATTTGTTAGCAGGGGATTGGGTAAAAGTTAATGTTTTAATGGGAGGGGTTTAGGTTATTTAAGGGTCAGGAGGGGTCTCCCGGGCATCATTGTGGGGAGAATTACAGTGAGGAGGAAGTTTCCCACCCACCCTCCCTGAATATGTGTTTTGTGTATATTGGTTAATGTTTATTTACAGGTGGTATGAAGGATTACGTCGTGGCAGGAGATGGATGGCGGTGGTGGTGGTCTTTGATGGTGGTAACTAACCCAGGAGATGGAAGTGTGGGGGGACTCAACGGTTATGGGCCCCTATTGGTGTGTACAGTTAACACTGATTAGCTGAAGATGGTAATGGTGACACTGCGGGTAACGAGTTGTCTTTGGGCTGATGTTATCACGGCCATAGGCCTTTTATGATAGAAGGCCCGCAGTGTAGATGTGGAACAGAATTTACGTTGGGAAGTGCCGTCATTGACCACCAGGAGGAGAAACTGACAGTTGATATTGTTACGTTTAAAAGGTTACAGATTTATATATATATTTATATATATTTTATATAGTTTTATATTGGTTAATAAAAGGCTGCTATGGCCAGTTTTACTCCAACAAGGTGTTGTGTCATCAATGTAGTTAAGGATAATGGGGACTTAAAGTTGGGGTATGATAGATGGCGGCAGCCATATAAGAGAAAAGGTGTGCATCTTATTTGCACTGGTCATGTTCTATGCTTGTTTTCAGTCTGCCCTGATCTTTGTTTTAAACTATGATTTTGCTTTAAGACTGATACTCCATCTTATCCTATCTGCACTGTCAACTGTTCCCAGCGCAGTGATCTTGGGGGCCATGTTATAAGAGTTGTCCTACAGTAAATTCCATCTCCGCCATCAAGAGATCTTTGTGATGACCAGGTACACCTGTGCCTTGTTTCCTGTTGACAGTCTCTCCTTGTCCGCACTGACTCTGAGCCTACACTCTGATCCTCGCTTTGCCTGTGTTTCGTCAGATTCGGCGACCTGTCAGAATTTGTAACGGAAGGGCCGTTCCGTAGCCACCATCTTACTACACCCCGCACTCATCCACAGTAAGGATACAATGAGAGGATGGCAAGCGGACATCTTGTTACACCCACCAGAGTCTGGCATTTCACACCTATTTTAACTATTACACGGAGCTTATATAGTGACATTCAGTGTTTTAAAATGACATCTGACTGTTTTGATGTTGAATTGTAAAAGCAGCGGCAAGCCTGCTGATCTCACAAGTTTGCTGATCTGACAGAACAACGCTGATTTTACAATTTAACATCAAAACAGTCATATGGGTTTCCAAATATTCTATTTCACTATATAAGCTCCGTTTAGTGGTAAAAATAAGTGTGAAATGCCAGACCCCAGTGGGTGTAAAAAGATGTCCGCTTGCCACCTTTTCACTTATCCCTACTGTTGATGAGTGCGGGGTGTAACAAGATGGCGGCGACAGAACGTCACTTCCATTTCAAAGTCTGATGGGTCGCCTAATCTGATGAAACACCTGCAATTGACTCTAGTCTTGTCTTGTTTTATCAGGTAAGAATGTCACATGCAAACAGATGAGCCAAGCATATTTTTGCAGAAGAAAGAACTTTAATTTTCACATTTTAGCCACAGTTTTATTCCCATTAAACAATTGGATAAGTAGATCCCACATATCTCTTGCCATTTCCATAAGTCGTGTTGGCCCAGGTATAGGTTTGAATCTTAAGGGTCTGGCCTCCCATTGTGACAGTGCATCTAAAAAAAATAACAAATGATAATTTAAGAGTATATAAACCCCAAAATAAAAACATAATATATATTGCAGCTTACTAGTCCCTTTTGAGGTGGCTGCATTCGATTTCTTTCTCCAAAGCTTCTTTAGCTATTTTTTATAGATAATTCAGTAAATAACACACTTCCGGTACGTGAGTGGCTTTTTCACTCTTCCACTTTATCTATAGAGGGAGCCATAATTGTCAACCTAGTCTGCTCTCCTGACATGGACTACAAACATGTTCTTACCTCTTCATCTCCATTATATGGGGCAGAGCAATTGGTAATTTACATAAGATAGTTAAGAAAGAAGATAGTCTTCTGGGCAGCACACAGCGCATGTGATTGTGGCAAGAGCAATGGGTTTTTTCTGGATTTGCTAAAATGATTTTAGCTTAAAGCGATTGTAAGGGTTTGTTTTTTTTTTTTTTTTAAATAACAAACATATCATACTTACCTCCACTGTGCAGCACAGAGTGGCCCGAACCTGTTCTTTTGGGGTCCCCCAGCGGCTCTCGCGGCTCCTCCCCACATAAGATAACAACCTGGGAGAAGCGCTCTCCCGGGGCGTTACCTTGCGGGCACGCTCTCGAGTCCAGCATTCGGCATCCATAGACGCCGAATGTATGACTCGGCCCACCCCCAGTGCCCGCGTCATTGGATTTAATTGACAGCAGCGGGAGCCAATGGTTGCGCTGCTATCAATCTATCCAATCAAGAGCCGAGAACCCCGGGCAGAGAGACAGCCATCCCTGTCGGGTCAAGTTTCAGGGCTCAGGTAAGTAAAACGGGGGGGCTGGGGGGCCGGTCACAGCCAGGTGTTTTTTCACCTCAATGCATAGGATGCATTGAGGTGAAAAAACACGAAGGTTTACAACCCCTTTAAAAAAAAAGAATACTAAGGCAGCCACCACATCTAAGGGCTGTATGTGCAATACGTTGCATTTTTCTTGTGTTTACTTATCCTTTAAGTACAGTAAAACTTTGGTTTGAGAGTAACTTGGTTTGAGAACGTTTTGCAAGACAAGCAACATTTTTTTAATAAATTTGGACTTGATATACAAGCGATGTCTTGATATACAAGTAGCGTCATGTCACAACTGGGTATAAAAGAGAGGCGCCTCTAAGTGTAGCAATATGGTTACATTTAATGAAGATACAACATTTAGCAACTCACATCCTCCCAACTTATCATCCTCCGCACCGCCATCAACATCATCCCTTCCACGCTGAGCTCCACGAGCTCTTCAAGCCTCTACTTCAGATCGCTCTACTGCAGGGTAGTCTTCCCGGTCACGATTGCAGACTGACAGCGGTGAGAGCCGGCGGTGTGGAGGACGGTCTATGTGGACAGCTTTACCCCGGATGCCTTCATACTTAGATGTGCCTCTTTTAATCATCAACCGTGTGTGTTGCTAAATGTTGTACCTTCATTAAATGTAACCATATTGCTACACTTGGAGGCGCCTCTCTTCTCTTTTATACTCTGCAACTCCTGCTGGATTTTGCTTCTAATCCCCTTGTGGAGGCTTCCATTTCTGGCTGGACATTTTATGGTTACACAACCTATCACATTGCTATAATTTTTTTATATGGACTATAAACTGAAACACCTATGAATAAATAGTTGTGAAACGAATTATCTGAGTTTCTATTTCTTATGGGGAAATTCGCATTGATATACAAGTGCTTTGGATTACAAGCATGTTTCCGGAACAAATTATGCTCGCAATCCAAGGTTTTACTGTATACCCAGTGTTGTGTATTGTAATTACATGCATTCAAAATTGCAATCAGAAAATAATACACTTTGTTAATGAGGCATCTCTAAAGAAGGCTGGACCATGATTTATTCTACACCATTGTGTATAGCCAAACAAAACATACTTTGTTTTCTTGCAATATTGCAATTAATGATAACATAATACTGATGTTTGCATAACCACTACTAGGTATGATAAATTAACTAAGTAATCAATATAGATCATGAGTAGATCTAGACCATGAATTTTTCCAGCAGTGGTAACCATGACATGACATGACATGAGTGTTTAAAAAAAGAAACTATACAATTCTTCCACTTAAAAGTTAACTTTAGTCTCAACTTTGGAAGTGGTTTGGAAGGATTAAATGCTATGTCAACTTTTTACTGCTGTCTGTCACTAATTGGGAAACTTTTCCTTACTGTCTGTCTACTTCTTTTCTGTCATACAGAACATGAAATTAGGGGAAATCCCTAAATAATGAAATAAATAAATAAGGTTAAGAATTTTGTGTCAGAATTATATCACTGTCTGCTTCCCTATTAGCGAGATTCAGCCTCACTTACTGCCCAGATGTCTAGTATCAGACAGTACAGTAATAGAAAAATCAATTCTAAGAAAACATTTCAAATCTGATGCAAAATGGCCCAAAAGGGGACACCGATAGAGTTTTAAACCCAAAATAATTTGAAAGCCTACTATTCTTTAAAAAAAAAAAAAAAAAAAAGTTTTGGCCAAAATTGGAATTTAGAGGATAAAATCATTAAAAAAAAAAAATGTCTGCAAAACATGCACATTTCCGCATGTTTTATCACTTTAAAAACACCATAAGTACAGAAATTCAGTAAATTCCCAATTTTCTGTAGTAATATGACAGCACAGTGCTCTGAATACCCAAAACAGTGATAAAAGTGCTGCCCAGTTCTTCCATAGAATTACATAAAAGGATGCTGTTTTGTAGTCCAGTAGAGATAGATACTTTAAAGTGTTACTAAACCCAGGACCCTGTATTTACTATATCTGGTCTCCTATAGTACACAGAACATGGAAATGCAATTATTTTAGTAAATAAAAACTGCTAAATACCTTTTCTCATCAGCAGTATATAGAAGTCTTGTGACTTCTATCAGTGTCCAGCCAAGCACTGATTAAAGCTTGTAGGATGAGTTTTCTGACTGTGCTATGGGACTGCAAGACCTCTGAGCCTCTGTCTGGACAGTGCTGATTGGCCCTGTGCTGAACACATGCACCCTCCCCCCCTTCAAAAAAACCCTCTCTAGCAATATACACCAAACTGTGCATGTGCAGCCTGACTTGATAGGCTCTGTGTTATCAGGAAATTATCAGGGGCCAATGGAAGGAAGGGAGGATCTGTGCATACAGGATCAAACAGCCTTTTTAAACTTAGGTTCCACCATGAGTATAACAAGCATGCTTTACTGCAAATACAGACTGATTTTACTATTGTGGATTAAGTAACACATTAAGAGCTCTCAATTTTTATTGTATGGCCTTTAGCTAGTATAAACGGTTAAGCTGGGTACACATATATATCAAAATTTGCTCGGTTCAGCAGGAACCAGATCCATGTGTAGCCCTGTCTGTTCAACAGAAGCCGATCATTGGATTGGCTTCTGTCAATCAGTCCTGATGGAAAATCAGCATTCAATCAGCTGTTGCCACCAATGGCTGCAGCACTGATCAGTTTAGTCTGATGGGGAGTTAGTCCAAGCTGTTAGAATACAATAGTGAAGCGGGGAAGATCCCTGCATCCACATTGCGTGGTGGATGCAGGAATCTGTGCATTTTTTTTTTCATTCAACCTGCTGGTTGAACGAAAAAAAAAACTCAGTGTGTGTACCCAGCTTTACATTATATCTTGACATCATAAACATTTTCATCTTGTTTGATTATGTCCTTGCATTTGCAATTGGCCAACACAGAAAAATACCCACTAGTCAGTTTGCTAAACTACAAAGTTGTATGTTTTTGTATTTCAGCATGCTCTGTAACCAAATTGGCTTCTCACTGTAACTGCCCAATTTTAGTACGTACAATATATAATGTATATGGTATGTTTTAATACAAAGTAATGTATATTCTTTTGGTTAGTAGTTCAGAAGAATGAGACCTATCACGTAGATCTAAGGTCCATCTTCCTCCACTTTATTTGGACTTGACAGAGGGCAAGAACTAAACACTCCCTACTTGAACTCTCTAAGACCAAAGGGGGCATAGGTTTCCCAGACCCCATACAATCCTATGAGGCCACCCATGTGGCCCAGATTCTTGAATGGTGCTCAGTGTTCAGGCAGAAGCAATCAATCAACACTACAATTAGAACAAGACTTTAACCCCTCCATCTCATAAGTTTGCATTGGGTCAATGCCCCCCTTCCCTAAGAGCTCAAGACCCATTCACTTGTGCCATAGTTCATTAACTATTTCACTCTACCAAAATCTCAATTATACCTTTGCCACTATCGCTCATTCTGTATCGAACTTCCTGTCAGGGTACTCTGGAGCCCACCTCCTGTATCTCTTGAACCTTGGTATACTTACAACCCTTCATTTTTGTAGGGGTAATGGCTTTAAGAACCCGGATGTATTAAATTCCTCCTTGGTAGCTGACCTTAACCATCAGAGCCTTGTTTAACTAACACACTATCTTCGGTCTATTCCTAATCTCTCATGCCATTTAAAAAATATATGTCTTGCAGACTTGCCAGAATGATACATCCCTATCAACAGCCTATTACATTAGTGCCAGGGACATCCCCCCCTTCATATATTTAAAATTGGGAGGGGGAGAGACTCTCACTCGCCTCAAAACAGACTGATCATATGCTATTGTTTCCCTTTTAATCCTCCATTTCCAATAAAACACAGGAAGCGAGCTACAAGTTAGTCTCCAGGTGGTACAAAACCAAAGTTCTGCTATACTACATCTACCCCAACAGCTCCACCACCCCCCACCCCTCTGCTGGAGGTGTAAATTGCACACTGGAACCCTCCTCCACATCTTTTAGACTTGAATTTCTTTTTAATTCATGAGGAGCATTTATCACAGACTAACAGCCATTGTCTTATGGGATGATCTGATTGCCTAACTATTTTGCATTACTCTTGTCCCCATCTAGAAATCTCCACTTATCCTCCTTCTCAATGCGGCAAAAGCCTGCATTCCTGCCACATGGGAACAATACTACTCCTCCCCCTCCCTTGATGGACTAGTGGTTCTTCATAATTAACAATGCTATGCTCATGGACGATCACCTGCACCCTTTATGATCATGAGGAGAAATTCCAACACACTTGAAATTATTGGATATACTTTCAATACTCTTCTGACTATCCTGACTAGAAATTCTGTGAGTAGTAGCCTCATCATCTGTTGATTTTTATCCATCAGTCCTTCCTAATTTGACCACTCCAGCAGTACCAAAGGGTCTTCCACATTGGGTTCTCTCCTACCCCCTTGCTTCCTTTTGTACCCAAAGTCCTTTTACCTATACCCTCCCTTTTTTATCTCCCTTCTTCTTCTCGCTTTATTCTTAGATTACCTAACCATCCTCCCCCTCTCCTCAAAGGCCCCTCTGTGTGAAAAGGGTTGAAAAGGTCTACTCTATAGTGACTTGAAGAATGCAAAAAATTTCTCATCCACAACATATATTTGGATAAAGCCTGTGAGTCATTCATAGCAAAAAAAAAGGGCCCAAAGAACAGCTGGCATACTTACACACTGTCAGGGCGAGTCACATAACACAGGGTGAAAACTGCGAGATCAAACTCTGGACTGCTTCCAACAAACAGTGAACCAATGCTCTTCAGGTAGTTTGACCACTTAAACTGAAATCCATATACATCTGGATAACTTGTCCACTAGAAGAAGATAGATAGTAATACAATCAATGTTGTAAAATTCCAAACAATTCATATTATGATTCAAGATTTTAAGTGTTGAAAGAATTTAAAGCCAAGCTCAAGCAAAACCTTTTTTTTTTCATTTTGAATAAAGCAGGAAAGGGTAGGAAGGAAAGAGTTAGGAGTTAACTGTCATCTGTGTCCCTAATCTCCTTGGAGAAACATTTCCCAGTGGGGCACAAAAAATCCCCAAAACACAGTTTTAGCAGAGAAGGGTTAGAATTTCTGACAATGTTTTTATTATTGTCAGTGTCTCTCTGTCTGTGCTATTCCTTGCATAGGCTTCATGGGGGCAGGAAGTGCCGGAAAATCTCTCCAATAAGGTTACAGACAGAAATAAAAACCTGAGAGAAAATTCTCTGCATAAAAATTGTGAAAACTTGGTTGGAGTTAGGCTGGCCATAGATGATTCAGTTTTTTCAACTAGTGGGTTGAACGAAAAGAAAACTGACCCGATTACCCCATCCACACATTTGATGTGGATAAGGAAATCCTTTCTGATGTGTCTTTGTATTCTTTTTCTTTTCACAATAAAGTTTATTGTAAAAGTAAAGGAAAAAAATAAATACAAAGAATGATAAGGTATATAAATGTACCTGGTATGCAAATAGACAGCAAAAAGTAAAATGTTACATCAAATATACACAACTTGTGATGAACAAATGAGGTATGGCATAACAAATGATAGCTATTTGTTCTAATCAAATGAAATCCATATATTGTGAGTAAACAGAAGTTAAACAAGTATTCAAAGTTAGTCAACTGTTATCAGGAACAATCAAATGATAAGTGAAAATAGCTTTCAGAAGGTTTATAAAGACTTGTATTAATTTTTGAGGATAGGAATGGATGATGAATATCGAAGAGGAGTACTGTTTTATAAAGTAAAATGTGGGTAAGGGTGTAGCTCTTAAAAGTAAATCCACCGGGAAATTTAATTAGAAAGGATTATTTCTTTTTAAAGGTCTCAGATAGAGTGAAAATATACCAAGGTTTCCCTCTATTGTGGAATTGAGTTGTGGTTTCTCTTTTTATTGCTATGGTTTCCTCCATTTCATGTATTAGTTTGACCTTCAGTAACCAGTCTTTTATTGTTGGGGTATTTCTGGTTTTCCAATTCACCGGAATCAGTGTTTTGGCGGCATTAAGTATCGTGTTAGGGAGTTTTTGTATTTTTTGTAGGAAAGTTCATTAAAATGTAGTAGGCAACAGGCTGTGTTTAGTTCTAGTTGGGTGTCAGTGATATGAACTATCTACTTTTTAATTTATGTCCAATAAGTTTGAATTTGTGTGCAATTCCACCATAGGTGTAGGAAGAAGCCCCTTCCCTCATTGCATCTCCAGCAAACGTCCAACTCTGTAGGAGACCAATTGTTTATTTTTGCTGGTGTGATGTACCACTGAGTGCGAATTTTTAAAGAGATTTCTTGTAAATGTGTGCTTAGGGAGCATTTATGGGTAAACACACAAGCTTTTCCCCCATTTTGAATTCTAACAACAGGGAGACTACCCTGCCTTCAGAATACACAGAGCTGCAGTCAATAACGTGCAGCGTTGAACGAGCGGCTAAAATCCGACAGGGTGGTTGAACAGAAGTTGATTGGTAGATCGACTTCTGTTCAACCACAGTGGCTGTACATGGATCGAAATTTGGCCAGTCCTTGCTGAACTAGCAAAATTTCAATCCATGTATGACCAGCTTTAGACTTTAAATGAAAATAAAACAAAAAGATTTCCTAACGGGAAAACGACTCTTTACAGCTAAGTGGTCTCTGGGAAATGTTCGAGTCATAAGGAAACTGTTACAAATACAAAAGAAATGTCATGTGTGTATTTCAGAAGCATGACTTCCACTTTTTTTAACCAGTAGATGACGTACCTAAGAAAAGGATTTTCTGTAACTAAAGTCTATTTCCTTCTTTGAAACTTCTTTTCAAAAAAGGAAAAAAATTGGATTCATAAGCTAAATACTCTTAATGAATGGAATAAATGTTGAAATTGATTTAAACTTTTTTGGAAGATAGTTAATGGCTAATGCTAATGCCAGTAGCGCGATTCCATTATTTTCTTTTTATATACACTGTTTTTGTTGTGCAGTGGAATCGCTGCTTGTACTATATAGATTGTTCAAAAATTTGCATTTATTGTGTTTTTTCACATAATACCTTAGCGCAGTTTTTCTTCTTTTTTCTTCTAAACATGATTGATAGAATGATTTTATCTGTGACTGTATGCATATATAAATATGATTGCTAGATAATTAGTGTATATTGCATCAATTTATTAGGGTGATGTCAATAAAAATATTAATACAATAGGTTGATTTCGTTCCCAAGAGAGGCAGAACAGTGGTCTGCCTATGTAAGCAAGGCAGATCACCGTTCTGTTAGTGGGGAAAATAGAGATCCTGTGTTTCTGCGCAGCAGGAACACGGATCACTGTCTTCCCACAGTTAAAGTGGAGTTCCACCCAAAAGTGGAAGCTTCGCTTATCTGCTCCCCCCCCCCTCAGGTGCCACATTTGGCACCTGAGGGGGGGGAAGATACCTGTCAAAAACAGGTGCCCGCTCCCACTTCCGTGTAAGGGCGCCATGGCGACCTACATCATTTGCGGCTCTTCCTCCACCCCCCTGCTGCTTCTGGGAAACACACACAGGTCCCAGAAGACAGTGGGACCATTCAGAACGTGCATCGCGATTCGCACATGCGCAGTAGGAAACAGGCTGTGTTGCCACAAGACTTCACTTCCTGTTTTGGACAGATAAGTGTCCTTATATTAAAAGTCAGCAGCTACAGTATTTGTAGCTGCTGACTTTTAATTTTTTTTTTAATACAGGCTGGAACTCCTCTTTAAAGCACATTGTCCACCATTAGCAAGCACTTTTGCTAACTGTACACATTTAATCCTTTGATCGCCCTTGATGTTAACCCCTTTCCTGCCAGTGTCATTAGTACAGTGACAGTGCATATTTTTTAGCACTGATCCCCAAAAAAGTGTCCGATTTGTCAACTGCAATGTCGCAGTCCCGCTATAAGTCACTGATCACCGCCATTACTAGTAAAAAAAAAAAAAGAAAAATCCATAAAAATATCCTATAGTTTGTAGATGCCATAACTGCGCAAACCAATCAATATATGGTTATTGGGATTTTTTTTACCAAAACATGTAGGAGATTACATATTTGCCTAGGTTAATAAAGAAATGTAGATTTTTTTATATTTTTTTATTAGATGCATTATATAGCAGAAAGTAAAAAATATTGTTTTTTTTTCAAAATTGTTGCCTTTTTTTTTGTCTATAGCGCTAAAAATTAAAACCGCAGAGGTGATGAAATACCACCAAAGGAAAGCTCTATTTGTGAGTAAAAGGACGTCAATTGTATTTGGGTACAGCGTCGCACTACCGTGCAATTGTCAGTAAAAGTAACGCAGTGTATACTGGTGACCCCGCAATAGGGATAAAAACTTTTTCGCAGAAGGGAGTTTAACAAGACTCGTGGCCACTCATTAACCTGTTGCCGCCCGCCCACCGTCATATGACGGTAAAGCGGTGCGGCTCTTGTTCTGGGCCGCCATCATATGACGGCGGCTGATTTACACAGGGCATGCGCGTTCTCGGGCGCACAGCCCTGCTCTGTCGGTGTTGACATGTCCCCGGTACACAGGGCGTCACCGACAGAGGTGAACAGCCATTGGGCATGGCTGTTCACCATGTGATCAGCCGCGATTACGTCACGGCCGATCACAAAGGGGCATTCCCCACTTTAGACCGCGCATGAGCACGATCGGGAGCGAGCAGCGTGGTCATGTCGGTGGCGGCATGTTCCCAGGAACACTGCTCGTCACCGACAAGGGTAAACAGCCAATGGCTGGCGGCTGTTTACCATGTGATCGGCTGTGATCCATTCACAGCCAATCACTAAATGTAAACAAAGACCGGTTACTAGCTGTGCTGTTACCGGCTCAGTGTGAGGAGAGAAGAGCCAGGAGCAGTGAGTGACCGATCTATGTGTGTACTGTACTACACCAACACAAAAAAAAAGAGAACCTGTCACATCGCCCCCCCCCCCCCCAATTACAGCTGTCACCCAACAGTCACCACATCAGTGCTTATAAAAGTGCACCTGTCACCCATCAGTGCCCACAAAGTGCATCTGTCACCCATCAGTGCCCACAAAGTGCACCTGTCACCTATCAGTGCCCACAAAGTGCACCTGTCACCCATCAGTGCCCATAAAGTGCACCTGTCACCTATCAGTGCCCACAAAGTGCACCTGTCACCCATCAGTGCCCACAAAGTGCACCTGTCACCTATCAGTGACCATCATCAGTGACCGTCATCAGTGACCGCCATCAGTGACCGTCATCAGTGACCCATCCGTGACCCTCATCTGTCACCTATCAGTCCCATAAAGTGCACCAGTCACCATGAGAGACTGCCATCAGTGACTGTCACCCGTTACCTGTCACCTGTCACCCACCAGTGACCATCGCACATCACCTGCTACCCATCAGTGACCATCACCTGTCACCGATCACCTGTCGTCCATCAGTAACCGCCACCTGTCACCCATCACCTGTCGCCCATCAGTAACCGTAATTTGTCACCTGTCGCACAGCCCATTAAAAAAAATGTCCAAAAGACTCTATACAAGTGAGGAGGTGTTTCAGATCTCCTCCATGACTGATGAGAGTAGCGGGGAGTTCTCATCACATTCAAATGCCAATTCCGATTGTGAATCAAATTCAGCATTTGAACCGATCGATAGTAGTGGATCGGCAAACGAATCAGAGGAAGAATGGATCCCTCCTAAAAGAGCACGGTGCTCTGGAAACCAGGCAGCCACTAACAACATACCCCAGGATCAAATTCCCAGGCCCAGTACCAGCGCTGCTACCAGCGATAGACCCCAAAACCAAAGGCCCAGTACCAGAGCTGCCGCCAGCGAAAGGCCACAAGAAATGCCCAGTACCAGCACTTCCACAGCATCACGCCCAAATGCCAGCACTGAAGTGCCACGTCCCCCAAGAGCCAGGGCGGCTACATATCTCCCAGATGGTCTTGCCCATCCAACATGGCTGCCTTCCGACTCAGGATCAGCAAGAATTCCCTCTTTCACCGCACAGCCAGATGTGCAGGCCAATACCCAAAATTTTTCTGAAATTGATTGATTTAATTTATTTTTGCCCAACACTTACTGCAACTCATCGCGGACCAGACCAATTTATATGCCCGGCAGCATATTGCCAAAAACCCCCAATCTTCATACGCCCGTCCATTCGAGTGGAAGGATTTGACTCTGGAGGAGTTCAAAATGTTTATGGGCCTCACCATAAACATGGGGCTTACAAAAAAAAAAAAAATGAAGGACATGCCTATTGGTCCACCCACCCCATTCACCACATGCCCATTTATTCTTCTGTAATGTCCAGGTCCCGATACGAGATGATAATGAGCTTTCTTCATTCAGTGACAACACCCAGTGCCCTCAATCATCCAAATTACGATAAATTATATCAAATTCGCCCACTCATTAATTTCTTTACTCTATGTCCCCGATAAGCATATATGTGTAGATGAGTCCCTGGTACCCTTTTCAGGCTGGCTAGGAATAAAACAATACATTCTTAGCAAAAGGGCTAAATACGGAGTGAAATTTTATTAGCTTTGCGAGAGAGTCACGCGATATCTGTATGCGTTCCGCATATACGAAGGAAGAGATTCCCAGCTCCAGCCCCCTGAGTGCCCGGCCTACATGGGCACAACTGGTAACATTGTATGGGACCTGGCCTACCCACTGCTAAAGAAAGGTTACCACATATACCTGGATAACGTCTATACAAGCCTGCCCCTTTTCAAACACCTATACCTCGCACAAACTCTGGCCTGTGGAACCTCCAGAAAGAATAGGAAGGGCTTCCCACAAGCCATAGTAAAAAAGAAATTGTGCAGGGGAGAAAGAGCAACTTTGAGATGCAATGAAGTGCTGGCCTTGAGGTGGAAGGATACCAGGAATGTGTACATGATGTCCACCATCCATGACGACACTACAGTTGAAGTTCAGAGAAGATGAGGTCCCATTGTAAAGCTAAAATGTGTACAAGATTACAATCTGTACATGGTGGGGGGGGGGGGGGGGGTGGAATTCAATGACCAAATGCTTCAGCCCTATTTAGCAATAAGGAGGTCCCGTTTCTGGTACAAGAAAGTAGCACTCTATTTAATTCATTTGGCCATTTATAATGCCTACATAATTTACACCAAATCCACCGAAAGCCCTGCCCACTTCCTAAAATTAATTGAAGAAGTTGTCATGTGCCTCATCTACCATCAAAGACCCCCCCCCCCCCCAAGAAAACCTTCACACGCCACTTCCCGGACCACATTCCACCATCTGAAGCAGGCTGAAGAGGCCAAAAAAGATTTTCAGTATGCAGCAGTAAAGGATTTCAAAGAGATACCAGCTACCATTGTCCCCAGTGTCCCCTTGAACCTGGTCTTTGCATTGGTGAATGCTTCAGACTATATCACACATCCTTAAAATATTAGCCCATATTCTTAACCATTTCCCCATTTTCATCATCTGTGCTGACCATTTCCCATGCTTCCTCAAATAACCATGCCACTGCCTTCTACGTGAACTGACCCTGGCCTGTTTTTTGACTATGCCTCTGCCAACCGTTTGGACCGCTTACATGTGAACTGACCCTGGCCTGTTTTACCAACTACGCTTCTGCCTACTGTTTGGACTGCTTACATGTGAACTGACCATGGCCTGTTTTACCAACTACGCTTCTGCCTACCACTTGGACTGCTTGCACGTCATCTGACCCTGGCCTGTTTTATGGACTATGCTTTTGCCTACCGCTTGGACTGATCTGTTGCCCTGCTACTGTAGGACAAAGGGGTCTCACATGTGAGGGGCTCCAGAAATGTTTTTCCAGATGGAGAAAACTATTTTTTTTTTGTCTCCGGGTTTCGTAATTTCCGGATTAGGGTCTGGAGTCTGGAGGCTTCATAGAGATTTGGGTGGGTTGAAGCCTCTACCCCTGTGCCCCTGTGCACAGGACTTACATGATTGTGGCCCTCAGCCTGCTGCTGACTTACTGCCGCCATCCCCCTGCCTGCAGCATAAACTGACCACACCTCTGCCTGCTTCCTGGACTATGGAAATAATTAGCTGTAGCAAGAGGCAGTATGTTTACGAAGGGCTGGAGAGCGGTACAATAATGAGTGCAGGGAGGTAACGGTGTACCAGGACCAATATTATGGCTGTGCTGGCTGTCTCTGCCTGGACAATTTCTATGGACAAATGCTTTGGCTGTGCTGACGATATCTTTGTGCTGACTATAGACAATATTCCTGCCTGCTGCCTGGATAATTACTATTGTTGCTAAGCACATCCCTGCCTGCTGCCTGCACCAATTCTCTCCTCTGGGGACACTACTAAAACCACAGGTAATACTTTTTATTTACCCTTTTCAAATTCAATAGAATTTATTTTGGAGTGTAATTCTTGGTATGTAAATGCTATGTGTTAGAAATATAAGGGCCTTAAAAATAATAGGTTGTCAGGAAATTAGATGTGTAATTTATGCTTGTAGAACGGCTGAAGGTGCTACTTCAATGCTGGGCCTCTGTATGTGGTCAGGCTGTGTAAAAGTCTGACACATGTGGTATCGCCATACTCAGGAGGAGTAGCAGAATGTATTTTGGGTAGTCATTTTTACTATGTACATGCTATGTGTTGAAAATATCTTAAAAATGGACAACTTTGTGGAAAAAAAATGCGTTTTCATTTTTTTTCCACATTTTCCAAAAACTTCTGGAAAAAAATGAACCGTTCAAAAGACTCATTATCCCTCATAGATTATACATTGGGGTGTCTGCTTTCCAAAATGGGGTCATTTTGAGGGTGTTTCCATTGTCCTGGTGCTCCAGGGAGTTTAAAATTGTAATAGGTGGTTGAAAAATGAGATGTATAATTTATGCTTGTAGAACGCCTGAAGGTGCTACTTCACTGGTGGGCCTCTGTATGTGGCCAGGCTGTGTAAAAGTCTCACACATGTGGTATCGCCATACTCAGGAAGAGTAGCAGAATGTATTCTGGGGTGTCATTTTTGCTACGTACATGCTATGTGTTGGAAATATCTTAAAAATGGACAACTTTGTGGAAAAAAAAATGCTTTTTCATCTTTTTCCACATTTTCCAAAAACTTCTGGAAAAAAATGAACAGTTCAAAAGACTCATTATCCTCATAGATTATATGTTGGGGTGTCTGCTTTCCACAATGGGGTAATTTTGTGGGCGTTTCCATTGTCCTGGGGCTCCAGGGCCTTCAAAACTGTAATAGGTGGTTGAGAAATGAGATGTGTAATTTATGCTTTTAGGACGCCTGAAGGTGCCACTTCCCTGGCGGGCCTCTGTATGTGGCCAGGCTGTGTAAAAGTCTCACACATGTGGTATTGCCATACTCAGGAGGAGTAGCAGTATGTATTTTGGGGTGTCATTTTTGCTATGTACATGCTAGGTGTTGAAAATATCTTAAAAATGGACAACTTTTTCCACATTTTCCAAAAACTTCTGGAAAAAAATGAACAGTTCAAAAGACTCATTATGCCTCATAGATTATACGTTGGGGTGTCTGCTTTCCAAAATGGGGTCATTTTGTGGGTATTTGTACTTTCCTGGCTTGTTAGTGTCTCAAGAAATGAGATAGGTCTTCAGTACATCAGGTGTGATCAGGTGTGATCAATTTTCAATGATTTGTACCATAGCTTGTAGACTCTATAACTTTCACAAAAAACAAATAATATACACTAATTAGGGTTATTTTTACCAAAGATATGTAGTCGCATACATTTTGGCCAAACTTTATGAAGAAATATTACTAATTTGCTAAATTTTATGACAGAAACAAAGAAAAAGGCATTTTTCCACCAAATTTTTAGTATTTTTTTATTTATAGCACAAAAAATAAAAAAACCACTAGTGATTAAATACCACCAAAAGAAAGCTCTATTTGTGTGAAAAAAAGGACACAAATTTCATTTGGGTACAGTGTTGCATGACTGAGTAATTGTCATTCAAAGTGTGAGAGCGCTGAAAGCTTTGGTCTGGGCAGGAAGGGGGTGAAAGTGCCCTGTAGGCAAGTGGTTAAAATTAGAAGAAAAGAGTTTTAACCTTAAACTACGTAGAGGGTTCTTTACTGTAAGAGAGGCAAGGATGTGGAATTCCCTTCCACAGGCGGTGGTCTCAGCGGGGGGCGTGGATAGTTTTAAGAAACTATTAGATAAGCACCTGAACGACCGCAACATACAGGGATATACAATGTAATACTGACATATAATCACACACATAGGTTGGACTTGATGGACTTGTGTCTTTTTTCAACCTCACCTACTATGTAACTATGTAACTATGTAGTGTCGTATCGCAAAAAATGACCTGGTCATGGAGGGGGTTAAACCTTCTGGAGCTGAAGTGGTTAAGGAGTTAATATGTTTATTACTGGCAGCAAAGGAGTAAAGGAGTTAAAGCAACACAAAACTCTGGCTTAGAATAAAAGTCTATTCAAGTATGTATTCAAAAAAGTACCTTCCATGGCTCTCGGCCTCCTTCAAATGTCTGAATTCCTTCCTTTTTTAATGCTGCTATGATCTTATTTCCTGTTAGAGGGTGTCTAAGTTAATTCTCCATGGTCCCACTGTATGTTAGAACCCAGCACTCTCTTTTGCTCACTCCCAAGATGAAATATAGAATGTGTTGTGTGCATAGAGCAATATCCTGGCAACTAATGTGCACTGCTCATTCAAAGTGAATGGGAAAAGGAGAGGTTCGAGGGCTCACGGAGGATGTTACAAGGAGGTCCTAAAATTGCATTTTAGGACACTTCATTTTCCTCTGACTTTGTCATTGGTGCCAACATGCACCATGACAGCCGGGTCTTCCCCAGTCCCTCCCAGTAATCTGTCCACCAGACCTGTGATGTGTCGAACCCGAGTGCCCAGTAGACAACATACAGTTCGGCACTTCAGGTCTTTGTGACAGATTGTCCTCTCTGTCCTTCTGACAACTGAGTCCCCTACCACCAGAATATGTCTTTCCTTTTCCTTGGCTTTACTCCCGACCTCACTGTTTCTTTTCTGGACATAATTATAATTCATTTGATTATTATTGCCAACATTTATTTTGTCAAAAAGAGCAGCTCTGGGGATCAAAAACGCTAAATACACTAAGTACCCTACAATCCCTTTTCTTTTACTTATTCATATACACTATATTGTCAAAAGTATTGGGACACCTGCCTTTACACGTACATAAACTTTAATCACAATCCCAGTCTTAGTCTGTAGGGTTCAGTATTGAGTTGGCCCACCCTTTGCAGCTATAACAGCTTCAACTCTTCTGGGAAAGCTGTCCACAAGGTTTAGGAGTGTGTATATGGGAATGTTGACTATTCTTCCAGAAGCATATTTGTGAGGTCAGGCACTGATGTTGGACGAAAAGGCCTGGCTTGCAGTCTGCACTCTAATTCATCCTAAAGGTGTTCTGTTGTATTGAGGTCAGGACTCAGACGAGTCAAGTTTCTCCACCCAAAACTTGCTCATCCATGTCTTTATGGACCTTGCTTTGTGCACTGGTGCGCAGTCATATTGGAACAGGAAGGGGCCATCCCCAAACTGTTCCCACAAAGTTGGGAGCATGAAATTGTACAAAATGTCTTGGTATGCTGACACCTTAAGAGTTCCCTTCACTGGAATTAAGGGGCCAAGCCCAACCCCTGAAAAACAACCCCAGACCATAATCCCCCCTCCACCAAATGATTGTGACCAGTGCAAGAAGCAAGGTCCATAAAGACATGGATGAGTGAGTTTGGAGTGGAGGAACTTGACTGGCCTGCACAGAGTCCTGACTTCAACCTGATAGAACACCTTTGGGATGAATTAGAGTGGGGACAGCGAGCAATACTTTTGACAATATAGTGTATCTCAGATTACTGTTTCGGATAAAGTACCATGAGCTGTAGCTATAGTAATAGTTGCCAGAGGTTCCCTGAGACCTGAAAGTTTTTTCAAGGGTCCCCCCATGTTAAAAAATGTAGAGATAGGCTGCTCTATGTAATAGAGATATAGAGTGGGGAAGGTGTTTTGTACTCCAAATCAAAAGAGATGCCTGCCAGGAGAGTGGCAACCATGCTCCTTCCTACATACTGTATGGTAAGTGAGCAATATCACCCTAGAACAGGAAGTGTGTTACTGGCAGGATCACCAGGTGAATATAAGGGGAATAACTCCTGAAAAAAAAATAAAACTAATGCAGCCACAACATCGGAAGACTGCTAAGCAGCAATATATCACATTTTTGTTTTTAAGTTAAGATCACCTTTAAGGTGAGTGAGTTTCCCATGTAGCTATAAATGCTGGGGTATGTTCCTGAATGTAATTAGAGCTAGGGAAGCTGTTTGGATCAGCAGCAAAATTGTTTATCAATAAACAAGTCCAGTTGAATGTGACTAACTACTAGCAAAACAAGATGTAGCCAAAAGAGAACTGATAGGTACAGGGCTGGACTGGGACAAAAATTTGGCCCTGGACTTCATCCAGACTGGCCCACTTTGACAGGTCTCTCCCATGCCGGCTTGCCACCCAAGCCCCCCCCCCCCCCCCCCACTAGCCATTAGCCGTTCTACATTATTTCTCTTATAGGCAGTACCAGTGGGGAAGCTAGACATTATTTCACCTGGGGCAAAGAATCAGTTTGGCACCCCCCCCCCCCCCCCCAATGGGACAAGATTAGGCAGGAAAGTGAGACCGCCCTCCTTCCAGATCGTATGATGAGCTTCTCAGTGTTGACTCCTGAGCATCATGTCTGTATTCAGGCGCGCTGCATAACTAGCCAGGGAGAGGTGGTGAACACTGCGGGGGGGGGGGGACAGAGGACCGGAGGGAGGCAGTGGTCCACTGTCACTGAAATCGGCCCAATGAGCCATCGGCCCACCGGGAAACTCCCTGTAGTCCCAATGGCCAGTACATGCCTGGATAGGTATGAAAACTGTACAGCCATGCATACCTTTATTTCCCATCTCACGAAAACTCTGAATTATCACCTTTCATCAAGAATATAGCTGCCACTTTCTTAGGCTAGGTTTTAAAATAAATGCAATTATTTAATTGATTGTAATAGGAAGCGCTATTCTGCCCATGGAATTGTTACTATGAGCCCAGTGAGCATACATAAGGATGATTTGCACATGTTGCATCATTTACTTAACATTGTCTGGGGGGAGAATTAACAATTACACAGAAACACTTACAGGTCCATTTGCACTGTAACTCAGGTAGTTGAGTTGTCCAGCCTTTTCCAGCAGGTAGAACCGTATCCAGTTGTGGAAGCCAGAGATCTTTCCACCATGGATTTCACCTATGAATGCAAAGCACTAATGAGCGCTGTGTAAAGAAGGCTCAAAGCAAAAAAGATACATTATGGGGGGGATTTACTAAAACTGGTGCACACAGAATCTACTGTAGCCGTGCATTGTAACCAATCAGCTTCCAGGTTTTATTGTCAAAGATTAAATGAACAAGCTTAATTTTGAAACTGATCGGTTACTATGCACAGCTGCCCCTACCAGATTCTGTGTGCACCAGATCTTTCAATCATCCACCCATCCTCAATTTATACATTCTGCTATAGTGTGGCTTCTATTAACGGAGCAGCTGGGGGGGGGGGGGGGACGGGCAGGACATAACTGACTGTAAGTAATGTCCCTTATGCTGATTTTTCTATTTTTTTTTATATTAGCTACACTTATGCCACGTACACACGGTCGGAATTTCCGACAGAAAAAGTCCGATGGGAGCTTTTGGTCGGATAATCCAACCGTGTGTATGCCCCATTTGGCTTTTTCTGTCTGCATTTCCGATGGACTTAAATAGAGAAAATGCTCTAAATTTTTCTGTCGGAAATGCCGACGGAGTTTGTCCCGTTGGCAAGTCTGACCATGTGTACGCGGCATTAGGCTTTAAAGGGCAGAATTTCCGTTTTCATAATAAATAGAAGCATTTTTAAATGCTATTTCTGGCCCAGCTTTTCTCTCACTCACCTTATCCACAGAAGGTTTAAAACCTTGTCAGTTTATTAGAATTTTTAAAGTGATTTTCAGATTCCATTACTTCCTGTAGTTTGTCTCGCCGCATTCACTTCCTGTAGGTCATCTCCTAAAAGCCTTCTCTTCCTTGTTGCATCACATAAGAGGGCATAATAGGGTTCACCACCACACCTCTCTCACTACAATACCACCTTCCACCCACTTTCTATACAATCTGAATGTGTAGTCTCCTTTAGATCTCCCATCAGCTATGTAGTACAAGGGCCTGCCTGGTTTGATACAAATTGAATAGATTGGTCGGGCGTGTCTACCTATTCCATAGTTGTGGCAAATCTAAAGGAAATTGCACAGAGATTGCACAATCAGATTGTATAGTGTATGGCAAGTACATAGGAGGGAGTGCATTCCTGCATGTGTTTCTTTTGGGTGTTTTGGATTGTTTTCACTTGTCACACATAGGGCAGTCCGTTCACTTGAATGGGCTACCCTACACGCGACAAGCGCCCCAGAGAAGCTCCAGAACTTTTTTTGGGCGTGGAGCATGCTGTGTTACCGCAGTTTTTGGTGCGTTCGCTGCACTTGGGGAGCCTTTAACATGTAATGACATGTAATGACAACACAGACATGATGCACATTTGCAGCGTTTCTGAAATGCATGGCAAAGCACGCATTTCCTGTGTGGTTTGCCATGCATGTGGAAAAACACAGATGTGAATGGAGCCTCATTGTTCTTGTGTAAGGACACATTCACATTCAGAGTAGTGGGAGCGCATGTTTTTTGGCTTGTTTTTCCAGTGACACATATAGGGCAGCCCGTTGATTTCAAAGGGCTGTGCCACAAGTGGCAAAGTAGTTCCTGGGACCTTTTGGCATGCACGTATTTTACTGTGCATTTTGCTGCTTTTGTAAACCATTTTTTCATGTGGCCAAATGTGCGTTTGCTTCTGTGTTTGGTGTGCCATTAACAATTAATGGAAATTAATGAATGAAAAACAAACAGGGGGATCAATACTGTCCTAATGATCCTGCTTGCTAATCTGTCGCACTTTTTTTACATTGTATGTTAGGGATAGATATATTATGTGTACAGAAGTTGTACAGTACATTAAATTAGAGTATCTGCACTTGTTTAAAAAGTGTTCCTAAGCACTTTTTTGTTGAGCAACTGATGAACTTGTAAAAGAGGTGCTTACAGTTGGGGCAGAAGAAAATAGGTAGACAGTTTCTACATGGTCGCCAAGGTATACAGAACTAAATTTGTTGCTTTGGTAGCAAAAGAAACTCAAAGATTCATGCCAACATTTTCGCAAGAAGCTAAATTAATACCAAACTGCTTTAATAAATGCCCTTCATAGTGTTTAGTGAAGTCCGGAGGGACACAACACGTCAGGTGGGCTGGCGTATTGATAATGTGGAATCGCATGTATATATTTATGAATGTGAGTGCAACATTTTTATTGAGATCATAATAAGCAAACATTGAGTACTATGGAGCTTTTTTTTTTTTCTTTTATAGCTAAATGAGCTTTCAAGTGGCGCCAGAAAGGTGAAATGAACATTAAGTGAGACCTGGGTAGCTAGATTTCTCAAAGCTGTATCTGACCTCCTGTTTTACATTGAGGTCCTCCAAATAAGTGCGAGTGGGTGATGTGGTGTTTGACGTCACACCATTGTTCACCGAGTTTTACTGAGTTTTATGGTTTACATAAAAATTGGGACTCTTTGGACTTTTCTACACAGTAAATGGGAACATGAGTTAATTTATTGTTTAACTACTTTAATACTTAGCCAATTTTGACACTCTCACATTCATGTAAAAATCAAAATTTTTTTGCTACTAAATTATTTAGAACCTCCAAAACATTATATATTTTTTAAGCAGAGGCCCGAGAGAATAAAATGGAGGGTGTTGCTGCTTTTTATGTCACACGGTATTGGCGCAGTTGTTTTTCAAATGCAATTGTTTTGGAAAATATATATTTTAATTACTTTTATTGCACAAAACATAACTAACATGTCACATTTTAAAATGGCATATGTCTGTGGAACGGCGCCAAACTATGGTACCTTAAAATCTCCATAGGTGAGGCTTTAAAAAGCCTTTACAAGTTACTAGTTTAGCGTTACACAGGAGGTCTGGTGCTAGAATTATTGTTCCTGCTCAGACGTTTGCAACAATACCTTACATGTGTGGTGCTCTCGCTGTGTACATATATGTTCAGGACTTACATGCGCGTGAGCTCGAAGGAATAGGGGCACTTTTTAAATTTTTAAATTTTATTATTTATTTTTTAAAAAACTTTTTTTTTTTTTTTTTTTTTTTTACACTGTCCCTTAATTTTTTGTTCATCAACTTTATTGCTATCACAGGGGATAAACAATATCCCTTGTGATAGCATTGGAACTTAGGAACTTAGGAACTTAGGTGTCCCTGGAAAACACAAGCTGGATGATCGCTGGAAGTCACAGCCTTATATTATCTATAAGTAGCTGCCAGGACTACCAGTATACCAGATCCGCCCAGATAGGAAGTACGGGCCCACTAAAGACCTGGCACCGTAATCATCTACTGCTGCTATCAGAAGCAGTTTGTGTGCCTCAATATCCAGATCCACAGCCTACTCGAATGTCCAATAACCAGGTCTCAGTCTGTGGCACTGAACACAGATGAAGAGGACAGTGAGGATGAAAAACATGTCATGGACTGGCTGTGGCAGTCTATGCTATAAGAAACTGCCACTCTTCTTCCTTCTAAAGAAGCAGATACTGGAAACCTTAGGCCTGAGGCACCATAGCTCATACCACAGAGCCAATCATTGACAGGCCAGGACAATCTTCTGATTTCCCTAACTGCAGAGGACACAGAGACTCTTCAGCCTTCTATGGTGGAGGAGGAAGAGGCTGCTATACCAGAACCATCTGAGCCCAAAGAGCAAAGGGAAAAAGCGAATAATTTGCCCGGCAAAAAGACTGACTTACGATACTCTAGTCGAAAGTTCTGAGGAAGCTATCTATACCTCTCAAAAAACTCACAACACGTTGACCCCTCCCATTACAAGTTTAGTGGAGGGCGACTCCAACTCACCCCCGGCACATCTAGGTGGGCCATCCCAATATCGGTGGCTTGTGGGCAAGACAACCTCACCTCTTATAACAAATGGTGGGAGGTTCCCTTGTCAGGTTCATATGTGCATGCCAATTACTTGTTTCCATACATGTACTAACCTGTTTTTGCCTCCCGATGTATTTTGAAAGCATGTAACAGATTCAGGACATTAAGGCTGCTTTCACACTGAAAGCGATGTCCGTTGAGCTAAAGCGCCGGTTTGTGCCGCTTTTCGGCCGCTAATGGGGTGCTTTTTACTCCAAAAAAGGGTAAAAAGTCCAGTTTTGCTGCGCTTTCAAAACGCTTTTTAGGCGCTTTGAAAGTGCTGCCCATTCATTCCAATGGGCAGGGCATTTTAGGAGCACTAAATACAGCGCTCCCAAATTACCAAGCGGCTCCTTCGGGGGTGGTGCTACAGGATTTATTATATAAATTAACATAAATATTGGTGTGAAGGACCTACTAGATTGTTTATGTTACCACTAATAGGAGAGCTGCACTGTTTTATTGTTTATTATACTGTTTATGTGTTTAGTGAATGCATATTAGTGATAGCTACTCGTTCAGAAATAGAAAAAGTAATTTGCTGTACTTCTGATATAGGTACTGCGGGATATCTGTTGATTTATATATTCCGAGGCATGCATGTATATGCTTATGGAGGCAACAGGAGACAAATATCCAAAGACTTTTAAAGTGATTGTAAAGGTTTGTTTTCTTTTTCTTTTTTTAAATAACAAACATGCTATACTTACCAGCTCTGTGCAAGGGCTTTGCATAGAGCAGCCCTGATCCTCCTTTTTTAGGTTCCCGCGGCGGCGCTTCTGGCTACCCCTTTTCATCGAGTGCCACAACGGAGTGCTTTCCATGGGGGCACTCATGCGGGCATGCTCCCGAGTCCTGCTGCTGCGTCCATTGACACAGACAGCAGGACTCGGCCTCTCCCCCGCCACCCATGTCACTGAATTTGATTGAATTTGATTGACAGCAGCGGGAGCCAATGGCTCCCGCCGCTATCAATCTGTCCAATGAGGACCTGTGACAGCGACTGGAGTTACTGGGCTTGTTCTTGTCGCTGGAATGATCGGTTCAGGTAAGAAAAGGGGGGCTCTGGGGGGCTGCTGCAGCACAGAAGGTTTTAAACCTCAATGCATAAAATTAATTAAGGTAAAAAACACTGAGGGTTTACAACTCCTTTAAAGCTATCTTGACTCAGCAGAAGACTATAATATGAAGGCCGGGTATGCCTGGTAAGCTCCATCTAACGCCCCCCCCCCACCCCCGAAAAGGGAATGGAAATCAACCCAATTTGTTAAAAGTAATCTCACAGCTGTAGCCATTGATTTTACAGTCTGCCATCTGGTAATCAGGATAGGAAAACACGGGTATACTCTTTACTAACAATAGGTGGGAATAATGTCCAGAAGATGTTCTGAAAAATGTTAAAGATGTTTTAGACATGTTCAAAATAAAAATATCTAAAATGAGACAATGCTTTCAATAAATACAGTATATGATATGTTAGGCCTAATGTGCTGACAGTATGTTATTTATATAATAAAAATTAAAAAAAAGGCAAGATACAAGAAGCAGTTACTCCTTACCAAGAAATATGTGCTCAAAACCTGATGAGTCCAAGGGCCCCTTGGTACGGGTAAACAGTCCAAACCACATCAACTTCAGGTCATCCTTAAAGCTTGTGGAAGATGTATAATAACCTGTGTGAAGGTAAACAAATTTTCATTTAGACTTACCTTGACAATCACTGACAGGTTGCAGAGTTGGACAATTGCCTTTGGCACATTTCGTAAGAGTGTTGCTTAATTTCTTGGAGACATTTCTCTGCATTTTAATCCATAGTCTAAGGTGACTGGCTTCTGAATTGGTTGATTAACCCCATACAGGAAAAAACTGCTAACTGCTACTTGTCATTCACCTACATAGCAAGTATAGGTTCTATGACACTAGATCCCAAATGCTCAGTCTCCTTCTATAAAGTCTTGGGGTTACAGTATTTTGAAGTATAATGGCTTTGGAGAGGCCTCTCTCAAGCCCAAAATGTTATATAAGATGCATAATATAAAGAGAGACCCAGGCAAGTGTAAGTCCAAGTAGGAAAGTATATTTATTGAAAAAATGATGTTAACCAGCCCCAATCCCCCCACCCTGTCAAGACTTTAAACTTTCAGAGAACAGGAATATATAGACTGTAAAGAACTCCATATTCAGATCAAAGTTCTCCACAGCTTGAGTATTATCATCTTCTAATTATTTGAAGATCTTATCAGCATTCTTTACAGTTTGAGTATTCACATCTCATGAAAGTTTGAAGACCTTACCACAGTTTTCTACAATCTAAAGCCAGCCATACATGGATCGAAATCCAGCTGGTTCGGCAGGGATTGGAGAAATTTCAATCCATGTACAGTATGGGCAGGCTGATTGTACCCAAGTCGATCCATCGATCATCTTGGGTAGAACCAGCCTGTCAGATTTTTCTTAATGTGATTAGTGCCAGCAGCTACAGCCGCTAGCAGTAATCATTGTATTCTGTTGGCCAGGAATGCTCCCCCATCAATACTAACTGTGTTGATGGGGGAATCAAGAAATTTTCTTCCTTCCTCCACAAGAAAATTGGGTAATCTGTGGGCTGCTTAAGTATTCCCATCTCCTGAAAGTTTTTAAACCCTGATGAAAGGGGTCTCCTATAACTCCCCTATGGTAAGTAGGTAGGTTGTAATAAAATTTTAACAACAATGTTACATCTATACATTGGATTTTTCCTACGCTAAAGCTACAATACATTTTATCTTTTGTGCCAGGTCTAAATAAGTTAATCTATCAATGTTTTGTCCAAAGCACATGTGATACAGTGAAGGCAGACATAAGAGGGTAATTATAACAAAGCAAACAGCAATGTTCGAAATATCATAACCTTTAGCAATTGATCAAAATTCCTCTTTTACTAGTCTGTTCATAGTAAACTCAGATATGGTTGTTAAATATCATAGAATATTGTATATTATCATTGCTCATACAAAATTGTCCTTTAAAAAGGTTGCATGGACTGTTTGTATGTAAGTAATCAAATTTATAGTAAGAATATAGAATATGTGCAAATAATATTGTTTACCTTTTGTACCTTTGCAATAATAGTGGTATTGCTTTTATAATAAAGGTGTTTACCTTTGGAAACTAGGAAATTTGAAAGTAAACTGAAGATAGAAGTCTTGAACACCTCGTCAACAAATGCATTTTGCTCTGTGATCTCTCCAGAGGGCACTGACTCTGCTGTTCCAGTCGTCTGCACGTAATTATCAAGCAGAGCTATGAATCGGGAAAAGGTTGGACGGGCAAACAGTTTGGCCTCATTGACATAGCTGAAAAGCCTAAAAGTAAAACAGAATTTAGTGCATGCTTAAAGGTGCCCAACTAAGATAAAGATGTTGGTAGACTGAAAATATAACTTTATATATGATTTATATCTTTTTAACCACTTCAAAACATTGTAAAGTAATAAATAAGCCATGCAATATAGAGTCTGTGTTGTGTGAAACATTGCATCTGTGCAATGTTTGTATATTTATAAGGCCATTGGCATTAACCTGACCTTGTGGAGTCTTTCATGATTTTTAAAAGCTGGATTGATAGTTATTGCAAACAGGCACATTTCAGGTCTCATTTTTTTTTTCTGGAAACCAAAGCAGGTTGTTGCTTGGGACAAAACCTACACTTAATTGATACATGAAGACTTCTGTCTGAAAGGTTGTCCAAACTTCATTTACATCAGGATGTGCTCAGCAGTCCTGCCAGCAACAGTTCATAGAATCTGAACACGCGACTCTATCAAGGGCACACTGCGGTATCACCAGTTATATGGTTCCATGAAACCTATAAACACTGGATGGGAAGGAGAGGTCACCTATTGTGGGTGCGTCTCAGGTGACCTCTCAAATGGCTAATTTCATGTATCCTTAACCACTTCAGCCCCGGAAGAATTTACCCCCTTCCTGACCAGACCACTTTTTGCGATACGGCACTGCGTCACTTTAACTGACAATTGCGAGGTCGTGTGATGTTGCACCCAAACAAAATTGAAGTCCTTTTTTTCCTACAAATAGAGCTTTCTTTTGGTGGTACTTGATCACCTCTGTGGTTTTTATTTTTTGCGCAATAAACAAAAAAAGCGACAATTTTGAAAAAAAGCAATATTTTTTACTTTTTGCTATAATAAATATCCCCAAAAAATATTAAAAAAAATAAATTCTCCTACATATTTTTGGTAAAAAAAATCACAATAAGCGTATATTGATTGGTTTGCATAAAAGTTATAGTATCTACAAAATAGGGGATAGATTTATGGCATTTTTATTATTCTTTTTTTTATTAGTAATGGCGGCGATCTCTGACACTATTTTGGAACCATTGTCATTTATACAGCGATCAGTGCTATAAAAATGCACTGATTACTCTATAAATGACACTGACAGGGAAGGAGTTAAACACTAGGGGGCGATCAAGGGGTTAAGTGTGTCCTAGGGAGTGATTTTAACTGTGGGGGGGGGGTGGGCTACCTAGGACATGACAGCAATCACTGCTCCCAATGACAGCAGTAGATCTCTGTCTTGTCACTAGGCAGAACAGGGAAATGCCTTGTTTTCATGGGCATCTCCCCGGTCTGCCGTTCTGTTAATCGATCGCGGGCACCGGCGGGCATCAAGTCTGTGAGACCCGCGGGCACGGTCACGGAGCACGTGGCGGGCGTGCACCCACAATGCCGCGTCTTAAAGGGGACGTACCTGTCGTTTGGAGGAACTGTTACGCTTTTGGAACCAAATCACTCTGTCCCTTTTCCTCCTTAATTGTCCCTCTTTTTGGAAAGATGTGTAGACCTCTATAATAAATGCAATACTTAACTACCAAAAGTGTTACACTACGCTAAACCTTTCACACAAACCTCTTTAATACTGTTTCAAAAAGCCAGTATAAAGAAACATAGTCATGAAAAAAGCAATTTGAGGTTATTTTGGTTTATTAATTTTGGGGTATTAATAATTTTTTGCTTATTAATTCTTGATGGTGTCAACCTAGGCTACTCACTTTTAGTTTGGACAGGCACACAACTCCCTAACATGGGTAGAAGTGTTCTGTAGTTCACAGAGGTGAACTGGGAAGGGTAATAGCACTACTTGAGATGTTAGTGCAGCAGAAGCATAGTGTACGAGACGTTACAAGTTCTGGAGCACAGGACAGCTCTTAAAGTCTGACAAAATCAGCAGGTTTTGTGCACTAATCAAACATATATAAGAAAAGATTTTTAATGGTGTATTTAACAGATAAAAAGGGGAAAATATGAGGTGTATTTTTAATATCCACATACACTTTAAGCAATTATGTGCTTGGATACATTATTTAAAGTTAACGCCAGGTACAAATTCTTACATTTAAATGTATTCCACAATAGCCACAAAGGCTTTAAGTTCACTTTGTAAGCACCAAATGCTTTTAAAGTCCCAAAGTTTACCTGGTAAAAATAGCGGTGACATCATCCCTATACTACAAAGCCTGTGCAGAGAGTGGAGCTGTGGGAGGGACCCAGCAAGTCTGCCCACTACAAGTTGTATCCATAAAACAAATTCCACTCGCTCATACTGGACCCTGAAAGTTCAACATGGCACCTCATGGCAAAGAACTCTCTGAGGCACTGAAAAAAATAATTTTTGCTCTACATAAAGATGGCCTAGACTATAAGGAGATTGTCAAGACCCTGAAACTGAGCTGCAGCATGGAGGCCAAGACCATACAGTGGTTTAGCAGGACAGGTTCCACTCAGAACAGGCCTCGCCATGGTCAACCAAAGAAGTTGAGTGCACGTGCTCAGCGTCATATCCAAAGGTTGTCTTTGGGAAATAGACATATGAATGCTGCCAGCATTGCTGCAGAGGTTGAAGGGGTGGGGGGTCAGCCTGTCAGTTCTCAGACTATATGCCGTAAACTGTATCAAAATGGTCTGCATGGCTGTCATGCCAGAAGGAAGCCTCTTCTAAAGATGATGCACAAGAAAGCCTGAAAACAGTTTGCTTAAGACAAGCAGACTAAGGACATGAATTACTGGAACTATGTCCTGTGGTATGATGAGACCAAGATAAACTTATTTGGTTCAGATGGTGTCAAGCGCATGTGGCAGCAACCAGGTGAGGAATACAAAGACAAGTGTGTCTTGCCTACAGTCATGCATGGTGGTGGGAGTGTCATGGTCTGGGGCTGCATGGGGGCTGCTGGCACTGGGGAGCTACAGTTCATTGAGGGAACCATGAATGCCAACTTGTACTCTGACATACTGAAGCAGAGCATGATCCCCTCCCTTCAGAGACTGGGCCGCAGGGCAGTATTCCAATATGATAACGACCCCAAACACACCTCCAAGATGACCACTACCTTGCTAAAGAAGCTGAGGATAAAGGTGATGGACTGGCCAAGCATGTCTTCAGACCTAAACCCTATTAAGCATCTGTGGGGCATCCTCAAACAGAAGGTGGGGGAGCACAAGGTCTCTAACATCTACCAGCTCCATGATGTCATCAAGAGGACTCCAGCGGCAACCTGTGAAGCTCTGATGAACTCCATGCTCAAGAGGGTTAAGGCAGTGCTGGAAAATAAGGGTGGCCACACAATATTGACACTTTGGGCCCAATTTGGACATTTTCACTCAGGGGTGTACTCACTTTTGTTGCCAGTGGTTTAGACATTAATGGCTGTGTGTTGAGTTATTTTGAGGGGACAGCAAATTTACACTGTTATACAAGCTGTACACTCACTACTTTACGTTGGAGCAAAGTGTCATTTATTCAGTGTTGTCACATGAAAAGATATAATAAAATATTTACAAAAAATGTGAGGGGTGTACTCACTTTTGTGAGATACTGTATGTCTACAATTTGTCTACATGGTAAAAATACAAAAGGCTGGAGTAGTTGAAGCAATGATTTAATGAAAAGGACATCCCTGAGATTACTACAGTTTTGAAATTACAGTGGACCTATGACACCTGCACTCATAATATGTCCTCAGTCTTCTGTATAAAATGACACTTCCTGACATTTAACCAGGATGACCCAGAACAATAAGAGGCAGAATTGAAATACTGCAGGAGACCAGTACAGTAGAGTATTTTTTAACCAGAGCTGTTTTTATGTTTACTAATTACTATTTTAAAAATGTGCCCAGAGCTGAGCATTAAAGCCCATCTCCAGGCAAAACTTTAAATTATTCCCATCCCAACAGCATTTCAATTGTTGGTGAAGCAATTATATACTTACCTAAGTCCACCATCCATGTCTCTTGTCTGTGCCATTTTCGGGGATTTGAAAATCCAGCACTCGAGATGTACCCACACCAGCCATTCCTAGTTGTTCCCCTTGCACTGCTGTCATCATTTCAGTCTTTTGAATTCTAAGAGGACCCTGCTACTGGACAATGAATAGGAAGTGTCCATGCAGTCAGTGACATGGACACACAAAGAAGGACCCTGCCTCCTGTGTGACCAGGGATTTAAATTGAAACTAAATCCTTCTATTCTTTTCAGCCAAGGAAATTGCCATCTTAGCCTCTGTTTGATCTGAAACTGCCATGGTGCACACACATGTAATAAGTTATGACACCAGACAGTGGATGGTTTGACGAATTGGTTGAGAGCAAAAGCAAATGTGACTGCTAGCATTCCCTGCATGCCGGGAAGGTAACTGGGATTTTGAAACCATTAAACCAATTAGTTCTTTACTTTAAGTAAGTAAAAGGGACATTCAGATTGGGTAATTTTATATATTATACCAGAGATTAGTTAGAGGGGGGTGGAGAGAGTGATCCCCGTGCATAACATTATATCCCATTGTACCAGTGTTGTTCCTTGCTTCTATATTGAGATGTAGCACAGACTTCGCCCTTTCAAGCTACAGTTCCTTACATAAGCCTTAATTAATTATTTTCCAATTACCCAGCATGTTGAAGTTTGCAACTTTCTAAAATAAAATTTTAATAGATAGAAAATTATGAAATATGATGGAAGCAGGTCATCAACCTACTTTTGGCTGGAATAGTCTGTTCCGGCGCTTGTCTGGGAGCTGGATGCCAAGTACTGGAGATTCAAGGTAATGTCACCACTGGCAGCTTTGTTTACATCGGAAGAATACAACTGCTCGACTAAATTGGTAATTTCAGCATTGGTGGCTGCAAACACCTCTGGTACTGCTCCTGGAATACAACAGTTTAAACAAAAATATAGAGTGATTGCTGCAATAATTTAATATTTAAGAAAATGTATGCAAATAGAAAAATACTGATTATGCAGGTTTTAGAATAAGTGTTTATGTCTATAATGTTTAAGAAGACACATAAAGAGCATTAAATTGCAGCTTTTAAATGTATCAAAGCATTGCCAAACAAGTGAAATCTGTTAATGAACTGCTAATTCTAATGAAGCAAAAGTGGCCCCATAATACATTTAGAAAGTCCACTCAGTTTATTTTCAAAAGTTAATTCAGTTTATCTTCAATGTCCACTTATTTTAAAGATTTAAGGATTTAAAAAACTTTCAGCAGTAGGACTGTAGCCCCTTGACAGTCATTGCCAGAGTAATTGTTTCTGAAAACTGCAGCAGAGGTGGATAGTAGAGTGAGCATCAGAGAGTGACCAAAAAGGCACTGAAACTTTAAGGAGAGACTGTCATGAAGGGTTTATTTCTGGAATGCACTGCAGCCCATTGTCCCCCATGATATCAGATCTCAAACATAATTGGACTACAGTTACATCTATGGTGTATATTTGAAATATCTATTAAAATATATGCTGTCCTAATGGGTGGAGTTTGGAACTTGGGACTTCTTAATATTCATTAAACCAGACTCAGTAACAGGGAGATACATGTTTCTGAGGACCATACTCATTTTACAGCAGGAAGTCCTGGTACAGAAAATCAGTGCTGAGACTCTAGGGCTGTGGGCTATGTTCTATATATGCAATTTATGTAAAATGTACTTTTCGTGATTGACTTTTTATTGTAGAGGACCCCTGACATGTTTGAACCTTTTTATCGTAAAGGAATCCCTGATATTATTTTTAGGTTTCAGGGAACCCTTGATAACAATTACAATATCTACAGCTCATTACTCTGAACAGAAAGCTGAGATTTAGGAACACAATTTAAAGGCTAAGTTCACCTTCAGGAAAAAAATCAATAATACACATATTTTTGCAGGAAAAAAAATGTATTTATTATTTTTCCCCCACAGGAGTCAGTCAAAAAACTGGAGGAAGTGTCAATGGACTACAAGTGCGCAATCAGGGTTAAAATTGCTGTGTCTTATTAGGCTGGATTCACACCTATGCATTTTTAGTGCTTTTTGCATTTTGGAGATTTGCACAACAGAATATGTTCCATACGAAACCATGGTAAATGGACTGTAGTACAAATCTGCAAAAGGCAAAAAGCACTAAAAATGCATAGATGTGAATCCAGCCTTAAGAAACATTCTCCTCTGTCCCGTGGACCTGTCCTGTGCCCTGTAGACACAACAGGAAGTGAGAGGATATATTTCAAATGTGAGGGAAATCCCCTCTCACACAGTTGTCACATGAGCACACGTCTCCCATTGGAAGATTTGCCCTCTATTTCTGTTCTGGTGGCAACTCAAAATTTTGAATTTATGCCCATTTTCATTAATTATAATATTGATGCTCAAGACAATTAAAGAGAGTAAATCTCCTCAAAGAGGACAAAGACAGCAATGAAAACTTAACAGTGAGTCAAACCCCTCAGCACTTACCACACAACTGAAAAAAAAAAGGAACCCGAGTAAGAAGTCTCTTATAGAAGCAACCATTGCCTAACTCATCTACCGCATGCTAGTTGTGAAGCTAAACCTATGTATTGAATCAGAAGGAACTAGTATGCGTTCTATGAGTCGGTGAAAGGCTGCTTTGATCAGGGCTTTCTATCACTGTTGTTTCGGTTCGAGAGATTCCTTTTAAACATATAACAAAAATTAATTATTAACGTTTAATACATAGTTCATCATTCAGCTGGTTCCTAGTTTAAATAATACAATATCTAAATATAAAAATTATTTATAACACAGCCAAGTAACTGTCGCAAAAGAAAAGGATCTCACTTGGCTCTGGTAGGTGCGCTCCATAGGCAAGGTATGGCAAAAACCACAGGATAAGGAAGGAGGTCCTCATTGTGGAGTGTCTGCGGTTACAGTCCTGCAAACCTCTGTGCAGCTGCAAGTCTTTTATAGGCATCTTGTATCAGTGATCTCAGGAGGTGGAATATCAATACTAGTGACCTTGCTTGTCTCACAACCTTTCTGAACTTCAGGAATTGTGCAACATTATCCTGGGTGACCGTTAAAACTGGGTGACCTTTACATTTCATTTCTTAAACATGTCATTTTCACTTATTTATCAGATACAATAAGAATTTGTCTTGAAAATAAACTTAATACATTTATTTGTGTATATAATTGTAATACATGTAATACAATTATTCATGTCCAGTTCGAAAAAAGTTGACGTTTAAAGCAGTAGTAAACTCCCATTGGACACTTGTACCTACAGGTAGGCTTATAATAAAGCTTCCTTGCAGGTACAAGGAATATCTCCTAATCGTCCACTGTTTTCAAAGCCGCATTCAGTGTGAACCTGGACTTAACTTGGGGATGAAAGGGCTAGATTAAAGCAAAACTACACTCTTTCAATTAACATTACCTATGTTTAATCCTTATGCTGCTAGCATTAGTTAAGAAATAGAAAGGTATATTAGATTTTCTTGTATTCAACTTTTTTTTTTCTTCAAGAAGCAACATTTCTTCAGTTGCTTCTTGGTTTCTGGCCTAGGTCACAATGATGTCTTGCATTCCAGAAGTCTGAATGTATTTTTCAAAATGAAATCTGGGCCTTACGACCACAACCACAAAACCACTCTCTTGTTTGTAGTCACACTTACAAAACTCCACGTCTCCATTTTTAACACATCCTGAAACAACTCGTCACAGACTTTTGGAACATTCAGCAAACATTCAAGGTATAAAGACTATGTAGTGGGTACCTTGCCAAGCTGGTCGTCACCGGATTGAATGCTGACACAGGCAGATAGGGAGAACGTGCCTGTCAGTGCCTGCGAGGGGGATTCCCCACTCCCTCTCCTCACACACAGGCATCCACCCGCTCTGTTCCCTTCTCCTGGGTCCCTATTGACAGAAGGAGGAAGCCAATCAGCAGCAGCAGCAGGGAACCATGGACATGAAGTCCTATTCACCAAATGACCCCATTGCTATTAAAGGGGATGGAGCTACAAATCCCAAAGTGCTTTGCTGAGGGTGATGTGGATATTTTGAAATTAATATTTATATCAAGGAGCTTCAAGGGAACCATTGTGAGGGCTTTCTATATATTTTATAGGAACATGTGTACTCAATATCTTTGGGTTTAATCATGAGAGGTGGGCCTATTTACTGTTTTTGGTATCTCAAACACTCCAATGTCTTTTGGTCTGTTCGTTTGGTCTGTTGTTTGCATAGTAAATAAGTTATTCTATTGTTCTTTGGGACGGGGGGCAGACATTGCGGCTCCCAAGTCCTTGAAATGCTAATTTATGTTATATCAAAGAGAGCTGTCGGTTGTAAATCAAGAGATAAAGCTTAAACAGGTACTCAGGTTTTCAGACATAGAGGCACCGGAGATAGCCTCTTATTTATGTGGGAAGTATGAGACTTAAATTTCAGCCAATCAGGATTCAATGCCACTTCTGAACCAATGAAGTGATCCTGAGTTTTGATTGGTAGGAATGGGTTATTCTAACAACATAAAAACCAAAGCCGAGGGATGCTAAATCTCTTAGGCTCACGGTCTAAATGAAGGGTGGTCACATAAGACCTCTCGATACAATGTATCTGTATTATCTCTTATGTCTCTTCTCCTTACTTTTTCTATCCTAGGAGTTGCCTTACCTTGATAGCATGTGTATGTCAATTGTAACCATATCTATATCTCCTTTTTGCATTAATCTTTGTAGACTGGCAACACTGTATTTTTAACATCACTATACTATATGTGGTAATCTCTGATTATTCTAACCTTTCTTTTCTGTATAAATAAATGTGATTGTTATTCTTTTTGCACAGTTATCATTCCTTATTGATTTCATAGGTTATAGCTGCAACCGCATGGGTTGATTCATATAGATAAAAGGTTTTAATCACTTATGTTATGTATCATTAAGCATATAAGTGAGGTAGGTAAAAATCGCCATATCAAGGGGAGATCACCATGAGGGAGAGAGAGAGATAGATGTGTCCAGGGGACCAACAGTGATCCGACCTACCTAAGGTGATCCACTGAGAAACCCTCCTGTCAAAGGTTCCATAGTTGGTTCAGAGCCAGTTCCAGAGACATTCCAGAGACAGTGGAATTCAGTCATCCCGCCAGAGAGAGACCTCTACTGCAGGCAATCCAAGGACAAGAGGCGATCGAGTCGTAAGGTGGCCAGACGGCCTGCTGAAGAACTATCTTCCTGGACATTCTTCTTCCTGCCTGGGTTGCAGGGCTGGTGAGAGGGCACTTGCCCATTTTAAAGACACACTACCCACTTTGAACACTACCTACAGACAGCATAGTTGCATATTACCAAGAGGACCTATCACTTACCCCATTAAATCTCTTTATTCTGGTTACTGACTCCCCTTGTAGCATACCGAGGATTCTTTATCTTTTCTGAGCTCCAACTGCTGGTGAAGATAATCACAAGGACTTGCACTTTGAACATTGCTATTTCATTACCCTTAAATGGGACACATCACAGATGTTTTTCTATTACCTCATTGCTCATTAGTATTAAAGGTACTATAGGCCGGTCTGGGGTTCCCCTTTAGCTGTAGTAATATCTACAGCAATCAATAGCTTGCTTGGGGAGTCCATTTTGTACTGTTATTGCTGTGTACATTGGTATTAGTCACTTATTGTTGAAAATTGTTATTGACTGTTTTGAGAACTATTTCAAAATCTTTTTAAGTCTGTTCTCTAGACTAAGTAAATTTGAGAGAGCTTAAACAGTTCAAACTGTGTCTGTGTGTCCTTACTGTGCTATTCCACTACCCACATTGCTAGGTATGCCAGTAGGGGCTGAGACGCTTCTTGTGGTTGAAGGGCAGAGTAACGGACTGAACAAACTTAAGCGGCTCCTACGGGGGTAGCGCTACATTACATACCTTTATACCTTGATTTGGAGAGGAGAGTGGATGATGTCATGATTTCCACCTCAGCCAGTCAAAGGAAGCCTTGTACTCATTGATAAAAATGCAAGGCTTTCTGTAAATGGCCAAGAAACCCTCAGCCCAACTCAGTTTTGTTATGACAGCAGACAGGAAGTCTCTGTACCACAACTAGAACACAACACTGTATACGGTATGTAGCTTATGCTATATACAGTTTATACAGTGCAGACAGCAGCTACATCAATTAGTAAAGAAGCTTGGCCCAAACAAACTATTTAAAGTGAAAGTAAACCTGGAGCTCAGCTTCAACCAGATAATCCTATAATTAACACACTTCCTGTGCTAGGGTGACAAAAGTACAGAGCAACGTTGTCACCTTAGGACAGGGAGTGTGTTAGGACTACATGACAATGTGTTAGGACAATATAACCCCCTTTTCTCCAAAACAGGGGAAGTTGTTTTGTAGTTCACAAAGATAGCAGGGGAAAACACTAACTAATAACAGCACCCCCCCCCCCCCAAAAAAAAAAAAAAAGCACACAGGATGTTATTAGCTTACAAGACTTCTGGCAGGATGAACATGTACTTTTTTCTTTTTGCACTTGTTGAATAAAATGCTTTAAATGGAATATTTAACAAACAAAAAAAAAGGCATGAATTCCCAATATGCAGAGCAGATCACCATCACTCATTTACTAACATTGGTGTTTTCACATGCGCCAAGCCACATAAAAGAGTCAGCGTCTTCTTTTTCCACATTTCCTGCATGTTGGGCAGCTCAGTGAAGTTAATTTTTAACCACTTGCCGCCCTTAGGATGTACCCACAGATCCTAGGGTTTCAGTGGTTATATTGGTGTCATGGCTGTAGTCACCCCGTATTTTTTTTTTCTATGGCAATAATGCTGAATATTGTAAAAGTGATCCAAGCAGCTACAAAGCTGCTGGATCACTATTACATATGGCGGAAGGTGGTCCCCCTCCTTCTGTCACGTTATGCCGCCTTCCTGGGCTCTCCCATTTGACCGAGGAGCCTGGGACTGAAGTCAATGGTTCTGCCGGCTAACCATAGAGATGAGGGAGGAACAAAAGTTTCCCAATCATCTCTATGGTCTATGAAACCGGAAGCGACAAGGATTTTGTCACTTCCGATTTTAGTTTGTTGTTTGATCAAATGCTTTAAGGGCAGAGGGGAAATCTGGGGTCTGGGGTCTGATCTCTTATCAAAGAGTACCTGTCACTGGCCATGCATGTTGTTCATCTCTTGTGATAGCAATATAGTTGATTAAAAGAAATGAAAAAGAGTGTAAAAAATGTATTTTAAAGAAAATAAATACAGTGCCTTGAAAAAGTATTCATACCCCTTGAAATGTTCCACAATTTGTCATGTTACAACCAAAAATGTAAATGTTTTTTATTGGGATTTCATGTGATAGACCAACACAAAGTGGCATATAATTGTGAACTAAAGTGGAAGGAAAATGATAAATGGTTCTCCAATTTTTTTACAAATAAATATGTGAAAAGTGTGGCATGCATTTGTATTTGGCCCCCCCGAGTCAATACTTTGTAGAATCACCTTTCGCTGCAATTACAGCTGCAAGTCTTTTTGGGGATGTCTCTACCAGCTTTGCACATCTAGAGAGTGACATTTTTGCCCATTCTTCTTTGCAAAATAGCTCAAGCTCTGTCAGATTGGATGGAGAGCGTCTGTGAACAGCAATTTTCAAGTCTTCCCACAGATTCTTAATTGGATTTAGGTCTGGACTTTTACTGGGCCATTCTAACACATGAATATGCATTGATCTAAACCATTCCATTGTAGCTCTGACTGTATGTAGCTGTGGATCTCTGCAGCTCCTCCAGAGTTACCATGGGCCTCTTGGCTGCTTCTCTGATTAATGCTCTCTCTGCCTGGACTGTCAGTTTAGGAGGACGGCCATGTCTTGGTAGGTATGCAGTTGTGCCATACTCTTTCCATCTTCGGATGATGGATTAAACAGTGCTCCATGAGATGTTTAAAGCTTGGGATATTTTTTTTATAACCTAACCCTGCTTTAAACTTCTCCACAACTTTATCCCTGACCTGGCTGGTGTGTTCCTTGGCCTTCATGATGCTGTTTGTTCACTAAGGTTCTCTAACAAACCTCTGAGGACTTGCAGAACAGCTGTATTTATACTGAGATTAAATTACATACAGGTGGACTCTATTTAATAATTAGGTGACTTCTGAAGGCAATTGGTTCCACTAGATTTTAGTTAGGGGTATCAGAGTAAAGGGGGCTGAACACAAATGCACGCCACACTTTTCACAGATTTATTTGTAAAAAAATTGGAGAACCATGTATCATTTTCCTTCCACTTCACAATTGTGTGTCACTTTGTGTTCGTCAATAACATAAACTCCCAATAAAATACATTTACGCTTTTGGTTGTAACATGACAAAATGTAAAAAATGTCAAGGGGTATAATTACTTTTTCACGGCGCTGTAATAAAATAACAAAAGGTGGGGTGTGCCTTCGCCTGTGTGGACAGGGATCCTTGCACCGGCCCTGCAGCTATCCCATATTTTCTCAAATATAACAGGGCAATTTCTAGGTTTATATAACTAGTTTAGAAACAAGCTTGAAACAAGGTTCTCTAAATGGCTTCTTTAATGCATTCCTGCATTTGAAAATCGTCTAAAATTCCCAGTATATATTATTTTTGGTCTGGATGGATAGTGGCTTTCGAGGTGTGAAGGACTTCTGTCCAATATCAGTGGAGCTTAGGACATCTCCAAAGCATATGTATCAAATCACGCAATCAGGAGTCCTTAAAGCGGAAGTTCCACTTCTAACTAGAACTAGAAGCTCCAATTACGATTAAGGAACTGCAGGTAGCGGTTGGCTCAGCTAAGTCTGGTAAAGCCCCGTGACCAGAAAGCTATACGTTCCAAAATGATAAGCTACTATCACCCATTCTTCACTGGTCCTCGCTTGGTCAAAATGTTGAATACTCCCATGACTCGGCTTCCTTTCACAGGGAGTCTTTGAAAGCTATTATCTAGGTCATCCCTAAAGACGGGAAGGATCCCCTGCAATGCAGCAGCTACAGGCTGATCTCCCTGCTAAATGCAGACCTGAAGTTTTTTACCAAGATACTGGCCTCCCGCCTTCAGAAGCATCTGCCATCTCTGGTCCATCTGGATCACGTGGGTTTCATCACACAAGGAAGGCGAGGGATAACACCACCAAAGTTCTTACCTTGATCCATGCAGCATGTCAATCTCAGACTCCCTGCGTATTCTTGGGAATAGATGCGAAGAAAGCCCCTGACCTGGTTAACTGGCAGTTCATGTTTGTGGTTCTGAGCCATATAGGTCTGGGGGATATTATGCTTCGCTGGATAATGAGTATTTAAACTTCACCAACAGCACAGGTTAAGGTGAATGGTGTTCTATCGTCCCCCTTCCCGGTCACAAATGAGGCTAGACAGGGATGCCCACTATCACCCCTTCTATTTGCCCTTACACTAGAGCCCTTCCTCTGTACTGTCCGTTCAAACTCTAATATACAAGGCATGTGCATCGGGCGATCCACACATAAGGTCTCGGCTTATGCCCGACAACATGCTATTCTCCCTGACCAACCAATTAATCTCCCTCCCAAATCTGTTCAAAGAATTCAAACTATACGGGTCCCTTTCTTACCTTAAAATCAATGTTTCCAAGTCTGAAGTTATGGGTGTGGAAATCTCTCCCTCCCTGCTCCGGTCCTTGCAGCTCAGTTTCAACTTTCGTTGGACAGACCGAGCCCTGAAATACTTTGCCGACACTTTTGAACTCAATTTCCTCCCCTTTTGTAAAATGTGCGTGCTCTGCTTGACAAGTGGAACCTGGGATTGCACTCCTGGTTTCGGAGATGCAATATTATTAAAATGAGTGTGCTGCCCAAGTTTCTATACCTTTTTTCAGGCTTTGCCTATAGCCATCCCTACGAGATGCTTTAAACAAGCCCATTCCCTGTTCACAGGGTTTATTTGGGCTCGTAAACCCCCAAGGATCAGGAGATCTCTATTGTCCCTCCCAAAACAATCCAGGGGCCTTGCGGTCCCAGATCTTTACAAATATTATCAAGCAGCGCACTTGGGACGTCTTTTAGACTGGTGTCATCACGGTGACGTTAAACTCTGGCCCTGTATAGAACAAGACCAAAGTAGGGTGTTGCTGCATAGATCGCCTTGGTGTTTTAAGGATCTCCCTCCCCCTTTAAAAAAACACCCGCTTATAGGAACAACATTCTGTCTGTGTTTCCAGCTCATCTCTATGAACAAGTGGTCCTCCCGAGAGTCCCCACTGTCCCCAATACTTGGTAAGCCCCTTTCTCTCCTGGCCTCCGTATGGGTTCTTTTAAGACGTTGATTGAGGCAGGACTTTATCTAGTATCCCAATTGGCAATAACAGGAGCCTGGCCTTCATTACAGGCCCTGATGGATCGAGATGGTCCCTTCCAACTGGACATCTGGAGAGCTTCACAACTACTACACTTCCAACAGATTCTCCCTACCCCTGATACTTATTGCCGTGACCTGACCACACTAGAGCAGTATTGCTCATAAAGTGGCGCGTTTCCTCATGCCCTCTCCACAATGTACAACCTCTTAGTTTCTCCTCCCGAGGACTTCCTACCTCCCTACTTGGCAAAATGGGAAACTGTTATGGAATTATTTCTGATTGGGACTCTAAAAACTGCAGTTAGAACTGCAGCTGCAGGAACAGATTCATAGGACGAAATCACTGTGTTTAAAATGTCCATTCAGTGCCCAAATGTATTATTACATGTTATTTTATACACAGATCTATATTATTAAAAGCTAGCGAATAGCACAATTGCAAAAGTAAAACCTTGAGAGGGGAGGGGGGAGTAGAGACAGAGAGAGCTTCTAGCAGAAGATGCATCTGTGTGTTAGGTGAAGGTTACAGAATACATTTCAACAGTGCGAGCAAAATGGAGTCTCTTGTGCTTAAATGAACAATACAGTGAATGTCCATGTCATTTCCCTCGTTTTGTTTATTTGACACCATTCTTCTCCACGTTACATTCAGCCGATTGCTGGTAACTCCTCTTACATTAGCACAGAGAGACAGTGTCCTGTTCAGCTCTCTCCTAGTTTTCTCACAATAATGGATTCATCAAGGCTGGTGGACCATTTGTTAGTACAGTGGGTAGTCACACAGAGGCATAGCCTGATGAGGAAGTAAATATCAAATATGAGAAATAGGAACATTACAATGTAAGTGTCTATTTTCTGTAACCATATTGCCATTTGTGGTGAAACGTATGTCGGGAGGTTGACGCTCTGACGTCATCGCCATTTTCAGTGTGGACGGGTGCTCGCTTTGCCGGCCGGCTGTTTGCTGTATTTTTACATACTCATGTGAGTTTTCTACCTTTATCTATTAAATCGTTTTTATCAGTATTACACTATGGCCAGTTCCTTTTTATTTACATGCTTGTGAGATGTCATTTTGGAGTCTCTGCTATATCCCCCGGTTCCTGCCGCAAGCAGTCCAGAACGCTAATGGATCTCTCATACTGCTATTGAACATAAGCTGTAGTTGGCTTGCCTTGCGGTAAGCGCATTATTTGCCTGGTGGTGTATCACGTAGTGTGGTGTGGTTAACCAATACTGAACACAAGCTGTTGTTGGCTTGCCTTGTGGTAAGCGCAATATTTGCACGGAGTGTGGGGTCTCATCTTTACTACTGAGTTTGATTTTTTCCTGCTGTATCTTTATGCACTAGTGTAAGTTTTCTACCTTTTCTAAACTTTAACTAGTTTGGCAGTATTACACTATGGCCAGTTTCCTTTTATTTACATGTCCATGAGATGGAAGTTTGGTGTCCTCATTGCATCCTTTCAGCTACAATGTATACAGTCTTAGAGCACCATCTGGATTCTCCAACCCAAGACATGATACAGGCTGGTGTACGCTTGCCTTGCGGTAAGCGCAATTATTGGATATTTGTGGATACTGTATGGGTTGTCACTCATATTTTTTACACCATTGACTCTGGTTGGATTCATCCAAGGGGTCTTTCTTGGACTGTTTTCAGATCATTACTTCACATTTTTATTTTCTGTTACTATATATGGACACTTATTTTTATTCGCAAATATCACATATGGACACTCATGTTTGATTCGTACATACATGTGTTGACCCATGTACTTTTCATAATTTAATTGTTAATAATTTTCAACATTTTTGTATTTATATATGTACTTCCTCACGGAAGTCTTGGAGATTGTTTCACGTGTTTCACTTATATTTAGCGCGGTTATTTCCTTTTTATTATGCCATATAAAAAGTCACCAAAACCTCCTAAACCCTTAAAGGGGTTCCATCCATCTTTAGCAATATCTCTGGCCTTACTTTGTAATTCTCTTATCTTAGCAAGATGCCCTTTAATAATGTCCTCATTATCAGAAATGTATATACAGCAGTCAGTGTGAAATACCTTACACATCCCACCTTGAGCTGCAATGAAATAATTTAGCATTAATCTGTGCTTTAATACTACTTTTTTAAGCTAAGCCATTTCTTCACTCAATAAACCTATATCAGTGGTAGTAAGGTTAATAATCTCATCTACAATTCTAGTGTAATTATTTATTCTTTTAATTGCTTCAATTCACCATCCTGTCCAAGAAGGGAACCATGACCATGCCATGTCATCTTCAGTGAACAGCTCTCTTTTGAACAGTAAAGGGTATTCTGGACTTTGATCTGGTCGCACTGTATCTTTGCGAACAGCCAAAGAAGGTGCTAACTTCCCAATATACCATGTACCTGTAACATTAGTAGGAAGCCAAGCGCAAGCTTTATTTCCACATATATAATATAACCCTCTACGTATGGATGGTATACCTGCTCCTACAAAACTGGAAGCAATAACATGGAATCTCAGGTAACCGATATTTTCACATATTGGGAACTGTGAGCAATTTGTACTATAAAGGGTTATATTTAGTTATGGATCTGGGATATAATAATATTTACCATAGTTTCCTCCATAAACTGTAATCTTTGCTGCAGTGCAATCTGAATTGCCCAACCGTGTACATTTTTTTTTAAAGATATTTTTATTGATTTAAATACAAACCAGTTGTACAAAACAAGCACAACAAACAACCACTAAATAAAGCTCAGTTAATCATTGGTATACATTGTCAAGTACATAGCTCATGTGTAAATAAAAGACAAATAGTGGTACAGCAGTCTGATATTGATCACATAGGTACATACTGTACACAAGAATTTTGTCGATGTATAGCAATATTAGTAATCTGCATATAGTATATCCTGGCACGGCCTGTAAGTGATCCATACTATGCATACATTATAAAGAGAGGGTCAGGGGGCTGGACAGCCATCTGCCCCAGATTTTGTGGAACATTTTTTTCCGTTTCCTGAGTTCAAAGGTAAGTCTATACAGTGGTATAACGTCATTAACCGCCTGCCGACCGCCGGCCGTCAATTGACGGCCAGGCGGCGCGGCTTTCGTTGCGGGAGGGCGTCATATGACGTCCTCCCATTTAAACAGGAAATGCGCGCGATCGTGCGCGCGCATCCCTGTTCCTTCGGTGGCGGCGTGTCACGGAGACACCGCTCGCCACCGAGGGGGGTGAACAGCCATTGGACATGGCTGTTTACCACGTGATCGGCCGTGATGAAGTCACGGCCGATCACAGATAGGTCCACCCCATTGTGCACGGCGCATGCGCGCCATCGCGAGCGCGCTGCGCGTGCACGTCGGTGACGGAGTTCACTACACTACTCGTCACCGACGCCGGTAAACAGGCATTGGCTGGCTGTTTACCCACGTGATCGGCTGTGATCCATTCACAGCCGATCATAAATGTAAACACAGAGCGGTAATTAGCTGTTACCAGCTCTTCTCTCCTCACACACCGTTTCCAGTGTGAGGAGAGAAGAGCCAGAAGCAGTGAGTTACCGATCTGTGTTCTGTAGTGTCTGCACCAACACCACACCTGTCCCATCGCCCCCCCCAATTGTCATCTGTCGCCCAACAGTCACCAGTGTCACCCAATAAAGTGCACCTGTCACATAAGGGACTGCCATCAGTGACCGTCAGCGGTGCACCTGTCACCCGTCACAAATCAGTGACCATCAGCGGTGCACCTGTCACCCGTCAGCCATCACCCGTCACCCATCAGTGACCGCCAGCCGTCACCCATCACCCATCAGTGACCGCCAGCCGTCACCCGTCACCCATCAGTGACCGCCAGCCATCACCCATCAGTGACCGCCAGCCGTCACCCATCAGTGACCGCCAGCCATCACCCGTCACCCATCAGTGACCGCCAGTGGTGCTCCTGTCACCCGTCACAAATCAGTGACCATCAGCGGTGCACCTGTCACCCGTCAGCCATCACCCGTCACCCATCAGTGACCGCCAGCCGTCACCCGTCACCCATCAGTGACCGCCAGCCGTCACCTGTCACCCATCAGTGACCGCCAGCCGTCACCCATCAGTGACCGCCAGCCGTCACCCGTCACCAATCAGTGACTGCCAGCCATCACCCATCACTGACCGCCAGCCATCACCCGTCACCCATCAGTGACCGCCAGCGGTGCTCCTGTCACCCGTCACAAATCAGTGACCATCAGCGGTGCACCTGTCACCCGTCAGCCATCACCCGTCACCCATCAGTGACCGCCAGCCATCACCCGTCACCCATCAGTGACCGCCACCCGTCACCCATCAGTGACCGCCAGCCATCACCCGTCACCCATCAGTGACCGCCAGCCATCACCCGTTACCCATCACCTGTCACCCATCAGTGACCGTCAGCCATCACCGATCACCTGTCACCTTTTAGTGACCGTCACCCATCACCAGAAAGTGTCCGTGGCCTGTCACCCATCAGTGACCATCGCCTGTCACACCGTCATCTCCGATCAGTGAATGTCAGCTGCCCCCTATCGCACAGCCCATCAGTGACCGTCACCTGCCACCTGTCACACCGCGTCATGTCCAAAAGAGTATTCAGCAGTGAGGAGGCGTTCCAGATCCTCTCCATGACCGATGAGAGCAACGGGGAGTTCTCATCAGATTCCAATTTGGATTCTGATTCAAGTTCGGCATTTGAACCAAATAGTGAATCGACAAATGATTCGGAGGAAGAATGGGTCCCTCCCAAAAGGGCACGGCACTCTGGAAACCAGGATTATATTCCCAGGCCCAGTACCAGCGCTGCCACCACCAATAGGCCCCAGGAACAAATTCCCAGGCCCAGTACCAGCGCTGCCGCCAGCGTTAGGCCCCGGGAACAAATGCCCAGTACCAGCGCTGCCACCACCAATAGGCCCCAGGAACAAATGCCCAGACCCAGTACCAGTCCTGCCACATCACGCCTGAGTACCAGCACAGGAAATTCCAATCCAACTACTGGAGTGTCACACCCCCCAAGAGCCAGGGCCTCTACATACATGCCAGATGGTCTTGCCAACCCAATATGGCTGCCTTCCAACTCGGCATCGCCAATTATTCCCCCGTTCACAGCACTGCCAGGTGTGCAGACCAACACCCAAAATTTCTCAGAGATTGATTTCTTTCATATGTTTTTGCCCGACACTATGCTGCAATTTATTGTGGACCAGACAAATTTGTATGCCCAGCAATATATTGCCAACAACCCCCAATCATCCTATGCCCGTCCTTTTGAGTGGAGAGATCTGAATTTGGAGGAGTTCAAAATGTTTATGGGCCTCACCCTAAACATGGGGATTACAAAAAAAAATGAAGGACATGCCTATTGGTCCACCCACCCCATCCACAATATGCCCATTTATTCTGCCCTAATGTCCAGGTCCCGATACAAGATGATAATGCGCTTTCTTCACTTCAGCGACAACACCCAGTGCCCTCCCCACAATCATCCAAATTACGACAAGTTATACAAGATTCGCCCACTGATAAATTTCTTTTCTCAACAATTTGCAGAACTCTGTGTCCCCGATCAGAAAATTTGTGTGGATGAGTCCCTGGTACCCTTTTCAGGCCGGCTAGGAATAAAGCAGTATATTCCTAGCAAAAGGGCCAGATACGGAGTAAAGTTATACAAGCTATGTGAGAGAGCCACGGGATTTGTATGCATTCCGCATATATGAAGGAAAAGATTCCCAGCTCCAGCCCCCTGAGTGCCCGGCCTACATGGGCACAACTGGAAAGATTGTATGGGACCTGGCATACCCACTTCTAAACAAAGGATATCACATTTACGTTGACAACTTTTACACCAGCCTGCCCCTTTTCAAACACTTATACATCGCAAAAACCCTGGCCTGTGGAACCTCCAGAAAAAATAGAAAGGGCTTCCCACAATCTTTAGTGAACAAAAAGCTGCGAAGGGGGGAAAGAGCATCATTGAGATGCAACGAAGTACTGGCCTTGAGGTGGAAGGATAAGAGGGACGTGCACATGATGTCCACCATCCATGAAGACACTGCAATTGTGGTACAAAGAAGACAAGGTCCCATTGAAAAGCCAACATGTGTCCAAGATTATAATCTCTACATGGGGGGGTAGATTTTAACGATCAAATGATTCAGCCCTATTTGTCAATCAGGAGGTCCCGATTCTGGTATAAGAAGGTAGCAATTTATCTCATCCATTTGGCCATTTACAATTCCTACGTAGTCTACACCAAATCCATTGAAAGCCCCGCCCCCTTCCTAAAATTCATAGAAGAAGTTGTCACGTCCCTCATCTATCACCAAAGACCCCCCCAAGAAGACCTTCGCTCTGAGGTTGTTTGCCGACTCCATGAGCGCCACTTCCTCTTCAGCATTCCACCATCTGAAGCATGCCGAAGACGGCAAAAAAAATGTCGCGTGTGCACCAAAAGAGGATTTAGAAGAGATACCAGCTACCATTGTCCCCAGTGTCCCTCCCAACCTGGCCTTTGCATTGGTGAATGCTTCCAAATTTATCACACATCCATAAAATATTAGCCCATATTTTTAACCATTTCCCCATTTTCATCATCTGTGCTGACCATTTTCCATTCTTTCCCAAATAACCATGCCACTGCCTTCCATGTGAACTGACCCTGGCCTGTTTTTTGACTATGCCTCTGCCTACCGTTTGGACTGCTTTCATGTGAACTGACCCTGGCCTGTTTTGTGACTATGCCTCTGCCTACCGTTTGGACTGCCTCCACGTGAACTGACCCTGGCCTGTTTTATCAACTACTCTACTGCCTACCGCTTGGACTGCTTACATGTGAACCGACCCTGGCCTGTTTTATGGACTATGCTTTTGCCTACCGCTTGGACTGATCTGTTGCCCTGCTACTGTAGTACACAGGGGTCTCACATATGTGAGGGGCTCCAGAATTGTTTTTCCGGTTGGAGAAAACAATTATTTTTGTTTTCTCCGGGTTTCGGAATTAGGGTCTGGAGTCCGGAGGCTTCATAGAGATTTGGGTGGGTCGAAGCCTTTACCCCTGTGCCCCTGTGCACAGGTCTTACCTGATTGTGGCCCTCAGCCTGCTGCTGACTTACTGCCACCATGCCCATGCCTGTCGCGGTACAATAATGTGTGTCTGCAGTTAACAGTGTACCAGAACCAATATTATGGCTGTGCTGGCTGTCTCTACCTGGACAATTTCTATGGACTGTGCTGTGCCGACTATAGACAATATTCCTGCCTGCTGCCTGGATAGTTAATATTGCTGTCGCTAAGCACCTCCCTGTCTGCTGCCTGGACCAGTGCTCTCCTCTGTGGATACTACTAAAAGCACAGGTAATGCTTTTTTTTTACCCTTTCTGCAATAGAATTTATTTTGGATTGTAATTCTTGGTATGTGCATGCTATGTGTTAGAAATATGAAGGGTTTTCAAAAACGATAGGTTGCCAGGAAATTATATATGTCATTTATGCTCCTAGAACGCCTGATGGTGCTACTTTGATGTTGGGCCTCTGTATGTGGCCAGGCTGTGTAAAAGTCTCACACATGTGGTATCGCCATACTCAGGAGGAGTAGCAGAATGTATTTTGGGGTGTCATCTTTGCTACGTACATGCTATGTGTTGGAAATATCTGATAAATAGACAACTTTGTGTAAAAAAAAATGTGTTTTCATTTTTTTCCACATTTTCCAAAAACTTCTGGAAAAAAAAGAACCCTTCAAAAGACTCATTATGCCTCATAGATTATACGTTGGGGTGTTTGCTTTCCAAAATGGGGTCATTTTGGGGGCAATTCCATTGTCCTGGTGCTCCAGGGCCTTCAAAAATGCAATAGGTGGTTGAGAAATGAGATGTGTCATTTATGCTCGTAGATCGCCTGATGGTGCTACTTCAATGTTGGGCCATTGTATGTGGCCACGCTGTGTAAAAGTCTCACACATGTGGTATCACTATACTCAGGAGGAGTAGCAGAATGTATTTTGGGGTGTCATCTTTGCTACGTACATGCTATGTGTTGGAAATATCTGATAAATAGACAACTTTGTGTAAAAAAAAAAATGCGTTTTCATTTTTTTCCACATTTTCCAAAAACTTCTGGAAAAAAATGAACCGTTCAAAAGACTCATTATGCCTCATAGATTATATGTTGGGGTGTTTGCTTTCCAAAATGGGGTCATTTTGGGGGCAATTCCATTGTCCTGGTGCTCCAGGGCCTTCAAAAATGCAATAGGTGGTTGAGCAATGAGATGTTTCATTTATGCTCGTAGATCGCCTGATGGTGCTACTTCAATGTTGGGCCTTTGTATGTGGCCTCATGTGTAAAAGTCTCACACATGTGGTATCGCTATACTCAGGAGGAGTAGCAGAATGTATTTTGGGGTGTCATCTTTGCTACGTACATGCTATGTGTTGGAAATATCTGATAAATGGACAACTTTGTGTAAAAAAAAAATGCGTTTTCATTTTTTTCCACATTTTCCAAAAACTTCTGGAAAAAAATGAACCGTTCAAAAGACTCATTATGCCTCATAGATTATACGTTGGGGTGTTTGCTTTCCAAAATGGGGTCATTTTGGGGGCAATTCCATTGTCCTGGTGCTCCAGGGCCTTCAAAATTGTAATAGGTGGTTGAGAACTGAGATGTGTCATTTATGCTCGTAGAACGCATGGAGATGCTACTTCAATGTTGGACCTTTGTATGTGGCCAGGCTGTATAAGAGTCTCACACATGTGGTATCGCCATACTCAGGAGGAGTAGCAGAATGTATTTTGGGGTGTCATCTTTGCTACGTACATGCTATGTGTTGGAAATATCTGATAAATAGACAACTTTGTGTAAAAAAAAAAATGCGTTTTCATTTTTTTCCACATTTTCCAAAAACTTCTGGAAAAAAATGAACCGTTCAAAAGACTCATTATGCCTCATAGATTATATTTTGGGGTGTTTGCTTTCCAAAATGGGGTCATTTTGGGGGCAATTCCATTGTCCTGGTGCTCCAGGGCCTTCAAAAATGCAATAGGTGGTTGAGCAATGAGATGTTTCATTTATGCTCGTAGATCGCCTGATGGTGCTACTTCAATGTTGGGCCTTTGTATGTGGCCTCGCTGTGTAAAAGTCTCACACATGTGGTATCGCTATACTCAGGAGGAGTAGCAGAATGTATTTTGGGGTGTCATCTTTGCTACGTACATGCTATGTGTTGGAAATATCTGATAAATGGACAACTTTGTGTAAAAAAAAAATGCGTTTTCATTTTTTTCCACATTTTCCAAAAACTTCTGGAAAAAAATGAACCGTTCAAAAGACTCATTATGCCTCATAGATTATACGTTGGGGTGTTTGCTTTCCAAAATGGGGTCATTTTGGGGGCAATTCCATTGTCCTGGTGCTCCAGGGCCTTCAAAATTGTAATAGGTGGTTGAGAACTGAGATGTGTCATTTATGCTCGTAGAACGCATGGAGATGCTACTTCAATGTTGGACCTTTGTATGTGGCCAGGCTGTATAAGAGTCTCACACATGTGGTATCGCCATACTCAGGAGGAGTAGCAGAATGTATTTTGGGGTGTCATCTTTGCTACGTACATGCTATGTGTTGGAAATATCTGATAAATGGACAACTTTGTGTAAAAAAAAATGTGTTTTCATTTTTTTCCACATTTTCCAAAAACTTCTGGAAAAAAATGAACCGTTCAAAAGACTCATTATGCCTCATAGATTATACGTTGGGGTGTTTGCTTTCCAAAATGGGGTCAGTTTGGGGGCAATTCTATTGTCCTGGTGCTCCAGGGCCTTCAAAATTGTAAATGGTGGTTGAGAAATGAGATGTGTCATTTAGGCTCGTAGAACGCATGAAGATGCTACTTCAATGTTCGGCCTTTGTATGTGGCCAGGCTGTGTAAAAGTCTCACACATGTGGTATCGCCATACTCAGGAAGAGTAGCAGAATGTATTTTGGGGTGTAATTTGTTGTATGCATATGCTCTGAGAGAGAAATAACCTGTTAATATGACAATTTTGTAAAAAAAAAAAAAAAAAAATCTTCATTTTGCAAAGAATTGTGGGCAAAAATTACAACTTAAAAAAATTCACCATGCTACTTAATACCGTGGAATGTCTACTTTCTAAAAAGGGGTCATTTAGGGGGTATTTGTACTTTTCTGACTTGTTAGTGTACCAAGAAATGAGATAGACCATCACTACATCTGTGTGATCAGATGTGATCAATTTTCAGTGATTGGCACCATAGTTTGTAGACTCTATAACTTTCACAAAGATCAAATAATTTACACTAATTTGGGTTATTTTTACCAAAGCTATGTAGCAGTATAAATTTTGGCCAAAATTTATGAAGAAAAATTACTAATTTGCAAAATTTTATGACAGAAACAAAGAAAAAGGCATTTTTTTTTACAAAATTTACTGTCTTTTTTATTTATAGCACAAAAAATAAAAAACCCACTAGTGATTAAATACCACCAAAAGAAAGCTCTATTTGTGTGAAAAAAAGGACGCAAATTTCATATGGGTACAGTGTTGCACGACTGAGTAATTGTCATTCAAAGTGTGAGAGCGCTGAAAGCTGAAAATTGGTCTGGGCAGGAAGCGGGGGTTAAAGTGCACTGTATTGAGGTGGTTAATTAATTTTAGCCAAAGAGATTTCAGAGACGTCTGTATACCTTTCCATGACAACAGTATAGTCTTTCTGACATAGAAATAAAGGATACGTAATAGTCTCTTAGCCTATGATGATATCTGTGAGTCACCAAAGACCCCTAGTAAACCGTTTTTAGGGTGAATAATTTTAGGGATGCCTAGACCAGAGGAAATGAAAGAACCCACCTCCACCCAGAAGTCCTGAACCACTGCACAGGTCTAGAAGCAGTGCATGAAATCAGCATCCCCTCCACAACCACGGAAACACTCAGCCGTGGGCTTCAACCTAATTTTGTATAGCCTAGCCGGGGTAAGGTGGGATTGGTGGAAAATTTTGACCTGTATAACTCGATCCCTAGATGAAATAACTATGTTTTTATATGTGTCACTAAACTCAGTCCAGTCCTCCTCCGTGAGTGAAATGTCCATGGATGACCTATTTTCCTGTGTTTTGCTAAATCTGGGGTTAAAATCTGTCATTAGGGCAGCGTAGTAAGCAGAAATAAGTTTGTTAGGATCAGGTTGTCTCAGCAGCCTCTCTAGTGGGGGTAAGTTAGTGGGATCATTTAGGGAACCAAACTGAGCTTGGATAGCATGCCTAAGCTGATAATAGTGGAACAAATAAGAGCGTGGTAAGTCAAAGTCAAGTCTCAGTTGGTGAAAAGATTTGAAGCCTTGGTCATTGTATAGATGGCATAGATATTTCACGCCCCTGGAGTACCAGTGCTTGATGTCGGGCAAAGAGTATAGTTCCTGCAGAGTGGGGTTAAACCATAGAGGATTATTTGGGGATGCTGCCCAGGTATGTCGGGGAAATTTTTGTAACGATGTATCGGAAAATTGAAAGGGAGGTAGCCAGCATGGAGGTACCTGGTCGATTTGGGACCTTGCCCCTGTAAATAATATTATGGAGGGTTTCCATGGAAGCTGCAATGGCTCCTTCAGTGGTGGTACATGCATTTGCCGAGACTGGATGTAGCCAGTCATGAATATGCACCAGCTGTGATGCTGGTAATAAAGAAAAAAATTTGGAAAATGTGTGGCGGCAGCCTTAACGTCTCAAGTGCCACCCTAGGGGATCCCCCACTCCACAGGAACGTTGTACAGATCATATCTATACGTTTAAAAATAGATTTAGGGATTTTACAGGGGGAATTGGCCAGAACATATAGCAATTTCGGTAGGTAAACCATTTTGAGTAAATTTGCCCTTCCCATAAGGTCCAGAGGCAGGTCCATCCATTGTTTAGTTTGCTCCTGTAGGCGACTCAGTAAAGGATCTAAATTATTAGTAATATAAGTGGATAAAGGCAACTATACCAGGACCCCGAGGTATCAAAAAGAGGACACCACCTGCAGTTTGGAGTCCGAGTGGATCTGAGAGATCGCTGCAGAATCCAGGGGGAAAAGACTAGATTTGTCCCAATTCCACCGAAATCCAGAGAAATCTCCGAACGTATTGATCTCGGCCAACAATGATTGGAGTGACACATTGGTATCCGCCAGATATACCAAGGTGTCGTCCGCATAGAGAGAAATAAGCTCCTCTATAGTAGCAATAGGAAGGCCTTTGACAGATGGGGAGGAACAAATTTGTGCCGCTAATGGCTCCATGGCCAAGGCAAATAGAAGCGGGGACAATGGGCATCCCTGCCTTGTACCCCTAGTAATTAAGAATGACTCAGTGACCGAGGAATTAACCTGAGCACGGGCCCGGGGGGAAGCATAAAGGAGTCTTATCCATGCCACTACGCAAGGACCAAAACCATACAGCTGTAACACCCGAAAAAGATACGGCCATTCCACACTATCGAATGCTTTACAAGTGTCCAAGGATACAATGGCACATGTAGGAGGGCACTCATGGGGATATTGCAAATTGTGAAACAATCTACGAATATTCATTCTAGTGGACCTTCCAGGTATAAAACCCCCTTGATCACTATTGACCAAGGTTGTAACTACAGCATTTAAACGGTTTCCAAGCACTTTAGCCAAGATCTTAACGTCCACATTTATGAGGGATATTGGGCGGTATGATTCACATTTAAGTGGATCCTTGCGGGGCTTCAGCAGGAGTATGATCAAGGCCTCTCGCATAGTGGGGGGAGTCTGGGGGGCTGGCATTTGTGAAATGGCATTTGTGAAATGGCCACCGCAATCTCTTCAACCGAGATGGGTGCCTCTAACTCATCCCTCCTCTCAGTAGAAAGGGAGGGGAGAGATATGTCAGCAAGGTAGTCATTTAGCTGGGGTTCAGTGTACTCAGCCCTGGATGTGTATAGGTCTTTGTAAAAGTTTTAAAAAGTTTCCATGATATCCCCAGGAACATCACTAATTTGGCCTTGTATAGTAAGGATACGTGGGATAGATACAGGGGGCGGTCAGGTCTTGTCAGATATGCTAAGAGGCGTCCAGCTTTGTTACCATGTTCAAATGATTTCTGTGCGGTATGTAACAGTCGCTTTTGAGTAAGGTCTAGTAAACGGAGTTCATACTCCCTACGCTTCTGTAGCCATACTTCTCTCGTGTCAGGGGCCGTGTTAGTGGCATAAACAGACTCAGCTTGCACCATAGCAGTCCTCAGTAAGCTGTTGGTTATTTTTCCTTATAACCCCAGTGACATAAAAGTGCCCCTCAATGTGGTCTTAAAGGCTTCCCATTCTACAGAAGGGTCCACTGTTCCCATAATGTCTTTCCAGTATTCTGTAATGCCTCTTCTACATGTCCGCTGCACCACCTCATCCTCCAGCCAGTAAGAATTTAGCCGCCAAATGGAAGGGCCCGAGCCTGGGAGGATGGCGAGGTCCACAGAAAGAGGAGCATGGTCTGAGACACCTCTAGGTAGGTAGGAAACCGCAGAGACAAGGGCAAGGGTGTCCGCAGGGGCAAAGGCCATATCAATCCGAGACATGGTGCGGAAGGAGTCTGAATGACAAGAAAACTGGTTTTCGTCTGTGTGTTTCCAGCACCATAGTTCGGTAAGGTCATAAACCTGCATCCAGTCCAGAAGGGAGGGAAAGGGTCTACCCCCACCCCCCAAGTGGTCCATGGCTGGATCTAATATGGCATTAAAATCACCCACGTAAAGTAAAGGTCCAGGGGGTCTGTTCAACAATTGAAGTGACAATTTGGACAGCACCTCCACCGAAAATGGAGGAGGAATGTAAATGTTTACAAGAGTAAGCGTCACAGATTAAATCTGTAGAGTAAGTATAACAAATCTCCCATTTGGGTCTGTCTTGACTTGTATAGTTTCAGCTGGAAGGGATTTAGCCAATAAAATAGAAACTCCCCTAGAGTAGTTTGTGTGGGTAGCATGATAATATTGAGCCAGCCATGGACGCTTAAGGGCCCTCACCCTAGTATCAGTTAGGTGAGTTTTTTGGAGGCATATGATATGGGGACGGCATTTTTTTAGGACTGCAAAGACAAGGGACCTCTTCTGAGGTGCATTCATACCTCTAGTGTTGCATGACACTACTTTTAGGGACCTTGTCATTGTAAGATAGATATTATACCATAATCACAGAGACATGTAAATACACTCATATCCAATATCTCACAGGCTGTGCCAATCCACACACATTCAACCACATCCATATTGTGTTGCAGATATCTGTTTTTACATAAGCATGTGCTGTTAATAGATAAAACAGAGAAAACCAATGAGCTGCTCTGAGCAGCAGCTATAAAAAGTGAAAAAAGGAAAAAAAAGAAGAAAAAAAAAAGAACAAAAAATGAACATTGTTTGAAAAAACCATATCCCTCGCCCTGCTCGGCCATCCCCAACTTAGCGAGCCTTGGATTCCTAAACCTGAATAAACCCCTATTACCACGTAAGTAAAAGAAAAGGGTGAATGTTATTGAGGGTCCAACTATTCCTCGGTCACACCACTAACCGGTGAGTAGGTAATGTGGAGTCCGGTGTGGCTCTCAACTGAAAATAAGAAAATAAAATTATGTCCTGATCCAGGATGTTTGATCTCTGCAGTCACGCAGAAGTTCAGACATCATTCAGTCCTTCTTTATGGCAAATAAAAGAGACGATAGGCCAATCAAAAGAAGAGAAATAATAATAATAATGACGGGCGTATGAGAAGGGCCTGATGTATAAGTAAGTAATGCCCCTTAAAGCTCATGGGAAAAATCAAAAGTTATTGCGGGACTTGCATTCCACCTCGTAAAGGTGGTTGACCTCAGTAATATGGGTCAGGCACATAGTGAATAGGAGACTTCAGAACTGTGTCAAGAAGGTAGTCAGCAAAGGAGTCAATGAACAGGTGTTGCTATCAGTTACCTTTGCGTCTGGCTGCAGGTCCATAGCAATCATTCAGCCATGCCATGGCTTCCTTAGGACTGGTGTAAAAGTGAGCTTTACCATCGTATATGATGCGAAGCTTGGCGGGAAAAAGCATGGTGTATTTCAGTCCCTCTTCACGTAAGCGATTCTTCACTGCTGAGAAGGAGATACGCTGGCGCTGAACTTCAGCTGAGAAATCAGGATAGATTGATATATTATTGCCATTATACTTGAGCGGACCTTTCTCTCTTGCTATTCGCAGGATGGCCACCTTATCCTGAAAATTGAGAATGCGTGCTATAATGGAGCGTGGAGGTGCTCCCTCTGGGGGAGGACGTGGAGGGGTATGGTGTGCCCCTTCAATCACATAAGAGAATGAGGCCGCATCTGTGCCAAAAATGTCCCTCAACCAGGAATAGAGAAATTTTTCAGGGTGCGAGCCTTCTGCGCGTTCAGGGAACCCCACAAAACGGAGATTGTTCCTTCTTGAACAATTCTCCAAATCGATTTTGGCGCGAAGGGCGTCCAGTTCCCCAGTATTATCATGCACTTTAACAGAGAGGGGGTGCACAGTGTCCTCTAAGGAACTAATGCGTTTCTTCATGTCCCCGGCCATGTCATGGAGGTTATGAACATCCTGTTTCAGGAGTGAGAAGTCCATCCGTATAGAAGCTATTTGAGTAGTGAGTGAGGCCTTGCAATCTTGTATAGCCAGCATAATGGTGGCTAGAGTAGGTTCAGCAGAGGGAGGAACCTCCTCTTGGTCATTGTTAGCAAGTTGCTGGGGATCCTGTACTGGCTGGGATTCTTGTGGTGGCTGGGAGACTGTTTGTGTGCGGAAAATAGCTGGAGTGGAAACACTCACCCCACTAGCAGAACTCTGGTCATCAGAGAAAGATGTCTGCAGCGTGACTGCCTGAGGAGCCTGTGTCCCGGCGCCATCTTGCCTCCGGAACCCCGCCAGCCGGTCCGACGTGGATGAGGGCCAAGCCGGCCTGTATTTCACCATATTAGCCAGCCTGCCTCGTGCCCACTGCCGTGGGGAATGATTAGAGCCCTTCGGTGAGGAGATAGGACGCAGGATGCCTGAAGGATGGCAGTTAAGAGCCTGAGCGGTGTAACTATGCGGCCGCTCGCTCCACCACCAAGCCACGCCCCCCCAGCCGTGTATATTTAGTGTTAAACGGGCACGTAATGTTTAAACAAATCTGTGGAGTGTCTATCTGTTTTGAAACCATCAAAATTACTGATCTGTGCACATTAGCTGTGGAGACTATGTAGAGCCATTTATTCTGGTCCTGTTTAGATCAGTGAAGTTGAGAGGCATTGCTATCATGGGTATTGTTCTTGTTTGGGGATGTAAATGAGAACACATCCAGCAGTTACTAGCGTTGCTATGGGTTGCATACAATTTTAACATTTGGATGAAAGGATTATTTTTTCCATGTCTCAGTTCTCACAAACAACAAAAAGAAAAGAAACATCATCATAATTTTTTCAAAGGATATCATCACTTCAGAATTTTCTTGCAGTGACTGGCATAAATCCAGGTGGGCTTTTCTTGCAACTTGACAGCGGAACCGGTTGTCAAAAGCACCAAATGTGGTCCATCAAATTTTGGTTCTAGTGGCTTTCTGAAGTGTCGCTTGACCACTACCCAGTCACCTGGTTGGATTCTGTGAATACCTGAAACAGAATCTGGGTCGGGATAGATTTATAAACACCTTCATGTATTTTATTCAATGTTCTTTGCAAAATCTGAACATATTCTAACAAACTATGAGTGAGAAGCCTGCAACTGTTGGGGAAAATATAGACCTGTTTTGGGTGGCCCTCCAAATAAAATCTCATAGGGGGACAGCCCATGTGGTTGTTTAGGGGTAGTTCATACAGAATATAGGGCTAATGGCAAACCTTCCACCTATCCTTTTCCTGTATCTGCTTTAATTTTTGCTTATCTGTTTTTCAAAATTCCATTAAGTCTCTCAACTTTACCACTACTTTGTGGATGATAAGGTGTATGGAAAGCTTGCTGTATGTGAAGGGCTTCTATTACCTCTTTCATTACTTCCCTGGTAAAATGGGTTCCTCTGTCACTCTCAATTGTTTCAAGAACTCCATATCTACAAACTATTTCATTCAAAATTTTCTTTGCTGTTGTTTTTGCATTTGCTTTAGCTACCGGCCAGCACTCAGGCCAAACTGAAAACATGTCAACACACACTAGAGCGTACTTATAGGTGCCTATTCTGGGCATCTGAATGTAGTCTATTTTCTATGTAATTCTTTGGAAAGGGAAATCTGGCTTAGGAGAATGCTTTTGGGGAACATGGACAGGCCTCCCTGCATTGTACAGAGCACAAGTGATACATGAAGCACAAAACTTGGCTGCAAATGCACTAAATCCAGGTGCTATCCAATAGCAATCAGTAAGTGCCACCATGGCGCCCTTAGCAAGATGACTGACGCCATGTGCCAGTTGTGCTAAACCTGGGTACAAACTCCTGGGTAGACACCACCTGTTGTCAGCGCTCCACAGGACCTGCTGATTTTGGGTAGCATTACATTTGAGCCACTTATCCTTCTCTTCATCAGGGGGTGGTTCTACAACTAAATTAAAGTTTTTACATACCACTGCTCTTGATGAGGGGAATCTGTCCCTACTACCTGGGCTACCCCTACAGTAGGTATTACTCCAAATGCCATAAGGGCAGCATCCTTTGCCGCTTGGTCCGCTAAAGCATTTCCTCTGGCTGTCATGTCATTTCCCTTTGCATGTCCTTTTACCTTCAAGATGGCAACTTCTGCTGGTTTCTGAAAGGCCTCCAATAGCTGCTCTAGGTTTTTTCCATCTCTTACAGGTTTCCCTGCACTAGTCAGGAAGTTCCGTGCTTTCCAAATAGGCCCAAAATCGTGAGCAATTCCAAATGCATATCTGCTGTCAGTGTTAGACCCCTTTCACACTGGGGCGGTTTGCAGGCGTTATTGCGCTAAAAATAGCGCCTGCAAACCGACCCAAAACAGCCGCTGCTGTTTGTTCAGTGTGAAAGCCCGAGGGCTTTCACACTGAAGCGGTGCGCTGGCAGGAGAAGAAAAAAACTCCTGCCAGCCGCATCTTTGGAGCGGTGAAGGAGCGGTGTATTCACCGCTCCTAAATCGCTCCTGCCCATTGAAATCAATGGGACAGCGCGGCTATACCGCGGCAATACCGCGGCTATAGCCGTGCTATATGAGCGGTTTTAACCCTTTTTCGGCCGCCAGCGGGGGGTTAAAACCACACCGCTAGCGGCCGAATACCACGGTAAAGCAGCGCTAAAAATAGCGCTGTTTTACCGCCGACGCCCCCTACCGCCCCAGTGTGAAAGCAGCCTAAATGTTTCTCCTTGGATTTTCTAGGAGATGACATGCTTTGACTACAGCACACAACTCTGCTTCCTGTGCTGACATCTGGGGTATCAATGCTTCCTGATATAAAATGGTGTCTGTAGTGGTTACAGCAAACCCAGTATGTGGCTGACCATCATCAGTATAAAATCTGGAACCATCTACGAATAAGTGTGTGTCACAATCTGATAAAGGCTCATCTTTTGCTGTTGTGACAGAGGCCCTTTCTACCTCCATCAGAGCCATACAATCATGAGAAAAACTCTCAGGTTCTACATCAGTACCATTTGTTGCATCTTCCTCATCAGTTATAGGAAGAAGGGTAGCCAGATTTAAAGTAAAACATTGTTTGATTGTTAAATTAGATGGAGCAAAAAGAACAGACTGGTACTTGTCAAATCCACTGGAAGACACATGTCTGGTATTTACTTGATTCATGATTTCCTGTAATGCATGTGGCACATACAGGATCAGAGCAGAATATAGTACAAGCTCGGTTACTTTGTCTAGCAGCAAAATGCAGGCTGCTATGGCTCACATACAACTGGGGGAGCCTTTGATGTCAGGGTCTAATGAGGCTGATACATACATCACAGGCCTCTGTTTGTCTCCATGTAGCTGGGTACACCTGCAGAAACTCCATTGACTTCTTGACAGAACAATGAGAAAGTCTTAGTATAGTCAGGAAGTCCAATGGCGGGAGCTTCAGACAAAATTTTAATAAGCTCTTTCATCTGCAATTCATTGTCCCATGTGAGTTTGAAAGGGTTTGTAGTGGTAGACTCATATAGAGGAGCCATAAGTTCTGATGCATTTGAAATCCAGTCCCTACAATATCCCACTAACCCCAGGAAGGCACGTAGTTGCCGTACATTTCTTGGCTTTTTCAAATTTTTGTAGAGTTTTCGATCTGGGGTTAGGTGACGAATTCCATGTAAAATGCAGTGACCCAGGAAGATCACTTTCTCTTGGCAGTATTGTAGCTTATTTTTGCTAACTTTGTTTTTACTGTTATAGAGAAACATGAAAAGGCTTACTGTTTCTCTGCTATAGATGTACTTTGTATCAGAACAAATAAGTAAATCGTCTATGTACTGAAGCAAAACTGTGTTCTTCCTGGGTCATTGCATTTCACATTTTGGCACTGAAAGGACATTTTAAACACAGTGATTGTGTCCTGTGAATCTGTTCCTGCAGCTGCAGTTCTAACTCGGGTTTTTAGAGTCCCAATCAGAAATAATGCCAAAACAGTCAATGAGTCATATCAGGAGTTTGGCAGCGTCTCCAGAAGGAGCCGCGCTTTGATCGGGATCACCAGGAACGCAGACCTCTAAATGCCAGCTAGGTAAGCTGCCCTTAAGCTTGCTATATTTCTGCCTTTCCTATGTATCCTATCTGTCGGTTCTCAAGGAAATCAGACCACTCTCGGACCTTTCTGGTTGGGTAATGTGTGTGTGTGAATGTGTTTGTGTCCCCCTTCACGGAATGGACTGTGTGTGGTTAGGGAGAATCCTCTGCAGTTCCCTGAGTTGACTCCTTGTGGGCAACCTGGGTCAGAGGCACATGGTAGGGTCAGATAAAACCCACAGAGAAGAGAAGAGACGAGGAGGGTCTCTTAATGAGTGTTTTGTCTATTGTCATAAACCCCTTCTATCCACGTAGATAAGTGGAGACTATTCCTGTAAATCTGCAGATTTGCTGTACTATTTGTTTTAGAGGCAAGAGAGTATAGGCACAAGTAGAGAAGACTGGCCAGTCATTATGGGCATTAAATTAAATAAGGGAATGAAGAGCGAGAGGCCTTCAGATGATGCCCCGCACAAGATGAGCGCTAGAGAATATATAAACCGAAGGTACGATTCCGCCTATACTGAGCCCCTAGATAACAGGGAAAAATGGACAAAGGGAACAGCTAAACCTTTAAAATCTGAGGGAACTTTTGATTTACAAGTATGGAAAAACTTTTCTTGTACGATTATGGCCCATTACTGTGCAGTGAAGGAATGTGGAGAATAGCTTGCATATGGGAGACAGTAGCTAAAGTAGCAAATCAAACTGGCTTGACAGAAATGTTTAATAAAAGTACTGCCCGAATTTACTACGTTTGGCCAGAAGACTCTGTAGAGGAGGACATCCCACCTCATGTGGCTGCTAGTTTGGCTTTAAGGAGTCCATCCACAAAAGCACAAGAGTTAGATTACATGAAACACACAAAAGATGAACTGGGCAATATAGTAGAGAGCAGAGGTTTAACAGCCCCATATCAACCTACGAAGAGGCATTTGGCCCATATCCTAGAAACAGATGATTGGCATAAATTAAAAGGCACGTATGCAAAACTAGATCTCTCTGAACTTAAGACTTTGGCCAGAGAAAGGGAGATAGAGTCTGAACTTCCGGAGCAAACCATAATTTTCAAACTGTGGCAGCAAGATGAAGAGAGAAGGAAGGGAGACACCACCCCTTCCGCCCCTGTCACAAAACAATCTGTTGTAGTTTATCCTGTCAGAATCCAATTCGTTTTTGAAGGTAATGCTGTTGACAGTAAGTCTCAAATTAAATGGCATATACCTTTTAGTTCCCAAGAAATGAAAGCCATATTAGAGGGATTGGGAGATCCTAGAAAGAATCCAATTGGGTTTGCAAACAAACTTAGTGCTGCACAGCTTCTTATTAACGCAGTGGGAAGCAACATGTCTGGGTATATACTTAAAGAATGTGGTGTAGACGTCAAAAATCTAGATAAGATGATTAGTGGCAGGAGGTTTGTGAGAAATTGAATGAAAAATTGCCCCAAATATATGAACAAACCAGACATGCTAAATTTATGAATGCTAAGCAAGGGAAAAAGGAAGCAGCAGGGGCTTATTGGAGGCGGTTAAGCGATATGGCTGAGGAAGCAGGCATTAATATGGAGGAAGAGCATGCGGGAGAAACTGCAAGTCCATCTACACAACTGGTGAAACAAAGGTTTCTTGATGGTTTAATACCCCAGTTGAAATAAAAGTTTATCCTGTTATCCATAGAAAACAGGATTAACACGATTTATGTACATGGGGAAGCAGAGATGAAGAGGAAGAGGCAAAGGCAATTTCAGAAATCATGGCAATCGGGGACCAATTATATGCCAGTATCAATCATGTTAAATAGGGGAGACAATGGGGCAGAGGCCAGAGTAAAAGTATTTTTACAAGAACTTCCCTATCCTGGAGGAGAAACAGAATTAACCCGTTTAACAGATACTGGCGCAAGCTGAAGCGTTTTTAATATGGAGGACTTACCTCCAGGATTATTATCTACAAATTTTATCTCTGGTTTTGGCCTAACCGGGACCTCTACTGATTTGGTTGAGTCCAATCAACTTAAAATCAGGCTAGGACAGCAAGCAGAAATTCTCACTAAACTGTTAGCTTCAGACACAGTTCCTACCAATCTTTTGGGAGCTGACATTTTGAATCAAATTTTAACAAACATAGACTACACTCCTACAGGAGTCCAAGTGGTCAGTAGCCTGTCAGGAGAAGTTTTAAATTCTGCCTGTGGAGTATTTTTAATCCAAGACTCCACTCCGCCATTTCCACCAGAATTGAAAGTGATTCCCGCTGATTTATGGGCCACAGCAAATATGATGTAGGTCTGCTGGATTGCACCCCAGTCATGATAAAAATTAAACCAGGAGCCCATCTCCCACAGATTAAACAGTACCCACTGAGTATTGCTCAGACTCAGGGGATAAAGGATCAAATCACTCTGACTAACTGAAAGCAGCACGGGTTGTTGTACCAATTAAGTCCCAAGCCAATACACCCCTGTTCCCAATTGCAAAGAAGCCAGACAAGAAGGGTGGGCAAGTAACATATTGCATGGTGCATGATTTGAGAGCCATTAACAATAAAATTGAGGCAGATACCCCAAATCATGCCCAACAACCGCACTTTACTAAGTGGAATACCTGGCTCCAGCACCTGCTTTACAGTGATTGATCTTGCAAATGCTTTCTTTTCTGTGCCCCTGCACCCAGATTTCTGGCACCTTTTTTCATTTACCCATGATGCCCAAAAGTTAACATGGACAAGATTACCTCAAGGCTGTGTGAGTAGCCCCTCTGAATATAATACTGCATTAAAGCAAGTATTAGACCAATGGTCCCTCTCACACCCAAATACAGTGATTGCGACCTGTGAATCTGTTCCTGCAGCTGCAGTACTTCTGTTTTTAGAGTCCCAATCAGAAATAATTCCATAACAGAAACAGACCTGGGTAAAAAATTTAGAAAGACGCAATGAACCAATGTAACCCGATTTGCCTTGAAATCCACAACAGGAGATCAATTTCAAGATTCTTACTCGGTGGTACCGTACCCCATTCCTCCTTCACAAATACTTCCCGACCACTTCTGCTCTGTGTTGGAGATGTCAAGAGGAGCAGGGGACGTTGCTACATATTTTCTGGTCCGGTAATAACTTAGGTGATTTTTGGAGGGAGGTACGTGCAATTATCAAAAAATTCACTGATCACAAGATCCCTGGGGATCCAGCTTTTTTCTTATTACACGCCTCCACTATTCCTGCCAAGGTATACAAGAGATCAATAATTTGACACCTCCTGAATACGGCTAAGTCTTGCATTCCACTCACCTGGAAACAGACAGCCTCCGACGATTGGGCTGTGACTGAGGAAGGTCGAGGAACTTAACTGGATGGATGACTTGGTTTTGACCTCTAGGCAGAAACAAGAGACCTATATGCACACCTGGACACTGTGGAACATGTTCATTCATTCTGAGAAAGGGAAGACTCTCATTGAAGTGACTCCTGATGACTGAACATCCCTCCACGTATCTTGACAGCCTGACTCGGAGTTTAAACATTATACTTTTTTTTCCCACCCTTCCTCTTCTCCCCCTATTCCCTTTTCGCCCTTTCCTGCCTGCTCTTTTCAATTCTCTGATAAATTGGGCAGTTTCCTATCGACTCTAGAACTACTACTGTGGTTTCCTTGCTACGGGATTCTATCCCAGAACTATGGTACAACATAACAGTCTACTGACCCTGGAGAGAATATCCCTCATGTACCATTGGGGGATTCAAACCCTCTTCGACATGAGCCTGTTGCAAGAGTTACTTGATTTCATTGCATACTCTGTATACTCAGAATGCTAATTTGTAGTCCTGTGAAGCTCCAGGTAATTGACCAAATCTGGTCTCCAAAATAATATATCTTTGCAAATGATCAGCTGCTAATGTTACGCATGTTTCATAACCATGCAAAATAGTTAAACCAAATTGTACACACGCTGCACTTATCAAAATAAAAAAATAAGAAATTTCCACTAAAATATATTAATATTTTAGTGGAAATTTCTTATTTTTTTATTTTGATAAGCACAGTGTTGCACAATTTGGTTTAAATACTCTGTATACTACCTTTATTATTTGTATGTATAATCTAAACATGTCTTATTTTTCTCAAATAACTTTTTTTTTAGAAATATGAAAAAAAAAATTTTTTTGGTGCTTTACTCTAGACCAGGGATATGCAATTAGCGGACCTCCAGCTGTTGCAAAACTATAAGTCCCATCATGCCTCTGCCTCTGGATGTCTTGCTTGTGGATGTCAGAGTCTTGCTATGCCTCATGGGACTTGTAGTTCTGCAACAGCTGGAGGTTTGCTAATTGCATATCCCTGCTCTAGACCAATGGTCTCCAAACTGCAGCCTGGGGGACAGATGTGGCCTTTTTCTTGCTTTTGTTCTGGCCCTTGGGGCATTATTCTCCCTACTATAAGCAGCAGTGGGACATAGTCCCTACCACTGAAACAGACAATGGGGTACTATTCGTCCCACTGACTCCAATGATGGGGCACTATTCATCCTACTAACACCAATGATGGGGCTCTATTCCTCCCACTGACACAGACAATGGGGCGCTATTCCTCCCACTGACACCAATGATGGGGCACTATTCTTCCCACTAATACTAAAGATGGGGCATAGTTTACTCCCACTGACACCAGGATGTTTTCTACTCCTGCTGGCAACATTCCGGCTCCCCTTAATTTTGAAGGACAGTAAACTGGCCTTTTGTTTAGAAAGTTTGGAGATTCCTGTCCTAGACCTTTGCCTCTATTGTGCTAGAAAGGGGCAACCATTTTTTGGCTGAAGCATTCCTGATTTGAAAATGCCCCAAGGCTCATGCAGGCAATGCATTCCAACGTGTGTGAAAGCATTCTAGCCCAATCCCAAAATGGTTCTGAAATCAAAGTTCACAAACTGCATTGGTCTTCATCTGACCTCCTTATGACACGTATTTGACCTCCTTCTAAGCTCCATCAACCTGCTTCAAGGCTAGTTTCACATCTACAGGTGTGACCGAGTGCCACTTGTAGGGCAGTCCATTCATTTCAATAGAAAGGTATATGGCACAAACTGGTTATCTCGTATAGAGTATGCCCTAGGATGTACAATAATAGGGGACCTGAAAAAGAGAACCAAATCCTAAAATTTAAAGTCTATATAAAAACATGACGGTCTAAAATCAGAAGCAAGTTCCAGCTGTAAGTAAAAAATATAAAGAGAGAGGTGCCTCTAACTGTAGGAGTAAGTATACCACTTTAATGGAACAAAAACAATTGGCAACTCACATAATATGAAGTAGAAAAAGTCACACCACAATGAAGGCATCCCGAGCAAGCTGTCACCAGTGATCGTGGTCCACAGCACCGGCTCCCGCCGTGATAATCTTACACTTGCTGCAAGGAAGTCGGCAGTCTTACTGCTGTAGCACCATGTGGTTTGACACGTGTGAAAATGAGTGTGTTAGCAGATACATGGATGTACCATTTACAATTAATGGCACCACCACATGTCTACTAAAGGGTGGGGCGTTTCTGTGTATGTTGGGAAAAACCCACAACAAAGGTGTAAATCTAGCCTAAAGGATTTCTATGGTCACAGCATACGCTTTTATGTTATATCATCAGGCTAAAACATGGAGAAGGAGACATTGCCCTTTGTTATTTTGCCCTCCATTGTGATGCTGAATGTCATGTTGCACCTCCTCCAGCCAGCAGGGGAGAGAGCTATAACCAGGAAGCCTTTGTATTCCAATGCAAGGCACTGAGGACCATGGGAGTTGTAGTTTGAGACATGAGCCATAGAATAGGGCCTATGAACCCTCTACAATACAATTCCCAGAGGATACTAAGGAGAAAAGTGAGATGCAAGAGGGTTTTTACTGGACTGCATGAAAAACCTCTTCCTCTTGGTGCTGTGGGAACCAATGAGAGCACAGCTACCTGCATGCTGACTGGACTGCTGGGAGGCCAGGCCAGGGAAGGCAGAGCTTGATGCACAGGAGCAGAGATACTTGGTGCAGAGACATACAGACCACAGCATTGCATTCCCACACTGTTGCTGCAGGGCAACCGGAGTGTCCTCTCACCCTCTTCTTCCCATCGCTGATCACCAGAGGCAATGTTGATGGGGACAAGGGCCTCTTCCCCACAACCCTGGGCGGTGGTTGTGGGGGTCTGAGAGCGGGGGGATTATCAAAATCTGGAAGCCCCCATTGGCCCCCATATCCCGCCCCCCATGTGAATGAGTATGGCTTACCCTTTTACCAAAAAAAGTGTAAAAAGTGAGTAAAGACACAACACAAGTTTTTGACAATTCCTTTATTTAAAAAAAAATGTCCTCTGGTGTTGATCCATTGTCATCAGAATGGTCAACGTACTGTCAGACTTTAACAAAAAAAAGTCTTGTCAAAGGCTCCCACCATCTGCCTGCTTTGCCGTCTGACATTTCTTAAATTACTAAGGGGCAGAGCCACCCGATGATGCCTCCTTGTGATGTCATCGACCAGGGCATGCTGGGTCAATGATGTTTCAATTGCACATGTCTACCCTGGATTACACCGACCAATGATGATATACTAAGCTTGTTACACATTTTGTAGCACATTTTCTGGTGGGTTCTCATTTCATGAGGTGGTGGCTTGTGCTCTTTACACTGGGAAGAGTCTGGCAACAATCTGAGATGTTGGTGGAGGATTCATAACACATATATTTTTTTGAACTCTATGGGACTTTTTTTAACTTTATCGGCACGTTATGCACTTTTATACATATATACTTTATTTTTATTGTGTTTTATGTGATTTATGTATTTATATTTATGTTGATATTTGCACTTTATATAGATATGTGACTAATTGTTGCACTTGTGTGGCGCTGCAGATGATTATCTTTCTGGGGTTATCTTTGATATTAAGGATGAGGAGAATGGGTAACAGAGGAGAGGAAGAGTGGCTACAGAAGAAAACAAAAATGCAGAAGTAAGAGAAGAATAGCTGAGACAGAAGAGAGGAGACTGGCTACAGGAGGCAATAAAGAGGAAAACAGGAAAACAGTGAAAACAGAGAGGAGCAGAAACAGAGGAGGAGGTGATCAGGAAACACCAATAGAATGGCTAAGAAAAAAACAGAAGGAAAGTGACTACAGAGGAGGTAGATGAGGGAACAGAAGTATAGTGGAGACAGCGAGAAAATATGCAGAGCCAGAAGAGCAGGTGATCAGGGGATTAGGAGGATAGGAGGAGTACTGTGAAGGTTACCATAGAAAGAGGTTGGCTACAGGAGGTGCAAAATGGGGAAATGAGAGAAGAATTGCTAAAACAGTGAAGGAAAGTACCTACAGGAGGGGGTAAATGAAGAAACAGGAGTAGAATAACTGAGAAAGAGGATACAATTAGTGACTACAGGGGGATAAATAGGTAAAGAGAAAAGCAGGGACAAAGGAGAGCAAAGGAAAAAGTTATTGGGGAACATGAGGAGGGTAGCTGAGACAAATGAGAAGGAGAGTGGCTACAGAAGGGGGTAAGAGAGCCGCGACAGAGGAGGAGGTGATCAGATAAATAGGAGAAGCATAGCAAAGCTTAGGTAAGTTGCTGTAAAATAAAACATGGTGGTGCCTCCAGCTGATTCCAGGAAATTCTGCATTCAGAAAAGTAATATAGTCCATAGGGGAGTGTAGCTCAATGTGACAGATACAATAAGAAACAGATCTCTTATCTTATTCCATTTAAGATGGTAAGATCCAGTTCCTCTGCCAATAAGTATACTAGGAACATTTCTTAGCAAAAAGATTATAGAAAAGGTAAAGAAATTTTATTTGGTTGCTCTCTTGATAATGCCAGAAGAGCTTTCTAAGGGTTGCTTGAAAAAGGGTGAATTCACTCTAAATGCAGTGAAGGACATTTGGTCTGTCACTACAGGGACACACAAAAAACAGTTCACCGTGCTGAATTATGCGGTAATGTACAGCAACGCAGCGCATCACACTGCTGAACGTTGACATGAATGAAGTGGACATTTTGTACACTTCAAATAAAGTTAGTACATAACAAAAAAAAAGGGAGCCATGTAATGCGTTGAATTGCACACCACACTGCCCCCCCACCGCAGCCAGCAATAGAGAGGTTTTGCAACAGTGAATTGCTGCGGCAGCTCTTCGTTTAGTTTGTAAAACCTGCTTTAGCTGCCTGGAAATTTTAAGAGAGCTAAACTACAGTGAAGTGCTCTCTTTCTTTATTCTGGTGCTATATTACTATTATGTGGACCTGCAAAGATGATTAACCTTTCAGCAACGCAAATTCTTGTATCCAGAAATGGATTTTGAAAATTAATGTCACACATTTGCAGTATGATAAATGGTTTAGTTCAATCAAACCTTGATAAAATACATATTCATTTTCAATAAATTTTACTTCCATGGAATCAAGTACAGTCTAAGGAACTGCAAATTTTTTCAGGAAGCTTAAATTCCGCACACAATTATGGAGTATCGAAACTTACCTGAATCTAACATGCAAAAACACTAGGGCTGGCCGAACTGTATATATTACTGCGCTTAAAAAACATTAACCACTTCAGCCCCGGAAGAATTTACCCCCTTCCTGACCAGGCCATTTTTTGCGATATGGCACTGCGTCATTTTAACTGACAATTGCGTGGTCGTGCGACATTGTACCCAAACAAAATGTATGTCCTTTTTTCCCCACAAATAGAGGTTTCTTTTGGTGGTATTCGATCACCTCGGCGGTTTTTATTTTTTGCGCTTTTCACAAAAAAAAGTGACAATTTTGAAAAAACACAATATTTTGTACTTTTTGCTATAATAAATATCCCAAATTTAAAAAAAATGAATTTCTTCATCGGTTTAGGCTGATATGTATTCTTCTACATATTTTTGGAAAAAAAAAATCACTAAAAGAGTTATAAGAGGTTTTCTCAAGTTTTCACTACAAAAGTGGAAATACCTTTTAAAGTGTTACTAAACCCACAACAGTAAAATCAGTCTGTATATGCAGTAAAGCATGCTTGTTATACTCACTGTGGAACCTTAGGTATTAATCCTCTGCATTGTATAAAAAGGCTGTTTGATCCTGTCTTCTCTCATCCTCCACTTCTCAGAGTCCCCAAACCATCTCCGGATAGTACAGAGGCATGAGGACAAGCTGCACATGCTCAGTTTGGTGTGTATTGCTAGAGAGTTTTTAGAGAGAGTGCATGTGATCAGCACAGGCCCAATCAGCTATATCCGGGCAGAAGGTCAGGGGTCCTGAATCCTCATAGGACAATCATGGGGAATGAAAACTCCCCCTACAAACTTTAACCAGACACCGACAGAAGTCACAAGACTGCTCTAAATGCTGATGAGAAAAGGGTATTTAGCAGTTTATATTTACTAAAACTATTACATTTCCATGTTCTGTGTACTGTGTGAGACCAGATATAGTGAATGCAGGGTCCTGGGTTCAGTAACACTTTAAGCACAAAGAAAAAAGGCATTTAGGCAAAAATTGCTTTCTACCCCTCAAGCAAAAATTGTTCCCAGTTAACCCCCACAAAAAAGTAGAAAGACTAGAGAAAGCATGCAAATTCATGTATGAACTGCTTTTCTCCTTACTGCGGGCAGGATCAAGAAGTCATGTCCTTTCATTGCTTATGTGAAGGAAAAGTGTAGCTTCTTCCATAAACCAGTGCACATTAAGACTTAAAAGGGTTGCGTTACTAAAACTGCAGAGTGCAAAATCTGGTGCAGCTGTGCATGGTAGCCAATCAGCGTCTAACTTCAGCTTGTTAAATTAAGCTTTGATAAAGAAATCTGGAAGCTGATTGGTTTCTATACAGAACTACAACAGATTTTGCACTCTCCAGTTTTACTAAATCAACCCTAAAGTGTCATTAAACCCAGGCTATGAAAAACTCTCACTACATGTTATATAACAGAGTGTGCATACTCACAAAGCCACTAAAGCATTTGTTTTGTGTAGATTGAAAAATATCTGGTTGGTCCTGCCTTTAGCTCTCCCTCCCTCCTTGTCTGTGTCCCCACTGTAGCCTTAGATTGTGTAGACCAGCAGTTGTCATCTAGTGAGTAAGTTCCAGTTTCAGTTCCTTTCTAAGATCTTAATTTCCTCATTTTTTTTATCTGTGCAGCCCATGTGACTATAGATTCACACATGTGGGCGTATACACAGTGGTAAATGACCCCCCTCTCTCCCTCCTCCTCAATGTCCTCCTATTGCTAAACAGTATGGAGATGGGATATAGTATGCAGATTGATTATATTCACTACAAAACTCGCTAAAAAGCTTACTTTTAATAGCAGTTTTAAATGTAACAAATGTAATTGCTAATACCTGCTAAAGTTAAAAAAGAGCCTTGGAGACAGATGCTGTCTTAACAACATGAAAGCTAGTGTCAATCATCTTTGGCTCTCTACGCCTACACCATATTAAAAATAAAATAATACACATTTGATAGGGAGCTGTAAAACAGTTTTTTGCGGTTTAAAATGTAATTTGAACTACTGTTCTGAAACAGTTTTTTTAGTCATGTGACTGGCACAGCACCAATCAAGGCTGTGTAAACACAGACTCAGACCGCAGAGAGCATACATCAGCAGAGTATTAAAAGCCCCAACCAAAGGATTTTTCCTGCAGATACCAAAGAACAGGGAAAGATTATGATGTGACCACACAACAGTGCCATAGGAATAAAGTACTTAGAGGATTCAAAAAAATTACAATGACATGAGTCTATTCTGTATTCATTTGGAATAATACCTATGTGTGCTTTGCTGAATCCCCCTTACAAGCTTCTCTCACTGAGGGCGGCTTTGCCTGTCCCAATTTATTTCTGTATTTCATTGCCTCTCAGCTTACTTACCATATATACTCGAGTATAAGTCGACCAGAATATAAGCCGAGGCACGTAATTCTACCACAAAAAACTGGGAAAACATATTGACTCGAGTATAAGCCAAGTGAGAAATGCAGCAGCTTCTGTAAGTGGAAAAGAGGGTCAACAATGCCCATTTGCATGCCTCACTGTGCCCATCTGCATGCCTCACTGTGCCCATCTGCATGCCTCTTCACTGTGCCCATCTGCATGCCTCCTCACTGTGCCCATATGCATGCCTCCTCACTGTGCCCATATGCATGCCTCCTCACTGTGCCCATATGCATGCCTCCTCACTGTGCCCATATGCATGCCTCCTCACTGTGCCCATATGCATGCCTCCTCACTGTGCCCATATGCATGCCTCCTTACTGTGCCCATCTGCCTGGGAAACACCTTTTGCAACTGGGTTAGGCTTCTATATACATGTCCTAAAGCTTCTGTTCGAGTTAATGGGAGGGTGTCAGATTCTTTTCAGTTGTTTTCGTGGAACCAGACAAGGATGTCCATTATCACCTCTTTTGTTCCTACTGGCCATAGAGCCCTTGTGGCCCTGCTGAGACAAACTGAGGGGGTGAGGCGGTTCTGTAGAGGAAAATATGAGGAGAAAATTGCTCTATAGGCAGGTAACATGCTGTTATATTTAGCAGATACTCAGATACTTAGAGATCGTTATCTACTGCAAGGTCTGCTATAAATAAGTTTGCCACCTTCTCTGGTCTCACAATAAATTGGAATACATCTATACTGCTCCTGTTGCATCCTTTACAGGGCCCCCTTCCATTTGTAGTGTCAAAACTAAAAATTTATGTAAAAATTAAATATCTTGGGGTAGTTATCTCTAAACTTCCTACAGAATATATTTCTCAAAATCTGTTACCATTAGCTCAGCAATTTAAATCCCAGGGCAAGGTTTGGCGCAAGCTGCCAGTTTCTGTGGCTGGCGCACCAATCTCTTAAAAATGGTATGGAGGCCTCTGTTTATGTTTTACTTACATAATTCACTGTGCTTGATTTTGTTTAAATATTTTAAAGAATGTATCCCGATCTTTCAGAACTTGGTATTGTGTAATAAGCCTGCCAGACTTAGATATGAGTTCCTACAATATCCAAATGACCAGGTGGGGCTATCAGCACAAAATCCCTGGCTGTACTTCCAAGCGGCTTAACTCCAGCAATGTTCTCTAACAAACCTCTGAGGGCTTCACAGAACAGCTGTATTTATACTGAGATTAAATTATACACAGGTGGACTCTATTTACTAATTAGGTGACTTCTGAAAGCAATTGGTTTGACTAGATTTTAGTTAGGGGTATCAGAGTAAAGGAGGCTGAATACAAATGCGTGAATTCCACATCCTAACCGCTCTTACAGTAAAGAACCCTCTACGCAGTTTGAGGTTAAAGCGCTTTTCTTCTCATTTTAGTGAATGGCCGCATGTCTTATCAAATTCCCTTTCGCGGAAAAGCTTTATCTCTATTGTGGGGTCACCAGTATGGTATTTATATACTGAAATCATATCCCCTTTCAAGCGTCTCTTCTCCAGAGAGAATAGGTTTAGTGCTCGTAAACCCTTTCTCATAACTAAGGTCCTCCAGTCCCTTTATTAGTTTTGTTGCCCTTCTCTGGACTCTCTCCAGTTCCAGCACATCCTTCCTGAGGACTGGTGCCCAGAACTGGACAGCATACTCCAGGTGCGGCCGGACCAGAGTCTTGTAGAGAGAATTATTGTTTTATCTCTGGAGTTAATCCCCTTTTTATTGCATGCCAATATTCTGTTTGCTTTGCTTGCAGCAGCTTGGCATTGCATGCCATTGCTGAGCCTGTCATCTAGGACCCCCAGCTCCTTTTCAATCCTAGATTCCCCCAGAGGAATTCCCCCCTAGTGAGTAGATTGCATTCATTTTTTCCACCCAAATGCATTATTTTACATTTTTCTACAGTAAACCTCATATGCCATGTAGTTGCCCATTAATTTGTTCAGATCTTCTTGCAAAGTTTCCACATCCTGCGGAGAAGTTATTGCCCTGCTTAGCTTAGTATCGTCCGCAAATACAGAGATTGAGCTGTTTATTCAATCTTCCAGGTCGTTTATGAATAAATTAAAGAACCCTGGGGGACCCTACCTTCCACCCCCTGACCATTCTGAGTACTCCCCATTTATCACTACCCTCTGAACTTGCCCCTGTAGCCAGTTTTCAATCCATGTACTCACCCTATGGTCCATGTAAACGGACCTTACTTTGTACAGTAAACGTTTATGGGGAACTGTTTCAAATGCTTTTGCAAAATCCAGATACACCACATCTACGGGCCTTCCTTTGTCTAGATGGCAGGTCACCTCCTCATAGAAGGTTAATAGATTGATTTGGCAAGAACATTTCTTCATGAATCTATGCTAATTACTGCTAATAATACCGTTGTCATTGCTAAAATCTTATATATAGTCCCTTATCATCTCCTCCAAGAGCTTGCATACAATTGATGTTAGGCTAACTGGTCTGTAATTCCCAGGGATGTATCTTGGCCCTTTTTTAAATATTGGTGCTACATTGGCTTTTCTCCAATCAGCCGGTACCGTTCCAGTTAGTAGACTGTTCGTAAAAATTAGAAACAATGGTCTATAAAGAAATGGGGGAACTAATGTATATTAAATAAGGGCATTAGCCAATGTATCCCATTGGGTAATAAATTTAAAAGAGCGAACAAAAATCCTGGATGGCTTAACTCCAATGTAAAAATGCATATAAAAGCAAAGGAGAAGGCCTTCAAAAAATACAAGGTTGAGGGATCATCCTCAGCATTCAGACTTTATAAAGAATGCAACAAGAAATGTAAGGGTGCAATTAGGACGGCTAAGATAGAACATGAAAGACACATAGCGGAGGAGAGCAAAAAAAATCCCAAGAAATTCTTTAAGTATGTAAACAGTAAAAAAGGAGGACAGACCATATTGGCCCCATAAAGAATGAGGAAGGACATCTGGTTACAAAGGATGGGGAGATGGCGAAGGTATTGAATTTATTCTTCTCCTCAGTCTTCATGAGTGAATCGGGGGGCTTCAGTAACTAAAACTGCAGTGTTTATCCTCATGATACAACACAGGAAGCACCTCCATGGTTAACAGAGGACAGAATTAAAATTAGACTTGAGAAACTTAACATTAATAAATCACCGGGACCAGATGGCTTGCATCCGAGGGTACTTAGGGAACTCAGTCAAGTGATTGCCAGACCGTTGTTCCTTATTTTTACAGACAGTCTACTGACTGGAATGGTACCAGCTGATTGGAGAAAAGCCAACATCAATAGTATGTAAACTCTTGGAGGGGATGATAAGGGACTACATACAAGATTTTAGTAATAAGAACGATATCATTAGCAGTAATCAGCATGGATTCATGAAGAATCATTCTTGCCAAACCAATCTATTAACCTTCTATGAGGAGATGAGTTGCCATCTAGATAAAGGAAGGCCCGTAGACGTGGTGTATCTGGATTTTGCAAAAGCATTTGACACAGTTCCCCATAAACGTTTACTGTACAAAATAAGGTCCATTGGCATGGACCATAGGGTGAGTACATGGATTGAAAACTGGCTACAAGGGCGTGTTCAGAGGGTGGTGATAAATGGGGAGTACTCGGAATGGTCAGGGGTGGGTAGTGGGGTTCCCCAGGGTTCTGTGCTGGGACCAATCCTATTTAATTTGTTTATAAACAACCTGGAGGATGGGATAAACAGTTCAATCTCTGTATTTGCAGACGATACTAAGCTAAGCAGGGCAATAACTTCTCCGCAGGATGTGGAAACCTTGCAAAAAGACCTGAACAAATTAATGGGGTGGGCGACTACATGCCAAATGAGGTTCAATGTAGAAAAATGTAAAATAATGCATTTGGGTGGCAAAAATATGAATGCAATCTATACACTGGGGGGAGAACCTCTGGGGGAATCTAGGATGGAAAAGGACCTGGGGGTCCTAGTAGATGATAGGCTCAGAAATGGCATGCAATGCCAAGCTGCTGCTAACAAAGCAAACATAATATTGACATGCATTAAAAGGGGGATCAACGCAAGAGATAAAACGATAATTCTCCCACTCTACAAGGCTCTGGTCCGGCCGCACCTGGAGTATGCTGTCCAGTTCTGGGCACCAGTCCTCAGGAAAGATGTACTGGAAATGGAGCGAGTACAAAGAAGGGCAACAAAGCTAATAAAGGGTCTGGAGGATCTTAGTTATGAGGAAAAGTTGCAAGCACTGAACTTATTCTCTCTGGAGAAGAGACGCTTGAGAGGGGATATGATTTCAATTTACAAATACTGTACTGGTGACCCCACAATAGGGATAAAACTTTTTAGCAGAAGAGAGTTTAATAAGACTCGTGGCCACTCATTACAATTAGAAGAAAAGAGGTTTAACGTTAAACTACGTAGAGGGTTCTTTACTGTAAGAGCGGCAAGGATGTGGAATTCCCTTCCACAGGCGGTGGTCTCAGCGGGGAGCATTGATAGCTTCAAGAAACTATTAGATAATCACCTGAATGACCGCAACATACAGGGATATACAATGTAATACTGACACATAATCACACACATAGGTTGGACTTGATGGACTTGTGTCTTTTTTCAACCTCACCTACTATGTAACTGTGTAACTATGTAATGCGCAAAACCAAACTGTATAGAATAAGATATAAAAGGATGGGAGAAGCTGCCAACATATAAAAGTGTTCCCACACAGATAAAATATACAAATAAGTGAAGTATGTGGAGCTAATTAAAGTGCAGAAATGAATCAATAAGTATATAAATACTAGATAGAACCGCTCACACACCTGACAAGTAAGCGTGTAGAACAGAATAGGCAAGTAAGTGAAAATAAAAATAACAATTTTTCTCTACTCTTCTCTAGATCACTGGTAAAGTGCATCAATGCCACAGATTCCAAACAGCAATCTAAAATAACATCCAGTGTTAATATAAGGTGCATCAAGTGAAAAAATATATATGACAATCCTAGTCTATGATAAAATGACATACATAAAAAAAGAAATGTGAAAAATAAAAATTTGTGAATAAATCCACTGTTCTCCTGGAGTGTAAAAGGTGAAATTCAAAAAACAAAGTCCAACAAGTGATAAACACTAATATGAATAAATTCACATACATAAGTTCATGAATTAAATCCATTTGCAGAAAAAAAATTTGTGCAAAAACAACTTTCGATCGATGTCAAATTCCTCCAATCACATATAATATCGTGGTGCGCCACACGATCCCCCCAGCCCCTCACCTCAGATGGAGACCCCTACAGGTCGAGTCAAGCCTTCAGTATGGAAAACAGCAGATCCCAGCACAATGATCGATTTCCAACGATTGTCCCAACAATAGTGTTTTTTTTGGGGGTGACTCCAGGCTTAACCGAAGAGATGAGGACATGAAATAAAAGAGGGTGGCTCCATCGTGTAGTAATTCCCAAAAGGATTTTATTAAAACAAAGAGTAACTTACAGTTTAAAATCTGATAGTCCAGCAAACAACAGAGAACTTCCGGTCTCGGCAGCGACGGAAGTGACGACACCTGGCTCTTCTCTGAAGAGTATCGTCACTGAACACGTGACTTTATCAAAGGGTAATGGAGTCAGGTGCCAAAGGTGTCTATTTATATAGTGAATCCTGCTGTCACATGACAAACAGCTGAGTAGTAAATACATCCTGTAGCTTCTAAGCTAACAAACATTAATGGCTCCTTTGTAGGTTTAGACCCAGTGACTTATTAATGTTAAGTTTTTCACGTCTATTTCTAGATGTCTAGCCACCCTGATTGCACCCTTACATTTCTTGCCGCATTCTTTGTAAAGTTGGAATGTTGATGATGATCTTTCAGACTTGTATTTTTTGAAAGCCTTCTCCTTTGCTTTTATATGCATTTTTACGTTGGAGTAAAGCCACCCAGGACTTTTATTAGCTCTTTTAAATTTATTTCCCATTGGGATGCACTGGCTAATGCCCTTATTTATTATGCTCTTAAAGCATACCCATTTTTTATTCCGTGTTTTTTGTTCCTAAGATTTTATCCCAATTATTATCTTTTAGCAAGGATCGTAGTTTAAGGAAGTTGGCTCTTTTAAAACTCAGTGTCTTTGTATTCCCCTTATTATTGCTATTTGTGTGATTTATACTAAAACATATTGACCTGTGATCGCTGTTTTTTAAATTGCTCCGTATTTCCACATCTGTGACCAGGTCTGTACTGTTGGTAATCAGTAGGTCTAGTAACACTTTGCTTCCAGTTGGTGCATATACCATCTGACCCATGAAATTGTCCTTCAAGACATTTAGGAACTGGCGAGCCTTAGATGAATGCGCAGTTCCAACCACCCAGTCCCCCATTATAATGACACTTTACATTCTTGACGCTAATCCAAATTGTGATAGGAGGTCCACCTCCACCTCCTCCCTCTGGTTAGCGGGCCTATAGCATACTCCAAGTATTACTTTCCACTTAGTTTCCTCCCTTTGTTGGTCTACCCATAAGGATTCCACCTCCTCCCTTACTCCCTTAGTGATGTCATCTTTAACACTCACTTGTACATCATTTTTGATATACAGGCATACCCCTCCCCCTTTTTTACCCTCTCTGTCCCTGCGATATAGGAAATACCCTTGAATGGTTGCCAGCCAATCATGAGAGCTGTTGAACCAAGTCTCTGTAATTCCTACAAAATCTAAATCCTCCTCGTACAACAGTAGCCCTAGTTCTCCCATCTTGTCCGCCAGACTCCTGGCATTGGTGAACATGCCACTTAGTTTAGACTGGTCGCATACTATCTCCTTATTGCGTGCTCTGGGGTTGCAAGTAGGACTTGTTACTATACTTACCTTGATTTTAGGTGCTTTAGTCAACCTACCACTAATGCCCCCAATACTACCCTCTGGAATATGTTCCACGCTGACTATCTCTACCTCTTCACCCCCCCCCTCCGTTGCCTAATTTAAAAGCCCCTCTAACTTTTCGGAAATCTTCACTACCAGCAGATCTGCACCTTTTAGGTGCAGTCTGTCCCTTCTATAGAGCTGGTAACCGACTGAGAAGTCACCCCAGTTCTCCGGGAACCCAAACCCCTCCTTTCTACACCAACTCCTCGGCCACTTGTTTATTTCCCTAATCACCCTGTGCCTTTTTGGTGTGGCTCGAAGTACCTGTAGTATTTCTGAGAATACTACCTTGGAGGTCCTTTTCCTCAATTTAGCGCCTAAGTCCCTTAAATCGTTTTTTAGGACACTCCATCTTCCTCTGACTTTGTCATTGGTGCCAACGTGCACCATGACAGCCGGGTCTTCCCCAGCCCCTCCCAGTAATCTGTCCACCAGATCCGTGATGTGCCAAACCCGAGCGCCCGGTAGAGTACAGTTCAGGGCTTCAGGTCTTTCTGACAGATTGTCCTTCTAATTCCGTGTAAAAACGATCGGATTTTCTGACAACAAATGTTGGATGTGAGCTTGTTGGCGGAAAGTCTGACCATGTGTATGCTCCATCGGACATTTGTTGGCGGACTTTCCGCCAACAAATTTTGGCTAACATGTTCTCAAATTTTCCTCCAATTAATGTGTGTTGTCGGATTTTCCGTTCGTGTGTACACAAGTCCGTCGGACAAAAGTCCCTCTGTACAAACACACATGCTTGGAATCAATGCTCACCAAACACAACATTAGCAGAAGGAGCCCAAAGGGTGACCCATGACTATTGAACTTCCTTTTTATCGGCTCACCGTAAGTCTTGTACGTCACTGCATTCGTAATTTTTGGCCAACATTTGTGTGACTGTGTGTATGCAAGACAAGTTGGAGCCAACAACCTTCGAACAAAATTCCGAGACGGAAGCTATTGGCTACTGGCTACTGAACTTCCGTTTTCTAGTCCCGTCGTACGTGTTGTAGGTCACCGCGTTCTGGACAGTCGGAATTTGGTGTGATCGTGTGTATGCAAGACAGCTTGAGCGGAATTCCGTCGGAACTCGGTTGGAAAAACCTTTATTATTTTATTATTTTTATTATTTTATTTTTATTCCGACGGGAAAACCGGTCGCGTGTACAGGGCATCACTCCCATTTACTTCTCCATCCCCACTTGCAGCCTGACATTACAGCCAATAGAGTTTACATTTTTTTGTTTGTTTTTTTTTATATTTTAAAGTTGCACTTCTGTTTGTCAAAAAGCAATATTTTTGTTTATTTATGAAACTACGTTTTATTTCTAAAGACGTTCTATATCACAGCGGCAAAATTTGTGTCTGTAGAGCATGTTCAAACCGTAATACCATAAATAATAACAGGTCATTTGATTTTTACTCCAGGAGTATATAATGAGTTTGGAAATTCGAGAGAAATGCTTAAATAATGCATTACAATTAAACTGAACCCATTTGATTTTAGCCAACTGAAATGTACTGAAAATTTTAGTCGACTAAATGAAATTTGGAATAGATTTTCATCATAGTTTTCGTCAATTGACTTCTAATTTTGTTTTTGTTTAGTTTTCCTCACTAAAAACATACAGATAATATTTTCGGCGAGTAAATTAACACTGTTAATGATAAAAGTTGGAAGTTTTCTGAAAAGGGATACTGTTATTGTATATTGTAGTATGTGAGGACTGTATTCATGCAGACTTGTAAATTTACTAAGGTCTGCTTAACCACTTCACATCCTGCATATAGTCATATGACGTCCGCAGGAGGGATCTCCCATCTGGGGCGGGCTTCATATGACGTCCTAGGCTTCCCGGCCGCCTGGGGGGTGCGCGCCACTCGGGCCTGATGCACCTTCCCCCCCGGCTGCGATGTCAGCCGGGCACCCGCTATTGCCCGTTAACCGAGCAGGACCGTGGATCTGTGTGTGTAAACACACAGATCCAAGTCCCGTCAGGTGAGAGGAGACCAATGATGCGTTCCCAGTACAGAGAAACACCGATCAGTCTCCTCCCCTTGTGAGTCCCCGCCCCCTACAGTTAGAATCACTCCCTAGGACACACAGTTAACCCTTTGCTCACCCCCTAGTGTTAACCGCTTCCCTGCCAGTGACATTTATACAGTAATCAATGCATTTGTACAGCACTAATCGCTGTATAAATGCTAATGGTCCCAAAATGGTGTCAAAAGTGTCCGATCTGTCTGCCGCAATGTCACAGTCATGATAAAAATCACAGATCGCCGCCATTACTAGTAAAAAAAAAGAAATAATAAAAATGCCATAAAACTATCCCCTATTTTGTAGACGCTATAACTTTTGCGTAAACCAATAAATATACGCTTATTGTGGGTTTTTTTACCAAAAATATGTAGAAGAATACATATCAGCCTAAACTGAGGAAAAATTTTTTTAAAAAATGGGATTTTTATTATAGCAAAAAGTAAAAAAAAGTTGTGTTTTTTTTTTCAAATTTTGTTGCTCCTCTTTTGTTTATAGCGCAAAAAATAAAAACCACAGAGGTGATCAAATACCACCAAAAGAAAGCTCTATTTGTGGGGAAAAAATGATAAACATTTCATTCTGGTACAGTGTTGCATGAGCGCGCAATTGCCATTCAAAGTGCGACAGCGCTGAAAACTGAAAATTGGCTTGGACAGGAAGGGGGTGAAAATGCCCTATATTGAAGTGGTTAAAGAAAGATGAAATAAATATTACATAAAAAATTTATATTCTCTCCAAATAATATACAAATAATAAACTGGATCAGATCTGCCCAGAGATGTAATGGCAATCATCTCATAGTCATTTTGGAATTGTCATATTTTTTCTTTTCTGAAGCTAAGCTACAAAGATTATTTTTAGTAAGTACAGTATGTTATTTTAAAAACAGATATTACATAAAAAATGTCAAATCTTGTATGATGATGTGATTAATAAAATTTTAGTAGCATGCTATGAATCAAGCATATAAATAACATATTTAATATTCATTTAGAAAAAAAATATCATGGTGTTAAGAATGTGTTTGCCATCAAAGGTGTTTACATAAACCCAGGGTCACAGACACTACTATTTCTGCAGCGCATGTACACAGTATATCAAAGGGTACAAAGTTATAAATAACATCAATTTGCTAATCCATAAGATAATTATGTCATAGACACCTGGGTCTGTGCAAGTGGTTCTTACAGCATTTCTAGTGTTATCTTGAAACCAGGTTCAACAACATTAACACTATGCAAACTGTTATATGGGGCAAGAGAGAGTTGTTGATCTCATTCATCTATATTGATACAGTTTATACACTGCTCAAAAACATTAAAAGGGCACTTTGAAAGCACATCAGATCTCAGTGGGGATAATATCATGCTGGATATCTATACTGATATGGACTGGGTAATGTGTTGGGAATGAAAAGATGCCACATTGTTTGATGGAAATGAAAATTATCAACCTACAGAGGGCTGAACTCAAAGACACCCGGAAAATCAAAGTGAAAAAATGATGCAGCAGGCTAGTCCATTTTGCTGAGAATCATGAATAATCCTGAATAATATTCCAGTTGGCCCCAGTTGAAGGCCATTAGGTCGAACTGCGTCAGACCCGTTCCCCACATTGCTTTTACTTTTTATATTCTGCCTGTGATTACATTTTATTCAGTCCTCTGTAATAGATGTTTGTATATTTTTATCAAGATTAAACATCTTTAATTTTATGACCTGCACCATATGGAGCCTTTTTTCTTCTTTTACATCATGGTTCCAATGCGATAATGTACCATTTTGTTGCTGGTTTCTGGTGCTTACATTTGAGATCCAACGAACATCTGCTTTGAGGATCCCTTCGAGATCTGGATATCTGGATGTGCCACACCCGGATTCACTCCTGTTGATTGATCAAACGTCTGCATTCAGAGTGTTTCATCGACAGGTTCTATCCACATCGGAGTTGGTTCCTCTGATGACCATCTGGCCCTTGGCCAATACAAGCCTCATTGATCCACTGTCGTATGACAGGTGGGTCCACCTTGTCTGGTAAGAAGTATTTATCTACAATTTTCCATCAGACAAATGTCTATCCCATTTTGAATGTGCTTTACAGCTACTTCTTTGTTTGCACTATTCCATTATTTGTCATCGAGGAACTAACAACAGTCTTCTCATCGGATATATGCCCTATGAAGTTTTCTCACACTTCTTCACTCAATGACTGGACTTTTTACGTCATAGTTATTATAAATTATTGTTTATTGATTTGTGTTCATAGCACTTCTAATCGTTATTTATTTTCATACAACTACACGATGTCTTTCTCAGCGCTACACTTTTGTACATTTTATTCGCTTGGACTTTATTGGTTTTAGTGTCAGCAGCTTTAGTTTGAGTGGTTTAGCGCAGCAATTTCTCCTCTTGTTTTTCACATTGCACTGCTAGAACTGGCTGATGATATGAGGTCTGTCACTGTGTATGGTTTATGGATGCATACAGAGGAGGGAACAGGTATTGGGAACACAGCACACATGGAGGAGTGATGGGGGGGGGGATTTGTGGTAGGGTGGGGGGATTTCAGGTCCTCTCGCCTCTCAATGCACCCCCCAGCACAAATCCTCTTAACCCCCAAATCAAACAGATGCTGCTTGCCACAGAAGACCCGTGTCCTGCCCCTCTGTGTCCTCATCGCACAGAGTCCCTCTCTGCCCTCATTACACTGCATACCTCTCTCTCCTCATCACCCCTCTCTGTCCTCATCGCCCCTCTCTCTCCTCATCGCCCCTCTCTGTCCTCATTGCATGGCGTCCTTCTCTGTCCTCATCACACTGCGTCCCTCTCTGCCCTCATTACACTGCGTACCTCTCTCTCCTCATCGCCCCTCTCTGTCCTCATTGCATGGCGTCCTTCTCTGCCCTCATCGCACTGCGTCCTTCTCTGTCCTCATCACACTGCGCACCTCTCTGTCCTCATCACACTGCGTCCCTCTCTGCCCTCATCACCCCTCTCTGTCCCCATCGCCTACTCTGTCCTCATCGCACTGCGTCCCTCTCTGTCCTCATCACACTGCGCACCTCTCTGTCCTCATCACACTGCGTCCCTCTGTGCCCTCATCACCCCTCTCTCTCCTCATCGCCCCTCTCTGTCTTCATTGCATGGTGTCCTTCTCTGCCCTCATCGCACTGCATCCCTCTCTGTCCTCATCACACTGCGCACCTCTCTGTCCTCATCACACTGCGTCCCTCTCTGCCCTCATCACCCCTCTCTGTCCCCATCGCCTACTCTGTCCTCATCGCACTGCGTCCCTCTCTGTCCTCATCACACTGCGCACCTCTCTGTCCTCATCACACTGCGTCCCTCTCTGCCCTCATCACCCCTCTCTCTCCTCATCGCCCCTCTCTGTCTTCATTGCATGGCGTCCTTCTCTGCCCTCATCGCACTGCATCCCTCTCTGTCCTCATCACACTGCGCACCTCTCTGTCCTCATTACACTGCGTCCCTCTCTACCCTCATCACACTACGTCCCTCTCTGTCCTCATCACCCCTCTCTGTCCCCATCGCCCCCCTCTGTCCTCATCGCATGGCGTCCTTCTCTGTCCTCATCGCACTGCGTCCCTCTCTGTCCTCATCACACTGCGCACCTCTCTGTCCTCATCACACTGCATCCCTCTCTGTCCTCATCACACTGCGCACCTCTCTGTCCTCATCACACTGCGTTCCTCTCTGTCCTCATCACACTGCGCACCTCTCTGTCCTCATCATACTGCGTCCCTCTCTGTCCTCATCACACTGCGCACCTCTCTGTCCTCATCACACTGCGTCCCTCTCTGTCCTCATCACACTGCGCACCTCTCTGTCCTCATCACACTGCGTCCCCCTCTGTCCTCATCACACTGCGCACCTCTCTGTCCTCATCACACTGCGTCCCCCTCTGTCCTCATCACACTGCGCACCTCTCTGTCCTCATCACACTGCGTCCCTCTCTGTCCTCATCACACTGCGCACCTCTCTGTCCTCACCACACTGCGTCCCTCCCTGTCCTCATCACACTGCGTCCCTCTCTGTCCTCATCACACTGCGCACCTCTCTGTCCTCATCACACTGCGTCCCTCTCTGTCCTCATCACACTGCGCACCTCTCTGTCCTCATCACACTGCGTCCCTCTCTGTCCTCATCACACTGCGCACCTCTCTGTCCTCATCACACTGCGCACCTCTCTGTCCTCATCACACTGCGTCCCTCTCTGTCCTCATCACACTGCGTCCCTCTCTGCCCTCATCACACTGCGCACCTCTCTGTCCTCAACACACTACGTCCCTCTCTGTCCTCATCGCCCCCCTCTGTCCCCATCGCCTCCTCTGTCCTCATCGCACTGCGTCCCTCTCTGTCCTCATTGTCCCTCTCTGTCCTCATCGCATGGCGTCCCTCTCTGTCCTCGTTTCACTAGACCTGGAAGAACAATTCCTTCAGAGACTAAACTTACTGGAAATATGTTGTAACCCGTCATGGTGACTGGGATACATCTGTAATCTTGGAGATTGTAAATACCTCCTAGTGTGATTTTTAAGGCAATTTAGAAATGAGAAAATATATATATTCAAAAAAGTTTTATTGATACAAAATTTCAACACAATGATCATCTAAAAGTGGTATCACCCCACTACACATAATTATACCATCCATATAAGTTACAGATGATGACGAGTAGTGGGAATATCCAACACGTTTCGAAATGTGTATAAATTCTATTCTTCTTCAGGTACTAATACCACTTCTGAGATTTCTTCCATGTCTGTCTGTAATCTTTACATCTTCTGAGGGTAGACTTGGCATCTGTCCTCACTATCCCTGCCCCCTCCTCTATCTCCCTAACCTCCCCTCTACCCCCCTCATTTATCTCCTTGTCCCCTCCTCTATCTCACTAAACATTTACAGGTCTTTTTCATTTTTGGCTATTTTGAAAAAATAAATATTTTTTTTTTCAAACGCTTCTAAACGCAAACGCGGCATGTAAACGCCGCAAAACGGATGTTTTAAACGGGTGTTACTATCTGTCAAGTGAAATCGTTCAGGAGAGGTTGTAAAAATGTCCCGTGTACATTGAGCCTAAAAGTGATACTAAATTCTCTGTTTTTTTTCTTTAAAAATGACAAGCCATACTTACCTGCTCTGTACAGTGGTTTTGCGCAGAGCAGCCCAGATCCTCCTCTTCTCAGGTCCCTTGCCGACTCTCTCGGCCCCTCCTTCCTGCCGAGTGCCCCCACAGCAAGCAGCCTGCTATAGGGGCACCCGAGCCGAGCTGCAGTTCTATGTGTCTATTCAGACAAGGAGCCGCAGTTTGGCCTCACCCCCTCTCTCTCCTGATTGGCTAACTGACTTTGATTGACAGCAGCGGGAACTAATGGCGCTGCTGCTGTGTCTCAGCCAATCAGGAGGGAGTGTCACGGATGGCCGAGGCAGACCTGCAACATCACTGGATAGAGATGGGGCTCCGGTAACTATTAGGGGGGCTGCTGCACATAGAAAGTTTTTTTAACTTAATGCATAGAATGCATTAAGATAAAAAAACCTTCTGACTTTACAACCACTTTAAGCCTAGTACACAATATGGGGTCAATTCACTAACATTTACCGCATGCTATAACGTGGTCACGTGACTCATTTGCATAAATTATTGTGGTTAGTCCAATTCATCCAAAAAAATAACGATTATGCGGTATTTACCGCAAAAAAAAAAAAAATTGTGTCGGTAAATAAAAAGCTCTTAAGTCCAATTCACAAATGGACCAGAGTTTAAAAAACCATGTGATATTTTTGGGTTTTGCTGGTGGTCTGGGTTCCCCCACGCTGTTTTTTAACAAATAGCTGGTTGCTAAGGAGCGTTCTTAACAACGGATGACTCATCAGCTGTCAGCTGAATGTAAAAAAAAATGCAGACAACTAAAAATGATGTGACATTGTCACAGACTGGTGCTTGCTGGGTCAGTGAGGTCACAAGGGGGCGGGACCACAAGGTGATTTTGGGTCTGTGGGCAGCGTGATTTACATCAGGGGACACTGTTTTTTTGTTTTAATAAAGGATTTGTCAAAAACTATTTCTGTGTTTTTATTACTTCTTGACACTTTTTTGGTGAAGGGGTAGGGGTACTATGTACCCCATACTCATTCACATGAGGGGGGCGGGATCTGTGGGCCCCCTTGTTAAAGAGGGCTTCCAGATTCCGATAAGCCCCCTGCCAATGGACCCCCACAACCAACGGATGGTTCTGGGGATACGTCCCTTGTACCCATAAACATGGGGACAAGGACCTTTCGGGTGTGGGGGGGCAGAGCCGTCCCTTCCCCAAAGCACCCACCCCCCATGTTGAGGGCATGTCGCCTGGTATGGTTCAGAGGGGGGGAGCGCTTGATCGCCCCCCCCTTTCCTGACCTGCAGGGCTGCATCCTTGGATAAGGGTCGGTATGGATTTTCAAAAAATGTTGTCGCTGTTTTTTTTATAATTTTTAATTGTTAGCATTTTTCTTTACATTCAGCTGTCAGTGTGGAACCCGCTGACAGCTGATGAGTTATCCATTGTTAGGAACATGGCGGCCAGCTTCCCGGCCTGCTCCTTAGCCACCAGCTCAATGTGGTAAATTACTGCATTAACCACCTACCAGTGCACGACGATGTACGTCGGCACAATGGCACGGCTGGGCAAATGGGTGTACAGGTACATCCCCTTTAAATCGCAGCATTGTAAGAGCACGCCCGCCGCGTACTTCGTGACCGTGCCCACGGGTCCCATGGACGTGTCATGGAGCGGAAGAATGGGGAGATGCCTTTGTAAAGGCATGTTCTGCCTAGTGAAATGACAGGGATCTACTGCTCCCTGTCATTGGGAGCAGTGATCGCTGTCATGTCAGTGGTAGCCCACCCCCCCACAGTTAGAATCACTCCCTAGGACACACTTAACCCCTTGATCGCCCCCTAGTGTTTAACCCCTTCCCTGCCAGTGTCATTTACACAATAATCAGTGCATTTTTATAGCACTGATCGCTGTATAAATGACAATGGTCCCAAAATGGTGTCAAAAGTGTGTCCGCCATAATGTTACAGTCACGATAAAAATCGCAGATCGCTGCCATTACAACAAAAAAAAAAAATAATAATGAAAATGCCTTAAATCTATCCCCTATTTTGTAGACACTATAACTTTTGTGCAAACCAATCAATATACGCTTATTGCAATTTTTTTTTTTTTTTTTTACCAAAAATATGTAGAAGAATACATATTGGCCTAAACTGAGAAAGAAATTTGTTTTTTTATATATTTTTAGGGGATATTTATTATAGCAAAATGTAAAAAATATTGCTTTTTTTTCAAAAGTGTCGCTCTTTCTTTGTTTATAGTGTGTAGCACTTACCCCCCGAAGGAGCTGCTGATTAATTATTATATCCGTAATTCACGTTTACCACCTGACCCATCGCAGCCCATACAATCAGAAACAGTCCATATTGCATTTTTCTCTTGCTTTTATTTAAGTAACATGAACTGGGATAGGAGAGGGGTTCTCTGAGATGCTCTTTTGTTGCTTTGTAATTGTTTTCTTTGCCTCTCATGCAAAGACCTAGAATCATAATAGGAAATCACTCTATGTGATTTCTTCATCAGGAAAGATTGAAGTAGATTTGATAGAGAATAATTGATAAAGAGTCACTCTGAATAACTTCTTCATCTGCAGAACTTTTCAAGAACAGTCTGTATCTCTATATGTGTACTAGTGTGTACTAGTAGCTTTACCACCACCTCTTTACCACTACTTCCCATCTGCATGATACTCCCAAGTTGAGCCAAACAAAAGTCACTCTGAATAACTCTTCCCGCTTGACTGATTGGAATCCCAGGACATTGTTGAACCCAAAGTCACAGGCCATCACCCCCTGTCTCACTGACTTGCGTACCAACATCCCTCAGCCTTTGGCAGTACCCTTCCCTTTGGGCTTTCACTCATTTGATCAATAGTCCATGTGCCACTCATAAACGATCGATCGCCCAGTTTCCTTCTGCTTAGTTGCTACTTCTTCTGCAATGATTCCTTCATTCCTTTCCTCTTTGCTGGCACTCTCCCTTCCCGGCAGGGGCGGCCAACGACACCCGCGACTACATGCTGTACGGTGTCATCTACTCCTCTACGGGTGCCGGTTCCCCACCCTCCTCGCAGGGGGGGGCTCCGTTGGCTCCCCGGAGGGGGAAACTCTCCCCTCCGGGAACCAGGCTGGGCTTCTCTCCAAACTCGAATTCCTGACTCACCATGTGACCCGGTTTTTTATATGAGAGTCCCGCCTCCTGCCAAACAAATTAATGATTGGCCAGACCTCGCACACAAACTACCTGTCACTCAGATCTCAAATAAACAAACAGGCCTGCTATATGGTACAAGCCTACCTAAATTTACCTGAAATTGTAAGCTAACAAAAAGATCACCTACATAAAAGTAGGTGCCCGCTACATACACCCCCCACTTAAATCACAACTGTCCCCAGTGGTGGGGAATGAATTTAGAATACCTCCTTAAGTTTAAAAAGGGAAGAGCATCGCATTACATCAAATGGAATGGGGAAAAGGAAAATAAACTTGAAACAGAAATAACATTGACATTACTGTACACAATAACAGCACAATATAGTGTTTACTTATACAATTTACATGGCCAGACTGTAGATCCCTAGAGTTAACACTCCATACAAGTGGAACCAAAGCACTACTCCCGCAGGAGGAATACTCTGCTTACCACAGGCCTTCATCTGTAAGATAGACAGCCGTCACATCTTCAATATACCTAAAAGAAGACACAAAACATTTCTAACTAATACTAACTACTACACACATTACCAAACAGAGGGGGTTATCATCCTCTATTGGGTAATTAATCAAATATACAATATTTTATGGCATGTACGTTTCTGTTAGGATCATCACTCCCTCAAAAGGAGTCTAACAGACTTCCTGCAGAGCGCACCCTAAACAGACATGCTCGACAAATGAATCCATCTGCCCGTTGGCAAATAAACTTTCTGTTTGGCTCTTAAACAAGAGTCCTTGTAGAAGTACTTGTGCAGCAAAGGGACTTAGCAGAAACAGCACAATCTAGTGTCCGTAACTTTGTCCTTGTTAGACACCATGAATGTGAGTCTCCTGCTGGGCAAATTATTTGGGGAAAACCCACCCTAACCCATCTGCCATCCTGCAGTCAATATGGGTACTGAAATATATTTGTGAATACACATCCAACAATCCTGCTCACAAATAGTACCTCGGGTCAGGCAACCTTTTTTCGGCCGTCCCCTTGTCCTCTCACTGAGATAGAGTAGCTACAGGTGTTTTGTCCTGCCTTTACCACCAACACTCTATCCTTGTGAATTACTCTTCCAAGTCTCTATTCACGGTGGATGTCTTTAATTCAAACCCAGACCTCACTGTCAGGTGTCCTTTTTGGTTTAGGAACATAGAGGTAATCCCAAACAAGATCATCCTCCCATGCTTCCCGTGAACTTTCAACAATCTCCATAATCCGTTCATGAACATAGGGAGTGGCCCCACTCCTGAGCCACCTTCCTCTGGACCTTTCTCTGAAATCTTGAAAGTCTGGGCAAATCTTTAGCCTTTCCTCTGCCAGGCAAAACACATGCGTCAGAAGCTCTACTGACCCACTGTTGATACGTGGCTGCCCTCGTAGGAAGGGTAGTATTTGAAACATTGAAAGGGGGTACTGGAGTTTTAGATGTACCGGATAACTTTTATGACACTTCTGTGGAAGCCTCCACTGAAGTAGAACTTTCCAGGAAACATTCTTCCTCATCACTTGACTCAAACTCTTCAGGGGATGACCATTCAAACAAATTGTCCATAGATCCATATTTTTGTAAAATCTGCGGTGATCCCCAATCTACAGCCCGGCCTCTGTCTACCCTGTCCGGCTCACCCGAGGGATCCCCCTCCTTCCCGGACGGGCATAACAAAGGGCTTATTATCAGCTGGCTCTCCAGGGGTTTTACTCCAAAGACTGTGCAATACTCTTAGCAGTACCTGGGTCCCCAGCAAGTCTACAAGCTTTTCTATTAGATCCTACCTGATCTTCTGGTGGCTCCGATTCAGCCGAATCAGATGGGAGCTCCTCTACTGCTGCAGCAGGCGATACACGACCCTCTCCGGCCTTCCGAATCACCTGTCCTTGCGGCAGACAAAATCCCGTTGCAAGACTGGCGGAGTAGTACTTGACTTCCTGTTGAACGGGTCCCAGCCGTGTCAATTGAACACCACAATGTTCACACCGAGCCCAGGCGGTAACTCCAACCGTAGGCCTCTGACATCCGGGACACAACATACAAAGTCTCTTCACTCTTTCAATCACTCCTAGTGCCAGTCCTCCGGTGAGCTCTAATTAAAGACCGGTATCGATCAGAACCCGGTCCTGCAAGTCAGATAACCACTGCATGACGAGTGTATTCCCAACACCTTCCGCCATCTTCCTCCGCCTGTTTCGGTCTGGCGCGCGGCACGCTGAACGCTGAAGAATTTTCCTCTGGGGCATGGCTCCACCCCCACTTGTTGGTTCAGCGCACGAGGAACTGTAGCTGCACATTTTCAAAGTCCTCCCCAGTGACCCCTGGTGGCAGGTACTGTTATACTGCAGGCTATCTTGGCAACAGTTACTAATATGCAGACTCCTTTGTTATGGGAGATGGTTAGCGGACAAACGTGAAACAGATATCCCGGACGACGCGCCCACATGTAGTGCTTACCTCCGAAGGAGCGGCTGATTAATTATTATATCCGTAATTCACGTTTACCACCTGACCCATCGCAGCCCATACAATCAGAAACAGTCCATATTGCATTTTTCTCTTGCTTTTAATTAAGTAACATGAACTGGGATAGGAGAAGGGTTCTCTGAGATGCTCTTTTGTTGCTTTGTAATTGTTTTCTTTGCCTCTCATGCAAAGACCTAGAATCATTGCGGATAATAGGAAATCACTCTAGGGGGGTGATTTACTAAAGGCAACTAGACTGTGCACTTTGCAAAGTGCAGTTGCACTCTGCAGGTGCAGTTGCTCCAGAGCTTAGTAAATGAGGTAAAGCTTCACTTTGCAAAGAACACTCAATCACATGCAAAGGAAAATAAAAAACATCATGTTTGCTTGCACATGATTGGATGATGGAAGTCAGCAGAGCTTCTGCTCATTTACTAAGCTCTGGAGCAACTGCTCTTGTAGAGTGCAACTGCACTTTGCAGTCAATTTGCCTTTAGTAAATCAACCCCTATGTGATTTCTTCATCAGGGAAGATGGAAGTAGATTTGATAGAGAATAATTGATAAAGAGTCACTCTGAATAACTTCTTCATCTGCAGAACTTTTCAAGAACAGTCTGTATCTCTATATGTGTACTAGTAGCTTTACCGCCACCTCTTTACCACTACTTCCCATATGCATGGTACTCCCAAGTTGAGCCAAAGAAAAGTCACTCTGAATAACTCTTCCCGCTTGACTGATTGGAATCCCGGGGCATTGTTGAACCCAAAGTCACAGGCCATCACCACCTGTCTCACTGACTTGCGTACCGACATCCCTCAGCCTCTGGCAGTACCCTTCCCTTTGGGCTTTCACTCACGTGATCAATAGTCCATGTGCCACTCATAAACGATCGATCGCCCAGTTTCCTTCCGCTTAGTTGCTACTTCTTCTGTAATGATTCCTTCATCCCTTTCCTCTTTTCTGGCACGCTCCCTTCCCCGCAGGGGCGGCCAAGGACACCAGCAACTACATGCTGTACAGTGTCATCTACTCCTCTACGGGTGCCGGTTCCCCACCCTCCTCGCAGGGGGGGCTCCGTTGGCTCCCCGGAGAGGGAGCCTCTCCTCTCCGGGAACCAGGCTGGGCTTCTCTCCAAACTCGAATTCCTGACTCACCATGTGACCCGGCTTTTTATATGAGAGTCCCGCCTCCTGCCAAACAAATTAATGATTGGCCAGAACTCGCACACAAACTACCTGTCACTCAGATCCCAAATAAACAAACAGGCCTGCTATATGGTACAAGCCTGCCTAAATTTACCTGAAATTGTAAGCTAACAAAAAGGTAATCTACATAAAAGTAGGTGCCCGCTACAAGTGCAAAAAATAAAAACCGCAGAGGTGATCAAATACCACCAAAAGAAAGCTCTATTTGTGGGAAAAAAAGGACATCAGTTTTGTTTGGGTGCAACGTTGCACGACCGCGCAATTGTCAGTTAAAGCTACGCAGTGCCGAATTGCAAAAAGTGCTCTGGTCAGGAAAGGGGTAAATCCTTTTGGGGCTGAAGTGGTTAAATAATGCGGTAATTACAGATAAATCGAACAGATACTTCGTTCGGTATTTAACGCAAAATTCTTAATGAATTGAACACTTGCAAAATTGTTACCACATGTGGTATTTTACCGCATTTTGTTAGCCATTATTTAAAGGGCTGTTCCGGCCGCGATGTGTTTTTTTTTAAAAGTCAGCAGCTACAAACACTGTAGCTGCTGACTTTTAATAAGGACACTTACCTGTCCAGCGAGCCCGCGATGTCGGCCCCCCCCAGGCCGATCCGTCCATCGGATCAGCTACCAGCGCCGCCATCTTAACGAAGGGAAACAGGCTGTGGAGCCTTGCGGATTCACTGCCCATTTCCAACTGCGCATGCGCGAGTCGCGCGGCGCTTTGTGAGTGGCCCCGTTGTGTTCTGGGACACACACATGTCCCAGAAGGCAACGGGGCCGCTCGCCGAAGAGGAGGAAGCGCCGCGGAATAGGAAGAGGCAGATTAGGAAGACTGGCTAGCAACAGGGGTTTCTGGTAAGTTAACATTTTTTTTTTTTCAAATGTTTTTTTTTTTTTTTTTTTAAAGAATATTAAGGCTATTTTTTATTTTAGGGTGGCCCTCCGCTTTAACTCTTAGTGAATTAACCCTAAAGAGTTTTTTAGCATTCCAGCCAGCTCCAGTCAGAGCCACTGTACTAACGATCCGACATTAGTACAGCGATCTCCCCCGCTGATCTATTGTGTTCTGACAGGGATGGCAATTGGCTGAGAGTGCTGATCAGGAGCCGATGTGCTGCTGGTTTTTAGCCGATCCGACTGAAGCCGGCCGATTGGCCAGCTTCTGTTGGATCGGCTGTCATACACACAAGGCCGATTGACAGCCGGTTTTTATTGAACCGGTCGATGTCGCCCGACATTCGATCCATGTGTATTAGACTTTAGCATACATTACTATCACTCAATGTATGTTTATCTGAAATCTGCAGTATGTACCAATTATTTCTTCTCCGAGTTCATTGCACTTGTGTGACATACAGAGACACTAGAGAGAGATTCAACAATCTGCATAAAAATACTCTCATAAAAATACTGAACAGCAAGCGTAAAAAATATAAAAGTCAAATCCTCAAATGTATGTGATCATCCCAAAGTTTTAATCGTCACTCATTATGTAAATGTGAACCCTAACTGAATGATATTTAGTGTTTTAAAGCACAATGGGGTTGATTTACTGAAAGTGGAGAGTACAAAATCTGGTGCATGGCAGCCATTCAGCTTCTAACTTCAGCTTGTTCAATTAACCACCACAGCTTCAGGAGATTTTACCCCCTTCCTTACCAGGCCATTTTTTGCTATTCGGCTCTGCACTACTTTAGTAATTGTGCGGTCATGCAATGCTGTACCCAAACAAAATTTATATCATTTGTTTTCACAAATAGAGCTTTCTTTTGGTGGAGTTTAATCATCACTGGCTTTTTATTTATGAACAAAAAAACAAAACGAGAATTTTGAAAAAAAAAACAATATTTTTTACTTTCTTGCTATAAAACATATCCAATAAAAAAATTATCAAATCTAATTTTTTAATAAATTTAGGTCGAAATGTATTCTGCTACATGTCTGTGATAAAAAAAAAAAAAAAACATTAGGAACCCACCCTGAGAAATGCTATGTAGCCATATAGCCGAGTGTATGCATGTGGATAGCAAATGGCCGCAAAGAGGCAGCAGGAGATCAGCAGCACTGACATGCAACAAGAATGAAAAAGATAAAAAAAAAAGTATGGCAGTTGTTTATAGGGTAAACATAATGTCATTCAGTTAGGGTTCACATGTACGTTAATAAATTGTATGCATGTGGAATACAAATGGCCGCAAAGAAGCTGCAGGAGATCAGCAACGCTCAGATGCAACAAAGATGAAAAAAAGGTAAAAAAAAGTTTTCCAGTTGTTTATAATACAAACAAAATGTCATTCAGTTAGGGTTTAAATGCACGGCATTGAAAAATATTAGATATGGAAATGTTCCTGGAACTGCGCACAGTTGGCATTGATATTGTAGGTTCCCTTTTCTTTATGCAAATAATGTAGACTGCTAGGATATTCCTGTAAGAGTTACTCTATTTTCTGTTTGTAGTTTTGGTAGATGAACAACTACTACAGGAAACTCGAAGTTTGGATTTTTTTTCTTTTATGTTGTCAATCTTTTCCCCAGTGACTACACAAATAAGCAAGCAGGGGTGCGTGCAGCAAGGTAAAGCAAAAAAAAACAGAACACTCTTTTACATTATCTGTAGCCACTTCCACTCTTTTTTTAATACAGTTTACACGATCCTGGTTTCATACAAACAGGTTAAAACAATGCCATAAAGATAACTGTAATCCTAATGGATTACAAAAGAGCCTCTTTTCAATGCCACCTTGTTCTTCTCTGCATACTACCCTTTGTTCTCTCTTGCTAATACTCAGATAGCTTGTGCTGTTTGTATACTGTTTGTTCTTACATCAATCTGTCAGGCATAGAAGTTAGCAAACATAAAAAGGAACTGAAACGAATCCTTGGCTGAAACTGGATCCCCGAGAATATTGTCAACCCATCAATGCCAAGCTTTTTAGTTTTTTTTTTATCTTAAAAAAAACACTACTTGCTCATGAGAGTTACAGTCACAGTGCATCAGAATTAATTCAGAATTTGTAAAGAAACCTTAATGCCTAAAAGGGAGAAAAAAGTATGTTTGCTACCCACAATTATCTGTGTTTCGGTAAACAGGTCCATTTCACCTTCTCACTAAAGTTCAAATGAAAAGTTGATTAACTCCATGGCAGCCACCAACTTGGTAATCTCCACCTGACTGCCCACATACCCTGTTTCCCAGAAAGACCTAGCGTGTTGTCGGTGATGGCTGCAATATAAGCCCTACCCCCCAAATAAGCCCTACCCTGTTTCCCCGAAAATAAGCCCTACCCTGAAATTAAGACCTACAAGGACTTTAACTAGGGCTTATTTGGGGGGTAGGGCAGCCATCACCGACAGTCATGCTAGGTCTTATTTTCGGGGAAACAGGGTAGGACTATTTTAAATAAATGTAGGGCCCTACCTAGGCTTAGCGTTCTCTTTATGTCTTCCTATGTTTTAGTTCATGTAGGGCTAGATTCAGCTTTCTGTCTAGTTTATGTAAACACTCATCACTTTATTTTTCTGTGCTTGGGCCTCCCTGTAGCCTAATTACACATGTGGTTGTGGCCTGGCTGAAAAAGAGAGCCTTACTAAATGGAGGGCTGTAGAGGTGATACATAAATATGTAAAGACCGCGCCAATCCAAACCATCAAGGTAGCAGCCAACACTACAAAACGACTAATTTGTGCACAATAACTAAGTAATATAAGTGTAGCGCTAAATTGAAAGGGAAATTTTAAATAAATTTGAATAAATAATGTAGGTAAGGGTGAAGGATGGAAAGTAGTCAATCTATGTCTAAAAAGACGAGTGACCCCATTCAATCCTAGACACAAAAAATGTGTATGATGAGTGATTATAAAAATAAATTTAACCACATCTGAAAACACGTGAGACACTCTTTCTTCTCAGAGAAAGTACAGAAAATCACAATGTATATGATAGATAGTGACAACAAATTCTATATTAAAATATCCCGATTTGTGAAAATTAATTTGCATAAATAGTAACAAAAGTGTCCGTAATATTGGTGGGGAGATATGACTCCCAAGTGAACAACATAAATATGACGAATTAGTCCATATAGTGCAACCAGTAATTGGCCCAACTTGAATCCAAGGCAGATATCATCACAATAGACATCCAGATCAAAGTAAGGGATAAATTACTCTTACCGACTTCGGTGGACTCACAGGCCGTGGGCGGTGAGTCAGATAGGCTTGTACTGTCTTAGGATGGATGACAGTGTGAAAATGGCTTGTACATCAGATGGAGGGCTGGGGACCTGCCCAGACGGTTTCCACGGTCAGCGTCTTTGTCAGCAAACATGGACCACGTGTAAAGAGAAAACAGGGAGCCTCCACATAGTGTAAATCCAAAGATTATTAAAAAATGATGTTTATTAGATCACTCAAGATCGTCAAACAATCCATAAAAAACTTTGTAGAATCGATTCAAATTGCAAAGATGGGTATGAAAACAATAAGCGTGGTATAGGTGGCTGGGTACAGCAAGAAACCCGACCGGTTTCGTCCACAAAGACTTCGGCTGGGGTGTATGCCATCCTGCCACCTCCACGCTTTTATATATATATTGTAATACTCAACTGAAAACAGCTGTTACAGCGTCATGCAGACTTACTTCCTGAATCAGTGGCGTGCGCTCCATTCAGGGTCATGTGTTATCTCAATTAGCCAATGGGGAGATAAAGCGATGGGTTCACCTCTATTTCCCAAGCCTCGATGTGGATGTCATCTCGGCGCACGCACTCATTGGAAGGAAGAGTGCGTTCCTCAGTTGTTCACCCAATAAGGGCCGCCGCCGTGTGACGTGCATGTAACGAACGTCACGTGATGGCGCCTGACGTACCCATAGGTGTCCATCATTGTACTCTGCCGGAAGTATAACCACATTACCGAGGCTGTTGGAACGCAAACAGCGTTCCAAACGGATCATTAAAGAAGAAAATAAATGATATAAAAACCGAAAACAGACAAACGGCGATCGTTATAATCAGCCGTAATACTAAATATATGAACCCAATTTGGATTTTAAAAGACCTTTGTTATTTATACTAGAATGTTCTATCGGGAAGTAAGTAGGCATTGCAGCCATATCACAATTTCTAAGAACAGAAAAGACTATGTAATAAATGACCATTCCTATACATTAAACATATACATATACTAATGTGCTCTAAAAAACATGTAGCCATGCTAGAGTAAATCCTTCACAACAATTTTAATCATTAAAATGAAGTAAAAAATAAAATAAAAACTGGGACTAATATTGAAAAATGAAATTTAAATTGAAATTAAAACCAAAACCTAATATTGAGCAGAATACCAATTGTAGAACTCTTATTTGTATGTAAAAAATCTAATATTGAGCAAGATACTAGTTGTAGAACTAATCTTTATATGTAGGAAGCCAGCTTGATCTATTATTCAAGAGCTAAGCTTAAAATGCCTTCTAACCAATTAGACTTCCCTTACTATATATATTGTAAATAAGACTAAGGGGGGGAAATTGGTGAAGGGAAAGGGGGGGCTGTAATCAAGATTGGTTGATGAATGAATTGATGTCCCACTCCACATTTAATCCATGAGGCGTGAAACATCTTAATTGGTGTATCCAGAAGGTTTCAAGCCTTGACACTCCCCTTATAGATGACTCTCCTCTCCAGTGAGGGGTAAATTTATCTATTATTTGGAACTTCGTGCCGGTAGGATCTCGGTTATGGCATGTTAAGTAATGGTTAGGAACGCTATGATTTGTACGCCCCTTTTTTATGGATTTAATATGTTCATTGACCCTTATGGAAAAAGTACGGATGGTCCGCCCGACGTACTGTTTCCCACAAGGGCATGTAATGAGATATACAATGTACCTCGTCGAGCATGTGACAAAATGTTTAACGGCATATTCTTTCCCTGTGACAGTTGACCTAAAAGTCTCGATCTTCCGGGTTTTGAGTGTGTTAGTTATACACACCTTACATCTTCGACAGGGGAAGAAGCCCTTCATGTCCTGAAAGAAGGAAGGGACCGAAGGGGGGTCTATTACATTAGGTGCAATCTGGCCCCTCAGGGACAAAGCACCTCTGTATATCACCCCTGCTTGTTCTGGGAGAACTGGTCCAAGTACAGTATCATTTTTAAAAAATTCCAATACCTATGGAAGATATCTTTAACCTGCTTATGTTGAATAGAAAAATTGGTGAAAAAAGACCATTTATGTTTATTTTCTACAATGGGTTTGGGTTGTTCTGAGATAAGTATATTTCTATCAACTAGGGAGACACTTTGGATTACTTTGTCTATCTCCAATGCATCATAACCCTTGTCTGTAAATCTCAACTTCAAAACATTAGCTTGGTCAAAGTAATCAGTGAGTTTTGAACAGTTGCGTCTGATCCGCAACATTTGACTTCGGGGAATGGATTTCAACCAAGCTGCGTGGTGGCAGCTATCGATCGGAATGTACCCATTCCGATCGGTGGCCTTAAAAAAAGTCTTGGTAGTAAGATGGTTATCGACAACTGAGATCTCAAGGTCAAGGAAGTGAATGGTCGACCGACTAGCTTCATGGGTTAACTCTATCCCAATTTGATTATCATTAAGGGTGCATATGAATTTGTCTAGAGATTCCATATTCCCTTTCCATAGGAGGAGGATGTCGTCAATGTACCTAGCCCACAACACCAATTGCGGCGGGTCTAGGGCATAGACGACATCCTCCTCCCATTTGGCCATAAATATATTGGCCAAACTGGGGGCAAACTTTGCCCCCATTGCTACCCCTTTCTTTTGGAGATAAAAATCTCCATCGTACCAGAAGTAGTTGTGTTTGGTGGCAAAACACAATAAGTCCATAATAAACCTCTTCTGGGTACCCGGAATTGAGTTATTCCTGGAAAGAAAAGAGTTAACTGCTTCGAACCCGGAATTATGGGGTATGCAGGTGTACAACGCCTTAACATCGGCTGTGGCCAGAATAAGGTCATTACTATATGTGACACATTTAAGTTTGGCAATAGTGTCCTTGGTATCCTTTAGATAGGATGGTATGGATTTCACTAGCGGTTGGAGAAAAAAATCAATATATCAAAAAAATATAGATAAATAAATATATATAAATATAGATAAAAATATAGAAAAAAATCAATATATCAATATTCCTACTGGGGAAGATGATGTGTGATTTCTGTTTCACTGATGTTGCTAAGACACAATAAAGTATATTCAACATGTATGTAGTATCCTTAAAGTGGGTATTAAAAACCAAAATGTAATGTGTTGCAGTTTACCAAGACTTTACCAAGACTAGCAGATTTAGCTGGACTTGGCTAACAAATTAAAACTGAACTCCTGCTAAAACACTTTAACAAGTTACAGCAACAGTTTTCCCTTTTGGGATAAAGGTTTTACATAAGTGAAAAATATTGAACATTGTATGTACCTGCCACTAGTAAATGGTTTGTCTCAACCCAATAACTGCCACTTGGTCTACCACTTGGACAGCTTAAAGGATAAGTTCACCTTTTGTAACATGATAAATGTTACACCCGTATTCAGGGTGTAACATGTAACACATTACAAATTCACCAACCCCCGCACCTCCCCGGCTCCCCGATATCACAGGTGGCAGGGGATCTTCTACCCCTGCCCTCTGCCAGAATCTGTAGAGAACGCGGCCGGGTGGAATTGAAAACTTCAAGATCCAGCAGCATTTGTGGCTGTTGGATGGTAGTTCTCAATAACCTACCATGGCTCTGTTGAGCGTTGTGTAGTTCATTGATGCTCTTCATGTTAATGTGTGACTGGTTAGCCGTATGGTGTACAGCCAAACAACCTACACACAGAGCCTGCAAGAGCCCTGTATAGCACCCACAATCTGCTGGTCGTGGGTATAATGTTTTCCAGGCTCCCATTTAAAAAAATAATAAATGCACATTTTTTTACATGCAAAAAGATGTGCATTTATATATATTTTTTAAAAGGTGAATTTAACCTCCCTGGCGGTATTCCCGAGTCTGGCTCGGGGTGGAATTTCAGAACCAAAAGCGGTAACCCCCGAGCCAGACTCGGGATCGTATTGCAGGATTCATGTAGAGGTTACTTACCTTGTCCCCTGGATCCTGCATTGTCTCCCCGTTGTGATCTGCGAGCCGCCGTGTCTCGCTCGATTCACAGTGCCAAGCTCCGTTCCCTGCGAGCATTGCGATGCACGGGAACGGAGTTCGGCGCCAAATTCAAAAAGTAAAAAACACAGTATAGATACAGTATACTGAAATCTTACAGATTACATTACTGTATCAAATAATTACACATCCCCTTTGTCCCTAGTGGTTTGTCCAGTGCCCTACATGCAGTTTTATATTATAAATACTATTCTTTCTGCCAGGAAACTGGAGATTGTCTATAGCAACCAAAAACTGTCCCTTTACGTCAAAAGTGCTTTTAGACCAGCTAGAAAACATCGATAATAAATTAGAATCACTTGCAGAATTGAGTGATAGTGATTTGTGGGGAAATCCGTCATCAAACACTGAAAGTAATGACAGCGACAATTCTGCAACTGAGCAAATTTCCTGCAACTGAGCAATTTCAGTGTTTTGATTTGATTACATTATTTAATAATTTTTATTATTATTATATTATTATTTGTTATAAATATTAATAGTTATTTATTATATTATAATTTATTATTTCGTTTTTCAAACTTTATCATACCCGGGATGTCTACTAGACTCTTGTTTGGACAGATTTAAGTGAGTTATTCCTAAGAATTACAGGCCTACAATCATAGGTGTGCGCAACCTATTGTATTAGGGTGTGCACCTCAAAGCTCCAACACATACAGTGCCTTGCAAAAGTATTCACCCCCCTTGGCTTTTTACCTATTTTGTTACATTACAACCTTTAATTCAATTTTTTTTAATCTGAATTATATGTGATGGATCAGAACACAATAGTCTAAATTGGTGAAGTAAAATTAGAAAAATATATACATAAAACTATTTTTCAGAAATAAAAAACTGATAATTGGCATGTGCGTATGTATTCACCCCCTTTGTTATGAAGCCCATAAAAAGCTCTGGTGCAACCAATTACCTTCAGAAGTCACATAATTAGTGAAATGATGTCCACCTGTGTGCAATCTAAGTGTCACATGATCTGTCATTACATATACACACCTTTTTGAAAGGCCCCAGAGGCTGTAACACCTAAGCAAGAGGCACACTAACCAAACACTGCCATGAAGACCAAGGAACTCTCCAAACAAGTAAGGGACAATGTTGTTGAGAAGTACAAGTCAGGGTTAAGTTATAAAAAAATATCTAAATCTTTGATGATCCCTAAGAACACCATCAAATCTATCATAACCAAATGGAAAGAACATGGCACAACAGCAAACCTGCCAAGAGACGCCGCACACCAAAACTCACGGACCGGGCAAGGAGGGCATTAATCAGAGAGGCAGCACAGAGACCTAAGGTAACCCTGGGGGAGCTGCAGAGTTCCACAGCAGAGACTGGGGTATCTGTACATAGGACGACATTAAGCCGTACACTCCATAGAGTGGGCTTTATGGCAGAGTGGCCAGAAGGAAGCCATTACTTTCAGCAAAAAACAAAATGGCACATTTTGAGTTTGCGAAAAGGCATGTGGGAGACTCCCAAAATGTATGGAGGAGGTGCTCTGGTCTGATGAGACTAAAATTTAACTTGTTGGCCATCAAGAAAACGCTATGTCTGGCACAAACCCAACACATCACATCACCCAAAGAACACCATCCCCACAGTGAAACATGGTGGTGGCAGCATCATGCTGTGGGGATGTTTTTCAGCAGTCGGGACTGGGAAACTGGTCACAATTGAGGAAAGATGTATGGTGCTTAATACAGAGATATTCTTGAGCAAAACCTGTACCACCCTGTGCATGATTTGAGGCTAGGACAGAGGTTCACCTTCCAGCAGGACAATGACCCAAACACACGGCTAAACAACACTTGAGTGGTTTAAGGGGAAACATGTAAATGTGTTGGAATGGCCTAGTCAAAGCCCAGACCTCAATCCAATAGAAAATCTGTGGTCAGACTTAAAGATTGCTGTTCAAAAGCGCAAAGAATCCAACTTGAAGGAGCTGGAGCAGTTTTGCAAGGAGAATGGGCAAATCCCAGTAGTAAGAAGTGGCAAGCTCATAGAGACTTATCCAAAGTGACTTGGAGCTGTGATAGCTGCAAAAGGTGCTCTACAAAGTATTGACTTTAGGGGGGTGCATAGTTATGCACATTGACTTTTTCTGGTACTTTTTCCTATTTGTTGTTTGCTTCACAATAAAAAAAAAACAGCTTCAAAGTTGTGGGCATGTTCTGTAAATTAAATGATGCAAATCCTCAAACAATCCATGTTAATTCTAGGTTGTGAGGCAACAAAACGTGAAAAATGCCAAGAGGGTGAATACTTTTGCAAGGCACTGTATGCCTTTGTGACATATTAACCGGCCTCTTCCACACTCGTCATCCTAAAACAATGGGGGGGGGGGGGGAGCAGGGGAACACACAGCGGGACCTGAGCAGCAGAAAGAAAAGGAACTGGGACAAGAGGGGTGGCATAGATTGGTACCAATCCCCTGTATTTTCCTCCAATGGCAGCTGAATATCGGCGAGAGGAAGAGGAGGAGAAGCCTACTTTCAGCTGCTACAGAAGAAAATACAGATCGGTCCCTTAAGTTCCACTCCAGCCGCCTATCCTGTCCAGGCTCTGGGGGTCGGCAAGTAAGGATCGCGGCTTACCTGTCACCTGCCCACAATTGATGGGTTGCCAACTCCAGGATTAGGGTGTGCCCAGGCACACCTGGCACACCCCTTGCGCACGCCTATGCCTACAATCCAAAACGCCAAATTTCCATGCAAAATAATTGTACCACATTCAGCATCAAAAAATTCCTACACATGCTTGGAAACAATTCCATGCATGTTCGGAAGCATTGAACTTAATTTTCTTGGCTCATCGTAGTGTTGTACATCACCGCGTTCTTGATGGTCGAAAGTTCAGAGAACTTTTGTGTGACCGTGTGTATGCAAGGCAAGCTTGAGTGGAATTCTGTCGGAAAAACCATCCAAGTTTTTTCCGACGGAAAATCCGTTCGTGTGTACGCGGCATAAGAATTTGCAAACTGCAATAAAATAAACTTTGTTTTTAGAATGGATACCACTTTATTAAACCAAGTAGTGCAGAATTCCCTAAAAAGCCTGGTTCCACCTAAGTTAGTGATGCAACAGTATAAAAGGAAGTACAGCGCTAACAAAATAAAAACTAACAAAAACAATCGTAATAGAAATTAGCACCAAAAAATCTTAAAATGGAGAATAAAAAACAGTCATTAGAGTCCTTATTAGAACAAGATGATTGCAAGAGCACTAGCAGATATCCAGTGATGAGAGTGAAGAGTTAAACATGTATGGTGACTTTGTGACACCCTCCACCAACAGACGGAATGGCCCTTCACCTCATGCAATGGACCCCTGAATCACTCAGTCAGGTACACTTCGTTTTACATTGCCATTCATCCTTAGCACTGGGGCACAGTGCGAGCTTTGTGAGTTTTATTCATCTTTTAATAAATATCAGTTTGATTTACTATACAGAGAGTACTAGATATTGTTACTTTCCTTCCATGTACCTATTCTCAGAGTTGATGAGGAATCCATGTTTAGTTACTTACACCGTTATCCCACTGCACATGCTGAGTGAGCTTGCTGACCTTATTTCCCATATGGGAATGCTGTTTTTAACCTGACTGAGTGATTCAGGGGTCCATCGCATGAGGTGAGGGGCCATTCCGTCTGTTGGTGGAGGGTGTCACAGAAGTCACCGTACATGTTTAACTCTTCACTCTCATCACTGGATACCTTTGATAGACAGAACGCCGGTCCAATGCGGGATGTGTGACGTCATCAAAGGCGTCAGGCCAAGAGGTGGGGCTATGTGTCGATGATCCCCGGGAAATTCAAATGAAGGCTATTACAGCGGGCAATCCTGCTTTCTGCTGATCCGGGCGGCTTGCCTCTTCCTCTGCATAGGTGAGCCTGTATGGGGCACAGGTCACACTGTATGGGGCTCAGGTCACTCTGCATTGGGCACAGGTCACTAGGGGTGCAACGGATCATCACCAATCCGTGATCCAAACAGTTCAATGTGTTCGGATCGGCACACATGTGCTCCGCCGAGGTCGCCGATGCCTTGGCCTTAGGCCTTAGCTCTGGAGCGGCGGCCATCTTGGTACACCCGGCGGCCGTTTACCACATGATCGCTCCGTCAAATGTCAAAGTGTACTGATCTGTACAGTGGAGGGGAGAGATCGGATGGCAGCAATGCCAATACTCTGCCATACCCTGCCAATACTCTGCCATACCCTGTCAATACTCTGCAATACTCTGCCATACTCTGCTAATACTCTGCAATACCCTGCCAATACTCTGCAATACTCTGCAATACTCGCCAATACCCTGCAATACTCTGCCAATACTCTGCCAATACCCTGCAATACTCGCCAATACGATACCAATACTCTGCCATACTCTGCCATACCATGTCATACTCTGCTATACCCTGCCATACTCTGCCATACTCTGCCAATACCCGCCAATACCCTGCCAATACTCTGCCATTACTCTGCCAATACTCTGCCAATACTCTGCAATACCCGCCAATACCCTGCCAATACTCTGTCATACCCTGCCAATACTCTGCCATACCCTGCCAATACTCTGCAATACTCTGCCATACTTTGCTAATACTCTGCAATACCCTGCCAATACTCTGCAATACTCTGCAATACTTGCCAATACCCTGCAATACTCTGCCAATACTCTGCCAATACCCTGCAATACTCGCCAATATCCTACCAATACTCTGCCATACTCTGCCATACCATGTCATACTCTGCTATACCCTGCCATACTCTGCTATACTCTGCTAATACCCTGCCAATACTCTGCAATACTCTGCCAATACTCTGCCAATACTCTGCCAATACCCGCCAATACCCTGCCAATACTCTGCCATTACTCTGCCAATACTCTGCCAATACTCTGCAATACCCGCCAATACCCTGCCAATAATCTGCCATACTCTGCCATACTCTGCAATACCCTGCCAATACTCTGCAATACTCTGCCAATACTCTGCAATACCCGCCAATACCCTGCCAATACCCTGCCATACTCTGCAATACCCTTCCAATACTCTGCAATACTCTGCCAATACCCTGCCAATACTCTGCCATACCCTGCCATACTCTGCCATACTCTGCCCATACTCTGCCAATATTCTGCCAATACTCTGCCAATACTCTGCAATACCCGCCAATACTCTGCCAATACTCTGCCATACCCTGCCAATACTCTGCAATACCCTGCCAATACTCTGCCAATACTCTGCCAATACCCTGCCAATACTCTGCCAATACTCTGCCAATACCCTGCCAATACTCTGCCAATACTCTGCAATACTCTCCATACCCTGCCATACCCTGCCAATACTCTACCATACCCTGCCAATACTCTGCCAATACCCTGCCAATACCCTGCCAATACCCTGCAATACTCTGCCATACCCTGCTAATATATTATTACAGTGGGGGAGATTGTGGATATTATTACAGTGGGGGAGATTGTGGATATTACAGTGGGGGGAGATTGTGGATATTACAGTGTGGGAGATTGTGGATATTACAGTGGGGGGAGATTGTGGATATTACAGTGGGGGAGATTGTGGATATTACAGTGGGGGAGATTGTGGATACTACAGTGGGGGAGATGACGTGGATATTACAGTGGGGAAGATTGTGGATATTACAGTGGGGGAGATGACGTGGATATTACAGTGGGGGAGATGGTGTGGATATTACAGTGGGGGAGATTTTTTTTTGTTGATCCAAAAATGATCCGAACCGTGACTCCTGATCCGAGGAACGATCCGAACCGTGAGTTTTTTGATCCGTTGCACCCCTACAGGTCACGCTGTATGGGGCACAGGTCATGCTGTATGGGGCACAGGTCACGCTGTATGGGGCACAGGTCACGCTGCATTGGGCACAGGTCATGCTGCATTGTGCACAGGTCACGCTGTATGGGGCACAGGTCATGCTGCATTAGGCACAGGTTACGCTGTATGGGGCACAGGTCACGCTGCATTGGGCACAGGTCACGCTGTATAGAGCACAGGTCACGCTGTATGGGGCACAGGTCACGCTGCATTGGGCACAGGTCACGCTGTATGGAGCACAGGTCACGCTGTATGGGGCACAGGTCACGCTGATTGGGGCACAGGTCATGCTGCATTGGGCACAGGTAATGCTGCATTGTGCACAGGTCACGCTGTATGGGGCACAGGTCACGCTGCATTGGGCACAGGTCACGCTGTATGGAGCACAGGTCACGCTGTATGGGGCACAGGTCACGCTGATTGGGGCACAGGTCATGCTGCATTGGGCACAGGTAACGCTGCATTGTGCACAGGTCACGCTGTATGGGGCACAGGTCACGCTGCATTGGGCACAGGTCACGCTGCATTGATACTAGGGCGGCTGTGGGGGGGGCTGTTTGCAGGGGGGGCTCCATACAACATTTTGCTATGGGGCCCTGTGATTTCTAGTTACGCCCCTGGGTGCAACGTGTGCCAAATTCATGCACCTGTCTAGAACTTGTACTTGAATTTTGTGCATGCTCCCCCTTTTGGAAAACATGCAAGACACTTTCTCAAAATTTGCCTTTGTACCCCAAAAGAAGGTTGGTCTTATTTAGTTCCGCTTTCTTAAGATACGAGCCATCAGTAATTTGGCGCAGGTGTTGCAACACAGTGTAGAAGTGGGGCACGTTAAACTGCCTGAATTCGGCACACAAGTCGCTGTCTCATAAACGACCTGGAGGATGGGATAAACAGTTCAATCTCTGTATTTGCAGACGATACTAAGCTAAGCAGGGCAATAACTTCTCCGCAGGATGTGGAAATCTTGCAAAAAGACCTGAACAAATTAATGGGGTGGGCGACTACATGGCAAATGAGGTTCAATGTAGAAAAATGTAAAATAATGCATTTGGGTGGCAAAAATATGAATGCAATCTATACACTGGGGGGAGAACCTCTGGGGGAATCTAGGATGGAAAAGGACCTGGGGGTCCTAGTAGATAATAGGCTCAGCAATGGCATGCAATGCCAAGCTGCTGCTAACAAAGCAAACAGAATATTGGCATGCATTAAAAAGGGGATTAATTCCAGAGATAAAACAATAATTCTCCCGCTCTACAAGACTCTGGTCCGGCCGCACCTAGAGTATGCTGTCCAGTTCTGGACACCAGTCCTCAGGAAGGATGTACTGGAAATGGAGTACAAAATAGGGCAACAAAGCTAATAAAGGGTCTGGAGGATATTAGTTATGAGGAAAGGTTGCGAGCACCGAACGTATTCTCTCTGGAGAAGAGACGCTTGAGAGGGAATATGATTTCAATTTACAAACACTGTACTGGTGACCCCACAATAGGGATAAAACTTTTTCGCAGAAGAGAGTTTAATAAGACTCGTGGCCACTCATTACAATTAGAAGAAAAGAGGTTTAACCTTAAACTACGTAGAGGCTTCTTTACTGTAAGGATGTGGAATTCCCTTCCACAGGCGGTGGTCTCAGCGGGGAGCATTGATAGCTTCAAGAAACTATTAGATAATCACCTGAATGACCGCAATATACAGGGATATACAATGTAATACTGACACATAATCACACACATAGGTTGGACTTGATGGACTTGTGTCTTTTTTCAACCTCACCTACTATGTAACTATGTCAGAACCAAACTGTCACAGATGTTTTTTGAATTAGGCGCAATACATTAAAGTGGAGTTCCACCCACCTTTACAACTCTTCAGCATCCCTCACTAAACTGTGCACTGTAAACGAATTGGATATTTTTTTATTTTTTTTCTCAGCACTTACTGTATATCTGCTGTATTCATTTTTCACTTCCTCCTCCCTGGCCGCGGCCCATCGCATAATTTCCTGTTTGCAATGTTTTCTGGGAAGGGGCGGCAACTTCCTCTGACACTGCCGTTGCTATGGAAACCTGACCTGAAACCTATTACACTGCTTGTGCTGCACTGAGCATGTGCGAGATCTGCAAGGATGAGATCCAGGAAGAAATACAGTCTGGCTTCAGATGCCCACACTTAAGATGGCCACGGCCTGCTTTAAGTTTATAAAATAACAAACTACTGCTATAAACTAACAAAACAGACCTTAGTTTACAGACTAACTTTACTAGAATACATTAAGCTTGTGTATTATAGGGGTATTTTTATTTAAAAAGTATCATTTCGGCCGGAACACCACTTTAACAAGAGCAACTACCGCCAGGAAAGTGCCACAGCAGTTTTATCAAGTTCCCCCCATTGTCTTGGAAGAGTGGAGCAAAGTGAAAAGAAAATCTTCCTTCCAAAACAGAATTTTGAAATCCTCCCTCTGATTACCTGCAGACAGTTGCTGTTTTATTTTTAACATATCCGCCCTTACTCACGTTTGCTCGTTACTCAATAAACAGTCCAGGGTATTTGTTTTTTTTGTTTTTTTTATATTTATTGTGGAACTTAGATGGGAGAAGGGAATAGTGGGATACTCCAACTGAACTATTCACAGCAGATACAGTGCCTAGAAAAAGCATTTTCTTTTTACATTCAGCTGTCAGTGGGGAACCCGCTGACAGCTGATGAGTTATCCATTGTTAGGAACGTGGCAGCCGGCTTCCCGGCGGTAAATTACTGCATTAAATAATGCGGTAATTTCTGATAAATCGAACGGATACCGCATTTGGTATTTATTGCAAACTTCTTAATGAATTGAACACTTTCAAAATTGTTACCACATGTGGTATTTTACCGCATTTTATTAGCCATCATTTAACTCTTAGTAAAATAAGAGTTTTTTTGCGTTCCAGCCAGCTTCAGTCAGAGCCACTGTACTAACTATCTGACATTAATACAGCAATCTCCTCCGCTGAGCTATTGTGTTCTGACAGGGACGGCAATTAGCTGAGAGTGCTGCTCGGGAGCCGATGGGCTGCTGGTTTTCCAGCATGCTCGTCCTACAGAAGCTGGCCAAACGGCTGTCTTCTGTCAGATCGGCTGCCATACACACAAGGCCGATTGACAGACGTTTTTTATTGAACCGGCCAATGTCGCCCGACATTTGACCCATGTGTATTAGACTTTACCATACATTACTATCACTCAATGTATGTTTATCTGAAATCTGCAGTATGTACCGAATATTTCTTCTCCGAGTTCATTGCACTTGTGTGACATACAGAGACACTAAAAAGAGATTCAACAATCTGCATAAAAATACTCTCATAAAAATACTGAACAGCAAGCGTAAAAAATATAAAAGTCAAATCATCAAATGTTACTTTCAGAAAAAACTTTACAAAAACTGCTGAAAATGTGTATTCATTCACTGAAAATATACTGTAGTGCATAATCTTACCAGCAGATGACACATGTACAGTACATACAATTGGTATGTGTGTAGACATGCACATATGATGAGTGTAATGAAGGTCATATGCATATGCTTTTTTTAAGTATTGTCTGTAGTCATTTTATCTGGGGTATGTGATCATCCCAAAGTTTTATTCTTCACTCATTATGTGAACCCTAACTGAATGATATTTAGGGTGTTAAAGCACAATGGGGTTGATTTACTGAAAGTGGAGAGTACAAAATCTGGTGCATGGCAGCCATTCAGCTTTTAACTTCAGTTTGTTCAATTAACCACCACAGCTTTAGGAGATTTTACCCCCTTCCTTACAAGGCCATTTTTTGCTATTCGGCTCTGCGCTATTTTAGTAATTGTGCGGTCATGCAATGCTACAGCATACCCAAACAAAATTTATATAATTTGACACAAATAGAGCTTTCTTTTGGTGGTGTTTAATCATCCCTGGGTTTTTATTTTATAAACAAGAAAAAATAACGAGAATTTTGAAAAAAAAACCAATATTTTTTACTTTCTTGCTATAAAACATATCCAATAAAAAAATTAACAAATCTAATTTCTTCATAATTTTAGGCCAAAATGTATTCTGCTACATGTCTTTGATAAAAAAAAAAATCCATTAGGAACCCACCCTGAGAAATGCCATGTAGCCATCACTCGAGTGTATGCATGTGGATAACAAAAAAAAAAAAGTATGGCAGTTGTTTATAGGTTAAACATAATGTCATTCAGTTAGGGTTCACATGTACGTTAATAAATTGTATACATGTGGATAACAAATGGCCACAAAGAGGCTGCAGGAGATCAGCAACGCTCAGATGCAACAAAGATGAAAAAAGGTAAAAAAAGTCTTCCAGTTGTTTATCCCCTTCCCGCCAAGCGTATGCAGATGTGCGTACTCGGCTTTCGGGGGTTATACCGGGATGATGACTGCAGCTTCAGGCATCATCCCAGTACTTTTTTTTAGAGCCGGCGATCGGCATTCCAGGTATAACAACCGATGCAGCTAAAAGCCTGTTATACCGGAGGAGCGCGAGGGGACGTTCCCCCCTCCCGCCGCCTCCCGCTGCTCTTACCGGGCCTCCCGATCCATCGGGAGGCCCGATGACCAATCCGCCGCCTCCGGCGGCTAGTGTCAGCCTCCTAATTTGTAAACACGGAAGCAACGTTTACTCGGCTTCCAATGGCGCTGGTTTTAAAGAATATACAGTATTCAGAATCACCGAAAACGGTGATCTGAATACTTTGAAGTGCAAAGGAGGGATCGGGGGTCTTTCAGACCTCCAATCTCTCCATAAAGAGTACCTGTTACCACCTATTACTGTCACAAGGGTAGTTTACATTCCTTGTGACAGCAATAAAAGTGAACAATTTTTTTTTTTTTTTAAAAACACAATTTATTAATATAAAAATAAATAAAATAAATAAGGAAAATAAAATTTTTTTAAAGCGCCCCCGTCCCCACGAGCTCACGCAGCAAAGAAAACGCATATGGAAGTCGCGCCCGCATATGTAAACGGTGTTCAAATCACACATATGAGGTATCGCCGCGATCGTCAGAGCGAGAGCAATAATTCTAGCACTAGACCTCCTCTGACCTCTAAACTGGTAACCATCAAAAAAAATTTAAAGTATGGAGATTTTTAGGTACCGTAGTTTGTCGCCATTCCACGAGTGCGTGCAATTATAAAGCGTGACATGTTTGGTATCTATTTACTCAGTGTAACATCATCTTTCACATTATACAAAAAAATTGGGCTAACTTTACTGTTTGTTTTTTTTAAATTCATGAAAATGTGTCTTTTCCCAAAAAGTTGCGTTTAAAACACCGCTGCACAAATACCGTGTGATATAAAATATTGCAACAATCGCCATTTTATTCTCTAGATTCTCTGCTAAAAAATATATATATAATATTTAGGGGCTCTAAGTCATTTTCTAGCAAAAAATACAGATTTTAACTTGTAAACACCAAATGTAAAAAATATGCTTAGTCATGAAAGGGTTATAATACAAAAAAATCTCCTTCAGTTAGGGTTTACATGTTCGGTATTGAAAAATTTTAAATATGGAGATGTTCCTGGAACTGGGGACAGTTGGCACTGATAGTGTAGGTTCACTTTTCTTTATGCAAATAATGTAGACTGCTAGGATATTCCTGTAATGCCCCGTACACACGAGCAGACTTTATGGCAGACTTTGCCCGGCGGACGGGATTTCGTCGGACAATTCGATCGTGTGTGGGCTCCAGCGGACTTTGTTTTCTCAAAAGTTGGATGGACTTAGATTTGAAACATGTTTCAAATCTATCTGACGGACTCGAGTCTGGTCGAAAAGTCCGCTCGTCTGTATGCTAGTTCGACGGACAAAAAGCCAAGCTAGGGCAGCTATTGGCTATGAACTTCCTTGTTTTAGTCCGGTCATACGTCATCACTTACGAATTTGACGGACTTTGGTTGATCGTGTGTAGGCAAGTCCGTTCATTCAGAAAGTCCGTCGTAAAGTCCATCGAAAAGTGCGCGGGGCAAAGTCTGCCGTAAAGTCCGCTCGTGTGTACGCGGCATTAGAGTAAAGCCTCATACACATGATAGAACTTTGTACAAACTTTCCCGTGGATTTTTGTACAAGGGCGTTGGCCTTAAACTAATTAATCATACACACGGCAGGATTTTTTCATCCAACATTCACCAAATCACGTGGTTTTTCAGCTCTTTACTGCCACCCTTTGGTCAACTTCTGTATCGGCGAGATTTGACACCTGCGAACCCCGTCGCAGGAGCCAGCGCCGAGCTGGCTCGCTCATCGGGAAAAGCATTGTTGACAGGTGTTTGGTACGAATCATGAGGGGGAACTCCATGCCATATTTTAAAAAAACAACATGGGTTCCCCTCCAAGAGCATACCAGGCCCTTAGGTCCCATCGCGCTGGTTCTCGGCGACAGGGTACTGTACATCTCGCGCTGGCTGCAATAGGAAAAACACACTTTCCTATTGCAGCGAGCGCGAGAGGGAATTCCCCTCTGGGAGCATGATGGGACTGTGACGTTATAAGGGGGCTGGGTCACCGGGTGATATTACCCGGTGACCACGCCCCATGCCTATATAAGTCGTTGTGCACCTCGCACACGGCATTACAGCGGGAGAGAGCGTCATGTTAACATCGGAAGAAGAGAAGAGGGAACAAGACGATGGAGCAGACCGGGCCACCGCTAGCAAAAGAGCAGCAAAAGAGCAGAAGATAGCGGAGGAGCCCAGCAAAAGAACCAGAGAGCGGGAGAAAAACCGGACACCGGGAGAAGAGGCCGGAGAGCGGGAGAAGAACTGGACACCGGGAGAAGAGGCTGGAGAGCGGGAAAAGAACCAGAGGCCGGAGAGAGCGGAGAAGTCAGAAGAAGATCCCCGAAGTCGGAAGAAGACCCCCGGAGCTGCTTAATAAATTACTTTAAAAACCTGTCTAGTGTGTTTTTTTATTGACACATTTTTCCCCAGATGAATGGGTAGGAGTACGATGTACCCGGGATCTGGGGGCCCCCTTGTTAAAGGGGGCTCCCGGATTCCGATAAGCCCTCTGCCCGCAGAACCCGACAACCAACGGCCAGGGTTGTCGGGAAGAGGCCCTTTTTCTCATCAACATGGGGACAAGGTGCGTGGGCCCCCCCCTGCCCCAAAGCGCCCACGCCCCCCATGTTGAGGACATGTGGCCTGGTACGGTTCAGGAGGGGGGGCGTTCGCTCGGGCTGCGTGCTCGGATAAGGGTCTGGTATGGATTTTGGGGGGACCCCTACGCCGTTTTTTCGGTGTAGGGGGTTCCCCTTAAAATCCATACTAGACCTAAGGGCCTGGTATGCTCCCAGAGGGGAATTACCTCTCGCGCTGGCTGCAATAGGAAAATTATGTTTTTCCTAATGCAGCCAGCGCAATATGTACAGTACCCTGTCGTCGAGAACCAGCGCAATGGGATCGCGCTGGAAACATTCTCGCGGGCAGGTACTGTAGTTTGTACAAAAGTCTGATGGCTTTGTGTACACGCGATCGGACTTTGCTCCATCGGACTTTTGTTGCTGGAAAGTTTGTCCGTTCGCACAGCCAACAAAAGTCCGATGAAAACCGAAAAAGTTTGTCCGATGGAGCGTACACCTGGTCGGATGTTGCACCAAAACAGCTAATTTGCATGTTTGTTGTCAAAAAGTCCGATTGTGTGTACGGGCCTTTACTCTATTTTCTGTTTGTAGTTTTAGATGAACAACTGCTACAGGAAACTCGAAGCTTGGATTTTTTTTTCTTATTTATTGTCAATCTTTTCCCCAGTGCACAACACAAATAATCAAGCAGGGGTGTGTGCAGCAAGTTAAAGCAAATAGAAGACAGAACACTCTTTTACATTATCTGTAGCAACTTCCACTCTTTTTTGAATACAGGGGAATTCCAGCTTACACAATCCTGGTTTCATACAAACAGGTTAAAACAATGCCATAAAGATAACTGTAATCCATTACATACAAGAGAGCCTCTTTTCAATGCCACCTTGTTCTTCTCTGCATACTACCCTTTGTTCTCTCTTGCTAATATTTAGATAGCTTGTGCTGTTTGTATACTGTTTGTTCTTACATCAAGCTGTCAGGCATAGAAGTAAGCAAACATAAAAAGGAACTGAAACGAATCCTTGGCTGAAACTGGATCCCCGACAATATTGTCAATCCATCACTGCCAGGCTTTTTAGTTTTTTTTTATCTTAAAAAAAAAACACTACTTGCGCATGAGAGATATTGATGTACCAGATGTAATTCATTTTCTGGCCACTGGATGGAACCAGAGTTAGCAAACTGGGTTAGGCCCAGAATCACTTGAATTAAAAGGCAATGTAGGTGTCTTAGGAACCACTAGAGGTCCCCAAATGTAGGAAATCAGTAATGGAAGAGGACAGAGAGAGTGAAAAGAGAAGCTCACTTAAAAAAATGCACAGGCCTTATTCATTTTTTCTTAGGAGCCTACAGAGCATTGCATCTGCGATCTGCAGATTGCGCGTGCAATGCCAGGCTCCTGCAGACACTCATTACAGCTGTCTACCTGTACCTCTTGCACGGGCAGACAGTAAGTTCAGGCAGAGTAAGAAAAGCTCAAACGCCTGTAAAAGCTGCTTTTTTTTGAGCTGCAGTATACATGAGCCCTTAGACCCCTTTCACACTGAGGCTTTTTCAGGTGCTTTTGGGCTAAAAATAACACCCGTAAAGTGTCTGAAAAACGCTCCTCCCCTGCAGGCCCAGTGTAAAAGCCAGAGTGCTTTCACATTGGGGTGCTGTGCTGGCAGGACAATAAAAAAAGTCCTGCAAGCAGCATCTTTGGGGCGGTGAAGGAGCGGCATATACACCGTTCCTGCCCACTGAAATGAATGGGCACCGCTGCTGAAGCGCCTGCAAAGCGCTTCAGCAGCGGCACTACACGGGCGCATTTAACCCTTTATTCGGCCACCAGCGGGGGTTAAAAGAGCCCCGCTAGCGGCCAAATAGCCCCTCAATTAAGGGAAGCAAGCAAGGAAAGGAGCAGGATTTTATGTATGGACTCTTTATATCCCTGATTAGAGATGCGATATGCAGAAAGGGAAAAAAATTGGTCAAGGGGACTTTAAATGAGGCTGATCACTGGAAAAGTCAATATATACATAATACTAGGTTTATTGCATGATGAGTAAATCACAATAATTTTACAAACATGATCAAATATAGGTGAAAACATTAATTGAGCTGAACCATACTGGATGATCATCATGTTTGACGCAAAATTGTAAAAATATTCATATTTCATTGCATGGTAAAACTAGACAAGTGGAATACATAATAACATTACTGAGCATCTTATAGCTCTACGCGTTTTGTGGATTAATCTTCACTTCCTCAGGAGCAGATGCAGAAATTGGAGTCTAGAAGGAGGTAAAGAAGACCCAAATAAAATTATTTCATTTATATAATGGGTATATTGCAAAAAGAAGGTAGTATAAGAACAAAGTACATTGAGCTGACATGTACTTACATGTCAGCTCAATGTGAAAGAAAGGGGAAGGAAGGGAGAGTTGGGCAGCCCTGTGGGTGGGGGGCACCGGGGGAAAGTCCCCCCCTGGGGGCTGGGGTGGCGGAACCCCATAAAACCCTACGAGGAAGGGGGAAGGGCGGACCAGGCATCCATGTCCAAGCATATCTGAGTACTGTGCTTGAGTAGTGGCACATGGGCCTATGTTAATCTGTGGAAAATTTATAAAAATGACTATGTATAAAGGTGCAATAATCCCTGTGGGGTGACACGGTACATGAAAGGAAAAAGGCGATACCAAAACCAAGACAAAAAATAGGTGACTGGTATAAAAAAATGAGAATAGGGAAAATAGCATCAAAGAGGTGACAACGTGAGCTGACCAGAGTGGTCAAAGAGAAAAGTAAACTTTACCTGGTGCCCCCCACCACTCCCAGGGCTGCCCAACTCTCCCTCCCTTCCCCTTCCTTTCACATTGAGCTGATATGTAAATACTAGGGCTTTGTTCTTATACTACCTTCTACAAGTTATAGACTATACTTGACTCACACGCTCTCTGTACCTATCAACCAGTCTGTTTGTTACAGAAACAATGTGCCATCTTCTGGGTCCAGGTTGATGGAAAGCATGTATATATGAATTTTCAAGTAAATAGTTAAAAGGCTTTCTGTTTCTGGACTCTTCCTTCTCCTGCTTCTAAAATGGGAATGTCTCCTGGTAACTTATCAGTACCTGTGCAGCAGCTGTGTGTAAGGCAGCATTGATCAGGCTGTATGCCTCGGAGGGAATAAGCCAAGGCAAAAAAAATGAAATCAAAGAAATCCTACAAATGCAGCACATAATTACCTTTCCAGTGTGTTTGTGCGATGGTGCTATCTGACACAGTAGTAGATATGGGAAGAATCAAAGTGCCCAGTAGGGCAAATGCTATCCAACACATTGCTGTGGGGCTCTGAGCTCTTCTTGAGGTGAGCATAATCCTTCTTCTTTTATGGGTTGTATTTGAACCTGTTAAATTAGCTTGCATCACACCTTATTGCACTGCAGAATTTTTGGCAATGCAGCATATCATAGCGCTAGTTAGAGTGTGTATTGTGATGTACTGTACTGCAGAAGTTTTAGCAGGCACTGTACATGTATGCTTGGGTGCCATTCTAAATTAATAGGATTGCAACACAGAACAAATGGCTCCTCAGTGCATCGTAGAGCCATGGCCAAACGTTTTGAGAATGACACAAATATACATTTTCACAAAGTCTGCTGCTTTAGTTTTTTTATGGCAATTTTCATATACTCCAGAATGTTATGAAGAGTGGTTAAATCAGTTGCTATTAATTGCAAAGTCCCTCTTTGCCACGAAACTTAACCCCATAAAAAACATTTCCACTACATTTGTAAAAAGGCTTCAGGGCACCCAATAAAGTCCAGCAAGCGCTAGGACCGTCTCCTACAGTTGATTTAGCTGTGGGATTGGGGCACCACCAGTGCAGAGCTTGCTCAGGAATGGCAGCAGGCAGGTGTGAGTCCATCTGCACGCACAGTAAGGGGAAGACTTTTGGAGGATGGCCTGGTGTCCAGAAGGGCAGCCATCAAGCCACTTCTCTCCGGGAAAAAAACACCAGGGACAGACTAATATTCTGCAAAAGGTACAGGGATTGGACAGAAAAAACCTTGTTCAGAGAAGAAAAGGTGAGCACTGCCATCAGTCCTGTGTCATGCCAACAGTAAAGCATCCTGAGACCATTCATGTGTGGGGTTGCTTCTCAGCCAAGGGAGTGGGCTCACTCACAATTTTGCCTAAGAACAGTCATGAATAAAAAATGGTACAAAAACATCCCGCAAGAGCAACTTCTCTCAACCATCCAAGAACAGTTTGGTGAGGAACAATGCCTTTTCCAGCATGATGGAGCACCTTGTCAAACGTGATAACTAAGTGGCTTGGGGAACAAAACATCAAAATTTTGGGTCAATGGCCAGGAAATTCCCCAGACCTTAATCCCATCAAGAGTTTGTAGTCAATCCTCAATAGGAAGGTGAACATAAAAAAAAACCCCACAAATTCTGACAAACTTCAAGCATTGATTATGCAAGAATGTCAGGATGTGGGCCAGAAGTTGATTGACAGCATGCCAGGGCGAACTGCAGGGGTCTTGAAAAAGAAGGGGCAACACTGCAAATATTGACTCTTTGCATTGACTTAATGTAATTGTCAATAAAAGCCTTTGACACTTATGAAGTGCTTGTAATTATACTTCAGTATACCATAGTAACATCTGACAAAAAGATCTAAAAATGCTGAAGCAGCAGACTTTGTAAAAATTAATATTTGTGTCATTCTCAAAACTCATTCTCACTTTTGTACCAGTGTTTAGCTTTGCGGGAGGCTAAATACAAATTTATCATTTGGTCTTTGCAGTCTACACCTCCTACATTTAGATTATAGATGCGGATGCAAAGAGGCTTCAACGAAGCCAGACGCTGTGTGAATTTGAACCGTTGTGTCTGGGAGAATGGAAGACAGGATGAATACATCATGTTTGTCCTTCCATTTTACTGCTAGTAGTTATTCATTCCCCAAGAAGGCTTTCTCCCTTTTCGAAGTAGGGTGTTAATGAGCTGTTGGGGGTAGCCCCTGCAACAGCAGCCAATTTTTTTAAGGAACACATTTCTAAAAAGTGGCATGCTTGCATAAAAGTTGTCCACATACAAATGTACCACATATTGAACAAGGGTGACAACAAGTCCCACACTGTATTACCACTGCTCCCCATGTAGTTTGGGCATTTGGGGGGCTCCACTTGACTATCTTTTCCCTCATAAATTCTAAAGCGGTATGTATAGCGTGTTATAGAGCTTATACATTTTGCCCGAATATCTGGCATGCTTGCTGGGGAGATATTGCTTGATTCCAAGCCTGCCAGTAAAATGTACAAAGGATACGTATATGTAGATGTTTTGTTGGGGCGTATACACATCTGCAAATTTCTAGGACAGGTAATTTATGAGGGCCAAATTTTGTGGAGCCGATCATAGACAGGGTCAACCTGGGGAAAACAGAGGTTATTGTCACTGAAAATCATAAAACGCATTATTATCTTATATAATTTCCTGCCCATTGCAGCAGAGAACACGGGCATATGATGAATCGAGTCTGTGGAACAATTTGACCACAATACATTTTTGTTTTGCAATGCCCATGTTAAGGGCTAGGCCCAAAATAGTTTTAAATTCAGAAACCGTAATAGGTTTCCACTCGAACAGCCTGGCAAGCTATGAATTTGGGTTGGCAGCAATGTACTGTTGAACAAAAACATTACTTTGGTCCACAGTCAAATTATAGAGGTCTTTGGTGGAAAAACAGCTGAAAAAAGTCAAGGGTGTTGTTAAGTTGGCTGTTTCCAAATGAACCCTGGGCTGGGCTGTGAATGCTGGGATAACGGGTGCTGCTGAATTTGGGGGCAGCCAATTAGGGTTTGCAAGCACCTCCAGAAGGCTACCAGAACGCTACTGGTGCTAGCCACTTCACCAGCTTGTACTGGACTGCTGGTGCTCGCCACTTCACCATGAATTACTGCAGTGCTTGTGTCAAAAAGGCCAGGATGTACTGCATTGTTGGTGCTTGCCAGATCACCAAAAAGCAGAGCAGCGCTAGTACTTGCACCCTGCTGCATTCTAGCATTTCAGCAGCATGGGGTTGGGTATGCCTGATTTTAGCAGGGAGTTATTCATTCCCCATCATCCGAGCTAGCTATCAGGGTGCTGCTGCTTTTTTTCTACAGGTTCATATTCTTAGCCTGATTCAGAAAGGCCTCTGAGCCTGATTCAGTGAGGCCTCCCATTTGCTCTCATCTGTCATGATCAGAATCCTGTACGCCTCCTCACTAGTGTACCTTTTTTGTACATTTTGGGCACTAACTTTACAGGTACCTAGTGGAGACTATAGGTAAAAGAGCTCCTGGCTAGCAATCAGCGACTGCTTATATGCTAGAAGTAAAACTAACTGCTAGTGCTAGCAGAGATCAGGCCTGATCTTGCCAAAACTGCATTTTGCAGACAATGTGTCAGAGGTGGCAGTGATCAGAAAAATGATACTGACGGTTCACTTGTTGGGGCGGGGCTAAATGCAAGAGCTGGCAGTGATTGGGGCTGATCCTACTAACATTGCGTTTCTGGGGACACTGTTCTATTGGGAACAGTAGTACAGTTCTGATTGTGACCAGGCTATTGATCCGTACAAACACTATACATGTAATGGCAGGTATAGTGTAACTGTGATAGTGTGGCAGGCAATCAGAGACTGGTGGTAACTGACACTGGCTGGGAGGGATGCTAACTGGCGCTATCTGACATCGCTAGTGACACTAATACAGTGATCAGTGATAATACTGTATGCTGTCACTGGCTGGGTGACAGGGATGATCGGGAGGGCAATCAAGGGGTTAACTGTGTGCCTAACAAGTGTATGTGTGCTGCTTTTACTCACAGACCTGGCTGGCCTCTCCTTTGTCTCAGTTCTGAATGGTAAATAAGACTAGGGAGAAAGAACCAGCTAGATCCTGCGTGTTGTGTTTACCAACACACAGATCTCTGTGCTGTGGTTTGCCATACCGATCAGAAGGTTTACAGCCAAAATCATTGGCTATAGCCTGCTGACAAACTCACTCAGGGTCCACAGCACAGAGCAGCATTGGGAGCCCGTGACTGCATTGGAGCGCTCTTAAACAAATTTATTTTTTTATTTTTTATTATACAGTATTTATATAGTGACTAGACATGTGCAGGATGAAAACGTTTGTTTCGGATGGATTCATTAAGTTAAAAATTTAGTTTAGTTACATTCGTTATGTAAGAATGATTCATTTTCATAAATCTTTTTGTTTTCAATTCGATATGAATTTTTTTCCCCATATTTAAATTGGATTTGATTCAAATATCCGAAAATGAGTTAGGTAGTGATTGTTCATAGACTGTTGAAATATTTGTGATTCTATCTGATAAAATGACGTTTTCACAACATAAAAGCCTGTTAAGTGTTAAATGACTATTACTAACATGAAACTCACATGATCGAAGACACTGGGGGTTATTTACTAAGAGCAAATCCACTATGCACTACAAGTACAAACTACAAATGCAAAGTGCACTTGGAAGTGCAGTCGCTGTAGATCCGAGGGGGACATGCGAGGAAAATAAAAAACAGCATTTTAGCTTCCACATGATCAAATCAGCAGAGCTTCCCCTCATTTCAGATCTACCCCTCAGATTTACAGCGACTGCACTTCCAAGTGCACTTTGCATTTGTAGTTTGCGCTTTTAGTGCAAAGTAGATTTGCCTTTCGTAAATAACCCCCACTATCTTTTAGGGTACTTTCAAACTGAGGCGGCGGGGGCGTCATCGGTAAAGCACTGGCCATTGATTTCTATGGCAGGGGCAGTTTTTAAATAACAAACATGTCATACCTACCTCCTCTGTGCAAGAGTTTAGCACAGAGCGGCCCCGATCCTCTTCTGGGGTCCCTCCGCGGTGCTCCTGGCTACTATTCTTCTCGAGTGCCCCCTCAGAGAGCCCCTTTCCATGGGGGCACTCGTGCAGGCGCGCTCCCGAGTCCTGCTGCTGCATCTATTGACACAGACAGCAGGACTCGGTCCTGCCTCTTCCCCCCTGGCTCCTGCATCACTGGATTTGATTGAGAGCAGTGGGAGCCAATGGCTCCCGCTGCTCTCAATCTATCCAATGAGGACCCGAGACAGCGGCTGGAGCTGGTGTGCTCATCCCCGTTGCTGGAAAGATTTGGTTCAGGTAAGTAAAAGGGGGCTCTGGGGGGCTACTGCGCCCCCCAGAGGGTTTACAACCCCTTTAAGATACATGCATAACAATTAAAGTGATATTAAGTCAAAAAATGTCATACTTACCTGCTTTGTGCAGTGGTTTTGCACAGAGCAGCCCTGATCCTCCTTTTCTGGGTTCCCCCACCGGCGCTGCAGTTTACCAGATGGTAAGGGGCACTATATCTTGCGAATATATATACTATATTAGTAGGAGAAGAAGAACCACCTTCTGTAACTAAATGGGAGCAAGAATTGGGTTTTCTGGGGAATGAACATCAGAGAGCTAAAATATTAAAGGTAGCAAGTTTTTCCTTAGTTGATTTGAAGGAGGCAGAGCAGTTGTTTAAGGTGTTGGCTAGATGGTGCACCACTTTGGTTACTGCCCACAGATTCCAGGCGGAGATACCATCTCTGTTTTGGAGGGTATCTCCGCCCTACCTGGGTTTTTGTTCCTCTCTCCTCCTGCAGCAACTCCTCCTCCTGAGACTTGTAGTCCCACACAGTATCTATTTATTTCAAGGCTGCTTCCTGGGATCTACATTTCACATTCACAAATGCTGCTCTCCCTCTCTCTGGCCATAGGTTTTCAGACTACCATCGCTATGGCTCTGAAGAAGAGGGTTCGCCCTCAAAGCGCGTAAGCCGCCTGTGATGTCATCTGGTTCCTCCAAATATCTGGTCCAGGCTGTGTCTAGAGATACTGCTCGCTATTGTTGGAGCATTGATAAGCCTTGTTTTAAAGCTCGTTTGTGAGTATATTTTTTGTTATTTTATGAATAAATGTTATCTTTGGTAATGCACAAGGTCGGTGCGCCCTCCTGTTCTTTTTCTATGTTTCAGCTATAAAGGATACCCATTGTTCTGAGGAGGGCAGCAAGACCTGCGACATTCCACTGACTTTGCTAAAGGGGTTGGCTGCGCCACTTACTCAGCTGACCAGGCAACTGAGCGCAGGAGATTGCTTTGTGTTTTTCAGAACAGCCATGACTGGGGAGGAGAAGAAGAGATCAGGACTAAACATGTATCACTGGAGCAGTAAGTGAAAGAAAACCTCCCCAATAGAGTCACAGGCAGCAATATAAACATGCCGGGATCTAGGGGGGTGCTGACAGTACATTACTAATCCATGAGACTTGGTGGGTACAATTAATGTAAGGGGGCACTTTGATGGGGACAACTGATGTAAGTGGGACTCTGATGGGGACATTTGATTTAGGGGGCACTCTGTTGTGGACATTTGATGTAAGAAGGCATTCTGATGATGCAATTGATATCCAGGGCAACTTTGAGGAGAGCAAATGATGTAATGGGGCACTCTGATGAGGACAGTCTTATAGGATCCCTGTTGTAAAGGGGCACTCTGAGGACTCCTCATATAAGGGGGCACAGGTTCTGTTTCATCATCCTAATCTAATGATAGCCTAAAACATACCAGTGTTCCCTGTTCACTCCTGCACAACCTGTAAACCATTAAGTCCAGGTTATGATTTGTGGTACACGAGTGAACAGGGAATACTGGTTCCTTGTATCTCTGTCCAAAGGATGCACCGTTTTTTTAAGACTGAGTAGGAATGTTAATACTTTCAAGTAAACACCAATAGCAATTGCCGATACCTAGTCTGGGTTCACTTATGTATGGGGCGGGTTTGCAGTGCTATTTTCAAGGCACGACTCTGTTCAGCGGTTCAGGTGCAAATTGTTAAAGTGTATGACATTGGAAATCACACCTGTGCTGGGCTAAAAATCGTACCAGACTCTTTTTGAAATCGCACTGCGGCTGGCTTTGAAATCGCACGGCGGGCCAGCGGCAGTGCAATTTCAATAAGACTGAGGTACAATTTTCAGTCCGGTTCAGGTATGATTTCCAGTGTCATACACTTTAACAATTCGTACCTGAACCGATGAACGAAATCACATTGGATTCTTGAAGGCTCTTGTGCAAACGCTTAATATCGGCACCGATGCCGCCATCTGTCACACATTAACATTATGCCCCCAGACATATTTTACTGCACCATCAGATTCTTCTCTTAATATACATTTGACAAACTATTAACTTTTCCCAACCCTAACCAATAAAAAAGTTCAGTTTAAAACCATGAGACTTCTGAAAATACAAATATTTTCTGACACAGCTATGAGCCAAAGATCGGCAAAAGTTCCCCAGACAGGCTGATGACCTCCCAGCAAGACGCCGGTCACCAGAAAATGACGAAAGTTTACATAAGCCATTAACCACTTCCGATGTGCGACGGCAGAATGGCATGGCTGGGTACCTGTAAGTCCCATTTGAATTCCCCGCCGTGCCATTGCGTGTGCACGCGCCGGCCAGGAGCTCCGTGAGTCGGGTTGCAGGTCCCGCGGACTCGATTGCCGCGGGCATACCCGCGATCGCCTCGCGGAGAGGACGAACGGGGAGATGCTGATGTAAACAGCATCTCCCTGTTCTGCCTAATGACAGTGTCACTGATCTCTGCTCCCTGTCACAGCTAGCCCATCCCCCCTACAGTTACAACACATCCCTAGTACTGACTTAACCCCTCCCCGCCCCCTAGTGGTTAACCCCTTCACTGCCAGTGTCATTTACACAGGAATCAGTGCATTTTTATAGCACTGATTGCTGTATAAATGACAATGGTCCCAAAAATGTGTCAAAAATGTCCGATGTGTCCGCCATAATGTCGCAGTCACAATAAAAAATCGCTGATTGCCGCCATTACTAGTAAAAAAAAAAATTATTAATAAAAATGCCATAAAACTATCCCCTATTTTGTAAATGCTATAACTTTTGCGCAAAGCAATCAATAATCGCTTATTGCGATTTTTTTTTACCAAAAATATGTAGAAGAATACGATCGGCCTAAACTGAGGGAAAAAAATGTTTTCTTAATTATCTTTTGGGGATATTTATTATAGCAAAAAGTTAAAAAATTATGCGTTTTTTTCAAAATTGTCGCAATTTTTTTGTTTATAGCGCAAAAATAAAAACCGCAGAGGTGATCAAATACCACCAAAAGAAAGCTCTATTTGTGGGGAAAGAAAGGACTTTAATTTTGTTTGGGAGCCACGTCGCACGACCGCGCAATTGTCAATTAAAGCGGCGCAGTGCCAAATCACAAAAAGTGCTCTGTTCAGGAAGGGGGTAAATTCTTCCGGGGCTGAAGTGGTTAAAGCCCCACTCACCCTACACTTCCCTACCCCACTACGTCCCAATGTACGGAACGACTAACTGCTCTTATTTAAGGGAGTGGCAGGTGTACCAACATGGCGGCTCACACAGCTTTCGTACGTCACATGTGCGCCCGCGTATGTGCGTCAGCAGTAGAAGCCCGAGCGATGGAAGGAGGGAGGGAGGAGAGAGAAAGAGAACTCACTCCCAGCCAATCAGCAATCTTTTCTGTCTCTAGGGAGCGAGAGCGGTGACGTCACCGGGCAGCGGGTCGGGGGAGACAGAAAGAGAGAGGAGCTTCCGATTTAAAGAGACCCCCACTAGTTACCCTGACTAGAGGCCGAGTCAGGAGGATGGTGTGCGGCGGCTTCACCTGCTCCAAGAACGCGCTATGTGCGCTCAACGTGGTCTACATGGTAAGAATAGCGGAACGTCAATGTGTGTCATGGCTTCATCCTAGGAGCATCACCGCTGCCCCATCCCCCCGCCAGGCCTGACTCTGCGCTGTCACTGGTCCGGCTCATCATTGTCTTCTCAGCCTCATCCTCCTGTGTGTGTCTGTGTGTGCTCCTCCCTGTCCCTCATCACATTAGAGATGGATGGGATGAACTAGGTAATCTGAGGACAGGCCTATACCCTCTTATCAATGGAACAGGACCCTTTATTCATTGTTGGTAGATCTTAAAGGGGAACTCTCCGGCCAGTTCTTCGCCAGTCTTTGGGCCACTGGTTTCGCCATCTTGGCAGTGAGATGTCGGCTATGACTTCCCGCAGCTTCACAGCCGGCTCCACACTGTGCATGCACAAGAAGTGATGTTCTTCTGGTTTATCTTCCTCTATTCTTGCCTAGGTGAGCATTGCAGATGCGGGTACCTGCTGCCAGAACAAAAAAAAATAAAGCCCTTTAACATAAAGGGTTATGGAGCGAAATAGGATCTTTCACTTTTAGTGGAAGTTCCAATTTTTAATGGCCAACTCCGTCCAGCGATGGAGTGTAGCTGGTCTATGGAGCATGCTCTGGGCTTGATCACATCAGGAACAGTCCATAACTCAAGACCGCTAGGGGGTGGGGGGGTGCCGGACCAGTCATGTGCTGGGAGGCTCAGGTAAGTATATCTTCCTCCTCCTCCTTTTCCTTAGACCTTTGCTCTCCAAACTGTGGCCCAGGGGTCAGATGTGGTCCTTTGCTCGCTTTCATCCAATCCTTAGGGCACCTTGTCTCCCACTGACGCCAAGGATTGGGGCTCCTTTCCTCCCCCACTGACGCCAAGGATTGGGGCTCCTTTCCTCCCCCACTGACGCCAAGGATTGGGGCTCCTTTCCTCCCCCACTGACGCCAAGGATTGGGGCTCCTTTCCTCCCCCACTGACGCCAAGGATTGGGGCTCCTTTCCTCCCCCACTGGCGCCAAGGATTGGGGCTCCTTTCCTCCCCCACTGGCGCCAAGGATTGGGGCTCCTTTCCTCCCCCACTGGCGCCAAGGATTGGGGCTCCTTTCCTCCCCCACTGGCGCCAAGGATTGGGGCTCCTTTCCTCCCCCACTGGCGCCAAGGATTGGGGCTCCTTTCCTCCCCCACTGGCGCCAACGAGGGGGTACTGCTTACTCTCACTTTCAGCAGTCTGGCCCCCTTAAAGTCTGAAGGACAGTAAACTGACCCTTTGTCTAAAGGGTTTGGAGACCCCTACCTTAGACAAAAACAAGCAGTTGACCCGTGCAGTGTAGGCACAGCCTCATTGCATGGGAAAACATGTTTTTTGTTTTTCTTTGCCCGGAGATGGGCTTTAAGAAGATTGTACAATCTGATTGCATGATCAGCTTAAGATCTGCCAGTAGCTATGTAGTACTAGGGCCTGCCTGACTGGATGCTAGTTGGATGGGATGTATTGTTTAGGTCCTCCCGTTTAGTACAGTTTTTTTCCCCCCCTCCCAGAACTCCATGTTCTACTTGCCTGTCCTCGCTCATCTGAAATTTTTGCTTACGGTGTTCTGAAAGAGATGACCGGTGTCCGCTTTAAAAGCCCCCAGGCCTAGCTCTTCTTCCATCTGTGCATATTGCAATCTCCAGTCATTTCTATGGCTGCCTGTTATTTGTCCCAATGATGAGTGGCTTTTCAAAAGGAGTGACTAGAAATTGTGCCATGCATGCTGCGGGGGGAGGGAGAGAAGAATGTCAGTCTGGCTCCCCAATTAAGATCTTGTTACTGGGGGAATCTTTAATATGTAAGACCCCTTTCACACTGCCAGCGTTTTTCAGGCACTACAGCACTAAAAATAGCGCCTGAAAAAAGTGGCTCCATTCACACTGGAGCGGTGCGCTGGCAGGGTGTCACAAAAAGTCCTGCCAGCAGCTCCTTTGGAGCGGTGAACTCACCGCTGTTCCCCATTGAAATCAATGGGGCAGCGCCGCGATGCCACTGGCAAAACGCCGCTCCGGCTGTGTTTTGAGGGCAAATTTAACCCCTTTTCAGCCGCTAGTGGGGGGGGGTTAAAACAGCCCCACTAGCGGCCGAATAGCGCCGCTAAAACGACGGTAAGGCAGCGATAAAAATAGCGCCGCTTTACTGCCGACGCCCTGGGCAGCTCGGTGTGAAAGTCCTCTTACTAAACCCTCCTTTTGTTTTCAGTCAAGGAAGCTCCTATCTTTGCTTCTGTTTGATCTGCAACTGCCACAATGCTGCACATGTAATCCGTTCTGACACCAACCATTGGATGGTTTGACAGTTTGGTTGAGGACACAACCAATGTGACAGTTAGCAATCCCTGCAAATATGACAGGAATGTAACTGATTTTTAAAACTTAATGGATAGGTTTAGTTCAGCATTAAATGGTAAGTACTGAAAGTAGAGATATGCATTTAAATGCAGGCATAGGGGAGGGAGTCCTATTTTCTCTACATGGAGGAACCAGGGGGTTTTCATTGCTGCTGGTGGCCAAATGGCATAATTTGGGATTGGCTGCTAGGTCTGAGCACCCTCACATAGGAGCAGCTCCCCCGTATGTGCCCTGAAAGTGCCAAGTAGTGTCACCATGAGTTCAGACTAGGTAGATGTAAAGGGGACATGGCCAAGCTGACAGTATCTCTCTAATGTAGAATTGAAGTGAAAAACTAACTTGTGTGTAGGCAGACTTCCTTTTCTAATAGTTTCTAATAGTTTCTTATCTTTTCCTTTCCTGATGAAAGCTGTATAAAAATGACTTTAGCTACACCTTAAAGTGGACCCATTGTCATTATACAAGACATTATACTTATACATTATACTTACCTCCCTTCTAACTGCTGAAGTCTGCAAGGTATTTCTCCCCAGGTGCTGGTCTTACAGGGATTTTATTGGCCGGTGTATTTTTATTGCAGAAGAGACATTGTGGGGGTAATTTACTAAAACTGGAGAGTGCAAAATCTGGTGCAGCTCTGTATAGAAATCAGTCAGCTTCCAGGTTTTATTGTCAAAGCTTAAGGGCCCTTTCAAACGGGCGCTCAGGTCTGCCTGTCAGTTTGAGTCAGACCTTTAATTCACTCCTGTGGAGCAGCAGATGTCAGCGAAGACATGTCCACTGACATCCGCCACTAAATCCAGGCGGATGGTGGTCCTATATTCCAGAGAAAAGGTTGATTGCTATGCCCTGGGGTGGCAATCAAACCCCCCGAGTAGACTTGTGCCACATCCTAACAAATTGAGAAAAATTGAATCACAGGAAAAATGGACTTTAACGGCACGTATAGAAAAATATAACAAATTTTAATAGTTCACATAGATTACAAATGTATACAGTACACATTTGATAAAATACATAAAGAAAAAGGAATACCACTTGTGTACTTCCTGTGGGCCTATACTGTTAGTATCAAAAGCCCACACTGAGATATGGCATTGCCAATAGGGTATTCCAAGGTCCTGGGAGAATTAAAAAATGCTCTACATGTTTCGCGACTGTAGTTGCTTCTTCAGGAGCTTCTGTATTTCTAATTAAAGAAATCAAATTTCAATTAGAGTAAGCACCAGAATTGGTGCTAAAGAGGGTTTCAATGGTCACCCATGCCGGTGAGACACAGCAACTGAAGCAACCACCTCTCCCAAAAGGGGGGGGGGGGGACCACGGGACCCGGCACCGAATACAGCAGGAGATCAGCGCATGAAGTGGGATACGGGGGTGTACCAGATAACCCAGATAACTATAAATATGAAATATACAGAAAATTGCTGGACTTGCTTGCATGTAATTTAAACTATATTGTAGTGAGCTTTGCCATACTTGCATAGCTAATGTGATTTATCCCAAAGTCTGCCCATAGATACTGAAGGAGCCTTGTATGAAAGAGAAGCCTGTCTGTAAGATATAGAGTGTATTTAAAATCTGCCATGCATATGTCCAGATATATTTAAAGCCATTAATGCAAAGGTATAACTGATTCATTTTAAGTTTTAATATTATTAAAGTGAAAAAAAAAAAAAATATATATAATCTCTCTATATCTCTCTCTATCTCTCTATCTCTCTCTGCAAAGTATTACCTTTTGAGTTAAACGCACAGTACTGGGACTAACTGCCTGGAAGGAGCCAGCTCAAACAGCCGTACACTTGGTCAGCAATATTAGAGATATGTCCTATAAGCATAAACATAATAAGTATGGCCATGGTATAAGAGGGCACCTAAGGATACAGGCAACACTATTAAGGGAGCCTGAACAGAATGACAAACACACATACCTGGAAAAAAATCTAATGCTGCTAGTGGTCCCACTATTAGTATGGCCGATCGGTTGGTGTGCGAGGTAATGCTGGATGCCTCGGTCCCTCAGAGCACCTGAGGCCTGGAGCTTCACCAGATTATGAGTGCACCAGTTTTAGTAAATCTTCCCCAGTGTGTCTCTTCTATGATAAATGGCCTACCTGCTCACAGGTTTTAGGAAAATGCCTTCAGTTCTGCTGTAATTTTTAATGCGGCTCATTCACCACAGGGTTACTTTTTACTAGTTCACCCCAAATAAGCTTGGATATTCTTACCTTTCCAGTGGCACATGTAATCAAAAGCCACAGCTTCTCCACACTCTAGTCGCTGCAAGCATTTTACACTTCTGGGCCCTAATGGCCACTGTGGTTCCTCCTGTTGGCTCGTATGCCACTATTTGGAACATCAGGAGGAACCACAGTGTCTAGTGGGGGGGGGGGGGGGATGGGTCAAGTATTCAACCAATCCGACTGGGGATTTTGAATACATGGGCTGCCAAAAAGATAATCCATGTTACTTTTACCAGTGAGCTAATGGGTAAACATGACCTTCTGGTAGCAGGGTCACTTTATCATCTCCCTAGTACTTAACTCTTACCCAACCCTGAAACTTAATCTGATTCTAAGACTTAACTTTTAATCGTGTGCTATTAATATCAATTGGATTGCAAAACTAGAATGAGGCAATCTCAAATACAAGTCCAGAAGAGGTCAGAGATACCTGTGAAGAACAAAATTGATCTGACGTGCAATCTCAATGGCTCTGAAGTTGTTCTGTGTTGCCCATCTAAACAAATCCTAACTGTGTTGACGTCCAAATAGTTTTTTGGCACCCCTTAGTTCCTGGGCCCAAGCTATTAATGCATCAGTAAGGGTCAGGGCTTACTTAGTAACGTGCAAAAATCCGGAATATTGCTGCACTCCTTGTTATCTTTATTGAAGCATTAAAATCACATTATAGGTATGATGGGAACATAAAAGATCAGACGTTTCACACTAAAGTCAGTGCTTACTCAAAGTAAGCGCTGACTTTAGCACAAAACGCGTGATCTTTTTATGTTCCTGTCATACTTGTAATGTGATATTAATGCTTCAATAAAGATACCAAGGAGTGCAGGAATATTCCGGATTTGTGCATGTTACTGAACCTCAGACGAGCTGTGCGGCACCCTGGTTTCCAGTTCATAACACGTGAGAGTCGGTCACTCACCTAGAGCGGCATTACTTTGGCTTTACTGAAGGATCAGGGCTTGGTCAACGTTTGAGGCCTCTACAGTGTGAGCCTATATTGTAAGGGACCCGTCATGTTTAGGTCCAGAAAAATAGAAAAGGATGCAGCCTATATAGACTTTTTCATTGTGTTTGAATTTTTCGTACCTTAATGGACTAGGAGGTAGGTGGGTGTAAGAGAACACAAGTCTGTTTACATCAGCCTGTCCATAGGCCCACATGGAGCTTCCAATCAGGTCTGCCTGAAAAACACAACTCGGAGACAGTGATCTGCTACAAAGTCTCCTATGAAGCAGGATCCAAAGCTCAGGGGCTGATTGTTTCAGCTACTGGTCCTATTGCTGGCTATAATAGGACTGCGATATTGCGGCAGGAAATCTGGCACTAATTGATGCTGGGGGGAACTGACTAGAGCTGCACAATTAATCGTTAAAAAATTGTGATCTTGATTCACCTCCCCTGACGATCTCTCCTGCAGAGGTTGCCAATTCTTTCATATAAACAAGTGGAGAGACTTTATCTGTCAGCTGTCAAAAGAAAGCATCCAGGCGGTCTGCCAAGTCTTTTAACTTGAAACATTGTAAGAAGCTTCCTTCTTTGATAAAAGGGATAGAACTTCTGTGTAACTAAATAATCCAGGCAGTCTTCCAAGTTTTCAACAACATGTAAATGCAGGAAGTTTAACCACTTAAAGTCTAAATCTTTTTCTGACACTTGTTTCTTAAGTTAAAATCAATATTTTTTGCTAGAAAATTACTTGGAACCCCTAAACATTCTATATATTTTAGCAGAGACCCTAGGGAATAAAATGGCAATTGCTGCAATATTTTATGTCACACTGTATTTGCCCAGTGTCTTTCAAATGCAATTTTTTTGGGGAAAAAAATACACTTCAATTACCGTATTTATTGGCATATAACACGCACAGGCGTATAACACGCACCTTCATTATAGGGGGAAGTTTCAGGGAAAAAACTCAAATTTTAAATAAAGAAATCTGAAGCAAAATAAGGGTCAGTGCCCATCAATGCAGCCTCACCATTGCCCATCTGCAGTCTGATCAATGCCATCTGCAGCCTCACAATTGCCCATCAATGCAGCTTGATCAATGCCCATCTGCAAATTGCCCATCAATGCAGCTTGATCAATGCCCATCTGCAGCCTGATCAATGCCCATATGCAGCCTCACCTTTGCCATGAATGCAGCCTGATCAATGCCCATCTGCAGCCTCACCTCAGATTACTGCTGCCTCAGAAGGGACATGGAGGGGGGCGGGACGAGCGCCATCAGATTACATACAGCGAGAATCTCCTGTTTACTCGGCGGCCTCTTTAATACAAAGTATCGCCTCCTGGACTGGCTTCTATGATAGATAGAACACTGGTCCAATGCCGGCCCAGGAGACGGGACTTCCTATTAAAGAGGCCATTGCGTAAACAGGAGATTCTCGCTGTATGTAATCCGACGGCGCTCGTCCTGCCCCCCTCCCCGTTCCCTCCTAGGCAGCCCAAATTGCAGTATCGGCGTATAACACGCACACACTATTTGCACCTGATTTTCAGGGTGAAAAAGTGCGTGTTATACGCCAATAAATACAGTAATAAAAAAAAAAGTAAAGTTAGCCCAATTTTTTTTTTTTGTTTTAATGTGAAAGATGATGTTACGCCACGAGAATCGTGATCTATCTGCTAAGCAAAAAAATCGTGATTCTCATTTTAGCCAGAATCGTGCAGCTCTAGAACTGACTTTCACTGACGTCACCAGTGTTGTTAATACAGTGATCAGTGATACTGTATACTGTCACTGTACTAATGACACTGGCTTGGAAGGTGTGTGTGTGTGTGTGTGTGGCCTCGTATACACAATCAAATTTTCAGATGACCGTTCGTCCATTTTTTGTTGCATGCTAGTCTCATGTCGAAAGTGAAGAGGTTACTCGCCATACAAAAATTCTCGTACGACAGAATACAGCGTCAGAAGTGACGTAATGTGTTGAATTGTTTTGTATGGATTCTTTCGTTTCTGAGCATGTGTAGTCTTGCTCTTACGATTTTTTTTATTATATTTTATTTAGTACGGACCGTACTTATTAAATAAAAATCGGACGTTGAGTTCACATACAACAAAAATTTTATAGTCTGCACATCCAGCTTTTGTCAGACGAAAAACTGGAATCGGCTGTCGAAAGCACCGTACTAACAATCCGAAAATCGGCAGATCGTTCATTCAGACTACTTTATTTATTTTTTTTTTTTTTGTTTTTTTTTTTTTCCTTCCAGTTTTCGTATTGTGTGTATGGGCCTTTAGTAAGTGTGCTGCTTTTTACTAAAGATCTGTTTTCTCATTCCTGCAAAGCAGTGTAAAGGCACCTGTAATTGTGTGTGTGTGTGTTGTGTTGTGTGTGTGTATGTGTATATATATATATGTGTGTGTGTGTATGTGTGTGTGTGTGTGTGTGTGTGTATATATGTATATATATATATATATATATATATATATATATATATATATATATATATATATATTGTACCCTTTTATTTCCTGCTCTGTCTTCTATAATTGAGCATGCTTTTCCCCTGAATGTTTGCTCTGTTTCAGTGTCAATGGTTAATTTGCTGGTCTTTGTAAAGAGTGGCCCAGCAAGTACTAGAAAAATGTGACCTTGGGGTTTGTTTTTCGATGTTTGCAGACAGATGAAAGCACTACAGCCAGCATGTAAAGTAAAGCCTCGTACACCCAATCGGGAATCGTGTGATGACAGACTGCCTAAAATCCGACCGTCGGAGTACGCTCCATCAAACAATTATTGTCCAACTTTCCGCCAACAAATGTTGGATGGCAGGCTAGTAAATTTTCAGCGGACAACGGTTTGTCAGATTTTCCTATCGTGTGTACACAAGTCTGTCACACAAGTCGAAAGTACAAACCCGCATGCTCAATCAATGCTCACCAAACGCGACATTAGCAGAAGGTGCTCAAAGGGTGGCGCTCAAGAGCTGAAATTCCACATAGTACGTCACTACGTTTCAGTTGTGTACCATTTGTATGCAAGACAAGATCCTGGCACACGCCCTTTAGAGCAAAGTCTGATGCTTTGTTGGCCAACAATCTGATCGTGTGTATGAGGCTTAATGCCCCGTATACATGGACAGATTTTCTGACGGAAAATGATCGATGTGAGCTTGTTGTCGGAAATTCCCACCGTGTGTAGGCTCCATCGAACATTTTCCATCGGAATTTCCGACACACAAAATTTGAGATCTGGTTCTCAAATTTTCCGACAACAAAATCCGTTGTTGGAAATTCTGATCGTGTGTAGACAATTCCGACGCACAAAGTTCCACGCATGCTCGGAATCAAGCAGAAGAGCCACACCGGCTATTGAACTTAATTTTTCTCGGCTCGTTGTACGTCACCGCGTTCTTGACGTTCGGAATTTCCAACCAACTTTGTGTGACCGTGTGTATGCAAGACAAGTTTGAGTCAACATCCGTCGGGAAAAAAAAACATGGATTTGGTTGTCGGAATGTGCGATTGTGTGCACGTGGCATAAGAGTGCTTTTCCAGTGAGCACATATTTTCAGTTCTTCATGTCATTCCTTTACCCTGCTTGTATCATATTCATATTCTTGTGTTAAAGTGATCCTAAACACTGGTTTAAAAAAAAATTAAATTGTATTCAAGTATACACTCACCAGCCACTTTATTAGGTACACCTTGCTAGTATCGGGTTGGATGCCCTTTTGCCTTCAGAACTGCCTTCATTCTTCATGGCATAGATTCAACAAGGTGTTGGAAACATTCCTCAGAGGTTTTGGTCCATATCGACATTATAGCATCACGCGTTGCTGCAGATTTGTCGGCTGCACATTCATGGTCCGAATCTCCCGTTCCACCACATCCCAAAGGTGCTCTATTAGATTGAGATCTGGTGACTGTGGAGGCCATTGAAGTACAGTGAACTCATTGTCATGTTCATGAAACCAGTGGTGAGATGATTTGAGCTTTGTGACATGGTGCATTATCCTGCTGGAAGTAACCATCAGAAGATGGGTACACTGTAGTCATAAAGGGATAGACACCTCGGCAACAATACTCAGGTAGGCCGTGGTGTTTAAACGATGCTCACTTGGTACTAAGGGGCCCAAAGTGTGCCAAGAAAACATCCCCGACACCATTACACCACCAGCCTGAACCGTTGATACAAGTTTGCAGCTAAAATCAAGACCGCTCTGCTGTACAGGGACCGAAAGATGTTGATACCAAGGAAAATTCATATACTAGCACTGTGCCTGAATTTATTAAAAAAAAAAAAAAAAATTGTTACAGAATATATTTATAAATACAGAGTTGCATTACCACTTACGGACCACCCACGGTACATATACTGCGGCAGGATGGCCGCCCGCTCTGTAGCAGATCATGTACGTGGTCTGACAGGTCTGGGCTGCGCGCGCACTGCCGGTGACCTGCTCCCGCTGTGATCACATACAGCGGGAGCCCATCGGCGGGTACAGCGGTCTCGCTGTCCGCTGGCACCCGCCGATTATACAGCACACAAGCAGAACGGCGATCTGCCTGTCAGTAGGAAAGGTATTTGTCCTGTGTTCCTGCAAAGCAGGAACATGGATCAATGCCTTTCCCTAGTCAAAGCACCTACCCCACAGTGAGAAAGCACAGGCTAGGCACACAGTTAACCCCTTTATTGCCCCTGATGTTAACTACTCCTTACCAGCCAGTGTCATTAGAAGTCCACTGACCCGGAAATGCCCTGCTCTCGCGAGACACAGGGCGGCAGTGTCACTTCCGGTGTGAGGGGGGGGGGATTACATCCCGTGACTATTTGTGGGGAAAAAAAAGGACATAGCACAAAAAATGGCCTGGTCATGAAGTGGGGTATAAAATGCAGAGATGGGCGGTATATCACTTGTGTGTATTTGTGAGTATGCACCCACAAGCATAACATTTTTTTATAGCTTTGTTCTAATGAAGTGTGGTGTATACATGTGTTATATATATATATATATATATATATATATTACACATGTATACACCACACTTCATTAGAACAAAGCAATAAAAAAATGTTATACTTGTGGCTAATATATACTGTATATATTTTTAATGTGCATCAAAGCTCCAACCTTAGGAAACCACATTGATTGCAGGGCAGATACTTGTATAGTCTTCATAGACTACTTTGTCCAGACGAAGCTAAGCTATTCTGTTCAGCAAAAACCCGTTGACGTCACTGCAGTCACATGATGCCACCCACAGCATGCCCCTCTCCAACAGGTACTAGGGACCAGGCATGGAAGGTGACACAGATTGCCACCTGACCTAAATGGCATCGGCTGTGGATTACCCAACTCCATCAACCGTTATCCCTTGGAGCCTGCTTGACCTAGAGTGCAACAGACGTACAGTGGAGGTCACGGAATATCAGAATACACCAGGATGTGGTAACGTACGGACTTCTATCCTCAATTGTTCTTCATAGGAACAGCTGAGCCGAGCTGCTTCCCTTACGTGGCCGCCCTGGTGTGTGCTATATGGACTGCCAGTCTTGCAACCCACACATAACAGCGTTGTTCACATGTATACCTCTTCACTCAGCAGCCAGCCTTGGTCATTGGTTGATCGGCCACAGAAGGTTGTATTCGTATTGTCAGTGAGTGTATGTGAAACAACGTGATTTTACAACCATTGACTCCCCTACTGAAATTAATTTAGTACCAACCCGCTTGCACCAAACCAGCATTGGTTAAATCAATGAGTGACTCCACTTCCCTGGGGGCCATACACCTACCGATTTGTCAGAATATCAACTGTTTTATTCATTTCTATCAAGCAATATTTATTGTATGACAGTCTCTATGTGAATGGTAATTGGTGTCCGGACTTTTTGTTTGTGCCATGTTTTGTATGTCCATTTTGTTTATTTCTACACTTCATCATTGCAGTGTTTTAATTCTTGATCTAGAATATGTGAAGTTGTATTTATATTGCTTTCCATACTGCGCATATTTTTAGTTGTCAACTCTTGAACTTAATACATTTTGTATCTTTATAATTGGTCCCTATTATGACCCTTGGTTGCCATAGTAGCCACTTTCTTCCCGAGTAGTTTTTTACCAGGGTCCCTTTTTGTATACTTCTGAATTAGTCCTTTTTTTATTTTATTGAATGTGTGTCATTTTTAACCCTCTGCATTTTGCACATGAATGGATTACTGTCAAGCTGTCCAACATCTCCCAGTACCCAGTGCTGTCCAATACCCTCCCTGCTCACCGCCACCAGATCCACAGCATCACTTCTCTGACGTGTGAAATGCACAGTACACCTGGGACAGCACAGCTTCAGCTGCTGTCAATCAACAGCTGGAGGGGGGAGTGGCTTGGTGTCGGGGCGATCAGTTTCTATGGATCTAAGGGGACTTGTCCATAGAACCAGCCTGCAACACACGCAAGGGTAGCTTCGTGGGTCCCTGTAAAGGAAATAAGTCATCTGAACACAGGAACCAAGCGCAGGAATTGAATGAAGTTACATAATTTTAAAAGAAAAACAGAGATCTGTAAATAAGGTGTTTTGAGGTCTACAGGTTGGGGTTTAATAACATTTTAAAGTCCTTTAAGTTTTTTCATTCTGGCTGTATAGCCACCTGCAAACCTCTTCAAATATAGGAGCCATTATATATGGTGCAAATGTACTTCCATGATTACAGTAATAAATGCATGGTTGGGGCATGTTCGAGGGTATTAAATGGATGCCGTGCTTTACATCAGATGTGGTTGACCTACTTCTCCTCGCACTTCCCCTTAAGTTTTTTTTTTTTTTTTTTTTTTTTTTTTTTTTTTTTTTTCTGTGCCATCTGCGGCTGGGAATTATTTTTCATTTATATGTAAATGATAGATTTAGGACTGCAGAGACTGTATTGCCCTGTACACACGGTCGGACATTGATCGGACATTCCGACGACAAAATCCTAGGATTTTTTCCGACGGATGTTGGCTCAAACTTGTCTTGCATACACACGGTCGCACAAAGTTGTCGGAAAATCCGATCGTTCTGAACGCGGTGACGTAAAACACGTACGTCGGGACTATAAATGGGGCAGTAGCCAATAGCTTTTGTCTCTTAATTTATTCTGAGCATGCGTGGCACTTTGTGTGTCGGAATTTAAGCGATCGGATTTTGTTTTCTGAAAATTTTATATCCTGCTCTCAAACTTTGTGTGTCGGAAATTCCGACGGAAAAAGTCTGGAGCCCACACACAATCGGAATTTCCGACAACACAATCCGAACGCACTTTTTCCGTTGGAAAATCCGACCGTGTGTACGAGGCATAAGGGTGACCAGATCAAGGAGGAACATATCAACTTTCATTATTTGCCACAAAGGAGAAATAGGAATGCTGGTAAATCATGTTTTTGTTATAGCTGAAAGATGGAGTTGCCATTTTAAGGAAGTGAAACCTTAACCCCATAACGCCTGAAAGTGGTTTTGTATCTTTGCATGTATTAGTAAATTGTACATCTCACCACAATTGATCGTTTCAAATTAATTTCTACCTTGCATACCTTTTCAGGATAAATTGGGCCTTTGTTTGGTGGTAAATGTTAATGAATCTTGATCATTTATTTTATTTTTTTATGTTTTTGTTTTTCTTTTATCAAAAGAAAGATGGCCAAAAAATAGTAAAGGGGCAAAAAAATATTTTTTTCTTTTACAATTTGGCTATATATTTCCATTATAATGATCCACCATCCAAAAAAAATGTTTCTTCTCCTGACATTCTGGGTGATCTAGGTGAGCATATGTGTACATTATTTGTTTGTATTTGTAGTAAGGTCAAGAAACGGTGTGCATTTTTGCCCCCCCCCCCCCTTCTTCTTCCTTTTTTTTTTTTTTTTTTTTTTTTTTTTTTTTCTCTTTTCTCTTTTCTCCTAACATCATTGACAAAAGCCCCTATATTGTATTCAGAAAGGAACATCAGGCAAAAACCTTCTTCAGATTTAAAGTATTAAACAAGTGCAATAAGAATAATCTGTAAAAAGGGCCTTTGTTGATGGGCATGGTTTTTCCTGCATTTGGAACGGGTTTCTGTGGACGTAGCATGTGCAGAAGGGGTGCATTTGAACTGCAGGCCAAACGCAGCCTTTTCTTGTCGAGCACATATTCCATTTGAATGCCATTTTGTAAACGCACAAATCCCGGTTCTGTCAGGGGAGTGGAGACAGATCGTGTGTTCATACTGTGTATGAACACACGATCTGTCTCCTCTCTAGTCAGCCACATACCACATTCCCCCCACAGTTAGAACACACACAGGGAACACTGTTAACCCCTTGATTGCTCTAGTGTTACCCCTTCCATGTCAGAGACATTTATACAGTAATCAGTGGCTATTTATAGCACTGATCGCTGTATAAATGTCACTGGTCTCAAAAAAGTGTCAAAAGTGTACGATTTGGCCGCCACAATATCTCAGTCCTGATAAAAATCGCAGATCGCCGCCATTACTAGTAAAAAAAAATCAAATAAAATTAGATATCTATCTATCTATCTATCTATTTTAAATCTGTCCCCTATTTTGTAGACTCTATAACTTTTGCGCAAACCAATCAATATACGCTTATTGCGATTATTTATGGTTAAAAAAGAAAAGTAGAATAAATATCGGCCTAAACTGGTGAAGAAATTTGGTTTTGTTTTTTTCAAAATTGGAATATTTATTATAGCAAAAAAGTATAACATATTGGGGTTGATTTACTAAAGGTAAAAAGACTGCACTTTGGAAAGTGTAATTGCACACGGCAAGAGCAGTTGCTCCAGAGTTTAGTAAATGAGCAGAAGCTCTGCTGACTTTCATCAACCAATCATGTGCAAGCAAAAATGCTGTTTTTTTTTATTTTCTTTGCATGTAATTTAGGTATTCTTTGAAAAGTGAAGCTTTACCTCATTTACTAAGCTCTGGAGCAAATGCAGAGTGCAATTGCACTTTCCAAGGTGCACAGTCTATTGGCCTTTAGTAAATCAACCCCATTGTGTGTTGTGGAGTTTTTTTTTTTTTTTTTTTTTTTTTTTTTAATTGTCACTCTTCTTTTTTATTTTTATTTTTTAATTTTTATTTATTTATTTTTTTGTTTATAGCGCAAAAAATAAAAATCACAGAGGTGATCAAATGCCACAAATGCTCTATTGGTGGGGAAAAAAGGACATATATTTTGTTTGAGTATAACTTCGCACAACCGCGCAATTGTCAGTTAAAGCGACGCAGTGCCGTATCGCAAAAAATGACCTGGTCATTAAGGGGGGAAATCTTCCAGGGCTGAAGTGGTTAACTAAAACACCAGTTGGATTTTTAACCATTAATCTGCTTTTGTCTCTTGCTTGAACATTGTTATAATTTTTGTTTTGTTTTTATTCTTTCAGCTGGTTGGCCTGCTGCTGATTGGCGTGGCGGCATGGGGAAAAAGCTTTGGAATAGTCTCCAGCATCGAGATTATTGGGGGCGTCATCGCAGTTGGTGTCTTCTTACTCATTATTGCTTTTGTTGGCTTAATTGGAGCAGTTAGTCACCATCAAGTGATGCTCTTCATTGTATCCTTAAGTGATGTTTTAGTGAATGAGTGTGCATGTAAAAGAGCGTGACACCACAACCAATTATGTATATAAGCACAGAAAAAAGGAAAAAATAGAAAACAGACTTTTAAGGTTGCCACTATAATTCCAATAGGAAAGAAAATGGTCTCACGTTATAATAAAATATCAATTTATTGAAACACATTTAAAACATATGATAAAGTACATAGACATGTCTTATTGGTACACTGTCCAGTGTGTAAGTATATCTATCTATGGAGGCCGAACATGGAAAACCACTTAGATGGCCCATAAAATGGTATATCTGTTGTCCAAGAGGGTCCATTCTGACTGGAGGCCAAACTACCAGAATTTACAATATCAGCGCCAATGGATTGCTACGCGTTTCACCAATAGCTTCTTCAGGGGATCCTATTGGTACTGGGGGGTACATTATAATTAATATTATGTCCATGTACTTTCTCGATAGATAATTATTACATGCTATCAAACAGTTATCTAAACAGTATAATCGGTTAATTTTAAAGATTTTTACGTGTTACTTTGAAAAGGGAGAACCGACATCTATAGTATTGTTTAAATACATTTCAAGTTTCTAATATACATACCATGGCTAAAAGAACATCCAAAGAACACAAGGCATCCAGTCCATGGAACAGTGCACCATGAGAGGAGAAGGGGGGGGGGGGGGAGATAAGGGGAAGGGAAGAATAGGGGAGAGGAAAAGGAGCAGAGAGTCGGCTCCCAAAAGGATGTAAAAAAGTCTACTGAGGGGTCTTATCCATAGATGAAAGCCTTCCAGAAAATTAAGTCAATTCGTTTGATAAAACATGATGTATCGTGGGTAATTACATACTAAAAGTTTTATGTCACTAAAAGGTCTACATTAGCTCATCTTATCTCTTATTTCTATAACCCGGCATTTACAGATGAAGAACATATTAAATGGGAAACCTATTAAATGGGGAATTCTGATTTGTAAGAGCACTAAATTAGGCGATTCAATTATTTAGATTAATACATGTATAAACAGTTGGTAATGTGAACTTGAAAGATTGTCCTAATAGGAATCCTCAATGGTAACCAGGTGTATATATTGATCAAAAATGCTACTAGACCCCAAAAGCCAGCAGAGATTGTGGCCTGGCACAGTCTGTCCAGGTAGCTACCCTCTAAGGGGGATTTGAAAAACAGATAATGGGCCCTAACGGGTGGATTTGATTTAAATCCAGTCGATTTAAATCGCTAATATAAAGGCTTTGATTTAAATAATAATTTTCAGAGAGCAACTATCATCTATGTCCTGCAGCCGCTCCTCCTCTAACCCGCTGTTGACTCGCTGACCGTCCCATTCACTTTAATGGGACAGCTGGTGATGTGGCAGTGACGCAACAAGGTGAGGGACGTGGCGGCAGTAGGTGAGTGGATGTCCGCTAACAGGCGCTTCCATGATAAATCTGAAATGACAGGTGCTTTTTAAATGTAAGCACTTATTCTCGCTGGTAGTTAGAATCTTTAATATTTGCAAACAAATTGAAGGTTTCCTATTTAGAATAACAAGCTATCAGGTTAGTAAAACAGCGTTATCAGAACCGATTCAATTATACAGTTTGTAGTGCATAGATTTGCAAAACAAAATGGAATAAAAGAATATTCCTGAACTTTGTTTCATCTCATGGTTACTGTGAAATTGTGTGAATGCATCAATGCTGTGCATGTTATCTTGGCTTGCAGAGCTTGGATTCATTGAATGAGTTTACCAACAATGTAAATATTGCAGAATATACAGCCTCATGCTACATAACTAAACTCCATTTTAGGCTGAATAAACTAAATTATTAATGTATCTTAAATAGAAAACTATCTTTTAGATAGATTTTTACTCCACAATTATTTTATTAAAATGAATGTAATAAAAATCAAAAAAATCCTTTTTTTTTTTTTTTTATCCACCCTGGGCCCTCAGGAAAACCTTTTTAGTTCTATTGAGTGGTTATACCTGAAGTATTGGGGTACAGTGTGCCCGGGCATTGCATCCAAATTGTAATCGGTCCCCATTCAAAAGTAAAAAGGTAGGTGAAGAAATCCAAGCCCATAGTACTGACCTTTACAGTAGGAGCCAAAACGCCGGTCCTGCTCTGAGTCATATGTCCCAAAACATGCGAGACATACGCTGAGACTGACACTTCAATCCCCATATATAGGCTAAAATGGCTGCCATCAAGGAGGCCCCTCCCTGCACCCTCCACGCAAATGTGCAGCAGCGGAACATCAGGTGGGTACGTCTCTGGACACATGTGGCAAGGAAAGCCGCGCATGTCCGGAAATGATGAGGGAAAGTCAATTTTCAATTTTTTTGTTTTCCCCTTTTTTCTGTGCTTACTCATGTGCATACTCACTCCCCATGACTAAGCTTTGGTAGGCGGAGGAAAAACACATTGGGGGTGTGGTTTCAGGGTGAGACTGCCACTTGTCCACACACACAGCGTGTCTTTTCTTGATGTGTGGCTCTAGTCTCTCACCTTTCGTCTGCAGCTGCTTTGGGCTAGTGTTTTTTATGACACAAGCAGGACAGCAATAAGGTAAGCAGTCCTAACTGGTACATTATCATGTGTACTGCTACTGACACACTGTCCTGCTTGATTTCCTATAGGTTATCATTTCCTTTACCAATGAACCATTTTTTATTGCCCCGATTGCCTGCTGTGTGTTTAATTTTCTTTAATAGTTTTTTTATTTTTTTCCTGGTAATGGCTTTATGCATCCTTAAATATCATAGTACATGGTGGTGTTAATACTCATCTTTATTTTCCAACTGGTTGTCTCTTGTTCCTGTTTGGCTATGAACAGATCACAACAAGTAAGTCCTTGTGCTCCTGTTATGTTTTAATGTTGGTAATTTGTAACAAGAATAGATGGATCCTAGAGCTGCACGATAAATCGTTAAAAAAAAAATCACTATCTTGATTCAACACCCCCCTCCCCTTCACAATCTCTATGCAGCATTTCCATGATTCATTCATGTAACAAATGCAGAGAGTTCTCAGCTGTCAAAAAACAAAACAAAACAAAAAAAACAGGCAACCTGCAAAGTTTTTCACAACATTGTCAGTGCTGGGAGATGACTATAAACAAAGTCACATTTAGATCCCTTAGATCAAAGGAATGAACTTTGGTCTGTAAACGAGGTCAGCTTTAACCACTTAAAGTGTTACTAAACCCAGTAATATGAAAATAGTTCATCCTCCCAACCCCACAGTGCCCACAGCTTATACATTTTCTTTTTACGTTAAAATACTGGCACTATATGCCTTTGTGGCTGATCTGTATACCATGGTCATGTGATAAACTGCCCGAGTGCTGAGTGTTCAGGTAGGAGGTGATTTTCACTACAGCCTGTGTCCTCATGCTTTTATGGGAGGTGGATCATCCATGAATCAGGATGTGACATCCCACCCACTGTGTTCTTTTAGTTACTGGGCATGGAGGAGGAGGGAGGGACTGGGCTGTCATCTAGGCTCTGTATACACGCCCAAATGTATGATGTTAATATCATGTGACCTGAACAGATCAACTCAACAAGGAAATATTCTCTCCAGCAATAGAGACCAAACTAAGCATGTGCAGCTTTACTGCCCTCACTGTGTCTTTTCTGGCCTTGCCAAGAGAGACCCTACAGGAGGGGGAGGATCTGTCCATACAGGATCAAAGAGCCTTTTCACACAACACAGAGGATTACCCCCTTAAGTTCTACAGTGAGTATAACAAGCATGCTATTCTGCATATACAGACTGATTTTACTGTTGTGGGTTTAGTAACACTTTAAAGACTAAACCTTTTTCTGACACTTGTTGCTTACAAGTTAAAATCATTATATTTTTTTATAGAAAATTACATACATATATAGTTCAGCCTTGTCAGTGCAGCTTTGCCCCAGTGCAGCCTTGCCCCAGTGGTCAGTGCAGCCTTGTCATTTCAGCCTTGCCCCAGTGTCCATTGCAGCCTTGCCCCCAGTGTCCATTACAGGCTTGGACAGATTTAAATATGCCGCCGAGATTGCAGGGACTCGGCAGAGTGGAACTGGGCGGAGCCGAGATACACATAGCCGAGTGTACTCAGTTCTTCTCGGCGCTGCTCACAGTCACGCCCAGTCCCGCCATTGGACCTGTGTTATGTCCATCATAGGGCGGGACTGGGCGTGACTGTGAGCGGCGCCGAGAAGAGCCGAGTACACTCGGCTATGTGTATCTCGGCTCCGTCCAGTCCCTGTGATCTCGGCGGCGCTCGTTCTGCTCCGCCGAGTCCCTGCGAACTCCGGCGCCATATTTAAATCTACACTCGGCTATGTGTATGTCGGCGGCGATCGCTCCGATCACAATTAGTGGGGATCGGCGTATAACAAGCACCCACGATTTTCCCCTGACTTTAAGGGGAAAAAAGCGCGTGTTATATGCTGATAAATACTGTCTGTGTGTGTGTCTATCTATCTATCTATCTATCTATCTATCTATCTATCTATCTATCTATCTATCTATCTATCTATCTATCTATCTATCTATCTATCTATCTATCTATATCTTATATAAACGGAGAATCATGCCTCTTGGTACTGTTAGACCTCAGTGCAGCCTTTGATACAGTGGACCACAATACTCTACTTGTCCGCCTCACAGAAGTAGCAGGAGCCGCAGATTCTAGTCTAAAATGGTTTGCATCCTTCCTAGAGAATCGGTCTCAGACAGTGAAACTAGGAGCATTCACCTCTGAAACCCGAACAATCTCCTGTGGAGTCCCTCAGGGTTCAACCCTGTCACCAGTGTTATTCAACATCTACATCCACCCACTCCTCAAAATCATCAAAGAATCAGACCTCTGCTTCCACTCATACACTGACGACACCCAAATCTACTTTTGCATCACCGGACAAAAAGACCACCATCAGCAATTAGAGAAATGCCTCACTTTGATAGATGACTGGATGACCTTTAGTTCCCTCAAACTCAACGGGTCAAAAACAGAACTTCTTCTCCTACACGCTAACCAAAGTGCCAAAACCAAGATCCCGTGGACTCCTCCCACCATCTTAGGACAAACCATCTCTCCGCGCACCAAAGCCAAGATTCTTGGAGTTATCTTTGACTCAGAAATGACAATGGATGCACAAATAGGATCAGTAGTTAGCGGATCTCACCATCTCCTCCGCCTGCTACGCAGACTCAACCCCTTCATCCCAGAAGAGGACAAAGCAGCAGTAGTCGGAACAATCATCAATTCCCGACTCGACTACGCAAACTCACTTTACATAGGACTACCCCAATATCAGCTTGCGCGCCTACAGGCCATCCAAAACGCAGCGGCAAGACTGCTAACAGGAAAAAAACCCTGGGAGTCCATTTCCCCATCCCTGAGGAGCCTACATTGGCTAACCGTAAAGAATAGGATCACATTTAAGACCCTCTGCCTCACCCACAAATGCATACAAGGTAACGCCCCTCAATACCTCAGAGAGAAAATAAAACACTACACTCCCATTCGCAATCTGCGATCATCTAACTAAAACCTCCTCCTCATTCCCAAATACCGCTACAAAGCAAGGGGAGAACGTAGATTTCCAGTCCAGGGACCTCGGCAATGGAACGCTCTTCCGACTCACATCCGCATGGAAGAAAACTATCTGGCCTTCAGGAAAAAACTCAAGACCTTCCTCTTCTAAGAGGATGACAGCACAAAACGCATTAGCGCCTTGAGGCGATTCAGTTCGCATTTGCAGCGCTTTACAAAAATCATTCATTCATTCATATAAATAAATATAATTTTTTTTTTTTCTTTTTTAACAAAGACCCTAGGAAATATAACGGCAGTTGTTGCAATATTTTATGTCGCACTGTATTTAGGCAGTGGTCTTTCGAACGCAATTTTTTGGGAATAAAATCCACTTCAATGAGTTTAAAATAACGAAACGGAAAAGTTAGCCCAATTCTTTTGTATAATTTGAAAGATGTTATGCCGTGAGAATCATGAGAGAATCATGATATTTACTCTAAGCAAAAAAAAAAAATCGTGATTCTCATTTTAGCCAGAATCGTGCAGCTCTAGTGGATCCCTGGAAAACTTACGGTCCTTTTTCCTGCACACAATTTTATTCCACATTCTAAGGCTTCATACACCCTGGCCATGACATATGTATAGGTTTCTAAATGCATGCAATGCTTTTAAATGGTATATTCACTCTGTTTTACATGTGATTTGGTGCATTTAGTTTAGATATGTCTAAAGAAAAATATCTTTATTGTACAGTACAGGGCACAGGCAACATATTCATACACTATGGGTTATAAGCACTTACTTTCAGGTGACTGGCCACTGGCAGGTTTTTGAAGACACCGTCTAAGAGCTCCTGCTCAACAGCTGAGATTCAAAAAGGAATCCCACAATAAGAACTGCCATGAGCGTTCTGGCATTAATGGTGGTCTTGTTCAAGGCGATACGCTTTTATAGTGCCCCATTTCATCCATGAACTCTCCAGGTAACTATTTATCAGCCTGGATATCCCCATGCTTATTTTCACCAAAACAAGAAAGTCTTGTCCTGGGGGATCACTAACAGTGGGAAAATCCTTCCTACTCCTACAATTGGTTCTTAAAATGTACAACAGATGGAGGTTTGTCAGGCTGGGGAGGAATCTGCCAATTCCTGACAGTGCAAAGAATATGATCAAAAGAAATGGCCAAACTCCTCATCAACATTCTGGAACTCAGAGCTGTCAGGCTGTCTCTCCAGCACTGGAACCCCTTATAAAGACACACCCAGTTCAGGTGCAGTTAAACAATATATCAGTCATCAAAGGGACATGAGGAGCCTAGCTGCCTTGTGGGAGACAAGCCAGATTCTGTCATGGTAAGAAACTGCCCAGCGATTTCAGCAGTCCACGTCCTAGGAGTGGACAACTGGCAGGTGTATTATCTCAGCTGGCACAAGTTGACCAAAGATGGTGGTCTATTCATCTAGATGGGTTTCATCTGATATGTTGAAAATGGGGTACTCCAGATACAACAACATGCTTCCTCTGTATCCAGAACCAATGATTCCCTAGCTCTGGCCTCAGATGCTCTAGTATTCGCTTGATTTGAGCGTAATCCATTCAGTCTTAGAGATTACTCTCTCCGTCCGATTCTGGCCTCCTACAAACCGGTCTTGATCAGAATCCTAGCTCTCAGCACCCTAAAAGGGCAGAGTTCGGCCTTACCCATCCTTTTTCAATGCCTTTTTAGCTGTTATCTTGTAAAAACTTTTAGTCGAGGTGTATCTTGTTTGAGGCCCCCTTCGCAGCACCCCTGCTTTTCTGGACCCTTATTGACTCTCTCTGCCTTGTGGAAACCACCCTTTAAACCCATTATCAGGGATTTCCCCTTTTTAGATCCTTGCCAGCAAAGTAGTCTTTTTGATCGCTATGTTTTGTCAGACGTTCTTCTAAATTGGTGGCCCTTTCCTCTAAACAGACTTTCCTTACACTTGACAACGACAAGGTTGTATTACACCCAAGGCCTTCAGTTTTTGCCAAAGGTGGTTTAAGCATCCCATCTCAGTAAGGACATTGTTCTACCATCCTTGTTCCCTGCTCCTAGGCCTCCAAAGGAACTCTCTCTACAATGCCTGGACGTAGTCGAAGTGTACCTAAAAGGTGAATGCTTCTATTGGAAAAACCGATTCCCTGCTTTGTCCTTTCTGAGGGACCTGGCAGTGTACATCCTCCTTCAAAGTCCACCATTGCATGGTGGATGACGAATTTGTTCAACAAAACAAATGGCTCCCCTTCACTGTTACAGATCTGTTGGAGTATCCTGGGCCTATAGGCACCAAGCCTATGTCGTCCAATTCTGTGAGGCACCCACCTGGTCTTCTGTTCATGTTGTGTGTTTTTTTTTTTTTTTTTTTCAAAGCTTTAAGTGGATGTCCAATCTTCTGATGAGGCAGCATCGGCTGCAAGGTTATTGCAGTGGCACTCTGAACCTGTGCTTTTACCCTTGTTTCTTGGGCCTGTTGGCACAGTTCCCACTTTGCCTAGTTGTTGCGCCCCCCCCGCTATCATTGCTTAGGGATGTTGTATGGTTTATGAATAGGATGCCAGTGTTCTGTATTGTTCAGTAAAAGTTTAGAGGAATTTCGACTTCACTATAAATTCCATATCTTGGCGTACAGCAGAGGACACAAGCCACCTCCCAGAATTCTCTTTATTACTGCTTATTACATTGTTTGCTACAAAACTAAGGACTCAAAATGGGGTGGAGTTATAGGGGAGGTGCCTGAAGGGGCGTGTCCTCAAAAGCTTGCCAGGATTCAATCGTTTGTATGGGTGCTCAACATGTGGCCCTCCAAGTCCCATGAGGCATTGCAAGGCTAAGAGTTACAAACCTGACTCAAAGACTGAGGCATAATGGGGCTTGTAGCTCCGCAACAGCTGGAGGCCACAGGTTGAGCATTCATGGTGTATGAATAAGTTGCCTGTGTCTCGTACTGTACTCCCAAGATATAGAATGTACAGGTACGTTAAACTTTCTCTGTTCTGTGACACCAGGGCAGATTGGATGCTTTGAATGCATCTAAACGCAAGTACATTTAAACACAGGAACATTTTGATCTAAGAAACAAGGTTTATTTTTTTTCCTGCGTTTAAAGCGGAAACTTTACTGTATTTTAGCACCACAAACTGAAAACCCTATGTAAATTAATTTTTAATTTTCAAAGCAAACCCGCCCTACTATCCATGTCTCCATGCTTTATTTGCTTGAGAAATCAGTTTGAAAAACACCCCCTAGCATTTTAGACATGGCTATTTTAAGTAGGTGCAGATGATTGATGTAGCATTAACTTCCAAGAATCTATCTGCCCTTAGCCCAGACCTGAAGGTAGGAGGATGTGCTTAGCTGAGAAAGCTCCTCCTCTAGATGAAAGAAGAAAAAACATTTGTGGTAATGGGGGAATCGAGTGACTTTTCTTTCCTTGAACTTGTGGTGGAAGGAAAGAAAATCGAATACTTAATGGGCTGTCTAATCAGCAAGCTGGAAGGTGACCTTCTGTTCTACTGCCTAAGGCACCATAGGAACAGACCAATGCACACAAGGAGTGCTGGAAATCGGGAGCACTGTTTGCTATTAGGAGGTTGTGGCTTCACCCTTTATATATGTAGCAAGGTCTCTGGCCTTGTCCAGTCTAATGAGGACCTCCAAGGCCAAAGATAGCTGACATCCTTCAGCATGTAGTGGTTGAGGCATAGTGGGTGCAAAGATGGTGAAAATCATTGGGCGCCAGACGCTTCTTGAATGTAAAAGAGGTTTTTATTTCTTGTGACAGTCCTTTTTGTATTATTGGGGGGAAAGGGGGTTAGGGCCAGCATACCCTTTTTAGTTATAGATTCAATTGGCAGACTCCGAGACTTCAATAGGACAGCCGTGCAGGGAAAGGCCCCAACAAGGCGCCACTTCTGCACATGCAGGAATGCTGTCTCCTATGGCAACAGTGCTTTTAACAGTTCATAACTCAAACGTAACAGTTCTTTCAGCTCCACTACAGCTGCCTCTTGTAGTTCTTCAACACTGAGCCCCCGTCTCTCACTAGACCCTCTGATTCACTGACTCTGAATCCCTTGAGCTCCTCCAAGGTTGGCGGTGGTATCTCCTCAAATGTCATCCACGCTTCCCTGCTGGGTCCCTAGCTTGGCACTCCAGATACTTCTCAAGCTTCACCCCTGCTAACTGGTGAGGTCTCTGGCTTGACACACAAGGCTGCCCTGCAAGCGTCTCCGTGGGTTGGGTCCCTGACTTGATCACCGCCTGACGTTTTCCTGATTCTCCACCATGCCCGTTTGGTGAAAATATGGTTCCGGGACTTTCTTCAGTTACTCACTGTAGTCCCTGGTAAAGGTAGTTGGTCCCTTTGTGGTGACAGCTTCCCTTTTACCTCTGACCACTGACAGGTTCTATGGCCGACAGAACCGTCACTTTCTGTTGGACTGCAAGCCGCAGTCCCAACCCTGTGCTGTCCTCTTACTTCTGGATAGGCCCTCACACAGTCTGGCGGCCAGATGCCTCCGGGATAGGCCCAATCCCTGGCCTAGCAGCCTGGGGCGTACGACACACGTCCACCCAGGCAGCTGTCCAGGAGGCACAGAACAGCGATCACCTGACCTCACCCGAAATATATAGGATCTCCCACCAGGCCAAGGGATTCACGAAAACCCCTGCCCATTGGCTGAGATACCCCATATACCCATAAACTGACCTTGGGTTGCCCTTCTTATATCTAGTACCACCAAGTTCCCAGCCACCTAGTGGTAGAAGTGAAAAGTGTAACAAGGCCAAACAGGGAGAAATCAATCTCTATCAATCAACCAAGATGACTACTTTTGGCAAGTACATTTGTGAGGAGCTCCCTGACTAAACCCCAGGGTGCTACATATATAAATAGTGTGTGGCTTGTGCTGGTGTGGGAGCTGGGATCTGAATGCCATGTAGTGAAGCACATTTTGTTACCATCAACACCTTTGCTAAGTTATCACACATGATCCACAGCATTATGTGTAGTGATATAGTATATAATTAATATTTAGGTATTATTATAATGATGATGATGTAAGTACTCTTCCGCAGCAACCCAATTCTTCCAGAGAGATGCACTTTATTGACTTCCAACACAGAACAAAGTCCAAAGTCCACAGATGACAAAGAAATCCGACAGAGGAGATATAATTCAGAACCCCATGTCTTAGGTCCGAGTGTGCATACACAGATAAGCCTCACTTCCCCCCATACAGACAAGCCTAACTTCCACACACAAGCCTCACTTACTAACCTATAGACTGAATGCCGTGTTATATTCACTAAATATTGAATGGCTGAGCAATTTGATTGGCCTTTCAATTTAGCTTTAGTCTTTCAAACAGACAACAACCCCCAGCCGTGAACAGTTGCAGTTATAAACCGCCCCAATTTGCACTCCCGCATATCAACATCAACAAGTCCTCTTTAGATATATGTAATTAGATTAGATTAACATACCACCTGAATACCCTTTGAAATGTTCAAATAGACTTGCATATGATTAACACATCAAAGAGTCTTCAGCTTGTTCCCTTGCTATGTTAAAATTCAGTTGGACAAATCAACCATTCGGTCAACATTGACTGCATGTGTACATACACACAACAATGTCCCACATAAATCGGTGAACATATTACAACATATACCCCCACTTGGGTCGGTTCTAACTACTAGAACTGACCCATAAATCAAACAACAAAAAATATCAGTACGATTTAAGGTACTGGATGCTTTACAATGGCTCATATAAAATATGAAGTTGAAACTGGTTACATCTCTCTTCGCCAGCCTCTAAAATATCCCCATGAAACAGTTATTAGATAATATAACTTTTAGACCATGACTAGAAAAGGATTTGGTAAACGTCAGTAGCCCATATAGCTGTTAGGCCTTATTATATCACATCAAGATCTTGAATATTGCGCAAAGATGAGCTGATGTCACAGTCCATTCTTCGGTCTGACTTTCTCACATCTCTCACCATCTCACTGAACGTAAACTTGGTATGCTCTGGGAACTCCAATCCACATGTCCAGGATTCTCTCATCTCCAGGCTCAAGCTTTTCATTTTTAAAGATGCTTTTACGCAAACACTCTACTTTCATCTTTATAGTAAGAAGAACCATCAATGTACCAGCACTCACTTTCAAGGTCAAAAGGTTTGGATATGGCAGTAAAAACTGTGCTTTAAACTATTTTCTTGCACTTGACATTCATGAGTCCATCTTGCAAGCATTTTACAATTCACATCTGCTTCTTTCCATTTCCTCAATTTGAACAATGATGACTGGGATGTGTACCTGTCAAGTATCAGAATTTGTTGATTGCCAGCCACAATTTGCTTTTGTAATTTGCTGTAGGCCGACCACTCATTGTCTTCAATAGAGCAGTTACTTGGATCATTCAGTCCATAATTACACTTGAATGGTATACCAACATATACATATAGATATACCCCCACACGATGGTTCAGATAGAATCAGCTTGACATCAGTGTTTATCAGATCTTCTATCCAGACAAAGCGGCAGTGGAAATTCTTGCCAGTATCTTCACCATTAAAGGTAGAAAGGTCTTTTTCATCCATATATGTCATAGCCTTTAGCATATTATAAACAACTGAATCAACACATTTTCAAATCATGACTAGAGTGATGAATTTCACTCACCCCTCTTATAAATTTAGGAAAACCACCCAACATACTAAAATTTATGCTATGCCAAGCCATTGTGCAGCATCTCACCTTAGATGTCAAATATATTGATCAATAAGCATTATGTAATATGTACAGATGTTATGAAAATTATTTTAGGTTAAAATGCTTCTCTTTGGTTTTAAGATAAATGTTCAAGAAATAAAACATAAAGAAAATAAAAAATGAAAAGCAAAATATATCAGGAAAAGGCGAAAAATTAAAAATTAGGGCGTTGAAGAAAAAAGAAAAAAAGGTCCATTGCTTGATGAATTCCGAGAGAGTCCATGAATGCTTTATAATTCCATGTATAGTGATATATTGTCTATTCAGCGTTTCTCCCCCACTAGCCAGCAATTTCAGACTGTGCTTCTGCTATTCACCGTCATTTAAATTTCAATATCTGAAAGACAAAAAAACTCTCCAACAAAACTAATTAGCGAGGTCCTTAAACATTGTTTGAAGTTAAAACAAAACACTATTTACACGTTTACAGTTTGGAGCTAATTCACCCCCACTGCTAGAGAAGTGTCATCTGCATTCAAAGACAGATCTGGAGAATATACATCTTGTACATTCATGACACCCTGTACCCCCTTCAACTGCTCTAATAATGTATCACGTTCCCCTCTCATCTTGTCATACTCAATTTTCAGCTGGTCATATTTGTGTTTTAACTGAGAAAACGGTATCCAAGTCTTTGACCTTTTCTTATTATTATTTTGGTCAGCTCTGTTTTTCATATTAATATCACCTATGTTTGACCCGGAGTGTCCTCTCTGGGTGTTATCATAGGATATTATCTTCTGATCTTTATGTTCAGTATTTGTCCTAAACAATGTGGCTAAATCAATTTTGACAGTCTGCTCATTTGACTTTCTCCATAAATGGTCTGCTCTCAACAATATGTCTTTTAAATCATGAGGATTTGGGGTAACTAATAAAATATTTTGTTTGATATCTTCATGCAAAGCATCTAGAAACATACTCATATGTATCGAGCCACCACGCTCAAATGCAAGATTATTACCGACCAATAATTCCATAATAGTTGCTATCCTGTGTGACAATTCATAGGGAGATTCATTTTGCATTTGTTGGATCTTTCCATGAATAGTAACATCAGAACGTACACCATACAAAACACATAATAATTCCAGTAATATGTCCCTTGTTCTCAGAGGCTGAATACAGATTTGTTTAATTCTCATCCAAAGACCACTTCCTACAGAATGTTGCAAAACTCTTTCTAAGTCAGATGGGTTGAGATTGTACATATCTCTGACTTGCTGCACGTCACAAAACCATTTTAAAAATCTGTTTAAATCATGGTATGGAACCATTCCTATTTCTTTAAGAATTGCGTCTAATAATTTTGGTTTCAATGGCTTCATTACAAGCTGAACTTCACCTGTATTATTATTATTGTTATAAACTGTGGTGGTCACAGTGGGGGCAGCTGGTAATGAATTATCAGATTCAATATGAGGTTCTGTTTGCTGCAGATTGCTGAATCCAAGATTTGATGCATATCTGCATTCCTGAGATCTCTTCTCTAATTCCATAATTCTTAATTTTAATCTCTCATTTTCCTCTGATAATTCATCACAATGTTTAGATTTCTCAAGTAAAGCTTCTCCAATGGTAACCGCATGCAATTTTAAATTTACTGTCTCGGTGTCTGATTGGTTTTGTAACCTCTCACAAACACTGTTGCTATTAGCAACTGCCTTCTGTAACTGGGTAATTTCCTCAACCTTATTATTCAAAGAACTTTCCATTGTTAAACAGCAAGATAACAAGCCCTGTATAATACAACCTTTTCTTTTACTTTCTGAAATTTTGCTATCAAAAACATTTTTCTCTAAAAATTCCTTCATCATCGTCCACGTCTGCTTACATTTTTCTGGAATTTCATAAGGACCGCCATGGCGCTTAATACATTTTAATACCCATCTGTTAACTTTATCAGAACTGACACTAGCTTCACACTGAGTAAGCATTTTGACTATATTACTAATAATTAAAAAAAAGAAAATATTTTACTCACCGCATTAGTTACTCCTTTGGCTTCCACTTCAGGTCTTCTGGTACACGACACAGTCCTTTTTTTGTTGTTGTTTCCGGTCTCCAGAGAATAATTCTGGGGTTCCCAACTTGTTTAAATTTGTAGATCAGACTCTCTTATGTCACAACCAGACATTCCAGACATTAGAGTCACAGCACAGCTCTTGGTTCTTCATCAGACTTCTGTCCACCTCACAGGATTGTTGTCACCACCGACTTCTGTTACTAAGTCCAAAAATGCTCTTCTGGTCACATGAACGGCACCAGTGTAGTGATCGAGTATATTAATATTATATTGGGTTATTATAGATAATTAATAAGTAAGTATTATTATAATGATGATGATGTAAGTACTCTTCCGCAGCAACCCAATTCTTCCAGAGAGATGCACTTTATTGACTTCCAACACAGAACAAAGTCCAAAGTCCACAGATGACAAAGAAATCCGACAGAGGAGATATAATTCAGAACCCCATGTCTTAGGTCCGAGTGTGCATACACAGATAAGCCTCACTTCCCCCCATACAGACAAGCCTAACTTCCACACACAAGCCTCACTTACTAACCTATAGACTGAATGCCGTGTTATATTCACTAAATATTGAATGGCTGAGCAATTTGATTGGCCTTTCAATTTAGCTTTAGTCTTTCAAACAGACAACAACCCCCAGCCGTGAACAGTTGCAGTTATAAACCGCCCCAATTTGCACTCCCGCATATCAACATCAACAAGTCCTCTTTAGATATATGTAATTAGATTAGATTAACATACCACCTGAATACCCTTTGAAATGTTCAAATAGACTTGCATATGATTAACACATCAAAGAGTCTTCAGCTTGTTCCCTTGCTATGTTAAAATTCAGTTGGACAAATCAACCATTCGGTCAACATTGACTGCATGTGTACATACACACAACAATGTCCCACATAAATCGGTGAACATATTACAACATTATGTGGCAGCATTGTCTGTCTGTTTCTTTTCATTACAATAAAAGAATTTGGAAACTACTCAGTGTGGTCATGGAGACCTTTGCTTCCCTTCACAAAAATAGAAATGAAGGTTCAGAATGTCAAGCACCAGCTGTAATTTTTGGTGAGCTGGTTGCTGTGTAGGTTTTGTTTTTATTTGTTGTATATGTATAGAACTGTATTTAAAGACCTTCTGATTATTGCAGGAGCACTTCCTGAACAACACTTGGACCCACCTCGGTAATGTCACTCGGAGAGAGTTGGAGAAAAACTTGAATTGCTGCGGTCTGTTAAACAACACGAATATCAAAGAATTCAATGAGGAATATGCTTTTTGTGACGCGGTATGTGCTTTGATATTTAACGCATTTATTCTCATATGTTTTAGTGATTTTTTTTCTTGCCTGACATTTGAAACTGATCTGATGAAGAGACCATATTGTTATGAGAGCAAATGAGTCACCCACACATCTGTTGCACTTTGGTTTTTGGACACCTTTTGTGCTTATCAAAGGCCTCTCTGTTCTTTTTACGATTAGGACTGTAAGCATCCACATCCTTCGTGTGAAACCTGTGGGGACAAAATGTTAAACCATGCCGGTGAAGCCCTGAAAATCCTTGGAGGTGTAGGACTCTTCTTCAGCTTCACAGAGGTAAATGCATCATGCATGAAACCAAAATAACAGTTCCAATACGGGATCCAAACCTTCTTCATCTTAATGCATTCTCTGCATTAAGGGGAAACACTTCCCAGTGGTTGTATTGTATCACTCCCCACCTCCCTAAATACATACCTGAGTTGTCACTCGATCCAGCGCTTTTCCCATCTGCAGCGGCTCTCTTCTGTCTCCCTGTAAGCAGAGGGGGGCTGAGCCACGCTGTGTGCATCTATGGACGCACATGACCAGACGCAGGGGCGTACTCGCCCATGTGCCCCTATAGCACATGGCTTTTTATGGGGAGCACACGGATGGCAGAAGGAGCAGCGAGCACTGGCAGGGGGCCCCAAGAGGAGGTAAGGTGCTGTTTTGTGCAATACAATTGCACAAAGCAGGTCAATATAGCATGTTTATTTTCCGTTAAAAAAAAAAAAAAAAAAAATTTAGAACCACTTTAACATGTAATGGGCATTCTAGCAAACAGTACAAAAGAGTGTGTTTCTTCCTGGTTTCATAACCATTTCACGTGACTGCTATTTATGGGCTTTCTTTTCAGAAATATTGTGTAGTTCTCTGTAATGAAAACAAACTGAAAGATCATGACTGTTACATAAGCTTCCCTGTACTACCCAGAGACAGCTGACTACCAACATTCTTCTTTGAGAAAATGTAATTTTATAGACTAGACATAGTACTGGTACCAAGCGAGCACCCAGAGAATAGCTCCACTAAACATTTTACAGTCAAATGGGCCTTTACTGTTTTTTTTGTTTTTTTTTTTTTTTTTTTTTTATTTTTTAGGTCTGCTAGCAGAAAACCAAAGCCAGTTTAAAATAGGAAGTGATGCCACTGCTCCCTTGTCAGTTTCTTCCATTCAAGTTTATGATAACTCACCTTGTAGCGTTCACAGCACATTTGACAAGCGCTTATCAAAAATTAAGCAACGTGGGAAAAAAACCTCTTCCCACTTAAATAAATGATTAAAAAAAAAACACAAAGAGGGCATCTACATCTTACAGCTAAAACAGGAAATCGCAGACTAGCAGTGTCAGTTTGCATATGCTTTAACAAACTGCTTGGATGAAAATGAAATCATTAGGTAGCTCTTTGTAAAAGAAAGTAGTTGTGTGCTTATCTGATGTCCTGTGTGCATTCTTTTTTCAGATCCTTGGTGTTTGGCTTGCATTCCGGTACCGGAACCAGAAAGACCCTCGTGCAAATCCAAGTGCTTTTCTATAGTGTTACTGAACAGCTGCCCACAATCTTTCAATCAATTTTATTTTACAGTTTTGGTCCCATCTTTTAGCTGCTAGATTCTGACACTATGATTCCATGTTCAGATTGGCTGGAAGAAAGGGACAGGGAACAACGGAGTAAACCTGGATATAGGGACTTTTTATGAAGAAAAACAAAACAATCAGACCACATTTTTTGGGGGCAGGGTATAGTGAACCAACAATGAGATGTCTGTGGTGTTGAGCATTTAGTGTGCCTTTAGGATCTACCGATTCCAAGGCAGAGAACACTTGTATGCTAGCAATATGGCCACTTGCATGTCAACTTCATATTTTCAGTATTGTCATTTAATGTCCCAAGTGGTGCATGGTGGGAAAAGGGACACGTTTTGCCATGGTTTTTAGAGAGCGGATTGAATGATGGGTCGATTGATGTTTGTTAAAAATACATATAGTCATTCTTGAGATGATGTTTCTTAGGCTCATGGCAAAGGGTGAAAAAGGACTGATTTGTGTAGTGTTTTTATAGAACCACTGGACTTTGATAGGTAGTCTGCTACATTTTAGAAGCTGTACATACTATTGATAAACCTGCTCTAGCCTGTATACCCTTGTTGCGCGTGCACACAGGAAATTGAAGTGTTTTCACTGGAGTCTCACTGATGCAACAGAAAAGCTGCCGAACATCAGTCATGTGGATTATTCATGTCTCCAGTACAACTTATTGGACTTTGACAACTGATGTATATTTATTTATAAGAATGCTACTACCTTGTTAGTACATATGTATATATGACCTCTGTGCTATTCATTGTGCAGCTCTAATAATTTGAGTAAGACTTTTCATGGAAAACTGGTTTAACAGATATGGAAGGATGATGATAATAAAAGGCTTGTAGGTACTCATATACTAGTTTTGTTTTTCTATTCCCACTTTCCCTATCACTGTCAGTTCTTGGATGTAGATTTTAACAAATTAGTCTGAACGGAAAGGAGCATTCTGCTTAGAACATCTATAACCCCAGTTATTTATTTTAAAGTACAAATGCCTACACAAAAACTGACATTTAGGGCCCCATTCTCACAGGCGATCCAATTAATTCCACCTGTCAGTTTCCAGGCGGAACTGATGTGTCCGCTGCCATCTTATCCACCAAAAACAGACGGATGTGAGACCTATTCCCCATCAGTCTGGTGGATTGGATGGAAACGGACAGGTGGTCTGTTTCTATCTGATTGCCTCATAGATGAGAGTGTCCATGTCCACTCTGCATAGAGGAGCGGACATTGACCTGTCATCCGTCTGCTCAGCAGGGATCAGTGGAGAGATCCCCCGCTGAGCAAGCAGATCTCGCTTCACGGAGGCGCCCATGTGAATGGGGCCTTGGGATCTCTGCTGTGTGCAGCCCATTGCTCTAGACTAGCTGGGATGCACCATGATGACAGCCAGTCATTTTCCTCCCTGGAATTACATCAGGTACACATTGATAAATATCAAAACCCTGAAAGTTTTTGTTTATTTTAAATCTTTTGTTCTGATCACTTCCTTTTTTAACTTATAACATTTTTCCATTTTAAGTTATTAAAACCTTTTACATAAACCAACATGTAATTTGTTTAGTGCTGCATTAAAGGGTCAAGTGTTCAAATTTAAAAAAAAAAAAAAAAAAAAATCTGCTTTTAAACTGTAGTGGTTGTGTGTTTTGTGGGTTTTTTTGGTGTGTTAAGGACCCCCCCCCCTTCCCCGATACTTGCCACGCCATGGCTCCCTGCTGCTCCTGTTACAGGCAGTGACAATACCTGATGCATTTTGGTATGGAAAAGCATGTGATGGTGCCCAGGTCAGGTAATTGCTAGGCTAAAGCGCTATTGCATGACCAGTGGTTGTGATGTCTCTGCTCTCCTTGAAATCCAATACTAGGGATTTTAGTGCTGGCTGCAATGGAGGCTGGAGTGCCAAAGGAGTACTGGCAAAGTAAAGCTTCACAAAAGATGCTGACACTTTGTCCTTTAATGAGCAAGGTCTCTATCTCTCTAATATGTGACAAAGAATTACTAGAGCACAATCAACTAGCTAAAGATGACACAATAGAAGCTGGTGGCCTTGAGCCAGGATTTGCCTGATTGAAACCGCAGACAAGGCTGTCTGTATGGGATGAGTTGCCATTCTGATTTATTCCCCTTGAGCTATTGGGTTCTGGAAACAACCGACTCCTATTAACAAAACTGAATAAACAAAAGATGCTGATTTCGTACGTTTGCCCGTTGACAAAGAAAGGATCAGTCTATAATTTTAATGGTAGGTTTATTTTAACAGTGAGACAGGATAACAAAAATATTCAGAAAAACGCATTTCAAAAAAGTTATAAATTGATTTGCATTTTAATGAGTGAAATAAGTATTTGATCCCTTATATCAATTAGCAAGACTTCTGGCTCCCAGGTGTCTTCTATACAGGTAACAAGCTGAGAGTAGGAGCACTCTCTTAAAGGTAGTTCTCCTAATCTCAGCTTGTTACCTGTATAAAAGACACCTGTCCACAGAAGCAATCAATCAGATTCCAACCTCCACCATGGCCAAGACCAAAAAGCTGTCCAAGGATGTCGGGGACAAGATTGTAGACCTACACGAGGCTGAAATGGGCTACAAAGACCATCGCCAAGCAGCTTGGTGAGAGGGTGACAGCAGTTGGTGTGATTTATTTGCAAATGGAAGAAACACAAAATAATTGTCAATCTCCCTTGGTCTGGGGCTCCATGCAAAATCTCACCTCGTGAAGTTTCAATGATCATGGGAACGGTGGGGAATCAGCCCAGAACTACCCAGGAGAATCTTGTCTGATGTCAAGGCAGCTGGAACCATAGTCGCCAAGAAAACAATTGGTAACACACTACGCTGTGAAGTACTGAAATCCTGCAGCATCCACAAGGTCCCCCGCTCAAGAAAGCACATGTACAGGCCCGTCTGAAGTTTGCTAATGAACATCTGAATGATTCAGAGGAGAACTGGGTGAAGGTGTTGTGGTCAGATAAGAACAAAATCAAGCTCTTTGGCATCAACTCAACTTGCTGTGTTGGGAGGAAGAGGAATGCTGCCTATGACCCCAACAACACTATCCCCACCGTCAAACATGGAGGTGGAAACATTAAGCTTTGGGGGTGTTTTTCTGCTAAGGGGACAGGACTACTTCACTGCATCAAAGGGATGATGGATGGGGCCATGTACCCTCAAATATTGGATGAGAACCTTCTTCCCTCAGCCAGGGCATTGAAAATGGGTCATGGATGGGTATCCCAGCATGACAATGACTCAAAACACAAGGCAACAAAGGAGTGGCTCAAGAAGAAACACATGAAGGTCCTGGAATAGTATAGCCAGTTTCTATTGGATTAAGGTCTGGAGACTATGTGGAGGGAGGTGAAGGTTTGAAATGTCAGCCTTGAAACTTTAATGACTTGGAGAGGATCTGCATAGAGTGGGACAATATGCCTCCTGAGATGTGTGCAAACCTAGGGGCCAACTACGAGAGACGTCTGACCTCTGTGATTGCCAACAAGGGTTTTGCCACCAAGTACTAAGCCGCGTTTTGCGAAGGGGTCAAATACTCATTTAATTCATTAAAATGCATATTCATTTATAACTTTTTTTGAAATGCATTTTTCTGGATATTTTTGTTGTTTTTCTGTCTCTCACTGTTGAAATAAACCTACTATTAAAATTATAGACTGATCATTTCTTTGTCAGTGGGCAAACGTACAAAATCAGCAGGGGATCAAATACTTTTTTCCCTCACTGTATCTATTCATATCCAATATATCTCTTCCAAATAAGTGTAGCATATGTACAAAAAGGCTATACATTTATTTATTTAAACACCTTTCAATATTCAGAATTTTTATTATTATTTATTTATTTTATTGCTAGGCAGTTAAAATGGTCAACGTTGCAAATTGTATTTCCTGATAGCTCTGTGCAACCACACCTCAGGATATGTCTCTGCACCTTAAAGTCATAGGAATCCTTCCTCCTCTTTATTATTTTTTTTTTTTTTTTGATCATACAGGACATAGACTTTTTAAATCATTACAATTAAAGCGGAGTTCCACCTAAAAGTGGAACTTCCGCTTGTTCGTCTCCTCCCCCCTCCGGTGCCACATTTGGCACTGGAGGGGGTAGGAGCCACTTCTGGGAGATGGGGCCGCAGTGCTGTCTCTTGGAAGTTCGCCCCCCCTTCTTCCTCCGCTGCTGGGCCAATTGAAAAGCGCAGCTTCACTGCCGGTTCCCTTACCGGCAATGACAGCGGCTGCACCCAATTGATCTGAAGACCAGCTGCGGTGCCAACTTCATGGGCTCCCTGGGCAGGTAAGTGTCGATATATTAAAAGTCAGCAGCTGCAGTATTTGTACCTGCTGACTTTTAATATTCCTAGGTGTGGGCGGACCTCCGCTTTAAGTAATATGCAACTTCAGGTGCTTGAACTCAGCCCAAAAGGAAGGCTGCATCCCCATATATAACCCCTCCCATTCGCAGCTAGCCTCAGTGTTCTCCTACCCCCCCCCCCCCTTTTTGTTTTTTGGCATCTTATGCAGAGTGGTCAAATTAAATTACAGTGCCTTCCTCTTAAATCTGTGTTTAATACATTAATGTATTTAAAAATCTAAGTAATATATACCATGGCAACTAGAAATTGCATCTTGGCTCCTAGGCTTTTGTCATCCTATTTACTGTCCTGGGTCCCACTAGGTCTGCGCCACAGGCAGGCTGTACACAGGGCTATCTTAACACACTGGCCAACCTGGGCACTGCAGTTCTGCTCCCACCGCACTCTCCAGCGCTCCTCCTGCACTTTGCAGGGGTTTTGCTGCTTGTGTGGGTGGTATGTATACTGCTCTGATCACATTGAATGAACAGGAGAGGACAGTTGGGGGGATTGGAGCACTAAGAGCTTCCCTTCTCCCTCATCCGTTTCCTTTACACAGTTACGATGTGCACAGTGTAGAGAAGGCGACTGCAACTGAGCCGGCGTTCTGACTATGGATTTTCACAGGTCAGAGCTAAAAACACTAGCCAGCTATACAATGTGGCTGTGCACATAAGGCTATGGTATGTGTAAGGGAATGGGATTTCAGCTCCAATGTGTGCTGTGTGGGAAGCAGGAGATCTTAGTGCATGTGTTCAGGCTGTGTACAGTGCATGGATGGTAGAAAGAGCTCTGCCTACTGCAATGTCAGCAGTGACCCCTGTACTCTGTCCTGTCGTCTAGGGTACAGAAGGGTGGGCTCCAGGTCTATTTCATGCTTTGTTTTGGCGTGAGATTAAAAAAAAGTCTGTAACGACGACGTAAAAAAAAACAAAAAACTGCCTCCTAGATTCAAAACAAATTTGTCAAGCCCTGTGGTACACTATCAACTCAGTATGTGTTCTCTGAAAGTATGCCAATTACTGATCCTGCACAGTAGAGGGCACAGGCTTATTTAAAGTGGAAATAAACCGTCCAGTCCTTTACAACTAAGGAAGCTGCCATCTTAGCCTCTGTTTTATGTGCGGTTGCCATGAGAATGCACATGTGATTAGTTATGCTAAACCAGCCATTTAAGGGCTTGACAGTTTGGTTGAGAGCACAGACAACTGTGACTGATGGCATACCGTGCTTGTGAACACAGCACCTAAATTGCCACATGAGAATGATTGAGTGGTTGTAAATTTGCATCGTTGACTTAACTATAATAAGGCTTACTTATATTTACTATATATGCAGCTGATGACGTCATCAGTGTATGCGCTTTGAAGGAAAGGCCATCCGCGCCGTTCCTTCAGAGTCCTGTCCCGTAAATGGTGGCTCCCCCACGCATGCACGGGAGTGATGTGAGCACAGTTCTGGCCAGTCACACAGCCAGAGTCTGCGGACCCTGAAGGAAGATGGCTGAAGATGGAAGCGGCCTCCAGCCTTGACAGCGCATCGCTGGAATGTTTCCTTTTTAGGTAAGTTTCGCATAAGGTGCTAGTATGTGAGTCATACTAGCACATTATGCCTTTTACCGTGCAGGTCAGGAAGAGAAAAAAGGCACTCAGCAGTTTACAACCACTTTAAAGAGGAAGTGAACTCCCCTTGTTTGTACCTATAGGTAAGTCTATAATAAGGCTTACCTGTAGGTACTGTAAATATCTTCTAAACTTGCACCATTTAGGAGATATTTACTGTGTACGCCAGCTATTACGTCATCGGCACATGCGCTCTGAAGGAATGGCCACCCGTGCCGTTTCTTCAGGACCCGCAAACCCGGAAGAAGTACTGGGGAAGATGTCGGTCTTGTCAGTGGTGTGCGGGCGCCGCTGCAGGGCTTTGTTCTAAGGTGACTATTTCATATTATGCCTTTGTCTTACAGGTGTTTTTGTTTTCTTTTATGGGGGTTTACAACCTCTTTAAGTGAATTAAAAGAAAACTTTGGCGGTGGGTGGAATTCAGTAATCGTGTGTGTGTGTGTGTGTGTGTGTGTGTGTATCAATATGTACACAAAAGCATACATATTCCCTAAGGAACTCCCTGAATAAGTTTGAGGTTATAAGGTCTAGATGGCTTCAATCTATGACTTAGGTATCATGTCAACCAATGGGTACTGTGTACTTTGTAATACTGGATATTGTTATTCTTTTTTTGCGTGTCATATATACCCCGAGTAAGCGGGGTTTGGTGGGATGGTGGGGTTTGTTGAAGGGGGGTGGTCTGGGATTTTCTTTCTTTTTCGGGTTTTGGTTTGGTGTGATTTTTATTTTTGTGGTTTTGTCTGTATCGTGTCAATGTTGTTTTCATATAAAATAATAAAAAGGTTTTGATTAAAAATAAATAAATATATACACTGAGCAAAATTATAAATGCAACACTTTTGTGTTTGCCCCTATTTATCATGAGCTGAACTCAAACATCTACAACTTTTTCTATGTACACAGAAGGCCTATTTCTCTCAAATATTGTTCACAAATCTGTCTAAATCTGTGTTAGTGAGCACTTCTCCTTTGCCAAGATAATCCATCCCCCTCACAGATGTGGCATATTAATATGCTGATTAGACAGCATGATTATTGCACAGGTGTGCCTTAGGCTGGTCACAATAAAAAACAGTCAGTATCTGGTGTGGCCAACATTTGCCTCACGCAAAGCAGCACATCTGCTTCGCATAGAGTTGATCAGGTTGTTGATTGTGGCCTGTGGAATGTTGGTCCATTCCTCTTCAATGGCTGTGCAAAGTTGCTGGATATTGGCAGGAACTGGAACACGCTGTCGTATACACCGATCCAGAGCATCCCAAACATGCTCAATGGGTCACATGTCCGGTGAGTATGCTGACCATGCAAGAACTGGGATGTTTTCAGCTTCCAGGAATTGTGTACAGATCCTTGTAACATGGGGCCGTGCATTATCATGCTGCAACATGAGGTGATGGTCGTGGATGAATGGCACAACAATGGGCTTCAGGATCTTGTCACGGTATCTCCGTGCATTCAAAATGCCATCAATAAAATGCACCTGTGTTCGTTGTCCGCAGCATATGTCTGCCCATACCATAACCCCACTGCCACCATGGGCCACTCAATCCACAACATTGACATCAGCAAACCGCTCACCCACACGACGCCATGCACGCTGTCTGCCATCTGACCTGTATAGTGAAAACCGGGATTCATCCGTGACGAGAACACCTCTCCAAAGTGCCAGACGTCATCGAATGTGAGCATTTGCCTGCTCAACTCAGTTATGACGACGAACTAGAATCAGGTCGGGACCCCGATGAGGACAATGAGCATGCAGGTGAACTTCCCTGAGACGGTTTCTGACAGTTTGTGCAGAAATTCTTTAGTTATGCAAACCGATTGTTGGAGCAGCTGTCCAGGTGGCTGGTGTCAGACGATCTTGGAAGTGAAGATGCTGGATGTGGAGGTCCTGGGCTGGTGTGGTTACATGTGGTCTGCAGTTGTGAGGCCTGCTGAATTTGCTGCCAAATTCTCTGAAACGCCTTTGGAGAGGGCTTAGTAGAGAAATGAACACTTAATTCAAGGGCAAAAGCTCTGGTGGATATTCCTGCAGTCAGCATGCCAATTGCACGCTCCCTCAAAACTTGGGACATCTGTGGCATTGTGCTGTGTGATAAAACTGCACATTTTAGAGTGGCCTTTTATTGTGGCCAGCCTAAGGCACACCTGTGCAATAATCATGCTGTCTAATCAGCATCTTGATATGCCACACCTGTGAAGTGGATGGATTATCTCGGCAAAGGAGAAGTGCTCACTAACACAGATTTAGACAGATTTGTGAACAATATTTGAGAGAAATAGGCCTTTTGTGTACATAGAAAAAGTCGTAGATTTTTTAATTCAGCTCATGATAAATAGGGGCAAACACAAAAGTGTTGCGTTTATAATTTTGCTCAGTATATATATATATATCTGCATTGAGGTACATACCCCAATTAACTTAACTGGAATTAACCATTCACTAAGGAATTTGAAAAGCTGGAGAATACATGTTGTCCTGTTGCTGTACCCAACAACCATAAAACACACATCCCCGAGGGACTGAGACAAAACTATTCATAATATTTCTCTAATACTTATGTAGATAGTATATAACTCTTTCATAAGAAAAGTCACATGAACAGATAAAGAAAAAATCTTAAAATGGAAAGGCATGAGAATTGGGATTATTGATGACAAATATGGATAAATTGTGTATAAACACAATTATACCCCATGCAGTGCCTTTACCCTTAAAGCAGTTTTAAACCAAAAAGACAAACATTTATTATATTGCAACTTATCAATTCTTAGATGTGATGGCTGCATGAGTTTTCTTTTTAAGGATTTCTTTCTTTTATTTTCACCCGGGTCCTAGCTAGTAAACCTGTTGCTTTTCAAAAGAACAAGCTCTCTTGTAGATGTAGCAGTTAGAGGGATGAGACAAACCATTTAACCCCCACGGGGTGCGTACAATGATCAATAATTATTATTTTTTTTTATTTATGTAAAACCTTTATCCCAAAAGGAAAAAAAAAACGTTGCTGTAACTGCTTATAAAGTGTTAGCCAGAGTTTGTTTACAATTTGTAAGTGTATCTAAAGCCGCTAGTCGGCTAGTGCATCTAACACTCCCCTCCCCCCAGTTTAACAATGCTGCTATCCAAAGGTGCCCTGTGCTCCTTCATCCAGAGTCGGGGCACTCTGACACATGAAATGTGTTACTGACAAGAAAGACCCCAAAATAAAATAAATGCAGCCACCACCTCTAATGGTTGGTTAGGAGCAATATATTAGATTTTGGTATTGAGTTTAATACCGCTTTATACATTGATCAATTTTGATCTCAATTCTGGTGCAACAAAGGTCCTACGACTACACCAGCAATCTAATTTTGTCTCTTGCGATATGTAAGATTCTCTATTCTGCTCTCTTGATAGACTTAACCACTTCAGCCCCATAAGGATTTGCCCTCTTCCTGACCAGGCCATTTTTTGCGATACGGAACTGCTTCGCTTTAACTGACAATTGTGCGATCGTGCGACACTGTACCCAAACAAAATATATGTCCTTTTTTCCACACAAATAGAGCTTTTGGTGGTATTTGATCACCTCTGCGGTTTTTATTTTTTGCGCTATAAACAAAAAAAAAAGTGACAGCTTTGAAAAAAAATATTTAGTATTTTTTGCTATAATAAATATCCAAGAAAAAATATAAAAAAACAGATTTCTTCATCAGTTGAGGGCGATATATATTCTTCTACATATTTTTGGTAAAAAAATCACAATAAGCATATATTGATTGGTTTGCGAAAAAGTTATAGCGTCTACAAAATAGGGGATAGATTTATGGCATTTTTATTATTATTTTTTTTTTTTACTAGTAATGGCGGTGATCTGCGATTTTTTTCAGGACTGTGACATTGGGACAGATACATCGGACACTTTTTTTGGACCAGTGACATTTATACAGCGATCAGAGATAAAAATAGCCACTGATTACTGTATAAATGTCATTGGCAGGGAAGGGGTTAACACTAGGGGCGATCAAGGGGTTAACTGTGTTCCCTATGTGTGTTTCTAACTGTGGGGGGAATGTGGCTGACTAGAGTAGGAGAGAGATCGTTGTTCCTACTTAGTAGGAACACACGATCTGTCTCCTCTCCCCTGAGAAAACTGGGATTTGTGTCAGGCGGTCATCGCGCCCGCCAGGCACGTGCATCAGCACCAGGGACACGCTGCGGGCGCACGGGCGCTTCTGCCACAGCGTCTTAAAGAGCCGACGTACAGCTAGAGGAGCCAATCTGCCGCAGTATAACTGCGGCGGCTGGTCGGGAAGGGGTTAAAGTGGTTGTAAAGGCTGAAGGTTTTTACCTTCATGCATTCTTTGCATGAAGGTAAAAACCTTCAGTGTGCAGCTCCCCCCTCATACCTAAGCCCCATCACGATCCAGCGATATGCACGAGACCCAGGTCTCTCCCGCCTGATTGGGTGAGATGCAGGAGCCACTGGCTCCCACTGCTGTCAATCACAGCCAGTGAGGTGGGACTGAGCCACTTCTCTGTGTTTTAGTAACGCAGAGTGCCGGCTCGGGCACGAGCGCGCACAAGTCCCCCTACAGCAAGTGGCTTGCTATGGGAGCACTTGGCAAGAGGAAGGGGCCCAGAGCGCTGGCGGGGGACCTGAGAAGAGGAGGATCAGGGCTGCTCTGTGCAAAACCATTACACAGAGCAGGTAAGTATACCAGGTTTGTTATTTTTTTTAGTAACATTTTTTCTTTACAATTACTTTAATACACACTTCACCATGGGAGTGATGGTTTTAAGTTATGAAATAGGTCATATATCTATGTCAAACACCTCCACACAGATTTTGTAGTTACCCATGAAGCAATGCACAGATCAGGAATAATCAAATTGTCTATGTACCTGTAGATCAGCTCCACCTAACCACCACTGTTTGAATGTTCAACGTTCCCTTCTGCATAAATAAAATCCAATGTCCAGTTATCTTTCTATGCACCCATCAATCAATCCATTTTTATGCAATCTGTATAACTCTCACAGTAACGGCAAATTGCATAACACCAGTATACACTCATGTAGATACCAAACTGAAGGAAGATATAATCATGAGTGACATTGTACAAATACAGGCTTATAAAAAGGTCACTTTAGTGCCAGTAACGCTCTGAGATATTAAAGTCTGTCATCCTCTATAGCACATTATATGCCTCTTCTAGGACTGATCTTGAATGTAGTAATGTAAAATACTCATCCCCCCATCAGGTATTCATTTATATGTCCATCAATTGCTGGGAAATTAGTCCACTGATTTCCTGCTGTTATGTACCATAAAGTGTGGGTAAATCACAGCAGGGCTACAGTATTTGTGTCTTAAGTAGAACTATGGGCAAAACTTTTTTTTTTCATTTTTGGATAGACCAAAGGATGGTAATAACACCTGTCATTTTTATCTGCCATCTGTGTCCCATTGCGGAGATTTTCCTTCACTGCACCTGTTCCATAGCCAAACAGAAATTGAGAGGAAATCCCTGTAAATTAAGGGAATTCCTTGGGTACCCCCAGGTCACCAGAACTAGTGCCCCCATTGGAAGATTCCCCCTCTATTACTTTTCTGGGGACAGCCCAAATCTTTTTTTCTTTTACTTTCACTTTCAATGGTAAACAGGGCAAATAGAGAGGGTGAATCTCCTTAATGGAGGCACAGACAGCAATAAAAATGGACAGGGGGTCTAATTCCTCCTCCAAAACAAACAAAAAAAAGTTTTGCCTTTAGTTATACTTTAACTTGTCCACACTACAGCCATTGTTACCGGCAGGACATTTTATCCCTTATTTATCATAAGACTTCCACAGCCTTTAGCTGCTCTGAGGGTTGCAGTACATCTTTCCAGCTCCTTGCTATCCTTTCCTCTGATAGTTCCCATTCCTTCTTTTGGTCATTCAGCTGGACCATCACCCACACCAGTCTCTTCTTTCCACTCTATAAAGGAATTTTCTGGCCTTGTTGAGGCCCTGGACAGCAGGGGCCACGTTGTATTTCTTCAACCTCCCTTCCTACATCAGTCTTCGACTTTGTTCTTGAGCCAGACACAGTAGAGGATGTGTCAACTGATGAGGACTGCTCCCCTTCTGAGGCAACAGATCATGATGACATGCCCGATACAGACATTTCCCCTAAGCAGTAGGAAACTATTGCTATGTTTTTTGAAGCTGTACGCTCTGGTTAAATGGTGGTGTAGTTTGAATCTGGTCAACCTAAGTTTTCTAGTATGGGGTTTTTAAATTTCCCTACACCAGCTAGGACCTTCCCATTCATTGAGCGGGTTGGGTATGTCCTGTACAGGGCCTCTGATAAGGCAGTACAGCCAGCCCTCCTGTACTGGGCCCGGGCCTCATCAGTTCAAAAGGGGTCCAACTGTATGGCCTTATTGCTGACACGGATCCTCTTGTGGCTCCCCCTGCAGCACTTAACTCTTTCCCTAGAGCTGCACTGTGTCAGGGCTGGGCTCAGCCCTTCCTTCTCTGAGCTGGCCGCTCAGCTGTCGGCTAATTGCCAGCTCCTTTCTCTCCACAGTGACTCAGCTGTTGTTGATCTGCTCATCAGTCCTGCCTACCTAAAGTTGTCCAGCTCACTTCATCTCTGCCTTCGCCTTTGGTCACATCTCAGAGACTTTTCTCCTGCGTTCCTGTTGAAGACTTGCTTGGCTGACGTCCCTTCTGGCTCCTGATCCTGCTTGCTGTACTACTATGTTGATCTCAGGGGCGGATCCAGGGGGGGGGCAACAGGGCAATTGCCCCCTCCGAGAAATGCAGGTGAGTGTCACTGTGAGAGAGCCGCCGGGCGGCTCTGTGAGTAAAAGAGCCGCCGGGCGGCTCCGTGAGAGAGAGAGCCGCTGGGCGGCTCCGTGAGTAAAAGAGCCGCCGGGCGGCTCCGTGAGTAAAAGAGCCGCCGGGCGGCTCCGTGAGAGAGAGAGCCGCTGGGCGGCTCCGTGAGTAAAAGAGCCGCTGGGCGGCTCCGTGAGTAAAAGAGCCGCCGGGCGGCTCCGTGAGAGGGAGAGCCGCTGGGCGGCTCTGTGAGTAAAAGAGCCGCTGGGCGGCTCTGTGAGTAAAAGCCGCCGGGCGGCTCCATAGGTGACAGAGCACCGCTGACATGTGTGGCCAATCAGGGAGCAGGCGGGCGGGGGAGCAGAGAGATGACATCATCTCTCACCGCCCGCCCTGCATCCCTGCAGTTCCCCCCCACCATGCAGGCAGCTGCGGCAGCAGAGAGATTACATCATCTCTCTGCTGCCTGTCTCTGGGACACAAGAGACCACCTTAGCAGGTGGCAAGTGACAAGTGACAATCTGCATCTGGTGACAGGCGACATGGCAAGTGACAATCTGCAACATGTGGCAGGCGACGTGGCAAGTGACATGCAAGTGACAATCCGCAACGTGGCAGGCGACGTGGCAAGTGACAATCTGCATCTGGTGACAGGCGACGTGGCAAGTGACAATCCGCAACATGTGGCAGGCGACGTGGCAAGTGACAATCTGCATCTGGTGACAGGCGACATGGCAAGTGACAATCCGCAACATGTGGCAGGCGAGGTGGCAAGTGACAATCTGCATCTGGTGACAGGCGACGTGACAAGTGACAATCCGCAATATGTGGCAGGCGACGTGGCAAGTGACAATCTGCATCTGGTGACAGGCGACGTGGCAAGTGACAATCCGCAACATGTGGCAGGCGACGTGGCAAGTGACAATCTGCATCTGGTGACAGGCGACGTGGCAAGTGACAATCCGCAACATGTGGCAGGCGACGTGGCAAGAGACAATCTGCATCTGGTGACAGGCAACGTGGCAAGTGACAATCCGCAACATGTGGCAGGCGACGTGGCTAGTGACAATCTGCATCTGGTGACAGGTGACGTGGCAAGTGACAATCCGCAACATGTGTCAGGCGACGTGGCAAGTGACAATCTGCATCTGGTGACAGGTGACGTGGCAAGTGACAATCCGCAACATGTGGCAGGCGACGTGGCAAGTGACATGGCAAGTGACAATCCGCAACGTGGCAAGTGACAATCTGCATCTGGTGACAGGCGACGTGGCAAGTGACAATCCGCAACATGTGGCAGGCGACGTGGCAAGTGACAATATGCATCTGGTGACAGGTGACGTGGCAAGTGACACACTCGGGGCTCCCACTGATTCTGCATTATGGTGAGTTAAACTATTTAATTTTTTATAACAATGTAATAATAGTAATAATGCGCTTCAATCATCCTGACACCATAACAACCATGGTGCCGTGATGATTGAAGCGCCAACACCAGCCATTTCCCCGATAGATGTACCCCAAAAAAATATATTTTCTGGCAGTGCCCCTCCCGAGACTAGACTCTGGATCCGCCCCTGGTTGATCTCTGGCTCTCTGACATTGGCATTGGCTGACTACCCGATCTGGTTACTGAACTCTGGCTATGTATTGACTATGCTTACTCTGTTTACCTTTTTATTATTATTAGACAAGTGCAATTAACTGTACTTCTGTCTCCGTCTGATTCATGGTTTCTGCAAGGGGATCTGTTATAGTATCTGCACCCCCACCTCCCTTCCACTGCTCTAATCAACCCCCCACCCACCTGTGTACCTTTTCTGAAGACACACGGGGGGGGGGGGGTCATTTCAGGATGGAGAGCAGGGGTCGGTAAATATGATATATTTACTGGCCCCTACCTTTACTGAAAGAATACAATGAGCGATCCTGTGTTCATTCATCACCGAGGCATAGAAAACAGTCTTTACTATGCTTCAGTTTGTGAATGAGCAGAAAGCCTCTGAGCGCTTCCTATTCATTCATCTGTGCAACTGAGGTTTTAGAGAAAGGGGATCTATGTCCTCAATCGCTTTCTCTCTCTCAAAAGTGAGACATCAGGGCAGTTAAAAAATGTAAAAAAAAATTCTAAAAAAGAAAAAAAAAATATGTTCACATATGCTTGCTGTCTAAAGAGCGATCCAAATGCTGACCGCATTTGACAGGTGGGGAGGTGGCATATTGACTCCCCACCACTTTAGTTCCCGCATTAACACGTTTTGGGGCCCTGTCAGGTAGGATGTATAGATCCCCACAATTTCTAACAGCAGCCCTGATCCTGTACAGAGAATGGCCTTACCCAGAGATTATTCTTTTAATTTTCTCTTACACATTATGCCCAATATCTTATTGAGAAAAGTTACCTTAAAAAAAAAAAAAAGGTGAATTTAGTCTTAAGTACAGCTTCCCTGTGTACCAATATACCATGAATGTAACTCTGTGGCAGAAAAGAAAAAGCTGTCCCTGTGTTCTGGAGCAGGCATTACTTCAGCCTCTGCTTTCTTCTAGAGAAAACTCCTCCAAGCTCTACAGCAGCTGATGTAATTGAACTACACCCTGCTCCCATAATCTTTGGCCAACTCACCTATGTAGTTCAATGCTTTTCCAATGCAATCATTGTCAGTGGACACCATTCTCCCTCACTACATGGCCGCGTCCTCCTCTGCTGATGAATCATTTTGTTTCTCTCCTCCCTGCATAGATTATTCATTTTGTAGAATGTAAACACTGGAGCAGAAGTTGCTGAGTGATAACACAACAGTCTATGTGGAGCAGAGCTGTAGTACTGACAACTGGAGAAGTGTGTCTCTGGAAGTTTGTAAAGCTCTCCATACACAATACAATCTGATTGTATAATCTCCTTTAGATCTACCATCAACTATTTAGTGCAAGGACATGTTTGATTGGATACAGAATTATTTAAAAGATAGGCGTGTGCTCCTATTACACAGTTTTGGCAAATCTAAAGGAAATTGTACAATACCTGCACAATCAACCAGTGTTGATGGGGGAATCCCTCCCGCAGACCTATTGTGTTCTCCCAGCAGGAGGCATGGGAAGCCATCCCTGCCAGGAGAACACAGTGATTATTGCTATAGCCACTGGCAATAGTTGCATGTAAAGATTTGACATGCTGGCTGTACCCAAGTTGATTGATGAATTGACTTGGGTACAATCAGCTTGCCCATAGATGGTTCAACTCTCGGCCACTCCCTGCTGAACCGGTTAAGATTCTAATCATCTTTGGCTGGCTTAAGAAGGGAAAATAACTCTTGTAGGAAGACATGGCCTTACAAACTAGCCAAGGCCTCATCAAAGTGATAAGGCATCCGCATTTCCTAAAGTGGGGAATGTGTGTCGGCCTTCTGGTCCCAGAAAATCTCATGTCTGAGTCCAGAGTGTTGTTTCCAGGCACTACAAACTGGAGTTTCGCAGTCTACCTCCTTTCCACCTCATGCTCTCCAACCTGTCTCCTTCCTTTTCATAGGCAGATCTACATGCAGCTGTCCAACAGATTTTTGATCTAGGAATCCATGTACCAAAAGGAGAATGCTTTCAAAGCTTCTACTAAAAACTATTTGCGTTCCCAGACCAAATAGAGGAGTTCAGCCCATTCTGGATCTGAAGACTCAACTTGTTCCCACAGGTTCAAAGTTTTGTATGGAAAATGCTAGGTTAATTATTGCCTCCCTGTCCTTAATAGCTAACATCTAACTGAAGGTACAGGTTTTGAGTAGATCCTCAACTCCCAGAAGTCATCCCTGGACTGAATTTCACAGACTGGTGCACCTGGGTCTGAAGATGGACGTGACCTTGTTCAGAACCTCTCTGTCGCAGTGCAAACTTCTGTCTCTTTGTGCTCATGCTAGGGCTCAAAGGAAGCCCTTGCATGAGGGTCTTGGGTCTCATGGTGGCCTCCTTTTGAGGCAGTGTCATATGCCCAGCTTCCCTCCAGACCATTGCAACTACTTTTTGGCCACGTGGGACAGAATCGGTCTTTGGACTACTTTAGGCTTCTGAACCCCAGGGCCTCTCTCTGATGTAAATGATTTTCAACTCGCTGGAGTTAAAGTGGCCTTTTCTTTCACAGTTGTGGAATGTTCTCCCCACGGATGCCAGCCTGTGGAGCTGAGAAGTCCTGAACACCCTACTGAGGCACGAGAGACTTAATCGTTGGAGGAAGTTTGACTTCCACTCAACATTCTGGAACTTAGGGCGCCCTTGTCCTTTCAATTCTGGACTCCTCTATTGAGAGGACACCCTACAAGAATCCAGATGGACAATGCCACAGCTGTGGCGTAGATCAATCATCAATGAGACAGCAAAAGCCGTGGCGCTCTAAGGAAAGAGAACTTATCCTGTGATTCAACAATTGGACAGCTGCATCAAATTACCAAACGCGAGCGTTTCTGCTGCCAAGAAAAAGCAGCGTTAAAAAAAAGCTGTTAGCCTGTGTTTTTGAATAGTGTTTATGGGCGTTTTTTGGCTTTTTTTCAGTAAAAACACTCCCTATAATGTAAAAACGCCAAACGCGGCTAACGGCTTGTTACAGCGTTTAGCAGCATTTGTGTGACGCTTCTCGTCTTCTGACAGTTCTTAAATGATGGAGGGCGGGGCCACCCAGTGACCCTGCCCCCCTCTGACGCATGGGGACTTGACAGGGACTTCCCTGTGGCATTCCCCGTGACGTCAGAGGGGGCGGGGTCACCCGTTACGTAATGGGTGATCCCATCCCCCTCTGACGTTACGCGGAATGCCACAGGGAAGTCCCCGTCAAGTCCCCGCGCTTCAGAGGGGGGCGGGGTCACCTGGTGACCCCGCCCTCCGTTATTTAAGAACCGTCAGAAGACGAGAAGCGTCACACAGCGGGGGCCCCCCATGATGGATGCGGAGAGGCCCGAGAGGAAGAAGGGAAGAAGACACCACGGAGGAAGATGCTGGATGAGAACACCGGAGGAAGAACCAGAAGAACAAGAAGATGGAGGAAGAAACCGAAGGAAGATAGAAGAAAGAAGATGGAAAAAAGAAGACTTTAAATAAAGGAATTGTCAAAAACTGTCTCTTGTCATTTTTAACATTTTTGAGTTTTTTTGTGAAATGGTAGGGGTACTTTTGTACCCCCTTACCATTTCACACAGGGGGGGGCGGGATCTGGGGGTCCCCTTGTTAAAGGGGGCTTCCAGATTCCAATAAGCCACCCGCCCGCAGACCCCCACAACCACCGGGCAAGGGTTGTGGGGATGAGGCCCTTGTCCCCATCAACATGGGGACAAGGTGCTTTGGGGGCTACCCCAAAGCACCCTCCCAATGTTGAGGGCATGTGGCCTGGTATGGTTCAGGAGGGGGGGCGCTCTCTCATCCCCCCTCTTTTCCTGCGGCCTGCCAGGTTGCGTGCTCGGATAAGGGTCTGGTATGGATTTTTGGGGGGACCCCACGCCATTTTTTTTTAAATTTTGGCGCGGGGTTCCCCTTAAAATCCATACCAGACCTGAACGGTCTGGTATAGATTTTGAAGGGGACCCCCACGCCATTTAAAAAAAAAAATTTTGCCCGGGTTTCCCCTTAATATCCATGCCAGACCTGAAGGGCCTGGTATGGAATTTAGGGGGACCCCCCACGCCATTTTTAAAAAAAATTTAGTTCTGGGTTCCCCTGTGGGGAATTCCCATGTCGTTTTTATCAATGAACTTTTATGTGTATTGTCGGGCCGACAATTCATTAATAGCCGCGAGTAATTTTAACAACTTGACAACTGGGCACTTAAACCCCCCTCGTGACCAGACCAATTTTCAGCTTTCAGCGCTCTCACACTTTGAATGACAATTACTCAGTCATACAATACTGTACCCAAATTAATTAATTGATGACACGTGACACTGATGAGAGATGGCACTAATATGTGGCACTGATGACAAATGGCACTGATGACAGATGGCACTAATATGTGGCACTGATGACACGTGGCACTGATGACAGATGGCACTAATACGTGGCACTGATAGATGGCACTGATGACAGATGGCACTTATATGTGGCACTGGGGATAGATGGCAGTGGGGACAGATGGCAGGACAGATGGCAGGGACAGATAACAGTGCTGACACTTTTTTTTTTTTTTTTTCACTGACCGCTGCAGCGGTTCGCTCTCCCTCCTCACACGCTGTCTCTGTGTGAGGAGGGAGAGCCGGCGATGAGAGAGGATCTCATATGTTTACATATGAGATCCTCTCTCATTGGCACCACCGATCGCACTGTAAACGGCCGCTGTCATTGGCCGTTTACGGCGATCTGTGACTGGCTGTGTCCAAGGGACACGGCCAGCACAAAACTTCCCCGATGCACGCCCGCGGGAGCGCGCAACGCGGAAGTAAACAGGAGGATGTCCAGGGACGCCCTCCCGGCAATTGGAGTCCGCGCTGTAGCCGTCTTTCGGCTATAGCACGGACGCCTAGTGGTTAAATGACTTTTTTTTCTTTGAAATGTCATTTTGCTGTCAGACTGTTCTAAACACGGGAAACATGTGCCCCTTTACAGGCATACTATAGACACCCCCCAGGTACAAAATTTAAAGGAATATTACACTTTTATTGTTTCACTTTAAGCATTATTAAAATCACTGCTCCCGAAAAAACGGCCGTTTTTAAAACTTTTTTTGCATTGATCCATGTCCCCTGACCCAGGTCCCCAAACACTGTTTATGACAATACCATGTATATAAGCCTTTAAAATTAGCACTTTTGATTTCTCCCGTAGACTTTTAAAGGGTGTTCCGCGGCTTTCGAATTTGCCGCGAACACCCCAAATTGTTCGCTGTTCGGCGAACTGGTGAACAGCCGTTGTTCGAGTCGAACATGAGTTTGACTCAAATTTGAAGCTCATCCCTACCATTAAGTGACAAATCTTGGCCTTGGCCATTCTGTTTTAGAGGCCTTTGACCTCTCGCTCTCTAGTTAAAGTGTTACTAAACCCAGGACCCTGCATTCACTTTATCTGGTCTCCCACAGTACACAGAACATAGAAATGCAATTATTTTAGTAAATATAAACTGCTAAATACTTTTTCTCATTAGCAGTATATATTAACTTCTATAAGTGTCTAGCTGAGCACTAGTTAAAGCTTGTAGGAGTTTTCATTCTCCCTGCCTGACCTTGCTTGTAAGTTGGCCTTTTCTGTGGTTATCACCTCTGGGAAAAAGAGTCTTTTAGAAGCCTTATCTTGTAAGGAACCATTTCTTAGTATTGTACAAGCACAAGCTTGTCCTGTGGCCCAAGGCCTCCTTCCTCCCAACAGTGGTCTTTACCTTCCACTGCAATCAGGACATTGTCCTTCCTTATGTCTGGCTCCAAAACATTCTAGGGAAATGTCTCTCCAATGTGATGCACGCTGTCAGAATTTACCTCTCAGCTACTTCCACTGTTTGGAAACCAGATTCTGTATACTTCCTGAAGGTTCCCCAAGGTTCTTCCTGCTTCTCTCTCCACCATTGTTAGGCAGATCAGATCAGTTATCATTAGAGATTATAAAAGGATCCATTCCCTTTCTTTCTTGTTCCTCAGATTTGCAAGGCTGCCACTTGGACTTCTATCCCTGCATTTGAGTTCTACCAGGTGTACATTTTAGCCTCCTCTGATGCTAGTGCAGGCATAAGGTGCTTCAAGCTATTCACTGAATATGTTGAACCCCTCTTGACCGGTTTCCTACATGTGTCTACTGGTGGTGTTTGTAATGTTGAGTTGGACTACTTTTGGATGTACCAGTCATGATGATTTAAAAAAAGCCTGTGCTGTTTGATCAGGACAAAAAAAGGAATTTTGACTTGCCTGTAAATTTCATAGCTTGGAGTAGAGGACAAAGGCAACTTATTCATACACCCATGGGTTAAAGCTTACCTTCAGGTGATAAGACACTGGCAAGTCTTTGAGAACTGTTTTTGGGGAATGTCTTTATTGATTTTGCAGGTCAATTTGTACCCAAATGGGCATAATGAGACAGACAAGAATCAAGTTCTACATGTTACGTAAAGCTCCTGCTGCAGGTGTAAAAGTGTTACAACCTCAGTCCTCAAGTACCCCCAATAGGCCATGTTTTGGGAATTTCTCTTACATAAAATAGCTGTCCAAAATACCAAGTCATTGACTCTGATTTAAAGCACCTGTGCAAGATAAAGAAAAACCTGCAAACATAGCCTGTTGGGGGTACTTGAGGACTGAGGTTGAGAACCACTGGTCTCCAGCATGTATATCGGAATCCAACTCCGATAGACAGGAGGGAGCTGAAAAAGGAGCAAGACGTTTTGTAGCCCTGCAACTGCACTGAGATTTTAAAGCGATTATATGTCTAAAGGAATAGTAACATGGATGCAGAAAATTTTGCTGGTCAAGTAGGCTGCTTGGTGTGCTCCTGAAATAGAACTATAATCAGATGCAAAGACCGACGTTACTATTGGTTCCTGCTCTGGTGTAAGGGAAGGATTGTCATTCTGTGGCAGTGTTTTGCTGCGGCCCCCTTGCACTTGGTCTTTGCCATAGCTATGAGTGAGGGTATTCCTCTGTGGGGTATTAAAAGAGAAGGGTATGAAATATAGGGTAGGCATGTCTGGATGGAGTATGCAGCAACTCGGGTATAGACTGACCTGTAACAAAGTCCTTGTGATAAAAAAAAAAAGAGCAGGAGGAAGCGCCCAGGTACCTTATAAAGGCTCTACACAGAAGTCGTGGTAAAGTGTGTGTGACCAGTAGTATGATGTAACACCCGATCATTCGCCTGAGACTAAGTTCTAAGTAGTTGAGTTTTAGCGCCAAGTTTGAAAATTTTAATACATCCCAAACATAGCCCTGGTTTTTACAGTAATGGTCAGAGACACAAGGTGAAGTTGTCTTACTTGTCCACAACACTGAACTGTCCAGGCTTCACCCATTACTGTGGGCATACCCTGAAAGTGGTCTTCAGGGTCTGGATTCCATGAATGGACTACGGCCTTGCATTAAGTGCCAAGGTTAGCATCCATGCAGGATCCAGTGCCTGAAACAACATTACAGGACGTCCCCACTGCGTGACGTCATGGTCCTGCTCCCAAGGCTTTACTGAAGTTGCAGTGATCCAGATGAACTGCTTCTATTTCTGGTAAAGGCAGTGAAGGAGATGACTGAAGAATCCAAAGATAAAATAAACGTCTCCAGAAGGTAGAAGTAATATCTCACCCTAGGACATGAAGAAAAAAAAAAGTGAGGACTCACTGAGTGGGGTAGAGTTAGAAAGCATGTCCTCAAAGGTTTTGCCAGTGCCCAATCACCAGTGGGTACAAGGCTATAACACAGGTTCTACGATTATTTTTGACCATGTCCTGTCTGATTAAAATACAGAATGTAACACTGTTGTGTTTATTTTACATACAATTAGCAGCCTGCTGTCATTCTCTGTGTATCAGAATACAGACTGGGAAAGGGGGAGATAGTAATCAAAGCCAGTGGTTCTCAACCGCAATCCTCAAGTACCCCCAACAGGCCATGTTTTGGGAATTTCTTAGATAAAATAGCTGTCCAAAATACCAAGCCATTGGCTCTGATTTAAAGCACCCGTGCAAGATAAAGGAAGACCTGCAAACATGGCCTGTTGGGGGTACTTGAGGACTGAGGTTGAGAACCACTGCTCTAAGCAAATCAAAGTATATGTATCAACAGGAGGAGAGAGGGGTATGCTGCATAGGCGAGGTGGCACCAACTTATTTCTTAATTCAAACCAAGAATATAGTGTCACCTTCCTGTCTGGAAGAAATTGTGAATACAGAAGTGGCTAGACAAGAGTCATCCTTTGGCAAATCCATATTAGCATTACACCTGAATACACAGTTGTAAGCATATTAATGCATTACAACTGTGTATTCAGGTATTTGCCTGAAGTTCAAGTGACCGTAAAGCGTATATGTATTAATTTTTAAAATAACAATCTTGTTATACTTACCTGTTCTGTGCAATGGTTTTGTACAGAGCAGCCCCAATCCTTCTATTCTGGGGCTCCCCACTTATCCTCTTTTAGGTGTGGCACCACAGGAAGCCGCTTCCTATAGTGGCACACCTATGGGCTTGATCCTGATGCGTCGATTGACAGTGTGTGGCTCAGTCTCGCCCCCCGGCTCCCTCGCCACAGGATTTGATTGACAGCAGCAGGAGGAGGAGCCAATTGCTCCCACTGCTATCAATCTGCCCTGCAAGGAGAAAGAGAGCAGAGAGAACTGCAAATCATGGGCACAGTGCCGGATCGAGATCAAGCTTTGTGTAAGCATAAAGGGGGGCTGAGGGGAATCCTAATCACAGAAGTTTTTTACCTTAATGCAGATACTGCACCAAGTAAAAAAAAAAAACTCTCTTTACAACCACTTTTAAATTCCAAATCCAGCCTAAAAATGAATGGGCCAAGCCAGTGAAAAATGAAAAAGGTCACTGCAAAAATCATCCTATCTTCAGTATAGGGTCACTGTAAATGCCATTCAATTAATTTACTGTGGTTTGAATGATGCAGAGAATGGTGGCATCATTTGCAGGTGTATAAACATTGTATGTGTTCAGCCATTGTCTTCTATAGGCAGCTATATGCAGCAGCTGTGGGGTCCTTACCGGGGAAATATGCCAAAAGATGCTCTATGGCCAGATGTGGTTGTGTGCATGAACCTTAAAGCCTGCCTCCAGGTCAATATGGAAAATGACCAGTAAATCAAGTTCTGGTTTTGGAAAAGTATGTATTTATATTTCATTTTTAAAATCCAATTAGTGTAAATACTTGAATTTGATATCAGTTCCTATAAAATGAATCCTAAATGACAATTCATTCCCCCAGCATGTACACAACCAATTATCTGTACATGCGGAGTAAACATCTCCTAACTAGTCATAAATGAAAAGCCTAAAAAGCTAATGGCAGAGCTTGTGTAATGATTGATCAAAAACTGAACAATCTAAACCATATAAAATATAAAGTCTGTGTACACTTTTAAATGCTAACATGGATGATCCTGAAGACAAGTGTGAGTCCTTCAAAAGTCTATGGAGCATGATCATCAAGGATAGTTGTATTCATTCCACAATGTTTCACATCAGACGTGCTCGAAAAGAAGGGGGGTGTGCAAGGAAACCCCCTCTTGTAAAAACTCTTGCCGGATCCAACCTTGATCTTTAGCGTTAGTCCCTCTGATGTCATGAGTGACGAAACGCGTCAGAGTGGAGCCACACGACATACGTACACACACCAGATCATTCAGGGAAAGCCAGAAGGTTCATATTGAAAGCAGCAGGAGACGCTGTTAGCCTGCAATTGCCTGATGTGATTTGTGAACACCGCTTGCTTATTTTCTATTTTTGTAAGTGTACACCCCGAAGGGGGTATCCCCTTCCTTCTTTTTTATTAATAAACTTTGGAATACAGGATTACGCTATGTTTTGCTCCTCTCTTTTGTTTTGAAACACTGAACCATCTGTAAGCTGTTTCGATCGAATATCGAGGGAGAACATTGGCGGTGATTCCTATGGTTTATGACTAACACGCTAAAGATCAAGGTTGGATCCGGTAAGAGTTTTTACAAGAGGGGGTTTCCTTGCACCCCCCCCCCCTCTTTTGGAGCATGTGTGATGTGAAACATTGTAGAATGAATACAACTATCCTTGATAATCACGCTCCATAGACTTTTGAAGGACTCACACTTGTCTTCAGGATCATCCATGTTAGCATTTAAAAGTGTACACGGACTTTATATTATATATGGTTTAGATTGATCAGTTTTTGATCAATCATTACACAAGCGCTGCCATTAGCTTTTTAGGCTTTTCATTTATGATTTAGCAGTGTTTTTTCTAGTTTTAGAGGCACTATTTGAGGCGGCTGCTGTTGCCATTAATTTTTGGCTGTTATTTACTCTGCTTACTATATTCACTTCCCCTGAGCACTCGTTTTTAGATGTGACATTGGGCCTTGTCAGATTCAGCTTTGTTATCTCCTAACTAATGGTCACAGTTTCAGAGCAATTAAACATGTATTTTTATTTCTATACAATTGCTCAGGGGTTAGGCATGTATTGGCCACTGTTGAGCTGTCATTTGCGTGAGGGAGAATGGACAGGGCTTGGCCCAGGTTCATTAAGCCATTGGTAACAGAGCGAAAACAATCAAACAGGTCCTGTAGTAAGATTTTTACTTTGAAAAAGGCTGGTGGAATCCTTTGTCATCTGTCTAAAACAGCATTGCTCCCTGAATATTAACAGACAACTCCAGCCAAAACTTTTCTTGGACAGAAAGGTTAGAACCTCAACTTAGAAGCAATTAGTCCCATTTAACTGGACTTGTTCTGTAATGCTGACAGTGAACCTCTTCAAGCCTCCAGAACAGGGAGTCTCCAAACTACGGCCCTCCAGTTGTTCAGGAACTACAATTCACATCATGCCTAGTGATGTCTGTTAATGTCAGAGGTTTACAATGCCTCATGGGACATGAAGTTCCGCAACAGCTCTCGAGGGCCATAGTTTGGAGATCCTTGCTCTAGAACAAGTCCACTTAAGTGTGACTAAGGCTGGCCATACATTATACAAATTTCATATTCAATTTTCCTTTAGTTACAAAAACCATATAATATGAGGTCAAACCTAAACACTTTCAATTAGTATGCATTCAGGTAGGCCCTTGTACTACATAGTTGAAGGTAAATCTAAAGAAAATTGAATAAGAAAAGTGTATCGTGTATGGCCAGCCTAACTGCTACTAATTTTACCCACTGAACAAACCAACCTTCACAGACGTGTTACAAACAGTTGTTTTTTATTTTTATTTCTGTACCCATCAGAGATTTTTCTACTGACTTCATATATTAGTTACCGAGACAAGAAGTGCCCAAAACCTCTCCAATGGGGGCACAAAGGGAGATAAAAATTTAGTATAATAGGTGAGAACCCCATTCATGATTTTATCTGTGTTCCCACTGGGGAGGTCTCACAATCTCAAATTCAGTGTGGTCAGCTGGACAGGAAATGTGGTGAAATATCCCCAAGGTCAGATAGGAAAAAAAAAAAAAAAAGTAACATTTGCTCACTCAACTAATTACAAAATATGCATTGCTGGAGCAAAGATCATGCTGTACTATGCCATTGTGTAACAAAAACGCTGTTTACAATATGGTTTTGAAGGGTGAATCATGTTGGGAAGAACACTCGTGAAGCTGAAATATTCTTAGGAAATCCACATTTGAATGTCACATTACCCTTATAAACCTGCATTTTATTTGCGTTTTACATGTTTATATATTGATTCATATGTATTCTTTTTTTTTTTTTTAACATTGCTATTGCACAGCAGGATGCACCTATTTTTTTTAATTATCGTTTGTGAGCAGTGCTGTTTTTTTTTCATAATACTATTTTAAAGTTCCCTGTTCATTTCATTTAAAATAGCAGCTTTTCTTAAGTAACATGGGTTTGATAAATTTGACATACATATACACATACATTTTTTTCTGGTATTCACCAAAACATATTCAAGCTATAGTTATATAATGGGTATGCTGAAAGTGCACCCTCTCAGGTTTTATTTGAGGGTATGTACATCCAAATGAGAGGAAGGGGTTAGGAATTACAGCTCTTAAAAATAGCCATCCCCTCCTTTTTCAAGGGACCAAAAGCAATTGGACAATTGAATCAAAAGATGCTTTATGGCCAGGTGTGGGCTACTCCTTTGTTATTTCTTCATCAATTAACCACTTAAGGACCGCCGCACATCGATATACATCCTAAGTTTGAAGAGGAATATCACCGGCGGTCCGCTTTCCAATAAGAGTGGTCTCTGCAGCAGATTCACCACGAGATCACTTTTATCGGTGGCGGGAGAGGAGGCCCCCCCACTTACCGGAGCCAGCGGCAGAGGCGATCGGATGTTATCCCTTGCTGGGTATGGAGAGGAGTGAGGGGAAGATGGCCCCCACCCATCTCCATAACATTGCAGGGCGGAAGCAACGTCAAAACGTCACTTCCGTCCATAGCTCTTAAAGGGCCATTTTATAAAAATGTTTTTTTTTTTTAAATAACAAAATTTATTGCATTTTAGTGTAAATATGAGATCCAAGGTCTTTTTGATCCCAGATCTCACATTTAAGTGGTCCTGTCATGTTTTTTTTTCTATTACAAGGGATGTTTACATTCCTTGTAATAGGAATAAAAGTGATAATTTTTTTTTTTTTTAAAACAGTGTAAAAATTAAAAAGGTGAAACAAATAAAAAAAAAAAAAAAAAAAAACAATTACAAAAGGCGCCCGATCCAGCCGAGCTCGCACGGAGAAGCGAACGCATACATGAGTAGCGCCCGCATATGAAAACGGTGTTAAAACCACACGTGAGGTTTCGCCGCGATTGGTAGAGCGAGAGCAATAATTCTAGCCCTAGACCTCCGCTAACTCAAAACATGCAATCTATGGAGATTTTTTTAAGAGTAAAAGTTTGTCGCCATTCCACAAGTGGGTGCAATTTTGACGGGTGACATGTTGGGTATCAATTTACTCGGCGTAACATTATCTTTCACAATATAAAACAAAAATTGGGCTAATGTTACTGTTGTCTTATTTTTTTAATTCAAAAAAGTGTATTTTTTCCAAATAAAAAGTGCACTTCTAAGACCGCTGCGCAAATACGGTGCGACAGAAAGTATTGCAACGACCGCCATTTTATTCTCTAGGGTGTTAGGAAAAAAAAAAATATATATAAATGTTTGGGGATTCTAAGTAATTTTCTAGCAAAAAAAAAAAAAAAATAGGATTTTTATAACAGCTTACCTGTAAAATCCTTTTCTTGGGGTACATCATGGGACACGGAGCCTTAACCCTTTCATGACTAAGCCTATTTTTGACATTTGGTGTTTACAAGTTAAAATCCGTATTTTTTGCCAGAAAATTACTTAGAGCCCCCAAACATTATATATTTATTAGCAGAGAATAACATGGTGATTGTTGCAATATTTTTTATCACACTGTATTTGTGCAACGGTGTTTTAAACGCAACTTTTTGGGAAAAGGGACACTTCATGAATTTAAAAAAAAAACAAACAGTAAAGTTAGCCCAATTTTTTTTGTATAATGTTAAAGATGATGTTACGCCGAGTAAATAGATACCAAACAGGTCATGCTTTATAATTGCACGCACTCGTGGAATGGCGACAAACTACGGTACCTAAAAATCTCCATAGGCTACGCTTTAAATTTTTTTTTAACGGTTACCAGGTTAGAGTTACAGAGGAGGTCTAGTGCTAGATATATTGCTCTTGCTCGGATGATCGTGGCGATACCTCACATGCGTGATTTGAACACCATTTACATATGCGGGCGCGACTTCCGTATGCGTTTTCTTTGCTTTTTTTTCCTTTTTTCTTTTATTTATTTTTATATTTAGAAATTGTGTTTTTAAAAAAAAAAAAATTTTTGATCACTTTTATTGCTGTCACAAGGAATGTAAACATCCCTTGTGACAGTAATAGGTGCTGACAAGTACTCATGACGTCGCTTCCGCGTTTACAATTAGAAGGATGGAACAAAGCCGTTCACGGCTTCGTTCCAGACTGTCAGCAGCCGTCGGAGGCGGTGGATCGGGCGACCCAGTAAGAGCGGCGGGAGGGGGGACGACATCCCCTACCACTACTCCGGTATAACAGCTGAGCGGCTTTTAGCCGCATCAGTTGTTATACATGGATAGCCTATCGCCCGCTCTACAAAATGGTACCGGGATGATGCCTGCAGCTGCGGGCATCATCCCAGTATAACCCCGGAAAGCCGAGTACGCACATCTGAGTATGCTCGGCGGGAAGGGGTTAAGTAATTACTTAATGGGTTATAGGCCACCTTCAGGTGATGGACACTGGTATACCCAATCCAGGAAGTTCACTCCCTATATAACCCCTCCTCCTTCCAGGAGCACATCAGTTTTTGTAGCAAAGCAAAATACTTAAATCCCAAAAAAGAGGGAAGGGACCTCTGTGTCTCATGATGTACTCCAACAAAATGATTTTACAGGCAAGCGGTTATAAAAATCCTATTTTCTTTATCGTACATCATGGGACACGGAGCCTTAAGTAATTTTGCTAGAAAATAACTTAGAACCCCCAAACATTATATATTGTTTGTTTTTTTTTTCTAACACCCTAGAGAATAAAATGGAGGTAATACTTTTTTTCGCACTGTATTTGCGCAGCGGTCTTCTAGGCGCACTTTTTTTGAATAAAAAAAAAAAAAAATAAGACAACAGTAAAGTTAGCCCTATTTTTTTATATTGTGAAATATAATGTTAAGCCAAGTAAATTGATACCCAACATGTCACGCTTCAAAATTGTACCCGCTCGTGGAATGGCGTCAAACTTTTACCCTTAAAAATCTCCATAGGCGACATTTAAAAAATTCTACAGGTTGCACGTTTGGCATTACAGAGGAGGTCTAGGGCTAGAATTATTGCTCTCGCTCTACCGGTCGCGGCGATACCTCACAAGTGTGGTTTGACCACCGTTTTCATATGCGGGGGCTACTCACGTATGCGTTCGCTTCTGCTCGCGAGCTCATCGGGACAGGGCACTTTAAAAAAAAAAAATTTTTTTCTTATGTATTTTACTTTATTTTTTCACTGTTTAAAAAAAAAAAAAAAAAAAAAATTTGGATCACTTTTATTCCTATTACAAGGAATGTAAACATCCCTTGTAATAGAAAAAAGCATGACAGGTCCTCTTAAATATGAGATCTGGGGTCAAAAAGACCTCAGTTCTCATATTTGGACTTAAATGCAAAAAAAAAAAAAGACAAAAATAAATAAATATGCCTTTAAGACATATGGGCGGAGCTAACGTTATGTGATGACGTCGCTTCCACCCTCCTATGGTATGGAGACGGGTGGGGGCCATCTTAGCCTCACTCGTCTCCATACCCAGGAAGTGACAGGTCCCGATTGCCTCCGCCGCTACCAACGGCTCTGGTAAGGGACGGGAGGGGGGGGGTGGCACCTCTCCCGCCACCGATAACGGAGATCTCGCTGTGAATCCACCGCAGAGACCACCATTATCAGAAACACGACCGGCTCCTGTAAAGATGGATACCTCGGTTGTGACAGCAGCTGCTGCCGTTACCGATATATCCATCTTCAAAGTGCCGACGTATATGTACAGGAGCCGGTCAGTAAGTGGTTAATGGGACGTCCCATAGCAATGCTACTTGAGGGGAGAGAGAGAGAGAGAGAGACACAACTCGGAGAGTACCCCCAGACTTGAGGACCTATACTGCTGCCTGCAGCACACGGCACCCAAAGGCGATATCCTCGTACTTCCTTACATCCACCTGATAAAATTTTGTGAATGTATACACTGAAGACCAAGTTGCGGCCTTACAGATCTGAGCCATGGAGGCCTTATGACGCACTGCCCAAGAAGCGCTAACCACCCTGGTAGAGTGCACCTTAACTTGAAAAGGGGGAATCTTACCCTTTAAATCATAAGTATGAATTATAACTTGCCGAATCCACTTAGTGACAGTGGATTTCGACACTGCCTGTCCTTTCTTAGGACCCTCTGGCAGAATAAATAAGACATCAGTCTTATGAATCTGAGCAGTTGCCTTTAAATAGATTTTCACTGCTCTCACCACATCAAGAGAATGTAGTGACTTTTCTTCCCTGGAACATGGTTTAGGAAAAAAAGAATAGCAGGACAATATCTTGGTTCAGGTGAAAACCGGAGACCACTCTTGGTGGTTAAAAAAAAAAAAAAAAAAAACCTGGACAAGGGCGCAACACCACTCTGTCCTCATGAAAAATCAAATATGGCTCTTTACAAGAAAGAGCAGCCAATTCCGAAACCCTCCTTGCTGAGGATATAGCAACCAAAAATACCAACTTCCTTGTCAAAAGGACTAAAGGAATATGTTGTATCGGTTCAAATGTTTTTGTAACACAAACAAAAATAAGTTCAAGTCCCAAGGGTTCAAGGGAGCTTTGACGGGCGGATTAGGCCGCATCACCCCTTGCATAAAACCTCATGCTAAAGAATGTGTAGCAAGTGGTCTTTGAATTAAGACCAATAAAGCTGAGACTTGGCCTTTAATAGTACTCAAGGCCAATTTCATTTCTACCCCTAATTGTAGAAAGGCAAGAATTCTGCCTATGATATATCTCCAAGGGTGCCAACCCTTGGATTCACACCAGGAAACATAAGCCCTCCAGACTCTATAATATATAGTTCTGGAAGCTGGCTTCCTTGCATTAATCAGGGTAGAGATCACTGACCCGGAGAGCCCACATTTCTTCAGAATGTGGGTTTCAATAGCCAAGCCGTTAAATTTAGAGACAGTAATGTAGGATGGAATATCGGTCCCTGTGAGAGCAGATCTGGCCGTAGTGGGAGGTACCATGGGCCCTCCACTGCAATCTTTACGATTTCTGCATACCATGACCTTCTGGGCCATGCTGGTGCCACCAGAATTACTGGCTTTATTTCCAGCTTGATCCTGCAAAGAAGTCGAGGCTGCAACTGAAAAGGGGGGAATGCATAGATCAGTGAGAACTGATCCCATGGGGTCACCAACACATCCGTTCCGCATGTGAGTGGATCCCTGGTTCTGGCCACAAAGTTGACTAACTTAATGTTGAACCTGGACGATAGAAGATCTACGTCCGGAGTCCCCCATCTTTGGCAAACAGCCCGAAATATGTCGGGGTGAAGAGACCATTCCCCTGGGAATAACTGCTGGCGACTTAAGTAGTCCACCTGCCAATTCTCTACTCCCGGAATGAAGACTACCGATGGGCAGAAATGAATGTCCCGTGCCTAAGTTAGAATATGGTTCACCTCTCTATGCGCTGAGAGACTCTTTGTGCCCCCTTGGTGATTGATATAGGCCACAGCTGTGGCATTGTCAGATTGGATTCTGACAGGACAATCCCGTAACCTGAAAGTCCAGGCCCTTAGAGCCAGACGCACTGCCCGAATCTCTAGGATATTGATGAGCAAGGTTCTTTCCGCTCTTGACCACTGTCCCTGGACAGTTGTCTTTTCTAGTACTGCTCCCCAGCCTGAAAGGCTGGCATCTGTCGTTACCACTTTCCAGATAACTGGTCTGAAGGATTTTCCTTTCAGCAGCTTCTGAGTTAGTAACCACCAATTGTGGCTTTGTGACACCCTTGGGGACAGCTGCATTGGCAAGTCTAAAGCTTGCATCGTTTTGTTCCAAGCGGCCAGGATACTGTTTTGCAACAGTCTTGAATGGAACTGGGCATAGGGAATGAATTTGAATGAAGCCACCATGGTTTCTAGTAACCTCATGCAAAGGCAAATGGAGGGATCGCCTTTTGACCTGACCATCCAGCTCTCTTATGGGAGTTGATCTTTGCCTGAGGCAAGAACACCTTTTCCTGGGCTGTGCCTATGATCAGACCCAAAGTACTCCAGGCTTTTTAGCGGTATTAAGGAAGATTTCTCTAGGTTGAGAATCCAACCGAAACTTCCAGGTAACTGGTTGTAATGCGTACGCTTTGCTCCAAACGAGCCACCGACTGGTCTATTAGCAATAGATCATCTAGGTACGCTACGACTGTTATGCCCTTAACCTGGCTAGAGGTGGGGCCAGCACCTTTGTGAACACCCGGGGTGCTGTGGCTAGCCCGAAGGGCAAGGCTACAAACTGGAAATGCTGCTGTTCTAACTCGAACCGCAGAAACTTTGGTGAGCGGGAAATATTGGGACATGCAGATATGCATCCCTGATATCGATTGATGCCATAAGTTCTCCTCCTAGGAGGATAGAAACTACTGACCTGATCGTCTCCATGCAAAAGGAGCGGATCTTCAGGAACAGATTTAGATTTTTTAGATTGAGAATGGGTCTGACATCTCCATTTGGTTTTGGTACCATAAAAAGATTTGAATAAAACCCCAGACCTTGCTCTTTTGTGGGGATCTGTATGATCTCCCCTTGAGATATTAATCGGTCTAGTGCCTGAAACAGAGATTGTCTTTTCTCTGGATCTTTGGGAATGTTTGACCTCAGGAAACGAGACAGTGGAAAGTCCCAAAATTTCAGCTTGTACCCCAGCGTTACTGTGGAGATGGACCATCTGTCCCGAATTTCCTCTTGCCAGACTTCTGAAAACTGCAGAAGTCTTCCCCCCCACCTTGGTGAGGGGGGGTGGGGGGGGGTGAGTTGCCTCTTCATGATGAGGCTTTAGGATTCTGCGTTGCAGGTTTCCTACCCCAGGACTTCTTTTGAGCCTGGGTCTGACCCTGAGGTTTTCCTCTAGAGTCTGACGGCGGAGGCCGTCGCCACTGCCTGGTAAAAGAGTACTTTTGCCACTAGAAATTGTTTTGATATATGTGTCCAAATCTTCTCCAAATAGTTGCTCCCCATGAAAAGGGAACCCAGTTAGGAGGGTTTTACATGGTGCTTTAGCTGACCAATTTTTTAATCACAGGATTCTACGCATATGTACAAGCGTAAGGCGATACGCTTGGTGAATAGAATCTTTAATGGCATCTATGGCAAAGCATAATGCTTTTGGTAGTTCAGCCAATTCCCAGGCTTGTTGCGCAGGAACCTCGTTAAGGGCCTGTCTAAATTGGTCCTTTAGAGATTGACAGATGCCTATTGCAGCGACTGCAGGCTGAGTAACTAAACCTGCCAAGGAAAAAGTAGATTAACAGGGATTACAATTTATCTGTTGGATCCTTAAGCATTTGTGCATTGTCTACAGGACAAGTTAGGCTTTTATTAACACTGGAAATCGTGGGTTTTCTCAGAGGAGCAACAGAACAAGATAATAATATGCAACATGTTTGAATCTTCAGTTTGTATAAGAATGCAGGAGACAAATTTTAAGATGCTAACGCAGTGGTACCGCACCCCGGCCATTTTACATAGATGTTATCCAGACATACCAGATAAACGTTGGCGACGTGGGGGAAAAGGAGGGACGCTAGCTCATATTTTTTGGTCCTGCCCCAGAATAAGGGGTTTCTGGGGGGGGTGGGGGGGCCTGCCCCAGAATAAGGGGTTTCTGGGGGGGGTGGGGGGGGGGGGGTGGTCCGGAAAATTGCCCAAAGGTTTAGCAATCAGGAGATCCCTGAGGAACCGACTTTTTTTTTTTTTTTTTTAATTACAAGACACTGAAATTTCGGTTAAACTTTATAAAAGGTTGATTCTTTGCCAGCTCCTGAATGCGGCAAGAGCATGTATCCCAGTAATGTGGAAGCAGACCCGACCTCCATCAGTAGGGATGTGGCTTAAACGTGTAGAATATTTGAACACAATGGAAGACTTGGTTTGGACATCCCGGCAGAAACAGGGAGTCTATCTGGAAACATGGTCCTTATGGAATCTCTTTAGATATACAGGAGGGAAAAGCCCTTAAAGATGCGAACTGAGCGGAGGCTACCTGGGGACTCATGGGGTGTGACTGAGGGGGCGAGATAAGTGAGAGAGATGGGAGGGGGTTTCCCCCCCCTTTTTGTTTTTTTGGGAGGTTGGTGAGGGGGAAAATATGAAATGAGAACTTTTTGGATACAGGGTGAATAGAATAGGGACTGGGGATCCCCCCAGCGCTGAAGACATGATTCGGGTCTTGGGGGGGGGTGTTTGGCCATCCATCTGCGTGTGTATAAAGGAATAATGGGTTTAATTTGAAGTATAGAGATGGATATTACATGTTGTATGTATGTATGTATGTATGTATGTATGTATGTATGTATGTATGTATAAATAAAAAGTAAAATAAGAAAAAAAAACAAAAAAAAAAAAAAAACACTGGAAATCGCAGCGTCAACTGCTGGAACTTTCCATCTCTTGGTGAATTTCTCCTCCATTGGATAGAGAACTGAAAATCTCTTAGGAGGGAGAAAATGCTTATCCAGGTGAGCCCATTCAGCAAAAACAAGCTGTTTTAGTAATGCATGGACAGGAAACGCATGCAAAGGCTGAGAAGGTTTTAAGAAACCCAAAGAAGGAAACCGAGCATTCAGGAGACTCCGTTAGGGGCAACATGAAAGGGGAACGAACCATCTCCGTAAGAGTTTGTACCAGCAATTTCTCAGATTGTGAGGCTGAAACAGGTTCATCCACCGTTGTTTCCTCCACAGAGGAATCATCGCTTTGTTTTTCCTCCTGCTCGACTGAGGGTAACACCTCATCCTGAGCCCACTGTTCCCCTTGCAAAGGTTCTGAAGTGGGGGATCTAGCACGCTTCCTATCCATTTGAATGGAGGATGCGATTAAAGCCGCTAATCTTCCTTCCAGACCCTGCAGGGTGGAGGAAAGAACATCTTCAGTCACGTATACAGGGGCTGAGATGTGAAAAGCAGTTGGCACCATCAATTTGTTCCAATGGCTCTCGCTGGCTTGCTATAACTGGTAATTCAGGCGA